>NC_088602.1:94306000-95537250 GCF_036013475.1 Columba livia | reverse complement strand
CTCCCTCAAGACATTTGTACTTCTCTCTTCAATTTTTCTTTAATGACATCAGATGCTATTTTCCACCGAACAACTTCCCCAATTACTCACATGGTATTCTTAAGGGCAACCGTGAGCAGCTAGTCCCTGCTCAATACTGGTCTCATCTCTCTTACTTTCACTTCAGGGCTTCAGTCTCTTCTGGCTGATACCTCAGCCAAGATGGGTTGCAGGGAACTGAGCAATTGCATTACGGTTTTTCACTGTGCTTCAGCTGTGACTTAGGTTTTCACAGAATTAGAACAAAGTGCCTTATACAATGCTTTGGGAATGTATTTTGGTCCATTTCGTATGGCTTTAGGAACATCTTCAGGCAGATATTCTTCCCTGTCCAGCTGTTTTGCTGAGCTTTCTGCACATGTTCAATCCAATGTCTTTTTGGGGGACATCCTTTCTTGGGTTTCACTACAGTACAGAAGACTAACTGTTTGCAGCATAGCAATGTCTGGTGCTATAAAGCAATTAAAAAAAAAAAAAAGTATTGTGTGAAGACCCCCAATATGAAATGATCCTGTCTGGTAATACACTGGGGATTCTGCAGGCTGAGATTCCTTATTGCTTTGTTGTGTTTGCTTTTCATCTTCCAGTTTAAATTCAGAGTCTCCCTAATGCTGTTATGTATTTCACAATATTGATTTTTTTTAGCTGTCTTCATTTAATATTTTTCCTTTTTACTTTTCTTTTTTTCTTTTCCTTTTTAGACCAACCTTCACATCATAGATGTGAAGAAAGAATAGATACAGAAATTGCTTTTAGTTAGAGAGTATGTAATTTACTCTTTCGCTACAGGGGGAAGAAAAAATTACCACAGAAAAAGAAACACATGAAAGGCCAAACAGTATCTGGAGCTGTGTAATCATCGGGATATGTATATATATATATTATATATATATATATATATGTTTTTTTTTTTTTTTGTCTTGTTCCTTCAGTTTCCTAGTCAATTATTTGATGCGCTTGCCTGTCTGAGCTATGACCTTCCAGAAAGGCCCTCTCCTCCAGTCCCCGCACACGACTTGTCAACACATTAGTCATATACAACTCAGCTGATGCCAAACGGACGCAGTTCAGCCAACTATTGAGAGGCTGGATATTCTGCTGCCTTCTTCTATTGGTCTTGGTTTTTTCCACTGTGGAGACTTTGTGGCGCTTTAAGACTGCAGAGGGCTGGGGTTAAGGCTCCTCTCCGCTGTGCTGGGAGGCAGGGGAGGTTAGCGGCGGGATCAATGTGATTAGAGCTGCAGGAGAGGGAAGATGTGCCCGCCCGCCTGCCTGCCTGCCGCCGGGCCGACGGGAGGTGTGTGAGGAGCCGGCTCGCCGCGGCTCGGGGCTGGCCGCTGCCGGGGATGCTCGTGTGCTTGCGCCGGAGGATTTGGTCACCTGTGGCCCTGCCTGCGCCACCAACCTGCGGGCGCCTCCCCGAGCCAAGGACACACCTGGGCGCCGCGCAGCCGCCCCCCGCCCCCGCCGCCGGCTGCCTCTTCCCCCGCCCGAGAGCCGGGCGGCGAGTGTCGGCGGAGCCGCGGGGCTGCAGGCGGGGCTGAGCGCTCGCTCGCTGGGCGGACGAGCGGCCCCGCAGGCTCCGAGCAGCCACCAGCAGCCAAGGGAGGCGGCGGCCGGACCCGCTGCGCTCTGCCTGGCAGCTCCGGCCCGGCCGTGGGCGCGGCGGGCGAGGGCGAGCCCGGAGCGGGGAGCGGGGGAGCGGCGGGGGCATGTGGATGTTGGCCGTCGCCTTGCTCCACAGCATCTCGCATGGTGAGCGCTGCCGGCCCCCGCCTGGGGGCTCCGGCCCTTTCTCCCCTCGGGAAGGACGGGGAGCGGGTCGCGGTTGTGCCTTTTGTGTTGGGAGCGTCGCGCCGGCTGTTCGCAGCCGTGAGGAGAACGGCAAAGGTTGCTCTGCAATCATTTAAACTCGCTTACCTAGCAAAGTGACAGCCAGTAGCCTAGCCGCGTTACTGTATGTCTGCCTCATTCGGAATAAGACGGTGCTTGCAGAGGCAGGGATAGAGGTGCTTTTCCTTTCCTTCTTAGCTGGAAAAGTACAGAATTTTGTTAAGTGCCGTATAAATCCGTCGGAGCACACGGGGATAATTTGAAGGGCTTTCACCCTAAGTGTTTGCATTGAGATATTGCTTCCTTTTACCTTTTGGGTATTTTTTTAATCGCCCTGTGCTTTCATCTAGTAATTATTTTTTTGATGTATTTAAGAAGTAGTATTTTAAAATTATTTCTCTTTCATCGTTTCACTAAAGATATTCCTGCTCTGTATTTTTTTTTTTTTGGTCACTCATTTATGTAAAAATATGCATGCATAAGCATTACATCATCTGAAAATTTTGAAGACTTTTAGTCAATTATAAAGTTAGGAAGGGGAAATGAGAGTGAAAGTAGAATAAGGGTAAACCTGTTCTCATTTTTCTCTCTATTCTGCAAACTCTTTGACTGTCTAACGTTCATTGTAGTTTATTTTTTTTTAGTAGTACATGGGGGTATTTTGGAACATTGAGATATATTTTGTTGAAAACCATGTCATATGTGAAAATATGTTTAAATTGCATAACTTTTATTCAAATGCCTATTAGCATTGCAGTTTTAAGGACAGGAAAAAAATTATGCTGTAATCTGCGATTCTAGCAATTCTATTACATTGGCTCCTTTTTCCTCGGATTTGAGAATGTAGCATTGCCTGTAATGCATCGCGTCCTGGTAGTTAAATCAGAAAGATTAAACACACAATTCTCAAAATAGGTAAAGCAGGTAGAATAGGAAAATATTTCTTGTATTGAATGAATGTGAGAGAAGCACAGGGCAAAGTGTAAGATTTTCCTGGAAGATACAAATAATTGAACCTCTAGCAAAGGGTGAGGAATGAATGCTGGATGAGGGTGCCTTCACATCTACTTAAGCATATGCTGGACGAGAAAATACATTGACAGGCATGGCCAGTCCAGTGCGAATAGAAGGATAGATCATAGATTAGGAGGTGAATCTTAAGTGTGTATTTAGGGCTATCTTAAAACGTTTTCATCTTCTGAGTGCCACAGAATGCAAAATGATTGAAAAATCCAAATTGTATACTTTGAAATTTTGCATTTCTTCTAGCAGTAAGACAACTACAACAAGTTCTAACATTAAGAAATTATCTATTTATTTATTTCTTTATTTATCTAATTATTTATTTATTTTTACTGGCAGCACTGTGCCTTTCTCTCCATCGTCTTCAGCTAGATACGTTGCTGGGAGGGATTTGCTGTTAATAAGACAGACTGAATCAGCCTGAAAGTACATGCTCTTACCAGTGCTATTCATTTAAATCTAGATTTGTATAGCAAAGAACTTTGTTTCTGTCTGAAATCTTACATATTGTAAAAAAGAAGCAGCATGTATTTTGGTCTACTCTACTGATGTTATAAATTTTATGCTTTAAGCTAGTTAGACCCCCTTCCAGTGGTTTTTGAAAAACAGAGTAATTTTTGCTTAATGAGGTTGAAATACTATGAAAATCACTTTAATTTCCTCCTTGATCTATGAAGTAACTAGCAATTTCACTTTCAGTATCCATGTGTTTTTGGATCACAGTCAAACATAAATTTGTATCCCAAAGACTCTTCTAATTTGATAGTATAATGTGTAAATGATAGAAGCATCTGCATAGATTCTGTACTGCCTCACAACAATGTTTGTGAATCTAGATTACTAACTGTTTTTGTGTGATAATATTTTAAGATGAAAGTATTGTAGAAATAGGTAATGGATGGTTCAATGACTCTAAGCAAGTTAAGAAGTATGTTTGGTTTCAACATCATACTTTTGTCAAAACGTATATGTGTTTAGGATCTTTTTAAAATAAATTTTTGAAAACACAATCTACCTTCTTGTTAAGGTTGAACAACTTGGTTTTATTTATTAATAACAATTATTTGGACTCTCCCATCAAAATCAAGTCAGAGGACAGTATTTTTAAAGGACTTCAGATTTTAATGCAGTGTCGTATCAGATATGTATCTCTTTGAAGGCAATGACTGCATGTATAAAGTGATATGTCATGTACACATTTATTTTCATTATTCTATGTATAACTACATCTGAACTCCATTGTGTGAGAGGCAGTATTATTTTATGACTATATCTGGGGCAAGGAGGGCTGGCTATTGATGGTTGCTTGGCTTCTGCCATTTCTTTTTTTGAACCCTTTATGGAACAATACTACATTTAACTACATTTAGGTAAAACACAAGCACATGTATAAGTGTTTTTCAATTATATGTTACATCTCATTTTAATTTTAAGATATATACTTTGGTTTTTTTTTTCTTTTTTCTCCCCAGAAATAAAAAATAAACTCACACTTTATGGATTTAACCCTGTAGTTGTCATCTTGGGCAAAATTTCTATCAAACATAGTGGAAATCTCCTGAACAACAATAGCAATGTTGCCCTCCCCGTGCTTCCATACAGTCACTCAGCACAAATACATTTTGTCAAATTAGATATGAACAGTGTCATTTGGTACGCTTTGTTTGTCAAATAGCTTCCTTTTGGGGACAATAAAATACTGACATGTTGTTATATCCAATTAGTATTTCTGAAGCCTGAAGCAAAACCTTCCTAAACACCTGGTCTAAGTTCACATTTTGTAAATGCTTTAAACTCTCATTGCTGTGAGTTTCTTAAAAATACAGGTAAATATTAACCATAAACCCATTGCAGCCTTAGTAAGTGTGTGGGATGATACAGACATCACTGGGAGCTATGCAGCTAAATTCACTGCTTTCAAAGCCTGAGTCATGCAGTGAGAATCCTGAGCAATACTTTTGAGTTACCTTCAGGGTTACTATATCTGCACTACCTTCCATGTTACTATACCCAAATATTCCAGGAGTATGCATGTGACATTAACAGCAGAAGTCTACTGTAGGCTGGCCATTATTAGTAAGGGAGCACTTCACTAATTACAGGGAAAAGAGGAGGGAGAAGGTAGAGGATGCTGTGAGGAGAGAATGGCCTCCTTCAAAATCCTGGCTGTTTATTGTAATAACTGTGATAAAGTTAGTTCAGAATTAGGATCCTGTTTTCAGGACTGATTGTCTTTTGGTATCATTCAGTCTCTGGTGTGTTTATGCTGAACTCATTTGTAGGCTTCTCTCTGGCTGCATTTCTTATATGCCTGTTGTCCATAGATGTTCTGCTGAAATCAATGGAGCATCAGGAAGCACCCAATACAGTACAGATGTCACTAAAAAGAAATTTCCATTAAAATGATTTCCTGTTTAAATCCTTTCCCTGCCCTATATCTCTCTATATGGGCTTTAGCAGCACGTTAGAAGACTCAGAAGGATCACACTGAACTGAGAGCAAGGGTTAGTCCGGAGAATGAGCAGTGAAAGTGACAGTGGTATTTATGATACTCTTCAAAGAAAATGGTGACTCTCAGTGTTGGAGAAGAAACATTTGAGGAAAAGAGCAAACATATGCCTTTGTAGAAACAAATTGTAATACGTGCATGGCTTATTTGGGATTGTGTAACCAAATCCTCACCTTAGAAAGTTTAATGCACAAGCAGAAAGCATTTAGCTTGCTATATGTTTGTGAATGTCACCATGCAGCTGATGGTGTTTTTAGTCTGCTCTTACTCAAGCTATGATGTAATTAATCATCAAATGCCAAATAGAGGAAAAAAAAATTATAGCAGCTAGGCAGCCAGAGTGCTCTGAAAACCTCCATTTTCATTTCAAAAGAAGCATTTCATCTCAGCTCAGGGTGCACTGACCCCAGGCTTTGGGGCTGGTGGGCTGTGGCGTTCTGGCTGTGGGTGGGCAGCATGGTGCTGCCTCTGCAGAGCCGGGCCACGCGACACTAGTGGGCAGCAAACCACATGTGTCCGGCAGCGATCCCCAGTGCTGTGGGAGCCGACAGCGCCCGAAGGAGGTGTTTTGTCTGCGTTTCTGTATCAATGGCTGCTAAACTTCTCAACTGGTGGGCGCTGCATCTTCTTTCCACGGCACTGAGTGGCAGACGGGAGTGACAACTGGAGGCATTTTCAGTCACGGTTTAAAGTGAAGTTGATTTACACAGGTGGTAAAAACAAACCCATAAAAGCTGTTAAGCATGTTGCAGCTCTGGGCTGTGATTGCAGTGGCATCTCTTTAGCGGTGCTGCATCTGGAAAAGTTCGGAAGTTGGTTTTTGTTTTGTTTGCTCTTGAGTAAATTCTTTTCATTCAATATACCAATAAACTGAATTATTTGGGAGAGTCTTGTGGGCTTTGAATAGCTCATGCAGAAATTGCCTTCAGCTCAGGAGCTGTTCAAGGCTCTGGTTACAGGAGCAGCTGGGCTCAGGCTGGACCTCAACTTTTTGTATCTTTGCCTGGTTTAATATTTTAACAAATATGCTGCTTTCTCAGGTGTTGTGGTTGTTTGGAGTGGGGAAATAATCTCCTTTACCTTTTAATAAGCATTGAAGTGACAGGAAAAAGGCAAAAAGCAATAATATCAAACATCTTTGTTTCTTTTTCTGGGGGGATGGGAGTGGGAGAGTAGGTTGGGGTAGTAGATTGAGGAGCAAAATAGATGAAATTCTCTCCTTTCCCCTTAAAGTTTACTCTCAATAACAAGTTGTGCATAGAATCAAGGCCTATTTGAACATATTGGTCATTAAGACTTTGATTTTTGATTGGAGCATGGCATTTATCAGTGTCTCAGTCTAGGACTTCCACATTTCCAGTGGGAAGGACACTAATTCCAGCTTTCACTTTTAGAAACTGGTGAAGGCAGAAAAGATGATATTCAACTTAATTGTTCTAAGGTACAATTATTTGATTAAGAAAAAAAAAAAGTTATTTCTTTTGAGTCATTGAAACTCTAAAAGTACTAAAAAAAATCCATTTAAGCCATACAGGTCTGTAGGTCAGCATACTTAATTATTTCATGGTGAATGTGTAGGTGTATGCAGTTAAATTATTTGTTTCACAATATATTTTGACACATTTCATAATCCTTTTTATCAGCATTTCCTTTCTCTTTAACCTGTTATGAAATCAATGAAATGAAGATTTCACATTAAGGTGTTATTGAAAGAAACCCTGTCTTCTCAGTCTTCACTTCCCTGTGTCTTAAAAGCATCTCCTCAAACAACTGGTGATTTCTAAGTAAAAAAAAATGAGAGGTATTTCATAAGACCCTTTCACAGCACAATATTTTAGAGCAATGAAGAGAAACTTCTTAAGAACAAGCCACATATTACTGAGGTATTTTTTAGCACTGTGGATTTTTCTCGCTATTGCTATTTTTTTCCCCATCAGGGCATTGGATTACTCATCAGAAAAAGTGAAACTAGGATACATCAGTATATGCCTTTCATGGTGGAATGGGCAACGAATGTTACAATACATACTGAGGAAAGAAAGGCCAATGGCTGGGTAGACAGGATGACAGAGTTTTAACAAGTCTTCCCAGAATTCTTATTTAAGCTATTTTTTAACTTAAAAGGCAGGGAGTAAGATTTAAGAGTGAGCCAGCAATCCTATTTATAGAAAACCATTTTTAAATGCAAAGGCTTTGAGAAAGAGAGTCACCTCCATACTAAACACCAGCCTCCCTGGAGCTTCCTAGTAATTGAGGGAGAGAGCAGCCTGGCGACCCAGGCTGAATCACTGATGTGCCTCTGCTGAAGATTCCAGAAGGACAGACCCTGCACAAGCACAGGAACACGGGTCACAGAGCAGCCTGAGAGCACATCTGGAAATAGCACCCTGGTACGTGTCCAAGTGGCAGGTGCAAAGGCATACACAAGGACCATCTGAGAAATTTTTTGCCTGGTTAACATTCAAAGGCTGTACATGCATCCCACCCTGTGAGCTGAGACCAACCATCCTGCTCATATGGCTCTTAAGCTAATATGTCAGGGATACAGTTCCTTATGACTTTTTTTTTTTTTGTTTTTAATATATATAGTTACACACACACACATATGTAAGTATCTATAGCTTGTAATTGCTTAAAATCTACTGTGTATGGAAAATCTGGCACTTGTTTTGCTGTCCAAATATAGTGATAATTTCTTCCAATTACTTATACGGTAATCCCATGCAGAAGATTTATGGTTTAAGATTTATGTTTGTGCTTGGCTAAAAATTTTTCTTAGTAGCTTTCCGTCATCCAAAGTAATTATTTGAGTAAATTTTGGGGAGCCCTCCAGTGTTTTAAGAATATCAGAAACATGATTCTTGAAAGGACCAGGGATCTTTCAGTACAGCTAGAATATAATTATGTTGCATTGTAGCTGCAAATAGCTGCCTATCTACATAATCTGCTCAGAGTGATTCCACAGATAAGACTGAGTAGCAGCATTCCATGGCCCCAGTTTATAGGTGCCACAGATTCAAGTGACTTGATAGAAATGTTTGTTTGCAGTTCTGTTCTTTAGAAGCATCTCCATCACAATTCGTTTTTGTTCCGTAGAGTTTTCTAGAGGTTTAGCAGTTGGTATGGAATTCAAATACCAAATGTGAACCTTTGACATGTGGCTCTTGGTTAAGCTGACAGAGAAGGTTAACTGGGATACTGAAATGTGCAGACTTGGAGGAACTCATGTTGTTGTTACAGTGTGTACTGGTCTGCACAAATCATGTGGTAGGATTTGAGTGCACCAAAATGCTAGTTGGTTGCTTTTTCCCAGACTGTGGAAAGGTGATGCATAAAATGTAAGCTCTGGCTTTTGCTAAATTCTCTTGCATGATAGTTGTTTCTGTCAGAAATCATTGTGGGTTTTTTGTTTGTTTGTTATGTTTTAAAGTATTACCTTCTGAAGTCTTTGGAGTTTTCTGTGGGAAATTTGTTATTTGCAATTTGGCCCATGACTCAGGAAAATAATGTGAAGATATAAAGTCAGCCTCCTGAAAATTATGAGGTGAGCATGTGACACGATGTTAGATCACTTCTGGCTTGAGCTAAGGACAGAGGAAGCCCTTGATCAAGTCCGTTTTGTTATTAAAAGCAGATTCTGATGTCCCTGTAGTGGGATCTTAGTGGAAAAGGTGTCATTCAAAAAAAACAGGCTTTAGGTGAACCTCAGTTGAAAAGGAAAAGGCTTCCTGTGGTTCACCATCCAGAAGGTCCTGCATGAACTCTCCAGCTGAGACTTTTCTTCCCATTAGGGAAGTCAGTTAAAACTGACTGTGGGTCAGTTTAAAAGACACTTCACATATTGTTTCTCCACACGTCAACCATAATTTGGGTTGCAGCTTCGTTATGTCATGATATGAATGAGGTAATTTGGGAGACTGTCACTGAAACACAAGTTCTGTAGATATGTCTGCAGACATTTAATGTAGAGATTTTTTTTGACATCATAGTAAAGTGATTCCCAAATGTCTAGAGTAACGATTTCCATTATACTAGTCATGCTTCTAGCTGTGTATATTTAGCAAGCTTTCTTTTGTTCCTAGTTTTGTTGTGTCACCTGAAGGTTTCTTTTCCACTATGACAATGTCTCCAAAACCTTGTTGTGTAAGGGTTCTAGAAACCATATTTTTATCATGGCAAGGGAAAATAGGAGAAGCACAGAGCGTAAGGTTCATCTCTCTGTGGAATGGGCAACGTTGCCATGTTTTTTGTCATGTCAACTGTTGCTGAAGATTTTTGTTCTCAACCTTTTGTAAATATATATTTAAAAAATACAAAATGGATGCTTAGGGGAGAGGGAGGGCAGGGGGTATGAACAGGATTTTTAGTGGGGATGGTAAGGGAGAAACAAGGTGAGCTTGAAACTACATGGGTGTCTAGACAGCATTGTAAGGTATGATAAGAGGAAAGGCACTCAAAGAGCATGAAGCTCTGTGGGACAGCAGGAGAGCAGTCTCTGAAGGCCAAGGCTGAGCTGTGCAGCTTATGACAGGACTTTCTGAAGTCTTGGCTTTAGTTTGCATTGGAGAAGGCAAGGTTGAGCCTGTACTCTTGTGAGTAGGAGCTGCAGGCATGGAACAAAACAGCATGTGGCCTTTGGAAGTCTCCAGTGCTGGTCCCCATGGCTCCATTTTGGTTGTTGTTCTGCATCCTACTGTGCCTAGTGAGGGGGAGCTCAAACTCCCAACTGCCCTTGTCCTTCACTTGCCTGTGTTCAGATTTGTCTTTCATATGTGTCCTCTCATGATGTTTCATCTGTGATATAGGCTTAATTTGAGGCCTGCAACCCCTCCTCTCTCCACCTTATTCTTACAGTTATTAATATTTATTTTGGTAGCAAAAGTATTATTCCTGTCCCCAAATGCTTTTCCATTGAGGCAACAAATACATATGGAGGATTGAAGGGTGTCAAAGGCAGAAAGCAATCCTGTGAATGTCAGTGGAGCTGTAGGGTAGGATGCATGAGTCCCTTGTTTGAGTGAAGGAGCCAGGCTCCGTTATTGGGCAGGAGGGAGATAATTAATCCTTGGGAAAAGAGGCTGAGCTGTCAGGTTTTCAGGGAAGCACTGGCAGTCATGATTTGTTGTTCAGCTGTTGGGAGCTGGAACTGGCAGGTTTGGTGCAATGGGGTCTGCTCAGTGCATGTGCCTGAGCACCCAGCCTTGTTCCGGGGGCCCTCTTTGAATATGGTCTCCTGACAGTGCTGCTGGGTAGAGGAGGATATCTCCAATGCACCAGGTTGCTGCCCCCACTGGAGAGCAACTCTTTGTCTCTACAACAAATTGGAGAGCTGCTTGCTTAGCAAGTCCTGAGGAAAACTGTATGGATAGGGTGGGAACATAACCTGGAGTAGGGAATGTAGATTTTTATTTTTCTTTCTGAGGAAGAAAGGAAGTGTTAGCCTTTAGCTTCTCTATCCTGGTCTAGAGTAAAAATCCTGTCCAAATTCCTTCCTTTCTTCACTGTTTTTTGCCTTTAGCTAGCTCTGGAAGGAGCAGTGCAGCTTTAGAGAGATGTGACTGTCCTATTAAAGTGCTACACGCACTCAAGCTGCGTTTATTTCACTAGTGACAGAGCTAAAGGCATTTTTGAATGTCTTAACTGGTGTCACACGTGAAGGCAATGCCAAGGAAAAGAAATCCTGTCTGAAGGCACTGTAGCTATAGCAGTTCAATGCATATTTATTATGGTCAAAACTTAGTCCCTAGTGGATAAAAGCAATTATGGTATTCCTACCACAGCTCAAAATGCATTTCTATAGAAGAATGCTGACTTTTTTAATAATTACAAAAGGAGCTAATGAGTTTTTCTAAAACATTTTCCACAGCTAAATAATAGTCTGACTGCTACCTAATTTCAAGAAGAACTTAATTTCAAAATAACTTTTTTTGATCTGTGCATTGTGTTCCTTTATTGGTCATGTTCAAAAATAACAGCTTTGTATGACTACTATGTAATGCAATTTAGTCTTCTGTCCCACATTGCCTCTGCTGCTTGCAGTCGCTGGTGTAGACCCACATTGGGGTAATTGTAGTAGGGGATTAAATTTGGTTGAGCACCTTAGCCTTGATACTTCCTAAGGCATGTGCATTTGGCCTTGTGCACACACAATTTTATTTAAAATAAGCAACATGTATTAAATAGCTAGCAAGTGGAAAAATGAAGGCATTATGACATGGCACAGTGCTGGTACTCTTGTGATGTTAGAAAGTGGAAGATATGGGGAGCTGCACTTCTGATACCAGCAACAGATGCTGTCATCTGGCTCAGGACTGCTGTCCTCTTGGGAGGCTGGAAGAGAGATTTAGGGATGGAGTGTGGAGATGGTGGTTGTTGTCTTGTGTCTCAGCCTATCTCTGACTGTGATGCAGTCTCAAGTAGTGTTACCAGCTCTATGTCGCTCCCCTCTCAATTTGCCACATTGCAGTTTTTGAGAGGTGATGCAAAATCTCCTGGCTTTCCTTTTAAGTTTTTGCTTGTAAGAAACAAGCAAAAATTGAAAGCTAAATAATAAAAGTGCTCAAGAGATTTTAAAAAACCCATAATTTAAAAATTTTCAATGAAATTACTTTTATTTTTAATTAAGTCAACTCCATGTATGCTGGTATGAGCCAGGAATGCATGCAGTATGGTGAGTCTACATTTATGCTTGTAAGAAACTAATTTATTGCCTTTTATTAGTTTATCTGTCAGTCACTTTTCTTATTAAAAGAGTGACAGTGCTTTAACAGGACATACTATTTGTTCTGGGGTCTTTTATTGAATCATCACCACTGGTGGACAGTTCCATGCTATGCTCGTGAGACTGCACATGCAGAATGCATATAGTTGGGTGTCTAGTATGGAGAAATCCTGGGGTAAACTGGTCCTATGCTGTAACTGGTTACTTTATTTTATTAATGTACCATCATTCAGAGAAGCCAAAAGGATTATTAGTAATAGCTCTGTAAGAGGGATATATTAAATTTAAATTAGCTTACAGTTTGGCCTGTATGATCTGGTGTCTTTAAAAGGTAGGTAAGCAGCTCTTCATTTTGCTTCCTTACATAATATTGTAGGAAAATTTTCTAAGTCCAATCTTATCTGTAACTGTTGCAGTTTATTATATTTAAATGTTTTTGGTGTGCAGAAGAATTGCCCATTTGAAAAGCTAAACACTTATTAAGAATAATTCAATTACATTATTTTGTGTAAATATTCAAACAAAAGACACCTCCTAAGATCCTCCCCCTCAATGCCCAGCTTGTCCTCTTCTTCCTTCCCATACAATATTCCAGGCTTCCTTCTGTCTGTACATCCCTTCATGCCCACTCTCTGGATACAAGTGTCATCTGATTGTCTGGGTAAACATCAGGGGTGATTTTCTGGTCTCTCCAGATTTTTCCTTTTCAAAACCAGCGTAATTTTACCAGGAAAGCTAGACAATATTACACAGAAAACTCCATTAATATCTTTTCCTTTCCAGTTCTCCCCCGCCCTGAGCCAAAAAACCCAGCTGATTTAGACTAATTACTTCAAATGCAGTTTGTAAAAGGACGCTAATACTTTGCTGTATCCCTGAAGGTCATCTAAGTGATCTATAGTTAAACATTCATGTGGGAGACTCCGGGGGAAACAGTAAGGGATGATTATAATGGAAGCACTGTGGGCTAAAGTGTGTGCTCATGCGCAAGTCTTCATTTGGCAAACCAGGGTAATGTAGTGTTCCTGTGGTTTTACAGCTCTTCCTTAAATCTGAATAAACTATAGTTTGCAGATCCAGCTTCAACATCTTCCACACTGGAGAGCTGTATGTGATCTAGTACTGGAATATTCAAACTGCTTCCTCAGCATTACGATCCTCAATCTCTGTTGTGTTTTATTAAGGAGAAAAAAGTCCATGCATGATGTTGTGTCATTAAAATGTGCTGGGTGCCCAAGGTGTTTCTTCGTCTGTTCCTCTAGCAGCTTTTCCTCTCAAGTGATTATGCTAATTAGTGTTTGATCAGATGATTAAATTATAATTCGATTAATCCTATGTGCTAAACGCTCTGAATCCATTTCCATCGCCTGAATGCCTTGTGCTTAAGCGTTCCTGTTTGCAGTTTGATACGAGGCTCTTCCCTTTTCCCATAACTAATGGATTTTCTGTATTAAAAAACCTATGGTTCCTTTTGACATTGGGAAACAGAGGACAGGGATTTTTGTTTTCCTGCTCTACTGAACAGAACCAGAAACATGTAGGTTTTCTCTAGATGATCTCAATTTTCCTAGGGATAAAAACAAAACAAAAAAACCCACAAACAATAAACAAAACCAACCAGGTGAAAAAAAAATGGTCCAAGTTTGTTGTGATGTGGGATTTTTTGTGTGTGTTTTTTTTTTTTTTTGTGTGTGTGTGTGGTTTTTTGTTTGTTTTGGTTTGGTTTTGTTTGTTTGTTTGCTTTTTCCTGTTAATATACATGCACTTCATGTCACGTTCTTAACTTACCAAGGTAAAAAACTGTGGCACAACTAAATCCTCAGTCTGTTTCCATCATGAGTGGTATTTTCCCCAAATAATTCTCCCCTTTTCAAAGCTGAAATACATTTTGGTCCAGAAGACTCCTTTGCAGAACAAATTGTACTGTGTGTGCATGAGAGAGAGAGAGAAAGAAGATTATTTTTCCTTCTGCTACCTGCTCTCCCCTCCCCTTTCATCTAGGTTTATTTTTGCATGTCATCCATAAGAGATAATCTCCAGTAAAGGTGTAGAGTGGAGAATACACTGAATTTATAACCTTGATGCCTCTAAGAGATTAATGCTTAGCTGCAACGTAGCTTGTTTTTTCTTTGGGGTCCTGCATTTTTAGGATATCTGGTTTTATGTGACTATGTTCTACAGATTGGGGAAAATTAAAAACAACAACAAACTTTTAAAAAGGAAGTATTTTAGCTTTGCATATCAAACATAAACAGGTGTTACTCAGCTAGATGTCTTAACCAACTTCTCAGTTTTTGTGGAGGTAGGATGCTATCTCTGAACACCAGTGGCTGCCTCTGTCAGAGACTATTTGATAGTAATGAGTGGCCTGAGTTCAGAGAGAGGATGCTAAATTTAAATCCTTTTGTTTGCTTCCATTCTACAGTGAAAAAATGAAGATAAAAATAATGAAGCAACCTCCATTCCTCTCTCCCTTTCTCCCTTTCCTGAATTTATCTCAGGGGAAGTGTAAGACAGATTGAACATAGGGTTGCCAAGACTTGTCTAGGGGGATTTTAATTTGCTGTACCCCAGGTGTGGGAAGGTAGAGCAAGGGAATAAGGATGTAAAGGATGATTTCCCTCTCCCTCCCCTTGTTTACCTTAAAAGCTGTCAGTAATACATAGGGTTCCTATAACATCTTATTTCTCTCCTTTCGGACTGTTTAGGAAACCATTTTACCTGTGAGGTGACTAGCATATTACAGTCTGTTACCAGCTATAAACCAACATGGGGTAAATGAGTCTCCATAATTAAGTTTGTAGAGGCCAAGAGCACCTTCATACTGCTGGTCTTTAAAGTGCACTTGTGCAACAGTGATTGAATATTGACATCTCATCAAGCTTACAGTTTAAGAAAATCTGTGCCTTGTGACTGAATTCAGCCTCATCCTTTACCAGGGACCCTACCCTGTAAGTCTCACTCTCACCCTTGTCTTGCCAATTTACACTTTTGCCTTGGTTAGTTGAGTGGGTGTCCCAGGCAATTGTCCCAGTTGCTTACTCTCTCCAAGCAGATTGTGGGAAGATCTTTTTTCTGTAATTATCTGTGCAGATTTAAGAAGTTACAACCTACAGCTGTTATCTGCTACCTGCCCGAGAGGGGTTAATGCTCCTGCAGGTTACCTCATGAGTAGCGGTTTGTGTGAGTGATCCCTGATCCCTTCTAGTAAGAGGCCAGATGAAAGCAAAACTCCTATTTTAAATTGCAGCTGATATAGTTGTCTGTAAGCAGAACCACTCACATGAATCGCTCTGTCATAGCTGTGTATGGTAGAAACCTCCACATGGGAAGCAGTAATGCCTTCAACCAATTCAGATAAACAGACCTGGAAGCTGGCTTGTGTCAACATCCCCATTTTAGAACTGAAAGAATTAGGCTAAGCTGAATTAAGGCTCTAATTCTAAATGAAAGTGCTAGCTTAGGATGCTGCTTAGCTTGTTCTTTTTCAAAGTTTAATTTCAGATTCATTTCCTGAGGATCCCAATGTGGACAGGTCCTCAGACTCCGCCTAGCCCTGGGTAAGCTACTTAAGATTGTGACCTGAGGACGTTACTCCAAAATAAACTAAAATGTGTGTGGGAAGCACGTTATAGGTATTCCACATGAACTAATTGGATGACTGCTCTTTTTCTTTATGGAAAATGTCCTCTGTGTGATCTTCCACAGCACACAGAGGACAGCTTTGTAAAGATGATTTTGGAGTAGGGAAGCGATATCCAGGCAGGAAACTAGCAAAATGGCTGTGAAGATTGAGGTACTACAAACAATTTCTCTTAAATCTTTAACTTGTCTCCCTGTCTGTGTAATGAGGACACTTTTTATGCCCTCCTGACAAGCACACTTTTGGATGAATATAAATATCCTTAGAGCTTCAAATTTCTAGATGTAGAAGAATTCATATTCTGCAGCATGAATACCCTTTTGAAAATGTCATCTCTGTGTTGTCGTGTAGTCCTTGCTTTTTTCCTAGTAAGTACACATGCTGATAATCTAGCAGCAGAGGTCAGTACTGTTTTGCATTGGAGGAGCAAAGCTAAGCTAAGAAGGAAGGGACAACCCCTCCAAACCTACTGCATACAAAAATGCAATACTCTTCTTTGCAAACGGCATCATCTGTTGAAGTCACATTTTCCTATGATGTCTTCGTATAAAAACTGGTAACAGTGGATAGGATGGCACCTCCCTGGGCCACAATACTATCTGTTGCTATTTTAGGCACATAACCTTTTAAATTCATTGAGCTCTGCTTCAAAAGTATTTGGACTGTAGTTAGTCTGACTTACCACTTTCATGTAGCTACCAATGTGTATAGCTATGGAGCGGGCATGTAATTCGGAACTCAGTTAAAGTCTTCTAAGTCTCACACAGAAACTTAATGAACTTTCTTTTACCTTTTGAACTGCCCATTGAAGGTTTCTGTATTCTTTGTTGCAGGCATATGCTGAAAAAATCCTTAGCGCTAGCAAATTTGTCAGACCTTTGGTGTTCTGCCTGACACAAGTATTGTCCTTTCTGTGAAATAGTCACGCTTCCTTGACTGGGTTTAATGGATGTAAACCCTTCTCTCTTGCTCTCCCTGCTTCTCTCCCTGACCTTCGCACTTTCTCAATGTATGTGGGGTTGGCTAGTTTGTTTGATTACAGTTGAATGTGTTGATTTTAAAGTTAGTGTCAGCTTGTTTGCTTCAGATCAGGTTGTTCTTTGTAGTCGCTGGAGTTATGGCAGCATGGTCAGGGCTGCACATGGTCACACGTGGAAGCGGGAGGAGAGAAATAACAGGTCTGCAAGGTGGGGGAGTAGTTTCTCTCTCATGAGACTTGAAGCCTGTGCCAGCACTGGGGAAACTATCACCACGAGGTTTCTTCTTAGTACCCTTGTCCCACTCATCAGCCTGCTTGTGTATCTAGTTTGCGTCAATGGATGCTCAATTTTTTTTTTTTTTTTTTTTCTTCAGAAATTGCTCATGTGTGGGACAGTGAGGCGCAAGGCATGCTTAGGCAAACATGATCAAACCTCTTTCTTGTCTTGTTTTTGCTTGCAGGTAGGGCTTGTATCAGGTGCAGCTCAGGCTACTCCCAGCTCCTGTGAATGTGTAGTCAGGACTCGATGATCTTGAGGGTCTTTTCCAATCTAAACAATTCTACGATTCTATAAGTACATGCAGTTGAGCAGTGTGCAGTCTTACTCTCTGAAACCCTCCCATACCTTGCAGATTTCTCTTTGCTGTCTGCAACAACTATTCTCTGTATATCTCGAGAGGGAAAGAGAGGGACAGGAGGGTATCAGAATAAGAAAAAAGGTCTTCTGGTAAAAACCTGGATATAAAACAAATAAATAATTAAATAAATAAATAAATAAATAAATAAATAAATAAATAAATTAGGAGAAAGACCGCAGCAAATTCTTGGATATGGGTCCATAAGCAGCTGACTACATTTGCCATGAATGACAATAATGCCTAGAAACAACAACTAAACAGAGCAGAAAAAAAGATTGTCTGGGGAGAGAGGAAAAAAAAGAATCAACAAAACACACTGGATAACCCATATGCTGTATTTCCAAAGAGGAATTACTGAATTAAAACTATTTAGCTACTGTATGCACGTGCACATGTGTGTAGGATTTTCTTGGCTGGAGGGCACAGAAATTTACCGTCTCCTGTCTTTTGCTTTTTCCTCTTACATTAACAACAGCTAGTGCAGTACTAACTCTCATCTCAGGAGGAAAGTCCACTTCCTCCTGCTGCTCTCTGCTCTCCTGCCCAGGGCTGTCTCTGATGCCATCTCGTAGCACTCGTCAGTCCCAACAAATTGGCTGGAAAGTCAGGACAGCAATTATCTCTACTCTAACTTTTTTTTTTTTCTTCTACCATTCATTCCCTTTTCTGTCCTTCCCCAGTCACATCAGAAATGTAAATATTCAGGAATGATCCATCCTCAGAGATGACTAAAATTTACTAAAAAATTTTACTTTATCTTTGCCAGAAAGAAACTTGGATTCAAACACCTGGAGTGACTTACTTTTATTCCCTCTTGGAAAAACTGACTTAATGAAAATAAATGTGCTTCTACAAAGTCAGTATTTCTTTCAAGTTCTGCTTCTGCTTTCATCAGCCTGGGGTGTGCATGTAGGAGAATGGTTAGAAAGAATATTTAGAAAAATGTTTTCTGGCAAAGGAAGAGATCACAGATCAGATCAATGAAATTTCCACAGAAAAGAGAATTGGACTGATTTAATTTTATCAACCTGAAATCTTACATCTGGGACCTCTTATGTTTTACTAGCAACTCTAGCAAATAAACTTCTTTAAGTAAATATTATAGAAATATATATATGTTATTTTAAAACCTCAAAAACAAAACCCAGCATGCAATTTCAAAATGACCATACGTACTTCTATAAATCCATTTACATGAATGACTTTTGATCATGACAGGCTATAGCAAATGAGAAAGTCCTAGCAAAGTGGTGTTTAGTTGTGCTATGGTAAGTGTTCATAATGTGCAAATGTTTGAGAAAACATGTCCTTTCACAACTGAAGTTGTCAAGGGACGAGTTACGTCAATAGCAATGCATTAGCAAAATAGTGAAAATGTACGTCTTACTTGAATTATTTTTCCTTGTCCATGTACCCAAACCATTTTAACCTTCTCAGTTATAAGACTGTAGCCAGTTTATTATACCTGATTAAAAGGGTCTGCATTAACCCTCAAATGCTGCACAATTTGACATAAACCCACAAAGAACTGGCTCCTAGAAGAGTCTGTTAGGCCTGTCCTCCTCCATTGTAGCCATTCAGGCATAACGCAGTTGCTTTGGATATGAGCAGTTGGTGGTGATCCAGTGTACAGATTTTATGCATGTAAGTGATCTTTTGGGATTTATTCCAGGATAAGAATGCTATAACCACAGTTAATGAACTTTAAGTACTGTGACAAAATCAAGACTACTTTCTGGATGATGCTGTGGCAAATATTAATACCTGAAGCATATGCATTCATGCTTCTAAAAAGAGACCTCTATGACTATGCTTCCACCTCTATGATTATACTTCCACCCCTCAAGTAATAAATGCAACTAGAAATGCTTTTCAAGTTCTTTTTGTATGTGGATTTTCACTGCTGACCTGTCATAAGCCAGAATACCCTCTGCCTGGAATGGGCAATACAGGATTTGTTCCATGTCATAGAAAGCTGTGGTGCTCCAGAACCAAGGAAATAAGACTGAGGCAGAACTATAGTCTCTTGAGGTCTTCCAAAGTGACAAATATTATAGAGTTATTTGGCTTTGAGCACTGTCACCTTACAGAAAAGTCCTGAATCTTCTAGTACATGTAACAAGGAATTGCTTGTTCTTGACTGTAGCTCCTTGCTTTTAGGTCTGGCTAACAATTGCATTTGCAGTTACACAGTTTCCCAATTCATTAAGAAATTGATTGGAATATGGAACACCACTTACATAGTTTAAATAACAGCTTCCATTTGCTAGCCTGACCTCTTCATTCAGAAAAGAAAAAAAAGTGAGCATTGAGCCTTCATATTTGGTCAACAAAAAAAGATACTGTATGACCATTTTATAGAGCTATTAAAAAAGAAGGAAAGCTTTTGAAATTTTGTGTTCATAGTCTGTGGTCTAATTTATGTGGCTGAAGAAAAAAAACTCACCGCTTTATAGACTACTGATATACTTTTAGACATACTGATTGACAAGTCATAAGTAGTGCTCCCAGCAACATTTTAGTTCTGTGGATTTACAGCTCATTATCAGTTATGCTATCCGGTAAAGATTTAAAACGGGTACATCTTTAGAACCTGAGATAGAAAAAAATGTGACTAAAACAATTACCTCTGAAATGTGTATTACTACTATTATCAAATCCTTATTTTAGCAAAAGTATGAATTAGTGTTTTAAAATTGAGTAGCCGTGCACATAAAGTTTCAGTGGAAATATTTCTGCACTAATTTTGAAACTGTATTTGATTTAATGGCTTTGTAACCAGGCAGAACAACAGCATTAGGTGGCTAGGCACTTGAGCTTAGAAGACCTAAGCTCAAATCCCTGCTTTGCTATGCACTTTTAGATGTAATGTAAGGGAAATTTACTTGATTTGTATGGGTGCTGGTTCCTTACTAATTTAAAAAGAGAGTATTTTTCTTCAAAAGATGTTAGTATGATTGTTCTCAGGAACATGACATGTATAGCTCATGCTGCTGGTTACTATATGGAAGTCTAAAAGAAAAAACAAGTTAATTTACTGTTGAAGGAATCATTATTGAAAAAAATACCCTGCAGAAATGCTCATTTTAAGCAATATTAATGTTGTTCAGCATACACTTTGGAAGCCTTGGAGATGAATGAAAAACAAGTCATAGGGATGTCAGTAAATAAATTATCCCTGTGTACTTCAGCCTGAAAAACCTAGAAGACCCGAGTTAGAGTGTGTGCACATGTAACTGCAATATGGTTCATGATTTAGAAGGTAATATGCGTTATTCAGGTGAGAAACAAGCTCCCAGGTATCAATTTTATTTTTTCTACCCTGGATCAAGGGAGCTCTTTCAAGTTAATCTGATTTCAGCATTAACTGTGAATTCTGCTGGCTGCCTCTGGATAGCTGTGCTCGCTGCGCCAGGCAGTAATTGTGTTAATCATCCATTTTTAAATAACTGCATTTGAAGTTAAGTTGAGAATTGCTTTTCAGATCTTTAATTTGCTTTGGAAAAGTGAAATAATTCCCACAAGGGTTGTGCTAATCAATATTCCAAAGGCAAATAACCTTTGCTAATACTTGAATATGGGATACTCTACATTCTTTCGCTTAAAGAATTCTGGGGGAAAAATAAACCGATTCCATCTGTAATTTGGTAGGTTAATAACTTTTCTGACTGCCAGGCAAAGGGGGTTTTAGTCATCAGGAGATTCATCAAGGGCAGAATTGCATTGTGTTATCTTCCTCTCGTTGTTGTTGTTTTTATTTTAAACCTTCTTGCTAATATAAATGATGACAAATTGCATAGCTGTAAATTTGAAAGTCCCTAAATGGCTTTTTTGTCAAAGCCTTTATGCTGAAATGCTTACTTGGAAAGATTTTGAACCTCGGGAGCTGGGGGGAGGGGTTTTAATTATTATGCATCATGACACAATGCATTATGCATCATGGTTGTTTTTCTGCTTTTTAAACACTTGTTATGGATGATGAGACTAATATAAATGGACATACAGGGAGAGCTTCTGCAAAACCTTCTTATGATGTCATATTCTGTTTCTGAGGAATTTCAGTACTGCCTTGCTTGGAAATCAGAGGATAAGCAAACTTAAAAGGGCACTTGGGAGCACACTAATAATTAGCTGCCAGGTAGCCATCAAGGGAAAGTCACCCTTTTTTTTCAAAGGTGCCCTCCTGGTAAACTGGATAACAAACTCATGTGTTAAAACCTAAGAATGATAAAACATGGGTGTTGCTGTCTTAAACCTGGGAGTATTTGACCCTGCTTCCTTTGAAACCACACACAAATTATTACTGGTGCTCGGAATTTGCTTTCTTTACCTTGTTTTTCCCAGCCAGGCATGCACATTACTGAAAAACACATTGGTAGTGGGACTTATTAAAGAGCTGGTGGGGTACAATACATTCACTGCCAGAGCTGCTTTTTCTTCTTCTCTTTTCCAGCCAAGTAAACATTTGCTTTTCCCTTGAAACCAACTTGATATTTAGGTTTTGTACAGGTAGAAGAGGAATGAAGGGGAAAATGCATTCATCTTTTAATAAAGCGTGGTTTTTTAATAGACATAGAGATTGCCAAGGCTGCATCCTGTAAAATTAAGGAAGAGATAATAAGGCTGAATAGAGATTTAAAGAGTCATAGCAGGCAGCGGGTTTGCGAGAGGGGAAAAAAAATTACTGTGCTTCCCCAGAAGGCAAGTAGAATACAATATTTCATATTTGAGGGTTGAGAAAATGAAATTTTGGTGTCATTGTGGACATTAAAGATGATACCACTCAGTGACCCACAGACAAGCGGCAACTGCATTTGTTTCCTGAGACGCTGATCAGGAAAGTCTCAAATCTGTGTTCCCGAGTCGTCTGTATAACCAGAATTAATTGGCTGGTGGTTTCACACTGCTTTTTTTTTTTTTTTTTGGAAGGGAAGGGTAGGAAACAAGACCACCATGTTCCCTTCTCCCCTTACAGGTGGTGTTTTACGGGCCACTTTGGTGCCATGTAGGCTGCTGCTGAGGTATGTATTATGTTAGTGAGAGGATGGTGATATCTTCACTGATCAAGGCTGAGCTGTGGAGCTGAGTGCCTGTGTCTGCGGAAGGGCTGCAGCTCAGCCCAGGGCAGTGGTGCCTTATGTTCTGCATCTGGAAACAGGGATCTACCTCCAGGCTGAAACCACTGGGTACAGCATGGGAGTTTTTCCATGAGATAGGTAACTAAAAAGTTGTTATTTTTTCTATATTCACTATTCCCAGATATTTTTTTTTCCAACTTTGTGGTTACAGAGTAATACTTATGTCTCCTGTCCTCATCCCCACACTGCTTGAATTTAGATGGCAGAAGAGATGAAAACGAGATGGTAAAAACATCTTTGACGTTATGTTTTAGTGTTGTTACTCTGCAGTAGGTTTGGGCATAAAATTCTGCTGTTTGCCTCTTCACAGGGACCCTGGCTAACATTCTGTGAAGACTCAGACATGGTGGCTCATGCCACCCTTCTCTTTACTGCCAGGGCAGCAAGTGGAAGTCCATGTTCACCAGCAGGACAGACACACATTTTCATTTGGTCTCACCTGTGCTGGGTGTGCTGGTTTGACCAAAAATGGGTTAATTTTCTTTGTGCAGTTAGAAACCTTTCTTTTTCATAGATAGCATGCTCATTATTTGGACTTAGTTTGAGAACAAGCAGATAACACCCCAGCACATTCTGAGGACATTCTGAGTGCTCTACCAACAGGTGTGAGGCATCAAGACAAGGCAGTGTCACGGTCATTTCAGTGATGGGCTCGTGATGGTTCATTTACCTTGATCTCAAGACGCAAAATTAAGGTGACCAAAATGCCAAGGGGGCATTCAATCAAACAGTGTTAACTTTGCTATTTTGCCTATAAAGCAGCATGTGATAGAGAAAGTGGAGAAAAGGGAAAGAGGAAAAAAAAAGGAGGAAAGAGGGTTAGCTACCACCACAGGTCCAAAGGCGTCCCTATGGTCCTAGGTCCCGAAACAGCATCCTGCCAGTCCTCTGTCATGATCCATGATCCTTTGATGGGGAGACCTCAGCGATGTTCAGTCAGGAACCATCTTCTATGTTTCTTCACCCCTCCTCTCTCCCATGGATTGAGGCCAATCTCCGCCTTTGTTTCGCAATCCAGACTTAACTGTGCGGGCCCAAAAAAGTCCCCGCTTTGCTTGCCATAACTCATCTCCGCCTGCACTGCCTTGCATTCAGGGGATCTCTTACTTGTCTGCTGGGTACTCTCAAGACCCTCTGCAAGCTTCTGTGCATGCTTCTCTTCACTGGCCTTAGTAAAAGGGAGGAGGTGGGGCAAGTTTGACTGAGGCAGCAGGTGAAATCCATCTTCTTGACAGCAGCTATTGTTACCTGTAGTGCCAGGTTGGAGAGTCCTGCACAGTTCTTTCTCTCAGGCCTCTCTCCAAGTTCTTGCACAGTTCTTTCTCCCAGGGCATCTGTTCTCCAAGTCCCTGATGGCAATGTTGAGGCAAATACTTTTCTTTAGGCTGACTCTTACAGGGGGCAGAACTTGACTGACATCCAGAATGATCAATAAGAGTATACCATTAGCATCATGCTAATTATTTAAAGAGAGTTGGGAGCAAAGGGGACTTCTGGTTGAATCTTCCGCTACCTCTCTGTGTTCTTGGGTGTTTTATCTTGCATGTGTTGTTTTTTCCTTCTCTTCTGTCTTTTATCAGAGCCTGGGAAGGTCTGTGCGGGATGTTTATTTCATCTTTTTACCATTTTGCAGAGGCCTCTGAGCTTTTCTGCCTTTTTCTCTCTTTTCTCTCTTTGGGATTGACTGTTTGGACCAGGTGTGACTTGCTGGGACTGGCTACTCAGTGTGGACAGAATTAATGAGAAATTGCCTTGAGTATCTTTTATTTCTATTATATATGTCTGTGTATATATATATATACATATCTATATATCTATATATGTATATTTACTAGTAGTGTATTAGTATTTTGTTATTTTATTAAACTGTGTTTATCTCAATCCAAGTTTCTCCCTTCCCTTTTGATTCTCTCCTCTATTGGAGGGAATGGGGGAGGGGATGAGCTAGCAGCTATCGTGGTTGTATTGCTAGCTCAGGTTAAACCACAACACCGGGCTACCAAAAAAGTCAGCTCTAAGATCCTATTATCAGTTGCTTAGAGACCTTGTGTCCTTTTTTTCTTTCCACATATTTTCAATCAGTAGGTCTATTCTATATCTAGGATTTTTGGAAGAGCCTTTGTCATGTCAGCTTATGTGTTTAATTCTTGGCAGTTTCCACCTCACTGCTGGGTCATGAATGATGATGCTTTCCTTCCATCTCTGTTTATGTTGCTAAATACCAGCTTTTGAAGCCTTGATTTGTATCACTTTGCTACATTCTCCATATAGGATCTCTCCTTGATTGTCCTACTGAAGTTCTCTATCATGACCTACAGGTACCCCTGGTTGCTCTGTTCTTACCTTCCTTTGTGTTGAAATGTCTTCAGTTTCACAGAACTCTGTTTAAACTTCTGATTGCTCAACAGCCTTCTCAGTGAGACTCCTGCATACCCAGGGAGAAGAAAATGAAACAGAAGAATATGCAATAAGCAACAGCATGTAGAAATGTGGCTTTGTTTTGTTCAGCTCTACTGCTCTTCCCCTTCTCACTCCATCCCCCTATTTGTCAATGTTTTATGCCACAGTTTCTCAGGACATCTTCAAAAAGAAAGCAGGTTCATAGTCGAAGGAAAAAAATCAGAATCCAGATTTTAACTGTTATTTTGCTTCTGGTGCCTCCTGCACAATTTCCTTGCTGTTGAAAACCGGTGCACTGCCATACAGTAGTTCAGGTCGTTCCCCAAATCTTCGTATGTTCGAGGATGGGCTGTCACTTCTGCTGTAGTGAACTGCCTCCTGATCAAGTTGAAGAGGCATGCTGCTTTTAGCTAAGATGGATGTGAATTAACCTGGCCTGGCAGAGATGCCCAGGTAACCTTTCTCTTCTGTGGAAGACCAGAAACAAAAGCAGGAGGAAAGAAACTACTTTTACCAAGAATGCCAGTGACTATTTCATGAGGGTCAAGAAGATAAAAAAAAAGCCAGGTTTGCCTGTCAGAGGCCAAGCAGAACCTACTCTGCTCTCCGCACCACGGGAGTTTGTCCTACATTCCTGTGGGTGAGAATAGGAATCCTGTGGTCGTGGATCTCCACACTAGAGAAGGACAGTGAAATTTCTTGGGGTGAACAGAACACTACAGAGCTGCTATATGGGAAGCCTAGGCCGAGGATATGTCTGCAAATTCAGCCAGCTTCAATTCCTTATCCCTAACTTTGGGAGGCATCAGTTGTCCTGCCTCAATCTTGAAGTCCCTCTGTTCTTGAATACAGAGGTAGCAGCAATTGAATGGTACTAGCTTCACCTAACGAAAGACAGAAACCTGTATTGTCCATGTTTTTGTCTTCCTTGTAGGAGCTGCTGAAGAGATTTGTTATCTTTATTCCTTTTTTTCCTATCTTCTCATTCTGAAACATGGATCCTGCAGTTTTGTCGTCATCCCCTCCCTACTAAAAAAGGAGTACATTTAAGTTCAGTGATACTTCATCTTGAACT
Source organism: Columba livia (assembly GCF_036013475.1). Classification (NCBI taxonomy): domain Eukaryota; kingdom Metazoa; phylum Chordata; class Aves; order Columbiformes; family Columbidae; genus Columba; species Columba livia. Next base: position 95,511,252 of record NC_088602.1, on the reverse strand, counting down.
TTATGAGCAGCCAGGTTTTCTGACATATCTGTACACTCAGGTCAAACCCTGACTTTGGCAGCAATATTCATAGATGAGAAAGGTGCTGGACAATACTGTAATCTAAAATGCCTGCCATCAGAGAGATGAATTCCCGTCCACCTGTCCTTTTAATAGTAGTGGTGTCTGTTATCTTTTAACAACTTCCATGCAGGGTTGCTCAATTCTAACATTCTTCACTTAGCCTGAGGTTTCTGAATGTGTCCTGAACAAAACTTAAATCCTTATTGTTTTCAGGTACTGCTAGCCTAAACCAAAGAAAATGCCAATGCTATGGAAAAACTCTTATTAATGTACGGGAAGATCGTTCCCTCTTCACTGTGCCCCTGCTGTTTAGACATGTTTTTTAGACTATAAGGAGGTTTGAGAACAAAGTACAATGAGGTTGTGTTGTTGTGCTGCTTACTCAAATTTGAGCACGTTCAGCACATGTGCCTTGTTAGTTTGGTCTCGATCCTATTGAATTTGCAGGATTCTTTCAATCAGCTTCTGTAGGAGTTGGAGTAAGCTGATGGTAGTAAATGGTTTTACAAAGAGCTGTACTGTTTTTGTTTGTCCTTATAAATATTTTATGGCATCATGGCTCTGTCAAAATGCTGCAGTTTCATGTGTTGCATCTAAGAATAAGCCTATACAAGATATTTTTTCTCTATGCATCAAAAGAGACAAGAAGAGAGAGTTAAAATGTATAATGAGGCACAGCATGTTTCTAGTGCTGTGTGACCTGCATTGTTGTTAGAAGATTTAGTAGAAATGTGTTCTAGAAAAAAATCTCTTTCATAGTTTTTAAACTGAATACTAACATGGAATGTTAAGCTGTTATCTGTGTGTGATATTCAGGCTGGCAATGGAGAGAGCTGTGAGCAGTAGTCAACAATTAAATGACATAGCAAGAGTCAGATTCCTTTTTTAACCCTTATAACTTTCTCAGCTTGGTGAACTACTGTAAAAATCTAATAAGGCTTTTGTTTGTTTGTTTGTTTGTTTTGTTTGCTTGTTTGGTTTTTTGTTTGTTTGTTTGTTTTTTTGTTTGTTTTGTTTTGTTTTTACGAGCTATGCAAAAATTAAGTTTCAGTGATTCAGTGATTTCTTGCTCCTTGGTTACTTTGACACATCTTTCTTTTCAGAATCTGCCCATTCTGAGCACTACATATTTGATTAAACAAAAATATTTATGGAACCTGTCTTAAAAAAAAAAAAAAAGAGAGAGAGAGAAAGGAAACTCATTTGGACAATTTCTGACACTTTTTCTTTTGATTTAATAAGAAATTTTTTCTTTAGTGTGTGCAAAATAAAGCCTCCAGTTGTTATTAATTTCTGACTGTCAACTAACTATCTCCTTCTATTTTAAGAATGCTTCCTAAAAGTTTTAGTTAGATGAAAATGACATATTGAGCATAAGCGTTAAATAGGTTTTTACATAATTAAGAAATGAGCAGCAGGCTGTGACTTTGAATGTTTGCAGCATAGAATGAGGATTCTCTCGTTGCTGAGATTCTATTAAATTTGACAATGAGAGAATTCATGGTTGACTTGCACTTGGTGGTCTGTCAAGTCTGAAGCCAGTGCCATTTATTGAGGTTTATAAACTCTTTACAGAAGCTAGATCTTCCTTTGTACAGAAACACTGCTTGGTACTAAGAGTTATCCCCCTTCTGAGTTATCACATGTGCAGTTAACATGTATGTGTGTTTAATATGATTAATTCAGTAGCAACAGTTTATGAGCACAGTAGCCTCTGATACGTCTTAACATAGCTCTGTAGTTTATTCAAAAGGCAGAAGACTTCAGAAGATGGAAAATGAGCACCTTTGCTGAACATATCTGACCATGTCCAGTTTACAAGTTAAGCAAAACACTTTTAACATGGGTAAATAAAGGGAGGAAAGCTGTTTTTCAGAGTGTAAAATATCTGGACGCACTGCTTATGCAGACAAATGCTGTGACAAAGAGTAGAAACTGATATTTTTGAATAGATTTATGCATCCATTTCTTGCTGGAATGTTTTCTCTACAGAAAAAAAAAAAGAGCTAATCGCTAATCCTCTTTTTTATTTGCTTGCATGGAAGTTTTGAGGGGCTCTGCACTGTATGTAAGGGCTGGACAATTTTATCTATTACTGATGAATTATACTTGCTTGTTAGCTGTTGTAAACAATTACAATTGAGCTGACAGTCATAATGCTTAAAGTTTTAGTTTCAGGACATGTACATTTCTAATAAAACTAGATTTTATTCTTTGTAATACATCTTCTCATGAAGCTGTATTACAAAGCTGTATTCTGTGTTCCTTATAAAAATAACTATTTTTCTTCTCTCCTTTCCTTGGACTCCCTTTATTTTGACTTCTCCCCTCTGCTCTGGAGAAAAAAAGACCTTGAAGAACAAGTTAGGGGTGAACTATGTGGAATTCAAGGCTACTGAATGAGCTAAAAAGCAAACAAGATTAAAACTTTATGTGTCAGTAGAAATGGCCAAAAGTAGTCTTCAGAATTAAAAAGACTCCATCATTAACTTGAAGCTATGATACTACTCAGTGTCTAGAGGGCAAGAGGTGATGGTACACCAGCCTCAGCAGGCATGGGTCCAGAGAGTAGGCTTGTTTTTGGTCCTTAACTTCGTTCTCCACTGTAACTACAGATGTATGGTTCTGCCATAAATTTTGACCTACAACCCAAATATAATACACACCCACATACTTGTCACCTAAGCAGCAAATGTAGAACTGACCCTCTTACCAGTTCTGTTCATGCAGACAGCTGCTCTGATACCCACCAGTCATCTGTCTGATCTGATGGGGGTTACCAGGTTAGTTGGTGATGGTCCAGCCCCAGCACACAGGATGGTGTGGCTAGGAGGGAGGAGATGTACCACACCAGTGGGCCGCTTGCCGCTGTTCCAAGGTGCAAACCACGGTGGGACAGCTCCCAGCTAGACAGAACATGGCAGCTATGGCTGCCACTACCAAAACTCTGTGCTGTTGCTCACATGCAACGTCGTCTGTCAACTCTTCATCTGCTTGGTATTAAGACTGATAAAAATAATTCTATGCATTTTTAAAAATATGCTTATATTTTAATGTGAATGTTTCAAAAGTATGCACTGTCTCTGGTAGCATGTTCATGCATGTAACACTTGTTTCTGATAAGTATTCTGGCAGACTTGGAAAAAAAATAAAGTGTTTATATGCTTTTAACAAAGATGAAATATATTCCTCAATTGCAGATGTTATTATACATCTTCAAAAAAAAAAAAAAAGAGGGACAAAATAATAAGCTTTCCAGTCTCAAAATGTGGCAAAAGGATATATGTGGATGGCTGTGGAGAGGCGAAGAGTATGGGCTAAAACTGATTCACAGTAACTCTTCTGTTGGCTAATCCAAATTATATATGTTCTGTAATCATGTTGCCTGAAGCTCCTGTTAATGTTGATGAGCTGAATGTATTTATCAGTGGAAGAATAAGCTCTGTTTTATTCATCTGAATAGTTTAATGTTTTAAGTGTACATCATGTGATTTGTAGAGGCAGTATCATGTGAAAATGACAGGATGGATAAGAGATGGCTGTTTTTTCTGGAGCCTGTAATATGCTACCAATTAATCCTTTTGATAAGTGACTCTTAGTAACCTGAAATTGTTACAGTGTGATGGAAAGTTATTGCTCTGCAACCTTATTTGTGATCTTCACCCAGCCTGTAGATTGTTTGCTTTGCGGGTCATCCTAGGCGGCAGAACAAGTTGAAAGGTGCCCCTGGTGATAAAAAACAACCCACCTAATTTCACCAAGTAATCTGGCGGTTGTCCAGATTCGGCATTTGAGGAAGTTTATGGTGTCAGCCATACGATTGCACCATAGGTGCCTGCAAATACATCCTCTCTTCAAAGGAAGATTCACTGCTTTGCTTTAACGCTTTAAATGTTATTGTTGTGCTTTAAAATAGTGGAGATTTGAGCTCTTCAGTAGAAGGAAAAGGACTGATTGGAGTGTTGTTATATTTTGAATATGATTGAGGGGAAGGATCTCAAGGAAATGGGGGATGGATTTCCTTCCTGTCTTCCCCTGATGCTTTCATCTCCTTTTCCTTATAACTACAGAATATTTTGACACTTAAAAATCACTGAGAAGACTTAAAAACTGCCAGTTGTGGTCCCATCTGTATTTGTTTGGACTGCAGGTCAACTGTATGATCTAATTAAAACAAAAAACCCACAAACAAACAAAAAAGCTTTTTCCTCTGAACTTCTCTAGTGAAAGTGTCCAGACATAAGGAAGCCATCTCCTGAACCAGACTTCGTTCTGCAAGTTTTCTTCTGTTTAGAAAAAAGCTTATGATGCTACTCAGCCTTTCTCTTCTGACAAAAAGGACATTGTTTTCCACCACTGCCTCTGCTCCTCTTACTCAAAGAAAATTCTCTTTTATTTTCTAAATGGGAAATTTGTCCCTGTAACAGTGTGAGGTCAATATTCAAACACAGTGACTCAATTCCACATCATCATCAAGTCTTTTAAAAAATCAACTCTCTAGATTAAATAGCTGTTCAGTCTGCTAATTTAAATTATTCTTTCTGGTACGACTTAGTGTTCTGTTATGCCTATTATTTGTTTCATCATTCCTCTTAAAATTCAGCAGGATTGCAACAGCAATCCATTGGGCAGTGTTGACATAAGGTGCTACTTCATCTTGCCCCAGCACTTAATTTATATTTTGATGGGGTGCTTTTTGAGTTTCGAAGATGACTCCACTAATTTGGACACTGAAGGGTGTTTACGGGGAGTCTCCGAGTGTTTATGATTGTTCAGCTGCATGGTGTTATTTTAGTCTATTTCTGTTTGAAAGCATCTTTTAAAAGCTGAGAAGTGTAATATGGTATAAGTGGAAGTCAGGTACCAATATCACAAGTCTGTTTTTGACTCAGGCCAAACAGGAGTGGCCAATCACCTTGTAGCCAACAGGATTACATGTGTCATGTACAAGTCAATATAAAACCTTAATTCACTATATAGGGCTACTTACCAGTGAGTTACTGTGAGAGAGGGAAGCATAAATCTTCTCCACCAGCAAGGGGTGTTCTCTAATGTTTCAGGGTGACTTCTGCAACTGCAGAGAACTGAGTGAGGAGTTCAGAATCAAATGCTAAGTCTGTGACAACAAAAATACCTGCAAATGATAGGAGAGCACTTGAAATCCCTCCAGCACTGTACACCGTCACCAGGCAGACTGCCAAACCCACAGCTTTTTAACTAAGCAAACAAACAAAAGAAGCCCTTAGGCCATGGAACAAGAAAGTTTGTGCTTCTAACAAAGAAAAACAAAAATTGTTTTTGGAAAGGTAGGGTTTGTGTAACCAACCGAATTAAAACACTGTAGTACCTGAGGGCACAGGAATCCCTATGGGTTGTTTGCATCGAGCCTTATTTACATGAGGATCTGTAAATCTATTCTTGACCTACATGAAATATCAACTATAATAAGCCTTTATTTTAGGAGGAAGATTCAATGGGAGATTGTCTTCCTTGAAAACATTTCTAATACGCTGAGGGAAACATCAAACAAGATCGCATCAAAAGGTGAAATGACCCCCCCTAAGGAGAGGAAGAACTGGATGCAATTCTATATAACTTTCACATTAGAAATAAACAGTACAATATAGCAACTTTGCATAGAAGGGCTGAAAATCATTTTCATTTTTTTAGAAGAATTGAATTGTTCTGTTGTTAAAGGTATGGCATTGTGGTGTATCACTCACCTTAGGTTCAGATCTAGTTGTGTTCCTCAAGTTTTCATGGCTGCTGAATATTCTGAGCTAGCTGTGCCAGTAAAACATATGCTGTGGAGGAAAGATGAGCCCTCAAATTTAAAGTGATCTTTGTTCGTTGTCCTCCATTTTGTATTTGGTTTGTCTGCTGACCTTCAGCATCCTGACACTCAACTGATTCTGATTCACTCTACTCACAAGATATATTTGAGAGGTTTGTCAAAAAGGTGATGATGGTATAGGTGTATAGCTGAGCTTTCTCCCTCCTTGTATTTTGGGGAAGGCTGAGCTTTGTAAATTTTTTTTTTTTTTTCTTGTGTGTGGGGTAATGTAGTGAGCCTTTGTGGACAGCAACCGTCAAGGCTTCAAACCTCATGAGGACCCAGTGAATCCCTGATAATGGGGAGCTGCAAGTTCCCATGGAGAGCACCTATGTGAGTTCTGATGTGCTGGTGAGCTGCGGTGAGGAGCAGGGCAGGCAGTGAGAGGAAGCTGCAGGAGGTTTGCTGTGAAGTTCTTCCTGTTAGCTCAGGTCTGGGGCCATGACTGTCTTACAGGAATTATGTCAGATGTGGCAGGAGTGAAGACTGGGGATGTGTGTGCTTGTAGCACCAATGCAGAAGTGATGTAGATAGCAAATGCTTGAATACAGCAGATGAAAAAGGATCACATTTCTCACAGGACAGAATAATTTGAGAGTATCGCAGGGATGGCACAGGGAGTGCTCAGGTTACCACAGCTGGTTTCAGGGTTTGCACTGCCAGGGTCCCTCTGGGCTGGCTGCCAGCTGGGTGAATGTGAGGCTGAGCCTGTCAAACCAAACCCTGGTTTTCACACTTCCTATGTAAAGCACTGTTCTCCAGAGCTCAGTGTGCTGTTTTGTACGGTGAAAGACGTTTTCCAAATATACTGGGATACCCACCTGCAGCCTGTCTTAAAAGAGAGCAGAGCTGGGAGTGCATGGGGATGCTGTCGCTTCCCCCTCTGCTCAGCTGATTCAGGATCAAGAAGCTCAATCTCCCTCTCCCTTTCCTTGTGTCAGGACAACCATCCTGCTATAGACCACAGTCACGTTAGCTTGCCAGGGACATACAGCTGGTGTGCCAGCCTAATCCTTCACCACGTATTTAAACAGAGGGTGTTACACCTTCCATCACACCGCATGTGTTAATTTTGCTTTAGTCCTACATGACTGGAAGGCTTGTTTCCTTGGAGCAGTGGTGGGTATGGTTCAGCTCCTGGGGCAAAGAGAGAGATGGCAGGTCCTGGCCCAGGGAGCACCATGGGACCTGCACAGCTCCGCTGTCACTTCCCACTCTCCACTTCAGCTGGGGTTCCTCGTGCTGCCTCGTGAAACCTGGTATTTCTTGAGATTTACACTTCCCTAGCTATCTTTGTTACTGTTTTTTAATAGTTATCATAAAATCCTGATTTCCCCCCATCCCAGTCTCCCCCACTTCAGTGGTGCAGATTTTAATAAATCTATCCAGTATTCTTCAGATTACAGTCTTACTGGTTTTAAGTGAATTGTAAAATTTAGGCATGGTATTATAAGTGTTAGAAAATCTTGAAGTATCTCTGTATGAAAACCAGGGTGTTACTGCACACCGAGCTCTTACCAGTTTTGCAATATTTGCCACTTTTTGAAACCTCATGTTCTGAGCTTAGGGATTTATCCAGGAGAAATGCAGCCTTTGTTGTGCTGTTACTTCTTGAGAGAAAATGAGGTTTAACATTTTTTATACCCTTCTTTAAAAATGATACATTTATGAAAATTATCCAGTCTTAAGTTTTTGTCAGTAGGTATTTTGTGTTTTTTGTGGTGTGTGGTTTGTTATGTTTTTGTTTGTTTTTGTTGTTGTTCTTCAGAGTTTTTCTTGCTCCGTAAGTGCAGCACTTTTTATATGTCTCTTACGAAAAAAACCTCTTTAAGCTGCCTTGGATTTAACTGCACAGCAAAATACTTTTGCTTGACAAGGCCCACCTGTGTGTCGAGTGCTGTGATTACATACGCCCGTCAGCCTTTGTTTAAAAAGAGGGATATTTCTGACCCTTGAGACCAGGGACCAAAGCTTAGAAACACAATCTCTTGTTTTTAAGTATAACAATATTCAGTATTTTTAATTAGGATTTTAAAGCCAACCTTTTTAACTGGTGCCAAAAGATAAAATTGGAAACCTTTCACAATTATTATTATTTTTTTTTTTAAAGTGGTCCTGCTGTGATGAAATGCCTCCACCCTTCCCTGCCCCCTTTTATTGTCTCAACATCAGTGTGCAACAAAGCCCCTTCTCCCCATTTCCTTCCAGCTATGACAAACTGGGGAAAACAGCAAGGGCTGTACCCTGTGCTGGGGCTGTGCTGAGTGTGATTTGTTGCCAGTGACTGCAGGCAGCAATGAGGAGCAGCTCCCAGTGCTGCCAACGTGGGGCCAGTCCATGCCACATGGGGAAGTTCTGCTGCTTCTTATGTTGCTGGCAGCGTGGGATGGAGCTGCCCTCAGGGCACTGTCTTGGGACATGAATGGTCTGGAAGACCGTATTCTTATTTTGCTTTGGAAGTTCTTTCCTCCAATGCTTTTTGTAACCATTTCCCCCTCTTTCCTTTATTCTTGCTCCTCAGGTGAAGAAAATAAATTGCTTGCCTTGCTCAAAACCAGAAGTGTCCTGGGGTCTGTTCGCCTAGCCACAACTTTCTCCTCTTGTCTTTCAGTGGAGAGGAGGGAGAAAGACTTATATTTAACTGGAATTGATCCCAACCTTGCCCTCCTCACCTCTACACCCGGAGTAGCTTGTACACGTGCAGTCTGGCACATTGCTCTGCCTAACACCTCTCAAGGAAAAGATTCTAGCTGTCATTTCCGTTTTGAGAGGGTTAATGCATTAAGGCCAACCAAGATGTGAATGGGAGTTGTTTGAATCTCTAGAGCAAACTAAACCAAGAGTGACATGGTAAAAGCAGTCATCCATTGTTGCCTGATGATAGAGAAGATTTTAAAAATCAAACACTCTAGTATAGCCTGACAGTGCTCAGAGAAAAACCCAATTAATTATAAATAAGATGAATAAATAATTTAAATGTATCACTTATTTCTCCTTTATAGTTTAACTCATGAAAAATCATTTCAATTAGAAATTTTAACTCAATCTGAAATGCAGAGAGGCATGATGGTTCAAGATGGATGTGAAGTCCTTTATGATTTTCCTTCAAAAATGTGAGCTTTTTTTGTTAACTGCTTGGGTGATAAAAAAAAAAGAAAAATAAAGATTGCTGAAAGAGACACAAACAAGCAAAGTTTCCTTTGATAGGGTAACAGAATGTATTTTTAATTTATGAATTAATAAGTATGTTGTGTGCGATGTCCAATTTGTCAAAAATGTCTTGGTTCCCTTAGCATTCATGTTATATGCATGAAATAGATGCAGTTTTCCCCATTAATTATAATATCCCATTTCCTCAAGAGTAACGAAAGATGATTTATTCCTCTCCTCTGGCCCTAACTGGCTCCTTCGTATTACTGATGAGGGGTTTTTTCCATTCATTTTTGACCTTGTAAAACTATTTATGTTGGACTCAGTCATGATGAATGCAGTGAGAAGCAGTCAGATTAAGGGCAAGAGCATAGGACTAACAGGCTTGCACCCCCTCTACTCAGTGATGCCACCTTACATACCCAAACCTACCTGAGCTCTCTTGGCCCTACTGATAGATCTGGTGCCTTGAAAAATATGTCTGTTGTCTATAACTATAAAAATAATTTGTGATGCTGATATCCCTGATGCTGATTTTTTTCCACCTCTACTCTTATGTCTTGCTTTTAATGATTTCAAGAGTGCTACAGTTAGGACTATATTTATTTCTCTATAGATCTAGGTCTTTAATCCTTTCTATGTATTTTCCTCAAGTTTGAAGAGGTATATCTATATGCTGATGACTCTCTTCTCAAGCACAAAATACGGCCTAATTACTTCAAATTACTGCTTTTCCTTTCAGTAAATAGTCTCCTGTTTTCTTTTTCAGTTTCTGCTATGTAATTTTCCTGTTCACTGGAAACTATCAATATACTACATGCAAAATACACATATACTTACATCTGTGGACTGTTGCAAGTGAGATAGATTGAACATAATGGGAAACAAAGATTTTATTAGAAGTTGATCAGAGTAATGTCAAGAGGAAACCAAAATTAGCAGAAATGGAATCAGAGCAGCAGCACCCGGTAACTTTTATTGACTGGGAAGACATGCAGAACTATGTTATCTAGGAAAGCAAGATGTAGTTATTTATACAACTATCTTAAGGGCAGTGAGTGATTAGCATACAGATATGTACTTCAGGTGAAATTTTAGCACCAGATAAAAAGGCAGTAGTTCTTCTATTGCTTCCAGAGGGGTGCACACTGATACCTAAAATCAAGACTACTTTCCTGATGTTTTCAATAGGATGACTGGTTTGATCACTTTCATCTATATGTTTCTACTTAAGATCACATATTTGAAAAGTTAGGTAACAGGTTCTGCAGACCATTTGGTGATACGATGGTTTGATTAAATGAAGCCTATAGTAAGGAAGAGATGAGAGTCAATCTGAGATCAAAATTAAAACACACTTAGGTTTCTGTCTATCTGTGACTGTCCTTTTTCTGGTCAATTAGGTGACAAGCTCTTATTGTAGGCTGTGAACAGCCAGCAATTATAGCCAGTGGGGACCAGTGAACTACACATTCCATCCTGAAGTAGACCTCATGTTGGGGATTCAGCTACCTAAACCTAGATCGTTAGTGACCCTTTGAGTTCTGTGTCTTGTCCTGCCTGGCCACGAGTTGCTGTCCTGGAAGGGATGGGTCCTCCTGTGGGTTCTGTAGTAACCTGTCAGCTATGTGTGGGTGTCTTATAGAGCACTAGATGATGACCTTTAGGCAGCTGAGTTCTTTCCCTATCTCTCCTTCTCTCTTCCTCCATCTTGAACAAGTCAGATGCATCTCTCCATATCTGCGCTGGAGAGCTAATTCCAGTTTCCATTTGAATTAAGCCTTATACTGTCTCTTTATGGTACAAGGAAATCTTGATGCCCAATGGGCCAGATGTGCACACCTATGTTTAATGATTTGATAAACCTCTTCTACCTTCTATTCTGAATTTCCTGAGAAGAGCTTGTGAGCATGCATTTCTGATGAAGCATTTGATGGAAAAGCATTGTGATTTTATTTTTTTTTTCCCCTTCCTCATCCAAAGTACATTTTTGTGTAGATCTGGAAAGCCTAATTTTCAGCTTATAAAAGAATCAGACAGGGAATGGGACTGGAGTGTGGGGAAACAAGGTTTTAGAATTAAATTGATGCTAAAGGTGTACTGGAGGACAAGTGCTGAAGAATAAAAGCTCTTTGCTGTTAGGCATCTTTCAGATGTTACTGGATGTGTTGAGGCTTTCAATTTCAAGGGCTAGTTAGTTGGAGATCTGATTTTAGCATTTTCCCAAGGCTATATTTTAGACTCATGGATCATGTGTTAATGATACAAATATTTTGGTTTGTGGCTAATAAAACAAATGCCACTTACGGTTTTCCCTGCATGTTTATTTACTCCAACAGATGCTTTAATGTCCTCTGACAATCATATTAGCCCCTTTTACCAGCTAGTGCATGAGAAGCTGCAAAAGCATCTCTTGAGAGGTAGTACCACTTCAGGTTCAAGGGCTCCACGTATCAACAGGCTGCACTGTTCATATTGTGTGATAAACTCTCTGGGGAATAGTTTTTCACTCATATAATAATTTTTCTCATTCCATGGTGGGAAGCATTTGTTGGAGTGAAGGATTCGTTAAAGAGGAAAAATAAAAGAAAAGATTTTCCCTGAAGAATAACCCATAAAGGGTAAAAAATCAGGTAGCTGAAATGTTTGTTATGAATTTGAACTGATTAGGGATTGTCTGTAACCTTAGTAAGTACTCCAGTTACAGAGTTGTTCTCTTAGCTCTCAGGTTCAATAACATTTTCTGATTAGCTCTATTTGAAAATGAGTTTAAGCTGGTAGTTTACATAAACTGATACTGATCAGTCTTGCAAATCTAGTAAAATAGACCTAATATGGTGAGTTTCCAAAGGGAATATTTTCAAAATCTGGTGTATCTAGTGATTTGTAGCCATATGTTGAAATCTCGGTATTAATAAGAGGCTTTGTGATACTGTTAGATTTGATAAGAGGCTCTTTCAGCAGACTGAGAGAGAAACAGCAGCGCAGGCTACACTGTGATAGGCTGACAGATGAGGACAGAAATCAGAATCTCCTGTGGATTTTTTCTTTTCCCTACTGGACTTGAACCAGCAACTTCAAAGCAGGAATGGAAAAAGAAAACAAAGGAGTTCTGAGGAAAGTGTACAAACTGAGTAGTCTAGGCCCAAATATTTTCTATAAGAAACATTAAATGGAATGGATAAAATAAGACTGGATGAAAATTTGACCAAATTAAATGAAAACACTCGGAAAGCTGGGGATAAGTATAGGAATAAATAGAATTGTGAAGATTTCGGAAGTTCAGAGAAGAATTACTAACAAGAACATTTTACCTTATCACTTTCTCACCTTATTTGTTTAGTGTAGTTCAAGCATGGTATAAAGAAAATCTTGAATGCCTGGAGATATCTGAGACCTTTTTTAAAGTCTATAACCAAGCTTCTAATCACTCTTATAACTTCCATTCTCATTATGTTGTGTGTGGTTTGCTTTTTTGTTTGTCTGGGTTTTGTTTGTTTGTTTTTTTGTTTGTTTTCTTAAAACCTTGTTCTGTTTATGGAGAGGTAAGATGATCTCTGAGTACTGTGGTAAAATTGAATTGGACTTTTCTTTAAGGGCTGAAGGCGAATATTCTCTGTAGTGGTTGCATCCACAGGAGCTGCTGCACTAAAGGGAGGGAGTTGATTGCTAATATGAAGACAGGTAGTATTACTGTATGGGAGGAAAGCTAGATTTCTACTCCATGCTCCATGGAAAAATAGATCCTTATCTGCTGAGTACTATCTAAGGTCGGTAGGTTAGCCTTTCTGTGCTTGACCTTGGGCCCTGCAACGGCATAAATGCTTGGAGAGGTTATTTTTGCTACTTTGGCTTGGGCCTCTTCCATAGGCAGCGAATGGAACTCCTAATGCCTCGCAAGTAATTTTATTCACAGCTTTGATGTGAGGCTGTTACATGTCAGGCAGTTTTCCAGCAAGTAGCTATGCAGGTTCTGGCTGACACTTAATTTAATTTTATTAGATATTATATTGAAATATACATGAAAGTTGTTTGATAAATCACTGTTCTCTGCTTTTTTTCAGTCACACCTTTTAAAAGAAGAAATACTTTCATTTATGTTTATAACAATTATTATCCATTTTTGAACAGCTGTTTCAAAATGCAAGGGCAAACACCCATTTCATTTAGTAGTATGTAAATTTACTGTTTTGGTTTACAAAGGTATCTGTCAGTGCCCTTATCATGATTGCAATGCTTATTCTGGCATTGTGGCTCACCTTTTTACTGCGGTAATGAATGTATAACCTCAGGAAATAGGGTGGAAAATTTGCCTGTATCGCTGTATTGTCTGACATTCTAATCACATAAGCAGTTCATCAGTGCGTGTCAACGTAGTGGCTGTTTTTTACCCTAAAATATTCCCAGTTTTATAGCTGCATTAGTTCCCTTATCAGCCCTCTACTGTTTTGTAGTTGTGCGGTGCCTGATATGACTATTTGTTGTACGCTGAGAGAACCTATAACAGCCTCTATCTGCCTTCTCCTTGCATCCTTTAAAAGGCACAGACACTGCAGGCCTCTCTGGAAATGTTCTTGAAGACAAATTATGTCTTAAAAATATTAATAAAATTATCACTCAAAACCTGTCTTGCTAAGATAATTTTACATCTTCAAAACATGCTCCCATCTTTCCTCATTCTTCTGTGTCTCAACTTCAGTTTTAAAATAGCAGTAAATGTTATGTTAATATCTCCGTTAAAATAAATCCTTAATATATGTGTTCATCAGAGTAAGATACAGTACTTAAAACATTGCTAACACTGAGCATTAACATCAGGAAAAAAATGTATGAGTTCTACTAAAATGAATATTAGAAGTTGTAATATTCTTTTAAGACAAGTCACCAACATAAATTCTTTTCTGATGTTTTGTAGCTCCACCAATTTTTATCCACATTCTGCATTAAACTGAAGTTTATTTTTTCATAAATTTTGCTGTTAATTCTGTTATTCAAGGATTAGCAAAACTTGGCCATTCAAAGTAATGGGCATGCTTAAAATGCCCTATTAACATCTTAGGTATAACACATTACAATATAACGTAACACTTATTTTGCCTTCATAATGCAACAGCATAATGGTATAATAATATTTTGTAAATCATAGTAAAGTATCTAACATTTCTTCTAACATCTATGTGAAAACTGAATAATAAATAGAAGTTTTCTCTGTCTATACAAATACCTCTGATGGTATATGAGATTCTGGTTGGCCTATATGTGTGTCCTTTTCCCTGGTAATCAAATTTCTGTCACTGTACATTTGCCATGTTCATCCATGGACCTGTACTTTGCTTGGATTACCCAAAGCACATTTTAAGGTTGCCCAATTTTCTGTTTTAGATAGGCATGCAGTATTTCAATCCTGAGTCCCTCTCAGTGGCAAGAATTCATGTGGAATAAAAGGTTTGGAATGAAAGCTTTTTAAATGAACATATTTTAGTAGTTTTATGCTTCTAAATCGTTGTATCTGCACTTGGAATAACCTAAAAGCATTTATTAATATTTGATGGTATGATGAAAGCCCTAGGTATGTAGATTTATGGAACCCACAAGTGGTTCATCTGGACTTAAACATTCTTGGTCCCTGTCCTTTAGCCAGAGCTTGGTAGGTATAAAGGCAGAGGTGATGAGGAATATGTGTCCCTTAGAAGGGGGCTCCCTATAAGTGGATGCAATCACGAACATATACTCCACTGTGTACTTATTCTGATGACTTGTAGGCGACACTGATATGACATGAAAGCCTTTGCATTTAATTTAGTGAACAATGTAAGAAAAAGAAAAGTATTTTTCTGGTTTGAGTTTCTTTTTTGTTTGTTTTGGTTTTGTTTTTTCTGTGTAGTTTGGAAAGACTTTGTAAGAATGTCTACAGATGCTAGCTTGTCACCTGAATCTGCATGCTGATGGTGGTTTTGCTGTATTTTTAACAGCCAGCAGTAAGATCTGTTAGTATTTTTGATGGGAATGCACTCTGATTTTCTAAGATAATGATTTGTAAGAAATTAGATTTGGGATGCAGAAAATTTGGGTTAAGGAAAGGTCAAGGAATTCAAAGGTTATTATAGGCAATAAAAAACATTATGCAGCGAAGAGGAATTTTTGTCAGGGCAGGGCATAGTAAAGTCAAAGCACCCAGGGAAAGAAAGAATGTGGGTTTTGACATTAAAAAGCCAGGACCAGCAAAGCAACTGGTTTCTACATAAAGCAACCATGAGATACCTTCAGCCTTTACTTCTGCTGTGTAGGTGCAATAACTGACCTCAGACTGACACCTGTAATTTGTGTTACTGTTGTTCACTGGCCTCAGCCATACAGCTTTCCTCCACTAGTATTTTGCCATCCTGGTGAGCAATTCTATCCACACACATAAAACCGAAGCTGAGGTACTAACCCAAGCAGCACTACGGAGCAGCACCCTGGTCTTATTTGCCTGTAAGTGCAAGTGCCAGACATCCAGCCCAGCTGCCTTTCAGCCACCCCTTTCCTCCCCATAACCTCTCTGATGTGTGGCTGGGGGACCGAGTGACACGGTTGTGCTGTGTTGTACACATGTCTCCAGAGGTGTTAGCAGCTGGGTGGGATGTGGTGGGGCTGAGCTGTGAGATGTGCCTGGCCTGAGTGTTGTACCAGTGCTGGACATGCAGCTCTGTCATGCGCTGCTTTAGGAGAAGAAGGCAAAGAGGGAGAGGGAAGAAAGGTCGTGGGTTAGGTAGAGAACCTCATGGGGCAACATTCACATGCAGGCAGCACCAGCAGCCAGGCAGATTGTAGGCAGACTTGCTAATCTGTTCAGCCTTGCTGCACATCAAAGATGAAAGTCAAACTTACTGCGGGAGCACTGCCAGACTCGGGTCATCCTCGTGCATACGGAGCTTGCACCAGAGAAGATTGCTGCTTGCCCTGGGAAGATTAGGCAAGATTGACACAATTACATTTTTGTTCTGGCTGTGCTACACAAAATATTGCCAATTACACATTTGTCCTGCTATTTAATTTGCTCTGATGATGAGTTGATGTGTGTTGCTCATTCTTAATAGGTACGTTTCCTTGGTGCTTCTGCAGGAAATTATTAAGAACAGTATCTCTGTGATTATGTAATGCAGGTTACTTAAGCCTATGTATGTGTTGTTGGCTATAATGAGACCAGGGATTAGAAGCAGCATGTGTTCCAGGATAAACAAAAAGCTTTGGACTGACCCAAAAATAGTTCATTGTGACCTTATGCAGTGATAGGAGAATTCAGGTAAAGGTGAACTTTGGCTGGTGTTAACCCGTAATGTCTCTACTGACTTCTTACTTGCAAAAAGAGACTTTGCTTTAATCTGTAAGAGGGTAAACTCTCTAGAGCAAAAATGTCTTGTTTCTAAAATGTAAAAATCTATAGGCTGAAAAAAAAATGTTACCAATTTGTATACCATTTCATTTTAATAGAGGTGGCAACGCAAGCTGTAGCAATGCACATAGCATGCGCCCTTGCATTAGGTTAAAGCTACCAAAATGGGGCACGTGCCTCACTGGAGTGCAGAGCAGCTCCTTATCCTGCAACCTACCGGTAAGGGCATCTGAGTTGGCAATGTAGAGAGCTGAATGTGATTCTGTGCACAGTGATACTCCAGCCTCTCTGTGGGATCTGCTAAGCCGAGATCCACATCTCTGGCCCAGGGCACGCAAGCAGAGCTGGCTGCAGGGACTGAAGCTGGGTGAGGAGAGGTGCCTGGTTGTCCACTCTTGGAGCTCAGAGACTGATGGCAACGTGGGACATGCATAGAGGTTGAAGACTAAATTGGAGTGGTGGAGTAGGTATGCAGTTGTATGTGGAGGCATCTTGATGGGCTGGGCTGTGAGTTGGATGCCTGTGGAGTGGTTGGATTGGGTGCCCTTTCTGAGGGCATAAGGGCAGAGACTTTTGTCATGAGGAACAAAGTATGAGAAGTGCCTCCACCTCCACACATGCACAGAAGTTGCTGCCAGTGCTGATATTGAACTTGTCCTGTCTGTTCTTACTGGAGCAAACCCAAAATATACTTATTTTCTCCCTTGCTAATATACAATCATTTTCTTTTCTCAAATGTATTTGCTATTGAGACTCGCTCCAGGTGTAACTTGTCAAAATAATTTTCCACATTAAAAATATAGAACATAGTTCTAACTAAACAACGTAGTCAGTAAAATTGCAGGTTTTTTTTTTTTATGCCACTTCTTTTAAAAGTGAAACAAAAATAATGAGTGCAGATGAACTCTTATATATCCTTTCAGAATGAAGTTATCAGGTTCTTCCCTCATCTGAGGAGATGAGGAGATTTTAAAAATTGTTATTGCCTCTTCCATTATTAAATAACACAGAAGATTTATTTCCAGAGCAGCTCCAGGCCTCCTGAACACTTTTTTTTTTTTTTTAATGCCACTTTTTTTTTCCCCTCCTAATGCTTGGTTATTAGTAGCTCAACTTACATAGGCAGCCAGTCTTGATGTAAAGACTCCAAGTGATTAGCAGTTCAGTAAGCAGTTTGGTGCACTGTCCCAATGGCTAATGATTCTCAGTTTTGTTTCCTTGTTTTAAATGTATCTTATTTTGAAATGCATCTTAGCTTGAGTTTTGCTGACTTACACTATGGCTGAAATGACTAATATCTCCTTTTCTTGAAATCCTACAGCCAGAAAACATACAGTGCAGCAGCCAGGTCTCCATCACAACTTAGCACTGAATATGTCCATACTTATTGCTTGAGCACTTTCTTGTGTAAGATAACAAACAAAGAGCAAAAGTGAGATTAAAATTTATTTGCCACTCACATTCATAGCAAAGCAATGAGCTCGTGCTTGGTGGTGGCCTTGTTTATCAGAAGGTGTCTTTTTGAGGACTCTTAGGCCCATGCATGAGAAATGGCACTGAAGTAAAGGTTTTGGATTTTGTTCAGTTGCCCAAGTCTGGAATTCTGATCTTGTTTAGAATTAAAATTTAGTAGAAATGCCGTGTGCATTTTCATATCAACTATTTTCTTGCTTTGTTTTCATTTTTACTTCCTGCCTGGCCGTTTTTTCATCTTCTTCTTTTCCTCTCTTTCTTCCTTTTTCACCTTCTTCCCTGTTTCTTCTCTGCTTGTTAACACCCCTCCTGCTTATATCTACCTCTGATGAAGCAGCAACAGAATAAAATTGGATAAACTGTGAGTTCTTTATAGTAAATTAAATGGTAGAAATGAGGAAGAAAAGATTGTTTAGATTTTTGTAGATGAACTTCTCAGTTAAGAAAAAGGAAGTGAAACTGATTGACAGTTGAAATGTAATAATGTAATTTAATTTGAATATTGTCTTCAACTTGGGACCAAATGGCTTGAGGAGAGAATTTTTTCCTTATTCAGAACTCTTTGCAGTATTTGATCTAAAATAGTTGAATCCCTCCCACACTGGTTCTCCAAAAAGAGGGCCCTGGCCCTGTATGTCCTAAGGCACAAAGCTGCTTTCCAGCTGGTTGGTCCCCAGCATGTACTCGTGCCTGAACTTGTTCCTCCCCATGTGCAGGACTTCGCACTTTGCCCTGCTGAACTTCTTAAGGTTCCTGTCAGCCCATTTCTCCAGCCTATCAAGGTTCCTCAGGATGGCAGCACAACCTCCTGATGTATCAGCCACCCCTCCAAGTTTTGTGTCATCCGCAGACTTGCATAGACTATGCTTTGCTCCACCATCCAGATCATTGATTAAGGTGTTAAACAGGACCAGAGCCAGTATTGATCCCTGGGGTACACCATTAGTTACTGGCCTCCAGCTAGGCTTTGTGCCACTGATCACTATTCTGGGTACAATTGTTCAGCCAGATTTCAATCCACCTCATTGTCTGCTCATTCAGCCCATCCTTCATCAGCTTCTCTATGAGTATGTTATAGGAAAGAGTGTCAAAAACTTTATTAAGTCTAAGCAGACAATATACACTGTTCTCCACTTGTCTACCAAGCTAGTAATTTCACTGTAGAAATTTATCAGGCTGGTCAAGCATGACTTGCCTTTGGTAAATCCATGTTGACTATCCTGATTACATTCTTGTTCTATGTGTCTAGAAATGGTTTCCAGGATTAGCTGCTTCTCCACCGCCTTACCAGGGATCGAGATAAGGCTAAGTGGCCTGTAATTCTCTGTGTCCTTCTTGCTCTTCTCAAGGTTAGGACATGCATTTGCTTTTCTCTAGCCCTCAGTTATGTTACCCAATTACCATGACCTGTAAAGATTATGCAGTGTGGCCGCACAATATGAGGCCAACCAGCCACCAGCCAACCAGCACCCATGAGTATACCCCATCAGGGCCCATGGGTTTATGTATGTCTAGTTTGTCTAAGCATTCTCTGACCTGATCCTCTTCTACCAAAGGTACATGTTCCTTCCTCCTGCCTTTCCCCTTGGTCTCTGGGGTTTGTGGTTCCTAAAGGGTGGTCCTGCTAGTAAAGACGGAGGCAAAGAAGGCATTCAGTGTCCCAACCTTTTTTAAATGAAGATGCCCAGATATTTGACAGCATACCTTTTTCTGTGGATATTCAACTGTCTGTTGATATTCAGCTTTCCTTTAAAAGTAACCATATTTTCAGGAAAACTTTTTTTTTTTTATAAGAGACATCTGTGTTTAGAGAGTCTGCTCAGAAGAGGACACAGCAAGTGGTAGTCTTGATGGAAAATTCTTTCTTCTAACAAAATAAAAGCATCTGCTCTGCTGTGCAGTTGTTTTGGGTTTGGCTACTTTTTGTCTTCAGTTCCTTCCTGCAGGATTTTGCACTGTACTAGAACACACTTATATGTGACATAGCCCAGATTTTGTACCTTTATGCCTCTTATGCACTTCTTTCCCCAAGTTGAAAGCAGCACTGTTCTTTGCAGAACTAAATATAATTAACATTGATCAATCTGTTCACAGATACTGACTTTTTGTTTTCACTACTAGTAAAATGAAGACACTTGTAATAAGGGTCAATTTTGGCCGAAGGAGAAGTATAGCTCCAACAATACGGTGCTATTATTTTACTGTGGTGTTTATTTCCTGTTAAACATATTTTTTCTTCTAGTACCTATTTCTATTTACCTCTCACCCATAATCCTATTTTCTATGTAAAAACTCTAACTTCAAAACTTCTCTGTACTGTCAAATGCATTGTTTGGTTTTCTGGGACATTCAGCCTCTATATTAGTCCCCCTGTTTTTTATATTCATACTGAAGTGAGAGATGCTGGCTTACACCTGTAAGGTAGTGTGCTATAAATATGATCAATAGCCATTTGCATCCTATTATTTTCATTCCAGCTATATTCCTACAAACAAGATGTCAGATTCAGTGTAATGTAGTATGTTGTCTAATCAATAATAATAATAATGATAATACAGCTTTTTATCCTGGTGGCAGATTCATGGAGGAATTTGGAATCCATTTGTTATCTGAATAGTGATATGAGACCTTAACCATTAACACCAACTATGCTGCATGTTCTCTCCAAGTTTTCAGTGTGTTTTGTGTCACCTTCCATTAAGTTTAAATATGTCATGCAGCTGCACTTTAAAGCTCTTTACTTGTTCCTATGTTAAAAATTTGAGGCAGAATAACATATTTTGGTTTTCTTATGCTGCCAATAGATCGCAGGAAGAATCCAGCTTTCCTTGGAGTTGTGATCTAATTGCTACTTATTAAAAATAATGAACTATCTTACTAGTCATACTTTCCTACTGCAGATTTAATTAGTGTTCACCTCCTTCCTCCCCCAACTCCTTTGCTAGACTGACAGAGCTGAGAGGAGGGAAACTGAAGCAATTTGAAACCTTGTTAGAAATTTATGAAGTGCTAAAATGTTTTATTCCCAGAGGCTGGTTTGCCAGCTGTCACTGGTAAGCCATTCGCTGCCTGCCTCAGAGTGAGGATGCCTGTGATAGCAGGGGGAGGCAGCAGGCCACAGCCAACATGAGTGTGTACATCATTTGGCAGATTACACACTCTGTAATTAGCAGGAAGTAGAGTGAAACTAATTATTTTTCTCCTCAATTGGGCCAATGACATTTGAGAGGAGGATGGATGTGGCACTGGATGGGGAAGGTGCAGAGAGGCCACAGTGGTCCTCCATCTCCCCAGCCACTGCATGGGTATCCTTTGTGCTGGGGGTGATCCCACTGCCCACCATGCTCTGAGGCACAGAAGGACACCTGTACCTCTCCCCTGCGCAGTCTGCGGCCAGCAGAAGGAAAGCTGTGTATTTGTAATGCAAAACTGTTTTTGTACTGTGTATTAGTAACACTGGTCTGTGGAAATTATTCCTTTTGACCATGGAAAACTTTGGCCAGGTCTTTCCTGTAGGTGAGTTCTTGAGTGATGCTGGTAGGACAGGATGCAGGTCTTGGAAGGGAAGGTGCATCTGTAGTCGTCTCATTAATCTACAATGATTCTGCACTTGAATCTGAAATGACTGATTTGGCTGAAAGGTACACTTACAGTAGACGGTCTAGTGGAGTCTGCTTGTGGCAAAGGGATAAGAAGTCTATTCAGGCTTTTAGTTTAGGTTTCCTTAACTAGAATGAAAATCAGTCTTCTTCCATTTCGTAGTTCTCATTTGCAAGCAATATGGTCACCCCTTACCTGTACATATAAGCTGCAGCTTGGAAACCAGATTTTTTTTTCTCCTCTATAAGGCTGACCTTTAAAGTTCATTTCTATCTGTGCATTTCTAAGGGAAGACTTTCACAAGGTCAGTTCAAAGAGCTTATTATTTAAGTGGAGTCACTTGAAGTACAGCACAGAAAAGCATACTGCTAGAAGATGAACCACTAGAAAAATGCATTGAGGGGGTTTAAAGAAACAAAAATAGCTGTTGCTTTCTGTTTTTAACTCCAGGTGAACTTCAGTGTTTTAAAAAAGCACTGACTGTTTTCTGTCTTTGTTTCTTTCCTACAGGTAGATAAAAATGCTTCTTTATATTTTTAGGTTCTGGGCCTAGATTTTGTTTTACACCTCCTGGGTCATTTGCTCTTTCCTTTAGTTGGAGAAAGATTTTTTTTTCTCCCTTTCCCTTTCCCTTTCCTTTTTCTTTTTCTTTTTCTTTTTCTTTTTCTTTTTCTTTTTCTTTTTCTTTTTCTTTTTCTTTTTCTTTTTCTTTTTCTTTTTCTTTTTCTTTTCCTTTTCCTTTTCCTTTTCCTTTCCCTTTCCCTTTCCCTTTCCCTTTCCCTTTCCCTTTCCCTTTTCTTTTTTTTCCCAGTCTCCAGCCCCTGTTATGTTTTAACCTCAACTGGCAACTAAGTACCACACACCTGGTCATTGATTCCCCACCAATGGGATGAGGGAGGGAATTGGAAGAGTAAAGTGAGAAAACTCGTTGGGTGAGATAAAGACAGTTTAATAGGTAGAGCAAAAGCTGTGCACACAAGCAAAGCAAAACAAGGAATTCACTCATCACCACCCACGGGCAGACAGGTGTTCAACTATCTCTAGGAAAGCTAGGGCTGCATCACACTAAACGGTTACATGGGAAGACAAACATCATCACTCTGAACACCCTCTATTCTTTCCTTCATCCCCCAAAATTTATACTGAGCATGACATATGGTATGGAATATCACTTTGATCACTTTGGGGCAGCTGTCCCTCTGTGCCCCCTCACAGTTTCTTGTGAACCTAGCCTGGTGTGAGAAGATGGGAAGTCCTTGGCTACTGAGTAACAACTAAAACATTGGTGTATTATTAACATTATTCTCATTCTAAATCCAAAACGCAGCACTATATTAGCTAGTAGGAAGAAAATTAACTATCCCAGCTGAAATCAGGACACCCCTTATTTTGTGTTGGTCCTTCAAATAACTATATTGATCATATTCTTAGCAGTTCTAATGACAGTCCCTCGATTCCCTTCCTAGGAAGATAATTTCTTTGCCTAATTGCCATTAAAGTTAGTAAAAGCGTAATGTGCGTAGCCTTGTTTTCTTCCCCTCATTTGGTTTCAATGCATTATCTCCTCATTATGCCAAATAGGACTGAGGAAGTTGTATCCAGTGAGATATTAAGAGGAGGAAAAAGTGTGTGTTTGTGTGTAGTTAGAAAGTCAATAATAAGGCATCTAAGTGTCAGCCAGGTATAAGTTAAAATGTGTGTTTCCTGTAGACAATACACATCCTTTAAGAATAATCTATTTGTAAAACTGTATTTTTTAAACCAGTGTGCCTTTCTTAAATGTTTTAGGCATTTCTTTGAAGTCACAATTCTTTTGTGTGAAGAATGTTCATTTATATTGACTATACTTTGTAAAATCACAAAGGAATCTGAGCTTCTGAGGCTTTAGTCTTGAAAAAAAAAAAGCAGTAATAGAAAAAGTCTTGAGGCCTTGTTTTCATCCAGCAATGACTCAAACCTTCACAATGTGTCCTTTTTTTTTATAAATTAAATGTGTTAGGTTATCCCGTGCATTACATCTCTGACTCAGACTGGTCTGTCAGTGACAATGTGGGATGGAATAGGAAAATTCAGTCTCTAAATGGTTGGCTCCAAGACTGGTGCTACAGGCAGGGCTTTGAATTTTTTTATAATGGTTGGTTTTATAAGACACCAGTCTGGACAGTGTCATGCGGGAAAGGTTTATCTTGCAGGGGCAAAAGGATGCTGGGGCAGGAATTAGCTGGGTTCATTTGGAGAGCTTTAAACTAGGCTTGAAGGGGGATGGGGTTGTAGCTGGGCTTGTCCCAGTGGGGCAGCATTCTAAAACTGATGAGGACCGGGTGGCCTCCTGTGCCCCTAGGGAGAAATTGGTGTGCTCTGCTCGCTTCCTGAAATGCCTGTACACAAACGCACGCAGCATGGGGAATAAGCAGGAGGAGTTAGAATCCTATGTTCGGTCGGGAGATTATGATCTGGTGGCAACTACGGAGACATGGTGGGACAGTTCACATGACTGGAATGTGGTCATGGATGGCTATGCCCTTTTCAGGAAAGA
This sequence comes from Columba livia, assembly GCF_036013475.1. Taxonomy (NCBI): domain Eukaryota; kingdom Metazoa; phylum Chordata; class Aves; order Columbiformes; family Columbidae; genus Columba; species Columba livia. Next base: position 95,487,222 of record NC_088602.1, on the reverse strand, counting down.
CAGGCCAGCCAGGCGTGGTGGTGGAGTTGCTCTCTATGTGAGAGAACAACTACAATGTACTAAATTCTGCCCAGGAGTGGATGACGAGCGAGTTGAGAGTGTATGGGTCAGGATCAAGGGGCAGGCTGGCAGGGGTGACACTGTTGTGGGTGTCTATTACAGGCCACCAGCTCAGGCTGAGGAAGTTCATGAGGCCTTCTATGGGCAGCTGAGAGTGGCCTCACAGTCACAGGCCCTGGTTGTTGTGGGGGATTTTAACTTCCCTGATGTTTGCTGGAAGGACCATTCAGCCAGCCAGCCACAGTCCAGGAGATTCCTCCAGTGCATTGATGATAACTTCCTCATGCAGATGGTGGAGGAGCCGACTAGGAGAGGTGCACTGCTGGATCTCATCCTCACTAACAAGGAGGGTCTGGTCGAAGCAGTAAAGGTTGAGGGCTGCCTGGGTTGCAGTGACCACAAGATGGTGGAGTTCAGCATCTTGTGTGGCAGGAACAGAATAGCAAGTAGAATTGCAACCCTGGACTTTAGCAGGGCTAACTTTGGCCTTTTCAAGCAATTGCTGGGGGAAATCCCATGGGCAAGACTGCTTGAAGGAAAAGAGGCCCAAGATAGCTGGATTGCATTCAGAGATTGCTTCTTCCACGCTCAGGATCAGAGCGTCCCCACACGAAGAAAGTCAAGGAAGGGAGCCAGGAGGCCTGTGTGGTTGAATAGGGATCTGTTGGATATGCTCAAGCAGAAGAGGAGAGTTTACAGGTCATGGAAGCAGGGGCTGGCCACTTGGGAAGAATATAAGGTTGCAGTTAGAGGATGTAGGAAGGCAGCTAGGATAGCCAAGGCCTCCTTAGAATTACAGCTGGTGAGAGGGGTCAAGGACAGCAAAAAGAACTTTTTCAAATACATAGCAGATAAAACTAACACCAGAGGCAATGTAGGCCCACTGATGAACGGGGTGGGTGCCCTGGTGGCAGAAGATACAGAGAAGGCAGAATTACTGAATGCCTTCTTTGTCTATGTCTACTCTTCTGGAGGCTGTCCTGGGGAGCCCTGTACCCCTGAGACCCCGGATGAAGCCAGGTCAGTTGTAGGGGAAAGGGACCTGGGGGTCCTGGTGGACAGCAGGATGACCATGAGCCAACACTGTGCCCTTGTGGCCAGGAAGGCCAGTGGCATCCTGGGGTGTATTAGAAGGGGGGTGGTTAGTAGATCGAGAGAGGTTCTCCTTCCCCTCTACTCTGCCCTGGTGAGACCACATCTGGAATATTGTGTCCAGTTTTGGGCCCCTCAGTTCAAGAAGGACAGGGAACTGCTGGAGAGGGTCCAGCCTAGGGCAACGAAGATGATTAAGGGAGTGGAGCACCTCCCTTATGAAGAAAGGCTGAGGGAGCTGGGTCTCTTTAGTTTGGAGAAGAGGAGACTAAGGGGGGACCTCATTAATGTTTATAAATATATAAAGAGTGAGTGTCATGAGGATGGAGCCAGGCTCTTCTTGGTGGCAAACAATGATAGGACAAGGGGTAATGGGATCAAGCTGGAACACAAGAGGTTCCACTTAAATTTGAGAAGAAACTTCTTCTCAGTAAGGGTAACAGAGCACTGGAACAGGCTGCCCAGGGAGGTTGTGGAGTCTCCTTCTCTGGAGACATTCAAAACCCGCCTGGACATGTTCCTGTGCGACCTCACCTAGGCGTTCCTGCTCCAGCAGTGGGATTGGACTAGATGATCTTTTGAGGTCCCTTCCAATCCCTAACATATTGTGATACTGTGATACTGTGATACTGTATGGAAGAGGCAATACTGCATTTGCATTAGACCAGTGTTCATGTGGCCTTCAAAAGCCAGAAACTTAAACTGTACTTAGAATCCCTGACTTTCCCCTCTATCCCTACTATGTGTTGGTGTATGTGCAGATAACTGTCATCTATGGAGGGCTCTTGCCTGTTTTTCAGCTACTGATGTTTCTGTTACAACTTCTCAGTATTATCCATAGAGGAACCTCGAGGTTCCTCAGCAGTGTGGGTAAAACTCAAGTGTGGTAAGCCTTGCTTCTTCAGGCATCAAAATTCTGTTTTGCATCACAGTATCTCTCAGGTATCTTTAAATGGCTTAGGGTGCCCAGCCTCGGTGCCCTCCCTATCCTCCCATGAGCACCTATGATGTCTTGCACTCCTTGTCTATGTTTGGCCCTACTGCAGTCTGTTCTGCTAGTACAGGTGCGATCGAGCTATGACGACTGAGCAGAGGTGAGCATGCCATGGGTAGGGGCTCACCGGCCTCTGTTGTGAGCCCCACAAGGCTGCAGGAGGAGGGCAGGCAAACTGGCACTGCTGGGTAAACCAGTGCGGGTCAGGTAGAGAGTCCTGCTGCAAAACAGCACACATCTTTCTGTCTCCTACTTAATGCCATGCATTCAGTATGTCTGTTTTTCTGGGCAACTGTCTGAAGCTTACCTGGGAAATAAGACTTCCTTGTCTTACTGCTGGTAGGTTGGTACAGCTTGAGGGACAGTGGAGAAATGAAGGAGGAGTCAAAATTGTTCTTCTGGGGAGTGGGTCTCTTTCTGGTAGCTCTTGAAGAAGGCAGTGCCACTGGATAGGATCACTGGCCATGCTTAGTGTGCTGTGTACAACAGTTCTTGCCTGTTCTCTGCTCAGGAACCCCAAGTGGTCTACTGGTGTTGCCAGGGCAGGAAGAAAAGAAACAAAAAAAACCCCTCCCTGCTCAGGATCATGAACTAAGATCCAAGTAGAGAAATGTAAGGTGTGGACATAGAAATGATAGTACTGCAAGCAAAGGAGACCAAATGGAGTCTGGCAGAAAAAGGAAGGCTTGCTGATGGATGCTATCGTAAGAGGAAATAGCTCGTATATTCAAAAGTTTCTGGAAATAAGTGTCAAGAAGAAATGAGACTGTAAATACTGAATGATATCCTAGCAGAACTCCCACTTGACTTCACTGAGCCCTGAATTCATCTAGCAGTGAGTTTTGTACACCCCATTACAAAAAGAAGTCCAGAGACATAATACAAATGATTGAAAAAGCAAGGACACTTCCAAGTGATGGGGAGAAACAACAGTATGATTACAGTTCTTTAGCTGAAGAGGTGACATGACTGAGGTGAAAGATGTAGAAAGCATATGGCACAGAGAAGATAAAGTGGATTGCCTTTTCTTAAGAGACAGGAACAAGAGGACACTAAATGAAATGAAATACCTCTTTCCTCAGTATTTAGCTTGCTCAGCTCATGACCACAAAACATTGTGGAGTAAGAGTTTATCAGATATAAAACAAGAAGAGCTGCTTTTATAAGATGGAGAGCTGGTTGAAAAATTTCTTCAAAAATGAAGAATGAAGTGAGGTTATAAGATCCCCTTTTGTTTCCTGAGGGGATGGAGGGCAAATCTCCTAATCATCCCAGAAATGGAAAATAAGATCAACAAAAAGAACTAAACCTAGACATGGGTATGGAAAAAATACAAGTGTAAAGAAAGGAAAGAAAAAAATATATCTCACCTTGCCATTTTTTTATTATTAACTAAATTATGCTTTGCATTTGTTTGATGGAGATATCTGGTCTTTAAACATGAGTAAAGACATGAGATTATGAGAGGTTCCCTCAATCTAAGCTTGTATAGAAAATGTAAGTCTGCCTGGTATGAAGTATCCATCTTCACACATGACACACATACTCCTGTGGTGGGCTATTATGTTGATAACAAGGTGCAGCTTCTGACCCCTGAGGGTTTTCCTGAAGGAGCTTTCTTCCTGCATATAGGTGTGGTCCTGAGAGCAGTCCAAGGTGATGTCTGCAGAATGTATAGGGAAACATAGTTCTCAACACTGTTTCAGTGGATAATCAGAATTTGTGCTTTCCTCCTGAACGCCGAAGTTATTTGGAGCTTTTTCTTACTTCTAGCACCCCCATTTATTTGCACATTTTTATATGCCTCTAATTCAAATTAGAAAGTGTTCCCTAAAGAATCCTCCTGCCTAAAATGCGGGTTCGGTGCTTGTGAGGATGCAAGCTGACTACCATGTTGTGCTATTTTTAGTCTCAAGGATGTTTGTTTTTTGCCTCTCTTGCTGTGATTGCCTTTTGTTTTATTTTTGTTTCTTCCCCTGCTTTGAGCCTTCCCTGTACTCCATCCTGCACTGATATTTGGGTTAATATTTGCATAATGCCCTTTGTACAAACGTCTGAGTACTGTACAGTCTAACTTTTAAGATTTAATGTAGTTTAGATGATGCTTTAGATGACCATGCTAACAAATAAAATACACCAAACAATCAAATTTTGTGAGAAATTTTTGAATTACTTCACCTCCAGCACCTCAGTTACATGCAGAATGAGAAGAAGGGCCCATTTTATCACTTGCTAAGCAAGACAGATCTAGGTATGATTTGCCACCAGAAGGGTGGCACCAGTGGCCAGATGGTGGAAGGGTTGCCACCAGTGGCTGTGCTTCCTGGAGCAAATGTACATCTGAAGTTAGGAAGTAGTTCAGTGTAGGCATTGCAAAGTAAACTTTAAAATAGTTTACTTGGTAGAAGAATTGCTCACTGGTTGCAGAGAAGCCACAGCATAGGGGAGCTCCAAACAGCTAAGCCTGCTTGAGCATCCAAGCGTATTTCACACATGGTTGTGCTGCAGCAAAATTCCTTCTCCTACATGAGATGGCTTAAAATGAGTTTTGCATTGGCCTGTGCAAAGCTGCACTTGGAGCAGGGACTGCAGCGTAGGGACACAGCTCTGCTACTCCTGCACCTTGCAAAGGCTGATGCTGCCCTAATGTAGGGAGAGGGGAGCTGTACCTCTTTATTCTTTTGCATGACTAGAAGTGCACACCTATGTCAGACTGGGCAGTGCCCATTGTGACATTTGCACCTACCTTGGTCCTTCCTGTAAATTCTCATGCAATTCATAGAGTTTTTGCCCATCTCTCTCCATTCCCCTTCTTTACACCAATTCTAGAATCTCTGTGTAGACCTGAAAACAGCGTTGCTTCTGAGTTTATTTTTTCCACTTTGATGGCTGCTTTCAGAGTGCCTGTGAAGGAAATTTCTGATGTTTACTGCAGAAAAGTTATGATGTCTGAGTAGGTCTTCATCCTCCATAGGGAAGCTCTTCTCATATGTAATTAAAACATACAGTTGCATTTGTAACAAACACTGTGCTGTAACTAAAAAAAATGCTCTATAAAGATGTGTTTCCTTTAATAATGAGGCCTATAGAAAACTGAGATTAAGACTTTTTAAATATATTTGTCTCTCTTGTTTTGTCACCAGTTTTAACATCAAATATATTTTTGTCCTTTACATGGTTAGTGAATCATCCTACCATTCTTTTGAAAATGAACACACGTAAGCTTTGCAGAAAGTCTGTATAAAATTCTAGCATCTAGAGAGGTTTGGTAGAACGTAGTTGCTAAATCTGTTGTTATATTAATATTCAGAAATCCATGCAATCTGTTTAGGTACACCCTTGCTTTCTGTTATGAATGTCACCTGTGCTTGCTATCAGGATAGAACCAAATTTCAGCCATGTAAACAATACCAGTGGTCATTATTGCATACTGTAAAACTGTACTTACATGTCAACAAAATATAGATAACTTAGAGAGCTTTTTCTGCTTGAACACATCTCATTGGGAAATTTAGGTTTGTTTTTTTTTTTTTCTGATTATTTTTAGTTTCTTACATCTAAGATCTATACTCCAAGTTCAACATTTCAGATGAAGAAAAGACTAATGACATAATCTGAGAACAGGTTGCTGGGAACTAGAAACTGGAACTCATATACCATCCCCAAAGTAGTTCTAGTAGTCATTTTTATTTGTTTGTTTTGTTTAGTTCTTTGTTTTTGTTTTTGTTTTTTTTTTCCATTTTAAAACAATGAACTAATTATGGTTTTGACAACAGCATTCGATTAAAATACTCAGTTTAGTGCAGTACTTGTTATCTATGTTGCATGATTTACCTGCCTTTTCCCCACCAAATCAATTTTATTTGTTTATTAGTGAGATATATATACACAGAATAAAGATCCCAAGGGCTAGAATCTGGAAGAAAGAAGTATTTTCAAATTTCTTAAGGATAAGAAATGCAGAACTTAGGACCCTTTTAAAATTCCTGTTGAAATTGTCATATCCACTGAGCAGCAAAAGCATTAGGTTTCTCTATTCAGTATATTTGGGCAGTATGATACACCCTACTATTGTATTGTTGTTGTTTTAAATAATGTGAAAAGTCATTCTTATATTTGTGTGCATGTGCATCTTGCTCAGGATGGGGAGGTGCTGTGCTGGTGAATCATTGCCTAGAAAACCTTAAAAATATCCGTTCGTCACTGTTGTTCTACCCTTCCATAGTCACCTGTATTCTCAAATTTTCATTCTATCTTTTTATGGGATAACAATGTTCTAAAGAAAATCATAGGCAAAAGTAAGATAATTCCCCAGGGTGGCCTTTTGTTTAATTCAAATATAGAATCACTTTATTTCGCCATTTTCAGGGTTAACATTCTGGGAGGCTAAAAAGGACACCTAAGCCCATGAAAACTGATACAAAGGTCAATTTATTCCCTTCCTCCCCACCAAGTCCTTTGTGTAATTAAATGTGTAGTACTTGAAGCTTACCCTACTTGCTACTCTTTTTTTGTCAACTTGATTAAACATGACAACAGATCAATGGAAGAGTAAAAGCAGGCCATTAAAAATAGGCACAGGCTTAAGCCAAGTGTTCAGTTTCACTATGGAATAATAGAGCAAACCAAAATGTTCAGAATTTTGCTGAAAAGGTTGGTAAACTAGCTGTTTACACCCTACAGAGTCTGACAGTTTAGCTGAGCATATATTAATGAAAGTATTTATTAATTAGATAAATCTGGATGTCAAGTATACAGGGGATTGGGTCGTTTGGGTGGTGGCTTTTTTTTCATTATTATTTTTAAATTTTTTATTCTAAAGTTGGGAACCTTAGAAAAACCAAACTGAGAATGAATTTCTCTACTGGTAAACAGAACATACCAAGTTGTTGAGGATAATGCAAACAAATAATGTAGGGAATATAAACTTTAAATTCTCCTGTGGTTTCACTATGGAGAAGAAAATACAATTAAGGTTTTTGTGGGGGAGTGATGATTATGCACCTTTAATGTCTGTGGCTTCTTGCACTGTCATCTCCAGCCATGCAGCACTGAAGGTGGGCAATTAAGTTGATCTAGCAAAATAATTCTTATATTACCAAGCATTGAACATTTGGCCATTAATATACCTGTTCTAATGTAATAGGTGTTTAGAGTGGACACCTTCACAAGTGTGCTTTGTGCTTTGTTCTGGTGTGTGTGTATGTGGTGGTTTTATTTTGTTTATTTTTATTTATTTATTTATTCAATATCTCTTTCCTCAACACCTCTGTCACTAAGGGAGAATAGTATTTCTTCTTCATTTACTGATCAGCTCATCTAATCTGTGTGTTCAGTTCATGTGAGGAAATGTCTTAGGGTGATCACAATCCATAATGCCAGATACCTTCTCTCTATTCACATCACCATTCCCAGAATGGTGGAAGAGAGAAGTTGCCTGCCTGATTCAAGAAGCATGGCTTTTGGGAACAGAAAAAGATATTCCAGTTGTTTTCATTCCCCTTCTCCCTCCTCCCATTTTGCAATATGCAGGAAAGGGGAAGTTTCTGAAAAATCTGGATGAAGAAAGGAAAGAAAAACTGACGAGACTGACCCTCAAAACTGAGGTGACTTGCATGCTCTCGTACATCAAGAGCTCTGTATTAGGACATGTCAACAGGCCCTAGGGATACCTTTGGTATTAGTCTGTGCTCCGAACTCAACAGATGTTGCTGTACAGTCAGATATTTCTAAAGATTATACAAGGTGTTTTCTGATTAACATGTCCTTTGTGTTCTGTCATGTTCACGTAAAGTTTTGGGTGAAATGACAGCTTAGGAGTCAATACATTTTGTCATTGAGTTTTCTCAGCCCTCTCCCTTACTTCGTTGTTCTCATGCTGCTTTCTTGATGCTGTATTGAAATATTAGTAATACCACTTTCAGGACTTGATCCCCTGAGAAATGCTAGTCATCAAAACACTTGCTATCAAGAAACCTATTCGAGGCAATGAATTCACTGATGGTTACAAACTTACTGCCTGCTAAGGTCATGATGCTGGACAAAATGGATTCCTGTTTTAATTATCCTTTGAACTGGTCATAAAATGAAAACATTTACAAGTATCTGGGAAGCTCAAAAGCAGATAGAATTTCTCCTTGCTTGCTTCTACTCTTGTCATAATTTGCTGGTTTTCAGGTCTATGGAGATAAAAGAGTCTTATTTGTCCTTCATCTGTCTCTCTTTTACCGCTTTAATCGGGGTTTGTCTATTATTGTCACATCTACTTGTGGTTACCCATATATATTAGGTGTGGATTTGTTTGCCTGATGGGATAGGACACTCCTACTGTGGCTTTCTGGTCTCAGCCTTGTTACTTACAAATACTGCAAGTTGAAAAAGAGTAAATACTGCAAGTTGAAAAAGAGTAAATATTAGAATGTTTGCTGCAACATGGCCTCCTCGCATCTCATGTCCATTGCCTCTGCAGTTGGGTCAGATACTGTGTTTACACCAGACTGATCACTGATCTGCTGAAGATACGAGTGAAGGTTGATATTTTGTTTATGATTTGGGACAAAATAGGTGTGGGTTTGTTTTTTTTTTTTGTTTTGTTTTGTTTTGTTTTTTTAAGGTAATATATTAGGCACTTTAATTCCTGTTCATATTCCCATTACAGCACAAAATGTCATTAAATTGTGATAGTGATTACACATAATGACTACTTGATACTTTGATTTTGCTCAAAAGATCTCTTTTATCTCTTCATTATTTACACTTTAAACTCTGCTTTAGAATCTACATTGTTGTCAATTTGTATGATGCAGATACTTAATTATCACTGATTAGGAACAGGAGTGTGTGCGTGAGAAGCTATTTTGCCACATACAGTCGTTTTATTAAACCTTAAATATTATGATTTAATGTGACTGTTGAATGAAAAGGTGTATTTGCAGTTTGTTAGGGTTAGCTTGGTCACACCAATTTGAATACAGTCCATGAAGATGATGTGTGAAAGGTACATGCCATGGTTGGGAGCTGCCAGGAAAGGTGCTTCTCTGTTGTTTTTGCCCAGGTTTGGCATAAGAATTAGGACCTACAGCTATAATGTTATAAGTATGAGCAACACAGGAAACAATAGGGAAAGACTTGCTGGAAGTAGAATGTTTTAATAAAAGACTGAAAAGTAGGACCTCTCTACTTAGTCTTTTCTTGTAGGGTCTTGTATTGCCTGCCCAGTCTCAATAACTAGAAAAACAAAACAAAACAAAAAAAACCCCAACCAAACAAAAAAACCCAAAACAAACAAAAATCCACCACCACCACCAAAAAAACGGAACACCTGGTGTTGAAACGAAGGAGTAAGATTAATGGGGGAAGGGAAATCTCTAAAGGTAAGTTGGGGTGTGATGCAAACCAGAACAGGACAAGGAAAGAGATTATTGGAAACTTAAAGATGGGGAGGGTTGACAAGTGTGGAAGAACAGATGATTGGTGAAAACTTGTCTTTCACGCCTGAAATCTTGAAGAATATTCATGTTCAATCCTTCAATCTTGTACCAATGGTGATAAAGTCAAGGTGAAAAATAGCGAACCTAGAAAATTCCCAATTGACTCAGGTATTTGAAAATGGTCAACTGGGACAAAGCAACTCAATCCCTAATGAACTGGTGCTAGAAAATTAATTTTAAATAGTTTTTTAAACTTGTAAAAGGGACAGGCATTAGATGTATTCTTTCCTGTATAGCCCACCTGAATGTGTTTAAGCAGAAGAGTACACAGAGGTATTAGAAGCTTCCTTCACAATGTGTGTTGTCTCCTAAAGTGCAAGAAAATAATTATTAACCCTTACCAAGTGAAATGCCTTTCCACAATGAAGCAGACCAAAACAGATCTTGAGAAGTATCTTACCTTATGAATAAAATATCAAGTGAACTGTACAAAGGAGCAAAGGAAGTATTTGGGTAGGTAAAGTAGTTGCAGAAAAGCCACATGAATTGTCTGCAGTAACCTTCTTCTTGACTTTCTCAGTTACAATATTACCACTAGCAAAGGTGTTTTAAGGTTGGGGTTGTCAGTCACTTCTTGGTCTGTGATCTGAGATGTATTGTACAGAAGATCCAAAGCTAGACACGTCAGACCTACTGCACGTGAATTGCATGTCCTGTCTGCATTGGCAGTTTTCAAGACCTAAACTGCCTGAAAATAGGTTTCACAGGAGCAGTTTTAAAATCCATTACTGGGATAAGTGTGCTAGATTTTGCACAGGTTATTTAGAAAACCCAACCACTCTCTGCACCTTGTGTCTCAAGGAGGAATTGAACCAGGCTCCCCACTGTTGCCATTGTCTTTAGAAGGCAGTTCTGAGGCATGATCCCAAACTGCATTGCAACTGAAAGAAATTCTAGAAGAAAGTAATCTGTTGAATACCAATGAATCATCAGCCATGGATGAGTTTTCTTCAAGAATTACGAATAAAAACAGATGTATAATCTCTTGGAGAAACAGTGACTGCTGTAACCTTTTCCTTATATTGACCTAAAGACGTTGACTTTTATTGACTGTTTTTCTTGGGGTACCTAGTTTCAGAGGGTTTTTTTTTTGTTGTAAAGGACTGCAGTAGAGAACTATAGGCTAGCAGGTCTTAAGAAAGAACAAAGTTTTTGAATGCATAGGTAAATGCAATGTACTGGTTAAAGAAGTCTGGCACAGCCTCAGCAAAGGATAGCCATGCCTTGCAAATTATTACTTTTTTTTTTTTTTTTTTGAGAAAAGTGAAGCAGGTGGGCAAGAAGAATGTAGTCAGTAGAACATAAAGAGATCTTTAAAATGAATTCTTCAAAGTGTCATATCAAATAGTATGAAAGAAAGATGCCGTGGGGTAAGAGAGGTCCTCATGGAGATTAATGATAGGCTAGAAAACAAATAGGAAACACATAATTGATTTTCATGCTGGAGAGAAAACACCGTCAGGGATCTGTGCTGGTTTATTGGTGGTTCAACATACGCATAAATGAACTGAAGAAGGTTATAAATATTAAAGTCTTCTGATGGAACACTATTCAAGATAGCCTAGCTTGCATGTAAGCAGTGCTGGAAAAAGTTTGATTATGCAATAATGGCTAATAAAATGGCATGTGGGGAAGAAAATGAATGCAGAACACTGCAAACAGAAAAGATAATTCTAGTTAATTGTGTAATATTGGACTTTAGCTGCCACCACTAGGTAAGGATTGTGACTGACTCTTTCCTAAACGTCCATTATCAGCCACTGTTGGAGCACAGATGATGGGTATTGAGACAGTTGGTGTAACATTCTATTCTGCCATTATGCAAAAAATGTTTAGTTTTGTTTTGGCTTGTTTTTTCTTTTAAGGAACCTGATGACTCTAAGAATTATTTTTCCTTTCACTAAGATTTATGTAGAACACTGTCACCCTACTGCCAAAATTGATAGCAAAATAAATAAGTCCAAGCAGCTATTTTTAAGGCATGGTCTTTGTAAAGTATTCTGCTAAGGAAGCTGGAAGGGAACAGATTTGTTTAGGCTGAAATTACAGCAATGTAGTGAGAAATGCATATTGCTGCTACTTAAATGGTGTAAGTTTTAAACAGTATTTCACTGGAGTCAGTCCTTCACTGTAGGTCATTGATTCTACTTACTATACCTTTGTATAAATTTATCAAAAACCTTATGTAGACCAGCTGCTTAATAGTATATAACTGGAGAAGAGAAATACACATGAAAAAAGCTGAGTCCACATTGTAAAGATAACAACATTACATAGCAGACTCATAGATGTTTATAGTTTCAGCTATGGTGCCTGTTAGATTAACTAACGAAGCAATGAAACCTAAGAGATTTGCTGCAAAGAAGGTGCAAGGACTTTTTTCACATCACACTTGAGTGAGGAAGTGTTATGTTATTATTTATATTTTAAATCTCTGGAAAACACAGGGAAGGCTCAAGAACAAATTGTCACTGGTATTTAAGTGACCAAATTTCACTGACGTTCAAAGAAAGCTGGATTTTTCTGTTGTTGGGCTTTGAGTCTTGTGATTATCTTGATGTGATATAGGAAGTCTGACTGGGGGGACTAAAACAGAACCCAGGAATTTCTGAGTCACAGCTCAGCATTTCATGTGCTTATTTTTCAAATAAACAAAGAAGCCCGCAAGGCAAACTTGTCTTGTATTTTGTCAAGAGTATCTAAAATAAAAATGCGTGTTATATGCTCATTCTGTAACCATCTTCATAGTATTTTAATATATATTTCTATTCCTCAACTGATTAGCATGCTAAACTTGTCATTTCCAAACACTGAATGTTATATTGGGATCATTCAGAATGTTAAAACACCCTTAGAGACCTTATTTCTATGTTGGCAGTATCTATTCTCCATTTTAGATACTACAGAAAAATTGAGAGATGTCATTTTAATTTATTTTAGATATATTTAATTTCTTCTTATTAAAACCTTTGTTCCTCCAGCAAAATGCAACTTTCTGAGATTTTTACCTCTTGTTGAGTAAAAGAAATGTAATGGATTGTGTGTATTTTGAAATCACAGAATGGTAAGTGTTGGAAGGGACTTCTGGAGATCATCTAGTTCAACCCACCTGCTGAAGCAGGTTCACCTAGAGCAGATCGCACAGGAATGCATCCAGGCAGCTTCTGAATGTCTCCAGAAAAGGAGACTCCACAACCTCTCTGGGCAGCCTGTTCCAGTGCTCTGGCACCCACACTGTGAAGAGTTTTCTTCTCATTTTAGATGGAACCTCTTACATTTCAGTCTGTGCCCATTGCCTCTCATCCTATCATTGGGCACCACTGAAAGGAGTCATCCATTCGATTTTACAAACATATGCACTGTTGATCACAACCCTCTGAGCTCTGCCATCCAACCAGTTCATACCAATATATTCTATGCATTTGATATTGCATGTATTATATAGTAAACCCACAATAAAGATAGTACTAGGGTGCAGTTGTTCAAGCACTGAGCATTCCAGAAGTTACAGTTTGGTTTTGTTAAGAAATAAAATTAAATCTCACTTCAGTTCTGACTTTATTTTTTTTTTTTTAGCCTCAAGTGAAAGCTATATTGAAAATCTAGTTTGGATTTTGGTGCTTTTGTTATTAAAGTTGCAGTAATTTGTCATAGCTGTAATCTCTGTAGCAATAGTTATGAATGCCAGTACATTTTGCTTTCATTTCATTTAGTGAGATCTAAACAAAAATTAGTGCATCATGGTGATCCCAAAGCAGTTTAGGAAAACTGTGGGCAATAACCAAATGCTAATGATGCTTCTTTTCTTCGTTATGCCTTGTGTTGTATTATTTGAGCTACTTAGTACCTACGTAAGTACTGGTTTTATTTTGATGCTTACTACAGCCAAATCACTTCAGGAACCTTTCAGCAATTTTGTTATTAAAATAGTCAGTAATACGTACAACTTCAGTTTGCTTTGCAGAAGTGAGGCTATCTGCTCACATCTATTGTTACTAGCTGTTTGTGCTGACCAGATGTAATTGTTTTGTGTTTTTCGTGTGGTTTTCCCCCCTCTTTTTCTTCCCTCCTTTTTTTTTTTTTTTGAATTCTGCGTTACTTAAGAGCCATCCCTTGAGCGAGACAGGCAGCTGTGCCCTCTTCACTCCATGTTCCTCTGCTGGTGCTGTGTGTGGTGCGTGGGGAAGGGCTGCTCATGTTCTGCGGTTGGGCTGTTGCTGTGACATAGCCTAAGCCAGCACTGTCTAATATGATGGGCAAACTGTCAGAAAGAATACAGTCATATTGAGAACTTGTCCCTATGGGTGGAAAAATCCAGCACAATTGTGAAGTAGCATTAGTGCAGCAAAATGCTTAAGACATGCTGCGTGTTCTACAGTGGTTTGAAAACATACAGCAGAGCAGGGAATCCAAATGCCAAATGGCTGTGCTCTTGAAGGGGTTTCTAATTCAGGCAAGGGTTTGCTCCAAAGTGCCATTTCTAGAGCCTAGAGGTTTTCTCCCTTCAGAGTCATTCACAAGGGTATGTCTTGTCTTGCCTGTGACTCACAATTTTTTTCCATTCCTGCATTTTCAGGTGCCCTGACTTGTTCTGATTCTGCAGACTGCTGGAATAAGGACTCTTTCTTGGTTAAATCACTTGTAGTTAAGCTTGAGATGAAAAGGAAAGAATAATAGAGGAGGTGGGGGGCAGTAAACTTATGCTTCCTGAACGGAAATGCTTTTTTACCACAATACTATATGATGTGTGATATAAATGATGCACCAAACAAATATTACATTTTGTCCTTGATGTGCTAGTGGTGATGATGGTGACTTGGGACCACAGGCTTTGTTCAACATTTCCTAATTAGAAAATACAGTAGAGTTCAGTACTGCTAGTCTCTTTAGTAGTGTCTGGAAGAACTGTTTTCTAGTCAGCACTGCAGAGTTTTCTCTGCTTATTCTCAAGCTCTGTTTATCCCCATGGCCCTGGTGGACAGATTTTGAGTTTTCCTTTAGGTGGGACTAAAAAGTGAGGAAAATTGTGTCTGTTGGAAAGCTTTGAACTAATTCTTTCTGCATGTGGGTTTGTTTGTTTGTTTGTTTGTTTGTTTGTTTGTTTTTAATGGCAAGGTATTTAGCAATGTTTCTGTGTGACTTCTTAAAGTAGAACCTTGTGCTTTGTATGCGTGTGCCTGTCAGCATGTGTTTCAGATTCTCATGCTTGTACTTATAGGGTGAGCTCACTGATGGTGTCTGGGTAGAAGCTGTACAGGCTCAGCCAAACCCCAGAACTCCATTTTTATCTTTCTTTCAGGGCAGTATTTTTTTTCTTCCCAGTGCTGAGTCTATCCAAGGAAAACATACTTTCCCCCTCAACGTGGGAGAGCGTGGCAGGAGAGTGGGTTACAGCTGGGCATCATCTAGATCTTTCCTTCAGTTTTCATTCTCCTTTCTCTCCTCTGCTAGTCTCAGGTTAGAGCTTTCTGTGGTACATATTCAACTCTGCTTTGGATTTACAGAAACTTTTAACAGAATCAGCTTTCAGCTATAATAACAATGATCACTTCTAGGTTGTAGATGCAGGAGCCCACTGACCTTGTAGTCATTGTTACTGAGAGCTCCTGAAGGCTTCTTGAGGGCATGAGAGGAATTAGCAGACTCAGCTTCTGGGGGGCACTTTTGAGCATACTTGGTAATAACCATGATGTGGAATAAGGGAACTGAGAGGTCGAATTTTAAAAATCTCTGGACATTAAGGTTTTATTTTTATTCTCTAGTTTCCTATGGCTTGGTGGTTGGAATTCTTGCTTGGTCTGTTGGGAGACTAACTCTGGCAGTAGGGTTCACTCACTGCAAGTGGAGGCCACCCACATGAAAAATCAGAGAATAAGAACCCATCCCAGAACTGTGTCTTGGTTGTTTTCTGCATCCGTATGAAAGGTCCTGCCAGGTCAGGTTTTGTGAATTTCCAAGCATTCAACTGGGATGTGAGAAAGATGACGGAGAAGTGACCAGACTATAGAACTCACAATGTAGCTGAGTGCTCTGGTCTAAAACATACTCTAGTATAATTTTGTGAAGCATCAGTTTGTTTGTGTTTTTTTTTTTTTTTTTTTTTAGTTCTGCACAGGTCCAATGAGAACAATGTTAGTCTTTGTTGTTGTTTAGTTGTGAACTTCTATTGTCCTATCAGGACAAGATATAGGTGGCCAGGAGGACACTATAAGAAACCATTAGGTCAGCTGCAGCATTTGCAGACAAGCCTCATACTGAAAGCTGTGGGATCTCAACTAATGAAAACTTCCAAGTGATGACTGTGTTTATAGGCAAATTGATAATTTTGCAAATCAGTCAAAAGAAAAGCTGTACATATATTGATTAATTCAATTTTTCAGAACTCTGTGAAACAGCTAATTATCTTTATTTCTCTTGCTCATAAAATATTTTTTTTGAAGAAAAAAATAAATCCAAGGCTTTTCTCTCATTTCTCTCTGGTTGATTTTGGTGTTCTTACAATGTGTTCTTTACAATAGAAATGGGTGGAGTTGAGGTTCGGTGTTTACTCTTGCTTCAAGAAGGAAAGGCGCACATTTTTTGCCTCAAAGTTGGCAATTATTTATTTGTTTTGGTTTTCAGTTTCTCTCTATTTGCTTAAATAAGGGAAAAGAACTTCACCTACACATATTACTCTGGTATAATAGTTTGTAGCCTAAACTGGAATGCCTATCTCACATGAATATTTATCCTTTCCTTCAAGTAGTTATTGAACACACAATTAAAAGTAAGCCTTTAAATCACAAACAGATTATTCTTTTTTAGCTGATTAAAGGCTCCCATCACTTGCACCATTGCATTTGCCACTCAGCATATGTGCGTGCGCTTAGGTCTCTACAATGCACTCCAACAAAAACCCACACTTTTCCCCCTTCCAGAGATGCAACTTGTTTGTGAGTTCTACTTCTTTTTATAGTTCCACCTGAGGACATTTCTTTTAACTGTGGAAGACTCCTTTGATTTACTGAAAGTTTCTGTCCTGTGAGAATGATAATACAAGACTGCATGTTTTTTTCTGTAGCAATAATTTTTTGCAGGCAAAACCAATTGCATACTTAGTTATCCTCATTAGTGATTCTTACTTTGAAACTGATTGTAATGAATACCCCTTTGGAATAAAAGGTTGAACACTGGCACATTAAACCAGAGTAGCAATTTGAAAAAGCATAATTTATTTTTTTGTTCCTTTTGGTGGACACGTTGTAATTTTATACTGTTTAGCCCAAGAGTACCGGCTACCATCATATAACACACTACATGGGAAGCAGTTCTGCATTGGGAGATTATATACTGTGAAAAGAATTTTAGCTTTCTGAATGATATCAATTACACAATCACATACATTAAAACAGTACAAAAACTAACCAGCTCATCCATACTTGCTGAGACTGTATTATTAGTTTTATTTATTTTTTTTTCCCATTGCTTTTTACTGTAGTAGCAATTGTAACAATTTACAAGACTGCTTCAACACCCAAATGTCGAACATCCATGAAATGCTTTTTACTTCAGATTTTTGTTTTACCATATGTTAAGCCAAGTCTCTGGGATGACCACTCAAAGGGGGCACCTCCTAGAATGAAATTAGTGAATAACTAAGTTTCTTTGTAGAAGACAGTTTTGGAATGCTGTATTTTGCAAAACAACACTCTCCTGATTCCCTCAGAGCCTTTCTTTATATGAGGAAGACACAAATAACTGATAATTGGCCTATCCTGGGCTTCCTCCAGGCTTTCCATTCCAGCTATATTGCCAACCCTTTCTTGTTCCCTTACACCATCCCCTCAGGAGGTGGGATGATGAGGAGGAGGAGGTTCTGGGGCAGAGCAAAGGCCTCCACCTGCAACTGCTCTCATGTCCTTGTTCCTGGGTGCCATCTTCCCTATCACCTCTCTCCTGGAACACCCTTGGCCATTACATCCTGGACATCAAGTCTGGGAAGAATGCCTAGCAGGGAGCGATCAGGATTCTTTTTCTCATCTGACTTCACCAGGGTGTCTCATAGCTACCACAAAGAGAAAGCAAGGAGCCTTATGGTCAAATTCAGAGATTTTGGGTTTTGAAGTGCCACTCTCTATTTGGTTTTCAGTTTCCCTCTATTTGCTTAAATAAGGGAAAAGAACTTCACCTACACATATTACTCTGGTATAATAGTTTGTAGCCTAAACTGGAATGCCTATCGCATATGAATATTTATCCTTTCCTTCAAGTCGTTATTGAACACACAATTAAAAGTAAGCCTTTAAATCACAAACAGATTATTCTTTTTTAGCTGATTAAAGGCTCCCATCACTTGCGTGCTGGGTCTCTAACCTTTCCCTGCACTGACGTAGGTTCCTGCAGGTGCTGGGATTCACTTCAAGCCCAGCAGGTCTGCCTGTTGAGGATGACTAGCAGCTTACCCATGCAAAGCTCATGTTTGCAAGTTTTCTAATTGAAAAATTGGTGAAAAAGTTTCTTGTCACTTTTGCTTCATTTCTGTTTAGGAGACCTTTGTAAGAAGTATCAGAAAAATTTGTTTTGTCAGACTAATGCGTGCTTCAGCATTTGCTGATTGAATGTATATTTCTCTTGGGAGCAGACAAAAACAAGGGGTTTTATGCCTATTGTTCTCAGGAACATCTGTGATCTGACCAGTGCAGAACACAAGCGTTATCTTGCTATTTGGAGGAGATAATAACTGAAGACAATTTGTTGTTGTTATTGTTGTTGTTTGGTTAGGGGTTTTGTTTGTTTGTTTTATTTTATTTTGTTTCTTTTTTCTTTTTCTTTCTGCTTTTCTCAGCAGTTTACAGTTTACTGAATGCCTTCTCTCTCTACACTGTCAGAGGCTATTCTGAGGAGCCTCATACCCCTGAAGCCCTAGAGGAAGTCAGGACAATGGAAGAGTTTGCCTTGGTTGATGAGAACTGGGTTAGGGAGCAATTAAGCAAACTGGACATCCATAAATCCATGGGTCCAGATGGGAGGCACCCACGGGTGCTGAGAGAGCTGGCTGAGGTCATTGCTAGCGCATACTCCATCATCTTTCTTAAGTTGTGGGAAACAGGAGGGGTGCCTGAGGACTGGAGGAAAGCAAATGTCACTCCAGTCTTCAAAAAGGACAAGAAGGAGGACCCAGGTAACTGTAGAACAGTTAGCCTCACCTCCATCCCTGGAAAGGTGATGGAACAACTTATCCTTGGTGCCATCTCAAGGCATATCAAGGATAAGAGGGTCATTGGGGACAGTCAGCATGGCTTCACAAAGAGAAGCCATGCTTAACCAACCTCATAGCCTTTTATGAGGACATAACCAGGTGCATAGATGATGGCAAAGCAGTAGATGTGGTTTATCTTGATTTCAGTGAAGAACAGACCAGTCTCCCACAGAATCCTTGCTGCTAAACTAAGGAAGTATGGTCTGGATGATTGGGTAGTGAGGTGGACTGCAAACTGGCTGAAGGAAAGAAGCCAGAGAATTGTGGTTAATGGGGCAGAGTCCAGTTGGAGGCCTGTCTCTAGTGGAGTGCCTCAAGGGTCAGTACTGGGACCAGTACTATTCAATATATTTATCAACAACTTGGAAGAGGGACTAGAGTGCACTGTCAGCAAGTTTGCTGATGACACCAAGCTGGGAGGAGTGGCTGACATGCCAGAAGGCTGTGCTGCCATCCAGCAGGACCTGGACAGGCTGGACAGTTGGGTGGGGAAAAACGTAATGAAATATAATAAGGGCAAGTGTTGAGTGTTGCTGGGCAGGAACAACCCCAGGTTCCAGTATAAGCTGGGGAACAACCTGTTGGAGAGCAGTGTAGGGGAAAGGGACCTGGGGGTCATGGTGGACAGCAGGATGACCATGAGCCAGCACTGTGCCCTTGTGGCCAACAGGGCCAATGGCATCCTGGGGTGTATTAGAAGGGGGGTGGTTAGTAGGTTGAGAGAGGTTCTCCTTCCTCTCTACTCTGCCCTGGGGAGACCATATCTGGAATATTGTGTCCAGTTCTGGGCCCCTCAGTTCAAGAAGGACAGGGAACTGCTGGAGAGAGTCCAGCGTAGGGCAACGAAGATGATTAAGGGAGTGGAGCATCTCCCTTATGAGGAAAGGCTGAGGGAGCTGGGTCTCTTTAGTTTGGAGAAGAGGAGACTGAGGGGTTACCTTATTAACCTTTATAAATATCTAAAGGGTGAGTGTCATGAGGATGGAGCCAGGCTCTTCTCAGTGACAACCAATGGTAGGACAAGGGGTAATGGATACAAACTGGAACACAGGAGGTTCCACTTAAATATGAGAAGAAACTTCTCCTCAGTGAGGGTGACAGAACACTGGAACAGGCTGCCCAGGGAGGTTGTGGAGTCTCCTTCTCTGGAGACATTCAAAACTTGCTTGGATACATTCCTGTGTAGCCTCATCTAGGTGTTCCTGCTCTGACAGGGGGATTGGACTAGATGATCTTTTGAGGTCCCTTCCAATCTGTAACATTCTGTGATTCTGTGAACATTGACCAAGGAAATCAAACTGGCTGATAGCAAATAAATCTTTCTCTTGACTCCATTCTAGGTTTGACTTAAAACTGTTGTGAGTGCTGGTGTTTAACTGATGTTTTTGTATTTACTTTTATTAATGCAGAAGTTTAATATACCCATCTCTTTGTTGATTATTTTTGTAATCTTAGGTCAGTTTGTGCAATTGATTTCATTTTGTTTTTCATATCTGAAGTTTTAATGCAAGGTGACAATAAGCTGGGGCAGATGCCCTCTGTTAATGTCTTCCACCATAAAAGGTGATAGAAAGATAAGGATGAACGACTTCAGGTTAGAAAGTGTCTTGCAAGTTGGTAAAGTTTTAAAGGCTTTACTAATGCTACTAGTAAATAGAGAAAATGATACAAAATATACAAAACCAATCTTGAATGCCCGATATGGAGCTGGCGTCACTCCAGCAGCAGCAGAGCTGGGTGTGTGCAGCTGGCATGGCTGCAGCAGCAGCAGCAGCAGGACAGGCACCCAAAAGTCATGGGTGGGACTTCACAGCAAACTGGAAACTGGATTTCAGGGATGCAGGCCTCAGGCCTATAGATCGCAGGCAGACAGACAGGGTTCTCTTCAGATGATGGCCATGGTCAAAGAGAAATGAGACTCTTTTGATCTCCATCTTATATAGCGTGTATGATGTGTATGGGATGAAATACTCAGTTGGTCACTTTTAGTCACCTGCTCTGTCTGCCCCTTCTTGTTGATAACATGTCCTCTTATTAGTTAACCTTGGTTACCATAGTAATAAATCTAAACGTGAGTTTCTTCAGCATTCTGTTAGTCCTCCTATCAGCACCAAGCACAGTATCCAAGAAAAACATGCAGCCACCCAGAAGGCACCCAGAAGAACCCAGCTGAAAGGAAAACCCACCAAAAGAGAAACTGGTCTTGTTTTTAGCAAAACCAGAACACCATACTAAAGCTATTTTGTGTTGATTTTAGCATTCTCTCTCTCTCTCTTTTTTTTTTTTTTTTAATTTTAATTTAGTTTTCTCTTTTCTTTGTTCTTTCAGTTCCTTTTAGTAAGACATATTTTGGGATCTGGTCAGAGCATCTTTATCTAGTGTTGTTTTACCATTCCCTGTTATTGAAGATATCTATCTTGTCTCCAACTGAAACCTAGGTCTTGTGTGAGCTGTATTTTACCCTTCCTCCTCCCAAATAGCAAGGGATGTTCAATCATTGTCAGTTTAGAGGGACATATGAAATTTCTTTCAGAATCCAAATCAAAATTGTAAAAAGGCATTCATTTTATCCTTATTCTAACAAAATGTGAAGTATTTATCAACCTTATATGTTTAGTCATTAGATAAAACCCCTAGAGGGAGACATGATCACAGATAGATTGTTGTAATGCCTCATCACTCTGATCTTTTCAAAATAGCTGAAGCAATTTCTCTAGGTCACTTTGCATAACCTGTTACTTGATAATTGAGTAGTGATAACAATGTTATTGTTTGGAGGAGTCTAATAAATTTTTTCCTCTTTTAAAATAAGTGCCTATTTTTTAATTTAGCAACGAGAGACATATTGGCTTTTTTTTTTTCTTTTAAAATCTCAGTCATAGTGATACATTAAGGAATCTTAGGGCAGGAGGGAAAAAAAATCACCCTAAATAGTGATATAGCTCGCTAGCATGGCACTCTATCATCTGCCCCCCACCCCGCCTTGTTTCTCTGACGGTGTTCTGCACTAGAGTAATCTGCATATTTGTGATTGCATTTGTAATGCTTCTGCTACTGGTTTGAAAGGCATAGCAGTGCACTCTGAAATATTCCATTTATTAGTTCTCTGTGACTGTTTATGCAAAAAAGACTATCCTTGCATACTATATTGTTTGGATGTTAACAGGGTAATTAATCTGTAATATGATCTTGTTAATTTTGTTTCTTTAAACATAATTCATTGTTTAGATGTCTTCAGCCATTTTCTTACAAGTGTCTTGCCTGGTTTTTTTTTGGTTTTATTTTTTTTAATTGTTTTTTTTACATGAATTTCATTAAATTGTCTGACAAAATATTTATATTTTACCTTATAGTCAGTAATCAATATTTTATTTTCCTCTGGTAAAGAGCATTTCGATATTTTCCACTTACCATCTAGAAAATAGGCCTTAAGTTCTGTTCTTTAGATTTCTCAATTGTATTTTTATATTTACACCCCAAAATTTCACAGAGAAGTTCAACTCCTAAAAATTGAATGCATGTTTTACTAACGTCAAGTGGAATATTATCCTGCAGATGTGTGTAATTTTTTCTTAGCTCTAAATAAACCAAGATGCAAAGGCATTCAAAGGAAGGATAAACTCTGCCTAATAGCTGGATGTTTTTAAGGGCTATGATCTAGATGATGTTTTCTTGCATGCTTCCAATTCTGATTTCAGGCCGGTGAAAATGAAGCTATCTTGCTGATACCAGATATCTCATGAGATAAAGCATCCTGAGGAGTTCCCTTAAAAATCTACCCTTGAATGTTAACATCCCGCTGAGTTCTACCAGTCCTGTTGGCTTTTTCTTCCTTCTGCTTTTGCAGACAATGTCTTTTTGGCCTCTCTGTCTCCCCTTGCCTCTCTGTCCTCTCCTTGGGGGTGAAGGGGAAGCACCTTTGTCTTTTTTTTGCTATGATTCTACTGTTGCTTTTCATTTATTATCTCCCCACCAAAACAAAGCTAAACGTCCTCCCCCCAAAAACAAAACAAAACAAAAAAACAAAACAAAACAAAAAAAAACCTTGTTTTAACTTTTCTGAAACCTGGAGCTGTATAGTGGAACTGCTGGTGTGATGACTGCTGTCAAAGGATGTGGTGTTTTTAGGCTAATCCATGTGTCAGAGGGACCGGATTCATAATAGAAGGACATGTAACTGTAACTGTAACTGTAGACAACAAATATCCTCCCAGAACCTAAAAATATCGAGGTGTCTGTGCTAGTCCTCTCTGATTAGCTGGTATCTTCAAGAGAGAAGAAGAGCTGTCCTAATCTCTCCCTGACTGTTGCAGGTGAAGAACTAAGTGAAGTGAGTGATTTGCCCACCAAAGTAGGGTCTAAACTGCCTTTAGGCTGTGTTTGTTGTCCTACATTAGCTGTACAGGAGGGTCAAAAATCTGCTCTTGTAACCTAGGCATGATGCCTGGGGACTCTCAGGAAAAGTTATACTCCAAAATACACACAGGCTGTTGATATCCTTTTTTCCCCTTAAATTTTGATTGGAGCTTGATGCATTGACGAGACTGCCTGGGTTCCTAGTCACTTCACTGCTCAAGGGACCGTATCTCACTCTGCTTTGCACCTGCTTTATGTGGCTGAGAAGATGCCTGCAGCAAATTTTGCCAGCTCTCCATTTTACTGGAGTGTGTTGTCCTGTCATGGTAAAAAGTGGTCCCAGGCATCTACTGTTCCAAGTGCAGGCTGCAAGAGTCAGCTCCAGGAAGGAGCTTTCTGAAACAGAGGTGTTCTTGGATGGCTGATTTCTGACAGAGGCAAAGCTTAGACTTCATTCTATGTTGTCCTTTTTTAGTTTTATTTTTTTATGTTTTTATTATACTCCTTGGGTTTGCTTCTAGGTTTCTCATGTTTACATTGGTATTTAACAGTGACAAATTCTTAAATTTTAAGATGACACTTTATATGATCTATTATATCTAAAGAAAATATTTTCTTTTTGTCCAGTTCATCAATCACAACATCACCAAGGAGAAAAGGAAAGGAAATACTCACATCCAGGGCTGTGGCAAACCTGACGTTTTACTGTAAGACAGTTAAGGCTGTTGTTACAAACCTGCTGTAGTGCAGGAGAGCAGTCAGCTGTTTAATTACAAAATTTATCTTTTCTACTTTGATTTTTATTTTACCTAAATAATCTCAGTGGTGTCTTTGCTCCAGACTTTCACTTTGATTCGTATGTTTGTTTATCTATAGAAATATTTCATCCTGGATTTGATAAACCAAAGAAATGAGAAATAATTTTCTCTTTGTTTTGAAATTGTTATTCATATAGAACCAAACTTTCCCCTTGCAAAAATATTACAGGAATAGTATTTAGCTTTTGAAAAAGACAGGGCAGATAATTTAAATATAAGTATCAATTAATTGTTCAGAGACATTATATTAATATTTTTGAATATGTTGACTTGTCTGTTGCCCAAAGATATTTCAGCTCTTTCAAGAACTGAAGAGAAAACTGCAGTTTTATGCAGTCAATTGAAGAATATGGAAAGAGAGCTTTGGAAGAATGTGAGGCATAAAAAGCTAGCTTCAAAAATCACAAACATGTTACTTAAACTTACTAATGCATGAAAGAGAACATGATGAAAAATAAATGCACAACACCAAGACTCAATTGCATTCTGGCACTGAGTTGAACAGATATACATTTTTCTTATGTTACATGCAAACTCCATAAAAGTTTTCCCTTTTGGCATAATTTCAGTAAAGCTTCTTAAAGGTGAAGCAGTCTGAAGAGGCACATAGAAAATGGTGGAGGAAGGGAAGAGGAGAATGTCCTTTGGACAGGTAGTTTCAAGATTTGCTTTTGCATGTCTTCTTTCATCTCTTTGTGGCAGATGATGCTGATCCCTCCAGGACACGAGATCCTGCAGAGAGCAAGCCCAAGCCTGATCCAGCATGGTAGTTTAAATGCAGTGTCTTCTCTCTCATGTCTTAATAACACCTTCTTCTGTCCATTAAAAAGGAGGATTGTGAAGCACAAATTTCAGCCTTTGTCTTGTGAAATACACAATGAAGCCTTGACAAATGACACCCCTGTAGGCAGAAATATTGGAAGTGTTATTTGCTAGGACCTTATAGAAGACCTTGAAGTGCATAGCACATATAATGTAGGAGCTGCAGCACCCTGGAGACCTGGAGGAAGGAGCTGCATGTGAAAAGGGAGTAAAGGTCATCTCTGTATGAACCAAAAAAGCAAGTCCACTCTTAGCCATGGCAAGAGGTACAGATATAGCAAATACAAAGCCCGGTGTAGACTGAAATTTGTGCTTCACAATCCTCCTAAGTATGAAGATCTTTATACTTATCTCTGTCCAGCCTAGTGACATCTACCCAAACTCACAACACAGTCCTCAGTCTCATTTTTTGTTTCTGAGTGTGATCGACTCACAAGCCCACCCACCAGCTTGTTGTGAATACTTGACATGAGATTTCTCAAGTGCTAAAAGATGTATCTGGCTGATATATTCAGCACGTTGCAAGGCACAACGTGGCAGCACTGTCTTCCCTGGAAAGCAGGAGAAATTTCCTTGGCTATTATACTTTGTTAGCTCCCCTTATCACTTCAAGTAGTTGAGTCTAAGGAATTCTGACTAAACTTGCAAAAAATGTATCCTACTTTACTCTCTTCCCTTTGCTGTTGTTTGAGTAAGATAATAGTATATATTTAACCTGAGATTCAAGAAGTGTTTCTTGACATGTATCTATTGATCTGATAAACTGTTTATGTGATCCTCTAACCACATGGTTAAGGGCACATGTCTTTGCCTCATTGCCCTGAAGTGCCTGCAGGTGCAGGCTGTTTCTCAGCTTATTCATTTCAGTTGGAGTGTCCACTGAGGTCTGCTGAGGCTCAGACCTCCTTTTATTTCCCTCAAGTATTATTGGTTTCAGTAATACATAAACCTTATTCAGGTGGAATCCTTGCCTTTCCTTCCCTTGGTGTCATCTCTTTGAAAGTGCTGATATAATCTCTTTGTCCAGGCCGAGCATAGTCAGACTTGACTGCAAGCTATTTCAGTTCTTTCCATACTGTTCTCCCTTACAACTTCTAGTCTGAGTTTGCTTCTGCTTATTGTAAAATATGGGTTTTGGATGGATCGTATTTTACCATTAAGTAACATATAATTACATATCGTCTTTAACTTGTCTCAGTTTCAATTAGGTTATGATATATCACTATTCAGATAATCACTTTCTTCCTATGGAACGTTGCAGGCAAATATATTTTTCATATAAGATTCTGAAATCCTGTTTTTGTTGTTGAATGTATCCAAGTAGCTTACACATTGTTTTCCACCAAAAACCACATCTGGATTGTCAGCATTATGTATATGTGTGTGTATTATGGCACTGCAGTTATTTTCTGGGGCTCTTAATGTGTTTGTGTCTGCCATTAAGATGAATGTGTACCAGATGCTGTTTTAAAATGAAGCACTATTGTATAGGCTGATGGATGGAAAGTTTGTCAAAAGTAGTGAAAGCTTCTACAGGGAATACAAAGCAGCTGGAAAAATTCATTGTTATGTCTGCTAGTGTGAGTCTCTAGTTCAGCTGTGCTGCATTTTGATTAGAAAGTTAGATTCTATGGAAGTGTCAAACATAGTTCCTGATATTCTCTATTTTTATGGCGTTTGCAATTTGATATTGACCTCTTTATTCTTGGCCAGCAAATCTAACATTTTTAGGTGAATGTCTATTAAGAAACAGCATAACATAATAAAGTTGGCAAATGTGAACTGTATTTATTACTTCTATGTGAATGTCTTGTTGGCCAATGGAAATTAAAATTCCCTGTTAATTGTTTCACTTGCATTTGTAAAAAATGGCTTGTACAGCAGATGAACAATGCCTTTTAAAAAAATTCTCTATTATGTTACCAACAATTCCGTTCTCTGCTTTGAAGTACGACTATAATTAGAAATGTGATTATGTAAAAGAGGCACCATCTTATTCAGCCCTGCTTCTTCCTGTGCTTAGTCCAATTATGTCTATTTTTGCTTTCCAGCTACCCAAGTTTCTACTAGGGCTGTGCCAACTAGTGGAATTTGTTTCTCACAAGGGACTTTATTCTGCACTAGCACCTGTCTCATCTATGTGCCAGGGACTAATCTTCTCCAGGGCTTGAAATTTCTTCTTTCTGAATCTCCAAGTGCCTTTCATCCTGTTCTGTCATGCCCATTTGTCTGTCTTCCTCCTGCATGCCAGACATCTTTCCCTATTGCTTTAGGAAGTGGCCTCTTACTTTTTTCTTTCTAGAGACTCCCTGAGCCAGTTCTGCTTTCTTTTGAGGTGGTGTGTCCTGATGGTCAATACCAAGATGATACTTAGAAGAGAATATCTTCCCACCTTGTATCACCTCAAGGTGTCGAAAAGAGAGAAGGATAAAATAGTCCATTTTATGCTTCCAGCTATGATAAGACTAAGTGGCAGAGGTAGACAAGGCACTTCATGACTTAGTGTTGGGATTGTAAGTTATGTCTGCAGGACGAATAACATCTGTCTTGTGCAAATAAATGCTAACCTTGAAATCACTTTCATGGAAGCTTATTTGGGCCTGATGCACTATCATCACATTTCCAAAGCCTTATTCCTTACCAGACTTGCTTCAGAAAACTGTGTCAGAATCTACTGCATTCAAGATACAGTGCAGTATGTAAGTTTCTGTGTTTGTGACAAACAAAACTGGCAAGTTTTTTACAAGTGAGCAGTATATGCAAATTAACAGCAGAGTGGTGATATTGCTAATGTTTCCTATCAGATACTGGAAAACAAAAATCATGCCTTATGTTGATATTCTCTAAGATAGTGAGGTTTAGGAAGGCTTTTTGGATAAAATGTTGAGGAACCTTTATGACACCTGGAGCTTTCAGCCCCTCTGGGTAGTAGCTGAATAGGCCATGGCAGAATTGTTCAGAAGAATGAGGGCTAATCTTGTGTTCTGGTCAATACCAACTTTTTTCAGTGTTACAGAATCTGTGGTTTAAAGTTGGAAGGGGGACATGGATGGCAGAACCAAGATTACTATAAGTGTGCTTTATACTTAGGTTTATAGCTCTTCGTTAGAAAGACCTGAGCAAATTATATAATGTATTTATTAACTTGTATTTGTATTAAGTATATATATGTATATTTATTAAGGCTTTTTTTCATTGTTTGCTCAGTTCTTTAAATTATATTACAATTAATTTTGTCATGGAAGAACTGTAAAAATAAATTTATAAATGTTAACAGAAACCGCCTGTGTTCGAGGTAGAAATCTAGTTGCTAGAAATTCTATGGAAGTAGATTACTGATGGATTTTTGCTGGCCTTACAAAGATTGCTGCACAAGCAAATGTAAAAGTGATCAGATCTGTTTCAGTTTACACTACAGAGAAAGGGATTTCACATTTTACTTTAGGATTTTTTAATCTGGTGATATTTTCCTCTAAAATAAGGAACATTTTTTTTTCTAGAGTTTGCCTTAGCATCCGGAGGTTTTGATCCCCTTCCCTAGGCATTGCATTTGATTTTGTGGCAAATAACAGTAAAATTTTTTTGTATGTAGCTGAAACTTCACAGGTTTTCATGGTCTGTTCTTTTTCTTTTCTTTTTTTTTTTGTCTTGCAGTTTTCAGTGAAGATCTACACACCAGTCTATATTTTGTCAATGCATCTCTGCAAGAGGTAGTGTTTGCTAGCACCACAGGGACACTGGTACCCTGTCCAGCAGCAGGGATTCCCCCTGTGACTCTCAGATGGTACCTAGCAACGGGCGAGGAGATCTACGATGTCCCAGGGATCCGCCACGTCCACCCCAATGGCACTCTCCAAATTTTCCCCTTCCCTCCTTCAAGCTTTAATAACTTAATCCATGATAACACTTACTATTGCACAGCTGAAAATCCTTCAGGGAAAATCAGAAGTCAGGATGTTCACATTAAGGCTGGTAAGTACACTCTTTTATTGGATTCAAACAAGTTTGAGGAGGGACAAAATAGGTGGTTCAGACAAAGAGTAGCAGCAGTTGTGAATCAAAGGAGTTCAGCCAGAAGTATAACCTCTGAACTCTTCACATTATTAAGTCAAATGGTGGATTATTGCTTCTCCTCCCTGATTTGATTTATTTCAGTGGTGAAAAGTTAGTTTTCCAAAGATCGTGATCATTTGAGCTTTTTCACAAGTATAAGGAAAAATGAACTGATAATGAAATCATTAATCAGACCATAATTACTCATTAAAGAGCTGAGAAATATAAAGATGCAGTCCTTGGATTTTGTATCAGGCTGAAAAAAAAAAGAGGTATGCTGGCCTAATCGCATACCTTCTAATTTGCTTTTATTCAGTTGTGATTTGTTTTGA
Organism: Columba livia; assembly: GCF_036013475.1. Taxonomy (NCBI): domain Eukaryota; kingdom Metazoa; phylum Chordata; class Aves; order Columbiformes; family Columbidae; genus Columba; species Columba livia. Next base: position 95,457,967 of record NC_088602.1, on the reverse strand, counting down.
GAAACTTGTGTTCTGTGTAGTGGTTGAGCAACTGATGTTGGTTCATAGGCAGTGCTTCCTGTTTAAGCTAAAAGATGCAAATGAACATAATGGCTTTGCATCTGTTTACTATACTGTCTGTGTGCAGACTGGGTCAACCATTGGTCAATTAGAGGGGAATCAAAATCAAGCCTTTTGTTACAACACATAAACATACAATTGCATAGATTTTGAAGCTTTTTTCTACCCACTTCAGTTAATTAAAATATTCAAACAAACAAACAAAAGCTAGTCTGGGAGTTGACCCTTGCATAATGCAAATCCTCATAACCTCTTTGTCATTGTTGGAGCTTTGCAAGTCTTTTCTCAGAAAAGAAGTATCTTGCCTTTGGAGATAGACCTTCACAGGAGCTATGTAGGGAAAACTGTGAACAGCAAGTAGACTTGCCTGTGACTCTCTTTTTCAAATAAGGGAATGTAATATCTTCTTAATGATCAATTAACATTCAGAGATCTGTAGTTTGTAGACAATTAGAATGCAAGAATAAAAAACAGATTTCCCTGAAATTCATGTGTCTTATTAAAATTTTAGTCTTTAAAAGTGGGGTTTTTTTTGGGTATTTGTTAGTTTGTTTTTCTCCACAAGAAATGACATGTAGAAGCAAGTTCACATGTTACATATATGCAGAATTTCTATAATGGCCTGTGTTTCTTCTGAAAATGTTTAGTTGTCCACAGGTCAAAAAAGTTTGAATACCCAAGCTTCATAAGAATACATAGCAACCATCTTCATGTTTGGAACTCCATTCTGATTTTTGTGCTTTTGGATTTATTTTAACAGGTTTTTGGACAAGTTGTCTGACAGAATTATATTTAGAGAGAAGAGAAATTTTTTGTTGTTCTTTGTGGATTTTTTTTTTAATGTACCTCAATTTCAAGCATCTTTCCAGCAACATTTTTCCCAGTATTAGTTTCCCATTTTTCTATTTCTTAGATAAACTAATGTGGTGATGTAGAGGAGGCTAAAACTTGCAATGTCACTAAGGCTCTGAACTGGTGTTCATTTCATTGTAAAAGCATACAATTGTGGTGACAGGATGCAGCTAATGTCCATTGCTCAGCATTAACCCATTTATTAATGGAGCCCCAAAATAGGTCTTTCTCGGCTTGAGAAATGGAGTTTTCAAAGGAAGAAGTACCTAAAAACAAAGGCTTTGCAGCAGGTGGCTGTAGTTGCTTGACTTATAACCTAACAACTCTTTTCGGCCAAGTCAAAAATTCCCCTTATATCTTTTTTTCTTCCCTTTTTAGTCTTTTATACCTGATCCATTAATTCCTCCATATTATTCAATTTCACAGTTAGTCTGATGTTTGGGTAAAAAGTTAAACAAATCCCCGTCCTTCCTATGAACTGATATTGTGTGTCAGAGCTTGCATTGTGCCTGATGGTAGACAATAGCTATTCATGAGTATCTTCTGTGCATGTCTTCAGATGATAAACCCTGTGTTGCTCAAATATGAAGCAATAAACTTAATTTGTTTGTAGGTTACTTTCCATTACATTTCTGTCTATGTGAAATCCGTACACAGTTTCAGATTGGCGCTAATTAGCACGATTTGGGGGGAGGGGAGTGGAGAGGAGGGTGTGCTTTTTTAATCTCTTCTGCATTTCCTCCTCATTCCAGTGCCCTCCAACAGCAACAGGATTTTCTAGGAACACAGGAGTGATCAGTGGAGCATCTAATCATAGCACAGTCATTCAAAGACTATTATAGGTCTGCCCATTATCAGTCATCTTGAGAAAGCCTGAAGCTCATTTACTTACTCCCCCAAGAATACAGAATCATAGAATCATAGAATGCTAGGGATTGGAAGTGACCTCGAAAGATCTTCTAGTCCAATCCCCCTGATGGAGCAGGAACACCTAGATGAGGCTACACAAGAACATGAATGTCTCTAGAGAAGGAGACTCCACAACCTCCCTGGGCAGCCTGTTCCAGTGCTCTGTTACCCTCACTGAAAAGAAGTTCCTTCTCAAGTTTAAGTGGAACCTCTTATGTTCCAGATTAAACCCATTACCCCTTGTCCTACCATTGTTTGTCACTGAGAAGAGCCTGGCTCCATCCTTGTGACACTCACCCTTTGTATATTTGTAAACATTAATAAGGTTACCCCTCAGTCTCCTCTTCTCCAAACTAAAGAGACCCAGCTCCCTCAATCTTTCCTCATAAGGGAGATGCTCCACTCCCTTAGTCGTCTTGGTTGCCCTACACTGGACTCTCTCCAGCAGTTCTCTGTCCTTCTTGGACTGAAGAGCCCACAACTGGACACAATATTCCAGGTGTGGTCTCCCCAGGGCAGAGTAGAGAGGAAGGAGAAACTCTCTCGACCTACTAACCACCCCCCTTCTAATACACCCCAGGATGCCATTGGCCCTGTTGGCCACAAGGGCACAGTGCTGGCTCATGGTCATCCTGCTGTCCACCAGGATCCCCAGGTCCCTCTCCCCTACACTGCTCTCCAATGGATCATTCCCCAGCTTATACTGGAACCTGGGGTTGTTCCCGCCCAGATGCAATACTCTACATTTGCCCTTATTATATTTCATTAAATTTTTCCCCACCCAACTCTCCAGCCTGTCCAGGTCACGGTGGATGGCAGCACAGCCTCTGGCGTGTCAGTCACTTCTCCCAGCTTGGTGTCATCAGCAAACTTGCTGATAGTACACTCTAGTCCCTCATCCAAGTCACTGATGAATGTATTGAACAGTACTGGCCCCAGCACCGACCCTTGAGGCACTCCACTAGATACAGGCCTCCAATTATACTCTGCCCCATTGACCACGACTCTCTGGCTTCTTTCCTTCACCCAGTTCGTAGTCTACCTCACTACCCAGTCATCCAGACCATACTTCCTCAGTTTAGCTATGAGAATGCTGTGGGAGACTGTCAAATGCTTTACTGAAGTCAAGGTAGACCACATCCACCGCCCTGCCATCATCTATCCGCCTCGTTATATCTTCATAAAAGGGTATGAGGTTGGTCAAGCGTGACTTACCCTTGGTAAAGCCATGCTGACTGCCCCTAATAACCCTCTTATCCTTGATATGCCTTGAGATGGCACCAAGGATAAGTCGTTCCATTACTTTCCCAGGGATGGAGGTGAGGCTGACCGGTCTATAATTACTTGGGTCTTCCTTCTTGCCCTTTTTGAAGACTGGAGTGACGTTAGCTTTTCTCCAGTCCTCAGGCACCTCTCCCGTCTCCCAGGACTTGGCAAAGATGATGGAGAGTGGTCCAGCAATGACGTCAGCCAGCTCCCTCAGCAGCCGCAGTTGCATCCCATCTGGGCCCATGGATTTGTGGATGTCTAGATTGCCTAATTGTTCCTTAACCCAGTCCTCATCAACCAAAGCAAATTCTTGCACGGTACTGACTTCCTCTAGGGCCTCAGGGGTACAGGGCTCCTCAGGACAGGTTCCAGCAGAGTAGACAGAAACAAAGAAGGCATTCAGTAACTCTGCCTTCTCTGTATCTTCTGTCACCAGGGCACCCACCTCATTCATCAGTGGGCCTCCATTGCCTCTGGTGTTACTTTTATCTGCCACATATTTGAAAAAGCTCTTTCTGTTGTCCTTGACCCCTCGTGCCAGCTTTAATTCTAACGAGGCCTTAGCTTTTCTAGTTGCCTCCCTACATCCCCTGACAAGAGCCTTATATTCTTCCCAAGGGGCCATCCCCTCCTTCCATGATCTGTAAACTCTCCTCTTTCACCTGAGCTTACCCAGCAGTTCCCTGTTTAGCCACGCAGGTCTCCTGGCTCCCTTCCTTGACTTCGTACGTCGGGACGCTCTGATCTTGAGCTTGGTAGAAGAAATCCCTGAATTTTAACCAACTATCTCGGGCCCCTTTACCTTCAAGCAGCCTTGCCCATGGGATTTTCTCTAGCAATTGCTTGAAAAGGCCAAAGTTTGCCCTGCTGAAGTCCAGGGTTGCAATTCTGCTTGCTACTCTGTTCCTGCCGCACAAGATCCTGAAGTCCACCATTTCACGGTCGCTGCAACCAAGGCAGCCCTCAATCTTTATCGCTTCAACTAGACCCTCCTTGTTAGTGAGGATGAGGTCCAGCAGTGCACCTCTCCTAGTCGGCTCCTCCACCATTTGCATAAGAAAGTTATCTTCAATGCACAGGAGGAACCTCCTGGACTGTGGCTGGCTGGCTGGCTGAGTAGTCCTTCCAGCAGACATCAGGGAAGTTAAAATCACCCATGACAACCAGGGCCTGTGATTGTAAGGCTGCTCTCAGCTGCCTGTAGAAGGCCTCATCAGCTTCCTGACCTTGATCTGGTGGTCTGTAATAGACACCCACAACAGTGTCTCCCCTGCCAGCCTGCCCCTTAATTCTCACCCATACACTCTCAACTTGCTCCTCATCAGTGCCCGGACAGTACTCAATACATTGTAGTTGCTCTCTCATGTAAAGAGCAACTCCACCACCTCGCCTGTCTGTCCTGTCTTTCCTGAAGAGGACATAGCCATCCATGACCACATTCCAGTCATGTGAGCTGTCCCACCATGTCTCCGTAATTGCCACCAGATCATAATCTCCTGCCTGAACACAGGTTTCTAGCTCCTCCTGCTTGTTCCCCATGCTGCGTGCATTGGTGTACAAGCATTTCAGGGAGCGAGCTGAGCATACTGATTCCATCCTAGGGGGATGGGAGGCCTCCCAGTCCCCATCAATTCTAGTAGCGGTTATAATGATTCCAGGTTGCAGATTATTATAATTGTGGTTTTGCATGTAATTTTGCATATAATGCAACACACATCTCCCACCCCTAATAAGTCCTAACCTCCATACCTAAAGACCCAAACCAAATCCTCTTCCTGGTTGATCCCATATGGGAGTAAAGGTGCATATCTCCATTTGATCTTCAAGCTTTGCTGTGCAATCATGGAGGGAAAGAATGTATCTTTTTAGCAAAAGCTGAAATTCTTATATAAATTCGTGACTCAGGGACTTGGGATTAACAAAAAAAAAAAAAAAAGAAAGTCATTCATGAGAACTGGAAAAACTGTGATCTGGAAATAACTGAGAGGCCTGTGAAATAACAATAATGTTAAACTTTTTAAGTAAGAAAATGAATAAACCTATTTCTACTTTTTGTGCCCCATATATGGTTTCTATGTTTGCTTTTACTGAAATGATCTACTGTGTAGATTTTCAAAATGGCTGTTCTGAAAAAATACTAGTATCTTTAGCAGTGTGTTAGGATATTGCTGTTAAACAAGCCTGTAAATGATGCTTGGAGCATGAACATTAGACAAAAGTCAGCCTCATTAAGATGATCTGTGTGCCATTCCCTCCAGTGTAAAACAAGATCGAGGGGCTGCTTCTTCACATGGCAGCCAGTCTTGTAAAGTCATTGCATTAAAAGTGCTCGGAATATCAAGTCAACACTTATAACAGGTTAAGAAACTTAATCTTTGATTAAAAATAAATTGTTGACTTTTATAAAATATAGTGATGTCTGTCTTATCATAGAAGACAGATTAATTTTGATTTAAAAAAAATATTTTGCAATTAAATTGATTCCCTTTCAGTTAGAGTTCCCAACTCCTATGTTGCTATACTTGTGTTTGGGATGGACGAATTCAGTCTTTCTTTTTGCAGTGGTAGCAGTGGACTTGAAAACTTGATGCCGTTTGTATTTGTGAAAACTACAATTACATTTCAGTACTCTGTTTTTTTTTCTTTGAACACATTGTAGGTGGGCCTGTCATTTAGAAATTACAGTGCTTCTAGCGTACCAAAATACTTTTGTAAACTCCACAAAGGATTTACTGGCTCTTCAGTTTAGAATCAGTGTGCTGAAATGTAATTGGTAGAGCTTAGGATATGTTTGTGAGCAGGATATCCAGCCAAGAAATGTGACTTCAACGTGGCAGATCAGCATTGCTGACTCAGTTACACTGTGCTGCACTGGGCTTGTTCTTCCCAATAAGTTTAACTCTCAGACATATACATGCCTCAGACACACGTCATTTTCCAATACACTCATCCCTATTTTCATTGAAATTATCACTTCAAGATATATAACTTTGTTTGCAACGTCAAGATATATGATTATGTATGTTGACCGTGTTGATTTCTTTATTGGCTCTTGACCTTGTGGTCCTGTAGAGAGTCTATGTTGCTGCTTGTCCTTCCTGTCTTACCCGTTCACTTCTTGTAGAAGACAACATCTGTTTCTTCTGTGCCATACCACCCTCTCCATTAACTGTTGCTCACAGGAGTTTCACTTCTCATTCTTCATTGAATTGTACCAGTGCCAGGATTTTCCTTCTTTCTGTTCTCCTATAGAACACAACCTCATCTCATTCCAGCAATATTAGTGTGGTGTGAATTTTCTCCGGTTATTCTTTCTTCTCTTCATCCATTAAATTAATTCTGCCAGATTCTAGACAAATCATATCCTGTATCTAAGTGCCCCCATGCTGTTTTTTTAATACAACTCTGAAACATAGTTTCTGTTTTCTTACCATTAACCTCTTTCTTTCAGTGTTGGTCAATGGAAGGTAACTCCTACCTTACCTACTGTAATTTCTATGCGGTTTTGAGGCCTTTTGCTTTTCCTCTGGCTGTCACCTCCATAGATTTTTTTTCTCTTTCAGTTCTCACTTCTTGAAAATCTTAAATGACACTGACCTTCTCTTCTACCCTCTGGATGTCTCATTCACACACAGTACTTGTATGTACTTTGTATACTTTGATAGAGCAGAAAACAATTTGTGATGGGAAACACGGCATTGGAAACTAGACAAGTCACAGAAGATGTAACACCATTTACCCATATAAATACATGGTTTTTACAAAAGTCTTTCTCCTTGCCCTCAGAATTATTATAGGTAGGGGAAGAACACATAAATATGGTGAAATCCGGATTCTGATGAAACAAAAAGATCTGGGAATTATTTCATAGTAATTTGCAATGAGTCTTGCAAAACTTTATTGTTTATTGAGACAAAAGAATTCACAACCCATGTAACCTTCTTTGAGGGAGCTTTGCTAGGCTGACCAAGGAAGTGAATGTGATGCATGATTACAACTTGTTTAACAAAACCTTCTATTTTATCTTCAGTTTTACGGGAACCCTATACAGTCCGTGTGGAGGACCAGAAAGCCATGAGAGGCAATGTAGCAGTGTTCAAGTGCATTATCCCCTCCTCTGTGGAGGCATACATCACTGTTGTCTCATGGGAGAAAGACACAGTCTCGCTTGTCTCAGGTAAGCTGTTATGCCTTTTTTTCTTTCAACTGGCAATGACAGCTGTGGTTCCTGTTTTTTCTTGTTTCCCCCTCCACCCCCCAAATGCCTGATGTTTACTTTGAGTCAATTATAGCTGAATGGTATGTCATCCTTCCAGTAACGTGTTTCACATTAGCATTGTTATATCCATGTGACTGTGTGTGACATGAAGGTTTTAGACAGCCCTGCTTTTTCTAGCATGCTTGAGGGAGAAATAACATGGGTTTTGTTTTATACCAGGCATAAAATCAGTTTCCTGGTGATGTGGCAATGGGTTTATGTTTTAATTTCGATAAGGAACTCCTACCTGCCAAACAAATTTGAGTGTCGTAAAGCATGTGCTGGGTTGTAATTGTTTTTCAGTAGTGATATTACTGATGGATTAGAAGAAACCCCAAGTCTAAATTTATTTGATTATGTTTAATGGAGGTACAAAATGGATATTTATACTTTCACAACATTTTAATCTCAAATATCTTCATAGGTAACACTGGAGGCTTAAGAATACTGTAAAATGTGCTATAAGCAAAATGTATTGAAGTGAAGCAATCCATTGTAAAGCAGTTATATGCATTAATCTATCTACTAACAAGGTGAGGAAATGTTAGGTATTGTTCAGAAAGTACAGGGAATTCAAGCAAAGAATATGCAACATTTTAAACCTTAAACATGGTAAGAAATTTATGGGAGAAAGTATATGTGGGAAAAATATTTTTGGTATGGTACATATCTAAATTATATATTACACACAGTGCAGCTGTTGTTAAACATAGAAATGATTTCTGCATGCAGAAACTTGAAATATGTTGTTCCACGGTAGTGCAGAATAGAAAAACAGTAGTTTGAGTCAAATGTTTCTGCAAAGTATATTAATGAATGTGTTTGTGTTTATGATCCTACAATGTGTGGAAATGGTTTTGTATTTCTTGGTGTATTAATAGTCTTTCCTTTCTGACAAATAAGGCATTGATGGAAATACCTATGTTGCTATATTACTCACATTATAGATTTTATTTCTTTATTTGTTTTATTGATTCCTTACATAAGTTTGATGTGTTTTTTAAAAATATGTATTTCAAACAGATTTCAAAGGATTTGGTAGATATTTAAGTACTATGTAATCGATGATAATTTGTCCTATACTACTGGTCCACTGTTTAAGTTTGGTAAATTCACTTCCTTGTTACGTTCTTGGATTTTAATATCACATATTATTTTTGTCATTGGGCAACTGAAATTTGGTGTGTCTCTGTGAAGACTTCTGTAGTATCTAAATTGTAGGACCCACCAACACTTCAATTAATATAGTTAGGTCAGAGTTGTATTTAAATACGCAAAGAAGCTTTACATTATTCTGTATATAATTATAGAGAACTATGCTTAAGATTACCTAAACTATGATTAAGGTTATCTTAATGTAACAATGGATGGATATGTTTACTTTGCTTCAACTTAAAGAGGTTACTACATGATGTATGTACGTCTGACATGTGAGTATTGGCTGGAGGAAAAGAATACGTATACCTGCATGGTTAACTACCTTTTCTTTTTTTTTTTTTTTTTTTTTAATAAGTTTATTCATTCTGTATTATAAGAAAACATGTATATTTTGGCCGTTAACACAATTGTGTGCTCAATTCTACCCTTCACCATGGAATCAGGAGCAGGGCACAGAGGTCTTTGTAACCTCTTCTTTAAGGAAGACAATGTGGCATTTCTGCAGACCATCACGGCTGTTATTTTAAGACTGTTTCATTTTGGTTAGTCTATGTTGATTTTAACCTCAAACTTTTGGGGGATAGCATTTAACTATATGGACCTAAATATATTTATTTTTTTTCTTAATGCAACTTCTAACTGTGGTTGACTAGGCTACAAGTGTTAAAAATCTATTACAAATTTCAACATTTAAATCCCAGTTCCTAATTATATCACAATACCTTGATTTGGCAGTTAGAAATCTAAATGGAAATAAACCAAAATTCATTAAAACTGCTGCTACTAAAAATCTCCACTCATCACATTGGATCACATCACAGAAAAGATTTAGTTTCAGAGATTAAATCACAGGTTAGATTACAGGTCAATTGTATCTGCCGTGCAAGAGCAAAAGTGAGGAAGGAAAACACTTCTCCAGTTTAACCACAATGATTGCAAGATTTGTTTGCTCACCATTTATACTTTTAAAATGAAGCTTAATAGTGAGAGCATTTAAAAAACAGAATCCACATGTTTCATAAAACACTTGCCTTGAGTTTTATCCATCATCAATTTCGCAATACTCTGGCCGTGAACTCAGGTGGTGGATATTGATCAAGCCTCTCTTCTTAGAATGTCAGTGTTGATGAATAGGATGCAAGGCATAACACGACTATTGATCTCTTCTGTTAATGATCAGTATTCTGAGGAAAGGCATATGCTTGCGTATACAGCTACTGCTAGCATGTTGTTGTGGTGGGTTTTTTTTCTCTTTTTTGTTTGTTTGGGGTTTTTTGTTTATTTTGTTTTTGTGTTTAGTTTGTTCATTTTTGCTGTGTGCTCAACCAGGTTCACTGGTATGCTTTTTACGTCATCATTTAATACTAGAAAGCAGTAACTTCTGTTTTGTTTTGATCTTGTTTCTCAATATAACTGATTTATTGGTTGTTCAATAATATTAGCAAAAATGAGAGCTATTATGAGTGGAAACATCTACTGTGAAAGAGCAAGAATAAAAAAGATATACACTCACAGAGTTATGATTATCATGGTTTGAGGTGCATAAGGCTTTTGTAGGAAAACTAGAGAGTGGGAAATGGGAGGGAGAGGAGAGGAGAGGAGAGGAGGGGAGGGGAGGGGAGGGGAGGGGAGGGAAGAGAAAGGAAAGGAAAGGAAAGGAAAGGAAAGGAAAGGAAAGGAAAGGAAAGGAAAGGAAAGGAAAGGAAAGGAAAGGAAAGGAAAGGAAAGGAAAGGAAAGGAAAGGAAAGGAAAGGAAAGGAAAGGAAAGGAAAGGAAAGGAAAGGAAAGGAAAGGAAAGGGAAAAGGGTGAGGGGAACATTTTCACTGAGATGATGTATCTATTTTAAATAGAAGATACAAGCTGCACAGAAAGCTCACAGCTTGCAGGAGGGAATGGGAGGCCCCCTACAACAGGAAACAGGGCAGCTTTTTTGTGGTGAAGCTCTGTATGCAAGTCATCCAATAGAGAAGTTTTGTTGTGATTGTGGTTTTGTGTGGGGATTTGTTGTTTGATTGTTTGTTTATTTGTTTTATTTGTTTTCTTTTCTTCCTGAAAGTCTTAAACCTAAATGCAGTACTTCCAAGTACAATTTAGAATAAATATTTCATATACTTGTCTATCCGTAATACCATTTTGACTACTAGAGGAGAGATCCACAGATGAACCAGAATCCATTATTTTGGTTGTTACTTACTGTTCTAGATATCAGTTCTCTTTTTAAGTAAATTAAATATTTTAAAGAAACAAAGCAGTGTTTCTGCTTTTATAATATGAAAAGAAAATCTGAAATCTGCCCTTTAGAAAGAATGTTTAACAGGCACATTCCTTGATTAACATGGTGAGGGTTGTTTTGTTTTTTTTTTTTTTTTTTTCACTTTTGCAACAGTGTACTATAATGGACATACCTGTTTGTGTTTGTATACTTAGTTCTCAGAGAACGCAATGATGTCCATTGTAATTGAAGTATGGAATAAATATGGCTGGGCCAAAGCATCTTCTGTTTCCTGACCACAATTTCATTTCATGCCTCCAGGCTATTTTGAAGGAATTGGGAGTTGAAACCTATTAAGACTTATTGCTAGAGTGTTTCCAGCTGTTCAGGTAGGTCAGACTCCCTGTTTAATAAAGGGGAAGGTGGCCATGTTTGAAGCCAGAAATGCTGAATTCTATAAAGTTTCCATGTACAAGGACATCCGTGGACCAAAATGGTGTGCATGTTCTTGTCTGTCTGTCAGATGAACAGAAAAATAATGGCGTTTTTCTCCTATGCTTTGTCTTTCAAAGTGACAGCAGGTCTGAGGCCAACAAGCTTTTTCAGGATGTCCTCTAGGAGCCAAGGTAGTGGGAAAAAGATTTTTAAAGTAAGGTAAAGTGATTATTTGGATGAATCTCTTCCAGGGAAAAGTAGATAACCCCAACTTCCAACAACAAACACACAGAAATATTTTCATACAAGAAATTTTGAAAAGTAGTTTGTAGATGAAGTATTCAGCCATCTCCACTAGATACAGTTGTGTTACAAACTCTTGTGGCAGACAAGGACAGCAGCAGACCTCTGCAGTTGTCAGTCTGCTACAAATACATAAAGTCTGTCTTTGTCCATCTGTGTCATCTAGTAAAAGCAATCAGGCTTTCCAGTGGTGTGTGTCTTTCCTAATGATCTCTAAGATGCTGGCAAAACAGAAGGACCTATGGCAGCTCTGAGAAGTCTTAAGGGGCTCATAGAGTGGAGGGTACTGCTGTGCCAGGCTCTACAGCTATAACTTCAGGATCTCTTTTCTGAAGGATTGTGTACTGTTAGGTGACTTGAAACTGAGTCTAAAATTCATTCGAATTACAGTAAGTAGTATAATGATGTGCTGTTTTTTCTTGTGTTTGTATCAATAACCAGCTCTTATGCATTTTCATTAGGTGACACTAAACACAAAAGTTTAAATAGTTGTATGACTGATAGCTGCATATGGCTTGGTTAAAGGTCAAGTTTCCTTTCCCCCCTACTGCTTTCCTTCACAAACCATTCCCTAAGAAAGAGACTTTTGGAATCAGCTTTGTATTGACCTTGTAAGCACTGAAAACAGCCTAGACCCTGCAGGACCAAAGAGTGCATCAAAGCATATTTTTGTAAGAACAGCCATTAAAACAAGGAACAACAGTATAAATGAGTGCCACAATACAGATTTTGCTTCTGCTCCTGTTGAGCAACAGCAAGGCAGACAGGAGACTAGTGCTTGGCTTGTAGTATTTCTTCTTCACAGGCAGAACAGTGACACTGGACTAGAAGGGGAGGTAAAGACAAAATAACTGCTGATTCTACTCTGCCCAGGTGAAAGCAGAGAGCAGAGTCTGTTTTTGTGTTAATTAGCCCCAGAGAGAGCAAAGGACGGGTGTGCTTTTAGGGGAACGAGGGAAGAAAGGGATTATTAAAAATAAAGGTCAGTGTAAGGGATCAGCAAAGAGACTGGAAAGAGGAGAATGAGGAGCGGGTGGAAACAAAAAGAGAAAGGCTGAAGAATTACATTTGGTTTGTCACTACATACTGTACTTCTGTTATGGTTGCTTCCTATTCTGATGCTGGCAACTATGAGGGCTTTTGAGTTTTTCCATGTATCTGAACAGTTTAGTGTCGTGAACAGGATCACGAATTAGTTCATGGCCTGACCTTTCTGAATTCCCACTTTCCTGTCTAATGACATACCACGCAAGAATCTGTCTGATCTATATAGAGAGTGTGACTTCTTAAAAAAGTTAGAAAAGGAGACAGATAATAATGACTGTGCACAATGGCATATCTAAATCTGCACGAAAAGAGTAGCAGCTTTGAGAGAAAGGTGTGTAAGCATGAACGGAATACAGTTCCCTGTAGGCCTGTGACTGACATGCAGATGACAGCCAATGAGCCTTCCAGCCAGCATAGTTTCCATCGGCCAGAAATTAGACACACTGGACTATGGCTTGAGAAGTGTCACTGATGTACAATGACCTACATTTGATGTAATGAGTTACATTATTTATTTACACACAGTTCCTCAAGTCTTGTCTTTAAAAGGCTCAAGGGCTCTTGGATTTCTTTCTGCACAAAGGGCTTTTCTGAACTGCTGCGGCTGACAGTAAGCAGTCAATGTTTGCCAGTGGTTATCACGTGGTGGCATTTGGAATACAGCACTGCAGTTTTCATTTGTGCTGGGGTTTGGAGATTACAACAGTGGTTCAGTTTACACAGAGCAATCGCTGTTTTTTCAGCCATGAGACTTGTACATAGAGGGGGAAAAAAAATCTCTTTATGGAGAGCAGTCCTGTGTGCAGAGTCCCACATTCAAAATTAGATTACTGCTGAAGATCACAGGGATTAAGTCCAGCCATTTGATCGAGGTTGTGTCTAGTAGAGATGTGCTATGATCTTTCTTGCTTTGGTTTGATGTCAGGGCTTAATCATGGCTGCCAACCAGCAAGTATTCAGCAGGCACTTAACCTATGCCACTGAATGCTCTAGAGGCAAGTTTTGTTTTTCTTTTTTTTTTCCAGTTCTAGTTGGAGTGGGATGAAGAGTACAATTTTTATGCTTAAATATTAGCAACATATATAAAATTAAAAAATTCCGAATATAAGCTACCTTCTACCAGAAGTATGTCAATGAGATTTAATTCTACGATTCAAAGTTGTGATAGCACACAGAAAGTAAAGCAGTCAAAACCCTACATCTGCTGAGGTTTCTTGACTCCCTGGAAAGCTAAAGTGAGTAGTGTTCAGCAAAGCTAGGTCAGACTATAGGTTTGCTGTTAGAGTAATGTGTTTTCTAAGCTTCTTGAAGATATGTAAAGTGCACTTGTCTATCTCTAAAGACAACATATTGCTTCCTCACTTTCTCTTTCAACAAGGTTATTTTCCTAAGGGACCTAGGAAAAAGACATTTACTACATTATTTAAGAAATGTCAATCTCCATTTTTCCTGAGAGCACTGTTCTTTTAAGATAACATTTTATAATCCTAGAAAGTGGAGATGGTAAAAACTTAGCACTTCCTGCTTATCCAAACATTTTTCACACTCTCCTTTGACTCATTGTAAACTAAAATTGTAATTGAGCAAGGGAACATACTTACGACTGTTCACTGGGGGACTTTTCCGCTGGCTCCTCTGCAGCCTGTGCTTTGCATTTGCTGTTAAACATGAGTGAGCATATTGATCAGGTGAAACATTCTAAAATTATGGCTGTGGGATCAGTAGGACTAGATGCCAGGATTTTAATGGCTTTCTGGGAAGCAGGTCTTTAGAGTGATTTGGAGGGATGAAGGTGGAAAGCAACTGATCCACATTTCAAAAATCACATTCTGATGGCACAGAAGAAGGTGAACAATACAATTGCAGGCAAGAGAGTGGTTTATGATCATTTAATCAGCATAGGGAAACGTGGATGTGAAATGAAGGTGTTAATAGCTGTTGTTGTGAACTGCACTTGAGGATTTTCCTCAGTGTGACTGGGTGTTTTAGCTGTTTTGAGGGTGTAGAACATTGGTGGCTATTTGTGAGACATGGAGGAAAAAAATGTATTTGAGTGGGGTGTCTTGGTGCTTAGAGTGCAGAAGGGCAAAATTTCCTCTGTTTCACTACATCCAGCAATTTTAATATCAATAGGGTTCACAACTAGTAGCAGTATTTTTGGCACTTCAGTAATGAAGTGTGTCTATGAGATAAGGGTATCATATTTTTTTTTCTCCCTCTGTTGCTGCTCTGTTTTGCAGAGCACTCTGTTTCCATCAGCTGGAGGGATCTTTTCCCTCTGCTTTAAAACCAAACACCCCCCTGGCTCAACAACCCCCTAATCCTCTTTCTCTATATTTTTTCTCAATCCTTTATTTATTTATTTATCTACCTATCTATCTATTTATTTATTTATTTATCTCTACTTGCACAATTAAAGAGCATGAAAAACCTGATTGGATTCAGGCCCTCTTCAGAATTGCTTTTTGCAGTCTTGTGAATTTAAGAGAGAGAGAGAGTGGAAGGTTGTAATTCTACTTTCTGTTTTAAAGCTTCAGATATATATATATATATATATATATATATATATTTTTTTTTTTTTTTTTTTTTATGCATACCTTTCTCTCTCTTTCCTTCTCTATATCCATGAGTGTCTGTATATAGATACACATACATTTACATTTATATATATACACAGGCACCTATCACATCTCTCTGCAGGCTTGAGGATCTGATGGACCATACATAACATTATCCAATCTGATGTCCTAACTGTTTTGTTTTACCACCTTGTTGCCAGTCATAACGAGGTTGCTTCGAGCATGGTTGAGTTCAATGGCACAGTCAATTTCTCCCTGGAAACAGCTGTGCCACATTATTTTCTCTCCAGATGTACTTTAAATTTCTTTCATTTTCTTGGGGTGAATTCCATGTTTCATCTGGTCAAATTTTTCTAGACCCCTCAGTTCATGTAATATGAATTCCCTCTGGGGTTTATAAAACCTTCAAATAAATATGACCTCATTTTAATTAACTTGATGTTAACCCTATCTTTATTAAAGGTGAAATAAGAGCAGACTGACTGCTAACCTTCACAGGTGTTCACTCAATATTTTTCTGTTTTTTCTTTGCTCTTTGTTTACAATACTTAAGGCAGATTTTAATTAATATAATTTTTCTTGAATTGAATATATGAAGCGATATTTTATTGGTTTGGTTTGATATGCAGGATTTTTGGGCTCTGATTTCTAGACAGCAAGGTTCAGTGCTATCGGATTTGATATCAAAGTGCTAGGAGCAAGAACATATTTGGGTGAATTAGTGTGTTGCTTTTAGGTCTAATTTAATTATTTATTTTCATTTTTACTTTTTAAAATAGTGATTGTAGCATCATTTTCTTCCTTATAAATGTATTCTGCTAGTGGCTTGTGATCTTGTCACCTTCCTGAATGGCAGTGGATAAGTAGGTGACCACATTAAGCACGGTATGCTTGAGGTTTCCCATCAAAACTCCCATCTAAATGAGAAAACAGCCAATGAGCTCTGACAGTTTTGATATGAGGGGACAAAATTGATGCATGAGATACATTTTAATGAGTGCATGTCATACTGTCCAGAATGCTTTATACTATACAGCTTTGCCTGTTTACATGGTTTAGCTGAACGCTGAGGAGGGTATAATATCAAAACTGCCACCAGCCCTGATTATATTGGTTATTTTTTATACATCAAGGACATACCTACAGGTGACACCTGGAAGAAACAGAAACAGTGTTTTCCAGTGTTCTCTGTTGTACCAGATAACTGATTTCAATTAAAACATCATTGTGAATGCAGTGCTATCAGGTCGATAGACCCACAAATTTTTAGATCTCTAGATAGCTATAGAAATGTTCATTTGCTTTGTCTTCCCTGTTGAGAGTCCAGTTTTAATTGAAAGGCTCATTAGAAGAATGACTCATTAGAAAGAACTGGAAGTACCTATCTGAAAAAGCTTTGTATCATTTGCTGTGACACCAGTGTCATATCTCTGTTGCTTCACCTGGCTTGCTAAACTGTAAAGGTATATTTTAATAGCACACATGTTTTCTCTTTGAAGGAAGGTTACAACAAAGGCCTGGTAATCTTTTAGTTAGAATCAAGTGAATTTTTAAAGCCTATGATCTGCTAGGTGAGCTCAAGCTGTGTAACTGCGCTGGAGTGACACAGGGACAGATGCTCCATCCTGCTGCAGAAAGGCTTTGGAGGCAAAGGCTAAACATTTTTTGTTGTAAACAGTTGCTGTACCAAAAATGCCTTTGGTTTTGCTAGCAAACTTAAAGCTACTGAATTTCTGATAAAAGTGAGATTACAGGAAAAGAAAGATTGAACTGTTTAGTTGTTCTTTCTCACCATTAAAATTGCATTATAATTGCAATTACAGATATTTTTTCATGGCAGAAATAGTCTACCAGTTTGTAAGTTCATGTTTGTTTGGTTTGAAATGAGCTCTGCACGCTTTTACCACACACTCGAACGCTATTCATGCTGAATGTGTTGAAATGTTTAATGCAGGCCAGGGGGATGGACAGGATGCCATGCTTTCAACTAGCAGAGGAGTGTGATCCACACAGACCTGTCAACAAAAGCAGGTCAGCAGGATAGAGCAAGGAAAAAAATAAAAATCAATAAATCTTTGAATTAATCATGCAGCTGCCAGAGAGAATTACGGGTGCATGAAATGAAGGATGTAGGTATATATCTGTGGCAACTTATTCTTTCTTACCTCATTGTGTCCTTTTCTATACCTGCAAGTTTTCCATTCCCTACTGCTTCTGAACAGGTCTGTGTTTATTCAGATACCTTCATGGAATACTCATTCTTCATTTTAAAGTAACTAATTCAATATGGATCACAGAAATCCCTCTTTTATCCCTCCACACTGCCACTTTTCTCACTGACTGTTGTGTGCACTCAATATGAATTAATACAGGAATTTCACCTCCGCATAAAACTAAGATTGCACATCTTCTGCAGTGAATTGGACCGAAAGCAACTGCTGCTTCGGTGAACAGAGGAGTTAAAAAATTCATGCCTGAGCTGCTGATGTCTCAGGTGAGCAGCCATCCCCGTTGAGCCCTTCTGCAGCAGCGCTGCTGGGGGATGAGCCTGGACCTGGACAGGACTAAACCCACCCAACCTGGGCCAGATCCTCCTCCCCAGGCCTGGTTCCCATCTCTGCCTTGAAGGCAGCTGTGGTCAGTAAACATTACTACCAAAGGGGAGTGTTTCACACCCTGCCCTTTGAAGCTGGACAGCAGTCAGATGCAATCATGGAGAACTAAAAAGGCAGCTCAGGAGGGAGTAATTTGACACTAGGCACATGCTTGAGAGGATTGTGAGGGATTATGAATTAAGAGATGCATCCTGTGTATATCTTTGTGGTTTCAGCTCTGTGCTTTGGTTTCGTTCTCCTTTTCTCCTCAGAAGGATGCATCCTTCATTGTGGTGCTCTAGAGGGACTGTTCTGTATAGCTTTCTCATGGAAAACTTGAGTGTTTTACTGCTGCCTCGCTTCTGGGTCTGGTAGTGAGGAAGGATGGTAAAATGAATGCCCCAGTGTCTCTAAATCATCATCTGCTCTGAAGACAAAGCAGAGATTCCTCCTCTGTGCCCAGCTTAACTCTCCAGCTGGAGAACTTGGTTGTGCACCATGGCAAGGATGTCTCCTTGGCTCTTTGCCCAGGGATCGAGTCTGGCACTCTTCCAGTTGGGGAACTGCCCAGTGCTGGGTGCTCAGTTTAACTGCAAGTTCAAATTAATTTTCCTATTTTACCCATTACTTTCTTTGTAAATAGATAATGATATTCATAAAATCCCTGAGAACAATTACCCTGATGCTTGTGGAAGGTCAAGGCAAGCTCTGTTCAGGGATTATTTATTCCAGAAGAGAAAACAGAGCTGATATACAACACTCTTATTTTTCAATTGCATGCCTAGGGATTTTTTTTTTTCTAAATGTATTTCCTCTTCCTCCATTAAAACAGAGAACAAAATCCCTGACACATTAGAAAATATATTTGAGTTCAGCTGTGGAGCTGATTTTTTAAATTTTTGAACTAACAAAGGGTCAAATAGACTATACTTTTCTAGAGGGAGAAAATCTTTTTTGTTGCCCTTCCTTTGTAAATCATCCTGCCCAACTGTATCTAGTTAAATACCATTGTTTAGTAAAATCGCATTTTATTTTTTAGAGAGACTCATACAAAAAAATCATCCATGAAATACCTAAGGGATAATGATGGAAAAAATATTTGTCTCTTAGAGTTGCATTTGTTTTCTGCCTGTAAGAGTGTTTTGTCCGTGCTAAGGACTGAGAATCCTTCCATGTACTCCATTTTCTCTTCCAATTTATAACTGTTTTTCACAAAACACTGACAAGAAGGACATTTCTTTAGAAATGAAAAAGTATTTCTAAGATGAAAAATAAAAAATGACACCAACTGAAATGCTAAATGTCACTATAAGGAAATATACAACTATACTGTAAGTAAATTTTATCTCTTTATGTGCAAAATACAGTGTTTCAAAAAGCTGGACCCAATTTGAAATCACTACTGCTTTGAAATTGGGTCTTTTTGAAACACCTTGTAGTATGCAGATTTTTAAAAATAATAAAATTATATAAATACATTCTATACAAATAAATATTCATTATAGTCAGTGTTTTCTGAAACCAAAACTTTCTGTAAAATAAGCTGTTAGTATGGAATTTCACAAGGGGGCAAGTGTCTCAACAAGCATCATAATTTTTACATGTATGTGCAAAAGAATTTAAGATATTTTCAGATTATAATATATTTTTCTAAAATATTTTTAATTAATTCTGAATTATTATAAAATATGGAAGCAGCCACTGATGTGAGGGGAGTGGTTAGTAAAAATAATAAAACCCAGATGCTAACATTATACTTAAATATGGAATTGTTATGGAAGAATCCAGAGAAATAAAGGGATTGATCACCTACATAATTCTTTTTGTTCTTGTATGTTTTTTAATTCATAAATGTACAGGAGATCTTGAAATCAGTTATGCTGGAAACAAGTAAGATATAGATTTTCTTGGAAGAATTCAGCTAGAACAAGAGAAGCAAAACTCATCTTCTTTTCAAAGAGGACATTTCTGACTTGCTGAAAAGCAATTTTATGTCTGGGAAGCAAAAGCACACCCATAAATAAGAAGTGATAGGATAATGCTGTGTAACAGCATCCATTCAGCACTTTTACAGAAAAAGTGAGAAAAAGAGAATCCCTTTAAATGTCAGCGGCCCAACAAGATTTTTGTGAGATGCTGTGTGCATTTTCAAAAATAATTTAAGAAAAATAAGTTATTCACTCTATTTTGCTTTCCTTCTCTATTTGTGTGAGCTCTGTTTATTGACAATAATTCTTTGAATCCTTATTGATGGTAATTTGTAGCACATTCTACAACTGACTTTTTTTTTTTTTTTAAGTTGTTAAAGAAATGTCGTATCTCAAGTCCTGTAGAAAATTAGGGAAACCTTTATTCCTGCCTATTTTGATAGCTCTTTTTCCCTTATGACAAACTGTTCTCATTTTGTCTGGGGTAGAGTTTGTTTTCTGCGTAGTAGCTAGTATGGGACTATGTACTGGATTTGTGCCAGAAACAAGTGTTGATAACACATGGATGCTTTAGCTGTTGCTGAGCAGTGTTTGCACAGACTCAAGGCCTTTCCTCCTCCTCACACTACCCCACCAGTGAGTGGGCTGAGAGTGAACAAAAAGTTGGGATGGGACACAGCTGGGACAGCTGACACTGACTGACCAAAGGGATATTCTGTACCACATGATGTCATGCTCAGTAATAAAACTAGGGACAAGGTTGAGTGGAGGGCCACTGTTTGGGGATTGGCTGAGCATCAATCACTTAGTGATGAGTAAATATTTTCAATTACATAACTTATCTTTCTCAGGCTTTACTTCTCTCTCTTTGTTATTTTCCTTTTCATTACAATTTATTGTTATTACTCTTGGTTTATTTTATTTCGATTATTAAACAGTTCTTATCTCAATCCATGAGTTTTCTTACTTCTACCCTTCCAAGTCTCTCCCCATCTCCTGCTGGGGGGCAGAGGGGAGTGAATGAGCAGTGGTGTGTGCCTGGTTCCTGGCTGGGGTTAAACCATGACACGAACTCAAAGTTCCTTTGAGTTAATAAGAACTATTATTCTCATTTTACATAGAAAGAAAATGGAAAACAAATAAACTCCAAGATTTCCTTTGTTTCATGGAGGCTGCTATAAACATTCAGACAGGATCTCCTAAAACATAGTTCTTTACTTGGATCCATGCTTTCTTTCTTCCCAAGTATTGGAATAAGAAAATGCATAGAATTGTACGTGAAGGAAGTTCAGGAGCCCTTGATAATTTGGAGGGAATGTTTCATATTCTCATAAAAAAAAAAAAAAAATTCTACATATAGTCAGTGCTTCAGATTTCTGTTTATTGAGCTCTTATTGCCTTGGACTGGAGCTCCCTGTGTGAGCATGTGGAAGGTGAAGCTCAATCAGAGAAGTGAGTTTGGAATGTATTGCTTATATTGTAGTAACTAAAAGAAGATGAAATATTTTGCCTTTGTCATGTTGCTTTCATTTATATTTATTTTCATACTAAATCTAATACCTAATAATAAATTGTTGTAAGGAAACCACAAGAACCTTGAACATAAATGCCCTAAATTTGTCAAAAACAAACAACCAACACTTTGTTATTTCAGTGAATAAAAATGAACTACATTTAGAGTTGGAAATGTCATCCTTCTTTCTGTCTCAAAGTTGATTTTTTTTCTCTCTCTTGTGATCAATGTCCTTTGCAGAAGACTTGTGGAATTTCAGTTGTATCTGAGTTATTTGGGCATTTTTTGTCAAGTACTTTTTTAGGAAAAAAATGTATATTTGTGTTGGCTAATAATTATGTCTTCCTATTGAAAAAGTCATGTTTCAACCAAAACAAGCAAAGAAATACAAGTCTGCAAGGGAGGCAGAAAAAGCTAGAAGTTTTCCTTTTCAAGATTTTCAAAATGAAGTATTTTCATGTTTTCCTTTCAAAGTGAAAACTGTGTAAAAACTACTGATGTATTTTTATACTAAAAAAATTCTTAGGATAGAAAGTTGCATGACTTCTGGTTTATTGCTTTATTCCATTATCAATCTTAGAAGTGTTTTTTGATGTGCTGATAATTTTTCACTTTCTTCCATGAAGTCCTGTTTTGGGAAAAAGACTTGTG
Organism: Columba livia; assembly: GCF_036013475.1. Taxonomy (NCBI): domain Eukaryota; kingdom Metazoa; phylum Chordata; class Aves; order Columbiformes; family Columbidae; genus Columba; species Columba livia. The sequence goes on along the minus strand of NC_088602.1, from coordinate 95,436,198 downwards.
AAAATTTTAGGCTAGTTAACATATGAATGCTAACAAACTCCTCCATAACATCCAGATAGGATACCTTCTGTGAAACAAAATTACCAGAGTTCAGAAAAATTTTGTGTGCAGCCATTTAACTGCATCATTTATCTGAGATGCTCTTCTTAAATAAAATCAATGCTATTTTTACATTTCCCTAATGGGAACCTATTAAGTTAAATACACAGGCATTTTTAACCTCAGACACATTGCAGGGGCAAGTCCGTACTGGATTCAATCCAATGTATTAATGATGAACATTGAAATACATGGTCTTGTGTTTGGGCAGTTTGGTTATTGGATTTGGAAATTGTTGATGCACTGTGTCACATCAAAATTCTAATCTAGAGGATAATTTAAGCCCTTTCCTCTCCTAATACTCCACCTGGTATCTCATTGCCTGTTTGACAGTTATTATGGAGCATCGTTTAATGCTTCTGTTCAGAATTCTTGTCTTCTGGAGTTCATAGATGTCCATAAAAAATGAATTCTGGGTTGAAACGTGGCTCCAACTCATTTTAATTTGAATGATGAACAATCTATTAGGCCATTGAAGATTTACTGGTTTATAAGTCAATAAGGATGGGAATTGCAAAACAGTGTAGAAGAGATTGGCTGTTCAAGTGTATATCATGGGAATAGAAAGGAATGGGAAGCTAGAAAAGCAGGGGAAGAAAAAGGAATTTAGATTTATACTGATTTGGGAAGTGCCCTTTTAGAATAAGGAGCAGAAATGTGTAGCAAAATGTGTAGAAGAGATACAAGCCAACATACTAGCAGAAAAAGTAAAGCAACTTTGTGCTTCTCACACTGCAGGAGTTACCTTGTTAGTTTTCTGTAATGTCACCCTGGAAGCATTGGTAAGACGTTGAGGAAAAAGTGATTGGTCCAGGTCTCAGCAGAACCAGCTGCCTCTGAAAGAGTCTGAATGTGTTCATTCGTTCCCCAAAGAAAAGGGAACGTTTCTCTCCACTTCCAAATCACCAGGGGAGAGGTCAAAACCATGAGGGAGGCTTGGAGGAGCAGGCTATTCAAACAGTTGTTTTTCCTTTAGAAACTTTTCACATTAACATGTCACATCTTCACATTTTGTAAAAAAAAAAAAAAAAAAGTTGCCTTTTTCTCTTCTCGCCCACAGTGTCATTCAACATTTTTGTTATCACAGAAGTCTGAATTTAAACAAAGTATTTGTTGTAACACCACCCCTATCTCCCTCATGTCACCCCTCTAACTAAGGTAACTAAGGAAATTTAGAAAGTTCATAATGCCTGCAAATGAGAAGAGAAGGATTGCAAAGGAGGAGGGGTGGGAAGGAAAAACTGCACAAGTATTCTGTTGCATTCAGTAGCTGAAAGCTGAAGGGGAAAGTTGGGACAAAATCAACGTTATCCAAATTATTTCCCTCTGTGGATGTGTGCTGCAGCTGAGGAAAAGACTAGGGAGCAATGCTGGACAGGGGCTGAGGAAAGCTTTCTGTGAATTATTTGCTTTACTGAACTTTGGTAGACCTGTGTTGTTGCTTGACTGTGTCAGTTTATGTTTTCTAGGTTTAATTATTTGGGAAAACTTAGACTTCCACACCTATGTTAGAATTCCTAGGCAAAGGAATTAGGATACCATCCCCAAACAGCATGAGACAGAAAACAAGGAGCTAAATGTGAGGTTCTGTCCCATTTTTTAGCAACTTTTCACCCAAAGTGATCGGCACTCATGTATTTAAAAATTCCTAAAATAAAAGTGTTCAGTGCACCATTGTTGGAGGAGTGTTTACCTGCAACATAGCCCCTCCAGAACACCTCTAGCAAACACAGGCAGGGGTGGAAAAGGCCAGTAGAGTTGGACCTTGCTGCAGCTGGCTACTTGCTGCTTGTTATCCCATTTTTTCACTTCCTATCCCGGTGCTAGATGGAGTTGCATCTATGAGTACCAAGTTTTTTTGAATGAATCCTTTTCACTTATTTCTTGTTGATGTGTTCATTTGAAGCTTGCATCTCTGAACAACTGGCTAAATTTTGGGAAGTGCCTTTGTAGTGTGGAGAGTGAGGCAATGGGCTAAATTTCAATCAAGAGGTTTACCAGTGCTAATGATAGAAGGCCCAGCTGGCTGACGAGCCCTACAACAGACCATCTGTAGCTCAATTAAGCATCAACTAACATGATCAACAAGTGGCCTGTGTTGGTTAAAACATGAGCTCCATGACTGATTTTCTTGGGCCCTTGTCAAGATCCAGAATAGTTGTGGGGTCACAAAATCTGTTGGTGCTTTTGTGCTGAATGAGGTATCTCAGGTGCCTCAAATCTTGAGCTCCTTATACAATAGCAGTGGGCAGGATTCAGTTTTTCTAAAAATAAGCAGACTTTTTCATTTGGTCTGTTGTAATTAAAAAGGTGGCTGTAAAGTTATCTTAGAACACTTAAAAAAGATAAAAAGTAGTTGGTTCCCTTCCTCCTCCCACTTGAACACTAGTGCAGATAGGTCCTTGGATGTATAAAATGTTGAATTTGCAGAAACACTAAAAAGTTGTTTTGATAAATCACAAGCATCTTTCAGTAGCTCAAAGGATATGAAAACGTCACAGCAAAGCAAATCAGCATTCTCATCCTTTATTCCTGTCTTTGAGGATACACTTTGCAAACTATGGGGAAAACAGATAATTATGTCTAGGAATTAGGAGAGTCAGAATATTGCTGTACTACAGTGAACAATTAATGATATTTATCTCTCACATAAGGCTTTACACTTTTCTTATATAAATCTCGTCTTATGCAGTAAGTAGTAATTCAGTAAGTGCTATCTCTATTTTGCACATACAGAGACTGAAACACCGCATGAGCATGGGGGAAACATTAAATCTACCTTTAAAGCTTTTGCTAGATTTAAATTCTGTATGTAAGCATCATCTTGGCCCTCACTGTACAAACTTGAGGCCATATGTTCAAAATGTTTCCCTCACTAAATTTGTGTTTTACCCTTGATTCTATAGAGCTCTCTTGATTTTGACTCTTTTGGGATTTTACTTTGAATACTGTAAGACATAAAAAAGTAAGAAATCACCCATTTTATGTTCATAGTCATTTACTTCCACCTATAAATTCTTATAATATTTAGCAATCTACCTAAACATTGTTAAATGAAATACAAGTAAAGCATGGAGTTACAAAACTGAAGCTTAACTGACAAGAGAGGCAAGTGGGCAAATTAAGAAGAAAATTGAGGTATACTAATTTTTGCCATCTTATATGACTTGAAAAATGTCGAATTTAAATCTACATTTCAAGGTTACATGAATGCTGCAGAAAAATCCTGAGCCTTTTGAGTCAAAGAGTAACTTTTATGTTTTGTCAGCCCTGTACTCTCTAAAGATTAATAACCACTTGTTTCTGATTGCTCCATTTGGCTGTAGCCTGAAACCTGGTTTAGGAAACAATAGACAGACTTCAAGCCAAGCTGGAAGCTATCTCTATCTAAGGTATTTGAATCTGAACTTTTGTCAGGTAGCTCCTCCTTAGACACTTTCATTATTTTTTTTTAAATACTTACATCACCCAAAAGAAACAAGAGAGATATTATTTCAGAAGACATGAAAGAGTAACTTACAGTCTAACAAATGTCTATATATAAAACTTTTTGTAATCAGTACTGACTTTTTGAATTTATTGTCTATGATTTCAAGAAGGAGGACCTGTGAAAGATGACAGACACTGATGATATAAGGGATTTAAATAACTTGCATTTATGCAAGCAAACACTTTACAACAGTAATTGAAAGCTATGGCAGAAACAGAAAGCTATGTTTTAAACTTTTTGCAAGTTGGTAAACATTCAATGTTGATGGTTTCTCCTCCTTCTCCTTCTCCTTCTCCTTCTCCTTCTCCTTCTCCTTCTCCTTCTCCTTCTCCTTCTCCTTCTCCTTCTCCCCCTCTCTCTTCCTCTCCTCTCCTCTCGTCACATATTTCTTGACATTGTAGGTGTCATTAATAGTGGTATCCAGTTTAGATGAAATTATTAGACTATAGATGTCCATGTTTTTGGAAGAGCCTTAGCCCATAAACAATGACAACAAAATAGTCTTCCACCTGTTAAACATAGCTACCCTGGCTACAGGTTGAGGTCCTAGTAATGCATAGATCAGCACATGGCAGTTTTTACTGCTGTAGCTGTTTGGCATTGGTCTTCCCATTCTAAATGGATGACATAGCTGCTTGCTTTGGGGCACGTGGCTCCTTTGTAGTTTACCTGCCCATCTGAGGAAAAAGTAGCATGTTCCTTCAGTAACGAAGCCTTTGGGAGATACTTGTGTAACTGAGGTCAAAATGTGTCCTTGTAGACAAGCATAAGTCTCTTCATCAGAAATTCCTGTGATGACAGATGAAGCTCACTCCTGTGACACGAAATTCTGAAACCTGTCTCATCTCTTCCAAGCGGAACGCACCTAGATCAGGAAGCTATGGTGAAGAAAATTGCCTAGTTGAGTGGGATTATACTCTTTACATACCTTGTTCCAGGCTGGCTGACTGGCTGGATGATACCCCAACCCCCTCCAAAGGAAAAAAAAAAAAAAAAGGGTTCTGTTCTCTGAGGAAATAATATTATTTTATTTTTTTTATTTTTTTTTATTTTTTTACAAAAATAGAGGTGTGGAATAGGAAAGAGACACAGACACATTCAGAAAAGTTGACCTCATCTTATTAGCAGGCAGTTTATTCCTCAAGTTATACTGGCAGTTCATGTACGTGGGAAGTCATAAATGGTACTTTGTTTAACTTTAGGTTTTGTGTGACCATTGTTTGGTAAAGCTTTTAGAGTAACTCTGCTGATGTCAATTAGGAAATGTGACAGTTTTATCTGTAGTGTTCCAAATCTAATAGATTTACTTGTCTTGATTTCACACCTAATTTCTGAAAATATTGTGACTAGGCAGGATTATAAAAAGCACTATAATGTTGACAGACCTGATTAAGACTGAAAACAGAGGAAAGTATGTACCCTAATATGTGTTAGAGGTCACTGTAAAAGCATATTCAAGGCTGCCAATATAAAGCAGCTAGATATTTTGCTATCTATGAATGTTTTGAAAAGTGTGTTGCTCTTTTATGGAACCCTCTTTTCATTGGACTGTCACCACTGACTTTTCTATTATGTGTTCAATTACTATACGTTTAAAAAGTATGACTTGTTCTGAAGAATGATCGTTAAAAAAAATGAAAAGATGAAAGTTAGAAAAAATGTTGTAGCTGTTACACAATATGCCAGCTGACTTTCCTATTGTGAAACAAAGTAGTTATTGTAGAGGTCCTATTTTCAGATAGGCAAAGGCATAGTTCTTTTATTTTGCCTCAAAGGGTGAACAATTTCTGTTTTGAAAAGAAAGTATACACTTGACCTCCATAATCGTTTTATATTGGAAAGACTGAATCACCCAGATTTAGAGCTGCTACTACCTCTTCCTCTCACAAATGTGTGCATTCCTCCCTTTTTACAGTGTGTGCTGTATTTTAGTTTGTGCACAATCAGACTTCGTATTGATAGGAAAATTCACATTAGTTGCATACAAGAGGGAAGAGAAAGACAGAAAAGAACAATGGTATTATGTATACTGAACATTTCAGCAGACAAGTACCTAACTTGTCTGGATGCAATGTCATGCTAATGTATAACTTTGATGATGAACCCCATGTAAACCTTTTCTTACTGGAAACCATTTTTTACTGTGTAAAAGTCAGGCTACTTATTTTTATTTTGTTTAATTTCATCTAAAAAGATGTATTATGAAACCTCATCAGATGCTTAACATTTGTGTTAAAACCATGGTTACTAATCAGAGTGAAAATTAATAGAGTGACCTCATTTTGCAAAGCTCTTCAATAATTTTGGTGTGCAATGAAAATAATTCCAGCAGTATTTTCTTCCTGTAAGCACAGGGACATTTATTATTCACCACAGTATCCTGATGAGACAAGTCAGTCTCTAGGCTTCAGCAAATGAGGCAACAGCCTAGGGCAGAGACTGCCAGAAGGGGCTAAACGTCCTTGACCACATTCTCTGTTTTCCCAGGACGTGGGTAAGTCTTGGGAGGGGTTAAGAACAGTTTGCATTCCACCATCAGGCCTAGCAGCAGGGATCTGCAATGCACACTTTTGCTTTTTGTCATGTATTGTAACAGTGATCACTTCAGGTGTTGCTGCATGACAGGATGGTCTGGATATGGACTACAAAAGAAATTCCTCTCGACTCTACCAAGGTCTCAAGTGTGTTATGTTCTGGAGTTCCTCTGGGAATGCTTTATTTCTCTGTCCTACCTCTAAGGAGAAAACACTGTGTGCTGTTGCATCTCTCAGCTCAGTAACTACCTGCCCTTTGGGAAAGGACCTGTTGTATTGCTCTCTGTTGAGCAAACCTTGAGAAAAATTACTCAGCTTTCCTTACTAAAGATTGAATACCATGGGACTGTGACCTATGCATGCATGTGTGTGTATATACATATAAAGAGAAGGCAGAAGAGAGAAAGATGAATGGGAGAGTGTTCCTATTAATTTATCCTGCTCCTTCTTGCTGGAAAAACTCTACTTGGAGAGATGCTTCAGCACTAGGTGACCGCACCAGAATATTAATGGGGACAACATGGTCTTTATGTTGCCCTTTATAAATGGATTATTGCCTTCTGGCTGTGGTTTACTGTCACTAGCATGTTCTGCTTGTAAGCAGAAGGTTGTGCTTTCCAAGCAATTGTCTAAAAGTGGAAAATCTCTCTTGTGTATCCATATTTAAAAAAGAGACGCTGGCTGTTTCTATGCGGACATAACATATACAAAGCTAGACGGTGGCTTCATATAACACAGCTATCTTTGAATTTTTCTTTTAAACAAAGCAAGCAAAATTTGGAGCATATTTCAGTGTGGAGGTCAGAGAAATGTGGTCTCATTTAATGACAAGCAAAGGACATCTGGTTATACCATCCATCAGTCTATTGCCTAGAGCAAAAGATATTCAAGTTTGACATGCCTGTTTTGGGAGGGGAAGGGAAGAGCAGAGAGCAGACTGTTTTATCAAAACACAGGAGCTGAAGTTGTGGTGTTGCATTCTACCCAAAAAGCTAATCATGTAACACTTCCCAAAAAATAATATTAAATTAAAATAATTAAAATAACTTGAACATTAACAGTGTTCAGATGTTGTTTTTAAGTATTATTCTAGCTTTATGTAACGGAGAATTCTTTAAGTGAGAAGTTCCTTCTCATTAATATTAAAAAAAATATCCTGAAAGACAAAACTCCTCTATTTACACTTAAAGATATTTACAATATTCCCCTAGATTTGAACATGGGTCAAAATGGTAGTCTGGCTTACTTATGATTTATAGTTCTTACTGTATTATTGCTCAATTCACAATAGCCATATCATGTTGCTAATACAATGAAAATAAGAACAACTAAGAATTAAAAAACAGTTCATAGTACATTACTTAAACATATGATTTTCTAGCTCTCTTATATTTGCCATGCAATCAGTTCATACAGTTTTTTATTTTTTTTTTAATGAAAATTTATATTAAATAGTGGTTTTTTCCTGGTTTTTGTTTGTTTTCATTTTTCTTTTTCCTTCACAAAATATTCTGGGAACATGCTACATTGTGACATTTCTTTCAGATTATCTTAGTTACATCTCTTTTAAAGTAGTCTTTTGACACCAAGGAAGTTGCTTCTTGCCTGAGTTGTTTTCGCTTCTCTTCAAATGAGGAATACCTTTAGAACAGGCTTTCTGGTATTATATCTAAATCTCTTTGAATGCTCCTGATTTATTTTACGGAGTTGCTTGTCACAGCCTGGTTTGTGCACCTTGTTTGAAAGCAACCTTCTAGAAAAAAGGTGTGCTTAGTATATGAAAAACAGCTGAAAATAAGAACAACTGAAAACTTCCTTTGATCTTTTTTTGATTATAGGCTTGTACTATGAAAAAGTATAAATATATGAAATACATTTCATTTTGTGTGTTCACTAGGCATTGCTAAAGAGGCACATGTCACCTGTCTTAGACCGAAAAGCAAGCAAATTGCAGTATTGATGCTCTGGAGAAGTCCTGTGCTTTGGAAAATCATTGTCCAGGATGCCTATGCTGTATAGGCAAGGGAGAATCAACAATCATTCCCCTGGACATCCTGATTGGAATTACTGAAATCAGGAAGAAGCTCTTCCTGCATGGTGATGTTTGGTTAGAGGTAGCATCAAGTGTTCGATGTGGGAAAATGGCTTGCATATAGCTCTGCTGTGGGCTGTTCATATGGGGGCAAAGGGCTACCAGCATGGGAAATCTATTGTGTTTGTTTATGTGGAGGGTTGCATCAGAAATGAATGTAATTGGTTTTGAGAGATTTTGCTATCACATTTTAGCTGCAAAAACACATCTGCATATAAAAGTGAAAATTTTCTTCAGAAGCCAAAACTTTGAGTGCCAAACCTGGCTAGCTCATGACAGATGCATTTTTGAAGACCATTTTTTATGACTAGAATTTGGTTTCTGTGTTGGTGTTTTGGTGGAAAGGGCATACAAGTTTGGACTTGTGCTTTTAATAGAAATGACTATGTCAATGATTGATTTGGTTCTTTAGTAATAGGTAAAACAAGTCTGTAATGAGGGCTTTTATTACAACTGCATGAATAAAATGAATAATTAAATTTTTGTTCAGTTTGGCTACAAAGCCAAATAAAAATTTAAAAAAAACCCACAAAAAGTTTTTTTTTTTTTTTTTTTTTGACAAATTTAATCAAAATCAGCTTTTCCTGTTTTTATTTCCTTGGCTGGGAGATAGAAAAGACAGAAAGAATGCTTCCTGTGAGTAGTATTTAACACTGAAGGAAAACCTTTATTTGCTCTATCAGCATATTTTTAACTAAAGCAATGAACTGCAAAGGATCAAATTTGAACGCAACTGATTGATCTTGGTATGTAGTCACAGAATGTGTTACTGAGTCTTACGTTCTTCAGAATTGCACTTCTTTTTTCTCAGATCCATTTTTGAAGCCTAATGCTATCTCAAACCAAATATTTAGTCTGTTTTCTCTGCACTACATGGCAAGCTTTTTAGGCAGATATATGTGTCTTTTTTTTTTTCCCTATTATTTATAGCACTGATGGAACCATTCATCCTTTTCTATTTGTACTGTAGTGAGCACCTAGCACTGTGCTATGGGAGTAGTATTTTGTTCATAAATACTATGGTCTCCTATTTTGCAGATATAAAAATTATAAGAAGCAAAGACCAGAGTTAGCCTGTTTTGTTTCTATTAAGCATTTGCTACTGAGACAGGGATTTATAAAATCCCCCTAAAAGATAAGTAACTTAATTTCTGGCCCTTCAGAGCTTAATCGCTGCAGTTTAAATGCAAATGTTATTATTTCTTTTGTATTCAAATGAAAATTAGCATTTCAATAATAGGTGATGTTGCCTAGGAAGCTGGGCTGTCTTTTTTTACAGTGTCTAAAGTTACAGAACTAAAATCTTGAAGGTTAGAAAATAGGTAATGAAAGCATCCAAAAACATTTCATTACCTACACAAAGTAGTAGTCATAGGCTTTCTAACTCATATTTTGTGAAAGAGCTGTTTTATAATATGATGTGTTTCAAAAGGTATGTGGTTCACATTTTTCAGTTTCAGATTTAAGCTACTGAAAGTACAGCTTTTGCATTGTTCAGGATGTTGCTAAAGTGTTAAAAGTTGATGTTGCATTAAATAGTGGAATATAGGGTAGTCCGTGGTTGTTGGTGTGTGGTTTTGTAGGACTTTAAAAAAATTTGTGCATTTATATGAGTTAAGATAAAACCCCTTCATCCGGGGAAAAAAATAAAAATAAAAAGTGGAAAACATAGAGATAAGCTTCTTCAAACACATGGCAGATAAAAATAACACTAGAGGCAACACAGACCCACTGATGAATGAGCCGGGTGCCCTGGTGACAGAAGATACAGAGAAAGCAGAGATACTGAATGCCTTCTTTGTCTCTGTCTGCACTGCCGGAGGTTGTCCTGAGCAGCCCTGTACCCCTGAAGAAGGCAGGACAGTCTAGGAGTTTGCGTTGGTTGATGAGGACTGGGTTAGGGAACAATTAAGCGATCTGGACATCCATAAATCCATGGGTTCAGATGGGATGCACCTGTGGGTGCTGAGGGAGCTGGCTGAAAACATTGCTAGGCCACTATCCATGACTTTGCTAAGTCATGGGAAACACGAGGGGTGCCTGAGTACTGGAAGAAACCAAATGTCACTCCAGTCTTCAAAAAGGGCAAGAAGGAGGATCCGGGTAACTATAGGCTGGTCAGCCTCACCTCCGTCCCTGGAAAGCTGACGGAACAACTTATCCTTGGTGCCATCTCAAGGCATATCAAGGATAAGAGGGTCATTAGGGGCAGTCAATATGGCTTCACCAAGCGGAAGCCATGCTTAACCAACCTCATAGCCTTTTAGGAGGACATAACCAGGTGGACTGATGATGGCAAAGCAGTGGATGTGGTCTACCTTGATTTCAGTAAAGCATTTGACACAGTCTCCCACGGCATCCTTGCTGCTAAAATGAGGAAGTATGGTCTGGATGATTGGGTAGTGAGGTGGACTGGGAACTGGGTGAAGGAAAGAAGCCAGAGAGTTGTGGTCAATGAGGCAGAGTCTAGTTGGAGGCCTGTATCTAGTAGAGTGCCTAGAGGGTTATTTCTGGGACCAGTTCTATTCAATATATTCATCAACGACTTGGAAGAGGGACTAGAGTGCACTGTTAGCAAGTTTGCTGATGACACCAAGCTGGGAGGAGTGGCTGACATGCCAGAAGGCTGTGCTGCCATCCAGCGAGACCTGGACAGGCTGGAGAGTGGGGTGGGGAAAAATGTAATGAAATATAATAAGGGCAAGTGTTGAGTGTTGCTGGGCAGGAACGACCCTAGGTTCCAGTGTAAGTTGGGGAACGACCTGTTAGAAAGCAGTGTAGGGGAAAGGGACCTGGTGGTCCTGGTGGACAGCAGGATGACCATGAGCCAGCACTGTGCCCTTGTGGCCAACAGGGCCAATGGCATCCCGGGTTTATTAGAAGGGGGGTGGTTAGTAGGTTGAGAGAGGTTCTCCTTCCTCTCTACTCTGCCCTGGGGAGACCATATCTGGAATATTGTGTCCAGTTCTGGGCCCCTCAGTTCAAGGACAGGGAACTGCTGGAGAGAGTCCAGTGCAGGGCAACCAAGATGATTAAGGGAGTGGAGGATTTCCTTATGAGGAAAGGCTGAGGGAGCTGGGTCTCTTTAGCTTGGAGAAGGGGAGACCGAGGGGTGACCTCCTGAATGTTTATAAATATCTAAAGGGTGAGTGTCACAAAGATGGAGCCAGACTTGGTGGTAACCAGTGATAGGACAAGGGGTAATGGATACAAACTGGAACACAGGAGGTTCCACTTAAATATGAGAAGAAACTTCTCCTCAGTGAGGGTGACAGAACACTGGAACAGGCTGCCCAGGGAGGTTGTGGAGTCTCCTTCTCTGGAGACATTAAAAACCCAACTGGACGCCTTCCTGTGTAACCTCATCAAGGTGTTCCTGCTCTGGCAGGGGGATTGGACTAGATGATCTTTCAAGGTCCCTTCCAATCCCTAACATTCTGTGATTCTGTGATACGCCATTGGAGAGGTCATATAATGGTAAAATAAAATCTAGCCACAAGTAACACATCATAGACTAAATTAAATGACTTACAAGCAATATTTCACTTACTACTTAGAAAACTACAAACTCCAGGTCAGTCTAAGACAGACATTGGGAATGGATATTAGAAATTGGGGAGGTTCTGAATTAATTTAAAGTATTGCATTTCCAAGGGCAAATATATTCTGACCTCTCTTACTTATTTAATCAAAGGTAGTTTGCAAGCTACTAATATCTAGCTACTCCTCTATGAACTTAAAAATAGCAGTATCTAGTGTGCTTACAATAAATCCCAAAAGGTTTAGAGATGGTTTATACTTAAATAGTGTTCTTCTGTTGTAACAAATGCACAAATAATTACCACAACAGCAGCAAGTCAGAATTTTGTTTCCACGGTGGAAGTAAAAGCTGGAACCTCCAGGACACAAAAGAGTTCCTCGAACCTCAAAAGTGTCCTGGCTGTGTGGACATCTGCTTGAAATGTTGGAACAGTCTTGGTTTCCTCTGACTGAGGGCAGCACTCAGAGACGCTGGATGGTGATAGATATTGGGTAGGAAGGACGGTCTTTCACTAAATCATGGATCAGCTTTAGCACTTTGTAAGTATCTGATGCCATCTTGGCTTGAGTCAGTTGGTTCAAACCCTGCAGTTGCAGTTTAGGTTTCAAAAGAAGAGCAAATCATCTCCCAAAGCAGACTTTTGTGTGAGTGTTTGTGTATGCCAGACTGAGTAGGAGTCTGGGAGATTGCACAGAAGTAGGGATTAGGGCAAAAAGCGTCACAAAACCCAAAAGAGGACAAGACTGTTGCAAAGATAATCATGGTATTTGGTAAGGAAACAAAGCTGAAGCTGGAAAATTAGCTCTGAGCTTTGGATGAGAGATGTTGCTGGACACTGACTGGAGCAGGTTCAGTTGGATGCAAGGTGAGAAGGTAGCGGCGGGGATATCTGGAGTGAGGACAAGAACCCGGAAACTCCAACTATGACTGTAAAATATGCATTTGGAGAGTTGTGTGACGAAAATATCTCAAGATGAAGAGAGCACTGGGTTGTGGAGTTTACTAACATGGTAAGTGGCATGAAGGGGCTACAGGTAATTACCTGTAATTCTAAAAGGTGAAGTTGTGCTCTTACACAGAGTGGGTGGGCAGAGAGCAGATATTTAGTGCATTCAACATAAGAAAAATAAAGTTTTTGTTTTCTTACCTTCACACAATTCAGTGTTTTCAGTGTTTGCAAAACTCCTTCTACACTGCAGCATTTGTAGACAATTAGTTGATCCCTCATTTCTGGCTTAAAAAAATTCCTTCTTCTGTGTTCAATATTAGAGCACTGTGGGGTAAGTATACTCCTATGGTAGAGTCACCACGGTAAAATAGATTTGCAAAGGTTAATAATGCAGATGTCCTTAAGGCAGGCTTCCTTTTAAAACAAAATGTTGATTACAAAGCATATAATTTCTTTTACTTTTGATGGAGACAGTGACAAAAAGGAAAAGCGTACAGGTACGGACACTAAGGAACGTGCTTACAGACTGAAATTTGACAGACTTTTCTGAGGGTTGTTCCTACACTGAAATTTGCATCTTCAGAAATGTTCATGAAAACAAATATTACTTCTGGCTTATGTTTACTACTAAGTGCAAATGTAAGCTAAGAAATATATGTACATATTTGAGCTTTTAAATTTCTGATTTTTTAGTGAAGGTAGTTGTTAAGCTCTTTGTGCAACAAAAGCTGTCTGGATCTAAGAAGCAACATTTTTTTTGTGTGTATGTGTGTAACAAGGATGAAAGGAACTATGGTTCATTAGGAAAAAAATCATCATGCACAGTAGAAAGCCAGGTTTATGGAAAAAGCTCAGTGCGCTGTAGAGGACTGAAGATTGAGATCCCTCATTTTGCCTTGCGGAACTATTCTTCCACTCCTGCTAGAGCTGACACTGAGACAACACCCATTATTTTTCTCCCTTGCACTGCTACCATTATATTTTAAGAATTACTGATAACATGGTGTGTGTTTTGTATTTTAAACCTGTAGAACAAACAATCCCCAAGGAAAGATCAGGTTTTTTTTCTGCATTATCTTCCCCTGCATTAACCTTCTATTCTCTTGTTTCTGTTGATGTGTTTTTTGAAATAGGAGAGTGCAAGGATGCATCCCAGACACCTTGCCAGCAGCTAAATCTTGCTGGACTTAGTGCTGGTGCCTTCTGAAATTCTACGTTTTATGGCTAGTTCCTGCAAGCCATCACTCTGATGTGTAAGCATTTGTTGAGATTTTTTGTTCATTTGAAGGTGTGATCTGGTATGTAATTCTTTTCTGAAATTGCCTTATTTATAATAATGTAGGGAATAGTTTGTAAGTTAATTCTAAATTAGAAAGTTTGAGTAATATTCAAAGGAATAAAAAAGCAGCTCTAAATATTTCCTAGTTTTTGTATAATCACGTTTTGTGTTAATGTGCCTGAAGGATTTGCTTGGGAATATGTTACTGTTTAGCTCTGGGCTGGTGGCTAAAACAGTAAACAGCAACTCTCTCCTGCCTTTCCTTGCCCAGGGAAGGAAAGAAAAAGGAGGAAATGGAACATGTGCTGGCAGCAGTGAAGGCCATAGAGTGAACACTGTGGGCAGATTGAGTGCAGAAAAACACAGAAACCATAGCAGGCACAGGGAAGCCACAGGAGCAGGACCTCTCATGGATGGCAGCCTTCTTAGAAGGGCTATCCCTAGCAACTTCCTGCTTATATACAGATGTAGCAGAATGCAAACCCCCCTCTCTCCCCCTCCCTCATTCGATGTGGAAGTAGACATGACTGTCTCTGCTGTTTGAGGCTAACAGCTTCTTTTGTTTGGCCCCAGAGCCCCCTGGCCAGGGCCCTTAGGAGAAGGGAGTGCTGAGGCGCCAGGAAGCCACTGGGCACCCGTGGCCAGTGTGGGGGATGTTTGGAGGCTTCAGGGGCACCCCCACAGCCAGGGTGGGGGTGCAGAGAAGCTTCTGGAATGCCTACAGTCAGATCTGATCAGCCTATAAAAAGGGGACTCTCATCGAGATGTGCGGTTTTTATGCACTGTCTCTTGGAGTTACGAGCTTAGCCACTGCTGCCAGGAGCCATGGCCACCCCCCTCCCTGGGACTGAAACTCCGCTTGCCTTGCCGCTACGTGTGTAAGTAAAATTAACCCTCGCAGGATTGCGAGGGTATCTACTTTCCGTGCACATTTGCACGTGTATTTATGCTTTCCATGCACATTTGCACATGTATTTTCCATGCTCAATACGAGCACGTGTATAAATTAATCTTCGCAGAATAGCTAGTGTTTTTTCCTCCCATGTTTCCACATAAGCACGTGCAATATTCCGTGCACATTTGCATGTGTATTTCTCTTTGCAGGATTGCAAGTGTACTATAAATTTACCCTCGCAGAATCACAAGTGTACACTTTCCACACTCAATACGAGTATGTGTATCCCTTTAAAATAATCCCGCACCATATCAGGCAAGTGTGTACTCTTCCCGGACTCAGGGGCGGCTCTGGTATTGTTTTTGGTGAAGCCATGTGCATGCACACTGTGGACCTCCTGTTGTATTAGTTGCTGCCCCTTAATAATTTTCCTCAACTGATATCTGAACCTGTATTTAAGTCACTTTTGGAGTGCTAAAACCCTGTTTCTCACTGGTTTACCCTCTTGTCCCTTAAACTAACCACGGGGTGCCTCCGTGACAAGAGAGCATGACATTTGTGGTATGGAATTCTTCATTGATCAACCTGGATGTACATCTAGGTGCTGTCTCATCATGTTCCCTTCCAGAGGCTATCTTGCACCAGCAGCTGGACAGCTGGAAAGTCCCTTGTCTGCATGGCAGCAATCAAGTTATGAGTGAGTTCTTATATTCTTTTTGTGCTAAATCCCAGGCACTGGAAAGCTACTGGAAGAAAACATTAACTTTGTCTCAGGGTTGCTATCTTATTATTCACAAATTGAATCTGAAACAAAAGACCATGCTAGCTACTAAGAAGAAAATATTCTAACTGCATGGAAAATAGCCTTGATTCAGCTAAACCAGCACAGAAAGTGGGTAAAAAATGTCATGTTTCAAAACAAGAAAGGTGGAAATAGTCCCTTAGAGGAAAACCAAATGTGGGTTGTTAACCATAGTTTAATGAAATGCAGATTTAAATCTTACAGTCCCTGTCCCTTTCTAGGACCTGAAGTGCCTCAAAGAGGTTATTTAGATGTTTGCTACTTAAAAGCATTTGCCGTTCAGAGAAGTATGAGTCATGGAGTTAGGACTGAACAGAACATTTTTACGGGTTACTGTGAAGAAATTGAGCCTAAACCTTTTGGACTATGGACCAGGTGTTAATCCTTACAGATAATTGTGCATCCTCGCCAAGTGACTTTTCCTTGAAATCACTTGTATAGTGACAATGCTTTTCTGTTCCGTCTGAAAGAGAGAGATTACTGCCAGGGGAATACTCTTTCTTGACATCCTTCTAGGCCATCATCCAGTATTGGGTCAAAGGAAGAATTCTTATAGATCTACACACTCCATCCTCTACCTCTTTCCCCCTGCCTCCTTCCCAAAACTACTCTTCAGGATATTTGGTTATTGTCTGTCTTTATCCATTGAAGTGTTCTTAGTTTAAATGTAGATACTCAAGTATCCTTCAGTACCTTCAATGTGTGACCACCTTTAGCCACACTGATTTTGCTCATGTAGCCATTTGTTTCTCAACTTTCTGTTTCACTGTGGTATTTACTTCTGATCCAGTGCCTGGATCCTGAACTGAGATTTCTGTTATTCATACCTTCAGGTTCACATCAAATTGTGTTACTCTGAAGCTGCCCCCAGCAAGCCTCCAACCTAGACTTTTGTGCCTTTCCAAGGCCTGCAGTGGCAAATGAGTGTCATGGACTCTAAAAGCCCACCTTTCCATAATATATACTGGAAATGTATCTGCATACCTGGCTTAATTGTTCTGTCTTCAGACTGAAATGATGCATCCAGTCTGGGACTTTCAAATTGTCTGCTTTGACATTAATCCCTATGTCCTGGCTAACATTGGCAGCATCTGAAGCAATGGAGAAAACTGATGAATCATTAGGAATGATGTAATATACCCTGTTTAATTGCCATTTTAGAAGATTTGACTTATGGGAAGCATTTTGTTTGTTTCTGGCAAAGAAACACGTTCTTTGACTTCTAGTGCTTTGAAATCTTCCTGTTTTGTGCTTTATTTGGTGTTGGTTTTTTTTTTTTGTGATAGCCAGATAACACACAATGCAGCTGCTGTTGACCCTTTATGTCATACAGTTATATTATATTTTAAGCTCTCTTAATTCCCACATGTATGTTAATTCTTTCCTTTGCTGCTGCTCTAGTTCTTCTATGTTATAGTATCTGTTGATCTGTATTTTTTTTCATTTTTGCTTACATTTGTGCCTCTGCACATCTTGTAGAGGCATCTCCTGGGAAACATCTTCTCTTTGTTCTTGTTTTAGTCTTGAAATCGGTACTTGAATGTAGCTGTACTTTACAGATTGGCTATTTTGCTATAATTAAGCTTCATGAATATGAAGATTCATGTAGTATTCCCATGGTGTTCTACAGTTAGTCTTAGCAATAGGATTTTATCTCATCCCACTGTAACCCATCATCATGTCAGTTTTGCTAAACTGTAACACTACACTGATTCTTAAAGAATGCAGAGTATGTACTCGCTAATTTTAATTTTTATTGTTAAGCCTAGGTAGATGGACTGTGGCCATTGTTTGCCTGAGAGTTGGGAGAGAAGTTTGCTGGGGGAGAGAAAGAGGGAAAAAAGGGTTGATGAAAAGTTTAAAGTAATTTTGCTTGCAAATTCGTCATGACTTTGGAATTTAGAAAACCTGTAGTGGTAGATAATGTAGTTTACTGAACAAAGCCATTAACTGGGAGTTTTGAGACCTGATTTTATTTTTAAGACTATTATGTTTTTCTATGTGTTTATGTCTCTTTGTTTTTGTTTCACCTTGTTCTCTTTTTCTGTTTCCTCTTATTTTATTTTATTTTATTTTATTTTATTTTATTTTTTGTTTGTTTTCAAGAGTATAGGATTTTCAGAGCACGTACCACCTCTCATTACATCTGTGTGCAGCATGCAGTACCAAGCACACCAATCTCAGCTTGCTTTCACATAGCAGTGTCATGTATATGCTGGTAATAACAGAAAAATAATCAAAAGTATGTTTGTAAAAGTGATTCTGTGTTTTCTATATTGTGGAATGGTTATTAGTTCATTGGCTGCAACAGAAAGATAAGTAGAAATAAATCTAAGCAAACTCGACACAGTGCTTAAGGTTGACTGAAGACCTCTGAGTTCCAACAAAAGTCTTTTTGGAATCTTGCTGATAGTAAAATACAGGATTATCACTGTTCTTTCCTCTATTCCTTTGCTTCTGTAACTGTTTAGTTTGCATTTTACTCTCCTTGTAATGTATTAGTGATCATTGTAAACTCTGACTTGAAAATTGAAGCCTTTGCAATATTTGGTTATTTGAAAAGTGATCCTCCTGTTAAAGATGGCTGAAACTTGGACCTTGTATTAAGAATGGCATTTAAGCTTTTATAAAGCAAATTACTTACATGACCAAAGGCCAGTTTTGTTTGTTTTACCAACAGTGAGATTCCATCATTCAAGTCTTGGGACTTTTCTGAATATGTTGAACATAAATTTGTCCTCTTAACAGGAATGAACTCAATCCCAAGAAAAAAACTACTTTTGTATCATGTTGGTATAAGAAAAAAGATGTTTTCTTGCTATCAAACTTTCAATGAAATTGCAGCAATAAAGTGGCTTTTTTTCCCCCTCAGTATTATTTCCAACTCAAAATATCACTGTAATTATTTAACAGATAATTATATATAATTCTGCATAACTTCCTGATCACTTTCATAAGTTTCAGCAGTTTATATTCCAGATATAGTTCTGGCTTTCAGCAAAGTACAATTGCAGTCTACGATAGGGAGATCTCATACTAATCAGATTTACTTATTCCCTCAAAATATACCACAGAACATTAATTTCATGCTACTTCAAAATGTATTAGACAAGTGCCAATTCCATTTCAAATCACAGAAAAGCTGATCAGGGATTAAAAAAAAAAAAACAAAAACAAAGAAACAAAACCCAACCAACCAACAAAAAAACCCCACAAAAAACAACAAAAACCAAACCAAACCAAAACCAAAACAACTCAAAAAACCATCCTGAAAGATGGCAAAGATGGCAACATTATTTTCAGTTTTATGGAAACTTAGTCTTGTGCGAAAGCTGTATCTGGTGCCTTTTTTTTTTTTTTTTTTTTAAGGTTAAAAAATATGCTAGAAAAGGAGTACTGTGATAATGGACTGTAACATTAAGTAATTGACTTACTGTCATGGAATTAATTAAAAACATTTATCAGCATACAAAAACTACACAGAACTTTATTAAATAGATTACAAAAGCAACCCCCAGGCCACATGACATATCTCAAAAGTAATGTGTTCTGTGGGTCTCTTTTTGACTTAGTGTCTGTCAATATTTTTATCTATCACCTAGAAGAAAACATGAAATGGTTCTTAGCAAATTGCTCAGGCAGCATGAGGGACTGCATGCTAGGCAGTGAAGATGGAAAATCTTGTCTTGACAGGATGGCACTTGACAACATAGGACCTGATGTGCATGAGCATTACCCTAAAAGAAAGCAAGCACCAGCTCCCAACTAAGGTTAACAGGTATTACAATGTTCCTCTATCTGTGAGGGCAACCTTAAGGGTCAAGTAGGGAGGGGCACAACTTAGGTGGCAGCTTCCTCCTCCGTGTCTTAGGATTGCCCAATGAATGGAAGTCCATGAGCATTCCCCATGTTATCATACATTGAAATGACCATATTTGAAAGAAGTAATAACAATGGTAATCCAAATTATGCAGAACAACTATGTTCATCTCAAAAAAGTAAGCTTCTTTGGGTGTTTTTATCCTAACTGAACACAACATCATGCTGTTAGGAACAAAGAATGTGTGTCAAACATATGCACTGGAATGGGATCTGACTTGGAAGATGCTCTGGGGTGGTGTGCATGCAGCCTGCCCTGCACTGGTGTGGTGAAGCAATTTAGCTGCCATGAGATTAAGTGAATATTAAGTAGCGTTCAGGAGATGATAATATTTTTGCTTTTAGCTTTGTTGAAACATACAGTTGAATTCTGTATTCTGAATTATGAAACATCTGCAAGAGTTTAGAAAACGGTCTCAGTTCTGGAAAAAAAAAAAACAAAAACCTATAGCAAAATGAGAGACTGAAGGAGTTCACTCTTCAGCTTCTTCCTGACTATCTAGGCAGAAATTGTTTATTTACAACTGGTAAGCATTGCCAATGGCTAGGTCCATAATGATAAAATGCAAAAGCTGGAGCTAGGTAGAATGACTGTACGAATAAGTGCAAAGTTTTTACAATGAAAACAGTTCTTTGACAATTGAGAGTTTATCTCAAGGTGGAAGGACCTGTGAAAAGATGTGCTCTAGAAGAACTAGAAATGGTGAGCTTGAATCACTGGGCTAAAGCTGTAAACTGTGCTGAGACAGATTATTATTTCTGCTTTTCAGAGCAATGGGTCACCCTCTTTAAAAAAAAAAACGAGAAAGAAAGTTGGTGTTATGCGTGCGCTGTCCAGGGTACTGAACACGAGAGCTATTTTGGTCATACAATAAGAAGTTGTTGTTCAAAACCTAAAAACATGTCAGTTTAATATAGGAAAAGTGCACACTGAAAAATGAAATAATAATAGTTGTATCAGCCTCCCATGGGTTAGAATATTTGTTCCTGTGAATGTTTTGTTGTTTGCAAGACATCCCCTGCCTTCCCACCTTCCTCCATAGGTTAGGATATTTGCTTCCATTTGTCTGTTCATTGGCCAAGCATGGAAAGATGCATGCATTGTGCAAAAAGCTAATTTCAAAATAATAGCCTTGTTTTTGTCCTAGAGTGAAGAACTTCTCAAGGGCTGATTTTGACATATTATCCGTGTCAGCTGTAAAGAAAGCTTTGTAGAGAAGAACTCATCCAATATGTCATGCTATATTAAAAAACAGTTCCTTTTGTGATGTGCACTGGTATTCTGGAGGGGTGGATCTGAGACTCTTCCACTCATTCTGCTTCTCTGAAGGTAAATTCTGAACTGGATTTTGGAAGTACTGCATAGGTCTGAAAAGATCGTTTTCAGAAAGCAGTTTCTGCATGCAAGTTGGAATGCAGAATGAACTCTGCAGAATGTTATAGAATGCAAGTATTCTGCAGTCCTACCACTAATTTGCCTTGCCTTCTTGAGAAAATAATAATTCTGTTCTTTTCAGAAAATAATTTGTAAGAAAAAATTCTTTTGCTGGGTTGTGGACATACATCAAGCACACTCTGTACTGCTTATATTTGCCTTTTAACTTTGCTATCTGTAGGTCACTTGGGAAGTCACAATATCTGAGAGTCCAGAGAAGGTCATGCTCCGTACATGTGTCAGGCTTGATTGTAATACTGTGCTTCATTCTCAACTTTACCCTGAGGACAGGCAGGCAGAAAGGCCATATTTAATATCACAATTAGCTTTCCTGAAGCAATGATGGTGGAAGAAAGATACAGGCAATTGATGGTGGTGATATTGTAAAAATAAGCTACCCTGTTCTTTAAAAAAAGTGTGTGTAGGAAACTGCAGGAATTGTTCAGGCCGCATTTTTGCACTGAAGTACATAATAATGCAATTTAGTTCAATCTTGTCAGCTTGAGGAGGTATTAAAAAAATAATGCACCTCCAGCTTGTTTGACAGCCCAGTCAATGACAGAGTAAGTGACAATAGATTTTTGCTCAATGCACACCAGGGAGTGCCTAGAAACTTTGTGAAAATAGACAGAAATGCAGTGCTGGGGACCTGAAGGGATTGATGGTGTCACTGGAGATAAATGGGACAAAGAGAATAAAGCCTGTAAAACAATGAATCAAAAAATAATTAAAACAAAAAATAACAATGTTTTTTGGCTGCAGATGACCAACAGCATGAGAACACAATGTAGTGGCCCAAGTTTGATCTAACTGTTTTAGACTGTTGGTAGTTGTGGATGCAGTTCAGAATAGCAGTAAAACAACTAAATAAATAGATAGGCTGACTTCATAGATGCTGAGCTTATGAACCTACAGCTTAGTGAATGTCAGGGATTGGCTCAAGGAGCATGGACGTGAGTCCACCAAGCAACTGTACGAGCAGAGCCCATTTTAGTTGACATAAGTAGGCCTTAGTTAGCTTGTCTATTAGGCTGTGGGAAAGGGGGAACGGAAAAGTACTAACTAAGGCAGGGTCAGGATATCCTTGAAGAGATAAGAGTCAGAAGAATGCGGGATGCGCATAGCTAGCTAAACCCAAGTAGGTGGAGTAAGTAAATGTAACCTTTTAGTGCTTAGCCTATTAGATATAGACAAGTATGCATAATTATGGTATTTGGTATAAATGCACGCTATCTCGGGCAATAAATTTGAATCATGCTTTATCACTCACATTGAGTCGGCCTGCATGTTTTCCTCAGCAGCGTACTCGCAAGTGAAGACATTTTCCATATGTTGCAAGTATGCAGTTTTATTTGGGTGAGGGTTTAAAGAAAGCAGACATTGTACCTGAAAATAATAGGGAACTAAATTTAAGTGATTGTTACAAATTGCAGCACTAGAATATTGAGATAATTATTTCAAGGGTTTTGTTGTTCAGGCTAAGCATTTAGGCCACTGAGATAGCTTAGGTCTAGAACTTCCCAGGTTTCATGATATTTATTAAACTCAGGATGCAAATGTGCACTGAGTTTTATTACAAGACTTGATATGTGAATGTGACAGTTTGTGTCACCTTGGGTATGTAAATGATGTTATTTTCCTTCTTCCTTGGATGGAAAGGGGCAAAGTTTAGTCACATAGACCTAAATACATCAATCAAAATGGAAGAATTGAATGAGCAGGCTTGATACAGCATGGAGACAGCTTAACTTTTCTAAAAATAAGACTTAGTCTGGGTAAGAATACCTCACAGACCAAAAGCAGATCTTACTCCTGTGGAATTTTCCAATGTATCTGAAATCCATGTGGATAGGTCTAGAGAGCTTTTATAAATGTTTTACAGTACCTCTGATCAGGCAGTAAAAAGCAGTTTTCCTTTCAGCTCAGTTCTAACCATACCTCTACTCTGACACATTCTCAACACATTGTCACAGAGTTTGAAATTGAATAACTCCTATGATCTGGTTACAACTCTAACAAATCTCTGAAGTGCATTAAAGAACATTTTAACTTCTCAGTGTTAGGAATGCATAATTACTCCCTAAAAGGCTGCAGAGTCTCTAAACAAAATGGATCCTCATTCTTTGCTGGAAGTAATAGTTTATATACACTGTGCCAAGGCTTTTTGTCATTGCAATGCCAAGTAAATACATGATGTCACTGAAGTGATATGAGTTTTAGATTTGCTTATAGAACTATATTTAAAATTTTGTCCATGAGTTACCTGGAGATGTTATTGTATAGTAGTTTAAATATAAGTAAAAAATCTAAGCAGGAAGTTCATGTGTGCCGGTGGGAGTTCAGTAGCATTTAATTGATAGGCTTAAATGACAACTCTACCTGTTCTTCAGATGGCCACCACTGGAACCACAACTCCATCTGATGTCTTATGATGTTCTTGGTAAGATATAATGGTAGAAAAGGTCTGATTGTCTTGAAAAAGCTTGGCTAAAAGCAACTGCCTGAATAAAACAGAATTGTTTGAAGATGTAGCATCTGACACAGGAAGGTGAAGAATATTTTGTTAGAGTTGCTTCGGGTATCCTCAGACTTTATTATAGGGAATAAATGTCTGCATCCTTCTAGAGATATCTGATATCTCTTTCTAGAGATAACTGATGTATGCTGAGTTGTTAATGCTAACTGAGCTTCGTAAGTTGGTTCTTTTTCATCCAAGACACTGAACTTTGCCATTGATGCAAGAGAGAACTGTATTGTGCCAAAAACCCTGAGCTGGGCAGAGATGTGTGCAACGACTCATGGGCCACTGACATGTGGGGTAGTGGTTAGCACTTGGGTCCCCTCTGCTGCTGTTGGGGGACTGGAACTGACGTGATTTTAAGATGGAAAAAGGGGAAAAATGAGATGGAGGGAGAGCCGGGGTCCTTGGCTCTGTGACGCATGATGGGCAGGTGGGATGGAGAGTCCTGGGACTGTTTTGGAGTGATGCAATGTTGGTCTGCAGGGGGAAGATGATGAAGTGCATGGGGTGGAGAATGTGATTTGAGACTCTTGGGTAGAAATGTCAGGGCAGTGCAGAGAGGGCTGACTCACACAAAATTTTGCAAGGTCTTGTAGAGATCATGACTTTGCTGTCCCTATATATATGTGTATGGTACTAGGTCCTTTCTATTTTTTCCTTTTCCTGTGCCTGGGGTAATGGTATCACAAATAACTGTCACTGATTGGAAAATAATGTTAGTAGACTAGTTTAACAAATCTCATAGTTGTACTTTGGTATTTCTGAGAAGTCAACCAGATTCACTCTCACTGACAAATACTTACATAAATTAATCCATAAATCTTCAACATTCTTATTTTCTACCATCAGTTCAGTCAGTACACATTATTTACCTGATAGTCAACTTTTTTTTTTTTTTTTTTTTCCCCCTCAGTTAACCTTTTCTATCTTACTCAACTCTTTCCATATGAAGTATATTCGAAAGCTGATTGACTCCGTACTGGGTAGGGAGGACATGGAAGCTCCTATTCTATGCATTATCCAGATCCTTTTTATTAAATCAGCCACATCCCTGTGTAAAACATGGAATACACTTTGTCCTCTAAAGTAAACTTTGTTTAGCTTGACTGTCTTTACATTTCCTCAGGCATGCATTCTTATTTACCTGGACTAATTAACCAGACACCAGCTTACACCCACATATGCCATATTTACCAGGTAACGCATTACCACACCAGTTTCCAAACGTTGGATAGAGAACACTGAGTCATTCAGAAATACCAAATAAATAGTTGGGGTGTAGATTTGCTAATTCAACAATACTACCTTGCTTTCATTTTTCTCTTAAGGTCTGACAAAGGTGCAATATGTTGTCCATCTGCTGTAGACCTGGTACAACTGTTGTTGCCACAATTTTTTTTATACCGTAACCTTGCAGAATCAATTGGAAGCAACATAACCTATGTAGAAGCATCTTCCCTCTTTTCCTCTTCACCCCCCAAATAAGCTCTTCTGTAACAATTGTCAGTGGTAAGGTACTTCTACAGATAAGTTTTTGGCAACAAGGCTGTGAAGCCAGCCAATAAAAGCTATGGTTGTG
Organism: Columba livia; assembly: GCF_036013475.1. NCBI lineage: Eukaryota > Metazoa > Chordata > Aves > Columbiformes > Columbidae > Columba > Columba livia. The sequence continues at coordinate 95,411,103 of NC_088602.1, read as the reverse complement.
AAGATTTCTAATGCACTCCTATTTAGAGGACGATACTGTGAAATCACAGATTAAATCTTACTTTGAGCATTACTCTGCCTTCTAATTTTTGCACAGAAAGTGTGACTAAAATTCTGTTTGTACTTTCCAGGGAAAGTTATGTTCATCCACAATTACTCTGTTTCAACCTTGAAGAGCAAATGAGCCAAAAATACATATATCTTCATGAAAAATCTCCATTAAAAACCATCTGATGATAATTTATTTTTCTTTTCTGGGACAGGGCTCATAATTCAGTCTTAATAGGCAGCAAGTGAATCAGCAGAAACCTTCTTCAGCTCCTCCTGGAATAGATGCTGCACCTTTGACAAAGGATCTTATTTTATTTAATCATGCTGGAAAGGTCTCTTCTCAGGTTGCTTTTTGTACTCCAGGGCAAAAGTAACTAGTTGTTTTTCTTTATCTAAGAACACTTTGCTTATAATCCTGCCAAGAAAATAAAATGACCTTTAATACTCAGCTATATTTCATGGCAGTGAATAGTGTGAAATGCTAATCACAGGAAAAATGTACAAAACATCATCATCAGGTTCATAACAATTCAGAAGATCTGAATTCAGTTCCAACTTTTCCACTGGCCTTCTCTGTGACCTTTAGGTCGGTAGTTAAATAAATGGCACGCAAGTGCCTAACTGCCCTACAGCTATTTTAAAAACCTTCCTGGATACCAGCCTGGATCTTTAGGTGCAAGATAGGATAATGTTTCTTAGAGTGTTGGCCACAACCATGTGGCTGATTTCTCTTTGAGATTTCTGCCTGTTCCTGTTATGCATGTGCTAGCTACTAATCAGTGGAATGAAAAATGCCTCTGTTCTACATTTCTTTCTTAAGTCTAATTATTTTTCTTTTCTGATAGCAGACAGGGAAATGAAATACTCTTGTGTGTGACAGTGGACTAGTTCATAATGATGCAAGTTTTTCAAAATACCTTAGATTTTGACAATTTTTGCAGGGAATGGCATGTTAAAAAGCTACTAGCTGGCTGAAAAGTGTAAGTACTGCATTTGTCAGAAATTTCTTCAGGAACCTGACAGAACAATGGTACAATATGTGACACAGTACAATTAATAACATCAATAACTTTATATTAGCAGCTATACTGGTGTCTGGTTTAGAGCAGCTATTACAAGAGTCAGTTGGCAAGGCAGCATCTGTTCAGTTTATCGTTCACCTTCATCAAGTTGCCTTGCTATCTTTTTTTCTTTCTTTTTTTTTTTTTTTTTTGGTAATGTTTTCTGCTCCACATTTTTTTTTGTACAACTCTTATTAGTATAACCTGTACCTGTTTCAAAATAAATCCATGCATAATTTTTGGAGGCCATAAAAGCAAACACATTCACTGCTTTGCTTGCCATTGTTTAACACCTCTCTGCTCTTCACTGTTACCAAAGCTCTATGTGGAAAAAAAAAAAAAAAAAAAAAGGAGAAAATGCTAAAAAGGGTAAGGGAAGCAAGCAGATAAATTCTTTATGAAAGAAATTATGAAAGAAAGGCCATTAGGTGGTTATACTTGGAGAACATCTGTTTTACATTTGTCAACTCTATCAGAGACTCTTCTGATATTAAAAATATTTGAGCTTAAAAGGTTATAAGGCAGCTTTCCTTTGTTAACATTCCCTCTTCAGTACTAACACAATCTCTGCAAAATTAATTTTTATTTTTTTTTTTTTTTTTTTTTTTTTTTTGTTTTGTTTGTTTTTCTCTTGGCTTCACTCTGTGCATTTCTAAATGTGCCTTCTCTATAGAAGCTGTAGAACAGGCTGACAAAGGTTTTCCTTTGGTTCCTCTTCATAATAAAAACTGAAGCCCATTGATAAGGCTGGGCTAAGTAATTTGCTTAGACTCAGTACAACTAGTAAGACAGCAACTGAGTGTAAATGACCCTTCCTGCTTTTTCTTTAGCTTGAGTGAAGGTCTACAGTGGTCAGTGCTCAAGGGAAGAGACTGTGGGAACAGTCCAACCCTAGTATTTCTCTGTGTAGCGTAAGAGAGAAAAATTACATAAGGAGGTACAAAGGAAAAGGAATTATATCAGTAGGGCAGATGAGTGCCTTTTCTTCCTGAGTGTGGAGGTGGAAGTGAGTTATAAATGTCCTTTGACTTCAGTGGGGACAAAATTCCATGCTATTTTTGTTAGTTAAACACTGCTATTGATTCACAAGGAGGTCATTTACACTTGAACACTTGAAACTCTCTATGTTAAAAGTGCCCTTCATTCATACATACACTTCAACTGAAATGAGTTGACTTCCTCAAGGGAAAAAAAAAAAAAGAAAAAAAAATCAATCTGGAGTGGCAAATAGGATTAGACTCAACTGTCTTTCCACTTCAACTTCCAGCAAACTATCTTTCTGCTATTAAACACTTTTTAAAAATACAACAGATGCATTTAGATGTATTACTGTGGCTGCAGACACATGTACAGCACAGTCTGAGCTTAAAGCTGTTGAAACCATTTACAAACTACATTAAGTGCACATTGAAATATTTAGGCTGGGGCATTTATTTGGGATGATCAACAGAATTTGAAAGTTAAGACTAGCAGTAATGAGCATGTTTTGTCTGTAAAGCAAAGCTGAATTGAATAGCTCATTGTATAGCACTAGCAATTAGGAACGGGTTCCAAGAGGAAAGATCTGTCTTTGCTTTAATCTCTCAGCATAAAGTGGGAGAAACAAATATAGAAGAATGACAGTCTCCTCAAACAGTAAGTCATACTAGAGCATAATTCAGATCTTTGAGGAGTATGTGAATTTCTTCAAAAAAGATTTCTATTATTTTATGTTGTTGGTAATTAAATATTGGTGGTTTGGGTAGGAAGGGACCTTTAAAGACCATATAGTCCAACCCCCTGTCATGGGCAGGACCACCTTCCAATAGATCAGATTGCTCAAAAACCCATCCAACCTGGCCTTGAGGACTTCCAGGAATGGGGTATCCACAACTTCTCTGGGCAGCCTGTTCCCTCACAACCCTCAAAGTGAACAGCTTCTTCCTTATATCTAATCTATAAAAAATACATCCTTTTTCAGTTTAAAGCCATTACCACTTCTCCTATAATGACATGCCCTGGTAAAAATTTCCTCTTCAGCTTTCTTGTAGGCCCACCTTAGGTGCTGCGAGACTGCTATAAGATCTCCTTGGAGCTTTCTCTTCTCCAGGCTGAACAACCCCATCTCTCTCAGCCTGTCTTCATAGAAGAGGTATTCCAGCCCTCTGATCATCTTTGTGGCCCTCCTCTGGACTTACTCAAAGTGATGCATGTCCCTCTTCTCTTTAGGACCCCAGAGCTGAATGCGATACTGCAGATGGGGCCTCACCAGAGAGAAGCAGAGGGGGAGAATCACCTCCCTCAACCTCCTGGTCATGATTCTTTTGATACAACATGCTTTCTGGGCTGCAAGTGCACGTTGTCAGCTCATGTTCAATTTTGCACTCACCAGTATCCCCAAGTCACGTAAAAATGACAAAGATAAGCAAACCTTACCAGCCACAGGTATCATGGTACCCAGGAAAGTCATAAGGTAGAGTTGAGCCTGAATTTACTGGATTCTACTAAAAGTTTTTAATAATCACCTTATTTACTGAATGCACAAGTTACTGAGTGATACTTTTCCTCTCATTCACTTCATTTTAATTTTAATAGGAAAACTTGAATATCCTTTAGCTTGAATACCCTTAGAACACAGTCTTCACAGATAATGGTTAGTAATTAAAGTTGACAAAGCATATTAATACAACAGATCATTAATGGCATTACCTTGGATCAATTTATGAAAGAAGTTGGCAGTGAAATTACGTTGGTCATCTATTTCTTTAATAATCAGAAAAAATATTTCACTCAAAGCTGAGTCAGAACTGGGGAAGGGAATATACACTTTAATATTGAAGGGACAACTGGTTTTGTTTGCTCAGCAAAGAAGTTGGTGTTCTAGCAGAGTCAGCAATAACCAGTTCACTGTGTCCATGTGAGTTTTGCTTAGAAGAGTAAAGGGAAATTTAACTCTGCTATGTTTCCACTAAAGTAAACCTTATCTGTCAATGCTACTTGGTTGGTGACCTCCTGTTTTCTCTATCCCTGCTTTTCTGCCTGGCAAACTGCTATTCGTTTAAGTTTTCATGTTATTTCAAGCACTTTTTTGTATATTTGGAACTGAGATAAGCAGTCACATTTTGATAGTTTGGGTTAGGTTGACTGGATTTAGGCTTTATAAATGCTGTATCTGTATAATGTTTCAACAGAAAAGGTGAATTAAACTATCTTAAAATGGTCTCTAAATAAGCTATCATTAAACATCTAGCAAAGGGTTCTATTTTATTGTAAGCCAAGTTTTTAACTGTATATTCTAATTCTTAATTTATCTGTGCATTAGTTTGCTTTTGCATTTCTTGTGCTTAAAATATAAGCCTCTGCTTTCCATAATAACCTAAAAGTCTCAATTTGTGTGCTGTGAGAGTCTATTTGCCAAGGAATAATTTTGGTTTCTCAAAGTTTGCTTTACTTGTAGCACATTATGTAGGGGTGCAGTTATAAACTATGTCTGTATAACTTTTGTAATGAAAGTGAAAGTGAGGGTTTTTTCACTTCTGCAAGCTGAAATACATTGTACATTGCTGAAATTCTTGTGAAGGAACCACACAGTAGCTGCTTATTTCCCAGATGGTTTATTTATTGAACAGAATATGTCAGTTGGATTTGGGTTTGTGATTGCTTTTTTTTTTTTTTTTTTTTTTTTTCCGTCCTAGCCAGTAGGATTCCATGACTGTTGCTACAAGCGTAGATGGGCTGGAAGTAGAACAAAGTATTTTTAGGTACCTTTTTGTTTCAAAACATATAAATACATAAAATTATTTTTGTAACAACATGATGTATTTTTTGTTGAACTCCAACACTTAGAATGCAAATTTTATTTTATGTCATGCAACCCAGATGCAAGAATTGAACAGCACAAATCTCATGCTACTCAAACAAAACCCTTACTCTAGAAACACATTCAACTTTCTGTTACATGGTCCAGCGCTGTTTCTACAAAATCTTTCACTATGACTGTCTTATTGTTGCCTTTGCCTTATATATATTAACTTCTGCATCCTGCTAGTAATATCAAAAAAAAAAAAACCCACAACAACAAACCACAACCAAACAAAAAAGACCAACAATAATCTCAACAACCAACCACCTTCCCCTCAGCCCCCCAACAAACAAACCAAACCAACCAAACAGAGAAACCCCCAAAACCCCACAACCAACCAACCAACCACAACAACAAACCCCAGTAAACCTCTGGTCAAAAGAGATCACTTCTTGTGAGCTTCTAAAATTCAAGTTTATCTTCCAGGACATAAGTGGGATATTCTAAAATTTGCTCTGAAAACCATTCAGGAATGCTATTCAAATGGTATATCATATGTAATTAATAATGCAGACTCCTGTGGAGTCCCTGATGAAACACAATTCTGATCCTTTGAGGATCTCCCTTTGCAAAACTACTACATACTGAAGCCGAGTAGAAATTAGAGTGCTATAACCTGAGAAGTTAGATAAGAGAGGTGTTTGGGGTTTGCCAACTAATAAGAAGTTTGTCATACTTACTTGAGGTTTTTTGAAGTTTATTGAATGTTATTTGTAGCACTCAATTATTATAGTAAATTTATAAAAATTGCCATTTTTATTAAACTATCCCTATGTAGAGTCAATGAACATTGTCTGAAATCTGTGCTTTAGCTTGGAGTCCTGGTGCAAAACCTTAATTAGAGGGGGAAAAAACAAAAAACAAACCAAACCAAAACAAAACAAAAACTTGAAGCAAATGTCACAGGACACTTTACTGCTCTGTGTAATGTGAATGTGTTATCAGCATACCATTGTAATGATACAGTAAAATAAAGCAAGCCCTGTTATAGATGTATGTACGCTTGAGTTCGCTATATGTTAGTATCAAGGTTAAGCAACTTTCAAAGCCCTAGCTTTGAAATTTTCCACATTTATATACACATCAATCATCTGACTAGGAGAATCCTTACAAGTCAAAGACAGAGAGTGTCAGGTGAAATTAAGCATGTGTAATTAAATATCATTAACAGCACAACTTTACAACTAGACAAAAATTCTTTTTCTTCTGGTACTATGAGGAAAATAACTTTTTCCAGATTTTGTTGGAAATGAGAAAAGTGAAGCTGCTAGTAGTTTCATTTTATTCCTTCTAGAACAAAGATAAAATGAAATACCAACTGCAGTTATAATTAATTCAATATAAAAAAGAATACAGTGCCCTGACCTTGGTGTTATACCTTGTCGTTAGCAGAAGTGTGCTCCCACGTGTTCAGGTAGTGAATAATGTTGGAATATAATATTTTTTCCCTAGAAATGGGGCAAGAAATTTCCCAGTTGCTGTTTGCTGGGTATAAGCTTGATGTGATGTTGTGTCTCAGTGCCACTGGATCACATTGATTCCAACTGCAGAAACAAGGGACAGTTAGCTTCCAGTTCCTCACCTGTCTAAAACAGCTTTCCACTACAATACTGAATAAGCATAACCTTGATGCTACTTTCTCTTTCTCTTTCTCTTTCTCTTTCTCTTTCTCTTTCTCTTTCTCTTTCTCTTTCTCTTTCTCTTTCTCTTTCTCTTTCTCTTTCTCTTTCTCTTTCTTTCTTTCTTTCTTTCTTTTTTCTCTTTTTTTTTCTTTTTCTTTTTTTTTTTTTTTAAGAAATTTCCATAGTAGCTGCGTACACAACACTCGCCTAAATACACAAAGGTGCCAGTGCCTTGCAGTTATGATCTTGCTCTATATCAGCTGAGGTCCTCTGTTACTGTACAGGCTTTGCTCTTCCAGTCATTTTTTTTGTATTTTCCATTTCTTCTTCTTTACTATTTTGTTGCTTTGTCTTGCCACAGCAAGCTACAGCTCTGCCTTGTTGCTGTAGTGACACTACAAATCTTGCAATGTTGCCTTTTTTTTCCTTACCATGTCTGCCTCCAGGGTTTTTAGAGTCTCTGTTTGGTCTCTCAAATGGCAGCACAGAAGAAGTTAAATATCCAGTGCTCATTACTCCAGAGAAAGATTTGAATATATATCCAATGGGTAATCAGAAAAGTCTTAAAAATCATTTACGTTCAAATCTAGTCTTAATTTTTTGGGGGAAACCTGTCTCATGATGACTGTAAGTTTCAGGCCATTCATATGCTACTTCATGTGGTGCTGTGTTGTCCTGCTTTCAGCTGCGATCGAGCTAATTTTCTTCCTACTAGCTGGTAGAATGCTGTGTTTTGGATTTAGAATGAGAATAATGTTGACAATACACTGGTGTTTAAGTTGTTACTCAGTATTCAAGAACTTTTCAGCTTCTCACACCGTGCGAAGTGCACAAGAAGCTGTAAGGGGGAACAGTGGGACAGCTGACCCAAATTGACCAAAGGCATATTTGATACTCTATGATGTCATTCTCAGTATAAATTTTGCAGGAAGAAGGAAGTGGGGGACATTCAGAGCGATGGCATTTGTCTTCCCAAGTAACTGTCATGTGTGATGCAGCCCAGCTTTCCTGGAAATGGCTGAACACTCCCCTGCTGATGGGAAGTAGTGAATGAATTGTTGTTTTGGTTTGCTTCCATGTGCAGCTTTTGCTTTACTTGTTAAGCTGTCTTTATCCTCAGCCCACAAGTTTTCTTACTTTATTCTTCTGATTCTCTGCCCCACCCCAGTGAGTGTGGGGAGTGAGTGAGTGAGAGACTGTGTGGTTCTTAGTTGCTGGTTGGGGTTAAGCTGTGACACATGTACTGCAGAGTTTATTCATGTTCAGTTTACTCCTCTGGCATGATAAAGAACCTACTTACTTTCTAGTTGCTGAGAAAACCACTGGCTATGAATTGTGAGAGGGAGAAGCAGATACAGTGACTAACAGCTTTGTATCATACAAAGGGCTGGCAGTAAGAAAACCTTCCCAGCTATGAGGTTGTCCATGCCACCTGACTAACAGTGGATTTAATAGTCAGGGCAAAATTTTTTGCTTTAAAGATGCTGCCATAAAGAGAGGAAATTATTCTGAAACATTCCACCTCTAAAGGAAATGGGAGATTATCCACTGCTGCTTCATGTAAAGTTAGCAGCTATATTTTACAAGGAGACTAGTTCAGATTTTCTTAGGGCTTCATTAACATTGTAATTCTTTCAACTGGTGTAGGGTTATCTGTGTCAGTACTGGTGAATTTAAACCAATTTATCAGTGATGCACCTCATCTGCAACATTTAAATACTATGCTAAATTCTAGGAAATTAATCAGTCTATTTTTCAGGTTTGTTGCTTTGACTCTTTATTTGAAAAATAAAACAAAATAAAACACAACAGAGAAGGAGGGATGGTTAGAGGCTTGATGAAGAAAATTGTGCTGGAAATAGCTGAAGGGAAACAGAAGATATCTTCACATAAGTGGCTGTTTGGACCTTGGCCTTTGGACCCATTAAATCACTGCATATATTCTTTGGGCAAAGCAGACTTGATCTACCTCATACACCCTAGCACCTTGTTAGAAGATATGTTAAATGTAGAATGTCAGAAGGACATATTGATACAAACATTTGTATCGCTTTTTTCCCTATCCACTACTCTATAAAAAAACATCATTATTAGCAATATCCAGGAGACTGGTGCAGGGCAGGCAAAGGTTGTGAAAGCATCGCACTCATGCTGGGACTGAAAAAGCAAGCAAGCTGTGACCTGAATATTTCAGTGTATTTTCCCATATGTGTTTCAGTTGCGGTCTTAGAAAATTTTCTCATGGCCAGAATTAAAATAAGAAGCAGATGTTTTACACCAGGGATGACAATACTTAGATATTTCCACAAGCGCCTGGCTTCCACTCTGGATACTTTGCTTTGCAGCTCAGTCCATCCACAGATGACACCCAGCTATTCCCTTCCCCCACATTATCCCCAAAGATTGAGAGTAAGGCAAGATTTGTGCAACATAAAGACTCACTAATCCAGAATTAGATGGGAGGGGACATACTTTTCCATACTTGTTTACTTGGGATAACCACTGATGGTTCTGTGCAGGTCCTACCCTGCAGGCTCTGATCCAGCTCAGAAGCTGCTTTTGACTAAAGCCTGGTAACTGAAATAAATATAGACCTATTTGTGCAATATAGATCCATTTGTGCAATAGTTTAGTAATATGGATCAGTGCCCACTAGGGAAGCTGTCCATGAGCTGAACAGTGTTTGAGCCAACCATTCTGGAGAAGGTGGCCGTCTTACCTGTCTTTCTCACCAAGCTCTGTAAGGTGCAGCCTGGTTTCAATTAATGTTTAAAAAGAAGGTATGTTCATCTTGGAGAAAATGGAGGGAGGAAATGGTTTTATTGCTTTAAAGATGTAAAAAAATGAAAAGGCTCTTGATTTCTTTCATATTTTTCCTAGCCTATAATTATTCCTAATCAAACTACAACAAACAGTAAACACTAAAAATGAAATAAACGCAGTGACAGTTTGCCAATAACGAGCAGAAAATGTTCCATCTGTCTAGCAGTGAGTAAAATGTGTGTAATTACTGCTCATTTTTCTTTTAATTGCTGAGTTATTAGTTTAAAGCTTACGCACAACTGGTGAACAGTGCCGACTACCCATTCTCTAATTACAGCCCCTGCCTTGCTGTGCTTGAAATCAAAAAAAGCAAAAAGCAGAAAATTTGCATTTTAAAAGAGTTGTCTGAATTAACCCCTTCGGTATGAGTATCTTTTCAGTTTTGGCCTCACAGGTCAGACCCTTGGCTGATAGAAATCAGGGTCTAGTTATATTGGCTGAAAATCTGTTTGTCAGTGGAATTATTACCTCTTTTTTGTTTTCTTTTAATTTTCTTTTTTTGCAAGCCTACATTTTAACTTATAGTTTAAAGAACATTAAAAAATGCTCTGAAGTGGATGATAGGTCAAGGGACATAATTCCAATGAAGAAGCAAAAGTTATGGTAGCCATGAGTTTGCTTCACTTTGTGCTTCTTTTTCTTTATCTGATTATCTCAAAGTGGGTCAGTTGAGGGTATGTCTATGCTTCAGTCTGCTGTTTAGCACCAAGATAGCTAAGTCAGCTTTATCTGCCCTCTCCAGTCCAACTCCATTAGAGCTTGACTGTGTGTGAGGTGACAGAGATGTGGCCATACATTCAGGTGCCATCTCTGCGTCTGTCAGGTCTCAGAGTGACATTGAAGTCCATCCTGCCACAGGGACTTCGAAGTCCATGAGGGCTGACTTACCTTGTCTGTGGGTGGTTAAATGTGAGAGATGAAAGACAGAGAAGAGACCCAGTTAGTCCATTTTCCAAAGCCTGGAAATATTGTTATTGCATTGGATTTTGTTTCTTAAAAATAATGGTAGAAAATGTGGAATGAGAATAGAAAAAAAACTGAGGGAGATTCAGAAAGCCTAATGACAGAGCTGCCAACCTAGCAGTTTCTGGGATCATGCCTCAAAGTGATCTGAGCAGGATAGGAGAACTAGGGAGACTTACTAGCCGATAGACTGAAATCCATAGTGTGGGATCCACACTTTTACTGGAGAATATTTAAGGGTTCACGAGCAAACCTTTAGCCACTTAGTCTTTTTTTTTTTTTTTTTTTTTTTTTTTGGAGTATTGAGAAGCAAGATGAAGCCACAGATGTAAATTATGAAATCAGATGCTAGAAAAATCTGATGCAGAAATTTAAAAGTAACATTCTTTCCTCCATGTGAGCTCTGCACCGATATGGCTTTAGATAGGGAAACCTTCTACTTCAGAAGCTCAATACTTGGTCCTACCAGCAGTGTCTCTGAGTGAATGCAGACTAGTTAGGTTGTCCCTAGCCCTCTTGGATGCTAGTGATATCCTAGTTGTGGCAGCATGGACTCCAACACAGGTGGCAAAATTCCTTCTGGGAGATGACTGTGTGTAAGCTTCACATTGTCTTGACCTGGTTGCTATCAGCACACGAAGCATTCAGTTTAAAGCTTTCTGTTTGAATTTGCCATAAAACAAAAACTTGTCTTTCTCTAGCTAGTGTTACTGTTGGTGCACAAGGTGTGAACTAAACTCTGTGGGAAAGTCAAACAGTATTAAATATGGCAAAAATCCAATGAGCTGCCGTTCCTCAATAAAGAATTCCTTCCAGAGTTTTAAGTGCCGATCTTTCAAAACAAGCCATGTGTTTCCAAAGAGGGAGTGAAGGAGTGATGTACCCACCCACATTTACATTCATTGAGGACTTTTGACAATGAAGTGAAATAGGCAAAACTGCACATCATAAAAGTTGGAGCTTAGGCACTATATTTAAGATTGTCCTAGCTGTGGTAATAGTATTTTTAAAACAATGATGAAAGATGCGAAGTATTAATCATTTGGGATAAACAATTAAATGAAAAGTCAGATGGATTGTTTGTTGGTTTGTTTCTTTTTTGTTTCTTTTTGTTTGCTTGTTTGTTTGTTTCTTAAAAATGACGGTAGAAAATATGACATGAGAATAGCAAGAAAACTGAGGGAGATTCAGAAAGCCTAATGACAGAGCTTCTGCTTCTAGAATACCATTTTCACATTTGCCTGCCCAGGAATAAGTTTGAGTAGAAAGAATCATTCTCTTGGATACTGGCAGATATGGATGGACAGCAGCCTTGTCTTGATGGACATCTGTAACTCTCACAAATGTCAGTAACAAATGCTTACCTAAGGAGGAGGAAAGAAAAGATTCTGTACATACATCTAGTTTTAAGAAAAAAAAAATATCCAGAAACCCCCCCAATAAGCCTTGTCAATTATGCATTGTTTTAGCAGAGAGCATAGTGGTTTTGGTGATGCTTTAACCTAGCTATGAGAATGGAGGTGCAGGTAGCAAGAGGTTAGGATTTGAGGAAAAAGATGGAAGAAAAAAAAAATTATTTGAATGTTTTTGCTCTGTGGCTAGAGAACTGAAGCTTTCCTATTTCTTTTCAGTTCTGAATAAATGTATTTGCTTCATGGGCTCACATGCATATTATGCATAATCCTTTAGATATGGTTGCCATCTGTGTGGTAGAGATAGGGACTGCTGGACTTTGCTGCATTAAAAATGGTGGAGATACTTCACCAAGAAAAGAGGAGAAATGAAATAATTATTTGCATAATCTTTCTAGAGTCACCTAGATTTCTTGAAAGCAGCTTAACATGTTTGGAATAATCTATTAGGGAAATATTAAGGGAAAAAATACCCCCTTTTCCTTCTGACCGTATGCATTTCGATTTTTCTCTCTCGGTCTAACAGATTTAAACTGCTTTAGGTTCATTTTAAGCATATTTTATTTTCTAAGAATAGCTTGTATTTTAAATACTGTAGGTTCATTCTCCTGCTGCAGAACAACAGGGAAAGATTCAGTTTTGCTGCAAACTGAGCTTACAGTAACTTATTTTACGACAGGTATAGTACTTCCAAATATTGTTTCTTTTCCACTCTGTATATATGACCTTTTGTTCTTCATTGAACTGTTTGTGATGATTTACCTAGAAAAGAATACCAATGCCTCTGCCAAATCTCAGAAAGAAAGACAGGACTGTGTAAACGTTATGCAGATACATAATCTCCGCTATATTTAGCTGGTCTGCTTTCATAGAATAAGGATTGTTTGTGTAAAGGTCTTAATTTTTGTTGTCTATCTTAAACATCTTTCTGTTCCCTATTGTTTTATCTTTTATTTCCACCCCCCGCTTCCTCTCAGCAACTGAGATGAAAATTAAGTCACAGAGAAGAGCTAGATATTTTTCTCTGAGATATTTAGATTCCTGTGTAGTTTCGGGTCAGAGCTACAGAGAGCAACTGTTCTTTCAAAAGAGAAAAAAACCTCCACAACACATTTTCTAGTATTTAATATTTATTTTTGTGTTTGCCGTGTAAATATTCAATATTCACAGTATAAATGTTGAGTACAACACAGGAAATATCTAACACAAAATCGAAATGTATGTAGCTGACAGATTTTTTTTTTTTTTTTTTAATTAAAAAGAGTGCAAACACTTTTCTGGTGCATTTGTAAGTCTGCATTAAAGACAAATATTTTGCATGACATTACACAGAACACCTTCACATTAAACTGTGATGCTCTTGAACGTTATGTTGTGGCATTGTATATTCCTGTTAAAATAAGAAGGAAAAGGGCTGGTACATGCTTTTAAATCATCTCTGTATGTTCCAAATCAAGAACTCTTTAATAGCTGACAAATTTATTGCTTTAAAAAGACTTAAAGTGGCTAAAGCTGATTTGGTCATTTGTAAAGTATAATTTGCCATCAGAATAGACCTACTTTCAAATCATTCTACTTTCACAAATCAAATTTTTTTCTTATCTCATGGCTTTGCAGCCATGAACATCTAAATGGAAAGCTGGAGCTGAACCCACAGACCTGGCATAAATGGCATAGCAGCATTTGTGCACAAAGGAGCAGGTCACACATTGCAAAGACAGTATTTGGAAGCAAGAAACAACAATCTTATTTGTCTTCATTGGAGCAGGCATTTCTTGTTTTCAGGAGCTACATCATAGGTTCTACAGATTTCTTGCACCCACCTGATTTGCCAGGTTTAACCTGTTCATAGACTATAGTTTTGCTTGCTCAAGAAAGCAGCATTTATCTTAACATCAAGCATGTTTCTGCCAGTTTGCTTGTCTGGTGATTAAGACCCTTTGAAATGTGTTAATTTTTGTTCTAACTCAAAGTGATTCTTGATCACTTCCAATGAAAACAAAATGAATCTGATCTGAACTTGTATGCAAGCTCACACTCTTTGCACTGGTTTATATAAATCAGTATGAAATATAAAAATAATAATTATAGTAGATGTGTATGATGTTATCATCCACTAAGAAGTAAACCTTGAAAACAATTATACCAGTGCTTTGAACACTACTGAAGACCGAGGAAGAGTGAGGAATTTAAAGGCAATGAATATTTCTTTACCAATGTAAAAAGAAAAAAAAAGAAAAAGTTAATTTCTGGCTTGTGAGATACCATACAGTATTGAAAAAAGTAATAAAAGCTATAAAATGTAGCTTTGTGTCCTCATAAAATTTTAAGAAAAATAAATCTCTGGGATAGTTAACATTCTTTATAATACAAAGATAACTATCACTTTTATTGTAACTGTAACGTATGTTAGGATGTTTGTTTAATTCCCCAGTTGTCAGACATGAAGCTGAAAGTTTTTAATAGCCTCTGGGTATCAAATATATAGCCTTAGGCTGCTGTTTGTAATTGAATGCGAGTAATTTATTATGAAGAGAGAAAAAACAAGAATTGCCCAGTAGCTATGAAAGCACATTTACATTATAATTATTAGGCACATAACAGCTCAAAAATAGATAAAAGGAATTTTAGAGTAGCATTGGCAGCAGCAATAGTATCATCTGCAAAGATAAAGCAGAAAAATACAGCTCTTGAGAAATTACTCGTGAGAGGAGCAGTGGTTATAGTCAAAAGGTCATCCTCATCTCAGCTGCTGACTTGGTCGCATATAAACCACTCTCAGGAAGTTGTGTGTAACTTAGAAACATCATCTCTGAGCTGTCTGAGGCTGTGTGGTGATAGTTATGCATCAGAAAGAGTGGGGTTTTCAGAACATACCACTTTGGCATCAGTGGATCTGCAGGTGATTTTTATATTTCCTTTTCTTTTGAATGTTTCTGCTTTCAGTAAACTCAATTTCAAAAAGTGCCTAACAGTGGGAAGTATGTAATCGTCCTCTCCTGAAGACTAAAGACTATGGACCAGATTTCCCAGTAGAGCTGTGCACTGAAGAGCACCCACCTGGACCCCAAATAGCAGATGACTTTTCCAAAGGGTTGGCATTCATTGCTCTCAGTAGGAGAACAGCTGAAAACCTTGTCCATGTTACATAGTGAGTGAATCTCCGTTGTGACTGATTATTCCCAGAGAGTTATGCTGGAATTTCCATCTATTCCACATTTTAATGTCTCAGTGACTAAAATAATATCACACGACTAACCATTTAGATAGTTGTCAAGTGTTTTCTTTCTGAATGTGATGCAGATTTACCTCTTCGTTTATCTGTGACATCTTAACCACAGACACGTATGGCAGCCTGAGAGTTTCTGAGGCTGTTCCCTGTGGCAATTTCTCTCTTCCACCTTACACATCTCCCCCACATATCTTATAGTTCTGGGCATAGCCACCAGCATGTGTCCTCAGAAGAACTCCAAATGCTTGCTCAGGATCCTCATGCATGGTGCTTTGTTACCGGAATTATTTGCTGTCTTTCAAAAGTCCTATGGTACAGTTCATCAGCTGATGTAAGCTGATGTTTTTGTTCTCCCCCACTGCTTCCCACTCTGGTCACTACAGCAATTCACTAGTGCCAGTCATTGCTACAGGTCCTTCTGGAGCTAATGTCTGTGCCCTAGATGCAGACAAAATTCAAGGACAGGAATATGGATCTCATTTTAATTGTGAAGTAGGATTCAGGAGTGGGGATATTTTGCCAGTGCTTTTAAAATAACGTGTCTGGGTTTTTTTCCTTTTCCTTAGAATGAGAAAAGTGCTGTGGGTGGGATGTAATAGTGTTCACAGATGTATCCCTGTCCAATTGTAAGACAGTTATCCTACCTCTGGTGCACTTGGCAGGAAGACTATCACATCCCTTTCCAGATCAGAGTGCTCTTGTGGAGGCTCTGCTGACTGTCTTGCCAAAATGACTTCTGTGTAAAAACTCTGTTGTTTGTTTTTCTGTTGCTGTGTGTACTGCAATCTGCACGTAGCTGCTCCTGTCAGGATCCTTCAGAGGCAGGTTTGTAAGCTCTCAGGGTTCTGTGTGATTTCACAATTTCTCAGAGGTGTGGTACACGATGATACTTGGCTATGCATTACTTGGCTACAACAGAAGTAGAGACTAATCCCTACCAAGGGGGGTTAAGAAGGAAGGATCAAACTTATCCTTAGTGACTAACACTAGAAATATATCTCTTAATTTAGTTTTATTTTTGTACTTGACTGTGGACAGACTGGAAGAGCTAGAGTGTGTCCACTTTATTCCTTCAGTAAATCTGTCCTTATGCAAAGACGACCTGGGGGGAAGCATATCCAACAAAGCTGTGAAATCTGCAAGTACGCATTTGGGGATGGCAAGGGGACAATAATGTACAAAATTACTGGAATAAAGTAGGAGGCTGTGGCAGAAGGATGATGCATGCAATTCAATTCAGAATAAGCAAGAACAATGAAACTACAAAGGAGAAACCAGAAGTAAATAAGATTTTTTAGAGATGTTTATCACAGAACTCTAATCAAGATAATGGAATTACTAAGCAAACTCTTAAGATCACTCTCACAGATATTACATACCGCTAAATGTGATTTGGAAATGGCTATCAGGTATACAGAGGGACCTGTATCCTCTCTGTCTACACAGAATACTCACAGGCTTTAAATAGGAAAGAAAGAAAAAGTGCTGCTATTCAAGAGATAGAATTAGATTAAGGGAAGCAGCCCTAGCCACTGCAGACCACTAGGTATAATATAATACATGCTTAAATACCTTTCTGCACTGAAGCCGTCGTTCTTTAATTCAGCTTATTTTTTTTTTTTTTTTTTAAATGCATGATAAATAATATTTTCAACTATTCTGCACCTTTAATAAGAAATTCTGACTAGTAAAGCATGCACTTTTGTCAAGTACTAAAATGTATGTTTTTCAGTTTATGGTCGTTTAATGTTGCTCATGATGAAAATGAACAGCATAGAAATGTTTTTCTTTGAGTTTCTTCTTTTCCCCGAATTTCCAAGATGTGTTTGTCTCTACCATATCATGCTAAACAATCGTTCTCTGTTTCTGCTAATCGAGACATGAACATATTTTGAGTGAGACTTAAAAGCAAATCAGCTTCATACTGACTGGATACTTCAAGTCACAAAGTAGTGGAAAAGCCATAATACATACCACGATGCAATTAATTTTTTGAAAAACAAACACACCATACACATTTCTATACAAGACAAAGATGTAGAGGAAAATAAACATTGCTGCCTTCAATAACTTCTGTAGTGGTAATATTGGTCTGCAAATTTAGAGGGTTGGTTAGCAGAGATTTTGACTGTTGAGATGAACCTTTGAAGTGTGATTTTAGTGTATGCTGCATTTAACTGAAACTCTTCCCTTCATTTGTGACATAGTAATGTCATAGGTGAATTTGAGTTGCCTGCTAGTGTGCTACAGCCTCATTCGTTCCTTTTACAATGGAAAGAGCATCAAGAAGAAGGTGGCCAGACACCCACGTTTACTTTAAGGTACTAGGTTGTTTTCGGCTCTCTGGTAGAGGACATGAAATTCCCTATCCAGTCGGTCTGACGAGTGCTTATTCTGGGTACTCGCTAAGTACTGATTGCTGCTGGCCTAGCTCACAGAAAAATATGTCTCTCTTGAAGAGAACAGACATGTTTTGAACCAGGCTTGTGATGACCGCTGCCAGTACAGAGAGATTAAGTGCTGCCTGTGGGGCAAAGCCTCCTGCTTTGTTTTTTTATCACTGATTTCTGAGGGCTGCTGCACTGCAAAGCCTCCTACCCCCAGCACAGTGCTGGTGCTGCTCTTGGAGCATGGAGGCCACCACTTGCACAAACTAAATCCTGGCAGTGGGATAACCTTAAACTACTTTGAGGATCTGAAACCTTTCCAACACATGGTGTTGCTATTGTGTCCACTGTCAAACTCATCAGTCCCAGGTTCCCCTGTCTTGATGCTGAGGTGATCATTTGCAGAGTGTGGCATTTTAAAAATAGAATAAATTTGTATCTTCAAGCTTTAATGCCACTTGGAAACTAAAGAAGTTTCAGTACAAGAGCATGTGTCTTGGAGTCCATCCTTTCTGTTGTCAAAGTTTTCTGGCTCTGTGCTGCAGTTGCAGGCACAGATTTCCCCTCTGCGGTCTGAAACTATACACACCATTCAGAAGTTGCACTGTTCCCTTTGGTCATTTATTCATGACAGTGGAAAGAGACCCGTAAGTGATAAGGGGACTTTTATTAGTGCTTCAGTGTCACCAAATCAGCTATTGGACTATTTGATTTTGTTTGTTTGCTTGATGGCAGGAAAACCAACCATGACCTTTTCATTCATGTATGTCATGAAAGAGGCTGGAGCCACCAGTGAAGGATCTGCTTTGTTGGCTGGTGTCTAAAGAATATTTTCTGTGATTATTAGAATAAGACTTTCATTGCTGCCTTGGACAAAGATATAAGGATTTATGTCAGCAGTATGTTACACATAGAATTTGTTTAGAGACATAATAAGGGAGGTAAAGTGTACCTGTGTTACATGGGGAGAAAGCTCTTTTGTCAGCAGGCTTCTTGAACTTGTGTTTGAATTAAGTTGTAGGTCTGTGAGCATCTACTTACTATATACTGTATTGTTCTGATTGGGACCTGCTATGTAAGTAGCTGCAGCTTTTTAGAAATAATCATGTAATGTCTTGATTGCTATGGGAAGTTTGTTATTGCTGAGTTAAATGTGTGCAGAAGCAGCTTTACAATAGTAACTTCTATACCACTGGTTTAAGAGTGCTTGAGACTATTTTGGGGAAAATTAATACGCCTAATTACAGAAAAAAAACCCAAAACACCTGGTTGCCCAAACCAAAGCTTTAATGTGCATCAAATTGTCTAGGTAGAATAAACCACTTCAGATGTAAGGAGATTTTTTTTTAACGTGAATAGCTATGAAAATAATTTTCCTGGACTAATCATTATAGGTCAGGCTCAAAATGTGAGAGATACTTCAGAGTATAAAAAATAGATTAAATCATTAAAAAAGGAGTAATTTGTGTAAGAGCAGCTTGGGACAGAGGAAGTTGACTAATGTAATGCCACAGACTTGCCATTATAGGATGATTGCTGTTAATTTTTTGATTACCCAGTAATAGAACAAGCAGTACAGTGATTAACTGGCTCATAGAAAAATAGGAAGCAGTTAATCTGAAACAGTGCTGTCATAAAATCCGGAAAAACTCTGAGCTGTATTGCTGCAGATAAGTAGCTGCTATATATGTTATGTGGGGCATCTGAACCAGGGAGTAACTTCCAGCAAAATAAATGTAAGCTCAGTGGGGTCCCAGAGCAAAAGAATCAAATAAATAATGGCAGGCCATTATGGTGTACCACTGTGTCAGAGGTTTTAAAGCAGTTGTGCGATAAGCATCTTTGTACAGTGCCTACCGGTTTAATCAGTCTTTTATTGCAGAACAGAAAAGATTGTATACACCAAACTAATCCTTTTGAAAGTCTGCCTGTTGAGTTTTTTTTGTATACTGATCAGAAGCAGTGTGACAAAATCAGTAATTCGTCCCTGACCATAGCTTGATTAGCAAGCTGGAAAGAGGAAAGAGAAGATGAGCACTTTGTTTTATTTTTGCTTTCTTTTAATTTTAGGAAAGAATTTACTTTTTGTTAAATAAATGTTTTGAACATGAAGTAGATTTTTTTACTATTTATTCCACCATTGAGTGCTGTTGCTTGTGTTTGAATTAAATGGCCATACATACATCACTGGAGCACAGTTGAGAAAACAATAGATCTCTCTGTATGCCATAGGTGAACCATTCTGTTGACAATAAAACATTCTTGGTGGCTGTCTTTCCAGGCTAGCTGGTGGTGAGAATCACCTGAAACTATAACCTTGCCTGATTTGTGCACCTTGTGCAGTTGTTATTCTGTCACAGGCAGAGGATGTTCCCACCTCCCTCCTCCCCATTGTCATCCTTCCTGGAAGAATGCTGATAAATGTTCCTCCTCTTGCTACACATAATGGGACAATAAATTACTTTGCCAAAAATTTCTCCTGAACGATGGAGCCACTGTTGAAAACATCTCCAGTGTTCTAAGCCAAAACAAACTGAGTTGTGGGAATACATTGGAAATACTGGCTGATGGTGTTATGGTTACTATGAAATTATAGAGCATAATTCTCATTGTCCAAATTTCCCCCAGCTCAGTGCCATGATCCTGCAGTATCTCAAGCAATACCTCAGGCCCCCAACTGATGTCAGAAGCCAGTAAAAACACAGTTGACATTTCGGATGACTTACTTACCTTACCCCTTTACAGGTGTCTTGCTTTGACAGCTGCAAGTCTGAGGGGAGTGCACTTTTAAATGAGCCTCACATGGTATATAATTCAGTCACAATGAGGACTTCAGCTTTAGGTGTTGTCAGCTTCAAAATTGTGCTAAATTGGTTGCTTAGGGGAATGTTGAATATTCAAAAAATGATCTGTTTGTACACCCAAAGTTAGCACTTGCTGACACCTGCGTATCTATTTATCAAGCACTTTCACCTATCTGCACAGGAGATTGAGTTTACTTGCACAAAACTCATTTAGAAATAGTGCAGAGTGTATATTTACCTTCAGTAATCCATATGTTTGGAGGTTAATATTGGAAAAGGGGATGAGCAGGTGGGTTGGTGGGAGCAACATCAATCATGCACAAATGAGAACTTGTCTTGGAACAACCTGGAAGCATTTTGAGGTTCGTGTTTTGGTGGTTTTTAATTTTCATGGACCTATATGAAAGCAAGATTAAATAGTTTTCATTCCAAGAACATTATTTTTACAGTTTTGCTTCTATCTATCACCCTCCTGCATTCTAAAATTTCCTTGGAAGATATTATTCATTTGTTGCAAATGAAATCTCTATTAAATTTTTCTTTGGTTAAACAGATTTCCAGAAAGTTGAAACATCCATTTTATTTCAAAATAATACAAAGAATTATGAAATATATACAGTACATAAACATTAACCTTTATTAAACTTGTAAATAAATGGAGAAGAAAATGTTATCTTCTAGCAAACTCTTTACAATATCTGTACTTTGAATCTTTTCTTGCTTATTTTTCTCTAAGTTTCTAAGCATCTGTTAAAAAAATAGACTCTGGTATTCATTATTTATTCTGATTAACTGTGAGTTCTGTCTAGAAACACCTTTAGGGTTTATTTTCTCATTGTAGCAAGGTAAAATAGAAATCTGTTATAGTAAAGACCAAATTTCATATGTTAAAGCAAAATGGCATTTTGAAACACCAGTTCTCAACACCACACTTATTTTTTTGCCTTTTTTAATGAAAAAAATCATTAAAAATAGGAAGGTATTTTATGAAGATAGAAATGCCTTTGTATTTCTCAACTGTAGTCTTGTAACAGAATATGTGAGAGGTGATCTTTCTCTTCACATTCAAATTCTGTATTAATTTTACTGTTGGTCTCATATTCTGCCAACACTGCAAAATAAAGAAGTGATCTCAGTATGTATTTCCTCACATATGTTGGTTTAGTCTGGTTACTCCAAGTGCAGTAGTAGTTTCACCTACTGTCAGTGTTCCTACCCCTAAAAAAGAAAGAAAATAATTAATACGCACAGCACTGTTACTAAACAAATAATGCTAGGCCAGGAGCAGTGACCGGATGGATTACCAGGAGTTCACCGATAGTTTAGTATTGCCAAATGAGCATTGCTGGAGAGGACAAGTCACTTTCCCTTTCTGACCTAAGAGCCACCTGGGAGCTTGGCATCCTTGGAGGAACTGCTGACCCACAGTCCCCGAGCTCCCAAGGGTCCAAGTTCATTCTAGAATGTCACTGTCAAGGAGTAAACAACAAGAAAACCCGCACAACCAGGTTGTATTTGTGTGCCTCTAGTACTCTGCTTTGAGGAGGGCAGGTGTTAGCGCTGCCTCTGTTGCCCAGGACCTCCATGTAGCAGAAAGATGAAAATGTACTTGGGAATGCCCCTGCAAATGCAGAAAGAAAATTTGGCAATGGTTTGCCCCTTCTCTCCTCTGTTCCCTGTGACTGATTTCGATCACACATCAATCGTGATGTTGCACCGCTAAGTATCAGATATAATGATTTTGCTTCCTAGCTACCAGTGCCAACTCCATGTGAGGCAATAATATAGAAATCACATGAAGGGTGCATGCAAGCCATATGTGAATAAATATTTTCAACATGCAGTTTAAAAAAATTATTAAGGTAACAAATAGGAAAAAAAAAAAAATAGTAGAGAAAGAAAGTGCAGGACAACACAGAAAACTTGGTGACCTAGCAAATTTGTATTGGCTGGACACAAGGGTTTTTATAGAAAGAGTTAATCATCGATCTTGTATTGAGCCAGATTGAGAGCCCTGATTTTAGAGCTGGAGGAGAAGGTGCATTTTCTACTGTGCTGATAATATGTTATCTCTTGAGCTGTGTGTAAACTGACCTTTTTTTGTATGGTCATATAGCAGCTGGGGTGCCATCTGCAAAAAGTAAGGTGGCAGGTGATCAGTGAGGGAAGAGCAAATACTCTTGGCAGCAACAGTAAGGACCTTTCAGTTGTGTTTACTTTACTTTCCTCAGTGTTTGTCAACAGCAGATGTGCTCAGGAAGTTTTAGTCTTGGAAACTTGATTGAGAGGGAAGATGTGAGACTCATTGTGTGAGTATTGATATATAGCATCGAATAAAAAAGATGTCCACCTTGCAAAAAAGGGCATAACAGGAGAAAATCCAAGCTGAGAACACAGTGTTCTTTATTAATGATCTATTTCTTTCATACTGCGCTTATATTTTTATTTAGAAGTAAGTAGACATTTATCACTGTCTTCTCTTGCCCTTCAGATCATATAGCTTAATCTGTATATTTAGAATTTCTTTACTATCACATGAGTTATTGCTGTACATTGAATATTGTAACACATTTATATATTTTATATACTTATATATAAAATATACACATTTATATATTTTAGGCTACTAAAAGCACAGAAAGAACCATTGCAGCCTAAACAATGTATATTAAAATAGGCTTATTATGGTTCCAATCCCTGCAAAAATTGTATTAGCCAATATTTTCACCTCAGAGATTCTTTCAGGGAAACTCAACATTTTCCAATTTCCTTCTAATTATCATATAAATTAGCTATGCTTTTGGGAAAGATGGAGTTGGAGGGTCAAATTGGAAAGGTTTTGGTTATTTCACTCAGTTGTTAACATTTTAACATTAGCTACCGTCTCTAGCAGAAAATGAGAGTGTAAATGTTCCTGTCAAGGCATATTCAAATGCCTCAGTGACAGGTCAAAAATAAAGATCTAATAGATACTTAGCCATTGCAGGACCATGCTATAAATTACAAAATATTAAAAGATACATTCTTTTTTTTTTTTTTTTTTCCATAACAAGGCAAGAGTAATATGAATGCAACAATTAAGAATATGAAATATGAAAAAGAAAAATACCATCTACTTCAGCAGCTCATAATGCAAGGAAAGAGAGTAGTAGAAATGTCATCCACTTTATGGAAAAGTTATCAGCTACACAAGTTGTAGCATTAAATTGCAAATTTCTGTACTAATGTGTAACCTCCTTTAGAATACTCTGAACTGGGGTTTTGGGAGGGTGATGTATTTCTCTATCAAAAGCTTCAACAAAGAAGTAAATTATAGGAAGACAATGCAGGATCTGCATCACCTTAGTGATTGCTCCTCAGCTTGTGAGTACTAGAAATGAAAACTTGTGACCACAGAATGAAGGCTTCTATTTTTCAACAAAAAATGTCTGGTGGCCAAAGAATCTTCCTCTGTTCCTTGTTACTGACAACAAACTTCAGGCACAATTTATGCCCCTGACATTAACTTTCTGTTATGAATATAAAGATATTTCCAACTACTCATTTAGTTGTTTGCTTTATTTTTTGCAGTATACAACTGGTTAAATCAACAGAAATGCTCCACACCTCTAGGGAAAGGTAAAAGGATGGCCTTGTGTCTTAGGGACAGCAACAGTATAAAACTGTCACTTTTTTCCTCCTCCCTCCACCTCTCTACACATTTTTTTCTACTGCTTTCTTCCTCCAGCATCCTCTCTTTAAGGCAACTGAAGGCTGATGGTAAAAAGGATGCAATAGAAAAAAAAAATGGACTGTGTAAGAAAAGTTTAAAAGGGATGAAGAGAAAAAGAAACAAACCCGTAAGCTGTTCTGCCATGTTAACATGTCAACAAAAGCATGAAGGTTGATACTACTACAGCAGAAAACATTATACAATTCCTACTGCAAGCTGATGGGAAGTTTGGTACGAGGAAGTGTGCATGTGTGCAAACCCAGACACAAGCCATATGAAGCAAAAAGCCATCTTTCAGAGAGACAAGGAAGGAATGAAAAAAGAACTGATTTCAAAAGATTTCTTTTTCCCTCCTGATTTATGAATTCCATGAGAAGGGTGCTACGTCCTTTTCCTTTTGAAGTTGTTAGATTTTACAGAGAATTGCAGGAGCTGGTTTATGTCATGTTACAAAAACAGCAATCCGCAAAGCAGGTTACCTCTATGGACTGTCAGTGTGGGATTTAGCTCAACACATCTAAAAATCTGCAGTGTAAATGCCTATCTCTGAGCTAGTCATCTTCTCATTAAAAGACAAGAGAAATAGACATTTCTAGGGCATGATTTATCTTTCCAAGAGTAAGACAATTCTATTTGTTTAGAGAAATCATGCCCTAAAAGCATCTGGTTTTATCCATTTGGTTTCAAGCAAGCCTGGACTGAAGATCTTCAGATGTAGACATTAACAGTGAAGACATGTAACATTAGAGGAGATGAATCCTGGTTTTGCCTTTAGTTCTGAGGGGTCATGATTACCACATGAAGAAGGGATCTCCTGATTCTCTGCAAAGCTTTGTGAGGGCAGACAAAGGGACAAGAATTTCTGATTATCTTTCCGGTCCCTGTGGGAACCCTCCTGTTCCCTCGTGCCAATGAGATTTATGTGGCAAACTACATTACTCCAAACAAACGAAGCACAGTGGAAAACAGAGCAGTCAACCCCAGATTGCCTGATCCTACATCAATCACTTGCTATATCAGTAGTCCTCTAATCAATGCCATGGAAAAATATTTTGTCTTCCATACCGCACAGTTTCTTGGAGATGTACAAGGCTACTCTGATTGCATAGATTTAGGTGATGGCTATAGGTGATTTTAACTGATGAGGCCAAATGCTGTGAGTCAGTGCCTTCCTTTGAACGTGTAATTTGATTGTGTAATCCAAAGGCGTTTTGAGGATATTGAATTTCCTTGCTATTTCAGAGCAAACTATGGGGCAATATGGTGGCCCCAAGCCACTATCATTACTTTAAAAAAAAACAAAACCAAAAACAAACAACCCAATTCCCAAAAAATTTGTAGTGCACTGTGGTTATTCATAGCAGCTGCTTGTTTCCTTAGCAGTAATTTTTAGGACATGGTTTTATTTGTAAGACAATCTTTTGAGTAAAGGAGGGGAGAAAAGGGATGTCCTGTGTGCTAATCTGTCATTGCTGTCAGTTGTTTCTGAGTCAACCAACGACATGCCTACTACAGAAATTAACCACTTTTCCTTCTTAGTTTCCTACCAGTTGTGCCAAACAAAATAGCACACAAACAAAAAAATACACTAGTATAGTTAGGGCAAATCCATCCATTTGTGTCATCTGTGGTTTGGCAGCCCTTTGGTAATTTATACTATCCGAGGATGTGACCTGCACTTTTTATAGTCTCTTAAAATCTAAACAAAGCCTTTTATTTCAGATTTAACATCTTAATTTGCAAAATGTGTTCAGCTTTGATACTGCTAGTGAGGGAAACATTCCTCCAAGCATGAGACCTGTGGAAAACATCAGAGAACTTCTCAGGGGCCATCTCAAATCCCAGTCTGCATACAGCATGTATTTGAATCCGCTCATGCCAATCAGAATACATTTTTCCTCTCTTACCCATCCCTCAGAGGCAATAACCGATGAGTTACATTTTTCCTCTTTTGATTAAAAAGGTCCTACATTAAAGACTCCCTTCTCTCCACATTTCCTTGCTTTTAAGCAGCAAACCCATTCAAAGCAGGAGCCTTCGCATGCAGAAAAAAATTTGTTTGCAGAGAATAATTCCTCCCCAGTGTTTGCCACATATTTGTTTTGTCTCAGCACTATAAAAAAGGATCTTGTTGCTGACTCAGAAGGAGCTCATTACAGAAAGACTTCACCTTTCAGTTGCAAAAGATGTTTCCTTGAAATGATAATGTAATGAGTGTTAGATCAGCCGTATGTTGCCGTTAGGCTATTCTTTTGATCGGTTGGAAATGCATTTGTTAAAAAGCTGCTTTATTGATTTCCTGGCTGGTTTTCATACTGTTTGGATCATCTGTACACACACACACACACACACACGCACACACATCACTTTTTTACCACTTCAAAATGGTTAACAAATTCGCACTACTCAGGAGATTGAACACAAAATGGAGTGAACCTGAGCCTTTGATAGAAAAGAGTCTTACCTGCACACTGAGTGTCTCGTTTAAAATATTTTTAAAACAATCTTCCACAAAGAGAACAGCATACACTAAAGCAAAAGAATATGGCTCCTGGGGATATAAACATAGCAAGGGATTGGGATGAAAATTTCACTAAATCCAGATGAGAAAATATTACTGAGCTTGCACAGACTCAATGCAGATATTTTTTCCTGCTGACCTATCTGCATTTACTATTTCCACTTTGCTGTTTTTATGATGTATTAACAGTGAAAGTTTGAGACATTGTAAGTGTTAAAGAGAAACATATGCTTCTACATACAAATTGCTAGCACTATGCAAAATATGTGTAGTTAAATGTCATGAGATTTGTTGGCTCTGGAGCTCTCTTGGATCACAGTTTTAGAAATAGGTTATTGGATTGAAGTGTGGATCAAAATCTTTGATAAAGTTTTATTATATTTCATTTTTTAAAAATTATTTTACATCATTTTGATTTGGTTTACTAACCTCCTAATATCCTTTTGTGATCACAAACCTGAGGAATCATCCTTGAATTATTTACATGAGTCTTGTGAATGGAAATCTTAAGGAACTGTTTTAGCTACTGTGTTGTAATTTGTCTTTGATTCCCTGGCTAAGGATACTTATGCTTCCTTTCATCTCTCTGAGTTGCTAACCTGTATTTCAAATAAATATAATGCTAGTGCCAGCAGACTTTTACACCCCTGTGATGTTTATGAAATACAATCTACAACCTGACTACATCTTTACCAGGCCAATCAAATGATCACGTTACTTATTTAAGTGTTTGGCTTTGTCTGTGTCCAGGTTAGGCTATCAAGTCAGAAGATGCTCTCTTGACATGAGTTATAAGTTTTTTCAGGTGGTTACATTAAAATGCCCAAACTGAAACTTTCTAGTATTGTGAAGTTATTGAATTTGTCAGGTATGAAATTATGACAGAAGGTCTTAAGGATATTTTCAGTATTTTGTCCATAAATATACACATATATGCAGCATCCAAGGAACCTTGAGCATGAGGAATAAAATAGAAATATTTAACAGAAACCACTCACATTTCTGTACCTGAGTCTTATATCTATTAAATACAGATAATAGACATTCTCGCCTCTCAAAAGGATTGTGAAAATAAATATATTCAAGATTGCAAAGAACTGGAGTATTATGATAATTGATACCATATGCCTAACCAAGATAGCTGGGAACAATTTCTGAAGAGGCAGGAGTTTTATTCATAGACTCTAAGAATCATTAGGGTGTAAGGGATGTTTAGAGTTCTAGGCCAATGCCCCACTCAAAGCAGGGCTGGCAAAGCTTCCTTTTCTCAATCTAATTGTATGAATAGTAGGTATCTGACCCTGGAAAAGATGGAAGGTCACTCTTAAAGCTCATTAAACAAGTGCTTTTTAAATTTTATTTCACTGGTAAAATTGAAACAAAGCCAGCTAGAAAATAAAACATTGTTTTCAATTCTTGAAAAGGTGTAGCAAGCAATACAGGACTGAGTTTGATGCTTTATTTCTTTAATTTGTAAAATTTTAAATAATAACGTTTAGATTAATAATGACTTGTTAACATTTTTACAGTATTAAAATTAGTTCTTTATTTATTCTTTATTTTGAGGAAAAACTAGTCTGATTAATACAATCTCAGAGCATTTTTATGTCAACAAAACAGCATTTTTCTTAAGAAAATATTGCCGGTTTCCATCCTGTTTTTTATTCTTTTTCTTCTAAAAATAATTAAGATCTGTTTTCTTCTAGGATGCTCATTTAGTTAACTAGACTTAGATGCATAAACAGAAGAAATAAACTTTCAGTGTTTCTGAAGAAGGGTTTTTATTTCTGGACTTGTGGTAGCTTTTTGAGTAATAGAGTTTTTCTTTATTTGACAGCATATACTTCTCCTTGATCTCAGAATTTGTATTTTAAAACATTTAAAAAAATTTAAGATTAATTTTTTGGGCTAGTAAATGGCTTTTTGCCAGTCAGTTTTTAAAGTTTGTCCTCTTGAGGATGTAAGGATAGCAGTTGAGGGTGTCTTTTTATTTGACTCCAGATCTCTGCAGATGACTATATTCCCTTCTTGGATAGAATGCAAATTTGAGTCTTGAAGTGAGAAATCTCTCCATCATACAACCCACACCTACAGAAAGATGAGGCATGTTCAGATGCACCTGTTTGGCAAAGTGCTGGGTAACATGCCATGGCTTACTGGACTGCTTTGCTGAATGATTAGCACAAGTGACCTCCCCAGTAAATGGAGAAGGCAATTATTCAACAAAAGGACAGACTCAGCCTTGTGTGCATGTATAACCAGCACTTTTGTTGTTATTCATCTGATGGGTGTACTTTTAAAAAATGCATGGTATACCTGTCATGTAGATCTGTTTGTACTCTTTCACCTTTCAGAGACTGAAACATCACTTTTATAATTAATATTTTTACCCTTTGATCAGCTGTCAGTCTCATTTCCCTGCATTTCTTTTTAGACCATTGGGTCCTTTGAATACTTAGTGGTCTGCATAGAGATTTGGCCCTGCGTTGCTAGCTCTGCTCTCTGCTGCTATGCCTCATTAAGCATATAAAATATATTAATATATTTTTAAATATATCTAATGTTCTTAGCGCTACTTTTCCATATAAACAGTTCCTTTTCTTGCAACAGGTGTGTCATGAGTGTAAGCATTCCATCCTGAGGTAGAATTAATGACCCAAGAGACAATCTCTCTCTCTCTTGCATGCGCTGGGTAATACTCACACTGGGAACAAGTTTTTGAACCAGGACTTCAAAGCAGGGGAGTTCATTAGCTTTGAAAATCAACTCATCCAATATATAATGAATGGACCACTGCATTCTGAGGCCAAAGAGTGCTCATGATCTAGTTCTTTATTATTATTTCTTTTTAGATTTTGTACTACTGCTACTTTATAATCGAGTTAATTCTCTTCACTGTTTGAACTGTGTATGAAGTGTTGTGCTTTTTGCATTGGAATTAGAGATAGGGTAAGGCCAGTTATCTTGTTTTTGATAAAGCTGCTGTTGCTTTTCTTCTGACAACTGAAAATTGAGATGTGTCTGATCAGGTTACAAACATCAAGGAATGTTTATAAATGTGTGCTATGGCTTGAGAATACAATGGGATTTCTAAGTAGTTTCAAGTGTGTATGTTAACCAAAAGACAGAGAGGTGGAGGTAGGAAGAGTGTAAAGAAGTGCTGGTTGCTCCGACTGATGTGTTATGACTGCTAAAAAGCTGTAAGGTAACCTGATCAGCAACGCACTTGCAGCTCCCAAAGGGCCTGGACCTCAAAGGTTTCAAATCTCTGTGTCCTTAGGAGAAGGTGAGGAATCAAATGACACCGAGTGCATGATGGTGGTTCAGCTGGGGACTTTTTTGTAATTCTCAGGCTCTGGATTGTTGAATCATAGAATGGTTTGTGCTGGAAGTGACTTTCAAGGCTCATCTAGTCCAACCGCCTTGCAATGAGCAGAGACATCTTCAACGAGATCAGGTTGCTCAGAGCCCCATCCAGCCTGACCTTGGATGTTTCCAGGGATGAGGCATCTACCAACTCTCTGGGCAACCTGGGACAGTGCTTCACCACCCTCATTGTAAAAAAAAGTTCTACCTTATATCCAGTTTGAATCTATCTTTTAATTTAAAACCATTACCCCTTGTCCTGTCACCATGGGCCCTATTAAAAAGTCTGTCCCCAACTTTCTTAGAGGCCTCTTTTAAGTACTAGAAGACATCAATAAGCTCTCCCTGGAGTCTTCTCTTTCCCAGGCTGAACAACTCCAACTCTTTCAGCCTGTCCTCATAGGAGAGGTGTTCCAGCTCTCTGATCATTTTTGCATGCTCCTCTAGCCCCTCTCCAACAGGTCCATGTCTTTCCTGTATGGAGGGCTCCAGAGCTGGAGGCAGGACTCTGGGTGAGGTCTCACCAGAGCAGAGTAGGGGGGCAGAATCACCTGCTTCAGGAAGACGTTTAAGTCTCTCTACTGATTTATTCTTCAGTAAAAAGTTTTGTGTGATCTATATTAAGAGTGCATTTCTATTGCACACTGTGACAGAAGGAACTGCTATTGTTCTTGAATTGTTCCTAGATATATCAAACAGCAGTAGTCTTCAAGTAACACTGGTGAGATCACGGCTGAAATTGCATCTCACTCAGTCTCTGTGTTAAAAATTATGTCGCAAATAAAAGCTCAGAGGAAAGTTCTAAAAAAAAGCTCCCAAATAATCTGACATCCTGAAAATATACCTTCCTATGAATAAGTTAGAGACCAGGATCTATTTTGTTTATCAAAGACTGTGTTTAGCTTTCAAGAATGATTTTACCATGATGTAAGTATACATTCAAGGCACAAACTCTGCTAATTTCATGAAAGTGCAATAAAATCTGGAAACTGAGGACTTCAACTTTACAGTGTTTCCATTTGTTAAGTTTTTAGAGTATCTCCTAGATCAAAGGTAGTCTTGGGTCATATAAGCGTTAGAACTCATTGTGAAGTATTGTGGTCATTTTCCTACTCTGTTGTCTTTCAGTCCACTCCTTGGGTAGCCTTCTAAAGGTAAATTTGGGACAGCTAAGGTAGCAAAGTCAGTGCAAAAATCACTGAGGCAAAATTTCTATGCCCTGTGATAGGAGGGTTGATGTAAGATGTTGATAATGTTCCTGTGAAATGTTCTTATGTAGATTAAACTTTTTCTTAAAACAAGTGTGGGAATGTTTCTTACTCCATTTGGCCTTTTTCCAGATTGCTTAAAGTAACTAGAGCTGCATTAGAGTGAACAGAATGATTGCAGCTAACTTAAACAGTTGTTAGATAGGGTTCAATGGCCATATCTCTACTGATAAATAGAACAGGAGCAGGGAGTGAGCTCGAGTGTTACACTGTTAGTGGTCTGATTGTGCAAACGCTGCCTAGTTGTTAGTGGGCTCTTAAGCATGATTTTGGCCAGTGCCAGCCAGATACTACGGCCTGCAATGCTCAGAGGACACCATGTACTTCCTAAGCAAGTGGTATGGACAAGACTGCATCAGGGATGGCTCCTGCCATCTTACCCTGTCATCACCTGTGTACAGATGGCATCAGGACTGGTAGACCTCTAATACTCAGAAAGTACATGAGAAATATCATTTTACCTTTGTTTTGCTGAATCCCATCTGACATTTATTACCTAAATCATAAAATGGATTATGGAAAGCATCAAAAGGGAAGGGAGAAACTTGGGGGTTGAGATGAAAACAATTTAATAATACAGGAATATAATACTAATATACTACTGCTGCTGTTAATAGAAAAGACATAAAATATAAAATAAGTGACACTCGACACAATTTTTAGGCCCTCTGTTTGTGCTGAACAGCTGGTCCTGGGAAGAAGAACACCCTGGTCCCAAATAGCTAATCCTGGGGAGGGAGCAAAAAACACAAAGGGCGGAAAGGCCCAAAGGCAAACTGCAAAATGGCAGAATGGCAAAAGGCAAGGCCAAATCAATTAAACTAACTGAGCTAACGGAACGCAGCCAGAACAGAGCTGAACTGGAATGGGTCTAACGAGCTGGAAAACCTGACTTCTGTTATACACAGAGCACAATGCTAATGGTATGGAATATCTAATTGATCAAACTGGATGTCAGTCAAGGTCTGTCCCATCCATGCTTCCCTTCTTAGCTGCCTTGCACCTGCAGATATGGAATCTAGAAAGACCTTGGCTCCCAGACAATGGTAAAGATATCAGTAAGTTCTTACATTCTCTTCATACAATAAGTTAGCTCCTCTCAGGCAAAATGTGGGAAACCTAGCATGTTATCACAGTATTCTCATATGTAATTCAAAACAAAGGACAGTACTAGATACAAAGAAGTTTCTAACTGCATGAAGAACAAACTGATTTCAGTCAAACCAACATGATTACTAAAACAAAACAAAAAAAAAGTCCTTTTTTATTTTGATAGGAGACATGTTTAGATATGGCCACCAGGGCTGGTGGAACACTGCTGGTGGGCAGCAGAGCAGCGGTTTGCATTATGAACCTTGTCAGCCATTGTCCTGCTGACTGAATATAACTATACCAGCAGTGCTGAGTGTCGAATACCGAAGCTGTCCAGGGGCTTGAAGGGAGACAGGCTTTTTCTCTATTTGTATTTCAACGCTGCTTTTCATATTCTGTCATTTGTGTTTGATTCTATGATCAAGCCTCGTACCAATAGCTGTGACTGTGGCAGTGTTCTGGCTTATCCATTATCCTTGGCTTGGTTTGTCCCTTCATAGACAGATTCTTGAAATATCTCTCTGACTGCTATTGGGTGGGTTATGCACTGGCAGCTGATGCTCTTAATGAAGGGACAAGATTGTGCTGTTGCAGGGGATGCATAATTTGTTTTCTTAAAAGCAGGCTTCCCTCATGTAACTGGACCCTACTCCTCCCTAGTATGTAGCATGTGGTATAAGTCCAATGTTTCAGTCCTGTGGAGGCATAGTTGCTCACCTGCTCACCCTACCTGAAAAAGGGCTGTTTATTCCACTTGCTTGAAGTACTGCAGTGATGCTGCTGTGTAAGTGTATCAGTCCGGTGCTGTAAAATTTACAGACTCTGCTTGCCTGTTGGCATTTTGATAGAGCTGCCTCTACCAGTTCAAGGAGGCAGACAGGCAAGTAACATATTTGTGTTTGTTCAGCATTGTTCTCCCTTTATTTCCTCGTGGAGTCATTCCTTGCCAGATAAGAACTAGAGAGAAGATGGAAGTCTAAACAAATATGACTTTGGGGAGAACAACGTGGTGACTCTAAGGAGTTACCTACAGTCAGTTTAGCATGTTCTTTGGTTGCAAAGTGCTGTTAATATCTGTCTTGCAGGAACTTGAATATTATTCTCTCTGTTTGGGCCTTTTTTTCTGTCTGAAGTAGGTCTTCTAGAAATGAACACTAAAGCAAAAAGGCAAAATATACCATTTCTGTAAACAGCAGAACTGAGCAACCAATGGAGCAATGGGGTTGTTACCTCTTTTTCAGTCACAAAGTAACTTAACAAAAGACTGCAATTATATCTTAGATTACTCTTTTAAGGCCTATGAAGTCTTGCCTAAATTCATGTTTTTTTGACAAGTGGTGAAGCTGAAATACCTAATTTAAAATGTTAAAAAGACATCCAGAGAAATCCCAGAAGAGAGAAACTGAAACAGTGACTCAGGAATCTGATAGAATTTCGCTATCCTGTAGGGACTTCTTCTGTTAGGGAAGAAGTTTTATTAATGAATTTGTTAAATCTTAGGACAATCCCATTTTTAAACTCCATTTTCACGTGTTCTTTTCACACACAATATATTGTACACTTAGCTTACCTCTACCTTTCAAACTCATGGAAATAAAGAATAGAGCTCAAGGCCAGAAACTTGTCAGTACTGTAATGAGGAGATATATTGTACTTCCTAACCCTTTCTGCCTCCAAGGCAATGTTTTCTCACCTAAGGTAAAATTTTGGAAGTTCAGTACATGTGTGCACGTATACGCTAATGGCAAAGACTCTGTACCAAATTCTGTTTGATTTTGGTTTGTTTGTTTGTTTTCATTTTCCAGGCTGAAGTACACTAGGTTAATAGCCAGGGTTCTGCTGCTGTTAATATTAATACTTGCCAGACAAATAGCCACAAGTAAGAATTCACTGACCCAGAACTGAGAGAAACAAAATCAATCAGTGAGTCAGCCTCAATGATAACACCAGTAGGGAGACAAAATTTGAAAGAAGGTGTTGTATCTTTGCCAGCTCTTCTCCCATGTTCTGGAGTCACTGGAAACAGATTTGGGTAAACCAAATAATCAGCTTTAGTTTATCTGGCAGTACAGTCTCAGAAGTTTTGTAAAAGGAAGACAATGGCCTCTGTGCATTATACATTCAAGGATCAGTGAAATTAAATGGCAGCATCCTCAACATAATTTTCCTTTTATCCTTTTCACAGTTTTATGGCAGGGGTTTTGAGGTTTTGTGTTTTGCCTCTTTTTTTTTTTTTTTTTCCCTCCATGCAAGGTAATTCATGTACAGGTGTACATGTATGTATATAGCACATACGTGTATTCAGTGAGTTGCAAAATGAGAAGACTTCTGCATTGCACACACAGACAACTTTTTGAAAAGACAGTTGTTGCAAATGGCTTTTATGTTAGCAGTAATGTGATTTCACACACCTGTATGGCAAAGTATGGCTAGCGACAAGAAGTCCAGTAGGAGCGGAGATATCAAAAAACTGCAAAATGTTAAATAGCAGACTGTGAACACAGTCTACATGACAGTATGGTAAACAGAGCACTTAAATAATAGCCAGCAAGCACATCAAGTACCTTGTGTGAGAAAGAAGGAAATGGTGTCAGCGAATTAATGTCAGATACCAAAAAGATGTAGACATACCTTTGTAAAAAGTCAAATACTTGTTTTGATGAATATAGATTTCCTCTCTAACTTCTGAAAGAAAATAATGGTAGTGGCTTATTGGCTAAGAGACTGGAAAATATGGCATATAAACATCATGCACTTGGGCATGTATTTTTTTCCCCCAGTGCCACCTTATCTTCTTTCTGGCTCTGTACTCTCATTGTTTCCTATTAAAAGTGAATGAGCAGTTACCTTGCTCTGGTAAATGGCCTATGTATTTCTCACGCCATTTTCTTTCACTTGGTCTTATTCTTTCGGTGGTAAATTTTGCGGAGCTGTGTGCTTTTCTCCATGTTGAGTAGATGCTAACACAGGATAAATAAAGAAATGACTGATTAACTTTGCAGCTTCAGTGTAAAACTATTGTTGATTCAAATGTTGCAGAAATTGAATAATTCCTTTTTCTCCCTTTCCCTAACTTGAAAATATTGATTCCTGTGAAGAGGTGAATACACTTCCATTTGAATTTTTCAACTTTGAGGAAAAATTTATTTGAACTGAATGCCAATATAAATGTTTTCACATGAAACAGTGTGCATGCATGTGTCAGGAAAATGCATTGAAGTGACAGTAGGTGGCTGAATGCATCAAAAGAAATCAGATTTGAGGTACACTGAATTATTATAGCAATGCGTTAACTTTTTGTATTGTGACTGGAGGGGGAAGAGATCTATCACTATGCAAATTGACTTCCTGCTAAACCAAGCATCTTCTAGTAGGCAAAATTAAGCTATATGTATAAGAGCGGTAGTACTATTCAGGTTCAAAGGGTTACTTCGAATTATTGTGTCTTATATGAATTGAAATTGCAATGGGTAAGTAGAGAGCAGGCACCTGCTGGTGCTCAGTTGCAGGGAAGGTAGGATATGTTGATATGTCTTATTATGAAGAAAGTAAGACTAACTTTTTACAAGACAATCAGATACTGATTTAAAATGTTCTAATATATCTACAGAGTAACTTAACTGGAAGCGTTGATACCTAGAGAGTCTTAGCAGGAGGAGCAGAATTAGGATGAGCAGCAGAGGCAGCACTTCAGCTTGTGGGGCAAAAATAGAAAGTGTTGTATAAACCTGTTGTGGTCATTCAGGTACATGGGAAATCCCAAGTGTACAGGCTCATCATGAGCAGGGAATGTGGAGACGAAGTCAGGGATAGGTTGAAGTAAATTGTACATAAAAGGAAACCACAGCAGAAATAAGCACAAGAATTTATGCACCGCTCTGCCTACCTCTTAAATCTCTACGAAGCAGCAGAAATCAAAACACTCTTTGGGGCTTTTCAGGACTTGCTGATGCTAAATGACTGAGATGGTATAGAGTTCTGGAGTCTGAATGTTTCTATTTTGAGAATGGCAGGGAAGTATTTCCTCTGAGTTTAACATTCAGCAATACTCAAAGATCTTACTGTGCTGGCAACTGACTGGCCACATGAGACAGAGCCCAGAGTCACAAACCATAGCTCTGTTTAACCCAGTGAAGTTATTTTTGGACCTGTCATAGTACCTTCCTCTTCTTGTGCTTTAACATACCTAATGACAGAAGAATGGCTACAGAGTGCCCTGTATGTGTGTGTTTTAGTATGCCAGTGTAACGTTTTCTATGCCATGTATGCCTCTGTGCCTATACGTGAGCCCTATTCATTTGTATTTTATTTAAAAGCAATAGGTGAGGGATGCACAGTGTGGCTGACATCAGTTTCATACAGTGTTCTGCTTCTTCAGCTGGCCTAGAATATGCTTCAGAATTCACTTTGTACAGAGAAAGGAGGACAGACTCATCCAGCTGTGATTTTTTGAGGTTGCCTCTTACCATGCACAGGATGCTGCAGGGAATGAACTGCAGCCTCAGTTCTAAGACAGAGCAGAGAGTCGTTATCCCATTTAATTACCTGTTCTGACAGCCAGGCGTGCCTGTCTCCTCTGGTAATAACAATTTGTTTTTATGGCACCATCATTGGGAGGTAGCCAGATTACTTCCTATTGCCAGCTGTAATCTCTGCCTTAGTGAACGTCACGTCCACGTATGATATTTTATTTCTGGAAAATCAGCAAAGCATTCTGAGATAATAATCAATTTGCAAACAACAAAGTTATTAGTGGCTAGTGAAGTGTACCTTCTTCTAGTTATTTCTGGTGTGTGGCTGGGTTCATTAAAAAATGCTGCAGCTCTGCTAAGAATGATAAGCCCCTTCCCTACTTTATTTATTTTAAAAAATGGCTGTATGCCCACTGCTTATCAAGATCTGAGTATCTGGACTTGTGATTCTGAAAATTTCACCAACCAGTTACTCAGTGTGTGAATTTAGCAGTGGCAACAGGGGTTAAATACAGCCATTATTGGAGGGTTTAATCATTTTTATACTACTTGATCTTGCATTTTAAATGGTACTGACTACGCAGTATATTATCTTTCATGTTTAGTGGGTTGTATTGCTCGGATGATGTTTCATGAGCCAAGTAAAACTGACAAGAGCATAACAAAGTACAAACAGAATATAAACCTTCACTGAGCATGAACTGGGTGTGCGCTGTATACCATTTTATGAAGGGAGTATTTGTTGTTACAAATTGTTTGTATATATATATATATATGTATATATATATATATATATTTTTTTTCCTAATGAAAAGTACCTCATCAAATATGCTTTACTTCTAAGATCAGTGCACATTTAACTGAGAGTTAATTAAGTTAACAGGGTTTAGAAATGAACATAATGCAGACTTTGGAGTTTTCTTTCTGGCATGATTGAATACATTTGGCTGAAATATCACATAATTGGCAAGCGCTAGGAAGGTGTTTTGCGCTTTTCATGCTGTAAATGAATGTTAACTGTGCTCGAGGCTTTGGGTGACTTAATTGGCTATTTTTTTCTGGACGTCCCTAGAATGTGGGTGTATATAAAATTAAAAAGGATCCAGCTGTGGAGGAAGTCAAAGTAAGAAGAAAAGAGGTTATGGGGTTAAAAGCTAAGTTTGGGGAAAGAAGGGAGGGAAGAGATGCTGCATCTGTGTGCACTTAGTACCAGCCTAGTTATCAAGAGAAGTCAGACAGCTTTCTTCTTGGGCTTTCTGGTTTTGAACTCTTTTCTTTCTGCCTATCCACACCTGGAACTGCTCCTAGCTGTCAGCCAAGCGTGCCCTTCTCCCATGTCCTGTTAACCAAATGCTACCTGTGCCCTTTCTGGATGGGCTGCAGCTAAAACTGCAAGGGTGTCACTGTTTATGCAAGAGACTCTCCATCCCAGGGCAGGAGAAAGCCAGCTTGCAGGATGTCCCACGCTGTAAGCAGGCTGTACAAACTACTATGTAATTCTGGGTGTTGGCATAGGTGGAGGTGAGTTCATCTTGCCCGTGGACTATGTGTGTGGTTATACTTCGTTTTTTGGGTGGCTGAAAGCAATTTAAAGCTGCTTTCCTAGAATACAGGATTGTAAAGTTTGAAAATAAAAGAACAAAGCCAGTTTCATTTGCAGAAATTCTGTTTTTGTGCATGGAGTTCTGTATTTTTCGTTTTTTGTCTCTTCATGTTCCTCCTTACTCTCTTCATTTCTGGTTTCTTTGTGTTCACAGTCACCCTGGCTTATTAACTCTGCATTGCCATCTTACTTTGCTGGTGGTGACAGGCTGTCACACTGCTGTAGATTTCCCCATTACAGAGCCCCCATTAGTGACAAACTCTGAGTCATCGCCTGCTGCTGGTCCAAAATCACAATTGGAAAATTCAGAAATCCAACATCTGAAGCTTCCTTCTGAGGACTGTCCAAAATTCCTTCAGCTCCTGCCCTCCTCTCTGTCTCTACCACTACCACAACCATGGCTCCCAGCACAACTGAACCGCAGTCCCTTGGCTGCAATGAGCACAGCAGGTCAGCACTCTGGCACTACACTAAGCCAGAGCAATGTGGTGACCCACTGAGGGCTTGTTGGAGACTGTACGACAGAGCA
Source organism: Columba livia (assembly GCF_036013475.1). NCBI lineage: Eukaryota > Metazoa > Chordata > Aves > Columbiformes > Columbidae > Columba > Columba livia. Next base: position 95,372,345 of record NC_088602.1, on the reverse strand, counting down.
GCCATTAGCAGATGTTAATTTCTTTCTCCTTTCTCTTTTTCCCACTTGGACTTAATGCTTCTCTCCACAAAACTGAGATCTCTAGGAATGCCATCATTCCCATCACATCAGTTGTAACCCTGTTGGGTACTTGGATACTAGAAGAGAGCTGTAGTGGTGTATCTTGCACACCCCTAGGAATGGTTACAGACAGGGACGTTGTGGCTTGGTATGGTGTGTTACTGGTGTTGATGTAGACAGTAATGCAGCTTACAGCAATGGAAAAAATCTGAAGACTTTATTGCATTCTGTGTCTTAAAAACGACGACAACAACAAAACACACCAAAGAGTCATGTCATTATTTCCATACTGAAAGTTATGGATGGCGGTCATACTGTAGCAGAAAATGCTATATCAAGTTGATGGAAAGAACCTAGAGGAGTTGAACAATGTCACTTGCCAGGGGAACTAATTCTATTTTCCAAAGGGGGAGGGAAAAGGAAGGTCATTCAGTACAAAGGTGGGAAGAGGCAGAAATTGCATTTTGCCACTTAATTAACAACCAGCCGATCTGCAGTCTGTAGCTTTCTTGCAGACCCATAATTGGGAGCAGAACCTGTATGTTTCAACCATCAGACCTTCCGACACATGATGCGAGGAGGTGTCAGTGTGTGACAAATCAAAAGTATAGGACACCTGTGCTGTCGCATGTGCTACTCCTTGTTGATCAGTTTGATTCCTTAATCAATTATTAATAGATTCTGATGCTTCCGTTGCTTTTATTTTTAAAATTTAATTTTAATTAACTAATTATTGGTGGAATGCAGTGGTTCATTTAAAAAAAAAATAATAGGGGTTAAGTGGGATTAAAACAGCTTAATTGAACCTGTTGTTTAGGGTCGTCTTTTTTTTTTTGGTGAAGCATTTGAATGAATATTTCAAAGGACTTAATTAAAAATAAAATGAAAAAAAAAAAGAATAACCTACAAAACATTAGTCTTATTATAAAATGGAAGAAATGCTGATGAGAACCCCTAAGAAAGAGGGGAGATGAATGTGGTGGGAAAAGCATTTTGACAAATGAATCCCTGTTCCCTTCAGAAGACCTGCTTTCTAACCTGCATCTGCAGGCAGTACTGACTGGAGAAATTAGATGGCAGTTTTCCCCTCCCCGCTCTGATTCTGCCCCTGAGGACTCAAGGATGTTTAATTTGATATGCTTTCTAGTCCTCCCTCCCACCTTCTCAAATCTCCAGGGATATTTTATCATGCAACTCAGTTAAAAATTAGATGTTGCTAATCCACTACCTCATCTGAGCTTGTACTTCACTGCTTTCTTTGTCAAAAGGTAAAGCAAGAAAAAGATTCAAAATATACACAAACATACATTTTTATAGGCAAGTTATAAGCAAGTATAGGTTTCAGGAAAAAACACTTCTGCAGGCTCCAGATTCTGCTTTTCCATGGATCAGTGGGTTAACTAAAGCCTATGAGAATGCTCTCGATTGTGTGATGGCTGTGACAGGTATTAGATTGGAGGGAAAGAGAGACAAAAAGAACTATCATTCAAAATGGCACAAGGCTGGTGCTTACAAAATACAAGAAAAAAACTGAGCTGAGATCGAAGAAGTTACCCACCATTTACTACAATTTTACAGCAATTGTAGGCACTGGTAAATCAACTGGATGCTCAGCTTTTCCTCCTCGAATTTGTTTTTTAATACATTTTTCTAAAAATCTCTATCACCTGCTCCTGAGGTAAAATTAAACCCAACAGAAAAACCTTTTTGGGTAATCATGAACACATCTTAATGTTTTTAACTTTTCAGAACAATTGGCAATACAGTGAGAGTCAGCGTACAGGTACTCTTAATGTTCTTTGATGAGCCAGTATTCGGGTGGGCATTTCATTACAAGAGCAGCTGATGGTAAACAGGGGAATGATGCACTGTAAAAATAAGCTTAATGAAGTTGGCAGAAGAAGCCCCAGTTTTGAAAAGTTGGCACAAACTGCCCTGGCTCCAATTAAGACCTGCTTGGATGGCAGTGGAATATCAAACCCATTAGCTATTGTTTTTAATGCTGTTGCATCTTGACAGCAAAGGAGAGAAAGGAGTTTCTCTGACACACTGTGAGCTGGACCTAAGTTGTGTATAAAAATGTCAGTATTGTGTGGTTTTCAGCTGTGGAATTTTGCCAGTAGTTTATTTTACCTTAAATAAAATAGAAGGTGGAAGGAAATTGTATAGGAAAGTGAGCAGCAACATCTTGCCTGCAGTCCCATGAGGTACCTACCCTGTGTGTTCAGTTCGAATCTTGGTATTACGTTTGCATAATTTCAAGACTCAACACTCTAATGATTTTTGTCTGTTGAGAATGCATAGCTGACTCCTATAAAACCATGAGAGAAATCTGGAGACAGGGAAGTTTGGGCTTTTGATAATGGAGAAGATCCAAATAAGCACATTACCTGTGCTTTTGTGAAAACGGGTTATCAGTGATTCTCTCGCAAAGCTCATAGTTCACTATCATCTTTCCTGTTTAGATTTGGAACCGCACTGTTAGTGAATAAATAGGCATATGGCTATTCGTATTAATACAATACAAAGCTGAGAGGACTGAGATTTGTGTTAGCATACAGACTTTAAAACTTCATTATTATTTCTTGTATTATCTATATTAGTGTGGCCTTTTTCCTAAATTCTGCTGTAGGCTCAGAAATGGCACTGAGTTGATATTCGCATTTCATTTTTAAGGCTGTGTTCACAGGCTAGAAAATAATTAAATAATGAAGCTCTAGCTTTAGAGGCAGTACTGCTGTAGGGGAAAGACTCAGCAGCAAATTCTGCAAGTGTGGGGTGAGAACATACAATTTTTTGTAGCTTATGAATAATTTTTGGGAAGCATAGAGGTGGAGGATGAGATGCATAGTCCAGAGACTAAAAATAACCTTCTTTATTTGTCTTCATTTCTTGTTAGGGGTTGAACCTAGGTGGACACACAGGTTTCTTTTTTCTTTAGTGCTCAAATATTTGAAGTGTTTAATGGAATCAAAAGGTTCTTTCAGAAATGAGCAGTGTGCGGGCTGCAACCAGTAGCCGTGCTGTGGGGGATGCAGAGAGAAAAAACTCTGTATTTGAATTGCTCTGGCTATAGACACATCTCAATATGAGCTGGGTTAGTTTTTTTTCTTTCCCCCGGAATATTGCAATAAGGAGCCTATCTCCTTTTTGATAAGATTGACTTGCAAATGGATTAGTTTGAAGAACTACGAATAAATGAAATCTGCAAAGGTTTCTTTTTCCTCTTAGGGTTAATGCCCTCCTCCCCATTTCATTTTTGTGCTGCAATATCAACAAAGGCTCCATTACACTAAAATCAAAGCAGCTGGGATGGGAGGAATGTAAGAAAACAAACAAAAGGTCAGTAGTTGTATTTATTCCTGCACCTATTTAGGTTTTTTATTTCGGTGTTTTGTTTTTTGTTTTTTTTTTTTTTTTGTTTGTTTGTTTTTTTTTCCTCTCTCTCTCTCCTTATGCTTCCTTGCTTCCTTAATATGTTTTTTAGCAGTATCCATCAGGTACTGTATTATCTGATGCAGTGTCATTATATTGTAGAAATTGCAGCAGTTCTACAGTTTTCTAGATGTCATCCTGCCAGATATGTGAGCCTACAGCAGTTTGCATTTGTTACCCTTTCTGATGTGCTCAAAATATCTTCTAGTATTCATGTACAGATATGAAAGATTGCTTCACATAGAGATGAATTGAACCAACTTGTCATACCTATAAAAATCAATGTATTTTTGGAAAGTGTAGACATAGGAGGAATAAAGCAGAATATGGGGATTCTGGGCTTCTTATAGTTCTGTCAAAACTCAGGATTATTACAATAGAAGTCATGAGTCTTAAAATGAGTGTATTCAGTATGCTCTCCATTTTGGTGGAAGGAGATCTCCAATTCGGAAAAGTGGGATCTGTGATTCCACTCATACTGTCTACTTTTCACATACACATCACATTTTGTGTCTTGTTCCATGACACCTGGCTGTGATTAATCACTGCTTTTCTCATGGCTCAAAAAGAAATACAAATGTTTGAAAAATAGAAGGTGTTTTCCTCTACTCTTACCCTTTCTCTTTAGGTCTTTGCAGAACATGTAAGTCTTTTTTTTTCAGTACAGTGTTTTCTGTTACTTAATACCAGTGCTATTTTACAGTCATAGTGAATGCATAAATGCTGCAAAGCTCTTGAAGAAAGAAACCTCACCTGCAGTATACTTGGTTAGTGCTTCCTGACTAGCATAAAACTAGAGACAAGCTGAAAAACAAGAAATAAAGAAAATAATGTATTTTATGGGAGAAGGCAGTTTGTTGCAACAGAGATATCCCATTAGTGCTGTGATGACATTAGATGCCAGGATATTCCATTTTATAATAACTAAATCATAAATTTGACTTTGCCTGCAGGATTTATCATCAGTGATGTCTGTGTCCCACTAGTTTCTTTGTGGTTTGGAAAATCAGCTTCAGCCTCCCTCCTAAGACATCTTCTATCTAGAAACTGAGATTTAGTACTCCTGTAAATTAGGATTGCAGTGCAAAGCTGGGGATTTTTTTTGGTGCCTCCCTCCTGTTGACAAAAGTTTGTTCTTTTAATCTAGCTAGCAAGCAAGGAAATGAATTAAACATTAGCTGAATTGGTGAGCTAAGTGTCAAAATCCTTTCCTTACAAAGGGAAAAAGCTTTTCACCTAGGAGGTGTTTAACAGCCACTTGATTGGTCAAGACTGAAGGCAAATAGGATTATTTTCTTTTTTATAGCAATTTTTTTTCCATTTTAAATATCTCACTCTCCATCTGCAGGAATTACAAATGTCATTTTACACCCTTCAAGGAAAAAAGCAGACTGACAGAGACACAAGAATAACTATTATGAACTTAGTAATTAATCAGCTTAAAGGTGATGTGGCAGAATGTTGGCTACTGGTAGGTTTACCTAACTACTACTACAGAGCTATTGATAAAACTCTTGAGTTCTTATCAGAATTTTAGTTTATTAAGTGAATCCCATGCTAACACAATTGGTTTAAATGTGCACTTGCTGTATAGTTGTTTATGAGGGTGGAAGTAAGGTTTATGACAAGGGCTTTCCTGCTGAGTAGGATCTTACAGTGCTCCTATAAGCCAAATGTTTGAATAATTCTGGCTGACTGATGTTATAAGGTGCCCACTTCACAGGTTAAATAAGTATAGACATGGATAAGGGGAAGGTGAAATATTCTAAATCACATATGGCTTCCCTCCTGCCCTGAGAATAACTGATTTTCATTTAAAGTTTCCCGTACAGATGAGCTGTTTTCTAGTGCTGTAAAAATTCTGTTATTAAATTATTTTTTTTATATCTTTACAGAAAAGTGTGCAGAAGGTAAAACTGAAATAATGGAGTCAGAGAGGAAGTCGAAGATACCAAATTTCACGGTTAATACAAAATCCTTTAATTTTGCCATGAGTAGCACTGGATAATTTTAGGATCATAGATAAAACATAAAAAAAAAACCAATAAATGCAGTGACCACTTTCACAGTAGACAAATAAGGGACTCTCTTCTTTTTATTGTGTGATGCTTTACTGGGGAGTTAATAGATATAGTTTCCTGCTCACAAATCGGTGGGGTTCCTTTGGGTTTGTTTTATTCTCTCATCACTTCGGCAGTTTTGACTCCTCCAGCTTGTGTAAGCCCTTCTCATCTAGGAAATCCCAAGAGATGGAAGTTGCATTGGATTTCTCTTGGAACAGGGGCAAATTTTCACTCCGTAAGAATCCAAGACAGTATAAAGGAACCTCTTTGAAGCACAGCCCACCACATCATGAGGCTGTGTGTATTAAAGTTGTGGCACCCCCTTCCAGAGACTATATCAGCTCTGTTTGTGCCTATGGCAACCTTACTTCGTGCAAGAAAGGGAATCAGCGCCTTGCTTCTCTATGTGCATCAGTGAAAGTTAGCCTCCAATTAAGATATCAGACAATATCTCAGAGAAAACACTGATGTCTGTACATAAGGGAGAGAGCTCTTGGCAGCTGAATAACAATAACTCCTCAGTCCATTGCCTTTTGAAAGGAAAGCACAACTTTCCTTCTTATCCTTATCTGAACTGTGCTTATGAGACAAGAAACATCCTTTCTGCTTTTATTTTCTCATGTACTAAGCATAATCTGATAAAAGTGAAAGAATCAAAATCCGTCACCTGATGTGGAGAAGTATCATTTACTGCCTTATTGAGCTCTCAGTTTTGTAGCTGCCTAGACAGGTTTTTCCTTAGGAGTTTTTTACTTGAGTCTGGCTGATCTTTTCCCTCCAGATGAGAGGTGTCCCATACTGTTTGGTGTAGAGATAGTGGTCTTCTAAGAGGCATTGCTAACTTTACACACATGGGCTGTGTGTTTAAAACAAAACAAAACAGAACAAACAACAACAACAAAAAAAACAACAACTGTCAAGCATTTTCTTTGGCATAGGATCATTTAAAAAAAACCCTCACATTTGGCTGTGATCCCATTCATCCTGTCTCCCAAACAATCTGGTGGGCTAGGGACCATGAGGACTAGGTGAGTATTATGGCTGTGTCCCTTAACATGTGGTTTAATGTGCCAGGTTCATCTTTTTGTATGTGAAAGGTTGATGAATGATCGTCCACCCCAGTCCATAGCGAACAGGTTTGTTAGGCACGTGACTGGCCCCTGGTAAATCAGTCATATGCAGTCATGCTCTTTACACAAACATCTATTTCCCTCAATGTTTTCCAATATTGGTAGATTTGTTCCAAGTATCCAGACAACATACTGAACCCTGTTCTCCTCAGCCTTCACCGAGTGCTTCATTATCCAGGAGCCTACACTATGGATGTCATCTATAGATGGATGCCTACACTTGGTGTCATCTGTTCTTGCCCATGGTCTGTGCAATCTTACAATTAGAGTAGTCTGGAAAGGATCTTGACAGATCACCTGGTCCCTCCCCCTGCCTGAGGGTAGGGTCACCTGATGTCTATGTCTTTTCTGAGACATGTTCGGCCAACTTGTTTAAGTCAAAGAGAGACCTTCATGTCACCTGTTCCTTGCCTATGTATCTTACTCCCAATCAAACAGTTCTCCTGAACTAAACCGAAATCCACGTTGTCAGATCTATGGTAGATGAAGCAAAATGTTTTTCTCTTCTGTTTTCAACCTGCTTTTTACACAATTAGTGTCTTTGAAGACTGCTGTTTTCTCTTTCAAAGTGTTTTCTTATTTAGAGTAAACAACATCCACTCCTTCAGCATCTCTTCCTGTGTCCTGTTTTCTGGACCTTCTGATGTTTTCATTAGACTCACCCAGAAAGTTATGTCCTGTTTGATATCAGTTATTTGTTGATCCAGGTCACTAGTCTCAGCATTTTTATAATAAGTTTTTCACAATATTTAGGTATGTCCTCAGGAAGGCATCAAAAAACCCCAATGTGTTTAGTGATGTCTGCAGTTGTCTCTGGTGGTTCCAAACCCTGGCATGAAAGTTTCTGAATGCTGTTGATTGTGCTTGTTGTGTATCTCAACACAGAATTGCTGCTGCTATGCTTCTATACAACCATTTTTTTTCTCCAGGATGGTGTTAACCAAACAAAACTTCACATGATACCTCCTCCTCCAATCAGCCTGCAGTCATGGCATTTTGCTCCCTTGGCACGTGCTGTAGATTATGTCTTCAGTACAGAAAGATGCCTTTTGTGTAAAATACTTTGGCTGGTACTGTGGGAAGTATGTAGAAATGTCAGCTACCTTTCTTCTGTCATTCCCACTGGTCCAGCACCAAATACAAAGCGATTTTCATTCTGTTTCTTTGAAATCTCCAACATTTTGATATGACAAGTTTCAAGATAATGGGCAGAACATATTTTGTACTAAACTATCACAGCTGATCAAAATATTGAAGATGTTAACTATATAAGAGAGCCCTGTTTGGCTCATGCTCTCTCTTCACCAGTCTTTCCTGGTGAGTGACTAAGATTCATGTTGGGGTGCAAGAGATTGATGCGCAACTGTACTGTGAACAACTTTATCTGCCAGTTAAGCAGAAGAAGCTAAAAAGGAAACAATGAAAAAACATATACTGAAGGCTGCTGGGTGATTAGGCAGGCTGTAGACATGAATTAGACTTTAAACTCTTATTTTTAGAGCCTTGGATGTTTGAGTCAAGCCTGCCATGGAGATAAAAGACTCTGTATCTTCAGCAAGGCAAATGCTTGCTCTCGAGAGAGGGATCATGACAGTTCAGCAGGAAGTTTTTTGCCAGCCTCCTAGGAGCAGTCAGCATTCACTTCGATGACCAGCAGTCTAGCTGATAACCAGAAATAACCAGAACAGAAAGTAATAGATTTTTAGTGAGACTGAGTTTTTAGCTGATATGCACTTAAATATTATGGGATTGTGTATAGTTTCCAGAATATCCTCACTAAAATTAACAAAACCAGCTATGTTCTGCTTCAGTTGGCTGCATTTGCTGAAGAATTCCCTTCACCGTATATTCTTCCACTATTTTTTTTTTTGTTTAATCATCTGCAGAACTTAATCCAGTTCTGGAAAATAAATGGCAGATGACATTTTGGCTTTTCTCGGCTATAGTATCTTGCATCTCAAAAGGATGGTAATATTGGAACAAAAAGTGTTTGTTTTTGCTGTATCTCTGCTATTGATAAATGTTCTGTCTTTTCATCTTGCTTCAGGAAGAAAACATGAATTAAACATTAATTGAACTGTATTGACTGCCAGCGTGTAGAAATCTTATTGTAGATGTTAGAGAGTGCAGAAGGCTGCAGGGCAGATTGCTGTTTCTTCATCGATTATTTCAGTGGTAAAAAAGACTTGTTGACAGAGTGCTGTTCTTATGCGAATGTTATTTACTTCCGATACTATTCCAACAGAAGTGAGAAGTATAGAAAAAACACAGGGTGCTATATATATTCTATGTGACACTATGGGGTAGGAAATGCTGATCTCTATTTTTAATTTGGTTCTAACTACATTAAGATTTTCAACTTCTCTAAGAGAAAGATATTGTACAAAATTATATCCTGCTAATGGCTGTGAATTTTCTTCCCCTTTGCCTTTTTTTTTTTTCCTGTTGTTAGTGCTACAAATCTATGCGCCTTTTCTTTCTTCTGGCTCTTCTCTGTGTACAGTAATAGGCTTTCCAGTACCCATAGTAACACATATTGAAGGTGACAGGCAAAGAATCCTGAAGCTGAGACTCTTGGACTAGATGATGGCACTAGAATTTAAACGAAACATACAGTAGACTCTGTATGAGACACCCCTTAAGCACTGAATCAGGCGGATGAATAGAGGATTTTAAAATATGCTGTGACTTGAAGACTTCTATAACGTACGCAGAGAGGGGAATCTGATTAAAGTGATGCTTTTGCTTTTGGGGTTGGACAGCCAGCTTTTGCAAAATGCCTAAAAATAAATATAGCTCTGAAAAATTGCTAGTGCTCAGAGCAGGTGGTCATGTACTGCATATAAAAAACAATGAAACTCCCACCAAAAAATGCACAAAAAAACCTTCTCTGGATTAAGGTTTTGCTTTGTTCTGTGAGGGCTGTTGCCATTAGTTCTATATGATGAAGAAACATTTTAACATAGTAAAACACTCATGATTTTTATTATTTTCCTCTGCAATGCAGACCACTAAAGAATCCTTATTTTTCCTTTTTTTTTTTTTCTTTTACACATAAATATATAAGCACAAATACTTGAAATTCTGAAGGAATTTTTATTTTAGTGGTACTGAACATTTAATATCTTTTGTGTTGACAAATCCTTTGGAGCCAGAGTAGGAGCAAACCTAATTTTATTTTTCCATTCAAATTGTGCTCATCAACTGGTTAAGTTTTAACAGTTGATTACAAGTGAATAATGCACCTTGTGTATCTGTACATGCCTTTCATATTACTGAGGATAGATGTTTTTGTTTCTCTCCTCTCTCTCCTGCATTTTCTGATTACTTTCACTTCTTGCTGAGTTGCTGGAACACTGGCTGCAAACACTTGCTCTTAGTCTCAGGCCAAGGATGGTGCATAAATCAGTGGACTTAAATCTACCTGTTTGTCTCATGAAATAAACTCTAAGTATAAGCAAACACCTGTAGGTATAAGAAAGAAAGATGACTTTCTACCTCTATATCTGCATTCAGAGAAGTCTGTCTTCCAGGATTGTCAGCAGGGTTAATCATTGCTGAATTACTGATATAGAAATTCAATAGTTTCGTATGTCTCAACTGCTCTTCCTGTAACTCTAAGGTACTTATATTTATCCAAGCTATATGTGCAGTAACACTTAGTGACACAAATATATTTCCACTAAGGTGTTACTTTCATCCCATACTCATCTCAAATTTGCTATGGTACCCAGTGGAAATAATTTCTCAGATATCGTATATGAAGATGAAGTTTTTGTCTCCAGATAAGTCTTTTCTCACTTCTGTCTTACCTTTCCTCAGTTTCTTCAGGAATACAAGGATTGAGGATTTGATAAGCAAGAGATATAAGAAAGGGTGTTTGTGAGACTGTCATTTTTTGCAGGATCTCTTGTGCCTTTTGCTAGATACATCTGGCATCAGGTACTCAGCACTAGTGTGAAAATGTATTCTTAATTTTGTCTGCATCATCTGGGGCAAAAGAATGGGTGCACTTGCATAAATATCAGTGCCAGTTAATTTTGTTTGAAGAACTATATCAGATAGTTTGAATCTGATTGACCACCTGTCTTTATCTTTCCCTAATAGAGGAGAAAGGGCACAAATTACAGGTAAATCTAATTGTACCTGATACAGACAACAGAATAGCACGTCAGTGTATATCCAGCTATGCCTAAATCATTGCACAGTGTCTTTCCTCAAAATATGAGTTCTTTATTAAGGGTAGGTGATTTAGCTTGGATTAAAATCAAATGCCTACCAGCACTGCAAGTTTGAGGGATCTAGATAAAATCTGATTATTTACTAAATTTCAGCTGCCTCAGGAAAGTGGTGAAACACCAGTGAAGGTGAATGTGTATTGTTTTTCGGTTGTGCCGCTACTCCTTCCATCCTCTCAAAGATCAGTCAGTGTTACCAACCCAGGTGCTTGAGACTGGGGAAGCAGACTGAGGGCTTGCCTTTATCTATGGAGTTTTCTGTCATATGGGGTTTTTAGACAAACTTTTGCCCTGGGATGGTTGAGGGTTTCTCTGTGTAGAAGAGCTCTTTTGCAGCTGAGCCAGGCTGTGAGCAAGTCTGATATCTGCAGGCATCCAGTGATGCTCACTGAAAGCCTGCTAAAGATGTGACTGCAGTGGGGGAAGCTCAGATCACAGGGCACATCGTCCAACTTCTTGCTCGCATCATAGTGAAGTATATCCTACACTTATGTGCTTTCCCAGTAGGTCCTTTTGATCATATCAGCCAAGTAAGGGTATATTTGTCTTAATTTGTGGTTTGAGCCAATGGACCTTCAGGGGCCAGGTAAATTCTTTTTGTGGATCTAGTGACTCCATCATCTGCTTCCTACCAAGGAGATGCAGGTCCAGCCAGAAAAAAACTGTTGTTATTTTAACCAGCTCCTCAAAAAAATATCTATGGAAAATAGATTTTTCTTCTTAGATAGATTGATACAAAGTAGGCTTCTGCCATCATAGCTACAGGTTTGTGATGTTTAACTCCTGCAGATCTGTCTGCATTCAAAAATTATTTCTGCAAGTCTGTTTTTGGGGAACATATGCATGTGTATGCCTCAGTCATGAAACTAAATTGTCAGCTCGTATCTTTAAGTTTCATCTTGTAACATTATATTTTCTCTGTGTTTAATTAATTATTTCAGTTTTCAAAGGTGGCCCATTGGTGCCATCATTCAAATCCTGGTGTGGATGTGCATTTTCAAAATTGTACTCAGCCTCTTAGATTTTATACCGGGGTATCATGTTTATGAAATTTAAGCCAGAACCTTATATACCAATATCCCAGACTGTGCCACAGATTACATTAAACTTCAGAATTGGGGCCAAGTAATAATGTAGGCATCTTGCTAAGTAGTGATACCAGGAGTCTGGTATGGTCACAGATCAGATCGGGGAATGCAATATTACATATTTTTGACTGCATTGTGTGGAGCAGAATGAACAGTTTTCATTTCAGTTCAACTATCAGTTTTTGTGTTCGCGCTTTTTTTTACTGTGTCACGAACCTAATTTTCTATTTGCTTCCATGGATTTTGTAGCATGGTAAACACATAAACATTAAACAGGATCAGTAGGTGGAGAAAAAGATTGCTCAATTTTTGTTTATTCTGTGCATTTAGTGGCATTTTGTGGATTGTGTTGCCATGGTTTTACTGGATTTCACATCTGAAGGGCAGGAGGCAACCCCAGGGGTGTGTGGGGGAGGTGGGTCATTGCCTGCACCCCATCCAAGATGTGGTACCCCAGGTGTCCTGCACTGCCTTTCACCTGTAGCTCCCTGATTCCAATGCACGGGGCAAAGGGAGCACAGGGATGCTGTGGTGCTGTACTGGGAGATGGGGAGGCAACCCCTTTCCCTATAGCCTGGTAGGCAGATCTGCGAATCCAGCTTTGCTTCAGCCTTTCAGCCAGGCCCAGGTATGGTAGCTGGAGCGAGAGATCCCCTGGAGCCCCAAGCAGAGGCTGCAGGTGGCTGCCAGGCCTCGACCTCCCTGTCATGGGGGCTGTGCTGCTGCTGGGGACCACAACCTGACCAGCCGTCCACCATTCATTCTTCTCTCTACTACCATCTACTGTGTGTGGCTTTTCATTTAAAAAAGGGAAATTCAATGTGAGCTGAAGATAATGGTGCAACTCTTTTCTTCCAACTACCCATCTCATTTCAGCTTTTGCACTTACATGCTTGCCATTATTTGAATTAGTATTTGTCTGATAACTCTAAGTACTTTGGTTGCTCTGACTTGTAAAATGTCTGAGTTCATTCAATCAAATGTTAATTCAGTCCTTATAAAAGAAATTTGCGTTAAGGATTGATTGTATAGTTTGCATTAAACTAGCGTACCAGAGTAACCCCAACTGCTAGAAGCAGCTACTTTTAATTGTCTCCAATGGTGACCTGTCAAAAATTGATCCTCATCGTATTCTGAAACCACAGTGACTACTTTCTAATGTGATTACCCAGGTGAGTCCCAGAAAGGAAGATAAATGCGTGATAACAAATTCTAGCATACAGAATCAAGTAATTATCAGTACAAAGCATAACAACCTAAATTGTGCTCTTTTTTTTTCTTTTTTTTTTTTTTAACATACCTTATGATAGAATAGTGAACTGGATTTTCACTTCTACAGCAAAGACCTTCTTTCTATTTGAATGAGCAGTGACATGTTCTATAGCTTTCAAATCTGCAATATATAATGTCACTTAAATTTAAGTATTAGGCCTTTTGAAAGTTGATTTTACAATATCAGTAATACAGTTATTATATAGAGATTTTTTTCTGTTAATTGCAAATGCTTCACATGCAGTTTAGAAAGGATGATTGGAATGCAAAGTCACAGGTCTGGATGCATTTTAAGTATGACATGACTCAACATTTTTCCAAAGCTGATAACTCTATAATACAAAGGAGTCTGGAAATGGTTGTGAATTTTGACTGGCACTAACTTTTACATGAAAAATTATTTTGGGTTGTGATATTGGGCACATTTCTTTGTATTACCTTGAAGTCTGTGGGATGTGCTATTTTAATTTGAGAAAATATATATTCACTTTGTTTTGAGAATCTTGCTTAAATTAGTCAAGATGTTTTCCTGTAGTTAGTCTTAGAAAATAGGGTAAAAATGTGATATATATATGTTGCAGACCAGAAAGGTTCCTCTGCAACTGCAGTTCTGTGTCATGCCATTTAAATACATAGAGATGAATTATTTAAAGCCAAATGGTATTTGCTATCATTTACTAAGCATTGTTCACGATTAATGTACGTACGGGGGAGGTGCCTGAGGATTGGAGGAAAGCAAATGTCACTCCAGTCTTCAAAAAGGGCAAAAAGGAGGACCCGGGTAATTATAGACCGGTCAGCCTCACCTCTGTCTCTGGGAAAGTAATGGAACAGCTTATCCTTGGTGCCATCTCAAGGCATATCAAGGATAAGAGGGTTATTAGGGACAGTCAGCATGGCTTTACCAAGGGTAAGTCATGCTTGACCAACCTCATAGCCTTTTATGAGAATGTAACAAGATGGATCGATGATGGCAGAGCAGTGGATGTGGTCTACCTTGACTTCAGTAAAGCCTTTGACACAGTCTCCCACAGTATCCTCACAGCTAAGTTGAGGAGGTGTGGTGTAGACAATAGAGTAGTGAGGTGGGTTGCAAACTGGCTTAAGGAGAGAAGCCAGAGAGTGGTAGTCAATGGTGCGGAGTCTAGTTGGAGGCCAGTATCTAGTGGAGTGCCTCAGGGGTCAGTACTGGGGCCAATATTATTCAATATATTCATTAACGATTTAGACGAGGGAATAGAGTGTACTATCAGCAAGTTTGCTGATGACACTAAGCTGGGAGGGGTGTCTGACACGCCAGAAGGCTGTGCTGCCATCCAGCGGGACCTGGACAGGCTGGAGAATTGGGAATAACCTAATGAAATTTAACAAGGGCAAGTGTAGAGTCCTGCATCTGGGCAGGAACAACTCCATGTTCCAGTATAGGTTGGGAAATTACATATTAGAGAGCAGTGTAGGGGAAAGGGACCTGGTGGACAGCAGGATGACCATGAGCCAGCACTGTGCCCTTGTGGCCAGGAAGGCCAATGGCATCCTGGGGTGTATTAGAAAGGGGGTGGTTAGTAGATCGAGAGAGGTCCTCCTTCCCCTCTACTCCGCCCTGGTGAGACCACATCTGGAATATTGTGTCCAGTTCTGGGCTCCTCAGTTCAAGAAGGACAGGGAACTGCTGGAGAGGGTCCAGCCTAGGGCAACGAAGATGATTAAGGGAGTGGAGCACCTCCCTTATGAAGAAAGGCTGAGGGAGCTGGGTCTCTTTAGTTTAGAGAAGAGGAGACTAAGGGGGGACCTTATCAATGTTTATAAATATATAAAGGGTGAGTGCCATGAGGATGGAGCCAGGCTCTTCTCGGTGGCAAACAATGATAGGACAAGGGGTAATGGGATCACGCTGGAACACAAGAGGTTCTGCTTAAATTTGAGAAGAAACTTCTTCTCAGTGAGGGTGGCAGAGCACTGGAACAGGCTGCCCAGGGAGGTTGTGGAGTCTCCTTCTCTGGAGACATTCAAAACCCGCCTGGACATGTTCCTGTGTAACCTCATCTAGGTGTTCCTGCTCCAGCAGGGGGATTGGACTAGATGGTCTTTTGAGGTCCCTTCCAATCCCAAACATACTGTGATACTGTGATACTGTGATCTGCATCTCAGGGACTAGTCCTCTAAATATGTATTTTTTTGCTAAGAACTTTCAGTTGAGTTCTCCAATCTTCAAGGCCTAGAAAGCTCAGAAATTTGCATTTGGGAGGCACTGGACAAGTAAGCACTGACAATGGGTGTAGTTTTCCTTGTGCAGGGATGTATTCACCTCTTCCCAGGATCAATTTTTTAATTATTGTTATTAACAAATTCATTTAATAAGGCTCAAGTACCAGTTTGTCAACATAATGCCACGTATCATTAAATAAGAAAATAGGAGGGATATGTGCCTTTAAAACGCGCTGGGTAGAAATTAAATTAGTGCTCTTACCTTATGCTTTTTGTATAGTCTGCTATTTATATATGTATATAATTGCCATTAATGGATTTTTTTTTGTGTGCGTGTGTGCATTAGTAAAGTGTATACAGACCCCTTATTGCAAATTCCACATGGATAGAGTTTATAGCTCAGCAGAAAACATTTAGCATCAGTATTGCTGAAAATTTGTTTTCTTAGTGTCCCTAATCTTTTAACCTGTTTAGGAGTTAGAACATTCCGGAAAGCCATACTATCTCTGCAAGGAAAATGTCCTTGTACAAAGTGAATTTCACCGTGATTAACGTTTTCTTTTTTTATTTATCTTTTTTCTTTTTTTCTTTTTAACTAGTAGTCTTTAAAAATAGAACTATTTTCCATTTTTTCTAGTATTATTTCTAATTTCTGTTTTTTTTGTTTTGTTTTTTTTTTTTTTTCATTTTGCTGCATATTCATTGCCGCACCTGTGTTTCATTTCAGTGTTTCTGCGGATTACTGTCTCATCTTTCTGTTTATTTGGAAATAGTGTGTGATCTAAACCTGCAGTGTCCTTAACCGGCTAAATACATTCGACTGTTCTGTCCTGAAACACTATTCTTTGCTCTCTAGATTGGATTCATTACAGGTTTACAGGTATCTGCTTCTGCCAGTGACAGCTGAAGATTCCTGATGTTTTTGTGGGTGGTGGTTTTTTTTTTCTTCTTAGCTAGCTAGTGGTATTAAACCTTTTTTTTTTTCTTTTCTTTTTTTTTTTTTTTTTTCCCAGGCAGCTTCAATTTGCAAAGGCTGAGCAGGTCAATCTATTGTCCTTGCTGGCGGCCCAAGATGCTGCTGGCCTGCTGCACAATAGGCAGCCTTTGGGGGTCAAAGCCTGCATGTGGCTGATAACAGTGCTATTCTTGGCTAGAAAACACCATGATTAGTGAGCTTCAGTCTGCCTCAGCATGAGACTGGAGCTCAATGGCAAATCCTAAAGATGCCACATTCAGGGATCTCTTCTGTCTTTTTCTTTAAGAATGGAAGCTGCAAACTCAGAAATCAAAACCCTACTGTTGTTTTTTTTATTATTTTGTTTTGTTTGCTTTTTAATTATTTTGTTTTATTTTATTGAAACTTAAAATAAATAAGAAAGCAGATGTGTGTGAAGGGAGCAAACTTCAGTTTTGCTGCTTCGTCTGTGCACACAGCGTCTGTGCTTCCTCGGACAAGTAGGAGTTGTGCTTCCTGATTTCTATATTTCCATCTGCATGAACTCACCTTCCTCCTCCCTGGCGCTGGGGTGAACCAAGCCCCTGGTAGGGCTCCAGCTGCCAACTGCCTGGTTGGGGAGCAGGTCTGTGGGAAAGGCCCTGGGGATTGGGGCAGACAGCTGGACAGAAGACCACAGCACGTCCTGGCTGCAGGGGGGACATACAGCAGGCCACTCTTAGGTGCATGGCACTAGGATGAGTGACAACAAGAAATCACAGAATGTTTGGGATTGGAAGGGACCTCTGGAGATCATCTAGTCCAACCCACCTGCTCGAGCAGGTTCATCCAGAGCAGATCGCACAGGAACATGTCCAGGCGGGTTTTGAATGTCTGCAGAGAAGGAGACTCCACAACCTCTCTGGGCAGCCTGTTCCAGTGCTCTGACAGCCTGAAAGTAAAGAAGTTTCTCCTCATATTCAAAGTGAACCTCCTGTGTTTCAGTCTGCACTCATTGCCCCTCATCCTATGAGAGCTGCAGCCTAGGTGTGAGGAAAAACTTTGTCCCCATGACAATAGCTGGGTGCTGGAGCAGGGCGCTCAGAGAGGTTGTGCCATTTTCAGCCTTGGAGGTTTTCAAGACCCAATGGAGCAACCTGTCTTAGAGCTGACCTTGCTCTGAGCATGAGGTCAGATTTGGGACTTCCTGAGGCTCCTTCCTACCTGAAGTACTCTGTGCTCCTATCATCTTAAATGCCTTTTGAAAGTAATCACTGTGAGCCTAACTAGCAATGGAAGAAAAAAAAATATTCAGGAAGCAGTATAAGTCAAAACATAAGGGAAGACATAATTTCTACAGATTTAAAACCAAAATAGGGTTTTAAATGCTCAGATTACCTACAGTTAGGTGGGAGCCACAGAGAACCTTATAAATCAGACTTACAATGCATAGCAACTTGTTGGATGAGTGAAATGTGGGAAATCAGACATTTGTTTAGGCTTAGAGAGGGTTTGTATCATGACCCAAACAACAGAGATTTCAAACAGAGGTGGGAACCATCTTGGACCTGCAAATTATTAATACAAGGTCTGGTTAGAAATGTAAATATTTTAATGACAGTATCCTTAAATTTATTAAATGTGGTGGGTTAAGCAAGACTGAATACAGTACCACAGCAGCATAATATAAGCTTTCAAGAATTTGAATAGGCAGAAATCAATGAGTATAGGAAGTATGTGTGATGTAGTGGAAAGAAAGCAAATGTGATAGCAATCTAGAGCACTCTACAGTTTAATCAATGATGTTACTACAAAATAAAAATTAAAAAAACAGTGGGTAATAAAGTAACTTTATCAAGTGCTGTTGTGAAATCCAAAGATAAAGCAGGCAAGAAATAAAGTAGCGTGGTGAAAACAAAATAAAAAGGGATGGTTTTAAAGTCTTATCGGGGGAAAATGGTGTATAGAAGTACAGCTTTTACTGGTGGAGGGAAAAAAAAGATCAAAAGGAAAAAAAAGATCAAAGAAAAAATCACCATATTCTAGAAACCTATAAATACAGAAGTGTATCTTACAGAATAAAAGTCAACTGCCTAACATGTGCAAGCATGCCAGAGGAAAAATAAAGACTAAACTAAAAATAGTTTCGTTAACAAGTGAAAGAGGTAAAATACTGATGGTTTTACATGCTTCAGCTAATTAAGTGCTTCAAGAAGTAGCTTCACGAGGAGTAATATGGAATACATACAAGAATGGATTAAGTGTATCTAAGGATATGCAAAGCTGCTAAAGACAATGTCTCTGTATCATGGTATTGACACATTGCTATTCTCTTCTTCACTCACTGGCTAAGACTAGGTAACCCAATGTCTTTGCAGGAATGCATTCCCAAATTCCTCATTGCTTTGACAAAATCTACAGCTTTACTAGTACACTATTAAGCCAGAGAAGTAAAACTGTGTCACACTGGTCAAATAAGCAGGGGCGGACAATTCATGTTTGCTGGATTATTAATATTACAAGCATTGTAAATTTAATATGAATAGAGTTTTTCTTTTTTTTATATGCTCAATAAAGCTTCACCATCATAAATTAGGCAAAAAAAATTGCAGGATTATTTCAGACTCCTCCAACTGAGGAGAGGTAGATTGGACATAACTTATAAAATAATAGAAATGCTGATAGCTGTTTAACAATTAATAGATCTGTAAAAGTAGAATTAAAAGGTATTTGCATCACAGAACTTGTCTTTTATTAATATCTTTGATACACTTTTTTGAACAAATTAATCTAAGGAGATTTAAATGAGAATTTAAGAGCTGATATTCTCACAGGAGCAATGTACATGTGCATCCCTAGACTTCTTTCTTTTTAAATGTGTTTTCTTTTGACTTTTAATGATGTTTCATTTTCAAAAATGCTGATGAGATACAGTTTGGCATGATTTGAAGTTGGTAAAAGAATGGGTAAATTAGTTTAGTTATACTCATGCCTTTTTTTTTATATATATATTTCAATGAACTCTGGTGAACAGAGAGGTACTTCAGCATATGGTTACTAACCTTGAAGAATACATGCATGTTATTATTCTTGTTAAGGCTTGTGGTTTTATGTATGTATCAGAGGAAAGTATACTGTATAAATCTAAGTTGGGTTTTTATTAACGAAGTTTCAAATAAGTGTTCAGGGTAGCCAGAGCCCTAGCATGAGGTATGAGTAACATGGACAATAAACAGGAAAGATGTAGACATAACAAACTATTTCATACAAGTAAGAAATTCTGGGGGGAGTTATCAAATTAGTGGCTGAGTGGTTCTTTGGAAATTGTGGATCTTAGTTAAATAAATGTTAATATAGTTTTTTGAGAGGTCATTGGAATGTAACGAATTTTAAAAGTGAGGTATGTTACAACAAATTTTCTTGTAATTGGAGAGGTTTACCATCCTTTCCTATCAAATTAATGGACTCAAGCAATGTTGTTAGCCTTTTTGTCTAACATATAGTTTTGTTCTGACTGATTGAATTTTACACCTTTACCACTAGGCAGAAGCTAAAAACAAAGCTTGCACTTAAATGTCCTCTGCAATCTAGTTTATACCAACTTAAAATCTATAGATCCTTTCAGTTAATGACTGGGTTTTTTTCCATCTTGAATCAGAAATCCTTTAGATGTTCAACTTAATTTTTTCACTTCTGATGAGTTCTCATACAGTGTCAGCTCCCTGGTCAGGTTTCATCAGTTTTCTTTGTATTGGCTCTTGAGAATCAGCAAGGAATATAAATCCAATGTTATACATGACCTCACTGTATCCCACCTTTCCATATTCTTCTTTGTTTTTCCAAAGCAAAATATCTGCTGAAGGGAAAAATATAAAGTTGTATAGGAGAACCAGAAGTCCTATCAAATGGTGTCTTTGGAACTTTCAAGGAAACTTTTTCTTGAAATCTACAGCCAGTTTCCTGTCTGAAGCCCTTAACTTATAAAGGATCATTGACTGGAGGAAAAAAGGAAATGTGTAATGACATGTTCAACTACAGTCTCATTTAATTAAACAGAAATAGTAGCACTGAGTTAAGGGAGTAGCAGTTAAATAGTATCTAAGTACCTGGGAAATATACTCTAGGAGGGCAACAGCAATAGCAAGGGAAGTATATTATCTCCCATTGGAGCACAAGGCGTCTGATTACCTGTGGTGATGAATCCTTCTATATTAAAATGTATCTGCTGAAAAAAATGTGAGGAAAATCAATTGTGAGGTGACATTTTTATGAGAGCTGAAAAAAAGCAGTCCATAAATGTTTTCTTGACTGTGTCTAAACAGAATCAGTACAAAATCTGTTCCAAGACCACAACTTGAATAATCATGGTGTGAATTTTTGGTTTCAAATCTTCAGGTCTAATAGCAGAAGAAAAAAAGGCAAAGACCAGGTGGCATAATTTTATTGTCCCTGGAACATTTCTTTTTACACTGGACTAATTTTGTTTCTTTCTTTGAAGCTATTCACAAGCAGCTACAATGACAAGTCAAGTCCACAAACTTAAAAAAATCCACCAGATACCTCTTTACTGATATCACAACATTTCTGCCTGTCCTAAAACATATTATAAACCCTTGTCATGGGAGGATTGTGCAACTCATACAGACAACATCCTCAAGTGTAAACTTGGCACCACTGAGGCTGTACAAGAAATTCATGTGAGTGTGTAGCTGCCTCGAGCATAGTGGTATTTTCAGAAATACTTAACTCTATCTTACTTTGGTACTTTGTTCTGCTTCCCTCTGTTCCCAGTTGATTCTTAGGCACAGCCTGTTGATTTCCAAGTGAAGACTTAGAGCAGACAATAGTGATTTTTCTTTTGAAAAAAAAATATCTTTTTGTACGGTCCTCCAACTGTTCCGAGAAAGGTAAAAAGCAGGCTTATATGTGAAAGGAAAGCACTCACTGGTAGGGCTATGAAACAATTGCTGCAAATCTAATCTTCTCAGAACACATCTCTACTTTATTGTTCTTGCCCTCAATAAATATTTGGGTCCAAGCTGCACTTCAAATTTTCCCCTGAGTCAGATTTCACCTGACACAAATAATTTCTTTTGAATAGCTGGATACTTTAAGAAATTTAGGTTACTTACTATGTGGTGAAAAGCTACTCAACTAAAGAGGGTAATAAAGCAGGAACAGAGGAGCTCCAGATGACCACAGCTTACCAAATGCTAATCCTGCCATCATGCCTGCCAAGCAAATCACTACTTGTTACTGAAGTGTAATTGTGCAGTGCAGCTGCATTCACTCACCCAGGTGGATGAAGTTAAGGAATCCAGCTGACCAGCAGAAGCATTCTAGCTCCAGATGTCTACTTGGGTCTCTTTGAGTTTTCTGCCCAACTGCAGGGTTGTCTCAGCTGGTTTAGCTCAGTGCCTGAGGCTGTGCGTTCAAGCCGGCTACAGTGGAAACACCCTACAGTGGGATTAACTGTTCAAGACAGTCCTTATTCTCTTTTCGTGTTTAGTTATTAATCCTCCAACAGCAGACTTGGCCAGAGGAGTTTCCCATTCAACCTTCTTCCCACTTTCTGCAAGCAACTTGTTCCTTGACAACTCCACAGGATATTACCCACCTTTTTAACTGTTGTTATTTGTTTGCTTGCTTGTTTGTTTTTGTTTGGTTGGATTTTTGTTTTGTGTGTGTGATTGCTGAGATCTGAATATTAAAATGGCTTCCTAAAATATCGAGAGATATTCTTCCAGGTTAAGTTTCCTCTCTCAGCTAATCACTCCTTTCACTTTGCAGTAGGATACGGCCAGCTCTGTTGTGTGGCCAGCCTTGCATGACAAGTCTCTCAATATGAAATTTTCACTTTTAAGCAATAATTTAAAAAAAAAGAAAATACTAGTTTTGCATTAGTTTGCATTGGGATGTGATAGTCAGTAGAACCTATCATGGACATGGCAGGGAGAGCATAAAACAGTCTAATAGGGAAAACCTTCTAAACTGGGTCTACCAACAGAGGAATTGTAATGTAAAAATGTCATTTGATATATGTGGGAGAGGAGGGATAGCAACTTTTCTAGATTCCAGGTCATCTCTTGTCTCTCTCTTATTGCTGGGTGAGTTTGTGTTTTTCCTTAAAATCTTCCCAAATTCCTTCTCTTTGCAAAAGTTATGTTGTGGTGAGTCTTCAGTGTTATTTTCTTCTCTATTCTTCATAACATTATTATAAAATAACAAACCCCTGTGAATAAGGTTATTCATATAGCAACATATACAATAATTATAATAGTTAAACGAGTTATTTTATGATAGACCCATCAGGTTCTGATGTCTCAAACCATACCTTTAAGACAAAGGCAAAGTATTAATTGCAAGAAGCATCATGCATTTTGGCAGAAAATAGCAGCTATCTTTACGAACACTTATGATAATAACACCTTTGAGGTCACCTTGATTACTCTCAGAAATGTGACTGAAGGAAAGTCAACACGAAAAGTTCTGTAACTCATGTCTCTTCAGAGTTATTTTCAAGTCTTATCTTTAGTATATAAGTAGGTTTCCATGTTCATTTCACAGAAAATATTTTTTGCCAAATTCTCCTTTTTGTGAAACTTAAAATAAATTTCCATTGTATATCACTTATCCCTTATATTCTTAGGTAAGTGAAAGTGAAAACCTACATAAAAGTCACTAAAATCGAGCACCAAACTGCAGGCATTATTCTCTTGTCTAAGGTGTTGGATTGGTTGTCATCTTGAGAAATGTAGTTGTCCTTTAATCCAAACACCATTTTATGTACATAATAAAAGTGATTTCTTCCCAGCAGTCACATCTAGCCATTGGCTCATAAATTCTCACGAACCCTATCTTGTTGTCCCTGATGAAGGACATTCCTTTACTTGAAGTCAAGAGCAATCAGGTATTAAAATCACTTCAAGCAGGCACTCACATGGTGAGTTATGAAACAAACAACTATAGGCATCAGGATTAGCAGAGAAGAACTGACTGGAACAGTTAAACCAAAGCAGACTTAGTACCTAAGCTTTTCCTCTTCTGTGATGTCTTCTAAAATAAAATATAAAGTTGTTTGTGTGTGTGTGTATGAAAATACAATGCTTCTCAAAATACCTTACAAAATACTTTCACTGTGAAAGGTGAAAGTCTTTGGATAACTTTGTTCATCTGTCAACCATTACTAAATGAAGAGTGAAGTCAGGTGATAGCAAATAATAATCATACTGCAGACTGATTACTAGACAACTACTCAATAAACCTGGTTTATTGCAGCATAGGAACTACTTTCCTGGAACAGTAATGACTACCTCTAAATAAGTTTTCTAAGTAATGTGTCAATTCAGATTCCATAAAACTGTATTGCTCCAACTCAGAACAGGTTTTTTTAAGGATGCAGTTAAAATGTAGCCAGATAGGGCTGACTCTCCCTAGAAGTTCATTGTCTTATAGGATTCTTCACAGCTTAAATTGAGCTTAGAGAGTCCTCATCATCACGGCCTAAAGCTTTATTGCACCCAAACAGCATATAAGATTCTTTTAATACTTTCTGCAGTATATTTTTCCACTCTAGACAATCACTATCTGCTTTGCTTGCAAACACTGGAAGGTAGTAGTGCTTGCTATACTCGGGTAGTCTTTCAGAGCAGGAGGTGGCACACCGTGTATCATGGAAAGGATTAATCTTTTCCAGTGATCTAAACAAAACTAACCATATTCATCTCTTCTCTCTGATGAGCTATAAAAATGGGTGAGTAATTTCACCTCCCTGTTCTAAGGCACCTTCCTCAGAAAAACATACATCCCCTTTTGGAAAGGTCCTACCCTCTCCATTGATTTGAGAGTGTCCACCTGATGATCTCAGACTGTCAAAGTTGGATGACTTGAATCTCATTTTGAACTTGCTTGTTTTTGAGGTGGTTCTCTGATGTAACTGCATGCAAGAATACAGTTGGAACACCTTGATCTCAACGCCTCTGCTGATGTTTTCAAGTCTGTAGCATGGTCCTAGACTGGCATTGATAGGGCGACCATTCATTAGGAATTTTGGACAGATGGGCTGGTCTCTTCCTCAGGATATTCAGCTGGCCCAGCTCCTGTAGTCTTTTTTTTTTTTTTTTTTTTATTGTTGCCCTTGGTCTGCTGTCAGAGTAAGAAAACAGAGTTTCCCACCACTTGGTCTGTGTCTTAGCAGTCCTTGGTATTGCTTAGGCCAGTTACGTAAGCTGTCTCTTCTTCCATGTTGGGTAGGAAAATTAACAGTCCCTTTGCTTACATGGTTTCCTCAGCAGGTAGATGGAAATGAGTGGGGAAGAACAGCCATCCCTCTGCTTCCCCAGTTCAGTAACAAGCAACTCTTGAGGAGAATGGACTGACACTGGTCTCCTGCTCGGAGATTTATATCTTATTTAGGGAATATGATATAATTTGTTTGACAGATGTGACAAGGTCAGGGAGAGATAAAGAAATTGTTATTGGGAGCAGAACTGTATGTACTTGTGGGGGAGGGAATTCACTGATTTGGAAGGAAAAAGCAGGAATATGGAGGAGAAAGAGGTGGTCGTAGATGAGTTGAAAAGGAATGGAAGAAGAAGATTTGGGGAAAACAGAAAAAATGAAACAACAAAATCTATGGTAAGTAAGACCAGAATGGACTGCTGAGGAAAGGAGCATTTTTAAGGAGTGAAAACACCTTGGTGAGAATGAGAGTTGATGATAATGATATCAGTTCCTAAATTAAGGGGAAACGAACATAAGAGTAATGTATCTCCTGAAAAAAGGAGGGAAGACTCACCAAAACACATACCAAATGGAAAGGAGAAACAAATGAAATTGAAAGGTGGATTTCTAATTTGATAGAGTGGTTAAGACCAACATTTTACAATAACTTGCAATTTGTATTATTATTGTATGCACTGCAGAATGCTAGTTTCTTGGCAAAATGCTATTAAAACATCCCTCAACAAGAGCACTAGCGTGGGTGTCTCTGTTTCTTCTTGGTTCTAGGATGCTGGAGTAAGCAAAGGCATTCCTCAAGCTTTTGGCAGTCTTTTAGGGATCCCAGTTGCTGATCATTAGGCAGATTGAAGTTCAGACTGAACTCTTTTACTTGACATGATATCCAGCAGGGAGCCAATTTAGAGAGCAGGGGACAGGTGCATTATGTCCAGGCTCCAGATTCCTCCAGGCTGACACTTGTATGCTGAGGTTGATGGTGTTGTTTGAAGCCAGTCAGAAGATAACGATGACTTTTATCAATCTGAAATCCCATTTTGTTTTTCTTTCTTTGTCCTGTGAGGGCAGATGTGATATTAGGAAATCAATCAGGACTCATGAAAACATACCAGCTAGTATTTAGGGATTGTAAATTCAGAGTAGGAGCTAAACACAGCTGCTGGGGGTGGTGTATACAACCAATTAGTAGTATAATCAGGTAACTGGAATTGTTCTTAACAATTGTTAAAAAGATAAGCTGTATATTTCTGATGTGCAATTTATGTTATTTTTTTTGGAAGGAAGTGCTATTTGATAACTCTTTCTAGCCATGGAAAGAGACCTCTTACCTCTTAATTTTTATAAAGAGCAACTTAGTTGCTGCATTGCATTGATTCTCAGAACCTAAGGGGTAGGGTTAGAGAGAATACAATATAAGCAAGTTAATTATTAAATAAATATTATTGTTATTCTATTGTTCTGAAGCAATATCTGCAATACCTTCATTGTTATGTAGCATTTTTACCATTGTAACAAAAACTGCACTGTTTGTCTCATACTTCACAGTTTTATAAGGTTTTATTGCTTCTGTTCTGTTAGCTTTCCATGCATAAATAGTGGGTTTTTTTCTACTTGTGTCCACAGGATCAGTCATTTTATGACCTTGAATGTCTGTGTGTCTTTGTATAGCATAAAACAAAATAGGATCCCCCTGGTATACTCAGCAATTATAAAGATTATAAGATTATAATAATAATTATTATAAGATCTAATTTTAACGTTAACCCTTTCAAAGTGTTGTCTTCCTTTGTGGACCAGTTTTCCTCTTTGAGCAGCATCTTCCATAAGGCAGGAGGAAATAAATTGCCATGACTCAGTGTGGCTCATCCTGAGAGATGTGTCCTGACTGCAGGGCTGGTTGTGGAAGGGAAATAAGAGGCATGAATAACCCTGAAATGCCTCAGTGCGGCTAAAATGCACCCTGAAAAAGAATTCACTACCTTACTTTGACAGGCCTAAATATTTCAGTTGGCTTTGTTTTGTTTTGTTTTTCCTTTTTTTCCCAATGGAAAATGTGAGCAAATCTTCCATTTTGAGGAGCTTTGATGAATGGAAGTTTTTGTGGTTTTTAGGTTTGTGGTGGTTTTGTTTGTTCGTTTGTTTTTGTTTTGTTTTTCCAGACAGTTTTCCAGTTTACAGTCTGCGATATTCTGAAGTCTTTGACAAAAAGCAAATATTTATCAGAATTTTAGGGAAGTCCAGCAGCCCTGTGGTAGCTTCTCTAGAACAAATCAGGATTTTTCAAAGTAGTTACTGTGCCTAGCATCTAGACTGAATCCTAGAGAACTTTTAGAAGCTGGAAGTTATCATCTATCCCTGGACTTCCTGACTCACTTTAGGCAATCTAGAAAATTTGGAAGTTCCTTAATTTAGAGAAAAATGAGCAGACAAATATGGGCAGGATACACATTTACTGGTATTTTTAGTTGCTTTTCCTTGGGGACTGAGAGGAATTTTTCTTTGCTAAAGAAACACAATTTTCAAGATGTATTTCTTGAAAATGCTATTAAGTATCTAATTTTAATCTGATTTAAAACTATGGAAGTTAAAATTCAGGATTGTGGCCATTTTAAAAATTAGCATGATTCTACTGAACTATACCATTCAGGAAGTTCTGTCTTGCCCAGCAGGTATGGACATAATGCACTTTTTTAACACATATATACAAATTTGCCTTAAAAAGATTACTTCTCAGAACAGTTTGCATGTGTGTGGATATGAAAGAGCATAAAAAATTAAATTAAACATCTTTGTTTGAGACAAAGAGGTTATGATGACCGAGGCATTTGACCTGGAGGTTGTGCAGCTTTTGTAGATTTGCATATTTTGTCTTCAGCTTTTAAAATACAGTCAGAAATTCTAATTTGATCTACGAGGTAGAAAAAATAGTAAGGCAGAGTGCTTAAGCAGAGTGCTGAGTCTGAAACCAGATCACTGTAAATCTTTCTTTTGTCATCTTTTCGAGTTAGAAACTAAAATAAAATTTTATTTAAATTTAAGCTTGTAGAGCTACCTTTGCTAAAAAAAAAAAGATAAATAAGAAATTGTTTACTCTTTTCAATTCATTGCTAATTTAATGAAAGGAACATAACTAAAATGAAAATAGAAATGTTAGCAACAGCTGATAATGAAATTCTTTGAAGTGGGGGAAAAAAGCCTTTTGTTTAAAGACTTGTTTAGCATTCAAAAAAAGGACATCCTCTACCTTTTGCGTGTATCTCAAATAAAGCAAAACAATCTTAAACATAACTCTTAACTGAGAAAATATAGAGATGGTGTTGTTTACTCTCTGTCCTAGATGATATTTGGCTTTTTGTGTTAGAAGTAAAAAACTAACACATAAAAGAAAATGTATTGAAGACAAACTTGTAATCTGGGCTCAGGCAATAGTATACATCTTTTGTAAGAGTGAAAAACCATTTAGAGCAGTCCATATGCCAGGCACGCAATTATTTACTACTATATTAAAAAGAGCATATTTATTTTAAGTAGTAGATTATTTAGTTGTAACATCTTACTCATCTCTAAATATTTTACCGGTTATTTTTGGAAGCAAAATAATTTCATTTACTGTATAAGAGGTCCCAGGAGGCATGCCACTTAAAGCTTTTTCCAAGTTTTTGATGTGTTTTATAGAATGCTTAAATTTTCATTTTTTTCTAAAGATTTTTCTTTTTTCTCCAAAATAATGTTCTCTTTAAAACAACTTTAGAAGATTCTCAAAAGGTCTTGATGGTTCCAGCACATTTCCTGTTCTTTTTCTCAGTTTTACATTTCCTTTTTATGAAAACAATTACATAGAATATTAAGGAATCAACAGGGAAAAGGTAAGCAGCAGCAAGCGTGATAAGTACTGTGGTCAGCTAGGATAGCTGCATCTGAGAAAGGGTATAGCTTATAAAAAGGAAAAATGGAGATCTAAGAGAACAGAAGAATTAAAGGAAGAGCTTAAAGACATGAAGAAAGAGCCCCCAAAAAGAAGCTGCCGTCATCAGATATGCAGGTTTTTCTGCTCTGCAGATATAGATTTATTTGGAAGATACAACAAATTATGTTTTAATGAAGAGTACTGTAGTTGGCATGTGGGCAAACTGCTGACTTTGACTTGTAGATATTAGTTATTCATCTCATGAATTGTTATTTAATTGTATAATATTACTTTCTATCCAGTAATTGAAACAAAACATGGCTAGCAAATAGAATAAATTAAAAAGAATGCAAGCATAGCTGAATGGGCATGACACTTGAAAAATTTTTGGAGCTGTTAGGTATATTGCAGGTATTCATCAGGAGCAAACTGACATAATGGCATTCATGGCAAAGAGTCTGTGCTCAGGTGACCCATTTGGTGACTCACGCCTCCATTTCTCCTCTCCCACCCAGCTGTAGTCAAATCTCTGTTCCTCATAAATGAAACTATTTGCTTTGCTATACTTGAAGCATGATGTGCCGCCCATCCTACTCTACTGGCCCAGTTTCTCCAGTTCCAGGAGTCAGTGGGACACTGGAGGTCAGCTGTCAATCTTCTTGCCTGGCATGAACTTTAGTAGTAAATGTCAGCAAGTTCTTGAGCTAGCAGTGGATTTCTCATCATAGTTTAAGACCCTGATAAACCTCTTACTGATGCTGTTGTAACGATCAACATGCTGTATATATTTCCATTTTAGATGAAGAAAAACATAAGGACTTGACTTAAATAAACCAAGTACACAAGACGGGCTGTGATCTTAGCAGTCTTTGATTTTCTTTGCTATAAATTGTCCATAAGAAGCTTTGTCCTCTTAATCCTTGCTGGTTTATAGACAATTTGTTGTTTTACAATTAAGTACAGATGGTTTGGAGCTGTAATGCTGATTAAAAAAAAAAAAAAAAAAAAAAAGCTTAGGATTGCTTCAATTTCCGGGTTGGATTTTAATGGTAATCCATGTCTGAAACACAATAAATCTGTTTTTATCTGATCTTTAGTGCTTATTCACATAGCTGACATGTTTCAGTGATTACCATATGTATATAAAATAATACCATTATCATATTTAGTGAAAGAGCAAATCTGTAAGAAGGCTGTATAATAGCATCCAGCTCTACAGTTTATGCTACTCATGGCCTATCTTGCTGCTTTCATTTAACCGTGCAAGAAGTGTCTTCTGACACACGGGAGGTTTAATTTTACAGTTGGAATATCATTGTTAAGAAATTGGGTAACGTGGGAAATTCTTTAGTGTAATTATTTAATGTGGAGAAAATAGCTGAAAACTTCCAGAATGATTCATTTCCCAGTATCTTTTTAGGAAATTCTGTCTTTCTCTTCTTAAAACACAGACATAAGCAAACATAGAAGTCTTAAGCCTGTGTAATACTTTTAACTGTTTTAAAGTAGGATGGGACCTCTTAATAGGTTTCAAATATCACCTTTGCCATGAGCCTATTAGACATTTTAAGCTGTTAAAAGAAATCCACTCCCTAAGTATTTGCTCCTCTAACTGTAGACAGTCATGTCCCCCTGCACCCACTTTTGACAAATAGTCTCATCCACGTCTTTATCAGCTGATAGAGGGAAAACAGTATTTTCAGGAAGGAAATCACCCCACCGAAGACACTGCCTGAAGTCTGGAGGTATCTTTGGCTTTTAGATGATGTTTGAAGGCAGTGTTCCCCATTGTTAGGTGTCTAAGGTTAGGCAGGAGGAAGAAAGAAAGAAAGGTCCAAGCAACCAACTTCTTATATTTTTATCCATGTTGGGCCTTACCATGCTCTGTGAATATTTACATTTTCAGCTGCTAGTTGAACCGTTACTAGAACAACACCTAACAAACTTTAAAGTAGTGGAATATGGCAACGTTTTCATAACAGAAAATTATCCCAGAGTTGCATATTTAGTAAAGGTTGCTTCGATGCCTGATGAAATAACTGTGTAAACACAGGGAGAACAAAATCTCAGACCATTTAAAAAGATATGTGAGTAATCACCTGTGTGTGTTTTCTGACTGATGGGGCTGTATTTTTACAGCAGCCATACGCTGTCAGTCACAATTTTGGTGTTGGCCCCTAAGCCCTCTGTAGCTTTTGCTAAGACAAGAGCTTTTGTGTCAGCAGGAACCACACCAACGCTGCTGTGTCAGTAAGCTGTTGCATACACATTACATACATGTTCCATGCAGCTTGCCTAAGATTGTATCTTGCTTGGACCTGATGGACACCATGTGTGCAGGTATACAATACCTCAGGTAATGGAAGCTGATGCTGACCTAGTTCTCATGTTCTAAACATTGGTGAACCATGTGCCTTGGTAGAGGTGTTGAAGGCTGTCTTTACTGATGGAGTAAAACTGTGAGGCTTTTTTAGCTGAAAACAGTAATGTCTAATAGTATTTAAAGACCTTGTTCTTTAATGCTTGGATATCAAAATTTAAGAGACTATTTGATGTTAATTAACCTGTTTTTATCAACTTACCTCAAGTATGAGTAACTTTTATGATGCTGTTCTAAATTCTTCAAAATCGATGATAATATGTGAGACACAAGTAGCCCTTTGACTTCTTCTGGATGAGAGGAGGAGGAAGTTGCTTAGGGAGGAGTCAGCAGAGGATAATCCGTACATAAACAGCAACCCAGCCAAGACCATTTTGTTCCCTGCCCTGTCCTGGCAACTCTCCACTCTGACAGGTGCTTAAAGTCCAGAAAATAGGGAAGCCTTCACTGCTGCTCTGCAGTAGCAGTCATCTGTCATGGCAGTCTTTCTCTGCTTTACTCTATTTCTAGTTCGGCTGGCTCAAGGTCTCTTGCTGGCTTCCACGTTATTTTGGCTGTTCCTGCTGGCTGCAGCATTCCTGCCCTTACCTCCAGGGATGAACACAGTGACGAAAGTCACCTTTCCCTTAATAATAATTGCAGTGGTGATCTCTTTCACTTCTGCCCCTACAAGCAGATACTGGGCATCTATTAATATCTACTCCTCACTTCCAGTGTTTTTCCAGCCTTCCACTCTCACCCTGCTTACTTGCAGTGGTGAGAGCACAGGCCTCAAGAGAAGGTACCACACTGTCTAGCCATGGGCAGGCTAACAGAGATCACACTTGCAAAAATCAGTCCCTTTGATAATACAATCAAATAGAAAGGACACCCAGCTTGGGAGGAATTGTTTTTAAATTTCATTTTCATTCAGTATTCAACAGCTACATGCCATGGAGGACAGAAGAAATGGCTGATCTATGTCCAGGATCTGCATACCTGGTTATTATATTAGCTGTCTTGCTCAAAGAAGTGTACTGGCAGCAGAACACTCATTACAAAGCCATTCTCAAAATCTGGTTAAGCCAAACAAGAATCTTCTCAAAGGAATTGTCAGTCTGGTTTTGTACCTTGTTTCTGTACATTTATGCTGTTTCAAAATGGTGAGTCAGGGCTAAAACAGCATACAGAAAGAGGTAGCCATGTCCTTGCACTGAAATTATTGGGAATGATTTTGTCTAAGGAAAAATCAGAAAAGCTTTGCTTTGCCACAGTAACTAAACAAACCTTGCAACATGCACAGGAATTGATAAGTGAAGAAGTGCATGCTTAGTTTTCACTTTAGTATTTTAAAAAGAAGGAATGGTCGTGTCTGTGAAACACTCACTTCTATCTAGACCAGAACATTGCGATTAGAGATTTTATGTTCTGTAATACAGTGTAATTTGCTTTCTTGCAAATGTTGCAAAAAAAACATTATTATGTTTATATAATTATATGCTGAAAAGTTTCATTTTAAGTTCAGACTCACTCGTATTTAAAGCCCCTCTGATGGTAGAGCCTGAATTTTGTTTCATGTATCCCAGAGAGACATTCACAGTACCATTTGCAACATGTGCTGAACAGTACTGTAGAAATCACAGCCAATGTCTAGGGCTTTTGAGATAAAGAAGTGTTGTGATTACTACTCCGGTAGGTTATGGCAAAAGTGGGTTATTTTCCTATTACCAGAGAAGTAAGGTGAAGCAGATCACTCCTTTCTAGCTCACTCACAGCTGTGTATGTTGCATTGAGGCACAGACCGTGCAAGGAGGGTGTACCTCATGTCTTCTTCATAAAGTCTGCAATAGCTTTGTGCTGTTCTGTAGTGCTGCATTTCCTTCTGGTTTCTTGGTTTGCTGAGTGACTGGCACTTGCAAGGGTATCTGTTACATCCTAGGTCATTGTTTATTCACCTCTCACTGGCTTTGTGTGTGCTGGTACCACTGTGGTTTCGGTACAGGATTCCAAGAATTAGGATAATATTTTTTGTCTGTAGCTGCCTTGTAATACTGTTGTATCTGAAAAATCATATTTGGTTGTGCCAATTTTTGTTATTTCTTTCTTTAAAACAAAGGTCCATATAAATTCCTGTTTCTATGGACACTGTTGAGTCTGGAGGCCTCTGTATCTTGTAGCTTGACTCGTTGCAGAATTAAGTGCATTTATGTTGACTTGTTTTAAGTCTTGGGTACCTACTTCAAGGGAGTGCATTCTTCTGTAATGCTGCTATTCTATTACAGACAAAAGTGGTGGAAAGAAATACGGGAAGATAATTTGGATGGGGTATTGTAACAAATGCAGGCTGTCTGGAATGCTGTAGCTGTGTAAGACATGTACAGATGGTGTAACTGGGTACAAGGGGCTCTTGTTTCAGTGATTTATGTCTGCCTATAGGTAATGATGTAAGATAACTTAGCACAAGAAGCAGCAAAGGAAAAAAGTTTTTTGCTGTTTAAGTCTCCTTTCTAGTTTGTATCAGAGATCAGATTTATAACTGAGATTTCTGAAGTCAACATGGCTTGCTGCCAGTGAGATGCAAATCAGAGCCTGGATTCTGTAGGCTTCAAAGCCAGGCAGAAAACAAGACACTGCATCTTTAAGAAGTGCTTATTTGGCATTTACTTATTTACTTAAAGATCATTGCCAGGCAGAAGTCCCGTGGGAGGAGTGGATGGCTCATTGGGCCTCATGGGGAGGGCGGTAATTAAACTCTGAAGGCAAGCAATGATGTTAAGCTAAAAGCTCATCTTTAAATAGTAATACACTTGCAATGTAAAGTGGAAGGCCCTCGGGTGCCTGTTGACATAGCGTTAGGAGCTGGCACTTTTTTATATAAAAGCTAAATTGAAGAAACTGTTATGAGCTCATCTGCATAAAGCAATATGATTCTGCCTGAGGGTGTGGGCAACAGGGAGTGATTAGCAAAATGTCTTTTTCCCTGCTACTCTGTTGCTCTGTTAACATGCCACTTGTCACTGAGAAATTTGAGATACCATATGCCAACCTGCATCTACAGAAACCCCCTTGCTGATTGCACATTGAAGAATTCCTCTTCAACACATGAGGTGCTGTCAAAAAGAATTTCTGAGACTGCACGAAACACGCTGGAAAGAAAAATCTCGTGTTGCCTTCCTATTTCTTCCTCTTTCATTGCATCAAGACCTTCCTAGTCACAACTTCAGATGTGAAACAAAACACATTTAGAGTGAAAGAACTGGATATTCTCTGCTGACCTTCATCTCCTCGTCATCCCATGTGGGTTGGACTTGCTTATACAAACTAAGCTACAGCAATTTGGGGCTTTACTTCCCATAGAGAAGTATGAGACAGCTTAATTTCCATGGAGATCTGAATAGGGCATTCTCTTTGCTTAACAGCGGTTTGAGTTCCTTGTAGCTATATGTCCTGGGGCAAGGAGGGGGCACTCAGTTGAATGATATTAGTAGTAAAGAGAAAATGAACATCAATAAAAAAAAAAAAAAAAAAGACTTCCTGTCATACCAGTTGTGGAGCTCAATTACTTAACTGAAATAAAGAATGCCATAAACGTCGGTTCAGGTGATGAATTTTTGTTTTGAGCTAAAAATCACTTTTTCTGTCTTAACAAAACAACCCTAATTTTCTTTCTTATAATTTTGTTTTTCATATCTGCTTTGAGTGGAAGATTTAATTAGTATGTGTCATATGTGCATACAAGCACATATCAAATGCTTTAGAAACATATTTTAACAAAACATTTCAATATCCTAGATCTGCGCTCTATCCGTATTTCAGAATTGAAGAAAAATAAAGAAAAACATAGAAGGGATTTCATTTTTAGGTTATTTTGATCTTCTTTGAACAAATGTACAGATGTGGTGAAATGCAAGGTTCTCTGAAATCTTCTCTTCACAAAAGATATTCTGGTGGTTATTCTAGAAATTAGCCTGAGAAGCCATGGAATTGTAAAATATACCCTATGAAGTGACGTCAGTACTGTCATATTTTAATTTAGACCTGCGCTGTCCAAATGGCTTGCTAGATGACTTAGTCTAGACCCCGAATTTTGGATGCACCCTAGCAAAGCTGTGCCCCACTGTGCTTGTCTGCTGTGGAAATGCTGAAGCAGGTCACTTCTAGTTTTTTTGTGTTACATGGAAAGGGACTGGCTTTTTTGTACTGCATACACTGAGCGTCACTTCATAAAAAACAGTCTCTTTGACCTGTGGAACACCCTGTTTCATAATACAAGGAAAACCACATTTGTTTTTTTTTTTTTAATTTGCATGAACATCCATGCAGTTGAAATACTAAACATAGTGTGACCCAGTAGTTGAACAACGATGTCTGAACATGCATCATTAACTAATTGATTTCATTCAAGACTGATAGGGAGTAAAACAGTTTCCATCTCTGCAATACTAGGTAAGCAGGCTGAAATGATCACATAGAGACATGATGCCTGTATCTCAGATTTGCTATGTGGCTTGTACTCTTGATGATTGTTACAGTAATAAATCCAAATACAGGCAGTATTCTGGGAACAAAATAGACTTTCACCTTTGGGAAGTTTGGTTCGAGCATTTAGAACTAGTTCAGAGAATTTGGGGCATGAAGTCAGCTCAAAAGGGACGTGAAAGATGATCTCCTCATAAAAAGGACTGAAATATAATGACAGGTTAGATTTGGAAAGCTGGTGTTGCTATCATGCCAGTGCTGTTTCTAACCTATGCATGGAGGGTTTTGGTGCCCCAGGCTGCCTGTGTGCTGTGAGTGTAAGGGGGAAGGCTTGTTTATTATTCTTCCCTTGTCATGCCACTCATGACAAGAAGAGACATGAAGAGCTCAAGGGGCTAATCAGTTTTTAGGCTCTGACCCATATTTTGAGTTAGCAGTAATTATGAAATACAGGAATTCTCATGTCTTATTGTACCTATATAACTGCTCTGCTTCCACAATTGCTCCAGTCTTGATTACGTGTGAATGGGAAGTTTGCAAGCACTGTATTTTTGAAAGAAACTGAACCATAGAAAAAAATGAAAATAAAATGTGGGTGAAGATGCAAGTGAAAAGATTTTTGTTGTTATTGGTTTTTGTTGTTGTTTTTGGTTTTGTTTTAGGCTCTTCTAGTTGCATTGGAGATGTCAGAGAAAAAGAAGACAAGTGCGTAGGCTGACACCAGCATTTCCAATAAATAATGTCAAGTTGTTTTTCACAATGGGGTAGAACAGACCTGATAATTTGCTTTCCACTCTGAAACATGAGAAGCACCTGCATCTCTTGTTCTTTAGTGTTTTCATTTGCTAACAAGGTTCTGTTTTGCACAGTAAAAGCTGGAAAAAGGAAGCAAACAAAAATACATCCATTGCAATTCCTAATGAATGTGATTACTGCAACAGTAAGATTCATCATTTTATGGGAAAATATAAAACTCGCATGACTGTAAAAAACATGAAGACAAAATTCACACAGTCATCTGGACTTACTCTCTTTGCAAGTTTCTATAACCACACTTTAATCTTCCCCTGTGATCTGGGGTGTGGGCTGAACAGTCCTGAAGTAGGAACCAAAAGTGCCCTCAAATATGACAAAGAATTTTCTGCTTAATTTTATGCTATAGAACAAACTGCTAATTTGTCGTCTTGAAAAGCTATAGGAAGAAGCAGTTTCAGCAGTGTTTTTTCTTTGTGTGCTACTAGACTTGATTTTACACCAGATTGAGAAAAGCATCTGCTCATAGTGCTTGTAAGCTTAGGACATGATATTAAAAGAAAAATATCCTTTAATGTATCATGAGACAGAGCTTAAAAAAAACCCTGTTAGTGTCAGTGATGGTACTTATTTCTCTTGTCCTCCCTCTCTCTGTTCTTCTTTTGCTCTAGTGGCTTTGACCATTGATGCTAATTAGTACTGAAAAGGACATTTTTGGCAAGGCTTTTAAATACAGCTTTTATCTTCTCTAGCAACAGGCAAAGTTGTATTTAATGGTATTTGACATCTAAGAGTGACTGCAAGGTCTTTTTTCTGTGGATTTTTTTTTTTTTCCTAAAGGAGTTCCTTATTCTTTTAATTTATTAAGAAACCAGATGTACTTTTATTCTCAGCACACTTCCATACTTGGCTGAGAGCACGCTGTGTTTATGTGAGTGTATGGTATTAAAAAGGAAATGAGAATTATTTCAGTGTTGCACTAAGTAGTCAACATCAGGAGATTTCCTTTTACACTACATACTCTGTTGATCTACTGCTTTTGATGAACATATCTTTTAAAATAATGAAATGACACATTATTTTAAAGGTATTAAAACAATTCCTCTCATCACCATCCAGTCATTTGCCTGTATAGTGTATTTGGTGTATGGTTGCAAGAGTCTCGTGAGAAGCAGTCGATGCAAATGATTACTGTATTTCATACTTGCTGATCTGCAGTGGTATTTTTGCCATACGTCACTGTAACTGTTTCCTTTAGAGGAGTGTTTCTGTGTGGATGTTGCTTTTGGCCCGGAAGCACTGGCAGATGTAACCACGTCAGTGTCAGATTTATAAGTACTGTCACTGGA
Source organism: Columba livia (assembly GCF_036013475.1). Classification (NCBI taxonomy): domain Eukaryota; kingdom Metazoa; phylum Chordata; class Aves; order Columbiformes; family Columbidae; genus Columba; species Columba livia. Next base: position 95,334,835 of record NC_088602.1, on the reverse strand, counting down.
TAAAAAAATGGAATTACTACAGTCTTCAGAAACAATGAAATGACTAGGTATTTAACATGAATCATATTCACAGACATCTTTCTGTTGTTGTTTGATGATAAGTGTGTCCCAAATCTATGCAAACTACTTCTGCTACTACAGACCATTAATTTTTCTTACTTTTAATCATTTGTATTGTAAACTACTAGAACCCAGCTGAACAAGATGTAGAACATAGGATGGAAAGAGCATCTCCTGGTAAGATACCAGACTGAGACTTATTTTAGATTCAGTTGATATGTAGGTCTAGGCTTGGCTGCGGGGTGACAATCCGTGGTCTGTAGAAATAAATGCGTTCTCCTTTGGCCATATTTCTCTATCATTGTTTCCTGTAATTTTTCTAAATTGCTAGAGCTCATGTTAAAACTGGATTTTGGAAGGCAGGTTAAATGCTTTACATCTCTACTAGAGAAGACTGTTCTGTAACCTGGAACTTTTTCAGGCTACTTTCAAAGTCTTTCACCCTCCGTGTGTCTCTGACGTTTAGCTGCCCAAACCAAAAGCACTTGATGTCAATGCAAAACCTCATGTGGACTTTCATGAACTTTTGGCTGAGGTTCTTGGCCCTCCAAGGCTTATAGCCATCTGTCATCAGAGAATGATCTAACTTACACTGGCAAACTGGCCCAAGGAAAGGAAAGATAAAGATGAGCTTTCTTTCTTTTTTTTTTTTTTTTTCTTTTTTGCATTTCTCAGCTGCACAGCGTGCTCTGCCACAGCCTAGAGGTATGATTATGGCCCTAACTGTTGGACTAAATCATGAATATAGCATGTCAGCAAATCTCAGGATTTCCACCCCCTTCCCCCCAATTCTCTGTGTACAGATTTGGCTTTTGAGGCTAGTTTCACTGAAATAATTTTCAGTTAAATTATACTATTTTCCCATAAATGGTTTGTTTAAAAGCAGTTAAGCCAAACACAGTTCCCTAGCTCTGCACTGTCTTATTGGAGTTGCAGCTTGGCTGCTTCCTCATAGGCCAGACTTGTTTGTCAACCATTTTTCAGAAGACAGCAGAGATTTTGTTTGGTCAGCTCCTTCGGTTATAGCAGATACAGCTGGATTAGAAAGCTCTGCACAGGAAATAATAATACCATTCAGCTCTCAAATTTCAGTTCCCAAAAAGCAACATGTAGGTCCTGCTAGAGCAACAGCTGCACTACTGCTGGGAATTGGTACGTAAGTGAAAATGATGATTCAAACCTAGATTCTGTAATACCTATTCCTTTTTTTGGAAATGACAGAAAACAAGAGTTTAGAGTCATTCAGAGAAAAGTAAAAAATAAAATTAAAAAACAAAAGCTTTGGGATTACTGAAATGTTTCATTTTGACTGGGACCTTAAAGTGATCTATTTCAGAATCTGGAGCCTTTTTTTCATGAATACCTGTTCAGTGAAGAACAGTGACACACCAGCTTTTAGCCCTTATACAACATTAACAGATGCTGAAGAGCCATGATTTCTCATGAGCCAGAAATTCAGTACTTTACTTACTGTCAGAAGCAGTCTACTTTTTGTTAGATTTCACCTATTTCATTTTAAATATGTCTATATTAACTGTGTGATACATCAGAAGCACATGCTAACTGATGCACATGATCATAATTGGCATGGTGTACATAATTGTTCATACACTGGATCAGACACAAAATACTTCCCATACAAAATGTAATTACTGTGACTCAATAACCAGTGTGAAAACAAATGTTTGCCTTTCTGTACGTAGAGCTTTTCTTTGGAGTTGTAGCAGTTAACATCAGCTCAGATGCTTAAAAGAATACTGGGTTGTTGCTTTTGGAAACATCAGAATTTGGGATAATGCTGTCACTAGAGTGAAATTCTGTTATGAAAGACCTTTAAATTAAGTTTTTTGAGCTCAATCCAAGAATCCAGAGGAGTCACTGAAAAGTCTTCTGTTGAGCTGAGTAGGCTTTGGGCCATTAGCTTTCAGAGCAGTAGTCCTGCATTGAAGCTTCTTGGGGGTGTGGTAACCAAAAAATTGTCTACTGTCAGATCAGAGAGCCAGATTTTTATCTAGTGTTTATTAGGGATCATATTTTCAAACAGGTGTCTTAAGTGTTCTTATCAAATCAGGATGCAGAAACATTGACAAGGGATGGAATACAGCAAAATAATCATTACTACCAGGAATGACTGAACTAGAGTAAACAAGTAGTTCACTGAAATAAAAACCTCCCATCAACTTTTACCCAGAGCTAGAATATTTTTTGCCGATTTTTTGTTCTCTACAGTGTTACCGTGATCTTATCTTAGGGCATTTTTTAAACAGAGTTCCACTGCTTATAGAAGGTAATAAAAGAAAATAAAAAGCATGAAGACCACTATCATATCAACTGGTGCAATTAACATGAAAGAAAGAAAACATAAAACATGTCTTTTTTTGTATTTATATTGAGCATACATTCTCAGAACCGAAAGATCAGCTTCTTCCAAATGCCACTAAGAGCTACAGAAAATAGGAAATGGTGGAGGGAAATACATGGTTATTACTGAGCACTGAAGAGCTTTTATTGCTTTGTTAAATGCGAAGCCCAGTGATTTCCTGGAAATCCCACCAAGTGTGCAGTTCAGTTGCCTGCTTATACAGTCTCTGGGAAAACATCAGTGGATTGCAAGGTGACATAACTTCTGTCACGTACATGAAGATCTAAGTGTGCTTTGAATATTTGGGATGTCTTCATGTTTGTAGCAGGGCAAGGAGATAATCCTGAAGTCAGATAGGATCCTTCTGATGTCTTAATGAAAGTCTGTTCGAAATTGGCTTGGCCGTAATTTGTGAAACTTGCCATTCACAGTAGTTGTTGCACTCCACAGAGCTTGTTATCTCCTAGCAGTTAAGAGGAAATTAGAACCTTCTCTGCACTGAATGTGTCTTGACCACACTGAGCCTTTGCAATGACAAAACCCACAGCCAAGTGATCTCAGGTGTTTCTCTGCAAATTGTTAGATGCATCAGAGAAAACCACTGATACGGTCATGATAAGGCATTGCCCCAAGTTTGCTATAGATTGTCCCTGGCTTTTGGTTTTTGGTTATGTTGGGCCTTCCTATAACTTTGGCAACTCTCTGTTCAAGAGACAATACATGCCCCATTGCTTTTCAGCTAATGCTTCCTTGATCTAGTCATATCTCTTTGCAGACTTGCCTCGAGCTGCTGGTGCCATTCCTGCTGTACAATGGAAAGGAGATTGCTTAAGATAAAGACAGGTTGTAAGTGTAGCAGCATTTAATGGTGATGAAGAACTTGAGGACACGAGGAAAAGGGAAAGAACAATATCACACCAGCCATTTCATTTCTGGAGTAGCCCAACTACTGGTTGCCTACTTTCTTTTGTAAAGCAAATAAAATGCCAATATCAATATTTAAGTGCATTTTCCTGAACAGAAAAGACAGCTTAATTTATGTCCTTATCATATGCACCACTTTAGGGTCCCATGTGATTTATCAGTTGGGTTTTGGGCCTCCAGCTGCACAACAAGTCTTCCCTTGAAGGACTTATGTGGGGAAAGGTGGCAGCAAAAGAGTATTTTGTTTATAGGACTTCAGTAACTAGCTGGGCATTAGGAAAATGCTGTGTACCTACGATTTCAGAAAAGAATCCCAAGATATATTCAAGATCACAGGAAGACCTTTCTGCACCAGTTATAGACCTTTTCTATCCCTGTTTCTTTTCTGGTTTTGCTTAATTTTTTCCTTTTGCTTTTTTTGCTTGTGCCCTTTACATGATCCACCTGCTATGAGTCCTTCTGTTCTTTAGACCTCTGTATCCAGGTGAGCTGTTTTTCCCTGTACTTCCACATCACCAGGGTGAAAGCAAAGAGGAATATCAGTTACACAAATGATAGGGTCTCTCTATCTGACCTGCTGTCACCTTCCTCCTGTGGAGAAACAGTCATAGGAATTGTTCTGTTTGACTCCAGATTACAGAACACTCAGTACAGATTGAGTACTGTAGGCTTTTGCTACTACTTTCCATAGACATCTCTATTTTGATTTAAACACAGAAGAGCAAATATTTATCTTCAGTGACAAAGAGATAATTGTAAATATTAATCTAGAAGAAACCGTGAAATACTTTTTGTTTCATGGTAAATTTTCCTATTTGTAGAGAAATTATTGCTGTGTTCCAATATCCTAATAACAGCTTTTTGTTTCCTTGTGGCACCGCTGGTATATATTTGTTTGCATATTGCTATAGACACGTATGCAGCACAGAGAAAGATTAAAAAACAAAAAAAAGACCGCAGAATGTTTCTTACTTTCTTGTTGCATATACACAAGTGTTCAGTCTTCTTGGAGTTATCCACTACTTCAGAATTTATCAACAAAATAAGTGAGAGGTATGTATTATTGTGGAGAAAAAAGAGAGAGAAGAGTCAGAGAGAAAGGGAGTTGAACCAAATCTTATATTCTTCCACTTTAATCTCCTGTTCCTGCATTCTTTTCTTGTTGCTGATGTCATGCTGTTCTAATTTTCTTTGGTTGTCAACGTAACTATCATTTTGGGTCATCCAGTCATATTTAATAAATAAGGATGTCAAGTGAAGGAGAGTCAAAAAAACTAGACAGGAGGGAGAATTAAAAAGGGAAATGTTTCATATCAGTAAATCTGTTGTGTAAATTTTGATCATTAATTTGCACCAAGGTTGAGTTTGGTATCTGGATCTCTAAGATGGTTTTATTAGACTCTAAATAGATATCCTCATACATCCAGTTTAGCTCCGTTTTTTGTCTTAAAGCTATGTTTTAATGGGAGCCCAAACCAATTAATTTGGCTATAGGTACCAATTACAACCTTCGATTTATTCAGGGTCAAATGATATAACTTGGATGAAACCCTGCCAGAATTGTGGAAAATTAAGAACAACTAAATAACTGAAACACAAAACATATTCTTCTTCTGATTTGTTTGCAGATATCTATTAACATCTTTGGAGCTTGTAATCTATTCACAGCTTGATTGTCACTATTTGTTTCTCCTTCACTTGTGAATGCACATTGTTTCAGAATGTCCAGCTTTGTTCCTGTTTAGGAAATGTACAGGTATGACAGCATTTTGGAAAAATGAAGCTTATTCTAGAGGAGGGGAACATTTGCCCTAGATCTAGTACAAGTAAACATGGCCAAGGATAGCGGAAAAAAACCCAAGTAGGTTAATTACTTATTTATACCCCATTTTCTTATTCAGATTTTATTTGAATTTCTGTTCATTTAGTTTAAGTCTTCAAGATAATTTTATGTTTAAGTCCCTACTAGGAATGCTAGTGTTCATAACAGCTTTGAACTTTGAAACAGAGGGTTTTTTTTATAGGGACAGAGTGGATATGTATTAAACCAGTAATATTTTATATTAGTTTGGAAATCAGATTAGAGATGCCAAGTCTTTCCCTCCTTCTCATGTCTCACACAATCTTAAATTATGTTGAAAGGGTCCTCCAGAAGCTAATCCAATTCAACCCCCTGTTAAGAAAAGGTCTAATTAGATCAAGTTTCTCAGGGCCATGACTAGTCAAAACTTGAACACCTCCTAGGACAGAGGTCCCATAGGCTCTCTGGGCCCCTGTTCTCATATTTAAACATCATCATGACAATAAAAAAAAAAATTCTGATTGCTTATCACCTCCAAAAACATATAGCTCCAGTGTCAGTGTATTCTCTGATCAGAGAGGTCCAGACAACAAAAAGATGTCCCTTTCACCTTCTCTTCTCCACACTGAATGGGCCCAATTCTTTCAGCCTCTCCTCATGCTCCATATTCTCCAACCCCTTGACCTCAACTGGTCAACTGGCTCACTCCAGTATGTCAATATCATTCTGATACTGCAGAGCCCAAAGGTGTGTACAGCTCTAAGGATCTAAGAAGTGCTTACTTACATGAAGCATTTCCATCTCTAATTTCCTACTATAGAATCTTTCTGCCCTGTTCCCTGATGCTTTGGGCACATCTCTTGGCCTTTATTTATCTGTCAAGCTACAAGGTTATCTGAAAAGAAGAAACTTAAGATATGTTGCCTTACATGTTGCCTGTGGCCAGAAGTGATAGCTGTTTCTGCACAGCAATGTCCTCTGTGTGGGTGGACTAAAGATTTCTACCTATTGGGAAAATTTCCATTAAAAGCTTCTAAGCAGATGAGAATTCACTGCTTTATTGCCATAAACAAATAACATCTCCTCAGCAATACTGATACCAGAAGTTTGCATTTAAGTGCAAAGAGCTGAATCAAAACTTTACTGCAGTTTGATTTTGCAGAAGCTGATGGCAAAGTATGCTTTTCAGCTTTCAAGGGAACCTCCTCCAACTCCCACTTCTTTCCTTTTTTTCTACTCAGCAAGAACTGTAGGTGAGTGGTTCGGAGTTTTGCTGACACACCAAGAACTATAAAATAGTATGTTGTACTGATGCGTGAAAAACACTCAGCATTAAGTTCTTGAAATAATCAATTATTTAGCAGCTCATCACATTTACTGTCCACTGAAGGATCTTTATAGCAATAATGAGGTCACTGCAATCAGATCCTCTGCTTTTGGTTTTTCATCTACAAAGCCTGCACACAGCCACAGCCACAAAACCAAGCAACAACAACAACAAACAAACAAAAAACCTTAAAAGTCTGCAGTTTGCAATCTGGTCTAGTCTCAGCAGGAGACGATTGATTTTTAATTCTTCCTGTACCATTTTGTACAATAAAGTGCTCTGACTTGCAAAAGAGAGGGGTCTCTGGTCATTAGAAACAGTAGATGTGTATTGACTTCACTGGCTGTGACTCAGGCCTGAGGAATGGTGTTAGACATTCCCTACTATGTGGGAAAACTAGCTGGAAAATTGCATTCAAGGAGGTTTGGGAAGCAGCCTTTCTGAGTTAAAAAAGGCCTTTAAGCATAATATGGCATATCCTCTCTAAAGGAAGAGATGCTTTTGGAAGAACAGCAGTCAAGAAATTAGTCTGAAATACTGCCATTTCTAGATTTTTCTGAAATTTTTGAGAATTTTCCCTTTTTAAGCAAAAAGGAAAAATTTTCCAGGATCTATGATTCACAATCATTTAGTTTGCTAGACTTCTTAAGGGGACTGCATCTAATAATTGACTAGATGGAATTGGAGAATCATCCTTGTGAGGGTGAGTGAGGAATTATCTGATATTATTAGATGAAGGATACGAAAATAAGTGAATTTTGGGGAGGGTTTTAGAAACAACAAGGTCATTTGCTGTGTTGCTGTGTCTTTGGGTTTTTCTGACAAGTGAGGCTTATGCATGGTGAAGTTGCATTTGCAGAGTGTGCAGGTGCAGGCAGATGCCCACAGCTGTGGGAATGTCTGTTCTTCCTTATGGTTACAACCTGCTTCTGCAGACCTACCTTCATTTGCTGCTGGTCAAAAATAGGACAGTTATTTCTAAATGTATCCTAAGGAGCTAAAAAATGGAGGTTTATATTATTATTTTTTCTTCTCCTTCCCCTGCTTCCTTTGCTACATATGAGGAAGATTTGAAACTTGGTTTACTCTAATCTGAGAAGGTTCTTGTTGTTTTTACAACAGGAGTTGAAGTGTTCCAGGTAGAATGGTTGATTGCTGCAGGAGAACCAATGACAAAATGTTGTGGGAGAGGGAAATAGTTATTAAAAAGAAGAAAGAAGGAAAAAAGGCATAATTGGAGTCACTGTTTATTTTCAGTTTGCATATATTAAATATCAATAGCTGATAGATACTCTAAAGAAAACATTTTTTTGTGAAAACTTTTAGAAAGATCTAGAGATTTCCTGCAGAATAAGCAAAGCCCAAGTTAGACTTTTCTAAGGTTAAAAATGCAAGCAGAAACAGATATATTAGCTTGTAGTTAGATAGACTGATAGATTGACAAAAAGTGTGGTGCATGGTTGCAGTGAGAATTCTGCATTGCATGTCAACAGAGAAATATTTATTGGCACTACATTATATTTATGGATGCAATACTACAGCCTAAATATAGTGCCATCTTAAAATACTGTGCTAGAACTCATTAAATACAAGTAGGAAATTTGAAATACAGTTTACTGTTAAGAGATTTCTTGCTATTCACTAGTCCTTCATGTTGAAATCGTATTAAATACAGGAGGCTGGATTCAAGTTCATCCCCATGGAACTCCACTGAAGCTGATGAATTTACCACAAGATTACTTTGGCCCTGAATCAGTTGAAACCAATGAGGGATGTTGGTAAATGTCAGCTTGAGTTTACAGGTCACAATTCTAGCACCAAAGTGAAAACATTTATGCTGATCTGGGGAAAGAGTGACCTTGTTGACAAATAAATCTGAGATAGTATGGCTCCTGTCAAGGCCTGAGAGAATCTGAATATTACATAGCTGAGATAAATGCAATTTCTTGTTACATACAGCATGCTGAAACGGCCCAGGATTCTGGAAGGTCTGATCATGAGTGACTTACAAATACGCCCCGTAGCCTTTTTAGAAAACAAAAACTGTTATTTGCATTATTAGATTAGGAAAAACAAAGAAACAAGCAAACACCCTGGTGCCTTTAAAAATATTGCTTTAAACTAGTACGATATGCTGACAATTTGCACAGATTTGAAACCTAAACTGTGAATAGTCATGGCGATTACATGTACCAGTGTATAACATATCCAGCTCAATAAACAAGCTGAGTTTGTATCAAATTAGAACCAGACTCATTTCAGTGGTGCCCAACGATAAGAGGAGGAGCAACAGGCACAGACTGAAGCACAGGAGGTTCCATCTGACTATGAGGAAAAAACTTCTTTACCTTGAGAGTGACAGCACTGGAACAGGCTGCCCAGAGAGGTTGTGGAGTCTCCTTCTCTGGAGACATTCAAAACCCTCCTGGACACATTCCTGTGTGATCTGCTCCAGGTGAACCTGCTTGAGCAGGTGTGTTGGAATAGATGATCTCCAGAGGTTCCTTCCAACCCCAACCATTCTGTGATTCAGTGTACACTTAAACTGGTTTCAGTTACTCAAGAGCTAAATGTACATCTTCATTCTTGAGAATTGCCAGTCTCAGGCAGGTTTGTACATTCTCCTGGGGTTTTCTGTATGTCAGCGCGTCAGCTAGATGGGTTACAGCCGCTCCAGCAATGCTTAGCCATGCTGCAGTTTGTGCACTGAGTCAATGCAGGAAAAGTGCTTTCTTTGTCCTTGATCTGTCTGATGATACTCATCCTTTGCACTGGGAATATGAAAGGAAATTATGGAACTCAGCAGGTACGCTCATTTAAGGGGAAAAATAAAAGCAATAACCAAAACAGGAATTAGATTCTTGTCCTGTTGGTGACCATGGCAGTTTTCCTGCTAATTCCAGTGTGACAAGATTTCAATCAGAATCATAAATGAGTCCATTAAAGGTTTTCTAAGAGAAATATCTGTTCCTCATCTTTATTTCAATGCTTTCCGACTCTTAGGCTAATATTCAGTTTTGAACTCTCTTATGCCTTTAAGCAAATCAGGTAAACATGGTTCTGTCTAAATGCATGTATGAACAAAACAATTTTTCCATGGTTTTAAGCTGTTTCTTCAGATATCGGCATTAATCTTTAAGCTAAGGAGAGAGTAAATGGGCAGTGCTGGTACATGTAGTTAAATATTCATTAAAGGATATGTGGAACTAAATGAGGAAAAGTGAAGAAAATGTGAAGGGACCTGGAGGGGCTGCAATGTTTAGATTTATCTAAATCTAGAGAATATTTCAGCAACAAGAAAAAGCCTCATTTTCCTCCCTTGATCAGTTTGTAGCTGTTAAAGTGCTGACAACCAGCATATTGGAAGATCTTGCCTCTCCCATGAGATTTGTGTGGGTGACAATACGACTACTATAGGAAAAACAGCGGGATCTCAACTACAGTAAGAAAAAAACAAACAAACAAACAAACAAACAAAAAAACCACAAAGAAAACAAACAAAAAACACAACAAAAAACAAAACCAACCAACCAACCAAAAACACATGAACAAAACCCCCCAAATCCTACACGCTGTGCCACAAAGTGCTTATCAGTTTTTAAGTTCTTACATGAAGGACACAAGCCCTACTGGCTTCTGCTAAGACTTGTGATTCTAATCTGTTTAGATGAAAATCCCAACCTGTTGTGGATTTGTCCCTCAATACCATCCCCCACCACCAGACAAATGTGCATAGGCCATATTCCTCTTACTACAGAAATGAAATGGTAACCACTTGTACTTAACCCATTCATTTCTAACTTCTTACTGTTATCTGTCTGCAATGAGCATGGTAGTACTCTGTGGACATGTCAAATTCTTGGTTCTGAGGTTCACAGCTCCTTTGTTTTTTGCTGAAGTCCTCAAACTAGTACAGAAAAGAAACATTACTGACTGCATCAATAATAGTTCCCTTTTCTGAAATCCTCCCTTTGTGAAAACATGATTTGCAACACTTCCAGTGACTTCATACTTAGAAGATTTGAAGAGTCCAAGGTTAAAATATTGTCTGATAAAACATTTATAATTTTATGACTACATGGCAATGTCTCCTTGACTTTTTTTTAAAGATGGAGACAGGCTGGGGTGGGGAGGTCTCTCTTGAAACTGCATCATCTCAAGACACATAAATATCACTTGTCACACAGCTGGGAGTCTGTCTTTTGCATAGCTTTATGGCTCTGGATCATATGCAAAAGTGTAAATTGCTTTATTACAGATTTGTAAGCCTATGTACACTTGTGATATTTCTTTTATAATATAGATTGTTTTAAAGAATGGAAGCAAAACTGTCCCCACCACCTTTTGAAAAAAGACATTTTTGTGAAGTGTCGTCGGTACAAAAAATGCAATGGAAAATACATGGCAGTCAGCAACAGACAATGATGAAATAAGGATTTTTATTTTTCACCTGCTTCCCACCTACTAGGAAAATTTCAAGGGGTTTGTTCATAAGTTCCCATTATCTGAAATAGATGCAAATAACTTTTGATCTCTCTCCAAGAGGCTGCCTTGTCTTTCATTCAATTCTTGAAGATTCTTCCCAAGCTGATTTCTGTACTAGGGCAAATCCAAATATGCAAAGACAGAACAACAACAACAACAAATTATTCTATTTCTATGGCAACATCAATTCACATTCTGCAGGTACAACAGCTGCCAGTTAGTCCACTCGCTAAATGAAAGCTCCTGAAGGCTTTTCATACTGTAACATTTGGCCAAAAATAACTTGGCATGGCACAGTTTTCCCACAAACCCACCGAGAGAGTGAGATTAAACTGACTGGCAAGCAGACTGTCAACTCGTTTAGTGTCTTCATGCTAAGAGGAAGAAAACAATCTCTAAACATTAGAGAGGGGAAAAAAAATGTTTATGTTTGGCACATTATTTTCATTTCCTACAAAGTAAAATATTTATGCTGTTGAAAGAAATGTGAAATATCTTCTCTCTTGTTCATGCCAAGGGCACCAGGTTATTTGTTTTCCAGCAGAAAACTTTTCTGATTTAGAATTACCTAGCATTTTTTTGAAGATACAGTGACAAAACTAGGCAGATACTTGAATTCTAATGGAAGTAAATCAGTTTCTCTTATACAGATTTGGACTTTCTACTGGTATTTTCTGAGTGAGACATAAAATTATTGCTTTCATAACCATTTTATGACGTTCTGTCAGTAATTATATATTAGCTTATGGTGCTAAAATTGGTACCACTGCCACCTGTCTTGAGCAGATCTTTATGTGAAGCAAGTGTTACAAGAGAGCTTCATAGGAATATTCAATATGAGGCAGTAAGAAAAAAATGTAAGGCTTTTTTTGGCAAGTGCACAGGTAGTGTTTAGACCTGCAATTACAACTGATTAACTTAATTAAAACTGGAACAGACAATCTTGAGCTGATTTTATAGAAACCTGTACAAATAGGCCATCATCAAGAAGGAGCTGGTGTGCTGTGTTTTTTAATGATAGTCTTGGGAAAGTGACTGCAGTATACTGAAAATCAGCTCCTGCTGGAGAAAATGTAGGCATCTTACTTTTTAAACCTAGGCAGAAATAAAAGGATTCCTGAAGGAAAGTGTTAACAATCTTTCTGATTTAAATTTATAAAGCAAATAATTTAAACTAATGGTAGTATTTTCTTGAAAGATTTTGCCTTCTTTTATTTCCAAAGCTCTGCAGACCTGCCAGCCAGTTGAGTTTACTGGTGGGTTACTGCTTCAGGGGGTAGCTGACCTGCCAGATGAGTTAGATTTGAGTAGCTAGATTTGAGTAGATTTAGTAGTTAGATTTGAGTTAGATCTAGGCTCATGAAGCAGGATGATTTAGTTCATGTTGGAATTAGGATTTTAAAACCTCTCTGCCCATGTTAGCGGATTTATACATGATTCTGATCTGCCATTGTAAAGTCTAAGCATGCACACCGTGAGCATGTTCAGGTAGTCAAAGGCTATATTCAAACACTGAATTTTCTGCAACCACAGAAGAAAACAACTACAGGCATAAAAAATGTAGCCCCATGTTATTTTTATTTTTTATGTGTTCATCACTGTTGGTGGATGATATTACAATATTGTATGGTCTATTTAAACTAATACAAGTGAAATTTAGTACAGTAATGTATTCAAGGTATGCTTTTCACCTTAACTGTTGAATTGCTCATTAACTTTTGATAAAGTTTGACACTTTTGAGAACATTATTTTTCATACATAACAATAATTAATGTAATCTCTTTCTCTTTTGGCCAATTGGTTTGTATTTTGACTTTTAGCTATAACATACCCAATAGTAGGAAACCCACTTTAATGTTTTGAAGATGCAATGTGCAAATATTGAGACCTAAACATAATCGCTTTATCTGGAAAATCTTCTGTAGTAGGATATCTTTCAGTTAATGTATTTCTTTGGGCATACTGTTTTGAAACTCTTCTCGCGTATGCCTTGGGAATGCATCCAGGAATACTAGTGTGCTTATTTTAAGAGCTTATGTATAAATGACCATACTTTCAAAAATTATCTTTTGGTTTTTTCCTTTTTTTTTTTTTTTTTTTTTAATATGTAGCCTGTGTTGCAGAGGATGTATGTTGCATCCTTTACCTGAACATGAGCTGACTCACAAGTGTGCATTAAACACAGGCCTTCTAGCATGACACCTAGTCGGCAATCCACGCAGATAGTCCTGGAATGCTCTTCACATTAGGCAAGGATGATTAGTTTTATCCAATCTACAAACACGGCAAGTGAGAATAATGTGCGAAGAAGGCATAAACGTTTCCAAGGTATCCTTATTGATGGCAGTCTGTGTTACTTTCATGACCTGAAATGCACCGCTCTTCTGTCATTTAAAGGAACATCAGGTGTTTCCCATCTTGTTCACACCATTAGATGCAACCATCGACCATTAGAACACACATCAGTGCAATCCGGCTGCTTTTAATGGCATCTGTAAATACAGGAGAAAGACAGAGAAGGCAGTTCAGGTTTTGGTAATGCGCTGTTAAAATGCAGAAAGAATAACAGTGAAAACAGTAGGGCCATTCATTCACCTCATTTTCATTAGGAAAGACAATGTGCTGCATCACTGGTCATTCTGAGAAAAAAATAACCTTGTCAAGTAAAGTGTTGGTGTCTCACTCATTAAGTAGAAGTAACTTGAATTCTACGGGGTGCCCTGAAAGATTACAGCTTCCCTTCCTGGCTTCTGCAAATCCAGAATCTTTGTATTTTTCCAGCCTGTCTCTTTCCTTTTTGCCATAGGAATTTTATATCCTATTTACTAAGAGTATTTGAGGAACTTTACTGTATTTTTTGTACTGAGTACTGATATTTAGCTTTCCAGTCCTCTGAGAAGACCTGAGCTATTTCTTTGTAAATATTCAAAATGGTAGTCGACTGCAGGTACTAGAATGTATACTAAAAAAAAAGATGTCTCTGTAGTTACCAATAATAGGGAATAAATGAGGGGATAGCTGGTAGGAAGGAGTTAACATCTGGAACACCTGGAGGTGGGGAACCTAAAAGAGATTTGGCCCCTACAACTATGCCCACAGCTGTTGTCCCACCACCACCTCTTTTCTGGCACTGTGCTTGAGGTCAAGTGAGGATCTTGTCCTTCTTCTCTCTCACACAAATACCAAATATAGATTGCCACTACTACCGAGAAGTTCACAATCTTTAGTGAGAGACTGACCTAGATTTTCTTGTGGATCTTTCTGCATAGCATGGCTTAAAGGCTGTAACCTCATCCTCCCTCCCTAGGCTGCAGATCTCATCCTCTTTGAGGCAGAATATCTGTCTGAATTCCTCTAATCTTTAACTCACAACTTTTCAAAGCCATTTTTTCTCTCCCTGTTTCTCTGTCACCATGCTGTTCTGTCTCCTCCAAATACAGGCTAGAAAATAGATATCCCAAATCAGTGTACTTTAAAACTTGCAAATTGTTTTATTGGAATTCATGGATTAGAGATGAGGCTTAAGTGATGTGTAATGAGGTACAGTTATCAACAAATGAAAATATAATTTTATGCATGATAATGAGAAATTAGACACAAGATAGACAGAATGGAGACATATAGAGAAAGGAGCTTGTTCCGTGGAGAACAAGTGTCCCAGCAAAGATGCCATTAACTTAAGAAATAAACTCAAACAGCAAATTTAAGTATGTTTGCCTTAAAAAACCCTAATAGCAAATAAAAGTACATTGCTTTTAGGATCCCCAAGTACTTGGTGTTCTATAGTCTCTTCTCCACCAACTCTCTTATTTCCCCTCAGAAACCATACATTTTTGACTGATGTTTCTTTTGAAGTTGAGCATTTTTTTCCAGGAATAGCCTAGTTGTTGCTAAACTTACACATCATGTTTCTCCCATGGGGTCTAATAAAGTAATCATAGGAAAATCATGATAATGGCACATTCTACTAAACAATTAAGAGCACAGTTTAATTTAAAGATAGAAATAGTGGTGTAGGAAAGATGAAGTAGAACGCTTTGAACTGCACCGTTCACTGTTAACAGAAAGCAGACGTTTTTGGAAGTATTGAAAAAGTAATTGCAGAAATATATTTGCTTTATAGGAATAAACCAGATTTTATTACTGATTTAATGTTGTTTCTATTCAATGAACTTTCCAGTACAGTCGTCACTTTCATAACAGAATGAAATAATTTTTCTTTGGAATCTATTTTTTCTGCTCTTTTTGACGGCATAAAAAGTGACAAGGTCACTTTCTTCTATAAAATATGTATCTTTGTAATTTGTGACTTAATAAAGCAGTGCAATCAGTCTTTCTTGTATCTAAATCTGCAAATCTCCCAGCTGTTTAGTTAGCAAGGTGTTCACCACATCCATGTGACAAGGACACACATCCCACAGTAATATTTGTCCTGTTAGATAACAAGCTATGAGAGGTTGATAAACTTTGCTTACTACAGAGCAAGGCTGGACTTGAAGACTGAGAAATGTTGTGTTCTCTGAAGTTTTCAGTCACCTGCAGTCCCAGCATCTTAGCAGAGAAAGCTTGAAGATCTACATTAATTTCCTTTTAATGTAGTCAAATGTAGCCCACTTTGGTGTTTGCCTGGCCCGTCCTGAACATTGACACATCAGTTCACTCATGGAGACTAAAGCAGACAGGTACAAATATGTAATAAGACAATCACACCATATCAAATGCAGTCTGCAAGTCATTCCTTTCCCTTTTTGCTATTTTGCAATGGCATCTTCTTAGGTGTGCATTAATCTGATCTGGCCAGGATGCAAGCTGAAGAAAAAAGATGACCAAGCATACAAGCATGGCCATTAAGTCAAGTTCTCTGCAGAGCAATGCATTTAAAAGTTTATTACAGCTGAATCTTTCTTGACTCTTTACCTTTTTACCTCTTGAAATTTATGCAAATTTGTTTCCGGTTGCAAGGAAGAAGCTAAAGAAACTGTTTAAAAGCCCACAATCACAAAGTATCATCAATTGTTTTTCCTGCAGGTTAAAAATTTGTAGGTTAGCACTTGTGTTTGGTGCTTTCAACGTCTCATTAGTGAAACATACAGTACCAGCTCCTGGAAAGTAAAATCAGATGTCTAAATTGAGTATCTGTAATTACTTGGAATATTCGTTCTTTTTCCCCTTACAGAAGACCAAATGCCATATTGCTATTATTGTCTCAGTGCACAAGTGTTTGTGGTAGAGATAAGTCTGTAACAAAGCCCTGACAGTAGCCATTTGTCTTTAAGATTAACGGAGCAATTCTATACATTGGTTATATATTAACGAAACAGGAGTGTGGTACATCATAATGAGTGTTTCTCCAGCAGCCTGTAAAAATGTTTTGCAGTAACACAAGTCCACTGAGTGTGGTTGCTTCCATTCACCATGAGACACTGTTAATGGTACGCCTAATTTATACGATCTTATGTCACTATACATGCGAATGAAATTAAGGCCAAATGTTTATTATTGCCTATCCTCATTAATTACATGTATGTGTTTATTTCATATTAATCAGCAAAGTGTGAGGCTACAATATTTTTCTTACTGGTCCCTGAGAAACTGCAAATAGCATGGCATTTTGTGTTTCTTTAATTAGAAACACTGTTTGTCACTGTCACTGGGCAGGCCCCAAGTGACCTTGCTTTGAGAGTGGAAGTCCCAGGGGAATAATTTAATTGGAGTACTTGAAACTGAAAGTTACTCTCTGACCACCATCTGTGCATAAGCCTGGTTATTTATCAGCATAGGCTACTGTGATTACTATAAGAAGGTATGAAATGAAGGAAACCCAAACAGGACAAGGCCATTATAGTAAGATTTTATAGCCATGAATTAGAGCACCAGTAAAAAAAAAAAAAAAATAGATGTTACTGTTGGGAAGACTGCCATATTTTCAAAATGATGGAGAAGCAATTTAGGTTAGGTCCCTTGTTTCTAAAGATTACCAAGTATTTAGTGTGAAATTCATTAATAGATTTGAGAAATAGCTACCACTTCTCTTAGCTCGAAGGATTTATGTAAAGTATTGTAACAGTAAGCAACTTTTAAAAAAATCTAAATTTGTTCCCAAAATTGCCTGATTGAAGAGGTGAAATCTCCAGTAAGCAACATGAGAACATTATCTGAAGTTCAGCATTTTCAGAGGTTTCTAAGGATTTGACTTGCTGATTCTACCAAAACCCCTCTACCTAGTTCTAAAGATTAAAAGATCTGCACTTATCAGCAAAATAATGAGATCTGAAAAACTATGGGCTCTTTTCAGAAGCCTTCCTGGAATCAACAGATGATATAAAAATATCCAGCCAGTGTTATCACCACGTAATCTCTATCACTAGTAACAATATTTGGGGAACCCCTGTGCATACAGATAAAAGTTGTTGCTATCACATTCTTCATGGGCACAACTGAGAAAAAGTTCTCCCGTAATACGAACATATTTTCAGTTTGTAGATGGGTGAATGAGACACCTTTTGTAAGTTAGGGATGTGTACATTTTTAAAAGGCAGTGAAAGACAGAGAGACCATCTCCATATTATTGAAAATTAGCATCTGCCTTGTTTTCCCTTTGCTAATTTAGGTATTCACCCAAAGTGAGACAAAGTCCTTGAATTAGGCTGAAGAAGAGTTCATAGTTTTAAATCAGACATTTATGACATCTACATATGCAAACTTAGGCAAATTACAGAGGTACTTCACTGTATCTGCACAAAAGTCATCGGGCAGACTCTTCTGATGACATTGTTTTTGTCTGAATCATGATGTCTCAAGCTTTGTGATGTCTCAAGCTTTGATTTGCTTCAGACATTAGGGCTGTAAGTAAAGGAGAGGAGGCTCAACCAAAAAAGGTTCCTTGTCCTATAGCTTTCAGCTGTTAGGTGCCTGCAACCTCCAAATGCCATTTCTGCAAGTATAGAACATCACAAGGTTCTAGTAGATATATGACACGCTAAGTGTCAAAGCTCAAATAGGTAAACCTAAAGGCATGTCAGCTCAATGAGAAAATGAGCACTTGCTTAGGTATTTATTCTAGTTATTGCATGACAGTAACAAGATGCAGCATTTTCATGTCAAAAATATGTTAATAGTTGTGCTTTGTTAATTCAGAATGTTTTTTGATTAAAGTAACTGGAATTTGCCTGTCAAAGTTATAGTCCCAGTCAAGGCTGCTGTGTCTGCAGTAAAGCAGAGGTAGATCAAGCCAAAATAACTTACTATAGTAAGTTACTTATATCCTCATGTAAGCTCTCAGGGCCAAAGAAGACAGAGAAAGGAAAAAAAGCAATTGTATATTATGATAAGTCAGATACAATTAGATATTATGATATGTCAGAGAACTATATATTTTCAGAGATAGTAACAGCAGAAGGAATAAATGATAATCTAGTTTCCCCTTATGAGTAGCATAAACCACATAATTTAATGCAGATCTCAATAGCTAAATAGTTTAACTCAAGTATTGAAATATGTCTCCTTGACACTATTAATGTTGAGATAATAATTATATTTCCCCTCATATTTCAGTATAATTAACTTTTAATTTACATTTTCTAAGCTGTTAAAAGCAGATATGCAAATATACTGAAATATAACTTGCAGTGATAAATAATGGTCAACTGGAAAAACACTGAAACAAGGAAAACCTGTGAAAAATGCTGAAATTAGGGCTGGGGAATAGTTGTCTCTTGGCATGGCTGCAAACTAGAAAATGGAAGAGGGAAAAAAAAAGCTTAGTTCTAATTTAAATTCTTAAATTTTTCACTTTTTTTCCCCACAATCCCCTATTGAACTCAGGAAATGGTCTGTCAGGCACATGCTGAGGCACCAAACAGAATAAACTGAGACCCTGACTTTTCTGAGCCCTTTCTTAGCGTTAATTCACATCACTAAAGTGAAGTGAAACAACAGGCAAGGCAGATTAAAATCTCAGACCTAGACGGGAATGGCAAAGTTTCTCTGGTGCAAAAAAAACCTAATTCGTGGAGGGAAACCCAGGAGAGGAAATGTCGGCCTTGCCTTGGGCCCAAAGCATACACAAGCACTGTCCAAAGTGCTGTGGGCACAGAGGTGCCCCATAGCAGTGACCACGTGGCCCTTCCATGTGCTCTTGCAGGAGCAAGAGCAGCCAGCATTTACTTTGCAGGTGCTCAACAGCGGAAGGGGAGCACCAAGAAAAATGAGGATGCTCCTTAAAAAAGGCAGCTAAACAGGGCAGCTGAAAGCACAAAATCTTGGCAGGTGGAATGGCGACTGCTGGAAGACCACATATTGGAGACAACATCATCTATTAAAAAGGTTACAGAAAGAATATCACAAGCTGCCATGGTTGAACAAGGGAGGATAACAGAAGAAAGAAGTCATCCTTCAGAAGTTTGATGTTATGTCTTAAAGAGGAAAATAGGAAATAACTTCACCTCTGGCAGTTTTTATTTTGTAGAAACATAACATGTCAGGCTACAAAGATTTTTAGCAGTAACTTGAAAAGATATTGAGAAAATAACACATCTGTGGAAACAGAAATTCTGCCAGAGTAAGCAGAGGGCCCCTAGATTAGAAATGCGTGAAACGAATGGTAAAAGAAAATAAGATTGTAGCAAAAGAACCATGAAGTATCAGTTGCCAAAGAAGAGGTCTGTGGAACAAATACATAAAATAAATGTTAGCAAATTGCCTGCACCAGGCACTTACAAGCAATTAGAAATCAAATAAAAGCTGAGATAACACAAGAAGTGCCAAAATATCATCAAAGGAAAACAAAACCTCTTGAGGAAAAAGTGGGTAGTTCCTCACCAGTATAAAAATCTGCCTAAATGTAGGTCACAGTTTTAAGAGGTTTCTTTTGGGAAGTCACCATCAAGAGTGTGAAAGTATGTGAAGAACAAGGTGACAGAAGTTGTTGACAGCATGCAGTTTTTCTGAGTAACATAGGTGAGGGCTGACTCTGAGAAGTTAAGTAACTGTATGACAAAAAACCAGGCAAAACTCAGTAATGTGAGTGTAAAGTAGTGTATGTATATACAGTGTAGGAGGCCATGAGCTAATTGGTAATGTTCAGTTGTCAGATCTGATGTTATGGTAATTCTCACCTCAGCGTTCTTTCAGATAAAAAATGAATGAAGGTGTAGAAGCTGAGGAAGGCCTAGGCTCCAAAGCAACCACTACTATGCTGTTCCGTACATCCGTGCTGTATGTGTATATCAATCCATGCTATACCTGAATGCTTTGTGCAGTTTGGTTCACTTCCACCTCGGTAAAGTGGCAATGGATTCGGGACAGATTCAGAGAAAAGTAACCTTGTTAGTTGGTATGGATCTGCTTGTGCATGCAGGATTATTATATAGTATAAAACTTCGGTCTGGACTAAGACAGCTGAGGGGACATATAACAGAAGACTACAAAATCCCAGGTGCCATGGTAGATGTGGTAGCAAATGATTATTCTCTTCTTCTCTTCTCCCTCTTTTCTCCCCATAAGAACAAGTTATCAGTTTGCATTATCTGCTGGTAGAGCTGAATGAGCAGTAAGATGTACATCCTCACACAATTAAACTGAGAAACTTATTGCACAGGATGTCACAATACTACAAATTTACATGGATTTAAAAAGTGGTTGGACAAATTCATGGCAGGAAACATACCATAAGGGATTATTAAATACAAAGATGTCAACAGAAGCTCAGGAGGTCCCTAAGTTACAGACTGTTAGAAAATGGAAAAGTATTCTGCTGAAATATCAGCATATGCTTGTCCTGTTTTTACAGTCTTTACTAGGCCATCCACTACCATTTGCCATCAGAGATTGGATGGTCTGATCCAGTCTGGCTGACTTTTTTTTTTTTTTAGGTTAGAAGTCTGGCTTTTATTATGATTTTTTTTTTTTTTTCAAACCTGCTGAAAAAAACATGCCCCTTCATGCAGTAGATCAGATATAAAACATAAAGATGACATGGGTCCAGATCCATCCCTGTCAGAAAGTAATGAAATCCATATTGTCTACATATCAGGAAAAACACACTAGTCATCTAGCTGTACATTATTCGGGTTCAGAGGAAGATAAAGTTCATTCTCAGTCTCTCCTGTTGACTCTTTCATGTTATGTAAATAAGTTAAATTTCAGTAGCGCAAATTCTGGAACCATGAAATTCTCCTGAATGATTTTTTAAACTGCCAGATGAGAGAATCAGTTGCTCCCTCTCCTCTTCTGTGTTTCAGCTACTAATTTAATATTTCAAGACTCTTGTGAAGAAAAGGCCACCTTAAAAAAAACAAAACAAAAAAACAAAAAACAAACAAACAAACAAAACCCACAAAAAACAACAACAACTACAACAACAACAAAACAAACAAAAATCAAACAAAAACCAGCAATAGATAGGATGCTTATTGCAGATGTGAAAGAATTATCACTTTCATTTAATCAGTTATGCAAAGTAGAGAAAAAAAATCAAATTTGCTTACAGGCTGCAAGTCAGAATACTCTGTAAGGAGGGGAAGATTTGTTTTTCAGCTTCTTCAGAGAATAAATTTATTGCCTGTGTATTGAAGTGCTTAGACCACTAAACCATACTTTTGTGAAAATCAGGCTATAACACTTTTTTCACTCTAGTGGAAAATCACTGGTGAATTTCTGACAAATTTGCAACCAGCTTGAGTGTGATTACATTATTTTTTTTTTTTTTTCTTTGCAGATATACCATTTTCAGAAAATCCTTGTCTAGGCCTATTTGGAATTTTCAGTGGTTACAGGAAGAAAAATTCCTGTTTATTTTATTAGGATTAGAGAGCAAACTTAAGTTTTCCCCATTTCTATCGGGAATTCCAAAGCAAAGTTGTGTCAAACTCTGGTAAGTTGTAAAAAAAAAAACAAAACAAAACAAAACAAAACAAAACAAACAAACAAAAAAAAAAACAGAAAATTTCCCTAGCATCTAAAATTTTCAGAGACATAAAAAAAGGGAGTGAGTGATCCTCAGAAGTATACATTGCCACTTATAATAGTGGTGACACAGATTTAATTTTGTCATCAGGTCATTCAGGGTTTGTTTATTTGTTTTTTCTTGTATATGATCAATGTGAAGATTTGCAACCTCATTTTCTTTAGATTTGGCTTTAGATTATAACAATATGAGTGAATGCAGAATTTGGCTTCAGGTGAATATAAAGTAAACCTAATTTTTGATGAACAAACCTCAACAGAATCCAGAACACAAGCTATTGCTGCGTTGACACTCCAAGGTCTGTAATTACTATGTAATTTTCTGTGTGTCAATCCATAATATTTGAATTTGAAAGTATTTTATATGTCCCTTACAAACTACTAAACTAAAGCGAACACTTATGTACAGATCAGAACGTTGAAGTGCAAACATGAGACCATCATGTTGTGGTAATTCCGAGAGAAGTTCTCAAGCCTTCCTCGAAGATGCTTACTGGTGACAACTCATTTCTACAATATAACAGTTGTGATCCTTCTGCAACATTTGAAGGACTTTTGCTATTACTCCCTCTGTAGAAATCAGACCTAAGCAAAAAACTTACTTAGAAATGAGGCTAAACTCTATGCTGGTGTACTAAAAGGTGGCCAAGCACTCTTCACAGGTTTTTGTAGATGCCGTTTGTCCCTGCCCAGCAGAAGAAGGTATTTTGTGCCTCTTTGTTTTGAAGACTTGCAGAAAGGATGCTCCATTACCGTATGTGTAAATACTCCCTATTATGGAGGGCTCTGGTACTGATGGAACACTTGCAGTAATGCAATATTTCCCTACAATAACTGACAATTTGTTCTTCAGATGACTTAAAACTACTGTATAAGTAATGATTGCATCTTTTATACTCGTGCACCTTGACAGGGAAGTAAGAGAACAGACTTTCATCTTATGAGGTCTGTAGGTGACGAATATGCAGGTAGGGCAAAGTATTAGCATGGTGGGAGGGGAGGGAGTGTGGACCTATAAAGACTTTACTCAGGGGGAAGAACATTTTTACTCTCTGCTTGCAAAATTAAACACTGTTCTTGCTAATGTGAGGAAAGTTCCATGAAAGATGCACGAGTGTTAATTTCCTCAATAATCTCACATTACCACAATGCTTGAAGCCTTTTTAGTAAAGGAAGTCAATGAAAAGGGGAAAACAGAGCTTTATTTGCACACATGAACAGGCACAAAGCAGGATTTTCTACTGGCACTGGAGTGATGAGAGCAATCCCCAAAGAATGCTTCCTCCAGACCAGTCCTTGAATATTTAATAATGGTGAATTACCAGAACCCTTCAACCATAATGAAGGAATAAGCAGGCAATTAGAGCAAGCTGCAAATCCTTTGCCCTAAAAAACCCTCCAGCCTTTTAACTATCTCTGTGCATATACCATTCCCTTCTGATTTCTCCCACTTATTTAAAAATCACAGTGAGAAAAGGCTTTTTACCATCTCCTAGGAACCATCCTCCATCCTATTTCTTCTCAGAAACAAACTATTAGTATATTCTCTTGTAAAATTCAAAGCCACCACCAATCAAGTTTACTGTAGCATCTTGACCTGGTATCACAGACATTCTCATATGATATGTATGAAATACTTTGTAAACCCACTGTCATCTGTAGAAATGCTTAATCCTTGCAGGATAACAGTAAAGCAACTTGTTGTCAGGAGCACCTGAGGAGATGAGCAACCAGCTGTGTGTTGGCCTCCTTTCTGTCAGTTAGTAGTTAGTTAGTTAGTGTTAGATGAATCTAGCAAAGCTGAGAAGCAGATTATTTATGTCTGCAATGATAGCTACATGCTTCAAAAACACTTCTGGAATCCTTAAAAGTAAGTAATGGGCTGAGCAGATGAATGAATATATATATATTGGCTAGTATAATCTTTTATACCTTTTGAAGAAATAGTTGTCCACTGTATCAGATGCCGAATATTCTTCATTGGGATCTGACCTTCTAGGTCGCAGTCATAAGATTTACTGATACATGGATGTAGAATGGAAAATGAACCCTCACGGATTATGGATGTTACTGAAATGGAAGTTAAAGCAAATAATGAGAAACTGCACCCAGACCGAAGAGGATTTGGATCATTTAGGTAATTGGGTCAACAGATGGCAAATACAGTGCGGTATAGAAATATGTAAAATAATTAGTCTGGGAAAAAGAAACAAATCATCCACTGATGAGGAAAGAAGTGTTGATTATTGTGGAAAAGTCATTGAAATAATCAAGACAGCACACAGCAGTAGGGAACAATGCAAACAAGTCATTAGGCTGTTGTAGAAAGAGGATAAAGATAAAACAGGTGTTTTAATTTCTGTTTGGAAGATCAGGCTTTTACATATGGTCATAGGATTAAGAAGAAAATCAGCATCTGCTTATAAGTGATGCTTAAGATCTTACCTTCATAGAGATGTACTCCTCTAAGTATTTACTACTGAGAAGATGACATATACCTGTATAAGAAATTTCTGGACACCATCTCCTATTTTTTGTATGACAGTGCTCTATGGATGGTAGGAACAATATTATGGTCTTGGAATGACCATTTAGTGAAACAGAGCAGCACAAATAGTAGAAGGTATCCCATACACAAAAGTTACTGTAGTTAAATTTGTTCTGTGTGGCTCTAATTAAAGATTCTGAGATATTCAGGATCATGGTTGCTGTTGGAAGTTCCTTGTTTTTCACACTGACAGGTGGCAAACCTCTCCACATTCAAAGACATAGAAATTAAGAGTAAGAGTTTGACAATTCCTAGTATTTTCATAGCTCTAGGTGGACTAAATTCTCTGCTGTTGTAAATTCTTGATCTGTTGAGAATTTCTGTAGTTTGTATTAGTCGAGGCTTGGGTACTGTGCCTTTTAGCAGCTGCAGAGATGTTTTTTCAAAACACTCCTTTGATACAGCTTCATCTTTAAAGTCTGCTTTCCTTTTGTACTGAGACTGGATGACAGGCTAAAGCGATCTGCACTGTAAGTTATTGTCAGGTTTTGAAACCAGAACTTCTTGTTTCTAGTAGCTACATGCATGCTTTTAAACTACATTATTTTCCAACATGTATCATGTCATAAGCCACTGCAGTTATGTGAAATACATTAACAGATCAGAACAGGGGAGGCAGATACAACTGAGTCTAAAGGCAGGTCTATGGTGGTACATGCAAACGTGAGATTTTCTGTCTGTGGTCTGAACAGGCTTCACGCAAGCCAGACCCAAGTCAGAAGTTGTGTAGCTATGATGGTCTGTCTTCATAGCAAGAGCATAAGCTCTGTTGAAAGGGAAGGCAGATTGTTTATAACATGGTTCTCTACTTACCATGGGTAAATGTCCTCCAAACTTCACTTGGTTCTATTCCAGCCTAATGAAAACATGGACAGATGGGCTTGGATCTACCCGTACGTATCTGAAAAGCCATTTCTCCTGAGAGTGAGGGAGTTGCTGAAGGCTCATGGGGAATGCAAACTGGAGGAGAAGAAATGATGGCATACAGTTGCTGCACACAATGGGCTTACATTATAAGATTTTTGGGAAGTGTGGCTCCCGCATCAAACATATTTTAGGGGTATTGTTAAGAAACTAATGACCAGCCACATAAATTAAGAGTATCTTAGCACCAGTCCACAGTTCCAAAGAGGAAAATAACCACCTAAAATTCAGAATGCTTCACTTCTTTATGGTTTATGGTGGACGAGTAGGTGTCAAAATAGATGTTATGTTTGGCAAGAGGCACATTTGACTGCCATCTCTGTCTTATTAGTTGCTGACCTTGATTTTTATTCCCATATGCTCTGCATAATATGTTGAAATTAATTCTTTTTCACAAGTAATTTTCCAATATCTTACTCTAACTTGTTGTTAAAATGATTGCTTCTACATCTGCATCACATTCTCAGGGTACGTGGATTCATTCATTCAGGGCTGCTCTTCTCCCAAGGAAAAAGGATGTCTCTATAGAAAATAACTGTTGTTGACTGAAGCTGCTGGATTATCTATGATTTACAAATATAACTTTTTATGTGAAAGGACATTTGTGAGTTCTGATTAACTCTGAATATCATATAGAGCAGTTGCCTTAACTGCATTTTCAGTAGCCTAGAGAAATGCAAATAATTATGAACAAAAATTCTCATTCTAATATATTGCCTGCTCTTCTTATGTGAAAGTGCATTTCATTCTGTAGTATGCAGAAAATAAACATGGTAGATTTGAAGTCAGATAGCGAAATGGGATTGTTGAAGCTTTTTCAGAAACTGAAGTGATGATATTCATTATTTTGGTATTCCAAAGGATATACAAGATTTGTAAGAAATTAATTGTATCAGGCAGGACACTCCTTTCATCAAGAGCTTGGATTCTTCATCTTAAACCAGCACACATACATGAATCTTATCTACTACCTTCCATAAAATGGTTTTCCCTCTCTGCTCGTCCTGTTGATCTGTAACAAAAAAACCTATTCTTAAAACTATTGTTGCTGTTATAAATGTGAATCTTTATGTTTGCAGTAATTTTTCTAGACAGCAGATAAAACTCTTTTTCCTTTCTCAATCTATTAATGCTTCCCATGTGTGTATTGCATGGTGTTATCTAAAAGCACTGAGCCGACAATGTTTTTCCTCTTACATAGACTTCAGGGGAAAAAAAAAAGTGTTTTATAATCTACACTTCCATCTTCTTCTTCAGATAAATAGTACAGTATGTTTCAAGCAGCTATTCTGAAGTAACTTTTTTATTGTTGTAGCAAAAAAAAAATCTAGTTCCTCTCTTCTGTTTAATTGTCCTCAATTTTATATTATTGTAGGTATTTCAACACGGTTTTGCCACAGTATTTTGCCAGAAATTATATTCCATCTAAAACTAGTTTGTTCACAGCTTTGAATTTCTGATTAGGTGATTATAATAATAGAACAATAAACCATTTTACACATTCCTGCACCTTGCTTTCATGGTGGAATTGCTATCAGCTTTCCAGCAGCTTATCAAGATGTTTTTTGTGTTTGACTCTTTTGACAATTAGGTATTTGAGATAGGAATATTTCCACTACTCCTTTATTCTTACCCTTCCCATTCCTTTGCACCTTTCTTCGGAGCAGTTGTTAATGGAGGTGTAATGAGGAATAAGGAGGTTGTTAATGAGACTTTGTTAATGTTGACAGCTACTCCAGGAGAGTCTTCTTATTACTTGAAGTAAATTCATTTGTAAATTGGAGTTCTAGAAAGTTAATACTGTTGTTTAACATTTTAACATCTAGCTGCCTCCTGTTCCTCCTGTTTGTTGGGTAATTTGTCAGACTGAAGTAATAATATTTGAATTGCAAGAGATGTCTTTTCCAATGACAAACCAACCCTATGTTGCTATAATACTTTCAGTGTATTTGGAAGTATATATTTATACTGTGTGGATGGTAATGCTGTCCTGCTTATCAACTGCAATGCCTAAGGGCTACTCTGTTATAAATCCCAATTTTCTGTTTTCTTATGGTTTTAGCATTTAGAAAAAATAAGTGTGAGCTGACTTTTTTTCCCCCTAAAATAAAAAGCTACTACGATGCAATAGTACTAGATATAGTAAAAAATAAAGAGAAAGAAGTTTTCTTGAGGCCCAAGGTTAATGATGTCTGAGGCAGGAAAAGAGGAAAAAATGGTACGTGGCAAATGTAAAGGCCTCACATGCTCTCTTGCATCACTTGATGCTTCTGCAGGTATATGAAAGTCTGGGGGGCATAAAGCCTCCTAGAACCCTATGTGGTAGAAGGTTATGCAGCCTTCTGTATTCTTTTAATTCTTCTTCATTTTGTAATTAATTCTTGTGGTCTAATTGTCTAATGATGAAATCGTGGGTACCTTGATATAGGTAGTTAACCTCACTTGTGTAATTTTCAGTCAAACTAGAATTGTACAATAGCTCAGTCTTCAGATGGGATATTTGGAAGATATAGGAAAGTCACATATTATTTTCAGTAACAAAACTGTGCCATATATGTATAGAAGGGGTTACTGTCCTTTTTCTTAAAATTAGAAAAAAGAAAATCCAAGTTGTTTTAGCTAGAGTATGTTGACATCTCACTCTAATGTATCTTTAAAACACCTATAAATAAAAGGTTGTATTTTTGAAGTCAGTTTTCAAAAACATTTTTAGAATGTTTGTCCAAAGGCAAGTTCTTCTTAAATAGATGTGCATGAACCTCAGAGAACCCTCCTTGAAAGGAGCAGTGCCAGAATATCTTTTTGTAAATGAAGGGGGTGGAAATCGCCCAGCTTTAATTTTCACATGAAAATGTGGTAAAACATTTCACTATTCTTACTTTAGTAACAGCAGTGAGATAAGCTGCAGTGTTAATCAATAAATATGTAGCACTGAATAAACTAAAGATTGTACTGGTGGTCTAATTCCATTGCACAATCTTAGTGGTATGATGTGTATTTTTATTAACTATGATAATGCTCCAGCCCAGTGATTGATTGGCAGAACAACCATAGAAAAGTCTCAGCTTGAGAAGTAAAGCCATAAACTTCAAAACACAGAATATGTATTAAGTTCATATAACTTTTCTCCTGAGTTCTGCAGTGTTGTACTCTGGGTTGTCTTATTGCACAAGAAGTCTTAGTGCTTCCATCAATAGAGTAACACTGCAGTACATAACATGATTCTCTTATTTACAATTCTGCAAATCAGGAATGACTTCCCTGCAATTGTAGCAGTACAAACAACTAGAGAACGGGCACTGCAAATATTGACTTCATTATCTAAAGGCAAAAATTTATGTTAAAGGTGACAGTACAGTATTTAAGTCCATTAAATTGCAGAAAAGGAGTTATTTTCTTTCCGTTTTAGGTGAACAAAGCTTTTAAACTGGTGTGATGATGCCAGGGATGGAACACTAATATTAGGAAATAATATAATACAGAAGAATTTAAAATCCAGCAGTACAAAATGTTACACTAATTTTGTCAGGCTGCAGACTTCAATGTTTATAAAATAACCCTGCTTTGAATTTTTGACATGTTTGTTGAACCCCCAAAAAAAAACCTATAATGGAGTAACAAAATATTTTGAGGAAAAAAATTAGTAAAACATGAGCAGCATCACAGTTAGTGGAAGGTCATACAAAGCAATTACCTCAATTTTTAAAAGTTTTAGAGGTTACAATTATTTTTATTAATGTAAATGCTCTCATAGTGTCTTTAATTTTCCTTTGTTTGGGGAAGTAAAAAGGAGAAGAAAGGCAGAAATATAAACAAGTGTGAAATACATTTGGCTTTGTATGACTTGCTTCTGATCTATTCAGGACTCAAGGTAGTCAGCAATACCTTTCAAGAAGTGCTGTTAACCCACTTTCTTTTTTTTTCTTCTGTCTTGGCTGTTTTCTCTCTCACAGTAAGACTTATCTTCTATGATCACAAAGAGTTTTTCATCTTGCTTTTTATTAAACCCAACTTACTTAAATTCACTAGTGAAAGACCATAATTCACATATTTATATCAGGCATAACTTCTTTGCAAGATCCTGATCATTCATAATGAAGAGGGAAATTTATAGTTCGTTCTGTTCTATTTGTCTTCCTAAGTGCAATCTTGTATGGCAATAAGACTATAAATTATAATTGCAGATTACTTTTCTACAAAATGATTCTTGAACATTCAGCTTTTCTATGCCATAAAAGGGAATATTACAGACGTAAGAAAACTGAAATTATTTTGATTCTGCTTACCACAAAGAGCCCTAAGGACATTTTTCCAAAGTAATATATCTGTAAATGGCTGATAATTGAATGTTGGGGTTTCATAACTTTCTTGGGCATCCTTGTCTAATGCACCACTACTCAGTTATTAGTTTTTTGGGTTTTTTTTATAAACAAGGAGTAACTGCATTGAAGTCAATAGACTCCTAGTGGTACAAATGGCCAATGAACTGACACTATAAACTTTGTGTCTAAAATGAAAGAGCTCATGTTAAAGCTAATGTTATAGGGTCTGAGTCCGTTAAATTATATCTGGCCACTAGAAGTGAGAAGAAGGTGGTTGAGAATTGCCAGCACAGACTGACACCTAGCCAAGCCAATCTTCTGTGGCCAACCTGGTGGTGTTCTATCGTTAAATGACTAGAATTGTGGGTCAGGAGTGTCAAATGTCATTCACCTTCAACTTTATCAAGGTTTTGAGTTGTGTCTGAGCAAATGCTCTTGTATCCAAGTCAGGACATTGTGGTCCGGATGCCTGTACAATGATATTGCAACAGTTGGATGGCTGGGCTTAGGTGGTCATAATTAATTAACGGTCTGTACTCTAATTGAAGGCTAGTAAAAAAATGGAGTAGTACATAGGTCTGTGTAGGGACCTGTCCACTTCAACATTTTTGTCAGTGACTTGGAAGAGGCAATGGAGTGCACTCTCACCCTGTCTGCAGATGACACCAAACTGGGATCAATAGTCTTGAGGGCAGGGCTGCCACACAAAGGAAAGCAGGCTACAGCGATGGGCCAGCAGGAACATTTTGAAATTCAACAAGGACAAATGCAAAGTCCTGCCTCTGCAATGGACCAGCCTGCAAGCAGAGCACAGTTGGGGACTACTTGGCTGGGGAGCAGTTCTGCAGGAAAGACCTTGGAGGTGGAATGAGCAGCAAGCTGGACGTGAAGCCACAGCATGCCCTGGCATCAAAGAGAGCCAAATGCATCCTGATTCTATCTGCAGCCAGCAAATCGAGGGAAGTGACTATTTCCCTCTGCTGAGTGTTGATTAGACCTCATCTAGATAAAGTTAAGGGGTGATCTAATACCAACATACAGCTTAAAGGGCAGTTAGAAAGACAGAATCACAGAATGTCCTGAGTTGGACAGGACAAGCCCACAGTTCACACCATGTGTCTGAGGGTGTTGTCCAGTCTCTTCTTAAACACTGTCAGGCTTGGGGCCGTGACACCTCCCTGGGGAGCCTGCTCCAGTGCTCCACCAGCCTCTGGGGAAAGAACCTTTTCCTAATGTCCAACCCAAACCTCAACAGCACATCTTCCTGCCATTCCCTCAGGTTTTGTCACCGGTTGCCAAAGAGAGGAGCTCAATGCCTGCCCCTCCTCCTTCCCTTGTGAGGAAGCTGTAGCCACCATGAGGTCTCCACTCAGTTTCCTCTTCTCCAGGCTGAACAAACCAAGTGACTTTAGCTGCTCCTCATATGGCTTCCTATCCAAACCCTTCACCAACTTCGTAGCCCTCTTCTGGACACTCGTCAGTAGCTTAATATATTTTTTTTTTTTATTCTGTGATGCCCAGAACTGTACACAGTGCTCCAGGTGAGGCCTCCCCAATGCAGAGCAGAGCAGGACAATCACCTCCCTGCCCTGGCTGGCAGTGCTGTGCTTGATGCACCCAGGGCACGGGTGGCCCTCTTGGCTTCCAGGACATACTGTTGGTTCATGTTGAACTTGCCATCGACCAGAACCTCCAGATGCCTCTCTGCAGAGCTGCTTTCCAGTATCTTGTCCTCCAGTCTATATGTATAGCCAGGGTTGTTGTGTCCCAGGTGCAAAACCCAGTGCTTGCCCTTGTTGAACTTCATGTGATTGGTGATTGCCCAGTTCTCCAATTTGTCCAGATCCCTCTGGAGGGCCTCTCTGTCCTTGAGAGTGTCAACAGCTCCTCCCAATTTTGTGTCATCAACAAACTCAACAAGCAATCCCTCAACTCCTGAGTCCAAGTCATTTATGAAGACATTGAAGAGCACTGGCCTCAAGATTTGTCCCTGCAGAACCCTGCTGGTGACTGGTCACCAGCCTGACATAACCCCATTTACTAGAACCCTTTGAGCCCAACCCGTCAGCCAATTGCTCATCCACTGTATTGTGTGTTTATCCAGCTGTGTGCTAGAGATCTTTTCCAGGAGGATACTGTGAGAGACAGTGTCAAAGGCTTCACTGAAATCCAAAATGATCATGTCAGCAGGCTTCCTTTAGTCAATTAGTGGGCAACCTTGTCATAGAATGAAATTAAGTTTGCTAAGCAGGTTTTTCCCCTTGTGAACCCATGCTGGCTGGGACCAATGACTATGTTGTCATTCAGATGTTTCTTGATAACTCCCAGAACAATCTTCTCCATGATTTTACCAAGTACAGAAGTGAGGCTGACAGGCCTGTAGTTGCTGGGCTCATCCCTGTTGCCCTTCTTGAAGACCTGAACAATGTTTGCCAGCTTCCAGTCACCTAGGACCTCTCCAGATTCCCAGGAGCACTGAACAATCATTGTGAGAGGTCTCGTTATGATGTCAGCCAGCTCTTTAAGCACCCTTGGATGAATCCCATCAGGCCCCATTGAGTTGTAGGGATCTAGCTGGAGTAGCAAATCCTGTGCAAGTTCTGGATTGATTGTGAGTTTATTGTTCTCACAGCCATGGTTTTCTAACTCGGGGTTATGGGGGGCCCCACATCCATCATAGGTGTTGAATACCGAGGCAAAGAAAGCATTAAACATCTGGGCTTTGTCTATGTCCCTGTTAATAAGGTGACCATGCTCAAGTAATAGGCCAATGTTATTTCTAGTTTGCTTTTGCAATGAAAATATTTTAAAAAGACTTTTTATTGACTTTCACAGTACTGGCCAGCTTCAATTCTAATTGAGCTTTGGCAGTGAGAGTTTCCTCTCTATAGTGATGAGCAGCATATCCGTAGTCCTCCTATGATGCCTGACCTTGCTTCCACTGACCATGTAATTTATTTTTTTGCTGTATTTCAAGAAGAAGATCCCTGCTCAACCAAGCTAGCTGATGACAGAGAAAACCTTCCCCCAGCTAGGGACAAGGGCCACAAATTGTGCCTTGGGAGATTCAGGCTGGACATTAAGGTAAAAAAGCAAGTTAATAACAGGAAGTGCAATACAGCTGTATGGTACACAGCAATGATTGTTGAATGACTATGCTGCTGAGTTATTCTTCCAGATGTGGAAATTACTGCAGTTTTTCACGGTTTCATGTTTCCTGTCCCAAACCCACAGCAGAACAGTCCCATTAGAGGTCCAAAATAATTTATACTAAAAGATAAGTACTATGAAGCAGAATCCTGAAATTCAAGAAAATCCTTTTATGTACACTATGTTTTGTTCAGCGTTTGTACAGGGTCTGTTAAAGCAGACCTATGGTACACAACAGTGGCTTTGTGCCAGACTGGTACTACCATTACCAACAAGTATGCTTATAATTAATCTCCAGTATTGAAAAGCAGAAAAATAATAAATTAAAGAAAAGGAAGAATGAAAAAGGTTTTCTACTATACAACTTTAACCATGGATAATTATTGAAGTGGACATAATGAAATGCATTCTTTCCCAACAAAAAGGCCTTTGACTCCAAACTGAACTTCCACTGTGAATAAAAAAAAAAAAACAAATATTGAGTTATGCGAGGAGGATCATGGACAGCAGAGTGAGGGAAGTTATTATCCTCCTCTGGCTGGTGGTGGTGATGTCACAGCTGGAATAGAGCTGTAGAGATATACGTGGAGAAGCTGGAAATCCACCAGCGGAATGCAACCAGAATGGTCAGGAGTCCAGGGCACAGGTCTCTTTAAAGTAAAGTAATGTAAAGAAATAATTTAACCTCTTGAAGTTAGAGCTTGAATTTCTTGAATTCTAAGTGCAGTTTATACTTGGCAATAAATTATTTTCTTTCTATTAGCTGGATTGGATTCTATATCACACAATGTAGTCACCAGTGCATAAAACAACTCTGGAAGAAAATAAGACCTTGTGTAAATTCTTTCTTTAATGCATCTGATATCTTTATAAGTTGTTTTGTTTTGTTTTGTTTTGCTTTGTTTTTACATTTCGAGTCTTTGTTCTAATTCTAGTCCTTTAAAAATGTGCAGAAGCGAACAATAGATCTTTCGAATCAAGACTGGTCTAAAGTTTAGTTTACTGGTAATCTATGAGAGTCATAAATTTTACCTTAGTCGTGCCTTGTGAATGAAAGAGATGATTCACCACAGGAATGGAAGAAGTAAAATGAGCCAAAATATTTGTATTACATAGTAGTAAAAAGCCTATGCACTGTAGACAGCAACAATTCAATGACCTATATCTAACGTGGCCTAATTAAACAGTACCCAGCATTCGCCAGGGTGTGGGCCATCCATAAGTTTCACAGGAAACTAAATTTGAATTTTGCCTTTGGTTGGCCACTTGGCAAAGATCCCAATTGGCTCTCAGTCCTCAAGACATAATCGGAAACTGTGAATGTATGCAAAGATTTCTCTCCTCCATTTCATTTTGTGAACACAATAACATTGTTTTTACACAATATCCCTCTAGCATTGCCCTTTGGATTAGAGCATTCTTCCAGGTCAAATGTCAGTCAGTGCACTAAGACTGCAGAACTCACAAGTAATACAAAGGAGTAGGATTGTCTGCTACCATAGTAATGGTGCTCCAAGCTACTATTTGCCTACATGTTTACTTACACTACAAATGGGACTGTTACTGAGCTGTGAGAGATCTTGCAGTGAATATAGTCACTCATCCACATGAAAACTTGCAGAGTCAAGCCATTAGCTTAACTACAGCTGAATATTGAGCAACAGTGAGACTTAGGATTAACTTGTCATGTTAAATTTATTGGGAGTTTTGTAATTTATTTCAATGGGGCCATATTTTTACCTTGCAAATAGAAGTCATTGCCATAAAATCACATCCTGTTTATGTCACTTGTTTACAGATGAAGAATGTAGTGGAATAAATTTGATATTGCACATAACATAAAAGTTGTGTTTGGACAAGTTATCCTCTGGTAAATCCAAGCAGTTTGCTTCACATAACAAGGCAAGATACAAGAAGAATTTCTCCATTAGCTTATTTTGCATCTCTCATTTTCTTTTCTGTGTCTAGATTTATTTCCATCTCCCTAATTCTGTTGTCTCATTTTCTGTGTGAAAGTGTTGCCTGAGATAGACAGGATGTGTAGATTTACATAGAGAAACTATTTAAATTGCACCTGATCCTGAGAATTTTTTCATCATGCATCTATCCTATGTAGCTGTTCTGCTTTCTTTAATACTTTCTGAGGTGAGGGCATTTGAAGACTGTATGAAAGTTTCTTGAAATACCACTAGTTACATTTGAAAGAGGGAAGAAAAGTGACAGGAAACTTTATTTTTTCAGTCTTCTGAAATAGAAAGGTATTTTTTCATTCTAATCTCTTTCTGAAATTTTAAATTCCATTGTGATTTTACCTAGAATGAGAAATACACTTTTTAAAAGACTTCTTCTTTTGCAAATACAAGAGAGGTAAACACAGAAGTTTTCTGAGAGTTTCCCCTTTTCCTTTTGGTTGAGCAAGTCATGACTGTCTCTCCTGCTCAGCTCTTAAAGGAGAAAAAAAAAAATGCCTCCCATTAAAGATGTCCTGGAATTCGTGATGTTCTCTGACATCAAATGAGTTGTAAAGTCTTTGTAAATCCACAGGCCCTTTGAGGCTTCACAGTTTACCTTTGGGAATTTTGATGACTTCCCATATTTCCAACCACATTTTTGATCTGGAAAAATATAGATTCTGGCTTTGATCAGCACAGAAGTACCTAGAGGATAAGAAATCAGTATATAGTTTAAACTACAAAGTGTATTTCTTCATCAGCTCACCTATAGACCCCAGGAAAGCAAAGAGCTATTTCTCATTCTCTCCCACCCCAACACTCCACCTGTGCCAAGTATCTTGGGGCAGTGTTAGAGAAAGTCTTTAGAAACCCATCTCACATCACTGGCCAAACAACCAGGAAAGAGGAACTGCCCTGAGCTCATGTTGTTTCCCCTTTCAGTAGTTTCAAAACATAGTAATTCTGGCTGACACAAATTTCAGTCCTTGCTGAACTAGGACATATCACACTAATTTCTTACAGGAAGTTCTTTGTCAATGTCAGTTCCTAATCTTTTGTTCATTCCACAAGTGAGCATGTGCTATCAATTGTGGTGGCATTTAACATGGCACAGTAAGAATGGAACAAATGTATCCATTGCTAGGGCTCAAAGTTCACTACAAATAGATTTTTTGTGTGACATTAACAAGCTAGGAAGAATTCGAATGAGTCATTCATTTTTGCTTGTTTGTTGTTTTGTTTTCCTTTTTTTAGATGAATGTACTAGGAAAAGTCTTTCAGATCTGTTTTCAGAAGTAAGAACAAGTGAGCCAGAAAGAAGGAAAGGGAGGTGGAGTAAGACCATTTGGGACAGAATAGATTGAGATTCTGTTCAACTTTAGAATGTACGTGTTAAAAGACACTAAGCAGTTCAAGAATAAGATATTTCTAAAATGAGCAACTAAAGACTCCCTTTTTTGTAATTTCTATTTAATTCAACAGTTGAAAACTAATTCTGTAAATAATAAAGAAGGCGACTCTCCACTGGTTTTCTGAAACTCACGAAACTTAATTTATGCAATTTTTTCAGGATCAAGAGCAGCCTTTTCTTGCTCTCCTCAGAGCTATTATTACTGAAGCTGACGCTGAAAACATGATGACTTGACATAACACAGTGCTAGAGTAAATTGGGATGTACAGGTCCTGTGTAAAGTGTTGAAGGGGTGAGGAGTGTGTCTAAAAGACAGTGTGTGAAGGCAGAATAATGTTTGACAAGCTGAAAATGGAGGAAACCTTAAGGGGATGTTATTTCTGTGTTGGATCAATTAATCCAAAACCCAGAGTGAACAGAAACTATCAAAGCAGTTTGTTGGGGTGGAATTACTGGACAATCTAGTAGCTAGGAGGTATGAATCCCACTGCCTCTAGGATACCATCTCAAGCCTAGAACTCTAAAGATAGAAAACCACTACTCACTTCTCTTGCATATACAAAATGTTAATTTTGTCCCTTTCCATCCTTGGCTATAAATATAGTATTCAAAACCTCAAATTTGAACTAAACCTTCTGTAAAATTCAGGACAAAAGCTACCTGTTCATTTCTGATTTTTAGCTGGAATGAGAAATGCTGAATAACTAGGAAAGTTATAACTGTGACTGGAAGGAGAAAGAATGAACATCACATGTGGAAGGATTAAAATAGACTTTGAATGGCTATCCCAATGACTAATGGTTCACGTACCATCTGCTGTTAATTTTTATTATTGCTTTGTACAGGAACAGGGGAAAAGAAGTTTTCCCACCATTGGTGAATTTTGTTTAATTTGAATTAGAAAATATTATGCTTTATATTATCTCTTAAGTAGTTGCATTTGGGATATTTTAAATCAGTCTACCTGAGATGTTTTTATAAAGCCCTATTTTGTCCTTAAAGCCTTTGGGCCACTCAACGGCAATACTGCAAAGCAAGACAGAGAAGATGTCACTGCCTTACAGGATGAGTAGCAGGCTTGAGTGTGGGCCCAGACACGTTGTTCTCTTTCTGTCTGAAATTTTGGCTGTTAGTCCACCTGTACAGCACCCTCAAAGTGAGCATATCATTTTTAAGAGTATTAAACAGAGAAAATTGCATGGTCCGCTGTGCTGTATTATGCTTTCTTTTCCACCATTGATGTGTCCAGATGATGTGAGATTTTTGGACCTATAGTAGGATACCAAGTATACTTGGGCTCTCCTATTCCAGAGGCATGCAGAACTGCATCATTCCTGCAGAACTGGTGAGTCTGTTTCTCAGAACAATCTTAAACCTGGATGTAATCGACAGTCAAAGTCTCCCATGGCATAAAGGCATTGATGGCATTAGACAGGGTGCAAAAATTTACTCCTTATGAAAAAGGAAATTAGTGGAGGGAAAAGAAAGGGTCGTATTAGGACTTCTGAGATGCTACAGCAAGTAGACATTGCACATTCTAATATTTCCTGAAGGAGAGATGCTAACTGAGTTCCTTGAGCATAGCAGTTATTAAGGTCACCATGAAGTGGAAACCAAAGCAGAAAATGGATATTAAAAAGAGAATAAAAAAGAGAAAGTATAGGTGATGAAATAGGCATACAAGACAGCATGAAAATGTATGAAGGTGATAGGAGATGCAAGAAAAATGCTGCATTTGCATTAGCTAGCAGTATTCAAGCAAAAAATTCTGGGCCTGAGGACAGTCATTTATGTTTTCTTTCAAACCCATCACTTATGTTTGAACTCCAAGGAAAGACTGAACATTGGGACTAGACTGGAAAGAGGAACAATGAGGAATTCATACCAGCTACTTCAGTTTCTAGACCACAGTTTCTTAAGATAAAGTGTGCCCCTGTGCTAAACTAATGACTGAAGGAAGCATGTAGTTTTTCATTCATGGTGCAACGATCTTAAGGAGAAATCTGTGTCATACATTAGTCTCCTGGAAGTCAAGTTCTACTGCCTAACACATATTGGCCAAATAGCATATGGTGCTAGCTGCTCTTGAAAATATAATTCAGTGTGAAAGAGCTGAGAGCATTTTTAGAGTTGTCGTAAGTGACCTAGCCTTACAATAAAATGTTGTGTGTTTTGCAGTTTGTCATTCATCTCGAGTTTTTGTCATTCATACAATTTTGTTTATAAAATTTTCAGGCATTTTGTTGCAGAATGGCAAGGACTTAACATATAATGTGTTTCTGAAGCATCTGAGAGATACTATTTTTTGCCCAACTCCATTGATATACTCTCAGCCCAAAGTAATTAAGTAGGCTAAAATATTTATATGACTTGCTAGGATATGAACCTTTTTAAAGGTCTAGTTTATATTATTTTGAAACAACAGCTTCATCTGACACAGAAAGCCAGATATTCTCTTAATAATTACATCAGCATCACAGCAGCTCTCCTTTAATTAAATTTTCACAATTAGACAGGCTTGTTATTGTATGTCATTAGTCTTAATACCATTTTACCTATTATCACCTCATTTTCAAGCATGCATCTGTCAGAGGGAAGCTACTTTTCCACCTCACTTCATTGCTTACTGATTTATACCTAAAAGGCTTTAGGCTGTTATGTTAACAATTATGAATTGTCTTGATGAAAGTCTAGGAATGGAAAAAAATGCACTGGTGCATTGAGCTGAATATAAACATGAAGAACAGATCCTGGAATTCAGTAAGCTTTTTCCTTCTGGGTTTTGCATAGCCATTTGGCTTAATTCTTTCAGAAATGTCCCTTCCAGGAGATATCTCAGTATAAAATCTTCACTTCATTTGCTTTCTGAATACAAGAGATGCAGTGAAATTCTCACATTCATTGCAAGAACGGTAGCTGAGCATCATTGGTTTTCTCAGTTTTAAATCCCTGAATAATC
This sequence comes from Columba livia, assembly GCF_036013475.1. Taxonomy (NCBI): domain Eukaryota; kingdom Metazoa; phylum Chordata; class Aves; order Columbiformes; family Columbidae; genus Columba; species Columba livia. Next base: position 95,295,644 of record NC_088602.1, on the reverse strand, counting down.
AGTTAAAGTATTTATTAACACTATAAAAAATTCTATGCTACTTTGATTTTGAGCATATCAAGTATTATGCAACCCTTCATTTGTGCTAGTATCTGATAATCAGCTTATGCACAGCTTTAAGGTATGTCTGTAGTGTGAAAACTGGACAGAGTTATTGTTCAGCCTGACCCTATGTCCTTTGGGTTTCATGATCTTCCAGTAAAGTTCATGGCAAGATTACAATGCCAGGTATATAATCATAGAATTGTAGAATGCTTTGGATTGGAAAAGAGCTTCAAAAACCATCTAGTCCAATGCCCCTGCCATGGGCAAGGACATCTTTCACTAGACCAGATTGCTCAAAGATCCATCCAACCTGACCTTGAACATTTCCAGTGATGGGGCATCCACAGCTTCTCTGGGCCACCTGTTCCAGTGTCTCACCACTCTTATAGAAAAAAAATTTCTTCCTTAAATCCATTTTAAGTCTATCCTCTTTCAGTTTAAAACATCTGCTCCCTGTCCTGTCAATACAGGCCCTGGTAAAAAGTCTTTTTGTCTTTTTTTATAACCACCGTTTTAAGTAGTCAAAGGCCACAATAAGGTCTCTCTAGAGCCTTCTTTTTTCCAGGCTGAGTTTGTTCAAACTCAACTCTATAAGCCTATCTTCATAGGAGAGGTGCAATTATGCAACCGTGCTCTTACTTAAGTTTACTGACAGAACTGTGGGGTCAAAAAGGATGAGGATGTAGCACTGATTTTGTGATTTGGTCAAGATTATCTTGTCAGAAGTTAAGAACTTGAACAAGGCTTAAACATGTTGCAGTTCTATGTTGCTAGCTAGCTTATTTTCTGGCTTCTGGCTTTACTGGATTTAAGTTGTCTGCAAAGATGGTATTGGATATTTCCCATTGCCCACTTCATACTCTTTTTTCCCCACAAGCCCCACAATTGATGGGCATAGAGCTATACACTGGTCTCATTCCAACCTGTTTTCTGCTGTCCTGTTAATTAGCAGGTCCTTGGCGTTCTCCCTGGTCACATGAACAGATAAATCTGTGGGATGCGGGATCCATATGGGAATGTAATGGTAAGACACACAAACTTCCTGCCATGTGCTAAGGGAATTGATTATCAGCTATTGTGCATATTTCAAAATCGAGCTGGGAGTATAGAACTCTAGAAGGTCTTTTAATGGCATAAGAAGGAGAGAATGCTGTTTTCCCAGAATTTAGCTTTTCTGAATACTTTAATGTATGCTTTCATACTACTGATTCCAACCTGTTGTGATCTTGTATTTTCTGATGTCTCAATATGTACTACACGGTATGCCAGAGTCCTTCAGAGAGTGAGTTAACAACTGTGTTTATGAAATCTCTGTTTGTGTAATATAATACATGCAGATTCAGTGGAATCAAGAAAGCAATTAAAGTAATACAAAGCTCAATTCCATAAGGAGTATTTAAAACCAAAAGAAAACAAACAATACTCATCCCTGCTCTTTGACTCCAAAAAATTTACCTTTCTACATATTTTTTTCAAACTTCTCCCATCTGAAAATTTTTAAATCAAGTTAGAAACTTTTCTATGTGCATAAAAAGCACTTGCTCGGTGCTCTAGAGCCATAATTGTTGTAAAGAACAGAGTCTCCAAGAAATCTATACAATTTAAACAAATTACTGCAAGATCTGCCTATGCTCTTAAGAAAAGTTGTGATAGATCATCGTTTGGAAACCCACATCAATAGCTAACTCAGTAAACAAATACGATCTGTATATCAATGCTTCAGACTGGTAGTCTCTGACTGAAGAGATTATTAGTGATCTGCTATATTTACATACCACCTGAGTTATGATACGTTATTTAGCAAAAAACAACACCAAGGGAAAAGAAGAAAAGTAATAGCTTGCTTTTTCATTTTTGCAGTATTGATGGAGGCCAGTCCCTGTCTTGTTTGCATTAAATTCCAAACTCTCATTTTTCCAAATTCAATCTTTTTGTTTATAAGAGAAGAACAACATTCACAAACCACAGTATTTGCCTTTCTCTTTTAAACAGGCACTTGGCAGGCTGAAAAGACATATCAAAAGCCCAGCAGCCCAACTGTGTGAAGTATAATAGAAAAGATAAGTAATACACCCATGAGAACAATGCTTAAAATTTAAAAAGCTGACAGAACACTTACTACAATGACTGGGGTAGGTGTCATAAGTACAAGGAAATCAGAGCATAAAAAATCAGAGCATAAATATGAACCACAGCCTTTTTTTTTTTTTTCCTGAGTCACACATTACTAAGCAACTGAAATTATTTGAGGGGAGGGGGGTGGTGGGGCGGGGAAAGGAAAAATAGAGGTAATTTTTTGTCTCTGACAAAGCTTCATCAAGTTTATCCCCTGTTCCTCCTCCACCATAGGTTTTACGTGTAGGTCAAGAGCTGTCATTTCAGTCTTTAAGAATGTCCTTCTTTCTCAACTGCTAAAACTTAAATTTAAGGGGATTTGAATGTTGTGATATCAATTAGAGCCTCTGTCATATTAGAATGAACCTGGAGGCTCCCAGCTGATCTACAAAAATGCTAATCATTCTTCAAAGGCAAGATTTGGGTCTCTCTTATCTTTCTTGGATTTCTTCCTCTGTTTAATTTGAAACATAGTACTAAAAATATGATTTCACTTCTCTTTCTATCCAATGTAGTAAGAAAGAGTAGGGAAACCACTCACACATTCAATAAAGCCCTTAAAAATAAACAAAACAAACCTCATTGCAACTAAGAAAATTCTATAGGGAAGAAACAAGAAAAATGGAGAGAAGCTGAAGAAGCTCCATGTTTTTAAGCCCTGAGAAGTCATAAAACTCCATAAAATGCAAAAAAGAAGAAAAATATTTTTATTGCTACTTTTGGACATTGCATAATTTGCCATTTATTTGCCAGCAGTAGTGAAAAATACCCTGGCATTCTAGTAGTTAAGTTGTCGAACTGACCTTTTTTAATGCCACATGTCACAGAATTTCTTGTCAAACTACGACAATATGACAGGATAGAGCCAAGTTTTTCTAATGTTTCCCCTTTACCTTCTCAAAAGTGCTTGCATCTTAAAGAAGATGAATGTATGGTATATTCATTGGTTGATGATTCAATGACCACTCTAAAGAGACAGGTCACATGGCAAAATGGCTTGTGTGGTATCATTTTTTTTTTTAAAGAAACACTGTAAAATTGAAATAAACTGGCAAAACAGTTGTGGTGCTTTAACATTAGGTGACAAGAACAAACTTGAAATGTCATAGCTGGTTTAGAATGCCACTCAGATGCTTTATGCAGTTATCAATGTACATCTAACAAATGCAAACTAAATAGAAATGCCCTATTCCAGCTCCAGCTTTTGGCTGGTGACTGTGAGAACACAGAAAGGCATGGATTGTGCAAATAACAGATTCATTTTCAGAGATGCACAATATGGCTGTCATAAAATGTGTAAAGCCGCTTTCATATGTCCTGTTATTGACATGTAATAGATTGCAGATACACAGATTATAAGAATTTCCATTTACGATTTTTCAGACCTTGTTGCTGCCATATTTAAAATAGTAAAACTGAAACTATGGCATAAAGAAGATCGTTGATTTGGTAGTTAGTTTTTCATGTTATTCACCTCAATGTAGATGCACAGCAGAACACAGTTAAAGTGAATAAAGTTTTAATTTATTTTTCCTGTTCTAAATGTAACAGGCAGAAGGTCTTTTTAATCCATTATTACTACACCACATGTATGACCCATTTTTTAATCAGTGTTAATGTAGCTCAAAATTCATGGACAATTGCATATTGGACTTGTGTTGTCAAATGTCTGGATAGAAACAAGTACACCAGAGATATCATACTTTAGATAGTTTGCTACTGTTTTCTAAACTTGAACTATTAAATTAATTTCTCTTACCAAGAGGAAAACTCAGCCCTGTCCATATAAAAACAAAGGAATAGACAAACAAAAAAACCCTACAAAACAAACAAACAAAACTAACAAAAACCAAAGTAATACTTTTAAAGACTAGTTTCCAAAGAAAACAAGACTTATCTGATCTTGTTGCTGATGTTTCTATCTGTACCTATATTCTCTTAGCTCTTCTTCCCAGGCCCAGCAGCTTTTGAACCTGTTGACCAATAGGTTCTGCCAGGTGTGTCAAATACAAATGACTCCAAGAATGTTAGGCATTCCTACAAGTTTTAAGGAAATAAAAACAGAGGCAGAAGCAATACCCAGGGTTCCTGCTGAGGGAATGAACACACCATAGGTTCAACTCTTATTTGACTCCCAAGGATCTGAACGGGAGATGGTTGCTGTGAATACCCCAATGGTGGGAAGAGCTGCAGTCAGTACTAATGTTCTATTACACACCAGAGAAACCAGCACAAGCAAGAAAATTGGTCTCATTAGTTTTTGTGCTCATGTAACAAATTGTCAACTCTGTGACTGGATATATTTTCCACTTCATTTGTAACTTACTTTTCTTCTTTTTATCCATTAAAGCCAGAAAGGCAAGATTTTCAGATAATTTAGATTACCAGCAGGAACTTCTTATTAAATATCTGGATCTTGATCTTTTCTCTGAAAGGGGTCAATTCAAGTCCATGTTCCTTAAATGCCTTAAAGGATTATGTAGTTGTAGGAATCCTTCCCTCAGATGGGATGTTTTGTGTTTTAAGGGCAGAGAGAGAGCAGATTTTAATTCCTGTGGGCCTGAATAAAAGCAAAAAGATGAGTCTCATTCCAGCTGTGTGTCATACAACAAGGCAGGGAACGCTGATCATCACTTTCTGGAGATATAGACCCCTGTGGGGTAGTAGAGGAGGAACACAGAGAACAATAAATATCTGGGTGACAACTGCTTGTTAACCAGACTGTCAGAGGAGCTGGACACGGACCTCAATGATCCTAACTGATCCAATGGTGGGAATAATACAACAACAAAAAGATAAAGTAAACCTAGCATGTAATTTATCTTTCTTCTGATTCTACTTGTTTTGTGTTTTGTTTTTTTTTTGTTTGTTTGTTTGGAAAACCCTCTGATGATATATATCTTAATTAAAGCTTGTGGCAGTCAGGCTTACATGGTCTTGATGCTAGAGAAGAAAATTGGAGCCCAGTAAGTGTTAACAAGAATAGAGTGTACAACTTGAAAAAAGCATAGAATTATCAAGTTCAGTATTATCTTTAATTGCATATAGCATTGGTTTATGTTCAAAATACTATTTGGAAATTAATTTTATTATTATTTTTATTTAAAAACGCCTATTTTTTTGAGAAGAGAGGAAGAAGGCATTCAGTTTTTAATACGCCAAATTATGATGACTGAGTTATAGCCACAGCTGGGACTGAAAAAGGTAAAAAATTTGCAAGGATCTCTCCTAAGTGTACAATCATGCTATTTCATAGAACTTTGGGATGTTTACAAATGCTTAAACATTGTCAGAGCAGAAGCATGGAAATGTTTTTAAATCATAAAAGCTGGCTTCCAGCTGATTTGCAAGGAGGGGTGCCTTCCTACATGTTTATCCATATTCATCCTGTAATTACTGCAAACTACTATTGGAGCTTTAAAAAGCACCAAAAAGAACCCTTTGCACATGTAGCAAATAATTTCCAGGCTTTAAAGGGAGTAGGTTTAATGATCTTGATTGGAATTTGAACTTTGATATGGTAGTTTACAATGAAAAACTCAGAAATACCATAAACTTGGGTAGTTTTATGAGTTGAGTAATTCCTCTTATTTGAAATAGGCTTGGCTAGATATAGTTTTTAAAACATATACTTTGTTTTCCTACATTTTTCCTTTGATATGTGGATTTCAGCATAGATTCTGTTTTATTTTGAAATCAATGGTATACTCTGGGGAAACAGAAGAGCCACCACGGTTTTAAAAATTTGCACCAAATTGAAATTATTTGGCAATAGTTTAGCAAGAAGTCACAGAAAGCCAGATCTGCCTTTTAAAATGTGATTTTAGGAGTAAATGTAGTGGGATCCTGAAGGCAAATCTCAGTGGACTGGTTGATCTCAGTCCATTGGATGCCACAGTCTGAGCTGCAGATGAGAAAAGACCAGCGGTAGTGGTTGCCAGGAACATATTCTTTAGGTGGTGGTGGTGGTTGTTGTTGTTGTTGTTGTGTGTGGTTTGGTTGTTGTGTTTTTTTTTTTGGGGGGGGGTGGGGGGTGTTGTTTTGGTTTTGTTTGTTTTTATTTCTTAATGTGCTGGCAACAGTGAATAGAAAAGCTAACAATTTAACAGTTTGAGTGTCTACAGGTATGTTCTCTCTGGTTTATTATGGAATTTCATGCCTGTCAAGACCATCAATAAACTGTTCCAGAAATTTTTTTTATCACACCGTTTGCAGATGGCCATGCTCTGAATATGGATATCAATGGGACAGATTGCAGGAATACCATTTAAAATATGTATTTACATTAGTGCCTGTAATGAGTTCACACATTCAGAGGATGTCTCTGCCTGTTCATTTTCATCAGGTCCTCAGAGCATGTACTAAATAAATCTTATGTTTCCCACTACCACTAACTTGGTGAAAACTTGCCCTTGAAAGATGAGCAAGCTAAGTACTAAATCAGCCAACTCAAACAGCCATGGCAGCCAGAAAGAATACTGAAGAGGTATTTGTAACCTGCTATGCAGCGGCCCAACAGCACTTTGTTAGATCTGCAAATTCAGGGCTTGATTATAGCCTGGCCTGCTGTTATACTAACCAGTTGCAGATGCAGCCTGACTGGTGTCCTCACACCTGTGCCTGATGAGAAGGGCCTGACTTACCCTCCTAATTCAGCTTTCCTGTGCTAACCTAAGTCCCACCTGCCTCAGGACTTGGCTGTTTCACTTCCCTTCAGCAGGAGGACTTGGGATCTCAAATGTCTGCCAGAGGCACAACTTCCTGCTTGCTTGGTGATTTACCAGGTGGGGAAAATCTGATGCCAGCTTTTCCAGTTTTTGTATCAGTCCCAATCTATTTCTGGATTACACTGTTTCTCATGTGCCACAGTTAAATCATTCATTTCTTGGTGATTTGAGGGGTTATGTTCTCTCCCAGTGATAGCAACTCAGTTGCGATTCACTGAAGGATGAAAGGCCTTTGAATATAAAGAAGGGCAAACTGTTGATAGGATGTTATCAGTGACTGCTCCTCATCTTTCCTTTTTGTTTGAACATTAGACTGACGTATTGGCATTGCAATTTATAAAGCTCAAATATTCCTTGGCAGATTTCTGAGTTTGGACAAGGGGAAGCTGGAAAAAGAAGGTGAGCTCAGACAGTATTTTACAGCACACCTGGGATTCTTACTAGGACAACTTGCACAGTTACAAAACTTGTGATAGAAATCAGAATAAAAATAACATAGTATGTCTTTGCATTATGAGTCTTGTAAAATCACTTTTTAGCCAATAGTAGCACACTCTGGGGGAATCTCTGTGAATTTATTCTCCTCTAGCCACAAGTGATAAGCTAGTACTTTTGACTACTGCCTGAAAAACTCTTTTTTTTCTTACAAGTGTTAAAACTTCAGACAGGAAAGCAAACTTTTTGATACTGTATGAATAAAGTTTCATTAAATACATGTGTACTATTCTGTTTCTCTGTAATAAATGTATTTCCCAAATAACAGTGATGTGCAAAGAAGCAATGCACTGATTTCTGCAGTGTTGTTCTGAGTAATGATATCCAACAATTCTTTGGGGCTGAGGCTTTGCTTCAGTCTTCTGTGGGGCAGTTTCATGCTGCAAGTTTGAGAATGACAACAAGACTGGTAGAGTCTCAGGAAAAAAGACCTCAAAGCAGTCACCCCTTTGTGTATTGGCATAGCTTTGAGAAAGCTTTAAGTCTAAAGGGGAACCAAAATACATGAGCATTATGGTTCTGGTCCCAAAGACCCTAAATTGTAAATAAAGTTTGTTAATATTATTGTTCAACCATGAAGCACAGTTGATTATAAGAATTCTAATTTTCCATGACAGAGGCTCAAATTCTTGGAAACAAATTCATGCTTTGTAACTTTAGTATTGTAATTCTACAAGTGACACAAAACCAGTTCTCACTCATTACAACATGCACTGTAAGCAATCAACTACTTTTAATATAAAATGTGACCAAAAAATATCGTGCTGAAATTACACTGTAAATTTTGAACATCATTGTGATCTTCTTTTTTTCTCCAAAGCTATGTGTATTCTTGCTTTGACTTATTGCTACTTTACAGAGGAAAATCAAACTAAAAATTGCATACATTTCTTACAGTCTCAATTTTTATAAATGTTTTGGTTAAAGGAAAGAGTTCAAATAAAAGAAAAATCTCATTTTCTCCTTACTTTTTTGTACTTACATATGTATAGGAATTTTTACGTAAATAGTTGAAAGGCTGTACTGTACTTTGTGTGCCCTTCTTCTTTCTCAAGCTCTTAGACTTGCAACAATCTGTGAGAGGCAGCATGATGTCATTATAATCATGGAACAATTTTCTTCCTACTGGAAAGAAACACATTGCTCCCCCTCAATGAAAGAAAATTGAAGCTTTCAATGTTGCAAATAAAGCAAAATACATTTAAGTTGCTGTTTATCCTTAATTACTGTAGATCTCTGAGGAGCACGCAAGAGATGTTGCCTTTCAAAAGCAAACATCTTACCTCAGTCTTTGTTCTTTTTAAAACTGTGGTTTTGGTTTTGTTCCTTCCCACCATCTGCACATGGGTTGCGTTTGTTTGTGTGGACGTGTGTAGATTTTTTTGGTAATCCAGGGAGCACGAACATATAATAGCACCTGGGGCTGTTTCGGATAACAGAACTGACTGGTCTCCGAATGTTTCTGGGTCAGGTATTTGTCACACCTGAAGTACCTAAGTAGCTACCCTGGGTGACACACGGTGTCTCATCAGCATTCAGAGTCAGTGCTGAAGTGGAAGAGGGAAGGGGAATGGGGGAAAATCACTGACAAGTAAGACAAGATAAAAGGAGCATGCTGAGAAGAAAAGACAGTTGTTTCCTAATTGAGCTGGAGAGGAAAACAAAATGGCCTGTGGCATGTTCCCTCTGATCCATCCTTCCCTTTCACAGAGGGATGGTGCTGTACCTGGTAAGCTGTCAGCCCCGTGACGATACATAAGAACAGTTGCAGATGTCTTACGTTGCAGGTGGTTAAAAAGTTCTTTTTAATCATCCTCCTTTGCAACATTTGTTATGCAAGCATAAGTGCTCAATAAGAGATTTTCACATATGCTATGAGATTTCTAAGAATGTTCATTCCTTCCTCAAACCAGGACAGCTTTTGCGTGCTGTGTACAATCAGTGTAAGAGGTGTGAAGGGCTGCATCTCTCCTTCTCATGGGGTGGGTGAATGTTATGAGGAAAACTGAGAGCTTAGCTCTTGGCATGGTGATGTTATTTCAGTTGCAGATTACTTACCCTGAGGCTACCTCTGTGATTTCCCAATGGCTGTCTGGACTGGAGGTGCAAGTGGGCATGAACCAACTGAGAATGAAACACAGTGCGTCTCCACGGTCTCAGATTTAGCCCTTGCTAGAGCAAGTACCTTTTCATTCAGCATAGGCACATTAGCTATTGTTGCCATCCCTTGGCAAAGCACAGCTTTAGCACCTCTAGTTTACGATATTGTAGCTGCACTGTATTGAATTCTTACAATATGCTCTCCTTGGGCATAAATTTATTGTTGGCCAGTGAGAGGATTTCCTCTGCTGTGAAAATCAGTGTCCTACCTCCAGTGTGAGGCACGCTGCCACGACTGCAAACTACACCTCTGAGGAAAGGTTAGATTTATTTTCTAGATGGTGCTCAAGGAGTTGTTCAGGATTTTTAGATGGATGATTGTTCTAGAAACTACTGATTTGACTTACTTGACTTTTTAAGAAGAGGCTGGAAAGGAGTATGTTAACCACCTCATTGCTAAACTAGTTTAACTATTCGTTCTCTGTGAACTTGCTTTCTGGCTGTGAAGAGAGATCATCAGACTCAGAATACGTTTATTTGTGGCTGAAATTAATTTCAGGTCCATAAACACAGAACCTAGTGTTACGTGAATGTGGCATCTGCTTTGTTATTCCTTTGTTACGGCTGTTCCAGGCTGTAGTGAATGTGTGGGCACCTAGTCTTGTATGGAGCAGATGAAGATTAAGAACTTGCTGCTTGTGCAGCATAAGAAGGAAGGGCTTTGAACCCAAAAGAGAGTATTCATGGAAATAGATGGGCTAAAAATTGTTTCAAAGGAGAAAATATAAGGCTTATTGTCCACAAAAATGAAAACCTCCTTGCAGGAAAGACCCAGCAGTGCTGAGCTTGCTCTGGAATCCAAAACCTGCAGGAAACACTGAACAGTGGGCAGAATTAGGACCTCAGCGGAAAGAGCTTTCGATTTCCATTCTGAGAGTGGCCATAATAATTAAATCTATTACATGCTTTGCAAAAAAAACCCAAAGAGAATCATACAATATCTTACCCAGGACAACAGAACAACTAGTTTTACATTAAGTGTCAAAGTAGCTTTAGTGTTTCTCAATTTTACATCTGGGAAAAATGTTCTGCAATTGCAAGCTAGTAGGGCACAGGTCATCTTGTGTGTATTCATAACTACACAGGGCTGCTGTTCTGAAAATGTAATACAATATGCTCATATTTTTATACTTGCTGTGAGATACTATGCTTACCAAATGTACAAGGACCTGTCTTCAAATAAAATAAATACTTTACCTTGTCAAAAGTGTTAGGTTTATATACATGCTGGGGTGAAGAATTTATGACAGCAAAATTCAGGTTTAAGATAAAGAACTGGAAGTATTGAATGCAAGAGCATGTAACCTATTGGACCACATAAATAAAAGATGTGATACCATTTGTTCAGTGCAGAAAATAATATCTGCCTTGATGATTGCATAACACTGATTTATTTTCATTGCATTGTATTCAAATTCTGCAAAATTCCCATGGAATTTAAGACTCATTTGGTCTTTCCTTGTTTGTAGGAAGTTTTGTGTGTTTAAATAAGTGGTCTGCAAAACAATGCGTCATGAGATTTGCTTCTGTTTGTCACAATTTATTTAATGTTTTTGTGTTACTGAAAATAATATAATGTCTACAAGACAACTTCACAGAATTAGCTGTTTAAATAGGGCTCATGTTTTAATCCCTTAGAACAGATAGGAGTGAAAGACATTATCAGGTAAGCCACGGAAATATAACATGACTAAATTTCCAATTTAAAAAGGCGTGAAGTACTTTGAATTGTATTTCATAGGGTGTTTGGAAAAGCACTGGTTTGGTTCAAAACTGCTCAAAATAGTTGAATTACTTTTTTTTTTTCCCCCTTCTCTTTTTCTCTTAGACTTGTAGCTACAACCTTTTTCTTGAAACATGGCTAAAACACAGGAGCTCCACAATCATCCCCACCTTGCAAAAGCTATCTGAACTGCTTGCAGCATGGTGCACCTGCAATTGCAGCATCAGTCTCTGATTTTGGGGTTTAGTTGGTTTAAGTTTTGTTGTGAAGTGAGGAAAGAATAAACGTGTTTTGTTTCATTATTGTCTCAAAACTAGCCTGCAAACCAAGCTTCATTAGAAAGCAAGGAGGTTGAAAAGAGCTGGCTGCAGCAAGTTACTTGTTGCCTAGTGACACCATCAGCCCTATAAACTCAGGCTTAACTCCAGTTCTCTTAACCCTCTAGTGTCCAGAAGCTGCATTTTATTACTGGACAATTCCTGTTTTGACCAATGAAGAATCTGCATTTTTAACAAAAGCAGTGATATACCACTAGATGCCAGTAAAAATCAGAGAGAGAGGGATGGACAGCTTGCAAGTGAGATTTAAAGAGTACTTAGTTCTTTAATATAGGATCTAGACAGTCGTTTGTGTCCTCTTTGAGCACAACTGAACCTGGAAATGCCATAAAAATGTAATTCACAAATAAGGATGGTTTTGCAAACAACATCCTGTCAATGAAAGATGAAGGAAGTGTCCTCACCTAGGGTCTGGCTTGACAACTGGTAACTGATAGTGTATGTTTCTCTCCTAGTCATATATATGATAAATTGTTTTCTGTAGTTTTGTTGCTCAGTCATAATGTGCCCATTGTTGATGAGGGCAAAATGCCTTTTTTTTTTTTTTTTTTGTAGAAGCTAGTAAACTTACTCAAACCCCACCTAATAAGTGAGATGTCCATTTGCTGTCAGTTGCCAGGGAAAGGTTATAAGGCAGAGATACTGTATCTATGCTTCACAAAGACAGCAGTATTTTTATAGGATGTGCTTTCATATCAGAGTAACTTAAATAACTTCAGTTTTAGTTATTTGTGCTGTTTATTTAGTTTCTGTTTTCCTACTAAGCTCTTTCTTGAAAGACTGTGAAACATTTAGAAGCATAGCAAAAAGTTCATAGCTTAACTGCTGTCTCTTCCTAAACAATTATCTTTGAAAATGTTTTTTTAACACTACTAACTGTTGCAGCAGTTATAATTGAATATTCTCTAAATTTTAAATTAAATGTCACACTGCTAGCGTATGTGACGTCTTTCATTCAATATTGGCAAAAGCAACGAGACTTATAAAATATCTCTTCAGTTGGAAGAACATATAGAAGTTGTGTATAGCATAATGCAAAATTATAGGTCAAAAGCAGAGAAGTGTACTGATTTGGATTCCCTTTTGCCAATCTGTTCTTGTCTCTTGTAGAATATCTGGGTTATTCTATTGCTCTCTGCTCTAAGTTAGCTGGCCATGAGGAACCCACAGGCCACATGCCCTCAGTACCTACAATGAGGTTAACCTCTGCCCTCCACCACCTTCCTTGAGCCTCCTGGTGGAGGATCCTTTGCCCTGAAGTGCTTTGTCCCCTCTCCCCAGGGACCAGAGGACTCTCCTTCTTGCATGCATCTCAACTATTTTCCAGTCTCCACAATTTTTTGCTCAGCCTTTAAGAAAGGAGGTTTCTGAGCTTGCTAAAAGGATGTGCATGAAATTAAAAACCTTTCCAAGGCCTTCTGTGGACCAGAGGAGCTTTCAGGTATTCAGATACAATTAATAAAATTTGCATTTCCATTTGCAATCCTATATTACTGGAGAAGAGGGAATTTCACTGGCTTTCCAAAACACAGAGAGGTGAATTTCTGGTCCCTACCTTAAAGCTGGAAATGGCATAACTGAGTTATACTGATACTGTGCCAGAGTTAGAGAGTCTCTGCTTCACCATGCCAGCTCATATCTGGAAGATATACAGTGGCATTGATTTGGTGATATAGCTGAGATAACAAGCACAGATTTGGACATAGACAACTTTGAAAGAGTTAAGCTGAGAGCAATAAGCAAGAAAAATTTTTGAACACATCCCAAACTTGATTGAGGTTGTTAAAATCCAAAGTTTTGGCTCAGGCTCACTGAAAAATGAAATATTTCTCAGACCGATTTTTTTATTTTGATAGAATTACCTGACTCAAGGTCTCTGAGCCTTCTGTAACCTAATGTATTTCGTACACATGCATGTCAGATAATAACTAATAGAAATTAAAAAGGAAAGAAGAGAGAAGCTGAAACTTCTGCTTCAGGAGTCTTATTTCCTGCTTTTGAAGCCTGTTCTTTTTTTGGTAGCGGCTGGTTAGCAATTAAAATGTGATTAGCATATAATGGTAATGTTAATGTGGAAGCACTGAAATTCTTTGTCCCAGTGATTGCATTCTCATTAGCAGCAAGAATTACTGTGTGTTTTAACTGCTAGCCAAAGCTTAGGAGCCATGGAACACTGAAGTTTCCTTTGAAATCAGGGAAATTGGTGATTTCTGTGTCACAAGATTTGAACCTATGGAAGGAATAAAAATGCTTTTCAGTGACAACAGGCAGTCATTAGAGAGGAGAAGTGAAGACACTTTCTAGGCTTCTGATAGGAAAAGGCCATTCAACTCCAGAAAGAATGATGTTCCAGTAAAAATAGATTATTTTTTTAAACTCAAAAAATCCTGTGGTTTCCAGACATCAGATAGCCTAGGCTGCTAGACATCCAGAAAGTCAGCAGAGTGCCATCCAAAGCACAGAGAGTAGTTGGTAGAGCTGGTATTGCCAAAAGAGTGATGGAAACACTAGTATTGCTATGTGAAGCAATGTACAATTTCATTTGGAGCATTTTCTTCGTAGCTGGTCATCAACAGAGGTAAATTTACATTTGAGTAAGTCTAGAGAAGACCTACCGACAGGACTTAGGGATTAGTAAAATTTCTCAGGAAACTGCTAAAAGAGTGTGGTTGGTTTAATTAATTAGAATAAATATGTCAGGAAAGAGGGAAATGCCATTGCCTTCTTTAAAGTGAGTGATGTGAAAATATGAGGAAGGGCAAAAAGCTGTTTAGGCAAAGGAAAGCATTGATATAAATTGATCCCAAACACATTTATCCTGCAAATTAGAAGAAAGCTTCCAGGCATCAGCAGATGCAAGTTTCTGAAACAACTTTTTAAGAGAAAGCAGTGTGGACACAAAAGATATCTGTATGGTGCTTTTTCAGTCTATGAAAATGATTATATGTATGTTGTGTTTCACTTACTGAAGTAGAAGCCAGTGATGGGTTACAGAAGAAAGTCCTTCAACCTCCACTTTCTTCTGAAGGATCTTTAAAGAACTGTTGTGTGCACTGAGTGTACTATAAGGGTGACAAAAGGTAGTTCAGGTTAAATAACATATTTTCTTTAACTGCAAGAGAGAACTTGGTAGATGTTGAAGAGAGAAATTACTTGTTAAAGTAATGGAAAGAGTTGAAAAATCAATACATGCAGATTATATAATTATTCAATAAGTAAACTCTACTGCTACTCTGTTGCAAATTAAAGATGTCACTTCAGTATTTCCATCTTGAGGTGGCTTCCTAAAATACTTACTGACATGGATTATAGCTTTGTGTGTTAGAAAAAAATCCCAAGTTATTAGTCAGGTAACTTTAACATTTAACTATGATTTTCCAGTTATATAATTTGCTCTTTGTCATGATCATTTTCCCCTTTTCCTTGGCTACATGAAACATTCATTTAAAATAGGTAATAATTTTATGTCCCAGGAAAACTGTAATATAAGTTTCTTATTTCATCCTGTAAAAAGATATTTATAGTTTATATAGCTGGATCTACACTGGGTTAGTTTGTATGTATGTCATCCTAAGCTCTCCCTCTGCCTCCCTCATTTTTAAAGAAACTACAGTCATCTTAGCTTTTAAAATGAAATAGTGTTTCGAAACGCAAATTTCTGTTTAAAAATAGACCATTTGGGCAGGATCAGAATGCCTTTTTTAAGGAAGAAAAAAAAAAGTAAAGATTAATCCATGTCAAGCTTTCAAAGTTTATTTTACAAATTAGTTTATTGCAGTGAAATACCATGTTCATTGAACAGTTGCTAGCTGCCTCTATCTGTATCAGTGAACAACTCACGTTCCTCAAATAGTTCTGCCTTTTTTATTATCTGGACCATCTGCTGTGCTGTGAGCAGCTGCTATTTTGAGCCTTTTCCCTTTAAGTACAAGTTTCAAATTAAATTAAGCCTTTGTAAAAGCTGAATTTATTGCCAAAGCATGTTGATGTGCTTTTGTGTTGTGGTTTTTGTTGTTTTTTTTTTTTTTTTTTTTTAAGCCTTTTCAGATATTTTAGGCAGTAATGAGAGCACATCCCTTCTAATGATAGGGGCATGAACTGTCCCTGAGGACGCATTTTGATAAGTTGATACCAAATAATTTGTTAAAAATTAATGTTAGCTGAAAATAATAAAACAACTCTTGAAAAAGTGTTGTGGTGAAAACCTATCAAGGAGTCCAGTTATTTGTGGCATCATTACCATAATAAATAAAAAGCAGGGAAATTAAGGCTGAGGCAGCAATTGTAATGCGTATCTGATGGCACCTGGGTATCTACAGGACTGCACTGCACATCTCCCCACAGAGCTAGTAAATTGTATTTCATGAAAATCTTTGATGGATGTAGTGAACGACACGTGAAGACTGCATGAAGTCCAGTGCCAGCTCTCTCAATGACCTGCCACTAGTAATACTGCTAATATGACAGCTTGTAAGGCTGAGTCTACATTGCCCAGTTCAGTGATGGACAGGGATGGGTGAGCTTGTCCAGATACGGGAAGCATTATAGCCTTCTGAGCTTGGGCCTTGCCTGGCACTAATTTACCATCCTTCTTTTTCTCAACACTATTCCCAACATCTGGATGAGTTCAGGTACATGGCAGAATACTGAGTGGTGCACAGACACACTCGTAGTAAGCAGAAAGTCTCTTTCACCAGATGTAGAGATCAGGTAAAGATACATTTTATAGGTGCAGTAGTAGACTAGTCACAACAGGAGGCAGAAGAGGGAATAAAATATAAAGAGTGATAGAATTCAGCCTCTTAATATGAGTCAGTTAGGTTTCAAATTTGACGGGTATTTAAGGTCAAAACTGTAAGCTACTAACTAGATTCAAGGGCAATAAAGTAGCATCATTGTTTAATTCCCACTAGTGTAACTAGACAATTTTTTTAAAAATTTCAAACCCATTTGGCTGACCTGGGGTTGTTCCAATAATGCCAGTGACTGTTGAGAACTAGGATTTAAGGTCCCTCGTACCTTCATTTTAGCCTACATCTTAGTGTAGCATAAAACACGAACTTTTCAGATTTTGTTCCCTAATTCAGAAGTAAGTCTTAAAAGTCTTGTTTTTCACTACTACTAGTTGTATAGTCTCTTTTTGAGTGGTTTCAAATAGAGGATAACAGTCTCTGTTCGTCTCCCTTTCTTTGCACTTTCCAGTTGCTCCTAGCGGCAAAGTGGGAAAACCTGCATATATGCTACAACAAATGACTTATAGATCTGATAGTATGTAAAATAGCATGGAGGTTTTGGTGTAATTGTTACAACATTTTTCATCTGAGAGGATATATCTGGATATGAATTTGAAAGTCAAATTAGCAATTGCTTTTCATTTTTATCTAATATGCCATGCTAAAGATGGTGTGGCATAAGCGGTTGATCCTAGCCTGAAACTGAGGAAAATGTACTAGTTTGCCTGCTTGCTCCTGGAAGTGTGCACTGGTGTAGCTATGCAACATTTGTGACTAGAATAAATGCTCATAGTAAATCACGCTTATGGTTAATGTCCAACCCAGGGGTAAAATAATGTCAGCAGAATTATTTTAATGAAAAGTGCTTCTTTTTTTCTTTTTTTTTTTTTTTCTTGTCCTACGAGGGTTTTATTTTATTACAGCTTCCCTTCAGATTTCTTCAATACATGTATACATGTTGATTGTCTTCTATGTGACGCATTAAGCTAAAACTCAGTGAAATACTGCCTGTAAATAGAGTATATCCACCAGTACTTTCTGTACTTGAAATCTCAAAGATTAAAACTGTGAATTATCTAAACAATATCAACTAATGCTTATTTCAGCTGTCTATGAGTACTGAAACACAGCGTTAATTTATCCCTCACTACTTGAAAACTTAATGCATTGTGTTTTGGTTTATTTGCCCCATTTGTGAAATTGTCATTGAATGTTTTGCAAACAAAATGCTCTGTCATTGTGATTTCAATAACTTAGTGATCCACAAAAACATAACATAATGTTATCTATTTTGTTGATATATAAGCCAAAAAATAGAATCCCAAGTGGGCAAAATATGACTAATGTGCTACTGAGTAAATCTATTTTTAATATACATATGTTAAACTACTTCAGCATTTGTCAGTAACACAGGGGAGATTAGTGTATTAAATCCACTAAGTGCCAGGGTATGGGTTTCTTGCTAGTATCTCAGCTCTGTTAGTGCCGTAGTCCTGCTACTCAGATCTAATACTGTTCTTGTTGGCACTGTTCTTCCACCTACACCCTTATGTAGCAATATGCACTTGCTTCTTCCAAAAGCCTGCATTTCTTAGCACTTCATCTGCTTCAAAACTTAAAGAGGCATGGTGCATGTCAGTGCTTGAACTGGTAGCTGTTGAAGAAAATCAACACTTCTACTGTAAGTAGAACAGTTGGGTTTATAGATGACTCTAAATACTTCTGGTTTTAGACCTATACTCTGCCTCAATGATGAAAACTCTGAGAAAGCAGTGCCTTCTAAGAGCACAGCTACGATCTCGCCCCATTTTGGCTGATGCCGTGGGGCTCTAGTTGGAAGGACTAGTCATCCTATAGCTTTGCATTTTGTGATAGTCCCTGTTTTTTTGGTTTTGCATGAGTTCCAGCTACTACAATTTTTTTCATATGCTTCAGTGTTTAATTTTAAAGGTAACCTGGCAGAAGAAGCACTTCTTTCAGATGACAGCCTGAAAATCATTATAGAATTGCAATTTTTAATGTCTTATATATGTTATGTAGTATCTCTATATATTAGCAATTATTGCTGGGTTCTGGCAAGTTATGTTTTGTCCCATCTAAATTCATCATACTTTAGCAAGCAGTTTAGATCTTCAAAATGCAGGTTTTTAGGTATTTTCTGTGCATAATTTTGACCGTAAGGCAATTGGAATAGATATGGATTTGGGGGCTGTACAGCAGTAAGAGGGAGCTCCTCATATTCCCTGTTTCTCCTGTGACCTGTTAGTCTCCAGGTTTCCTTGTGGTTTGGCTGGGTTTTTTTTGAGAGATAGTAAACAGATGATATCTAAGTAAATAGCAATGAGTGGCCCTTGACAGCTTTATTATGGCTATTATGTTATGGTACATTAAGTTTCTAATGAAATAAAATATGGCAGATTGCCAAATTATGTGATGATAATTTCAGGAAGCTGTAAACAGGTTACTCAGTAGTTTGTAATTGCTGTAGGTAATTTAACATTCAGGAAACTTCCACCCACTGATAGTAATTAAGATCGCATTTTTGGCTATCTGCATTGATTATGAGTATCTGATGAAGACAATATTTTTTTTCTTTCCTGTGGTATATCACGCGTAGTATTGTACCCTGCTGGGAGCAAATCTTGCCTTTTTATTTCACATCATGGAATGTGTCAGTGGAAAATATTGTAACAACATGTAATCTACCTGTGAATAACCTCACTGCATGTGACTGGAGTTTTACTGTTGGAGAGAGCTGCACTTCTGCTTAAAATGGATATTTTCTTTATGGGGCTGCCTGGTGGAAAGTGATTGTCTGGAAAGGACACCCTGGAGGCCTAGTTTGGCCAAAATGAAGCCTCCAGCTCTTCTAAGTCTTACATTAAGGTGGCCAAGCCAGCAGGTGTGTAGGGATGCTTTCAAAATAATCAGAAAATGCAGGAACTTCCTACCTGCTATGGGCCTCACATGGAAGCCAGCTGCAAGAGGGTGGCATCAAGGTGCCAGAGCCAACGTGACTGGAAGGAGCATCCCCAGGAATGCGACTTCAAAGTGCAGATAGCAGGGAAACTGAGGCAGGCTTGAGGCTGGGGAATGGCACACCTGGGCTGATCATCACGGTCTGGCCATCAGCCCAAATCAAGCCCTAGGAATCCCAGAATCAGTATTGTTAGGCAGTCCTGTGTGACCCAAGTTGGGGAAGAGGGTGACTGGATTACCAAGTTGGGGAAGAGGGTGACTAGATTACCGCGGCAGAGCATCCTCTGCCTTCCAGACTTGTGTCACTTGCTGGAGCTGAAGCTCAGGTGGGTAGAAACAGCTCTGCCATGTTGCCACGGCAACAGCAGGGCCCTGTCAACACCTCTCTGCCTAATAGTGACAAATGGTACTTATTACATCAGCACTAATTTCATCCGATCCCTTTCAGATGAAGATACTTAGTCCTTGCTGATCAAATTGTGTCGCTGTAATTACTGAGAACAGACCTTATTAAATGACAGCTCTCCTTATTCATTGCCTCATCTCATGCTGAAGCTTATCGCTTTCCCCGTTTTCCTGCTTTTAGTGATGTGTTTAGCTGTCCTTAGAGCGTGCTCCCCATCTGAAAGCGTTGACATTTCGCTTAATTCACAAACAGTACAGGTGATGAGTAGAAAGCTGCATCTGATTCCTGTTTTTTAATATATAGGAAAAAATCAGAGACAAACCTTCAGAGCATATGAAGCAGAACTGTTAAATGTGTGTGAAACTGCACAGTCCTTGCTACAAAAAGCACTTGTCTATGTTTTTGTGGAAAGCAGCCTAACTTCAGGTTAGGCCAACTGCATTTATTGGAGAGCACATGCTGCAGTTTTCTTCTTATTGCAGTACTTGTTGTTCCATGTTTAATGGAAGACTTATACAAGTGCAGCAAAATAAGTACAGAAAATCACCTACGGAGGAAAAATTCAGACTAGAAATCCAGGGGATGCAAGATATTTTCTGCCATTGACCTGAAGACTGACTGCATATGTATGATTTTCCTCCACCAACTCTTAACCACACAGAGCTCTTCCAATTCTGCAAAGGACTAAAAAGTCCTTTGCAGTGAAGACAGTAATTTGCAGGGCATCAGGAAGCTCTACTTAACAGGTCAGGACCCCGTCATCACACACAAATTTGAAAGATGTCCTCTGCCCCTACAGACTTTTGAATTTAGATTGGAACTGTGATTTTCCTGCTCTGTCTGGTGGTATTTGGTGCAACTGTTTCTTTCTAGCTTGCAGGTTCACTTTTACATTTTTCCCAAAGTTACGATATCCTCCTGCTTCAGAGTAAACAAAGCAGTGTATAAAAGAAGCCTTTAGAAAAGGATAACCTTTTGTTGTGGAGTAAACAAACAGGTGGGAAAAGGAAGTAGCTATCCAGGCTCACACTGCTGACTCATATGGAGCTGCTGTTGACCAGCACCCCCAGATCCCTTCCTGTGG
This sequence comes from Columba livia, assembly GCF_036013475.1. Taxonomy (NCBI): domain Eukaryota; kingdom Metazoa; phylum Chordata; class Aves; order Columbiformes; family Columbidae; genus Columba; species Columba livia. The sequence continues at coordinate 95,274,839 of NC_088602.1, read as the reverse complement.
GGTTGCTCTCCAGCCACTCCTTCTCCAAATTATACTTGTGCCCAACATTTCTCAGTCCTCAGTGCAGAATTCAACATTCTGACTTGTCAGATTTCATCTCATTAATAGTAGCCCAATGCTTCAACCTATCTAGATCCTTCTGCAAGGCCTCTTGTCCCTCAAAGGAATCGTCGGCACCTCCCAGTTTGTTATAATCGGCAAAGTTGCTAATGGTGTGTTAAACTCCCACATCCAGATCATTGATAAATATGTTGAACAGAACTGACCCTAGAACTGAACCCTCAGGAACACTGATGGTGACCCGTTGCCAGCCAGATGTAGCCCCATGCACTACAAGCCTTTGAGCTCTTTCCTTCAGGCAGTTCTTCACCCAGCCCAATGTGAATCTGCTCACCCCACAGTTAGAGAACTTGTCCAAAAGGCTGATGAGAGGGACAGTATCAAAAGCCTTACTAAAATCCAGAAAAACTTCATCTACTAGGTGGGTGATCTTATCATAGAAGAATATAAAATTAGTGAAACAGGACTTTGCCTTTGTGAACACATGTTGACAGTGCCTGATAATTGCACTGTTCTTTAAATGTCATAAGGCTGATGTAAATAGGGTAGGAGAGAGAACTTGATGTTTTCAAGTGTCTGGAAGAGAAAAGCAGCTGTGATTTGTATTAGGCCAACACTTGCAGAATTTTTATCTAGCTTGTTTTCATTCATGTTAAGGAAATTCTCTTGTAAGTGTACAAATATTTCAGATTGCTGAATACAATGCACAGATTCCATGCCTACATGCGTTTTTTCTATCTTCATTTAATTACTAGAATATAACAGTGGTATTTCAAGGCAATGACATTTGGTCGGTCCTCTGGGAAAATGCAGCCACAAATCATCTCAACATAAGAGTAGGTCAAATGGTAATAATCAAGTCATATTCATAACTCATTGGAAATAGACTATTCTGAAATTGCTACCTGATATAGAACTAATGCCTTATTAATCAGAAATACATCAACCTAGGAACACTAGTTATGTCAGCTAGAATTATGAATGAGATATACAAGGAATGCCATGTACAGTGTTACATTGAAGTAGATGCAATCTTGTGTAGCCCTTTACATGCTTAGATGACTTTTTTTCATCATGGAAATGTGGTATGAACCTGAAAGTATGGAAAAATGTGTTGTGCAAGAAAGCAAGCTATGCAGCTTTACACAACCAGATAGTATAAATAGCCTAGTAAAACAACACTCTGTAGGGTACCTTACAATACAGTGGATGATTTAATTTCAAATGAGTGAATTCTAAAGTCCTCCATGCAGTAGAACTCACATTGGAGAAAAGAAGGAGCTTAGCTAGAGCAGAAAAGACCTCAGGACTATATTACTTGTATGTGTGTATATATATGTATATACACACACACACGTACATACACACATATTTGCCTAAGCTGCATGCATGTAGCCCAGTGTTTGCTTTTTCTGTGCTTTGGATAACATGCAGCTGAGCTATTGTGCACAAGTGAACCACTTATTTTGTTCACATATGCTGAGTCTAATTTAAAGCACTTAACCATTCAGCAAAACTCTTCAGATTCAGCAAAATTACGCAACTACTACTTCAGAGGAAGTGGAAGTCTAGATATCTTAGAATTTAGATAATACTTACTTTATGTGCAAGGGACTAGGCAGATGGACTGTGGGAGTGATAGTCCCAAAATCATGTAGTTGCTCAATATTTCTGACCCAGCTCTGAAATATACCTCTGATGAATCATGTAACTTATACATGTGTATTTCAATTAATTTTCATCAAGGACATAGGCAAACAAAAAACAAAACAAACAACAAAACGAGACAAAACACCACCACCAAACCCCTAACTGCCTCTGCCCCAAAACCCTTGTTGTCCTGATTTACTTTTGGACATTTTGGTGGCTAAAATTAAAGCACAGCAAAGCTGCCTTGATTGATTCTGTATTTACATTACCTGTGCAAGATCCCTAATTTTTCACCTGTGAAGTTCTCTGAAGATTTACCTTTCATTGTGTACATGTCCAGAGTTTCCTTCCATTTCACAGCAGTGAACAGTCTGGTTCCTATATTTCTCCTGACTCTCTCAGGATCTTCAGTTGAAATCTGAGCTCTCACACTTGCTTCAGGAATTTGAACCCTGTACCAAAACATAATGACCAGAGCCACCTTTACACCAGTTCACATCTGTGAACTGCTGCTTTTGTCCTTAGGGAATCCTTAGGGTCACCATGTGTTCCCTTAGAAGACCATATACAGACACAGCATGAAGTTCCTCTTTGCTGTGTCTGGGCTGCTGTGAAACAGTTTTCCCAGTCACCTCGCTTTTTTAGGTATCTCTGGGCTGAACAGATGTGTCTCTGGGTAGCAATGGGCTATGCTATAAGACTCTTTCATGGATTTAGGTTTTATGCATCTCACACATTTCAAATTCTTCTGGCTTTTCATTGTAATACCAAGTTGGGCCTAGAAAGACAGGCTTTTCTTAAGATGGCGAGTTTTGAAAGGTAAATGACTGCTACATTTATGTAGAAATGAAATGTTTCAGTAGTGTTTTTATACAGACATCTCATATACATTGCAGTTTATTAAGACCATGTTACAGCTGTGCACAGGCTCACATAAGGTAACTCTTCCAGTCTGTGGCCCATACTGGGACTGGTTTATTGCAGCTAATTGCTGATATTCAGCTATTTGTATTGTGTTGGCTTTTGAAAACACTCTCATGTTATGTCTAAACTGTGTGATGATGACAGGAGTGTTTCTGAACTTCTGTGTCCAGGTGAATGCCCTAGTTGCACTGACTCTAAATTAAGGTGATACTCAAGTACTTGTAATTGTCACCTTCCACTCACCCCCAGTGGTCTTGCTTTGGAAAAGTAGCTCAATTAGGACCTTGAAGTATAAAATAGCATGCCCCTGCTGCATATTCTCAGCCTAGCTTGAAGTGTCCTGTGGTATAAATCCTTCTGTATACATGAAAATTTCATTTTAATAACACTTCAAAAGCATAATGCTGGTTTGAACACTCACTGTGGAGGAAAAGATCAACTGACGTAACAAAATGGTAGAAAATATGAAAAGTTTAGAACTAGTGTAAAATAAATAATATAGCCTTTGCTTTTAAAACCACAGTAATATCATTCCAGCTGTTGAGCACTGGAATAGCAAATTCTTCCATTTTTCTATATATTTTTCTATGGACAGAAACATGACATTTTGATGGAAGCATGGCATCGCTATGGACATGTAGTAATAAAACAATATAAATGCTAGTTTGATCCTTTAGCAAAATGTAATCAATTAGCTTATTTATTTTTAGTCTCTAGAATGAAATTGTCTGGTTGTGCCATGTTAATGATTTAGTCTACCTACCAGTGCAATGGCTTCAGAAATATTTGTACCAAAAATTAAGCCTTTTCTAATTAAAATATTAAACTTCTGAAATTCCCACAGTATCGTTTTTTCTTACATATTCCTGCTTAACTATTTGCAGCGCTAAGACTGTGGATTTTTTTTCTGAGATTTTTAGTCTCTGGCTGCAAGGTACTTGGAATATTATAGTATTTTTTGTAGAAGGAGGTAAAAATAAGTCATGCTACATTTCTTTGATGCTGCTTTTCAGGATAGAGTCTTTAAAACAGTTGTCCAACTTGACAGTTCTTTGATGACAAAAAGTAACCTATTTTGGAGGAATTGGTTCTAAAAAATGTCATCCTTCTGTGTTTTAATTGTTATAGCAATGGTTTATTTATAAACCTATATCGACTTGGTACCTAATAACTGAAAAAATATGGAGGACTGTAAAAATTCATAAGACCTTCTGGTTTTCTTCTTCTTTTTTCCCTTTGGTAGCATATGTCAATTTAATACGTGCTTCATGTATGTTCTCTTTATGAGAAAAGACATTATGTTTTCTGAGAAAAGACATTATGTTTGGCAAATATGTATTTTGTAAAATATATGTAGCTTAGTATATGTAGTAGAAAAAGAGAAGCACTGAAAGTAGATTAAAAAAATGAAACAGCACATAAGAAAGCATTCTTAATATGCTCTCTGTTATCTGAATGTACAACGTGGCTCATATGTACAGTTTTGTGCCTTTTATATATATTGCAATATAAAATGATTTTTTTTTGTTGTTTAATATGTATTCTAATATTGAAGGAAACTCAAAATGTTAAAATTAGTAAATTATGCCACAGGCATGACTAAATATATTCTATTGTTTAGGAACTGCAATTATTAATTTTGCAACAACTTTTAACACTACTTCATAAAAGAAATTACTGATTAAGCATTTGCTAAAGGTCCACAGCTTTTGTCATTTTTTTGCTGTGTAACCCTCAGGATAATCTTTGGAGTGTAGGATCCTTTTGTTTCAGGCTCTGCATTGCCTGTGTTGGGCTCTGTGACACTGTTCAACTGTGATAACTGCTCACACAAAGGAATGTGTTTAAATAAGTGAGTTCTCAAATACTAAATTTCAGTATTCCGTATTAATATTGCCTTATGCAAGTGCCAAATTCAGGTGTTGCAACTACCAGTGTGTAGGAACTGACACTGAGCAGCAGAAAAAATTTGCCAATACATGGCTGGTGAAAGGTGGCTGTCCATGCAGTCAAACAAAGAGAAATAGGTCTTCTGCTTCATTTAGACACCCGTGATACACTGCCTGAATGTGACACTATGTCCCAATGTCAGAATAGCAGCATTGAACTATGCTCCCTGCAGTCAATGTTCACAGTCCTTCCAAATGATTCCCAACGCAATTCAGGCTCATTAGAAATTCTGCATTTTAAGAAAATGTCTGTGCTATGCAACAGGATGGAAGACACCCTGCTGTTGGGTTTTTCAGAGGCCTTTGTTCAAGGAAAAGTTTACATGCAGAAGCAATAGTTATCTTCAGTATAAAAGGAATTCAGGAAAGAAGCTTATGGCCAAAACAGATGGCAAAAGGCGTCAGTAACACGGAGAAGTGTGTCCCTGACTTTCAACCTCATGCTTGAGTGACACTATTTCCAACGGTGCTATTAAAAGCTGAGGATGCACCTCATAGACACCTTTGACCATACTAAAAGAAGAATCTGCTCCTACCCTGCAGCTAGAGCTCAGTCACAGGTACACAGGATATGGTCTGTGGCAAAGTTTAAACTAACAAGTAGATAGGAGAGGAATGAAAGAAGAACTTTAAATTGAGAGACAAATATAGAAGATACCCACTGATAAATATTTTTTATCATGACTTAGAGATACATGCTACTTATATATCTGATTTGCTTAAAGTCAGAGAATAATAAATCTTAATTACATAGTATTACTGAAGGGTATAGCTTGGAAAAGTATCCTTTAATAATACCTTTAAGTATAATTATGTCACCAAACTATGTTCTAGATAAGTTTTCAGCACTCTAAAGCTCAAATAAAGTTGTCTAGTTTAAATCTGCATAATTTTCAAACTTGGTAAAGACCCTTATGAAAAAGAAAAGAGAAGATAAATCTTTTTATCTTTGAAGGGGAAAAATAATGAATAATTTCAAATGAAGATTCCATTCTAGGACTATGTAATCTTGCTAATGCTTTGTGAGCAGAAAAAAAAAACAGTGAAACTGGATGAATAAATGATTTGGTATAAATTATTTGCAGGTAATGGTGCATCTTCTAGTTATCTGTCTATCTTGCTGTCTTGCATTTATAATGAATTGTTCTGCTGTTGTTGGTACAGGTCCTCTTCATTTTCTGAGGATTTGTTCTGGTTTCTCAATCAAGTGAAGATAAATAAACTTGGCATATTATGTTCCAATTATAGAATGAAAACCCACATGAAAGATGTTGCCCAAACAAATAAATGAAAAGCTGGTCGTTTGCTCAAGCGTACAATGTGACGAGATGGTAACAGGACTCAGAGCTGAATTTCTATAAGAATGTTCATGAAATGTTCTGTTTCCTGCATTTTTAGTCAGAAGGAAACTAAGCAGGTGGAGGTTGTTCAGCTTTCTCTCTCCCCTCGCTTTGTGAATGGGTCTCTCCTTGTGTGCTTAAGTGCCATGCAGTGGCATTTACAAGCCAGGTTAGCCAAGTCAGGCACCTAAATTCATACCTTCATGACTTTAGAAGCGATGGGCTTAAACAGTTGCCATGGTAATTGTAATACGCCACTCTTCAAAGTCGTATATTAGTATGTCAGCATCCAGACAGCAGCACATGGCTAAAGATATCCCAAGGATCATCTTTTTGAGTCTGAACCATGAGTACAGCAGGATTCCTCGTTGATCATGTTTGATACAGGATGATGAGGAAATACAGTCTTTAACAAGCTGATATATGTGTGTACATCTGAAATACACATAAAATGGGTGATTAAATGAAATATGTTTTTTGAAGAATAGAGTGATATGATCTGCCTTGAAGCTGTGCTGATAATGGCTGTTTTGTTTGCAAAGAGGGAGGAACACAGACACGGTACTTCATTACTGCTCTGGAGGAGGAAGGACCATGTTAAGACAACGTCTTTGTCCTTCTCTGTTTTGTTTTTGTTTGGATGGGGTTTTTCGTTTTGTTTTGTTTTTAGTTTTTCCTAGCAGACTCAAAATGGCTTGTGCCAAGAAAATTCAGCATGTAGAGATTGCTTCACAGAGTAGCCGAGGTTGGAAGTGACCTCAAAAGATCATCTTGTCCAACATTTTGTGGGAAAGGGAGTCTAGTTGAGATTATCTAACACCTTGTCCAATCACGTCTTGAAAAGCTCCAGTGATAGGGACTCTGCTACACCCCTGATGAGGCTGTTCCAGTGAGTAACTAGCTTGATAACTAAGAAACCAGAAAACCCACATTATGTTGGGTGGTCAGTCCTGACTACGTCAGTTCAAGGACTGTTGATTTTCCTGTGGGAGCTTTTTGTGTTTGTGATTTTGTGCATTCTTGGGGTGAAGGCTAGGCTGGAAGAAGAATCAACACCTAGGTTCAATTTTAATTCTGTGTAGAAAATCATACACATTCAAAGTTTGATTTCCCAGAATCAATGTGTGGCAAATATAAAGGATTTTCAACATCTCTACAAAATATTTCATATGGCCCTGGGTGAATGTTTTTGGGGATTCATCTCATCCACTCCTGGTCAGACAGAAATGCAAAGTAGTCACAATATATTCCATAAAAGCAGGATGTTTGATAGATACTCGTAGCACAGTTTGATTTCAGTCTAATTGTACTTTTCCAGGCAACTGCCAGTAAATGTCATTTGCGCATGCTAGCAGAAGTACATTTGAAATAGATAATGGATAGATGTACATAAAAGAGAGATGTACATGTAAGAATATATTTGCAAAAGTTTCTTTAAATAAGGATGATTTCTGAAAAGTAAGAAACTTCTTACACTGGAACAAACTGCCCTGGGGGGTTGTGGAGTCTCCTACTCCGGAGACATTCAAAACCCGCCTGGACACCTTCCTGTGTAACCTCATTTAGATGTTCCTGCTCTGGCAAGGGGATTGGACTAGATGATCTTTTGAGGTCCCTTCCAATCCCTAACATTCTGTGATTCTGTGAAGTTAACAAACTGTGCCGTGTCTTGGAGATTTAACACCATAAATGCTATTCAGAAGTGTAATGAATCACCACATAAACACAGAAGCACTGCTATGGGTAGATTTACATGCACTTGGGGAAAAAAAAAAAAAAAGACACAGCTTTTCGATCAGACTAATGGCTTGGAAGTAGCTTCAGAAAGAGTGCTAGTAATCACATTTGATGGTTTGAATTGATGGCTGATGGCTTGTAAAGGGCTATGTACTGGACTGATTTTAGGGAGATTTTAATAACGCTTAGGAAATGATCAGGCTACACGGTCAATCACTTTGTTGATGCCAATATTCTTTTCCCCCTCCAAGAAATTTCAACACATAGAAAAAAAAATTGAAAGAGAGCACAGAATTGCCTACTTGGTCAAGATCATCACAGAATTCAGAAGAAAAACAAACAAAAGTCAGATTTAAGGAACAACCTTGATATAGACGAGGAATAATTTTAATTTTCTCTTCATATTTGGATGTGCTTATGGATCTTCTAGGATCAATTTTCTGTTTATGCTTACGCTGTGATAAGTCTTAAAACTTGTTAAACCCTAATTCATAGCCAATATAAAGGAAGACACAGTTAAAGCAGTGTCACCCAGCAAAATAGTGCTGAGGAACAGACTCCAGTTTCTGCTTTCTGTCTGTGGATGCAAAGTTTGCAAGATTTTACACATCCTTCTCCTCTAGGGGCAAGTAGTAGACCTCATAGATGGCCATAACCCCTTAGAAGTCGGATCTACACCCTTTCTATCTGCCCTCATGAGTTCTGAGAAGAGTTTTTTCTGTTTTTCCATTCAGTTACTTTGTGAGCAAAACTTATTCAAGTAGCTGAAAATGGAAACCAAACTAGATCAGTGACTTCTCCAGAAGATCCAAGGTCAATAATATTTAAAATGTTAAAAATTTTTGAATACCTCTGCTTCAATATGACTTGAAATACTCAAAATGAGATTTTTAGAAGTTCTAATGCTAAACAAGATATCAACTTAATTGTATGCATTATGACTATTTCCTGTCATGCTTTGCTCTCACACTCTTAATTTTAACTTTCTAAGTTCCCTGTTGCCAAGAGCAACATTAGAGAGACTTGCAGGTACTGTATTACCTGTAGGGAATGGTACGGTGAACAGTTCTGTAATGCTTTCAGCACAAAAGAGCTATAATACAATAATAACATTTTTATTTCTGATGCATAGAAGGTAAAGAACTTTCCAGATAGTGGTGATTAGCAAATTGGAGTATTATTGTTCAATGAGGTAGATTACTCACCCACCTGTGAACTGCTGAGCCCATTTTATTTCTTTAAAATTCAGAAGGAGACAACCTAGCTTTCTGAGTCGTTATTGTCCCCAGCTTACTTAGATGATGGACTCCTGTAATATTGCATATTACTTTTGACTAGCACCTCATAGTAGTTAAATCTTTTAATGGCTTTCCATTAATTTTATTTCTTAGTAGCCTGAAGCATAAGGTCTTATGGTCATGAGCAAGTTATTGTGGCCATTGACTTCAGCCAGTGGTTTGGGTACTGTTTTCTGGCAAGGTGTTTTATACAGAGACATCTTTAATGAAAATCAGAGAAGGAAGAACCCTTAGAGTTTCCTTGCTGACCGAACTTGTACAAATAATGATTAACTGAATTATTCCTTGTTAACCTAAGGGGAGATCTTCAGCTAGTTTAAGTTATTCTTACACCGTTGGACCCTAAAGATCTCACTACATTACACAATGTTATTACTGTCTCCTGGGAATATAGCTGCTTCCCTACTTGCCCAGAATTTCCCTTCCACCCTGTGATACAAAATAAACAGTAAATTCCTTTCTTTCATTTTCCATATTGTTCCTTATAACTGTAAACCCACCACATCAGTGTATATTCACTTTCTGTGACTTAGGCCTTCAAAATTGGGAAATTTGCTTTAGCTTATTTGTGGTTTTATTGTTGTTGTTACTGGTAGATGTGAAAATAATAATACCTCACTCCAAGTTGCTATTTTGGAAAAGTTTGAATCATAAATTTTTATATTTGTCTATTTGATACTTTTCTTGAAGGACAATTCTGCACCTTAATCTCTTTTACATACTTGTAATTTATGATTTATTCAAACTTCTGATTTAAATTGTCCATAAAGCAAGACAACTTCACGAAGAACAGTGAGCAGAATACCTGTCCAGCAGAAATATTCTGGTAGCTATTTTTTCAGTGACACTATTGTAAAAAATTGTAAAAAAATTGTAATTAGAAACTGAAAAATAAAACAAAGGTTTTCACTGTGTACGGGTGCCTTTGGTGGCCTGCAAAATCCTGTAGTTTTGCATAGTAAGATGTAGTGCATTAATGAAGGTATTAATTATAATCTCCCTTGTACATACATCTCACAGTATAATCTTCATGTGAAGATCTTACACTTATTTGCAAGAAGTACCAGATAGTTTGATTTTCTTTTTTCTGGGTGCCTCACTGTTAACTTACTGCAAATAAATGCAAAAATTGTGTTAGATTAGATATTCAGTTTTTCTGTTAGAAAGTGAAGCTCCTCAACTGAGTTCCAAAAGGGGATTGTCTTTGTAATTCCTTTCACAGAACTGGAAAGAAAAAATATAAAAAATCTTTCACTTTATTCTCAGCTGTGAAACAACCTTCCATGGTCAGAAACTCAGTTGAAATGGGGGCATAAAAGCAAAAACCAACTGCAGCTTCCACTAGAACATAAGAAAAGAGTGACCTGGATCATCAAGTTCACTTCTATGAACATAAATACATAATACTGAAGAGTTCACAGGACATCTATTCTTAATCTCCCCTCCTCCGCACCTCACCAAAAAAAAGCACAAACCAAAAAGCACTCCCTAAAATGATCTTAAAACTTTACAGAATCTAAAATTACTGCCCCCCCCCAAAACAAAACAAAACAAAACAAAAACCACAACCAACCAACCAACCAACCAACCAAAACAAAACCAAAACAAAACAATGAAGATGAGGAATGAAATAGTGATATACTAAATCCCTCCAGTGGCAGGATAACTTTCATAAAAACCTTGCAAGTGATGCAGAGAAAAGTTAAAAGCCCAGGGTACCTTGTGAGTCTAGTTGGTATCATAGTTCTTTTTTGTTCCTAACTTAGGAAACTGTCTTTAATCCTGACAATGCAAACGACAGATGCCAGCTAAACACTTTAGGGTTTTTTAAGCCTTTTCACTTAGAATGATGTTGTTTTCTGTCCGGCATCCCATCCTCTTGCTGCAGAGGAAAGTAACCTGCTCTGTGCTCAGAGACAAATACATAAGAGTCTGGGAGAAGAAATCTTCCTGGCCCTGTGGTTAATGATCAGAAGATCTGAATCACAGGACCAACAAAATGTGATACATTACACACTGAGAAACATTAACAAATATTGTTTCTTTGCTTGAATTTCATGACCAAAACTTTAGTTCACAAGCTTTCCAAACTCCCAGATTGTGTTATACAAACACTTCCCTCTCTGCTTCAAGCTCCATCTTGAAACAAATAGATTTCCTTACTACTCTGTTTGGTGGGCTCTCCATCTTTTCCAAATCTTCTAATCTTTTCCAAATCTTCTAATCTTTTCTGAATGTCTAGACTAAGTTCTATTCGTTCTGTTCTATTCAAAGCCATTAGATCCGACTCTAGTAATGCTCTTTAAATTGAATAATTCTTCTCTCTCCCTGGTATGTGCACCCAAATATGTCTATTTTGTTATGTACTGCAATATTATTATTGACACATTTATTACTACCTTTATTTTAGTAGCATAAATAAGCCAACATTTTAAAGTCCACTCTAAAAGAACAGGTTTGCTTTTTGCCTAAGCACTTATATAGATGATTTTTTATTCTTTGAGATGTCCTTTCTAAACAAAATCAACTTGGATTACAGATGATATCCTAAATGGGCTCTTGCCTGCATCTTATTCAAGGGTACTACTGTGTCTCTGTGTTTACTAAAAGTCCCTACCTGTTTAATCTTAGAATCCTATTAGGTTCTTTCATGGCCATGTCTCACTGGTAACTCACAGTTGTCTATCATCCATCAGTTCATCCATATTCTTCTTTTTCTCCATCTCTTTAAATTGATGGACCTTTATCTCATTTAAAAAAAAAAAAAAAAAGAAAAAAAAGAAAAAAATGTTATTATACAGCTAGTTACCTGCTTCAGCTTTCAGCTTTCTCTTTGCTTTCATGAAGAATGTTCTTGTCCTCCTCCATTTGAACAGAAAAATAATGCTGCTCTTAAAACCAAGGGGAAGGAACACAGACAGGGTGGGGGAGGATGGGGCTCATGTAATGTGCTCTCCTTTCAGCCTTTGTAAGTAAGTTTGAGAAAGATAGTAGCACATTTATGCTTCCCCTTTGAGATTAAGACATTTTTTGAAATGGATACTATGGGCACAATAGTGCAACGTGCATAGCTGGCATTGTTAATGAGAATGGATCTTATTCCTGACTTCCCTAGATTTAGCAGAAATTACTTCAAGCCCAAAGAGTGCAGCTGAATGCCCACGTGTTCAATTCTTACTTTCAGTTTACTTTTAATCTCTGGAAGCACAGAAAAATCCTGGGCTGGAAATTGTCAAAATTGTCAAAATGTTTTCATTCTCAGGTTTATTATACAATTACTAGGACCAAACAGAAATGAGTGATTTTATAGTTTCAGAATGAACCTTCCCCACAACCAGGGCCAATGCTAAGTATCATTATTCACAGCAACCAGCAAGGATGTTTTTTGAGAAAATAAATTAAGAATGTAGTGTTTTTTTCTTGTGTGTTGACATCTGTGATCATTACTTCACAAAGATGTGAAGTGGACCAATGTGAAAAACAGGTTGGTTTCTGAGGAAAATATGGGGTTTATAACTTAAAAATGACTTTCAAATTGAATGAGAGAAGAAAATGTGTGCTTTCATAATTCTGAAAGAATGAGTAGCTAATAATCCAGACTAAAACTGGGAATTGCAGAAATTAGAAGGAAAAATATGAAGAAGATCTAGATTTAAAATGAACATACATTCCTCACCCCTGCCTCTCCAAGTCTCAGAAGAAATTTGCCCCCTGTAATAGTGTGCTTCCCAGCTGCCTTCCAGGAACAGGCATAGAGGGGACAGGCTGCTCAGAGAGGTGATAGGACCACAGTTTCAGTAGTAGTTCACTCTCATTCTGGCACAACGAAGTCTCTAATTCCTACAGGTCTGCAAATTCTCATAGGAAAGACAAATATTATGCATTTTTTTCTAAAGAGTCTTTTAAAGAGTTTTGACCTTCCAGTGTTTCTGCCTGGAATTTACCATAGAGCTCCTGTGCCCCCTTCGTCATTTCTGCATGAACTGTGGTATTTGTAGTGAAATCCTGTTGCTTAAATTTTCCATCTTCTGTATCTTCTCAAGCAATTTAGTTTTTACCTTCTGATATGGTATACTGTTATGTCTTGACCTGCACATTTAAAAGTCTTTCCTCTCATCCTTCCAGCTCTTGTCATATCTCTTTATATAAGCCTTTTTCACAAGCTAAGGTCTTTGACTTTTAAGGCTACCACTGTAAGACTGGGCTTCTAGCTCTTGAATCATTCTTGCAGCTCTTCCCTGAATCCTGCCAAATTTTCAGCATTATATCAGTTAAGTGAGATGTAGTTTTGTCTTTCTTTTTTTTTTTTTTTTTAGTTGCTTTGAAAGAAAGTGTTTTCACAAACAGAGCAGACAAAGCTGCACAGTTTTGAAATCTTCAGATCTATTTTTCTAAACTAAAATTTTAATTGTTCACCACCTCTCTCTGGCAGGTAGTGAGTCCTCACTAAATTCCACCTCCCAGCTTCTTGTGTCTGAATGACTTTTCCTGTTGATAACATTGTTTCATATATTATACATCTCATCTATAATTTACCAAAAAGAGGGACCTTCTATTATTTATCACCTGCATGAGGACATGAATGTGCACACATGCATATATGGGATACTTTCTTACATAAAACTAAAGATTAATGTATAAATATTTAACTGAGGTTATACTCTAAGCAAATATTGCTCCTAAAAGTTTTGGAAAATACTTTTTTCAGCAACTGCAATATGTACCACAGGGTATAGTCTGGTAAGAAATGGGTGATGCCTTTCCACAGAATATTATTTTAAATGTAAGAATTAAGGTAATTTAAAATTTAATCATCTTATTAAAGGTATGTTCTACTTCTGTATATTGCAGTTTCTTTTTCTCAACTTATTGTTTTTTAAGAGCTTGTATTGATCTTACGTTTATAAGTCATATTTTTAAAAGAGACAGGATTTTTTAATAATTAAGCACTGGATACTCCTTCAGTTCTATCTACTATACACTATGGTGCAGCATTAAGCTAGGACTAGATGAGCTGGACCGTCTTGTACAGTCATACTGTCTTTCATTTAAGTAGCATTTGTTTTTCAGAAGACAAGCTGTCAAACAAGCTTTGAAATATAGACTCCTCAGTCAGTTAGCCTTCCCATACACAGGAAAATTCAGTGAGAGTTTTGCCTGAATAAGGGGAGAGAGAAACCCGGGTCCTACAGAAGAAGTTTGTTCACCACCAAAAAAAAGCCTCAGTTTCCCAAGATATAGTGTAGCAAGTGTTTACCAGTTAACTATAGCAAATACTCCATCAAAATCTTTAATTGACATTTAACTGTACGTTCTTACACCTTAGCCAGCCTAAAAGACCTAACTTTCCTTCTCATATTAAAATAAGTGTATGAACTTTAGCAACCAGAAATTATTTGGTACTGGCTGTTTCTGTCTTCCAAGTATGGTGAATGGTGGTTAAACGAAAGTTTATTTTGTCACTGATACCTGATGGTTGATGATGCAGAAAAACCAGCATCTGAGCTGAAACATGTTATGTTGAAGTCATCAATTTTAACGTATTATCTCCCTAGAAAAAATAAGTTCAGATGATGCTTGAAATACAGCTTGCCTCTGAATGTTCGAATGTTCGAATGTTCAGATATTTCAGCTTCTATTGAAAATGGAAATTATTCTAGGAAATGTTAGCTAAAAAATATCTCAGAAATTAAGTGAGAAAGGATAAGTTCTGGATAGCTTCTTATTTAGCTTTTTTTTTTTTTTAAGGTAAGAAGAAATTCATTAGTGAACCACTGTCATTTTTGGTAATGCCACTTTATTTCAATATCTATTTTTGTCGTATGGCTGCAATGGTTTAGTAGAATTTAAAAGTACTTTTTAGGAAGATCAGGCAAGCCTACAGTACAGAGTTCTAGTCACCCAGGTGAAATCTAGTCTCTCCTTTGGTACCAATGAGCTCATGGCTATACTCTGCAGACTATGCCACAGAAGAAGAGCTAGCCAGGTAACAGGAAAAAAGTGTAGAAAAGTTTAGCTTTAACATCTCATTTTGAAAGCTCAGGTCAAAGCAAGTCAATGTAACAGGTTGGTCACACAATCAGATCACATACAATCATTTATAATTAATTATTCATGCCTCTCTTTGTGCTCTTGTCAATTTGAACAGAAGAGCTGTCAGCTTTTGAGTCTCTATTGAAGACCAGCCTTAGATCATTATTATTGAACTGCTCCTTACTAGACTCTGGGGCCAATGCTACTGTCAGAAAGAAAAAGAAATGAAACACAGTATATTGACTTTTGGATCTTTTGAATATTATTTCTTTATTTATTTTCTCTTATCTTCTTTGTTCTTTGCTCTGCAATGTACTGTGCTTTATACAATGCTCCTTTAGCTCCAGAAATAAAGCCAACAAGGCTCAATTTACAGGGTTTGCATACATGTTCTACCTTTTTAATGAAAATGAAAATGCTCGAGGGAGATACTGTGTCTTGACTGTGAACATGGTGTAGAATTCAAATCCTAGGGTCAGTGATATACAAACTCTTGGGACTCTGCCTAAGAGAATTAGGGTGAAGAAAAATCAGCTTTCTTCTGGTAGATAAAGACTGCGAACTAGGAAAGCAATAATGTTGACCCAAATAGCAGTTGCTCGAGAGATTGAACCAAAGCAGAATTTGCTTAAAAAAAATGCAATACAGCTGTCAGATTTTGATACGTTAATTTTATTTTTATAAGATTCATTTATGGCTGTTCACATCCCTAAGCCATTGGCTGCATAAAAAGAGTATAGCCAGATTAAAGCTGAATATCAAAAGAAGAGAAGAAAAACAGTTTTAGTTCAGAGCTTTTTCTTCATTACTTTTTGCTGCCTGGTCTTGAAAAATAGGGATAATTATTTTTAAATGTTCTTATCTAAGTGACACTAGCATTTTTTGAGTGCTCATGTAAAATGTCAAGTCTCCAGAACCACACTGTGTTTTCTCAGAAAAAAAGAAGTACATTGAAGCAAATTGGGTGAATATCTTTATGTTAGAGGAATTTGTCAAAAAAAGAGTACTTTTAGCCTTTGTGCATTTAAAGCACTGTGTACAGAAAGTCACATCTCTTTTCAGGCTACTGGCATGCACAAGTAGAAACAACAGTCCACTGGCTTTTAAGCCATGTTCTGATGGCTTAAATGAGACACGTATACATGGTTCATAGGTTCCATAATACTCCTCTACTTAAACATTGTATTTTATCTTTTTGTGCTAATCCTTCAAAGATAAATTCCATGCACACAGTTGGTAGTTGTTATTCTACATCTGGAGTTGTGCAAGGGGTCAGGGATATGTCTGACTTACACTGTGTACGCTACAACAGTTGCACTACTCCAATGATCAGGGCAAAGTGCACAGTTTAGATTCTGCATATCTTGAATGGACTGAACGTGCTGTTCATGTGCAGGCATTTCTGTCCAGCCAATCCTGTTTAGGCAGCTTTATGCTGCTTGCCTTTTCTGGGAATGCAAGAAATGTCAATTATATAGATCCCCATGTATAAATGTTACTAGCATGGTCAAGGCCATCTGCGCTAATGTCATATGATGCTGACAAGCAAGGTCACTCTGTGACTTATTTTCTTTAATGGCCTGTGGAGATAAAGAAAGAGAGAATGACTGCTCAGGAAGACTGCTTGTCGTCCCAGACAATGCTGGTCTCTGTCTGCTTTGACATTTTTATTTTATTAAGTTTTATTTGTTTTTTGTTTCGTTTTGGTTTTAATCTAAATCTCTCCTCCTATAAAAATAAATTTTAGAAGTGGAAAAATTGCTTTGTATGACTTTCAGCCCAGCGTAATATTTAGAATATGAGTTTCAGTCTAATATTTAGAATATGAGTTTGCAGTAGTTTTCCGTTTTCTTAACTTTCATCATTTCAAAGATAAAAGAAAACATATAATAGTGTCTCTCATTGCTTAAAAACGGTGCTCTACAACCCTAAAATAGAGCTGTAAGTGTTAACAAAATAGATACTTTTCCTCATTGGTAGAACCAGTTGTATCTTTAAGTACAGGAAAAGATCAATAAAAACAGAATGTTTGACGTAGGCTTACCTGAAACATTAGTCTGGCAAAAAGCTATTTTCAAAATAATTTATTCTGAGGTCTTCCTACAGAACGAGCAACAGTGCAAACAAAACAGGTACAGCATACTTGTGAACACACTGACAATTGGAATAGTAGTAACATTTAGCTCATACACAGAGTTTTACATATTCATACTTGTCCTTGTTGTGTACCTACATATAGGGTTGAATAGTGACTGGCAGGTCTTCAGGCACAGCATGTAAAATGAGGAGTAAGAAAGGAGTAAGAAAGGACTGGGATACAGAATTCCCAAATCTGCCACAAACATGCAAGATAAGGTTAGGCAAATCAATTAGTTTTACTGTGCCTCAATTTCCCAATCAAATAAAAATAGACAGATGATGAAAATTAGCTGGGAAATGTATTTCTGCATATTTCGATAATGTTCCTGATATCTGGACAGGCTTTCAAGTCAGGGTTCTCTGAGCAGTCCAGAGAAGGCAATAAAACACTTTAAAATACTTATATTTATTCTAAAGGAATGATGCTTGTTGTGCTTATAATGGTATTTTTCTTTGTGCTGCCAGTCTAAGAAAAGTAATATTATATAATCTTTATAATAGTACAGTCATTATGAGGATGTCTGGAACTACGCATCCTTCCTAGTTTTATCTCACATGTATCTTTGAAATTAAGTTGGATTGAGACACCCCATGATCTTGAGCTGACATTCAGCACAAATCACACTCAGAATCTAATCCATGCTGAAAAGTTATATTTACTGAATCCTTTTTATTGTTAAAATGTTAGTTTGCCAAAGATGTCAACAGAGGTCCTAACTAGGCAAAGAACAGAAAGTAAAGAGTGCGATTACCGTATCTACTTACAGCATTTTAATATAAATCACATTCAAAGTGTTTCTGATCATTGAAATAGAGAGAGAATTATAAAACTTTTTAACTCAAAAAATGTGAGGTTCGCATGGATGCTATGCTAAACCTCCATATGATGTTGTAATACAGTTTGCAATCAGATCCTCAGGAAAGACTTGCAGTTATTTCAATTTAAAATCAGTTCATGTGTTTGGATTTTTTGTTTGTTTTGGGTTTGTTTGGTTGGTTGGTTGGTTTGTTTCTTGTATGTTTTTGTTTGTTTGTGTGTATGTGTCTGTGTTTTTTTCTTCCAGCAAAGTTGATTATACATGATTCTTACCTTGTATAATACTTAGTTGCTATTTTTCTAATATTCCTTTATGGGGTAATTTCATTGCATCAGGGTCTGTAGGAGTTCTTTTGTTTCATTATACAGTAGAGAATAGTCTTTGCATACTTCTGCTCTTTCTACTGTCACCCTGATGCTGTCTCTCTTCTGTTTAAAATGCTGCCTCATCAATTGTTCTGACGTTATTCTGCATAGAAACCCAACGAAGGTTCCCTATGTTGCTACACTGAAGAAAATGTGTATTAAGTTCTGAAAGGTGAGGATAGCTTCTCAAGAGACAATTTTTTTGAAAAATGATATAGTGTATTAGTGTTAGACAGAGCTGAAAGAAGTTAAAATCACAAAATGTATGAAATGGAGCTCTGTCCCTCACCTGTGTTGCGTGGAAAGGTAAGCCAGTGACAAAAGCAGATTTCCATCTTATTCCGTATTTGGGTGTGTTCAGAGTGGAAATTAGTGTATATGAGGGAGGATGAGCTTCTAGAGGAAAAGTAGTATGCAGCTAATGGTAGGGGGAAACTTCAAAAAATTATTTTTAGAGAGGTGTTTAAAAATGATTCCATAGACTTAACACTATTGTCTTGTAGAAATGTATATCATTAATTGCTTTCTTCTTCCTTTCAAAAATTATTCACTGAACCCTGGACTCTGTCCCCAGGGGACTGACCAAGAGTGTCCAGGGGGAATTACTAAATTTTGTTTATATTCCTAGTGGAGATATTTCCTCCCACAGTGAATATTTTCAATACTTTAATCCCCCCAGAATAGGTTTACTTCTTCAAACTGAGTGAGGAACATAATAACTCCCTCCAAAGTCATTACCCTGAAACCAAATTAACCTGTTTAGATTTCCCTAATTTTATATTCTCAAAATAAGTCTTTAGGTGAAAATAATACACTAGAATGTACCATATAAGGCTTTGTCTGTTAGTTACTGCATATACCTTAAGTAACATTTCTGAATACTCCGATGTCTTGTGAATCTTTGAAAAGATTTTTTCATGAAGTGAAGTGTGTACTGCTCTTAATTTCTTATAGAGCTCTTCCTTCTGGTTGAGATGATTCACTACCTTTGCAGCTACCTGCAGAATACAGGTAGCTTAAATATGTGGGACCACAGAGCTGCATAATATTGATTATTTGCAGTTAGTCAAAATAATTCTGCTGCTGGTGGCACTTGCAATTCTGTGTATGCGAGACTGTGATTTATTCTGATCATATTGTCTATAACAGTATGTATTCTGCATATACAATGACTTCCAAGCTATAAACTATTAAGGTGCACATTTGATGATGGTGACATAAACTAACTGCTGTTCAGGTCAGAGGAGATGGAAGTTCTCCCTTTACTTAACAACCTTGTGTTTAAATTTACATGCAAATAGAAGGAGAGATGGGTTGTGTTCCTTGATGCTGTAAAGAGTAAAGCATAAGTTTATCTGTGCTAAGCCACTGGTCAGCTACAGGCTATTTATTTACTTTGTATGCACCAGCAAAAGCCTGAGAGAAGAAATTTTAATCCTCTAGACAGATCCATATATCATGGGCAAAGCAGAATCCTCTTTAATCAGAGCCCCTAAAACTAGCTAGTGATTTAAAATTATCTGCTTTCTTTCCGCTTGAAATAAGGAAAGCAGCTTCTACAGCAAAGTGTGCAAGAACCCAAATAATCTAAACCTGCCATATTAAAGACTGTAGCAGTTTTGTTTAATATCCTGAAGGACTGACAGTTAAGAGGAGGTAGAGAACCGTATCTGTTCATGCCTAATATATTAATAAAAGATTAAGAGGGTGAACAATTAAATATAAACATTATAGTCACATTTATACTATACAATAGTAAAGTAGTAACATAACCTAGTCTGTGTACACAAAAATACAGCTCCTGCATCTACTTATGCTTAAAAAAACCCAAAACAACAACAACAAAAAAACACCAAAAACACACATTTATTCCTCCTTTATATAACCTGAATACTACATACATAATATAAGTGAAATTGGTAGGGACAATTGGCATGAAATACATTTTTGTAATCTCAGAAACATGGAGGGTGCAATAATATGTGTTCCGACCTGTGTGATTTGTCTAACAATCTGGTTTTCAGAACGGCCATTATCCTGGTATCCAAACTTATTTGGAAAATGATAGCACTGCACATATAATAGCACTAATACTCATATGTCTTTCCCTTTCTGTGATTACAGAAACACAAATGAACTCAAGTTTCAACTGAATTTAAAGCAAATAAAACCATGAATAAAGCTATCATCAGATTTCAGGACCTGTTTGATTTTTGAGCATTGTGTTCAGGCCTCATCCTGTCTGAATGTGTATCAAACACAGTACCACAGCTCTTATTCCTCTGGTAATACTGTCATTGACTCAGCAGATAAATTATCTCAGTTCAATTTATAAAGCCAAAACTGGAGCTTTATTTCTCTCCCTCCACATGCCCTACCCCCCCTGCCCTACCCTTTTTTCCTTTTCTTTTTTTGCTTTCTCTTTTATCTTTTTTCCTTTTCTAATTCTTCTTTCTCTTTGCTTCTTTCTCTTTGTTTCTCTTTTTTTTTTTTTTCATATTAATTTTATTCACCTTATGGTTCTATATGCAAGAAATAGGCAGGTTTGTTGTCACAGCCTAGTTGCATGCAAAACATTAGAGGAAATCTGGAACCTGCACCTAGGGCAAAATCTCAAGTTATAAGAGACAGTAAAATATTCCGGAATGGAGAAGTAAACACCACAGTATCTAAATTTCACTAAACCCATTTTCTTTGAAGAGATTCAGAAAGACATGGTTGATCCCTAATTTTCCTTAGAGTTATAGGTGCCAAAATAATAGTAAATTTCTGTTAACTGCTTTTCTCCTTAAGCTTTTCTCCTTTCAAGGATCAAGTGGAAAATATTTCATGACCTTGCTCCTTTCGTTGCCTGGCATTTTAAAGAGATGATGATGGTGGTTGAATTGGACCTCTCACACCTGAGCAGCTCTGACCTCCACTGTCCGAGGGGCAGGGTGACTAATCAGTAAGATTAACTTGCATTCCCTAATTCAGACTGAGCTGCCACCTAAATAGATGCTTCCTGTGAAGAAACCTGACTGAGGTAGAGGAGGTGAGGGGTTAAAGGGTGGCTGTAAGAAAAAAATCTGGTTTAGATTTCAGCTATCAGTTCCACATAAATTTTGCAAAGTTAAGAATCCATAAATGTTGCACCTGGAATCATGTCTGGTCACAGGATTGAAAATGTTTCTAAAAGTCCTTAACTCTTTGTAGAGAGATAAACTTAGTTATTTTTTATTGAACTTGAAACAGATTATCTGCATACAATAACCAGAAAAAAAGTAGCTCATGTGAGGCTGTTGGCTTGTTTTATAAATTCTGAGACTTAATTCTGGGAAAACAAACAAACAAGAAGGAAAAGGGAAAACTGGCTGCTTTAGAACTGAAGAAAACTTCACAGCTGAAAGCTCAGTCTTATGACAGACATACACCCCTGTGACCTGTGAGGAGCCTAGAAGAATAGCTCAAAAAAGGCAGCAGCCCCCTTTGCCTCAGACAACTTCCTACAGCTTTTATGTTTATTGTTTTCATTGTGTCAGGAAAAAATGGGAAGATCAAAGACTCTAATTCCTCTTGAGTAGCAGCATACTACAGTGACACTTGAGAAGCTTTTCCATCAAATTTTTCTCCCAGAATTGAGTCATGCCCAAGGTGGCCTCTCCAGTTATCAAAACAAAGACCAGACCATGTAGTGCAAATATGTATTTGTTTCTTCAACAGGTGTACATGAAGGGTGGAGGTGGTAACACAAGGGAGGAGTAATTTCATTGTAATTGATCAAGGAAAGAATTACCCTTGGCCTGTAGGGCAGCATTGTGGCATCTCTCTTGTTCCTCTTCCTCTGGAAGTCAGCCGCAAGTTGTGTCCCAGACAGGGAAAGAAGCAGTGGGCAACACTGTCCAGAGGTGCAATTTATAGACTCCAGAGCTGAGGGTATATGAGTAGTTAAAAAAAACAGTTTTATCCTCCATAGGGTCTGCTAGTAGGGATTGTGAGCTTGGCTACATCCCCAGGGAGGGGAGCTATGCTGCTCAGAGGAGCGTAACCATGTTTTGACCATCTGCACCACCTACCACGAGCAACACCCCAGGTGTCTGATGTAGGTTGAGTATGTTACGTGAGTGGTGCTTGGAAAAGTGAAATCCTTACTTCCCTCTTTCCTTACATGCCTCTCTTTCCTCATCTAATCTTTGGTTTCTATATCAAAAGCATTCAGAGGACTGTGACTTCAGGGCACAGGTTAAGCATGGCTGCTTCTAGCACATTTTCCATGCCCAGAGCAGCAGATTGTTTTGCTTCGAGAATGATGTTGTAGCAGCACTATAAAACTGAGTTATAGGTTGCTCTCTACTTTGGCTCTGTGGGGAGATTTCTCCCCTTGCATGCACAGGTCATGCTAGAAACTTGCTTAGCAGAAGCAGCTCTATCCAGCAGAGGTGACAAATACAGCAGATAAAAGTTTATTTGTTCTGTATTATCATTTGGCACACAATTAGAACAGCCATCTGTTCTCTTAATTTCTATCAACCCAATTTAGACTGCAATAACGTGATGCCATTAGATGTGTTTCCAACAAAGTGAAACTCAAATATGATTTTTTTTAAACCACCATGAGGAAGACATTATCCCTATTTAAAAACTAACAGCATGCTGGGGGAAAAGGCATGATAAAAGAATAATTAATGTTACACTTTCAAAATATTCTCATTTTCATATTATGCACTAATTCTACAGGAAAGTGTTCACATTTTCTTATGAATTATACATGAGAACAATTTCACATAGGAAACCTAAACAGAATTATTTTAACTTATTACTCAGACCTGTAAAAATTTATTTTAATCAGTGATATTATACAACCTAATGGAAAGCATTAAAAACCTTACATAAGAGCAATTTCATAATTGTTAATGTGACCTCTTCTCACTCAGAGAAATGAACACACGATTTGCTAATGCAGCTCAACTTTAATGAAGTCACTAGGTTATTTAGGGCACTAGTCAGCATGTAGTAAAATGGGGGGTATGCTTCTAAAATGTCATGGGATTTGGAGCCCTTAATTCAGGCTGGTCAAACCAAGGTATGACCCAGTTTCTTCGCCTCTTGCCTGTTTGTTCTCTTCAGGGTCTTACTACTTCAAAATAAATACCTTCAAAATAAGTGGTTTGGTAGTATCTCAGATGAAAGCATAGATTTTAAGTTTCAATTAGTTAATGAAATTTAATTAAGAAAACAGGTGTTAATAAAGTATACAAACTATTCAAACATCAAGGCAAATGATGATATGGCTAGGTGAGTTGCGTAGGGAGATCAAATTGTGTGCTAAAGAGATCCGATTCAAACATACAGTTTTTCATACAGCCAGCTTTGTTGTCAAGGCAAACAGAAAATAGGTTGTATCTCCAGAATGCGGGAAATCTATTCTCTAAGTCCATGACTTCAAAAAGGAGATTACAATTTTCAATAACTAACTAAAGCAAGTTAGCATTGATAAGAGGACTACTGTAATTCCTGGATGCATAGATGGAAGGAAAATTTGTATGGAAAAGAGTGGTGACTTTTTGCATTCATTATTACTAGAAACACTATTGAACTTATGTGCATGATCTAAACTTGAAAAAGAACTTCAAAAAGTTGTTAAGGTGTTGAGTAAAACCTACAGGCATATTTCAAGATATGAATAATTCACAGTAAATGATTTAGGAAGTTCAATCTGTATAACTAATTAAGGAGAAAAATGGTTTAAGAGGTAATTTCCTCATGTTCTGTAAGTACTTAAACGGGCAGAAGATTTTTGACTGCAGAGGAAATCTTTAATGAAGGCACAGTAAGATCCAACTGCTGGGATCAAAGCCAGATAGATCACAAACAATACACTAACTTTTTAAAGTGAGAATAATTAACAATTGGAATAATTTACCCAGGAGTATTGCATGCACTTCACTTACAAGAAATCTTTAATCATGACTAATGTATTTTTAAAAAAGCCATAGCTTAACTTCCAGACATGGACTTGGTGGAATTAATGGGTGAAGCATGAAAGGTGGGAGTAAATTTCTCTAATGGTCTTTCTAGTCATTGGATCTATTTATTTTTCTTCAGTCTTGCAGTGAGGTAAATTCATGTTTTAATGACAAATGGAATGTTGGAGAAAGAATTATGTTTTTTGTCTGACTTGTGTGCATTGATCCACATACCTCAGTAAGATTCTCTGTAAAACATTTAAATTATAAATAGCAATATGTTACTATGCTTTCTCACCTCACCCAGGCAAAATATAGTAAGGGTTCCTAACATCCTTTGAACTCTTTGAATGAAATACATGCTACACATATTGAGCCAGGTTTTCAGATGCACCATGCATTGAAAGCCAAAAAAAAAAAAAGAAGAAGATATAAGCTTTCAACATCTCTGAAAATCAGATGTTGAAATTATTATAATCAAGTTTTCAAGGCATTAATACAAACACTACTGAGGAGGAATAATAAATGGGAATTATAAGCTATATTTTGACAGTGTTCTTTATAATTGTTGTGAAGGAGTCTTATCTGCCTACCTCCCTTAATGCCTGATAACAGCCAAACAAACAAAAAGTTTCAGACTATCTGGAAGGATGTTCCATAAAAAAATATTCAGCATATTAAGTAGATGAGTCAAAAAAAACCAGACTCTTATGGGAAAGCAAGTGCAATTAAATTAAATGTGCCTCAAGAAGAGAGCACTCCCCTAGATCAACAGGGTAATGAGAGCTTGTCGATCCCCATCTTGGTGCATTTCTAAACACTTTTTGAAGTACAGAAGGCAGAACACTCAACACTTTGGCTTTGTCACAGCTGACAGACTGTCAGTTTTAATGAAAATGATCTCCATTTAGAAGATGACAGAAATTACATGCATTTCCCCTTTTATTTCTCTGTCATCTTTTCTGTCTCGTGTTTTTACAGTAGAAGGAGGGGCTAGTTATTAAAGCATTACATAAGTATGCAAAATATATTAAGAAGAAGAGAGGAAAAGGAAAAGCTTTAGCCCTGCAATTATACACAATGTGTGTTGGTGAGAAAGGTATATTGTGGGATAACATCTGATGTGTGGCAATAACTATTTATTTTTAGTTATCTTTAAAGAGAGTTAGGCAAAAAAATTCTAGATACTGCTTTAAGTGAAGGTTTTTATTATATGATTGCCTGAGTAATTTCCAACAGGAAGATGATCTATACAGTGTTAGATAGCTCAAGTACGTTCATAACTTCTCTAGAGAATATTGCAAGATAACACTGAACAATTTCTTGGCTCCGCACAGTTTTCACAAGCCTCTTTTATAAAGTGCCAGGCTTTTAATAAGTGTATCCACTTGCATTGACCCAGATGTATAACTGCATCTGAGGAAACTTGCTGCCAGGGTTGAGGAGGGAAGCCTGCACCTGAAAATGCAAGTCAATACTATGGGATCTAGAAACAACCCACAAATCTCCAACCAGTTGGTAGCTGCTCCACGTGCTTGCCCACTTTCAATTCCAGCACAAGAATTAGCAGTAATAAAGTGTACAAGGTAGAAATGCTGAGGAAATGAGCTTTGGGCAATCTTAAGGGAAGCTCTGAATTTCATCATCTAACTTAATTTATGTGACAGTTGCTTCATGCTTGTCATAAAATGAGAGACAATTTTAATTATTAATGATGGCATGTACAGGCCATATAAAAAAATTGTGCAGAAGATCTGAAAACAGTGAGAGATTTAGAAAAGCATAGAGAAAAGGATGAATCTTTAAACTTTGGACACATTTGATGATCTTAAACTTGTGCATACTAGTAGTCTTCAACAGTGTGACTTTTTGTAGAAAATTAATTGTGTATATTTAGCAAAGGTGAAACTGGATCCCAGCAAACAAAAGCTATATGAAGCCATCGCACAAGCAGTGCATTTCTGCCTCTCAGCTGTTTAGGTTCCACTTGCTTAACACAAATATACGGCATGTACAGATATACTGGAGGGACCAAAATGGCCACAACAATCCCATTAGCACCTTTTAATGTGTTCCTTGTCGCATGATGTGATATGATAGCAGCTGAGCAGCCTCTCCACCAACACCTAGCACTATACGGCTTAGTAATCTGTCGTGATTTAACCCGAGCTAGCAATACAACCACAGCAGCCACTCACTCACTCCTCCTCTCACCCCCCAAATAGGGGAGAGAATCAAAAGGAAAGGGAGAAACTTGGACTGAGAAAAACACAGTTTAATAAAATAACAAAATACTGATGCACTACTAGTAAACATATCTATAGAATAGAAGTAGAATATAAAATAACACATACTCGATGCAATTCCTCATGAACTCTGTCCACACTGAGCAGCTGGTCCCAGGCAGCAGAACCTGGTCCCAAAGCCAACCCCAGAGGAAAATGGCAGAAAGGCCCAGAGGCCTCTGTAAAATGGCAGGATGGCAAAAGAAAGTCCCAAACAGAACTCCCCCAGCTCCAACAAAAAAGAGGAAACAAGATGAAGAAGCAAGAGAGAGCGAGTGACTGGAAATCCTGATACTCCTTAAATATGAAGCATGATGCTAATGGGATGGAATATTCTCATTGATCAGTCTGGATGTCAATCAAGCTCTGCCCCATCCATGCCCCCCTTCCTCGCTGCCTCACACCTGTGGGCAGAGCTCAGGGTGTCCTTGGTTCTCAGACCAGAGCAATTAAAAACATTAGTTCTGCCACGGGGTGTTATCTTCTTGTTCTCAAATGAAGTCCAAATAATGACCATGCTAGCTATGAAAAAGAAAGGTTTCTGACTGCAGGAAGGAAAATTAACTAATTTTCGGTCAAAGCAGCACAACACCCCACCTTGAAAAGTCTGATCTAAGTTTTCATGAGGCTGCACTGCATGGTGTAGGCAGCCCCAGTTCAGCAGCCTGGCAGGGCTGCCAGCTGAGTGGGATTGCTGTGGGCAAGCACACATCTGAATTGGCTGTGCTGTCTGAAATACAGAGCTGTTCCGTGCTCACATGGCTGGAAACAAGAAAGAAGAGATTGTCTTTGCTGCACACCCATCATCAACCTCAAGCAAAGTCCTTAAACATGATGCCCATCTCTTGAAGCTATAATTTTGTACTCCCTGCAGACTAAGGGAGACAACTGCACTTACCTCTAGTCCTTATAACTCATTTCTTGGCAAAGGTAGATTTGTTTTATGCATATTTCAGTAGTGCAGAATCTGCATGTTACACTGGAGTCAAACGGCCTGTAGTTTCCACAACCAAATTCTAAACATCATTTTAACCTACAGTTAGGGTTAAGTGTAAATCTTGTTAAAGGTTACAGATGTTGAGATGTGATGAGGAGATAGGGTAGAATGGGAAAAGTGCTTATGTCTGAGTAATTGAGTACTGTGAAGAGAAAAAGATGAAAAAGCAGAGAACATGACACTCCATCTAGGAGTTATTACATGAGAATCAGGAAAAAAAAAAAAAAAGAGTATTCTTTGGCCAGCAGGAAGTACTTCTTTGTGAATCAATATGAACCTGCCTCCCTGAAAGGTGGTAGAATTCCCCTTACTGTGGCTTTGGAGCTGGGCCGTGACTGACAGCATGAAAAGAACAATCTTGTGATTGTTAATGGGGTTCACTGGATGACTGCCTGCACACTTGCAGGCTATCTTTTCTGGTTGCTAGTGAGTAGCTTTTAGCTCCCTAGCATTTGTCTAAAACCTCATTAACACTTTTGGTCAATTCAAGTTACTTTGTGACTAGCAAATAAATAACTTGTTAGTAATTCAGAAGCTAGGTAAAACACATTCTTTTAGTTTAACCTATTTTTAGTAACTGTCTATATCATTTCCTCCAAACACTACAGCTAACATATTAAAATATAAGAGGCAAGATAGCTTTGCATTTTTCATGTAACCTTTTCAGTGACATATTTCAGACACCTGGCTGTAAAACTGAAACATTACCTATTCAGGAGCTTTTCCTACTACACTGAACAGTACATTTTTTTATACATAATCTGTGTTGAAATATAAGCCTTCTGTATTCAAACAATTATATTTTCAGAGTAATATGAAGTCAGTATGGCCTCTGTATAAGAAGGAGCCTCCCTAGCCCATAAACCCCCCTGGAATATAGTGGAATATAATGTTGCTCACAGCTGAGGAGAGTCCTCTTGCCATCTAGTCCTTTCTCCTCCTTCATACCTTCCCTTCCCCAGCTCTTCTCCTTCAGTAGCAGGCAAGTAGATCAACATCTTTTGTGCCTCCATTCTGGGGATTTGTTTTATTAATACACTTCCTAGTAATGGCACATGTTATTCGAACAAGCAAGTTATTTCAGAAAATAAGTGCAATGTGGTTTACGTTTTTCCAAAGTTGTGACCTAACTGCTTCCATGCTTGTGCCTCGACTTTCAGGAGAGCAAGGTCAGTCAAGACAAGTCACTACTGTGGTTATTTTATAATTCAGTATGCATACAAAGATGAGAAAGGTGGGTTGATGTTGCTTTATTTAATATTCTCTGCTGTAAGAGTCAGTTCTGTCCTGTAACATTAAATGGTTGTTCATTTTTTCCCTTTTCTTTTAGATTGTTGCTTAAAGAAGATTGCTCTCTGTAATAATTCCATTTTCTTTCTGTCTTTTCTCTGCTGTATTGCTTTCCCACTGGTGCTTTTGTTAGCGAGTACTCTGACTACACTTAAATATTAAAAAGTCATTAATCAAATAGAGTTCTGAAGAAAAGGAAATATTTCTTACTACATACTACTGAATATTCACCCATAATGGGTTTCATCTTTGTGTATTCTCTCCCCTAATTTGGTAGCCAAGTATATTTTATAATACCCAGGTACAGGTGTTTATATAGTAAGAGCTACCAGCTACATTAAAAATATATTAACATTTTCTCTAGCGTAAAAGTTTTAAAAAAGCATACATAGTTTAGACTACAGTATTTTTTAAATTGAAAGACTGGCCAGATTCATTCTAACCACATTATTTACATTTATCATAATATGGAAAAAGCTTCAGAGTAAACATGTGCCATGTAGGTGTTAGTTTTTCGTGCCTCTGCTTTTAGGACATGCATTTATAACAAAGGAGAGCCATCTGTGAAGGTGTTAAATGATCAAAACTGCACATGTGTACATACGTTTCAGGAAGTTTTCCACCTATTTTAGAGTCAAAAATAAAAAACACATGTTTAAGGAGAATTTCAATGATACTGTTTCAATTTGAATGAAATGCTGTCCATGAACATGTCAGTCTTATTCAATTTTAGGGGGCAGTCACTTTGCTGGACTTCATGTTTTTCCTGAAATACAGTTTTCTGTGCAGATTTTTTTTTTTTTTTTTTGATATATGTTTTGATAGTAAATAACGCATACTGTGCTGTTTATTTCAGCCCATCTTTCAGACAAAAGTCTGTCTACTCGCTTATATTGTGTTTTTCTAACCACAGACTGCAATATTACTTAAAAAAAAAAAAACGTCCCCAGCAGATAAGATACTGCATTGACTTATCTTCTGCCAGTATCTTGGCTGTGGAAGTAATGAGCTGCAGAGAGCTCAGCCCATCCTGCTGAGGCCTGGAGTTCATTAACCTACAGGAAACACGGACAGGGTGGGTGGTACTGGTCCTGGCACTCGTGCTGTCCAGCCTGCAGCGAGCACAGGTGTGTGCAGCTTCGCTGGGATCAGCAGTCCAGGCAACATCAGCATGGCTGGTTTTGCTGTCTTTGTTTTCCCATCACACCCAAAGCAGCCTGTGGAGCAGGGCAGTGCAATGCGTGGTTCTCCTGGCCAGAATCCTTTGGCAAATGCATCTCATATTCTTGGGGTAAAAACTTCGTCCTTTTTGTGAGTTGTTTTTGTTTCAGTTTTACTGGACAAGAAATGTCATTTTTGCTAATATAATTTAATTATGCATGCTGTCCCAGAGCATCTTTTTAACACATACAGCTCTGCTGTTGAATTGCTATCATATCACTCTACAATATCGAATTCAACTTGATTAAATTCTGCATTGGATCTTTACCCTGTATTTTATTTCAGATGCCTCTTGGATCTTTTCTTTCCTTCATCCCTCACATTTTCCTTACAGGTCCCTACCTTTTTAATAAGAAGTGCACATGAATTAATATCTTTATAAGCACTTGCATTGAGTACTTAGTAAATTTGCAGTTAGCAACTTCTAGACTCTGGCAAAAAGACCTTCAGGACCCTCCAGCCTGGTTCATCCATCCCCCAGTGTAAGCATGCAGAACTGAGTAACAACCTGCAGATATTTTAAACACTTCAAATTTTTTTTGTCTTTCAGGACCTAGATTTCTCATCACATCCACGGGAGCCTTGTATATTTTAGATGTACAGAATGAAGATGGACTGTACAACTACCGATGCATCACAAGGCACAGATACACTGGAGAAACACGACAAAGCAACAGTGCAAGACTTTTTGTATCAGGTGCTCCAATATATATCATGTTAAATAAAGTATTGTATGTACCTCTCTCTAGTGTGTTAAATTAGCAAAGCAGGTTCTTGTGCACTAACAGCCAAGTCCTCTACCAAATGGCAGGTAGATGTGGTCAGCTGTGAGCTTCTACTGCAAAATAAAATGTCACATTTAAAAATAAAGTTTCTGTTTTTCACCTACCTGCAGCAGGTAGGAAAATGAGAAGGCAAATAGGTTATTTCAGCTTGTCCTTATAATTGTACATTATCTCCTGATTT
Organism: Columba livia; assembly: GCF_036013475.1. Lineage (NCBI taxonomy): Eukaryota > Metazoa > Chordata > Aves > Columbiformes > Columbidae > Columba > Columba livia. The sequence continues at coordinate 95,243,822 of NC_088602.1, read as the reverse complement.
TTTTGTGTGATAGACTGTTGGGTTCCTGCCACACACACACCAAACACTTAGGGCTGTCAGTACAGTGCTGCTCCAATCCCACCTTCTCCCATTTTTGTCTCAGCAAGAGGAGGTACCAGTTGTGGATGAGGTGAGAAGGAGAAGCAGACACCAGGCCTGGGTTTTCAGGTTCCTTTCAAACATCTCTGTATAGAATTAGCTCTTCCCCACATCCTCTTCCTCTCCTTCATTTACTGGGCACTTGTAACTGCACCCTGTGCTTGCATGTGAGCAAGTCTGCAATTTTATTCTCACATCTATAGAGTTAGCCAAGACTGTATTCCAGACTATGTCTTCTTTCTGCCTATATCCTTGCCTTACAGAAGACATGCCCGCTATCCCACTGAAAGCCCCATAGAGCTTTTTCTCCTTTTCACTGTTAATAAGTTACCCTAAAGATCCTAATCCTAAAGATCATTCAGGGTATGGTGACCTTCACAGCCTAACAGTCAACAGGGCCATTGTCTTTTCAACCTTATCTTCTTGTCTTTTTGTCTTTTTGTTAGGTAAAAAAAAAAAAAAAAAAAAAAAAAAAAAAAAATCTAATGGTTAGGTTTCAGCTCTTCATCCTCTGTTCGAGAGCCCTAAGGGAGACAGAGGTGTGCACAAGGATTTGCATCAGTAGCATGCCTTCTGCCCTCCTCCCAAATGGTCCTTGTTGAAGGATTCTGGAGCCCTCTGAACACACAAGTCAGTACTTAAATACATTAATGATAAAAAAATAGTGTGATTATCTGGGTTAGAATCACTTACCAGTCAGATCCAGGAATTTCTTCCTTTGATATGTGTTCCCTGTGGGCAGAACTGTTGCCTCTGCTTTTCCAGCCAGATGAAGAAGTAGTTTTCCTGCACAATAATTTGCCTGCTTTGGTCTTATAAGGATAGGCAGGTTCCTACCCTTCTAGCTGGCTCCATAATATGGTCTGTTTCCGTATGAAATCATGCTAAGGCTGAGCTAGTGGTAACATAAATAAAATCAGACTTGTATCTTGGTTACCACAGGAAAATTTCTAGTTATTTTGCTAAACAAAAAGGGAAAATGGAAGCTCTGTGTTGTTTGTAATTCAGGGCAAACACCCTAAAAGATGTGCACTGTCTGGAGTTCGCTTTTCTCTTCTCCTCCACAGACCAAATCAAAATAGGAAATCTTACCTGTGTGCAATAGCTGTCTTTTTTGATTCAATTGTGTTAATTATTCTCTATTAGAGCTATAGTGGATTCTGATTTCCAGTCTTTTTAGTCTACTGAACAAGTCCAGAAATTATGGGCAGAGTTTTTCTCTTAATATTTCTCTAACAGGTTTTGTTTTTTCTTTACTGGCATTTATATTTTAAAATAGTCCTTTAAGAACTGAGATCAGACAGTGCATGAACATAGTTGTGAAAGGTCTGCTTGCATGAGACCTACATTTTTGCCTGCCTTTTACATCCATAAATATTCTTTGTTTATTTAGGAATGAAATATTTTGTGTTGGATATTGATCACAGTCTCTTGGCCACATTTTTAATATGAGTTAAGTTACCTTACTGAAGATTATGTGCATAGCACCTACACAGGCAAATAATTAATATGTCTATGACCAAAGCAACGTTCCAAATTTCATCCAGAATGAGAACATTTTGAAATCATGTGGCCTTTCAAAATAGAATGAAAACCAAGGCTATTAACATGCTATAGAATTCCTCTAATACCCATTGTAGTGCGTTTTCCCAAAAATTATTTTGTCCAGCCATGAATCCCCGGTTTAAAAATCTTTACCATTTAACTCGCAACCTCCAAAAAATCCTTATAACTTTGAAAGCATAATGAATTTCTTTTTCTGTCTTTCAAAGAACATACAAAGCAGAGTATTTTAGAACAGTATTTTGCCTCAGTTTTTCAGCCATTGTCCTTCTTAGGAGTCATTTACAGCTGAGTGATGAAGCATAGTAAAATAATCATTCAACAGAGTCCACACCGCATATTGGAACTGGGAAATGTTACTTTGCTATTTTTTGCTATTTGCCTCATTTCAGGTGATAGCAAATGAACCCTGGGATTTATTTTGTGGTTTGGTTTGCTTTGTTTTTAACTGGAATATAGGCAACGTAGGAGCTTCAAATAAGAGTCTGTTCCAGGGACATCCCAAAGAGATGTTTTTGCCATCTTCATAAATGTATAGGTACAGAGTGCAAGAAAGCAGGTCACTGGAATAATATTTTGTGTACCTCAATATATTTTAAATACCTCCTCTACAAGAACCAGCTCAAGGCTTCTCAAGTACGTAGGCAAATCCCAGTTTAGCTGGTCTGTGGATGGGAATCCAGGCTGGGCTGTTCCTGCCAATGCTCAGCTTAAGAAGTAAAAAAGTGAAGGGAGGCAAAGTAGGGATAGAGGAGCGAGGGTCGGGTGGGTGTTCTTAAAGGGTGACACATGGCAGCTGCAGAAGGGGGCTGTTTCTCCCGTGGCATCTGCTGCCATAGCCCCCAGCTTTTGAGGAAAGCCTGCCTGGTTTCCTGGGATTCTGCCTTGGCATGGGGGCAGGAAGACAGCTGTTTATTTGCTGTCACCACCAGTTTGTTGCCTCAGGTGGTTTCCCACTTTGCCTGGACTCAGCATCGAAGGACATGTGATCCTCTACAGCAAAGCAGGAGGCTGTCAGAGTGTGATATTTACTAACCACAATTTTCCCTTACCATTACTTTAAATTCTCCCCCAGTGGCCCCCATCTGGTTTCAAAGTCCATGCAGTACTTTGTATTTTGTACTTAAAGGACTGGAAATGGGACCACATATGTCCTTCACAAAGTCTTGAAGTTAAAAGCATGCAGAGAAGATACAAAGATGCTGTGAGTTTTGAGTAGGAATGTACAACCAATACCTTTATAAGTCAGATCTACTTTTTTATTATTTGATTATTACTTTCAATTGAAGAAACTGATTTTTTTTCTAGAGGTACCCTTCCTGAGAGTCATAGCTGTAGTTTCTTGCATGCTTATGTTTCTACTGAGTGAATACCCCAGGCTGCGCAAAAGAATCTATGCACTGAAAACATAGATGCCTGATGACTGAAAAGGCAAGAAAGGAGCTTGCTAATCAATTAGTCAAATTGACATTGGCCTTCCCAATAGCATACTGGCAGATTGTGCTTTCACTAAGCCAGACATAAACAGTATGGCAAGCTCAAAAATATAACCCATCTTGGTGCCAAATATGGACCTCGAGGCTACTGATGCATGCAAAATCATTTGTTTAGCTACTGGCTGACATGTTTCTAATGAGAAAGACAGTAAATTGCTGTAAACTGAATGTGGTTTTGCCTTCAGTGGCTCAACTTTTTTGCTGGCACCTCTAGGTGCCACTATGGTTATCTTTCCTCGAACCTGGTGTTTAGGGCTTTGTCTAAATATTCACATAAAATTTACTTGTCCCATTTTTTTACCATCACAATTTTAATTTCTGGATTGATAACTAGCACAATGCCTCTACCTATTTGCTCTCAAATGTATCCTCACAGGTGTGGCTACAGTTCATGAAGTTGTATCTAAGTGAATTTTAAACTAAATGGCTCAGGTCCTGCTTACACTATCACCTGAGTAGCTTGAATTCAGCATGAGCTGTTTCTTTAATCTCTCCAGCTCCAAAGAGGAACCTGCTGCAGCTGCCCTGTGAGCATTACCTGAGCTAGCTAAGTGAAAGACCACTTGAAAACATCAAAATGCTCGCAACCACACCCAAACCCAGGCAACTATGATATAGATATACTCAAAAAGAGATTGGTATGTCATCTAGGAGTAAAAGGAGTTGTTTAGCATGTGGAGTTTCTTCGTGAGGCATAAGTCTTAGCAAGGTGGGTACATGTGGTGAGAAAATACTTAGATGAATATTTGTTGATTTATTGTTCCGTATTTATGTTGCAATAGCTCCAGGGTGGACTTCTACCGTGCTGCATGCTGCACAAAACTATAAATTACATCAGCCTCTTCCTCCAAAATTTTTAAAAGTTAAAAAGCCTGAATCACAAACAGAGGACAATTTCTGATGGGATACACATACCTCTGGTGAAGGCACTCTGCCAGATGTCTGTTAGATACATAAATATATGTGCCAGGTGCTACACAATTGTGTTGGTCTGAGACACTTTTCTTATTTAACTGAGCACAGAAAGCTGGAGTATTAAGTTATGTGTTGGTCTTGCCATGTTAAGTTATTTTTCCAGAGACGAAGAAAAGGCTAATCTGTCAGTTAGACTGCAGATAGAAGTTCCTGTGTCTCTGCCCATTTATCTTCTGTCAAGGGAATAAATTGCTCCTTAAGTTCAAAGCCTTCAGGCCACTGAGAAGTATGGAGAATGTGTTGCCTTCATTCTAGTTGAGCAGTGCAGGGATAACAATCGTAATTGTTAAAGCAACACATTTATGGCTCTCCATTCTTCTGATAGGGGACATGAAGTAAGACCAGAGAAATGGTTGCCACCTGGAAAAAATCCAGTGAGATCATTTCCAAGTAGTCATGAGATGCCTCAGTAACACATGATGTTGGATCTCAGTCACCACTACTGAAATATTACAGATTGCTGGCTGGGTCACAGTAGCAAATTGTAGTACATAAAACTCTGGGCTAGTCAGTCAAAAAATGCAAGAGAATAAATATTGGCATATTGTTTAATGAATGAAATCATTCTAATGCTCCCATTGAAAACTGCTGTTTATTCTTTCAGATCCAGCGAACTCAGCTCCATCTATTCTAGATGGGTTTGACCACCGTAAAGCCATGGCAGGACAGCGAGTGGAGCTGCCTTGCAAAGCATCAGGGCACCCTGCACCAAAGTATCGTTGGCTGAAGGACAATGTTCCCTGGGAGCCTGACAGCAGATTTCGGCAGACGGTTACAGGTCTGCTGATCGAGAACACGCGTCCCTCGGACTCAGGCAACTATGTCTGTGAGGTGTGGAACAACTATGGGACTGCTGAGATGATAGGGCGTCTATATGTAACACGTAAGTCCTGGACTGAGTGAAGCTCTCAGATCACTTTTTGCCTGGGTGTTTGCATCAAGGAAGATGTTACTGTGTCTTGCTGTACCTTCTGTTTTGTTACTTCACCTTAGCAATGCTTAAACTTCTCAAAGTTGTGGACCAACAGAAAGTAGGCTCTGTGGAGATGAGTTAGTTGGACAATTGAGGGATCAGAAGTGCAAATAGATGCAATTCATAATGTAGGTATATAATTTATCACATGGAAGATATGTAATTTAGAAGCTTGAATTGAATGCTTAAAAATAAATTGCAAATGTTCTCATGAATAAAGCTGCCAAACTCTCATTGCCATGACTCATGCTGTTCACTAATATTGAATACTCATACCTGCCCTCAGTAGAATATTCATGTGTGAATATTCTGAATGTTTCACAAATTCTACAAAGATAATTATTACTTAGAAGCACTGCACTGGAAAATTGTTATACTTCAATTGTTGAAAAACAGTTACTTCCTGGAATAGAAATAATGCTTTGTGAACTAACATTTCCACCTATACAGCATGACTAGCAATCTGAAATAGAGAAGTTTGTGAACATTTCAGGCCATAAAAATGTCTTCACAAGTAATTACATATAATGTATTTGGGCAACATAAAATTGAGATCAAAGATCAGTAATTCATAAATTATAACAGAGTTTACTTCTAAATGTATTCATAAAAAATAGTTGAATTCAATCTGCCTTGTATGACACAAAGTCAAGACTTTCAGAAATATGATGTAATGTTATACCAAAAGTAACCCCAGTGACTGGTGACAGACTTTCCTTACTGACTGTCCTGGGATAAAGTTAATTTACTTTGTAGTAGCTAGTATGGGGCCCAGTTTTGGATTTGTTCTGGAAACACTGTTGATAATAAAGGGATGGTTTAGTTATTGCTGAGCAGTGCTCACACACAGTCAAGAACTTTTCTGCTTTCCACACCACCCCAGCAGTGAGTAGGCTGGGGGTGCACAAAATGTTGGGAGGAGACACAGCCGGAATATTTGACCCCAAATGACCAAAGGGATATTCCATACCATATGTCATACTCAGTATATAAAGATGGGGCCTTTATCTCAATACACAAGTTTTCTCACTTTCATTCTTTGAATTCTGTCCCCCATCCCACTGAGAGGGGAGTGAGCAAGTGACTGTGTGGTGCTTAGTTGCCAGCTGGGGTTAAATCGCAACTCTGACTCAGCACCAAACCACCCAGTAGATATCTTCTGGATCAGGCTGGTAGGAAGAAACAGCTGGGTGAAGGAGTTTTATCCTCTTCTGCAGGGAAGGATATGGTTCAGTTTCTTGTATCATCATGGCTCTGAGACGTTGGTGGTGCCCTTGAGTGTAGCCATTTTGTTTAACGAGTCACTGAGAGTTTTGACCTTTTGTGGTCTTTCGGACGGGAAATATAGAGATATCCAGTGTCTTGCAACATGCATATGAGCAAAAATTAACTATTGTTCTGGACCATTGTAGAGGAAAGATGTGTTCCATAAATGACTGGATCCAGAATGACTGAGGCCGTTGACTTGTGTGGTTTTTTTCCAGGCCTCTTATTCCCAATGGACCACTAAAGATTTCTTCCAACCTGTGTGTTATAAGATGTTCAGTAAAGTGAATGAGTTAGCTGAGGAAAATTTAATTAATATGTATAAGCATGTACATATGCGTATGTATGCATGCTGGTAAAAAAAAATAAATAGGATGCTATGTATTTAACATCAGAGATTATATAAGTGGTGATAGTACTCCCTTATCTTTATAAGGAAGTGAAGCCAATGTACAAAGCATGAGATGAGATCTACATTCAGTAGTACTGATAACTGTTAAGTGGCAAGACGAAGATTGTTTTCCTGACAGTTACATTTATAACTTTTCTTCAACACTGTTCATCCTCTATTTTACAATATAAAACTTACATTACCTATGTCTTACTGTTTCTTAAGGCTGACTTGAAAATCTTGTAGTCTTCTGCTGAAGCAGAAAATCCAATAAGCCCACACTAACAAACTCTTATGTGTAGATAGATCCCATGGTTACCTATGGGTGTACCTACGTTAACATTTTACCATGGGTCTTCCACTCTTACACGCTAATCTCCTGGTCATTGATATTTACTGTGCTTGTTCATATCAGGGAGTGGTTTTGGAACATCTAAACCGGGTTCCTTTTACAAGAAATTAAACAAGATCAGTTTCAGGAATGCACCCAATGCACCAATTCAATGGTCCACACTGACCTAACGTAAAGTAACAACCTACCCTCCCAAAACATGTCTAGTGCCATTGTTAGGTCCTCAGCACCAGTGTTGTTACTCAGCAGATCTGCTCCTACTGTTTGTTTAGGCACGGTCTGGAGTATTACATCATGTCTTAAATAGCTTATCCCTATAGATCTATGTTTTGTGTCATGGATGTTGGAGATGAAAATGCTTTTTTAGAACAAATATAGACATCTGTTGGTTCGTTTTGGTTTGGTTTTTGTTTGTTGTTGTTTTTCAGAAAGGTATGGCTATGATTTTTGGTTTTCTCCTTAGCTGAGAGTTAATTTGCTACTCACACATAAATGTACATGTATACTTAATGTTCTTTATTTCCCTTTCCCTCTCCCTTATTTTGATTTAAATTTCCAGAACCACTAAAAGCCACGATCAGCCCACGGAAAGTAAAAAGCAGTGTTGGTAGTCAAGTGTCCTTGTCCTGCAGTGTGACGGGAACTGAGGACCAGGAGCTCTCCTGGTATCGTAATGGTGAAATCATCAACCCTGGTAACAATGTTCGGATCACTGGCATCAATCGGGAGAACCTTATTATGGATGGCATGGCCAAAAGTGATGGTGGAGCTTACCAGTGCTTTGTGCGCAAGGACAAGATGTCTGCTCAAGACTATGTACAGGTGGTACTAGAAGGTCAGTCACTACCTGCTTAGCAATTCTGGTCTCCATAATAATTTATATGTCATCTTTGGTATCATCATTTCATAGTGAGGAATCGAAGACCCTAGATGAGAGAAGGGAGGACTTATAAATTGTCAGTGAGTTTTATTGCATCCCATTCTGAACAAAAACTAATGGAATTAAAATATTGATCTGAAAACAAAAATTACTCCTGAGCAGTCCTTCCAGTCTTGTTTTTTTTTTGTTTTGTTTCGTTTCGTTTCGTTTCGTTTCATTTTTTTTGTTTTGGTTTGGTTTTGTTCAGGTGGATGGTAGTGGTGCTAGTTTTTTTTACATTAGCTTTTCAGTTACACATGAGAGAAGAGGTCTTTATTTAACTCCAAGCATCATCTGGGCATGGCTTTTATGATTGGCTGTATTGGCTGGAGGCTTGGAGATTGTCGTAACTAACTGACACAGTGTTCTACATGATAATCAAGTGAGAAAAGTTATCCATTTGTACAGAGCCAGTTCACTAATGAGGCTGTAGTGCAGTCATGGCATGAACACTCTTTTTAGAGTCTTTGTAGAAGAAGAAGAGATTACTTGCCTGGACTGAGTTACCTCGGCAACCATCTCCTGTGACTAAGAAAGCCTAAAGAGCATATTGATAATCTATCATGATGTCGAGAGAGTGCAGGTTATCAGAGAGCAACAGCAGGAACGGTTTCAAAGACACTCAGGTCTCACTGGGAAAATAATGTCTGCTTTAATCTCCAAAAAAAGCCTGTCACTTGAATTAAAAAAAAAAAAAGAGGAGGAGGAGTGGCAGAGGTACATAGTGTGCACACTCACAGATTTATTGGTCCTTTATCAGCTTGCTTTCAGGATAAAGAGCTTTTTTTGTTGTTGCTCTTGTTTTGTTTTCTGAGGGATGACAGTATCTAACACCCAGTAAAAGAAAGGAAGAGAGTTTGAGATGAAAATAAATAAATAAATTAGAAATCTGTCATGTAACCAATGGGACAGAAATGAAAAGGAGATGGGGACAGAGGAGAAAATTATGGAATCAAATAAAATCAAGTGGTCCCTCAGGGATGCCGAGGTCTTTCAGCAGTCTGAGAGTGGCAGTGCCTTATGTTTTATATTATGTGGCAAGAAAGAGAATTTTGCAGCCCTGTTTTTACTTCTGCTGTGATTCAGCATGTTTTGTGGGGATTCTTGCACAGATCATGCCAGTTCCCTCAGTTTCCTTGGTGATGTTGCACTGAAATTACAATGTAAGAACTGAGCTTTCCAGGGCAGTTCATCATGGTTCAAGCCTCCCAAACATACAGGTAATACATAGGAGAGTGTACATGAAGAGAGGGTACATAGTGTGCACAAATAGTATTTCACACAGAGCATGAGACATGTTAGCCTTGTCCTGTCATCCTCTGCCCTCTACAAAAGTGAAAGGAGTTGTCTTCAAAGGGCTTCGTGTACAAGGTGAGTTTTCAAAGTGTCTTTGGGCCCTCTCTAGGCAATAAGGAGCATTTTCCTTCTGTTTCTTGCAGACACTAATGCTGTAGGAACACTGGAGTTAGCTTACTTGCCACTTGGCTCTTTAAAACTGGACAGTACCTGCAACACTGTTGTTCAGACTTTGGACTGGATTGCTTTCTGTGTTCTGCATACTGAGCTTGATGTGTGGCCTTTTGCTCCCAGTTACACTGAAATTCCTTCTAGATACACCTTTGAAAGTATGATTTTCGAAGGAGAACAAACATGCGTTGCATGATCTCAGAAAGGACTTCTTAACTAATAGCAGAGTGCCAGCACTCCTCAACTCCCCACTGAACTCTCTAGATAGGTGTTATTTAATATTGCTCCCTACTTATAATCTCCAAGTTTCTGTCTCCATCCATTAACTTTATTTACTTGCCTGGTAGGGGTTGAGTAAATTGTGACATGGATCACAAGATAAAACATTTGAATGCTCTCATTTCAGATGAATGTTTATCTTTAACAAAAAAGGACCACAGAAATAAACTGGCATCACTGCTGTTACTGGCAATCTGTATTCAGAAAAGCTGTATTTAATAGTTTTCTAAATGGGGTATTGTGGATCAGGACTAAACTGCATTGGCACAGCTGTGCAAAATTAGACTATGCAAGTTATGCCTGGCTTTTGCCAACAGAATTCATCCTTAGCTTTCCAAGGACCTGTAATCCACCAGAAGAAAAATTCCAAATGTGTTGAAGCTTTGCTGTATGTCTTTTGTGGTGAACTGTATATGGCTTTAAGAGTTTTCTGCAAGAAGCTGGCAGTTCATACAGCTGTTCAGAGCCCCAATCCATCTATTCAGGTGCTTTTCCTTCAGCAGAATCAGTACTAGGTTTCTCAGAAGGTGAAAAAGAAACCTGCAGTAAGCAAAGTGAAAGGACTGTTTAAGTACTTTACCACCAAAATTTGTTTCCCTCTCTCAATAATTAGAGTTACATCCTGGAACACAATCGTGTGCATCACTTCTAAAAAAGTTCTTGGCTCATGTGATAGGGTCAAAGACAGAGGGAACAAGCTTTACACCATGTAAGTACTATTCGCCTGCTTTTCTTTCCCTTGGCAGATGGAACTCCCAAAATCATTTCTGCCTTCAATGAGAAAGTGGTGAGTCCAGGAGAGCCAGTCTCTCTTATGTGTAATGTGAAGGGGACTCCTCTGCCTACAATCACTTGGACTCTGGATGAAGATCCCATTGTGAAGGACGGCAGTCATCGTATCAGCCAGATTATCACCTCCGAAGGCAACGTGGTCAGTTACCTGAATATCTCTAATGCTCAGGTCCGAGATGGTGGAGTTTATCGCTGTACTGCCAACAACTCTGCTGGAGTCGTCCTGTACCAGGCTCGAATAAACGTAAGAGGTGCTTGTCAAATCAGCTCCTCAAAAAAACACACATAACTCATTGTAGTGGAAAAGAAGATTGTTGCATGTGATGAAATGAGTCTCGGAATGCCAAAACCAACTTACTGGTTTTCCTCTCCTTTTCTTCCTCCCTCCCTTTTCCCACCTTGCCTCTCCAGCCCCACCTAAAAAGTGTATGGTGTGGTAAAACATTGGAAGAACACTTTGGCTTGTGTTCTATAGCCAGTTTTTCCTATAGTCCTCATTAGTATACAGTTTCCTTACTTTAGTCCTGCTATGCATGGGGCTTTTTCCTTTCCTTTTCTCCTTTACTTGACCGACATTCATTGTAGCTATTCATATATAGAGTACTTTAGCTTGTACTTCTAGCTCTACATGGCATAATACCAATCCTCATGGAATTATACTTTATATACATTAAAAAAAGCTAACTTTGTCAGTGTTCTCATGTATAACAGGATTCTAGCTTTGTATCAGTTATGGTATTTCACATTAATTAAATCATCCTCGGCCTTTTAATTTTAATGCAGCAAAATTTTATCAAGCGAATGTTGGAAAATGCAAACATATATCCCCACACAATTAATACATATGCTTCAGGGTAAGGAAAAACTAGAGCATATAAAGATTAGGAAAACTGCTTAAGTAGCTCTTAAAAGCAAAAACTGTCAAATGCTAAGAAATGTTGTGTGAGTCACACCTGTAACTCATTAACTTTTGTATATTCAGAAAGATTATATGCATGTTTCCTCAAGTAAATATGCCTTTAAATTGTTTTCAGGAGTTTCTTTTTATCTTTCTAGGACCAGCAAGCATTCGACCAATGAAGAACATCACAGCAATAGCTGGACGTGACACCTACATCCACTGCCGTGTGATCGGCTACCCGTATTACTCCATCAAGTGGTACAAGAACTCTAACCTGCTACCATTTAACCATCGCCAAGTGGCATTTGAGAACAACGGGACACTGAAACTTTCAGATGTGCAGAAGGAAGTAGACGAGGGCGAATACACTTGCAATGTACTTGTTCAACCGCAGCTGTCCACCAGCCAGAGTGTGCATGTGACAGTAAAAGGTGAGGCTGACTCAGAAGACCAGATCCAAGCTAATAGCTGTATCATTTATAGAAATGCAGAATTGCACAAAACGGATTGTGCTAGCAGTTAGATAATGAGCACTTAAGGTTAGTCCAGATTTGTGTTTATTTTTAATGATGACATAGGTGCTAATCAGTCACTGTGTCTTGTTCACTCTTGACTTTTACCCTCCTTTGTTCAGCTAGCAAAGTATTGCTTTCTAAGTGGAAGCCTTGCAGAATCAAGCTTCTATGAGCAGTTTTCACTACAACAACTAAGTAGATTAATATTTTGTTACCTAGGTTTCACTGGTGACTCTCTGCTGGATGACAAATTTAACATTTTCATTAGCCATTGACTTTCCAGCTTTTAAAAAATAAGATGTGAATTTTAACCTATGTGTTTCTACCAATAAGCTGAGACAGAAAATAAAAGCATTAACCTTGATTTCCTCTTATTAAATGTGCTTTTCTGAGTGTTCTTGATGCTTAGAAAAGTAGCACTGTAAATAAATGTGACTTGAAATTCTAATAGAATGTTTCAAATAGTCCCAAACAAAGATGTTCAGATGACAGACCTGAAAGACTTTAGCAATAGATGAGAATAGGAATTTTTTTAGCATTGTATTCTGTCTATTCTGACATTGGTAATGTTCAGACCTATTCACAAGGGCACAAAAGACAGAAAAACTGATTGCAGTAATGCATACTTTTGAGCAATGAGGCCACTGAATAGTGCACTTCATGTGAACCTGTAGAAGGAATTGAGGTATAATTTCACTGTTCCCTAAGTTCTTAGAAACTTTCTCTGGGCTTTTTATGGGGGAAGAGGAGAGAAGCAAAGGAAGCTTGATTTCTATATCTATTCTCTGATAAGACACAAAGGACAACACTAAAGTAAAATAACTTTGTTACAGACATTTGATCTTTTAACTTCTTCCTCTTCTGTTGGTTTAGACCTTTCTTGTTTTCATTCTGGAGTGATGTAATCGCTAGTTATTTCAAGAGGTTAGGGGATTAACTTTAAGACACTAGCAATTTGAACTCTGAAAGGCATGATACCTCACACACTTGAGACCATCACAGGCACTGGTCATACACTGCAGCATAAAAAGCTAATTTCAACATTTCTTTTCATGTATGCAGTACCTTGGCTGACTTTACGACAATATCACAGATCTCTTGATGTAGTTTAGGAAATGAATACCAGATAAGAAATTGTCTTGCTGTTGCCCTAGCAGTTCACCATGGTAAATCTAATGGGGAACACTGCCTCCTAAGTGATACAATTCTTCCAATGACTATCAAATTTAATGTAGCCAGACAAAAAAAAAAAAAAAAAAAAATACAGTAGTCTGTCCTTACATCTTGGGAAATTAGATCATAATGATTGGTACCTCAGGTGCAATACTGTTCATTTTGTTTGTTTGTTTGTTTTTCCCATTAGGTTACAATTTCAAACTCAAAAATTCTTCCCACAAAAAGCAGATTTCCAGCTCTGTCACTTTTGATTGGCCTATAGCTTTTGTTAATTATTTGACTTCCTTGAAGGGATTCTACTGTCTTTCTGGCACTGCCAAGGCCATTGGTAGTCAGAAATCTCAAACAGTGACTGTGAGTACTTGCATAAACATGTGGCACATATGAAAAGTGCCAGTAGGCCAAACTGCTGCTGCAGTTTCTGTATCTGTGATACAGCTTCATCCTGCATTTGCTCCACAAAGCAGATGCATCGGAGCAGTGCAAGTTGCAGTGTGAAAACTGATCTGTAGCACGTGCAAAGCACACATGTCAGTGTGGCTCATATCTATTGGTCTGGAGTTGCCAAAATTGACTACGAAGTGTCCTGCCTACTTCAGCATGCCCTGGCCTTGACGAGACATTTAAAAAAAAGGTTAATATCCTGTCCTTATATGCTAAGCCCAGAATGTCAAAGGTGAGGTTTGTATGTCAGACCTGAACAATTCTCAAGGTTCTGCTATTGTAGCCAGAAGTCAGCATTGCCATGGTGTTTTTTTAGATGGCTATGTATTATTTTCTTTCATAACTGCATAGTGATTTTATCTAACATATTAACAGACAGTTAAAAGTGGCCTGTTGCTTCAAAATATTGGTTTTGCTGTCTTTCCCTTTTATAGATTCCAAAGTTAAGGTGCTGAGTTTTCAGACACTTATGTTTGAGTCAGAGAAATACAAAATAAGCCCAGCTTGCGCACTAGAGGTTTGAAGTGCTCTGAAGTATGAAATTATAAGGGGGTTAATTAATATCAGTGCCTACATCTCCTTATTAATAATTCAGTTTCTCATGACATCAGTATACTTATTTCTTATCCAAAGAAACAGAGGGATAACTATTGCCACTTTCAACATCACGAGTCCTTTGTTTGTTCTCACTTCTGCTACAAGCTTCCTGGGTCACCTCAAATCAGCCACCCGGAGGGTGATTCAGAAGAGATGATACGCAATAAGTGGTTACTTGGTATTTTGTTTCCTCCATGTTCAGTTCTGAAGACATAATTATCAATTTCCTCATGAGCTTTTCTGAGATGATAATCTCTGTGGTATCAAAGTGTTTCAGAAACAATGCATTCATTTTTAAAACCCACCTGGGTGATCAGGAGCATATTGGCAAATAGCAGCTGAGGCACAGACTGAACTTTAAAGTATCCACAAATGTTTGTTTGTTCAACTTCAGAAGCCCACAGCTTGATTTTTGCAGTTTACTTGTTATATAGCATGTTCAAAGCTCTATTTCCATTAAAATGATGTTGCTTCTGAGAGTACGTTTTCCTTCTTCAGATCACTCACATCACCCAGCTGAGCAAACTCCTGGGAAATACAAATTTAGTAAAATTACCTGAGAGATCTGTGACAAAGGTGGATGCAGAAATTGACCAGTATCTGTCTGCATTATGCATAAAACTGGACTTTTTTTTTGTAGTCTTCTGCCACATTTACTGACCACTTTCCAAACTCTCCAGTATATGAAGCATCCTTGTTCTGTCTTGAACAAAGACTTGTTAAAAGCAGCATCCAAATACAGATACGTAACAATATGAGCATGTAATTAAATACAAGAGGCTGAACATAACATAGAGAATTTTGAGATTTACGAACATCCAAATGAAAGCAAAATCTCGAGGACATTCTTCAGAAATCACTGTAAGATCTCAGGAGAACAGAAAGATTATTGACAACAACTTCAAAATGAAATCCTGGCTGCCTGAGAGCCCAAGAGTTGGGCCTTGTAGAGCCTTGCTGTGCAGCCTCCCATGTGGCAGGCTGTCAGAAAACCAAAAGCTTGGGAGCTGGGCAGTTACACGCTATTTGACCTTAGGTCAGTGATTTCTTTGCATTATTGACCGGAAGAATCAATTAAACACCACACAAAATCAGTTGTCTCATTTTTTAGTAATAACTGGTACCCTTGTCTGCATAGCCACCTACCTCAGAGATCTGTAGACTCCAGGTAATTCTGTCCCACAGAAATGTGACATGCCACCCCTTATCATCCCTTGCCTGTCCTTTGTCTCTGTTTTAAAAACTGCATCTTGGAAGCTAGCAGTCCCATAAACTGGCTGGTGGGACCTGAGTAGATAAGCTGCCAGGAAAATATGCAGGTTTCTGCTTGCCAGACATAGCTCTGTTGGAACTGTGCCTGAGCCCTAACAGAGCTTTCTGGAAATCAGGCCATCTTGACATTATTATTTTTATATTTAGACAAATAAATTGGCCAGTCCTCAGTTCTGACAAAAAAAAAAACAATGAAAACTATTCACCCTGCAATGCATACCTAATGGGGAGGAGGCTACAAATGTACTTACAAGCTTAATTTCTGGGATTTTATACCTGTTGACCACTTGCCTTTGTAACTGTAATAATACTCTTTCAACATGTTTTGCTTTGGCCTGTGTTAAATGCAATTTTCTTTTTAGCTTTTTTAAAAAATTATTTATTTATTTGTAAAGTAAACTGAACCTCTTTTCCTTCCCCTCCTCCAAACTGGAAATAGAAGTTACTGCCATCCTCAGAAGTAATCATTGAGATTAGCCTTGCTAAGGATACTGCATAGGTCTTTGCCAAGAACAGAATTATTCTTAACAGTGCTAGTTTCTTACTCTGTATTTGGCCCAGATGTAGTGGTTTGCCAGTGGGGTTCGTATACATCTACTGACAGCAGAGGACTGCTGAAGTCAGACATCCTAAGGAGAAGAATATTCTGTAGAATATGTAGAGTTTTGTGTTAATTCCTCCTAAGTATGAACTGTCCTCCTCAATTTTCTCCAGCTCATCTTTGCCCAAGCTGTCAGTCACTGGAAAATTTCTTTTCTGGATCTGATAACTGTGGTGGTTTTGTCTATTTATTTATTTGCTTTTGCTCAGACTGCAAATTGTGGTCACACTTGTGAGTACTTTTCGTAAGGACAGCAAGAATGTCTGATACTAGTGCCATCACCTACAAAACCTGAAATCCATGCTGCTAACAGTAGGGCAGACGGGACTTCTCAGATTCTCAGATTTTTCTTTACTTTTACAGTAGGATCAATATATATACTGCATCCCTGTTTTTCCACTCTCCCACCTTGTTCTTGGAAATGGCCAAACAGGTGTAGCTGAAACTTTCCAGCTGAAACAACTCAGTCTGAGCCAGACACCTGGCCTGGAAAAATACTATCTAAACAGAAGTCAAACTGCAAGCAAACAAAAATAGCCTTATAATGAGAAGTGTTGGCAAATAAAGAAAGAGGTTATATTACCTATCCTACCTGTAAGTTTCATATTTACATTGAAAAACAACCCTTCAAGTGGCATGATGGTAAAATAATAATAACAGTATCTCTTCTACAGCATTTTAGGAGATCTCAAAGCATTTTAAAAACAGAAATGAGTCATTATCTGCTTTTTTTTTATTATGTAATTTATAGTAATAGTTTTTCCAGTTGCAGTAAAAGCCATCAGTAGTAAGTGATAATTTTCTTTTCATCAGTCTCATGGGACACACTTCTCATGTAAACAGCCTGCTGCTATTCACACTTCTCCAACAGAAATTAATTGGAAAAGAAACCCCTGAGAGGGAAGGGTGCAGCATCATTAAAATAAAAATTGCGGCGTTCAAAAGGACTGTTTCTGATCTTGTAAAGCTTATGTATCTCATTGATTTAGAAGGTTTCTCATTGCCTTATGTCAAAGTAATAGCACTTCACCTGTTGTGAACAATGTAACAGAATTGCACCAGATTGTTTCTTTTTAGAAAACAAGAAAACCAAACATGGGTTATTTCTACATAATTTTGTGTTGCAATTATTTGAATAGATTCTCCTCATCTTTCCTGGGAAGTATCTAGATTTTTCTAATATATAAGTTGTTGGCCAATTTGCATTGCAGATTAGTTCAGGGAGGGCTGGTTTAGATAGTTAAAAATATGCAGGCACAAAAGGGGAAAAAACATCAGGGGAAAACTTTCAAAGTTTCTTGGGACCATGGGGCATGCCATCATCAATCTATTTGCTGGTCTGTTTATGCTTTAGTCTGTGTCATGGATTATGGCAAGTGTGAATTCAGTTTCGTGCACATATCTAAGACATAACTTATTTGTCCTACTGACTGAATCTTGCCAATAATTTGAGTCAGAAAAAACTTCTGGTCTTGATGTCCTTCAGATACTTCTTTCATTGTATTACTTCCTTCCTTTCTTTCACTCTCCCATGCAATATTTTTGTGCATCCCTCCAAGCTTGTTGCAACTTCTTCAGGAAGAAATATTAATATCTCTAAAAGTGACTGGAGTTGTCATATGCAGGAATCACGCAAGAGCCATATGGTGAAGATGGATGAGAATGTCCAGTCACACAAAAGATCCTGCAAAAATCCACTTAACAGTCATTGTTGGGTCACATGATGGGCATGGGGACTTGTTATGGGGAGCAAGCAGCGGCAGCGGTCTGATTTAAGGAATGTTCACTTTGGTAGTGATATCTCCCATGTTAAAACCCCAGCATTTAACCCTTGAAAGTACCTGAACAAAAGACTGAAACAGTCTGGTATTCAATTTGTGAGACTGGACAGGTCTGTGTAAATTTTTTGCCATTCAACACACAACAACTCAAGGTTAGCCTTACCTTAAAATAGCTCACTTACATTCTTTAAAAGCTCCCAAGTGTCATGTGGATGCTGCAGTCAAGTGTCTTATTTTATAGCAGTACACTTAGTACTGTCCTCCTAAAGACTTCACCTCTGACACTGCAGATAATGGTCACCCAAAAATGTACGTTAAAGTTGTTTCATTACAAACCTAATCTTCAAGATAAGGAATTAGTATATACAAATATAAGCCTTTTAACTTAAATCTAAAATAAAACTCACTAGGTTTGTTCATGGTCTTATATATTTCAAACACAATTTAAGTTGGTGTACGGATATGTTTATTTATGAATTATGTAAACAGTATGATATGAACCTTAATACTTGAATAAGAGCCTCAGCAAAGGAGTTCAAGAGTATCTGTATGTCATGCTTGGGTTTATCAAAAGCTAGCCCACTTCTCTCTCTTAAAATGCGGCTTTATTTACTTCGGTTCTGGAAGAAAGCATTTTCTTGCTTTTGTATGTATTTTGTCAATTATATTTGAAATACTTTCTTACGCATTTGTTAAATTTTTTCTTAACTTTTTAAGCACTTTACTGCATCAAGTTAGTGTGAGCTATTAGCAGTGTATGTGTAAGCGCATATAGTAAGTACAAATATAAAGCGAGACTGTGTGCATGCACATGGCAGTGTGGGTCTGGAGTATGCTGGCCTAATTTCAAATCATTATGCATAATAAACAGCATGGAAAAACAAGACAGGATCAACCCTATGGAAACTGAAGGATGGTATAAAAACAGCTGCTTATGTATAGTCCTGGGATAAAGGTGAAAGGGCAGCTAGTGTGAAACAGGTCAAACTACTCATGGGAATGATTTTCAGAGCCAGAGTTGGTTCAGTTAAAGTTCTCTCTCATCTAAATCTGGAACTTTTGGATACAGTGATTGTTGGCTTCAACTTTTCACAGTAGTACCTGAGGACAAAGATACCTTTAGATCATCTAGGGGCTAAAAAACGGCAATAGCTCTGGACCAGGTTCCAAAAGCATAGTAAAAATAAGTGCTTCTGGATACATAGCCTACAAGTGAGGCTTTTTCTCAGGAGGCACTTGAACAATGAAGATAACTGCTTGTTGTGTTAATATACTCTTGCAGCTTCTATCTTATCTTTAAATTAGTAAAGGGGTTTTTTTTGTTTGTTTGGTTGGTTGGTTGGTTGGTTGTTGTTGTTTTTTGTTTTGTTTTTTCTTTTAAAAAGAAATAGCAAATGCATCTCCTTGGACAGGGAACTGAGCTTCCCACCATTCTATGTTTGCAGGGTGCTCCATATGATAAGGGCATGAACTTTTCCTCTCACAATGGAGGCAGAAAGGACGTGGTTCAACAGGTAGATGAGAATGACATAAAAGCACTCGGTTTCTACACAACATTTTACATCCTTTCTTATTTCAGAAAACCTCCCAGAACAGCATCAGGAACCCTGTGAGCTTCCAGTATTGCATTGAAGGAGAGAGAAGTGGGGACTAAGGCGAAGGGTGAAGCTTCTTTCTTAAGCTCCCCTGGGGAATACACACCACAGCGTTTGTTGCCACACTTGGCAACAGCTCCTGACAAATTACCACAGCTTGTTGTGGTAAGATATTGAAGATGTTGGAATACAGGCTTAATTTTGGTAACTAATGAACCTACAAATAGAGGGAAATGTTGTGCAACAGCAGAGGTATTGCAAGATTAGTTTGGTTCTTTTTTTTTTTTTTTCCCATGCATACAGTCAGAATGTCCTGAAGAATATAATGGTATTCTCTCTTTTCAAGACAGGATACATTAACACACAATGAGGGAACATGGTATGAGGCTGGGCTCAGTACATGCCGTTAGCAGATAGTTCGATGAATGACATGCTCTACTGACTAGGCTCGGTATATACAGGAAAGAAGCAGAAGAATCCAGTGCTTCAGTGACTGTGTGCAATTGCTCAGACCATCATCCACAAGGAATGGAGCTGTTTAGGAGAAACAACCAATGGCTGAGAAAATTTACAAGTGACTGGACCGTGACTAGGGTTTTTGCAGAGACTAAACAGTTTTGGCTTTTGCACTCCCAGTGCATGAAATCTAGAGTCACATGGCTGCCTTAAGAGGGTACATAGTTGTGTGGTTACCACTGAGCATCAGCCGATGTACCTGTGTTGTGAGTATTCATTGCCAAAAGTATTTTATATTGTAGGCTCAGCTTCTGCAACAGTTCTGTTGCAAGAAAATGCATTAGGGAACCATTTCTAAAGGCGGAGCAGAGGTTGACTTTCATTTTACAGTGCAGAGCCACAGTAGAGGAACACTGTGTTCACAAGGCTGCTGCAGGAGACAGGCTATCTGCAGGATACTCTGTTTTAGTGAATCATCTCAGCAGTTTCTTCCAACATAACTCCCATGGAATGGAGGGCAAGAAATTAAGGATGTCCCTCTGCTAATGGAGAGCGGCGTGGAAATCCTTTTGCCCTCCTTTACTGTAATCTCCCAGAGGCAAAAGAGACCTTGCTAGGGCACAAAAACATAATTTAAATCTTCCTACATTAGCACTAATGAGGCTGGCCCATGCTCCTCTTCTTAAATAGACACTTAATTCAAGCACTCATCAATAAAGCATTCCCAAGACACTGAGCATCACTGCCATGCAGCAGAGATTTTCAGTCTTTCGCCTGCTGTGGGTAGATGAAGAAACATCCCTTCCACGTACACAAGCATGCATACACATACAGCCCTCTGTCTATATAGTCAACATGTAGCAGCTTATATACTGAATACCATAATTTCACCAAAAAAAAATCAAATGCAAGCTCAAGAATATTCTTCAACACATTTTGAAATATTTTAAATAAATTTTAAGTATATCTGTCCTACTGTTACATTTTTCCTCTTAGAGATAAAGTAGTATACATACCTTTTATATTTCCAGTGCTTTTTGGCAATCCTACAGATTTAGTTTACAAAAAAAAAAAAAAAAGAAAGCACCACCACATGCTGGTTAATCAAGCTTGTTTTATTTTGTCAGAGATATAGATCAACTCTTTACTTCAGAGATAGATATAAGTGTATATAGCAACCTTTGTATTTCAGAAATTACTCATCTGACTTCAGGTGTGTTTTAGTCTATGTTTTTAATAAGTGATTTTTTGTGATTGTTCCCTTCTTCAACTACCTTTTCAGTCCATTATTTTAAATACTGTAACTGAAAAAACATTGTTTCATACTTCAAAGTTATTGCTAGACTATTTACTTTTTTTAAGAACAGATTTTAAATTACACACTGGTTTTCAAAACAAGCTCCTTGTCAGGACTGCAAGCTGCTGCAGGTTGAATATACATTATATTTCATGAAGCAGAAAGAAATGTTGATTTCCTCTGTATCTGAAAGACCTGAGTAGAGGGAAAATGTGCTGTCTGTAAGTATTTTAGCCTATTTCTGAAGTGCTCTGCAGGCTGCTACTTAAATTTTAGAGTTGGTAAATGCAGTCTTGCAGATCAATACTTTCTGAAAAATACTTCAGTGTGACCTAATCTTGCTCCCTGTTTTCTTCATCAGCAAGACAGAGAGAGAGGATGCACATAATAATCATTGAGCAATATGTTGTCTGACTTGTGATATCATTTTGGTTATGAAAGATTGGTTCAAATTTGTTATACGCTCAGCAGAATATACAGAAGCAATTTGCTACCCTGTTGTGAATTTTAGCGTATCTTTCAGTGATGATGCCCAAGATTAAGAGAAGGGTTTGGGTAGAAATGCACTAGCCAACACAGTAAGCGAGGAGGAGAGAGGGGCACCTGGCATTTAGCAGATATTTGCACTCATCAAGGGGAAAGATTATGTCAAAACCTTTTGACAGCCTCATTCTAAAAATTTCTCATTCCCACTTATAAACCTCTTGTCAATAAATGCTAAGAAAAATCTGGCCTTTTACTGAAATACGTCGTGTGAATGCACTAGCTATGCTAAGGTGATTACAGGAGACAGGTAGGCATTTTGCCTCACTTTGTGACAGTGGGTCACCAAATGAAAAACCAGTTAATTTCCAGTGCTCAGTGTTCGAATAAACATAGTAATTCATATCACGTTTCTTTTTTCTGCATGCCTAATCTACCAGATTTTCAAAACACAACAGGACAGGTTTTAGTGATTTGCAGATCAGGAAAAGGTATTACACGGTGTGAGAAAAATTGATTGCAGCAGCACTTCTCACAGCTGCAGAGAGCAAGGCGCTCTCAGAAGAAGCCAGAGAAAGCCTGTAAGGATGGGTTGTGATACCCTGCACCTGATGTTACCTCTCTGTGGCAAGCTGTGCATGGTCATAACTTTTCCTGATCAAATAGCATCATGGCTATGCCAGAAACAGTGGAGTTAATGCTGAGGGAGCTGGGTCTCTTTAGCTTGGAGAAGAGGAGACTGAGGAGTCACCTCATTAATGTTTACAGATATATAAAGGGTGAGTGTCACGAGGATGGAGCGAGGCTCTTCTCAGTGACAACCAATGATAGGACGAGGGGGATTGGGTGCAAACTGGAACACAAAAGCTTCCACTTAAATTTGAGAAGAAACTTCTTCTCAGTGAGGGTGACAGAGCACTGGAACAGGCTGCCCAGGGGGGTTGTGGAGTCTTCCTACTCTGGAGGCATTCAAAACCCGCCTGGACACCTTCCTGTGTAACCTCATCTAGGTGTTCCTACTCTGGCAGGGGGATTGGACTAGATGATCCTTCGAGGTCCCTTCCAATCCCTAACATTCTGTGATTCTGTGGTTTGTGCACAATGATATGCACATACACAAGTATTTGAACACGCCTTTGAATGACGCCTTTGCCCTTTGCACGGTTTGGTGTCGCTTCCTTAATGATAAACTTTCTTACTCCTGATGGACAAGCAGCCAACACATGAAAGAATCAGAAGGAATACACTGAACTACCATAGTAATGGTCACTAATACCTATACCTGCATCCGAGAAATAGGACACTGGTGAAAATGCTGTTGGGGAAGTCAGTGGGCTGGTATACATTTCAACCACTTTGAAGAGTTTTTCTGCTTCTTTTCTGCTTTAGTTCTGGGGAAAACACAGGACTTGCTAAAGGGAGAAAGGACAAAAGAAATACAATTACATAAAGCCACCAGCTCCATTTTCTTCTGAAGCTAGCTAATATACAGCAGTATAAATGTTCTGCTGTGGGTATCCTTCAATCTTTCCAGTTAAAGATGTTCCAATATACTACAGAGTACATATAAATAATCTCTCAGGCAAGAGTAGGAAAATACACTCCTATGTTTAAGACACATAACCTCTAGGAACCTTCTCTTTTGATAAATGAGCATTTGAGTACTGCTTGCAAAGTTGGTTTTATAATCTTTTCAGGAGTGATTGATAGAAACCAGTATTAGATCCATGCCCTGGCTGTTAGAGTGTTCCCCTAAGGAGCAGATGTCAGCTCCTTCATCTGGGTGGGTATTTGATTCTCATTTTAGCAAATTACTAGTAAATCTTGCATCCACAACTTGGAGAGACTGAGGCATGCCCATTAATCCCTGCTTTGTTTATTGAAACCAACTCACTGTTTCCTTTGTTTTTATTAGAAACATCTAAAACCAAAATGTTTTCTAAGAAGTGAAATTCTTCAATATGGTAGAAAATATGAGTATTTCTTTCATGTGGTTTATTGTTGTTTTGGTTTGTTTGCCTTTTTTTTTTGGTGGGGGAGGTCAGCCACAGAATAATAAGTAAAAAAAAAAAAAAAAAAGAAAAAATATTTGCCAAGCCAAATATGCTGACCAGGAACTAAATACCAGCTTGATAGTTTATGCGTTGTAGTGGCCCTTTGTTCAGAAATCAGTTTTATCTTAATTTGCTGCACTAGAAGTACTGCATATGTGTTTCACTTCATACCTCTACCCAATCTCACTAAGAATTGTGATTTGAAACAGCAAGAAATAAGTGCAGTTACAGAAGAGCAGTTAGAGAAGTTTACACTCCCTTTCATCATGTTCCAGAGGCAAAGCGGGAGCCTCTTCCAGGTTTATTCTGTAACCCTAAGTAAGGCCACGTTGAGCTCTTCCTGGAGTGTCCAGGCAAGACCACTGGTCAAAGACCCGGAGAGTCACCAGGTGGCAGTGTGATTTCTTAAGAGGTATTCAGTACTCTTGCAGGAATCTGCCAGTGGTGTCTGGTGTCTCTAGAAGCCAGGGATTTCACTGTATGTGATCTCTGCTTATGCATTGAGTAGTCAAGGAAAAAAAGGTATTTGCAAAACACATGGTTTCTTTAGCTAAACAGTGCTCTATGGCTATTGAAGGTGGTGATTTTCCATATCCATCACTGCACATCTGTTCCATTGTGTTATTTTCAGAAATGAGACTGCAACTGCAATAGCTCCTCTTTCCTCTTTTGTTTCAGTTCCCCCTTTTATTCAGCCTTTTGAGTTTCCAAGATTCTCCATTGGGCAACGGGTCTTCATTCCCTGTGTGGTGGTGTCCGGAGATTTGCCCATCACAATCACCTGGCAGAAGGACGGCAGGCCCATCCCAGCGAGCCTCGGGGTGACGATTGACAACATTGACTTCACCAGCTCCTTAAGGATTTCTAATCTTTCACTGATGCATAATGGGAATTATACCTGTATAGCTAGAAATGATGCAGCAGCTGTGGAACACCAAAGCCAATTAATTGTGAGAGGTAAGTAGATGTAATTAGTTTGAAGGGCACCAATTAAATGGAATTCATCAGTATTTTGTAATGACATCTGTTTGATGGGAAGTATAAAACCCAGGAAAATATGGTAATCCCTCTTTTCGTAATAGAGAGCACACAGAGCAATGAAGCACAGAAACTAATATGTCTTTTCTATCTAAAAGTCTCAAAACTAATCAACAACACTGGAGTACATGGGGTGAATGGGGGAGGCACAGGACCGACTTCCTGGAAAATTTTGTGAGGCACAAGTCCATTCATTGGAATCAAACCTTTGAAATGGTATCAAATTCTTCTCTGTGATTGCTGTAGCCTGATTGTTCACTTTTTTTTTTTCTAGATCAGTCTCTCATATAATATTATGTCAATTAAAAAAGCAAAGCATTGATGTTGGCTTCAGAGGGAAAAGATTCCTCTGTTACCATGCTGGTGTTCTTTTTCTTATTTGTGTTTATTATACACTTAGCATGATTTATTTGCTCATGCTGACTTCACAACATTTTGCTTTGAAATAGAGATTAATATAGTTTCGGTAAGTAAACACTTTTATCTGGAAAAGATCTTTTAGAAAGATACCTTGCCTTCAATAGCTTTTACCTTTCATGTCACACCTTAGCCAAGTTCCCTAGAGATTATGCCTTCTGATACATTTTCAAACTTACTGTGCAAAACTTCAACAAAACTAAATGGTTTCCTCTTTTTTGTTTTTGGAAGCTTTTCAAGGTGTTTTAAATTTTCTTTTTCTTTTTTTTATTTTTTTTTAGATAAAATATTTATACTCTTCCCTCTTCACCATCTCCTTCTCGCTACCAAGCCATTAGACTCCTCAGAGGACGGTGGCACATGCTGTAGTATTGCAAGCGACTGTGGTTATTTCTGCCTGTTGCAGATCACTACATGTTATATCCCTTCATAAGTTTATTGAGATAAATCTTAAAACCATTAAAGATTTTTGCCATCGTTTCCAGGCTTTTTGTCTCCCTTAAAAAATCAACTGAAGCAAAACTTTCTGAACAACTCTTCATTTTAAGTCAATTATTTCCACTGTCCAAAGGGTACCTTTAATGGATTATTCCTTAGTTTTCCACTTATAGAATGTGCATACTTATTTTTTTATGCTAACATTACCAAAACTCAGCAGCAAATAGCCCCAACACTTTTTCACAAGTTTTAATATTAATATAATTGTAATTATTAAAAAAGACTGCTTTTAATCTTGTGTTATTCAGTATAGATGTTTACTACTTTCTCCATCTATCCAGCAATTCTTAAATTAAGTGGTTTAATTAACTACATGCATGTAATTATTCTTTTTCTAAGCTGTTCTGTTAGATTTGAAACCTATCCATCATCCTAATAGTAAAAGATTTTCCTTCGCTTCCTTTAGAAGGAAAAGTTGACAACCTCCCATCACAACAGACAGTCCACTAGCTATGCCTGCCCTATGCAGAATTGCTGTATCTGATAACAGTTAAGATTGTACCTGATTTGCAATTATACTCAGTGTTTGAAGTGACGGTATTTAATCACTTTAGCAACTCTGTATAGGTTCCTGCAGGCACTTCATCAAAACAGGGTTGATAGGATGATCTTCAGAAACAGAGGAAAAAAAAAAGTTGACACAGGTAGTACCACTGAAAACTGTCTCTCTGCAAACACTGTTTTTTTTCATCACTGAGATCCATGAGGTTATCACAGCTCAAGTGAGCCCACATGTGGGTATTTCTGCTCTGATGGTAACAAGTACTGCCTTTCCCCCTAAATGTGTCCCTGGTCTCCCTGCCTTGCCTGGACTGCAACATCCCTGCCTCCTGCTGTCAGTGGGCAAATCCTCTTCTGGACACAACTGCTTCTTGCTGCCTTGTTTGGCATTAATTTATTTTCCCACCATGTTCAGGGGAGGAGTTTTGGGGAGCCTGCTCTCGTGCCCTTTTTGCACCACTGACACCAACACCTCCATTTTCCCCTTGTGTGTTGCTGCTCTAATTGCACATCCTGATGAGGGCTCTGACCCAGCAGTGGGATGACAGGTCTTGGGTACGTGTGGCTGAAGGGCATCCTTATAAACCCGTGGGCACGACAGAGGGTAGCTTTTCACTCTCTCTTACCCAGAGGCTTGAAGCCTCTAGAGTCCTGGTCTTGTGACTTGTAAGGGCTGAGGTTATGAGGGCTACTTCATTCTTACTCTCTTGCTTATCTGCCTGCCCAACTAGTGCTCTGCAGCAGCCTTATTTAAGCCTCTCTCCTATCTCCTCTTTCTGTATCAGTTTAGATGGTGACGTCTTAATCAATTTTGCTAATGCATCTGGGATAATAGTTCTCATTCAGAGGGGAAAGGATAAATACATTATGATGTTTGACCTGAATTTTCTGCCAAAACCCTGTACCCTCTTTCCCTCGTAATGAACTGCTTCAGCTGTCTCATCCCACTCAGGTCAGAAGACAGACAGCCATCAGAGAGTCATCACTGATCACCACTCATCTGCATCCCACCTGACCTATACACATTTAAGTGAAGACTTGGTTTTCAGCTGCCTGCTTTTAATCCAGGATTTCTGATCTCTCCTCATATTTTTGTTCATAGGTGCCATATAGCCGAAACATAATATTTTTCTAAATCAAGTAAGTGTTTATTCTCCAAATAAAGGGAGAAGAAATGGTACTTAAAATCCTCTTGTTTCTAATCTGTATTGTGTGATGATTTCTCAGCAGTGTGCTTTAAACTTAAATGCTGTCTTTCCTAAATGTCAAGGGATGTATTCTGGGAATCTTATTTATGTGAAGTGTGTGCATTTTGATAGGAGAGTAGACAGTGAATCGGAGAAGAAAGTAAAGGAAAATATGACTGTTCCCCACAAAGGTCCTTTTTCCTTATTTATAATCTCCTTGTATTCATTTAAAAATTAGACTGAAAAATTATGAAAGCTATCATGTTTCCAAAATAAGTGGGAGTCCATTTTGTGGTACATGGGTAGATGCAGAAGTAGAATCTAAATCTAGTCCGTTCTTAAGATGAATGAAGAAACTCAGGTCAGCTCCTTATTCTTACATTTTAACTACAAGTGAGTACACAAATTTCTTCAGAATCATCCAACAACATCAACTCTTTGGCTTTATAATTTGAGATTTTTTTGTCTCAATACTTTCTCTGTGAAATTGCATGTGTCTGCTACTTTTTGACATTCATATTTTTCTGTCAAGTTTTAAGTCTGGTAAATGTATTTTCTATATTCTTCCTACAAATATTATTTTCTAAATGCAAGCTGTATCTTCATTTTGCCAGGACTATTAAATGGTAAAAGAAAAACAGGCATTGGTCTCTTAAAATCTGTGGACATCTTACAGTAAATCTTCACTGATTTTCCTGTTATTTTGTGCTCCATAAAAGCAACCAAGTGGCAATAAGGAGCCCTAAAAGTACCTGGCCAGCAAGGCTGGATTCTCCCTGGATTCTCTGCTTTAAATCAGAGGAAAATGACAGTTTTTCACAGGGCTTCCTTGCAGAGAATCACGCAGGAGATGGATGGAAGGCTCCTGCTGAAAGCAAGTGAGAGGAGAAAGTTTTTGAGCATCTGTGCAACCCTGGGTAAGAAGATCTTAGGGCAACCTCAGTTCTCTCTGCCATGGGTTTCTTGGTGAGGACCTGGAAATGAGACAGTCACACACTCTACCCATAGATCTGCCAGTACTTCTCTCCACAATTTATTGACCAATTTCAGACAAATCAGAAAAGAGGCAAAATGCCTCCAGTGGAGCTGAAAGCCTGAAAACTTAATGAAAAGAGATGATTGATCACAAACACCTTTACTGAGTGCAATACTAATCATTGAAGACTCTACTCAGGTAAACCCTTCTACAAACACAAGAAATGCTCCAACTGGAGTCTGTACTGAACTACAAGATACAGATCTACAGAAAAGCAGGCTTGGTTATTCCTAATGTTTATGGAATATCTTTTATAAGTTCATTAATTAGCCACTGGGAGAAGCCTACAACCTTCACTGCAGCTAGGGACTGCAGGTAGGCAGTGCAGGGGAGAGAAAACACAGTTTTCCTTCTCAAAATATTGTGCTCTGCCAGAAGCCAGTCTGCAGTTCCTCTGGAAATGCCTCAAAAATTCGCAGACTAGAAAGGTTTCTCCAAAGCTCATAAATCATTATTATTTTGATTATTTTATGTCTTGTCACACTCCTGGTCTGCTAGGAATGCTTTTAGGAAAAAGGAAATAATAGGAACCTGTCATGGAAGCCATTCGTGGAAATTAGGAAAATATCTTCTCTGTCAACTACTTATATCATCATGTGAAATTAATTAAGGCATTACTCACTATGGCTGTCTTTTGAAGAGTGATTAAAAATCTATATACACTTTATCATGTGTAATTAATTTCTGTACGGTTTCCTAAAATGACAATTAAATAATTATAAAATAAAAGCAGCGGAGGAGAATTTAACTTGTAACCAAAATGAAAAAGCTCATAAATGTATTATGAGTTCAAAATTTTTCAGAAAAGAGATTTCAAAGATACTAGTGGGTGCATAAATCATGATTTTAAAATTCCTGTTAGTGACTGCATCATAAGTTAAAATTGAGATAAGGTCTTCAAATACCTAATAACCTCCCATTTAGTAAGTTAAGTGTAAATGTGTTTTCATTTTACACTTGCCAGGAAAGTTGACTATCATTAGATAGTTAGGCATCCAATGAGGAGTCCCTGAGCCTTGAATCTTCCAGATAGGAAGTGAGTATCATTCTGTTTTCTTGATGTTTGGTGGTAGTGGTGCTGTTGTGATGCAGCAAATTCACTATGTGATAGAAGAGAAGGGGGAAAAGATTTATGGTTGTAGCTGGTGTCAAAACCAATTTACTTTCTTTGCTGGTGTTTACACTGTGCCTTTGAAGATTATTATTGAATGATTCACATCCTATTTAATGTTCTCATTAGACAAACCTGATCAACACAAACCACTAGGCACTGTCTCATTTTGCAAAAGTACCTCATTTTTTTTCTCGAACTGTATAGCAAATGGATTCACTAAACCAGTTAAATCAAACCCTTAGGTCCAACGACCAAATTTAATAACTGTTCATCTTTGCTAAAGTACAGTGTTTAATCATCTCATTCATTAATACATCAATGGTTGCTTTGGCTGATTAGATTTCTTCCATCATTTTGACAGGATGATCTAAATGTAAAGTACAAATATTCCATGTAAAAATGAAATGTATTCTGGGCCAATGCCATAGATTATTTTTTAACTCACTCCAGTAGCCCATCGGAGGAGCTCCTCTTCAGAATTGCTCTCCAGTGTGAGATTAATTGCTGTTCTTGGGAGCCAGAAGCATTTACGTAGATTTGAAGTCCAGAAAGGAGTGTGTGAGTTTATCACCTGGTCCCTGGCATAAAGAGGAGTCAGAAAGGTTTCTTGGATTTACATAAAGCAAAAGGAAATCAAGGAACGTTATCACACACTCATAAATTTATTTTAGCTAGTAGCTTGTAAAGGTCATCATTGCAAGCAGCCATGACGCTAGCAAGCAGTATTTTCTTAGGGTACCAACTCCTGTTACATCATCTTCTCTGAATTGTTTCACACAAGGAGATAATAAAAGAATTTTCTTTCCATTAAAATTGCACGATGACATTCATGTTATCTTCAAAATCCTGTTCTGATTGCTCTCATCCTTTATTTTCCCTTTGTGAGAGACATAGGCTGCTAGTCACAATATTGACAGAAAACACCTTTTTTAACGTCCTTTGAGTTCAGCCATTAAATAGTTTGCATCTGTCAACTTACTGCACTTACACTAAACAATTCAACAGTTCATTTCTGGTCACAGATCTGTGGGATGCATTAAATGAAAGATCCTAACAGAAACTCACTGTGAAAGTAATTTTAAATACTGTCCTTTATGGGCTCAAGGGACTGTGTCGCTGAAACTAAGGTGATAATGAAAGTAGAACTGTTTTGTCATATTTGTGAGCTATTTCAGAGTGTTTCCCTTCTAGAGGGTGAGAGGAGGCACACACCTTTGCAGCTAGAGAGAGAGGAAGAGAACTAATTGCTTTATTTTCTTCATTACCTCTACTTAGGCATATCAGGCAAATTAACTTTGTTAAATAATTACTTAGAAATTTTTCTTTAAGGGTTAATTAATTCCTATAAAATAATGAATAAGTGAATGCAGCTTTATAATCTAAAGCTAAGTATCAAAATCTAGATCAAGTAGTTAACTGCATTGTCTGCCAAAATGTGGTAGCACATAGCAGTGAACAAGTTATTAATTTGAAATAAAATTGAGAAGCAAACTATCAGTGAGGAGGAAAAATGTAAAGGTCTTGTCTGTTTGCTTTTTAATAATTTTTATAAGAAGAAAAATCCTTTGGTTTTACCTAGACAGCAATATAGAAAGAATTGAAAGGTCATTGAATAAGTAATTTTGTTCTGCTATAGTGTCTTTTCTGATATCTACTGGCAATCTTAAGACTAGGTGTCAAGGGTTCATGTCTTCAAAATCGGAGCAGCACCTGGCATTTTTATAACTAAACTTAAAGGAAGGCCAAAGTTTACTAAATGTAGAAATTGTTTCTATTACTGGATGTGGGCAGAGGTTTTGCAAACTAAGGTTGAGACATACTTAATTTATGGAGCAACATAAGGAAGCCATGTGGTTGCTAATCATACACCTGGTTCTGGAGCATATACAGCAAAACTGAATTTTCACAGTTCCTGCTGTAGTATCATTCTGTGCTAAAAATAATCATTACAATTAAGAATAACAATAATATCTGAGAAAAAAAATATGTTTATATATATATATATGCATATCCAAAATATACTGAAATCATAAGGATGAAAAGCCATATGCAGAGCTTGTCAATGCTAAAGACACAACACAGCAAGAATATCTGCACGAGCTCATTAAAGATGTGGAAGGATGCATTTTCAAATAAATGCTCAAACAAAATTTATACTTGGCATCCATCCTTTTTTGTCTATATATGGCCAAAATGATTAGACAAAAAAGTTATTTTAACAGATAGCTTTAATACAAATAGTAAAGGCTGATTGCCTTTATTCCAGACTAGGCAATCTCGCTTAACTTTTCTAGAACTCTCTGCATACATCTACCCATTTAATATACTAATATAATTTTTTCCTGAAAAATTGGCACTTTCTGACAGTGTCATCCGCAGAAAATGAAGTATACAAAGAAAATGTTTTTCAAAGACAAGTGAAATAAAACAAAGAAATTATAGAAGTTTTGTGTTGTAAAGTGGGTTTAAAAAAATATTGCACGCTTCACGCGTTTCAGTGGTAGAGGAGGCCAGTAATTATCAATCACTCCATTGCATCATTTGTAATCATTCACCTGTAAGACTGATACAACTGAGATGTTTTTGTGGTTTCTTTTTTTTTTTTTTTTCGATCTATGCTGTTTATGGATAAGCAGCGTGTAATTAATTTTTCAGAAGTTGTGAATACAAATTTACTTACAGTTATTGAGTTGAAACACGCTGATGCCACCGTGCTGAGTGATAAAATCAAATCTATTTGTGCAACTAATTGCACCTGCTTTGGAAAATAAATACTTGGGACTCCTTTTGTGTTTGGTGATAAAATGAACACAGAACAGTGAGAAAAGAGTTACTGAACCAAATGTCTTCTGTGAACAGATAATTAGAAGAGGGTGGGTGATTGCCCAGAGCTGCTGTTTCTGGGATTTCATGTTGGATGCTCACCTATCATGAATTAACATAACATATGATATATATATGTCAGTGTGGCAGAACTGTTTGGAAAGCTGAAATATTTGATAGCAGTAAATATATCTTCTAGTACAAAATAGCGTCTAATGCTGTTAGTTCCTTCAATTTCTTCTAGCCACATTTCAAACAGCAGTGAAGCTTCTTCGTACATAGTTAGGCGATAACTTTGCATAATAGCTATAGGATTCAATAAGCAAAAGGTCAAGCTAAAGGGATTTTTTTCTCTCCAGAAGATTGTTTTCCTCTTTTAAAAAACAGTTGTGTCTATGAAGGTGGAAAGAGAAAACTGGAGGGGAGTCTGGATTATGGAGGCACAGGGAGGAAGGTTCAAGCCATTGTCAGGAGGGTTGTCTGCACCTGGAGATTATCTGTAGATGCCTCCAACTTTCATCAGTCTTGTCCATACCAACACCAGCAAGCTAAGTTTCTGTTTAAGAAGAACTTGAGACTCTCTGGTATAATGGGAGGTGCTATTTGCATAAACTATGAGAGTGTTCATACTTTGAAGTCATATAATATAGCATTGGTACTTCTTCCGTGCTTCAGCCACACCTCTTTTCTGATGCATAAGTAGTAGTGTATTCATGGCCATTTGTCACGGAGGCACCCCGAAGTTAATTTAAGGGACAACAAGGTCCAAAAACAACTTTTATTAAACCGGTGAGAAACAGGGTTTTAGCACTCCAAAAGTGACTTAAATAAAGGTTCGGATATCAGTTGAGGAAAATTATGGAGGCAGCAACTAATACAACAGGTGGTCCACAGTGTGCATGCACGTGGCTTCACCCAAAACAATGCCGGAGCCGTCCCTGAGTCCCGGAGAAATACACACTTGCCTAAACATGGTGCAGGATTATTTTTAAAGAGATACACGCACTCGTAGTGAGCACGGGAAGCGTACACTCGCGATTGTGCGAGGGTAAATTTATAATACACCCGCAATCCTGCGAGAGTTAGTTTACTTATACGTGCAAGTGTGCACGGAATCCTACACTTGCTTATGTGGAAGCATGGGAGAAAAATACACTCGCGATTGTGCGAGGGGCTCTCGGCGGCCACTCGCGATTGTGCGAGGAAATAATTTATACAAGTGCTCGTATTGGGCACGGAAAGTTACGCGTGCAAGTGTGCACGGAAGGAAAATACACTCACGATTGTGCGAGGAAATAAAGTACTCATGCAAATGTGCATGGAAAGTTACACGTGCATATGTGCATGGGAGGAAAATACACCCACAATTCTGCGAGGATTAATTTTACACGCGCTCATATGGAGCACAGAAAGTTATACATGCATATGTGCACGAAAAATATAAATATACTCGCAATCCTGCGAGAAGTTTTACTTACACACGTAGCGGCGAGGCAAGCGGAGTCTCCATCCCGGGGGTGGGGGCTCTCGGCGGCAGCATCTTGCTCGTGCTCCGAGAGACCCACGACAATGGGCGGAGTCTCAACGAGAATCCCGTTTTTATCTGATCAGATCTGACTGTAGGCACTCTAGAAGCTTCTCTGCACCCCCCACACTGAGTGTGGGTGCCCCTGAAGCCTTCAAACATCCCCCACACTGGGCACGGCTCAGTGTGCCTGGCACTCCCTTCTCCTAATGGCCCAGGAGCCAGGGTGCTCTGGGGCCAAACAAAAGAAGCTGTTAGCCTCAAGTAGCAGAGAAAGGGGAAGATGTGCCATACTGAAGGAGGAAGGGGGGCTTGCGTTCTGCCACACCATTAAAAGCTGTTTCAGGTCTCAGGTCACTGTACTGATGATCCCCTTCTGTGCTGCCTTACATTTCCTCATGCTACAACCCTCTCTCATACTGTCTTTCTTAATTTCTGCTACTTCTGTAGATGGTGCAGTCTGATGGGGTTTTGGGTCAGAGCAAGGAGAGATGATTGGGCCTTGTGTTCTGTCTCCCCCAACTTTGAGACAAAGTCACTGCTGGCTGAACCTGTGGAGCTGTGAATCCATGAGGCTACATGTGTGTCCCCATGTGCATATGCTGCAGTGGGCAAGGAACTGTTAGGATTTCTCCTTTACTGCGTTAGATCTGAGTGTGTTGCAGTACTTGATTTGAGAGGAAAAAAAATCTGTCACAGGCTCAGTCACCTCACTCCACTTTCCCTGTAGCACTGTAAGAAATGACAAAAAAAATAACATGGATTTAAGGACACAAATAATTTAACTTTTTTTCTCAGGTATTTACTTTTTCATGTACTGAACCAAAGAACAGGACGTCAATGAAAACCTGTGACTTTAACTGACTTTAATACAACCACTAAGCATCTTCCATATTCAATAACTTCTGTGGGTTTTTCAACATTCTGCATATTTTTCAGCTTTTCTTTCAGACTTTTGTCAGCTTTGCAGGTTTTATTGAAATTTTACCATTTAGTATCAAGCCTTCAAGGCAAACTGTAGGTCTAGCATTGTCACAACCTCTTTTCTTCCCTGTGTATCTGTGTTTGAAACATGTAGAGCATTTCCTTGAGATGAGCAGCTCTTATTTATGTATAAATAGATGCATACTCACCTGTGTCTGGAAGACTTATTAAAGTGGTTTTATGATGCCTTAGAATAAGTCTAATGATATATATACATTGATGCACATACATCTTTTGCAGTAAGACTTCTCCACCTTAATGCAAGCAAATTGTGTTGAACCTTTCTATGGCTGTTTAGAAAGAGAAGTCCCATCAGGAATCATGGTTCACACCCCCTGATTTTAATATAAAGTTATTTGTTTGCTGCTAAAAGTGTTATTTTTTAAGATTATTTATGCTAAATATTTACTTTTCTAAGGCTTACTAGTTCACTGTTACAGAAAAACAAACACAGAAAACTTCAATTGTTCTTAGGCATCTGTCAAACCTCTGCCTTTGTTAGAAAGCATTTATTTTCTGACCATGACAGTATGATTTATCTGTTACTCCAATTTATAATTTCTCCTATAGAGAGATTTTTATTAATTTATTTTTGTATCCTATAAAGACCAATGCTTTGTTGTGTGGCAAGAAATACATTGAGATTTTATTCAGGAAATAAATAATCATGTAAAACCAACTTTACTATATAAGTGGATATTAAAAAAAAATGGTTTTAATTTTTGCTTTCTGCTATTAAATTTTATTCCTCCTTATTTGACTGGCCTGTCATTTTGAGCTACCTGGTAAGTCACACAGATTCTCATGTCTCCTTTTGCTTCCTCCCACAGTGCCCCCCAGGTTTGTGGTTCAGCCCAGTGATCAGGATGGGATCTATGGAAAAGCTGTAATTCTCAACTGCTCTGCAGAGGGTTATCCCGTTCCTACCATTGTCTGGAAGTACTCAAAAGGTAGGAAATCTCCAGTGATCACTAGGGACAGATTAATCCTGATTTAGTAACAACTTACCTGTAAGTTACTGGTTTAATCTTCACATTGTCAGAGATTAGCACATTGCAATAAGGGAGGAATCAATCATGTTTATACTGTTCTTCTATCATTTTCCTAAGCACATAGTGCTGGCCATTGCCACAGACATAAGGCTGAGCTAGATGCACTTCTGGTCTGCCTTAGAGATGTCCTGGAACTGTGAGCGTGTGCCTGTGTCAGCTGTGGCCTCGACGGGCAAGTGAGGAAATGTATGGCTGAGAAAAAAGAGATACAGCTTTAATTGAAACAGCCTGAGAACAAGGCTCATCGACAGCATTTGCCTAATTTCACACACACACACACTTCAAAATCCATGATAACATGGCCAATCATATCTTTTCAGCAAAGAAGAAAGGTCAGGTATCATTAGCATAAGCAGTAATTCAGTATGCGCTTTACATAATGCTTTAACATTTTCTTCTCATGTAACACAGCATTAAAGCTGGCCCCACTTGACCCTCAGTAACCATAGGAAATTGAATGCTTTTTAATTAAAATGTGCTGTCAGCTAGATTGTGTCTTCCAGCCAGTTGTCTTCTGGTAGGTTTTAGCAAGAAAACAACTATTCAAAATCTTTCCAATCTAAATGAGTTAACTCTTTGAAAAGCAAAACTAGGTGCTGTTGAGAAGAAATCTTTATGTAGTGTTCCATGTCATTATCGGATTCCTTAGGATCTAAATCTAAATTACATTCGGGAAAAAAAAAAAAGGTGAAGAGAGTTCATGTTAAAAACTATTTTTGCTTTTATTGATAAATTCTAGATTGTGGCAAGAAGGGTGCTGAGGTCCAAATGCCATTAATCTCAATGGTTTATGGGTTTTTATTTGTGAATATAGGTCAAAAAGAAATAACTCTGTTTTGTTTTGTTTTGTTTTGTTTTGTGTTGTTTTGTTTGCATGTTGGAGGAGGAAGCCAAGCCAAGCTAACCAAGTTGTAATTAAATATGAAGAGATAAGCAGCCCATCTTAATAAATGAGAAAGGGATAGTGGTCTGGTGTTAGTGACACTACCATCAAGCAATTATTTTTAAGGTTTTCCATTAACAGCTCCTAAGTTTTTAAATTAAAGAAAGTTATAGTAGATATGTGATGCAGGCCAACCATGAAACTGCAATTTCATTTTTTGGCCAAAATAACTCTAGGTGAAAAGGTCAGTATTTTTACAAAAGTCTGTATTTTTTTAGCAGATGACTGCAATTTCAATACCCAGTCTATCTAAGCTGCTCTACAGGTCCATAGGATATACACTACCTCTTCCTCTAAAGAGATACATTACATAATTGGTTTGTGAGCAAGGTTTGTGCCAAATTCTGAGATAATTACTGAGATGAACCCAGAAGGAGTAAAGCAATGAGGTCATAGCTCATCTGTAGGTACCACAACAGAGTAGGAAGGCCATCTGTACACTTGGAGGTAAGTTAGTGTCATTGGCTTTTTGTGTCAGTAAAAAATGGAAAAAGAGGGTTCAGTTTTTTTACCATCAGGGTAGACAGGCAATGGAAATGGACTTGCTGTCTCCAAAGAACGATGACAGTGATCAATACAAACACTCCAGCCAGAATCTGTTGTTTTAAGTCCTTCGGATTTAATGAGGCAATGGGCACACATTGAAATAGAGGAGGTTCTGTCTAAGAAGACGCTTTTTACTGTGAGGGTGGCTGAGCACTGGCACAGATTACCCAGGAAGCCTCTGTAGTCTCATCCATGGAGATTCAAAAGCTGTCTGGACATGGTTCTGGGCAACCAGCTTTAGGTGGCCCTGCTTGAGCAAAAGGGTTGGAGCACGTGACTGCCAGAGGTCCCTTCCAACCTCAACCAGTCTGTGATTCTGTGATTCATGAACACATAGTCTTCTTTCAGATTTATCCATGCAGTTGCGTGTGATAAGCTGTTGTCACTGCTCAGGAAGGACTTTGGCTGTAACAGCAGTAACTGTGTATGAAGAGTAAGAAGCCTTTGCAAACTGTTATGCAAGGTTTTCCCTAGTTGTAACCATCCTCAGAAGTATCAGCCCTTTCCCTTCTATGAACACCAAATTATCCCCCAAATTTTTAATGTGAGGAAATATAAGAAGTGAGTGCTTGCATCCGTCTACTTGGGCAATCAATTGCAGATAGGTAGAGGTAGTGAAGCATAAAAGTGCTTTTGAACTAAATGACAGAATAAATGGCTTATTAAAGAATAAAATAGACTAAGAGGCAAGTGTGACATGCATGTGACTAAAATGGTTCAAAAGCAAGAATAGCAACTGATTTTTGTGAAAACATTATTGCTTTGATATTTCAAAGTTCACAGTGTTGGCCACTAAACCTTTAGTGTAAATGAATGTTCCCAAAGCAAATTCTTCTAGGACTAGAAGAATTTTTAGTATGCATGTCTGGTCTTTATTAATATTATAGATTTTGTATTCATGGGTTGTTGTATCTTGATGTTTCATAGTAAGTTATTCCCCATAGTATTTATTCATCATATTTCTTCCTGGGCTGACTCAGTCAGCTGCATATAGTAATTAATGCTGACAGATATTAACTTCATGTACAGAAAGTGGTATAAGAGAATTCCATTGAAGACTACCTTATGATTTACCTGAAAAATCTCATCTCGTGCCGTCAAAATAGGTTGTAAACCCCTTTGTTACAAGAACCAGATCTTCATGTACACTTAGGCAGTCTCTAGGAACCTGATAGTTCCCCAGGAACCTGAACTTGTGGTGACCCTCTGTACAGACATGCTGACAGCATGTCACTATCCTGTTCCCTACTCCCTAAATCACCCAGTATCTCATTTCCAAGGAAAAGTAGATTCTTCATTATAACTATGGTTGATACAGAAATCTTTGGCTTTCCGTCTTTTTATGGTCCTTCAGTTTTTACATTTCTGCCAAACATGGCACCTTGTATCTGATTAGTGGTCTGAGCTTTTTTTTTCTATCTTTCTTTGTTTGTTTTTTTTTTTTTGGTTTTTAGCAGTCCAAATAAATACTGGCTATAAACATGGCAGAACAGAGATTTTATGTGTCATCAGTCAGTCAACTGCAGGAAGAAACAAGCAACAGTCACTGATGTGGTTTTCCACGTTACCCAGAATTTCACAAATGAGGTCCTAGAGGTCCCTTGAGTATGCCATGTTTACTACAACAGACATCCCTCTTAGTCATAAGAAATTCATTTGATGTATGCATTAGGGATGCATACTTGTATGACTGTTCAGCTGTAATTGTCAATAATTTATCAGCCTTTAAATGTACAACAAATGTGCCTTTTTACCCATGAGTAGTCTGAAAATCTCCTTCATTACCTCTCTCCCCCTTTCTGGTTCTTCTACTGCTTCAAGCTCCTTTTACCCCTGTACCTTTAACGTGGGCAAAATATTGTTATTATTATGTTTCAAATGTCTTTCTTCTATCCATGTAATGAATTCTGGTTTTGGCAAAGAACCATTCCGTTTGTTCTGATGGTGTCAGAAGCTATTCATATTTTAATTGAAATGAGCCTCTAAAAACAGGAAACTGCAGTTATCTAAAAACAAAACAAAACAAAACAACAACAACAAAAAACTGAGATTCTTTCCTTCCTCTTTCCTTCCTAACTAACGTATTTCCATGGGGATCCTTCTTTAGGTGCCGGAGTTCCTCAGTTCCAGCCAATTGCACTGAACGGTCGTATCCAGCTTCTCACAAATGGTTCCTTGCTGATTAAACATGTGCTGGAAGAAGACAGTGGATACTACCTCTGCAAGGTCAGCAATGATGTGGGAGCAGACGTCAGCAAGTCCATGTACCTCACTGTTAAAAGTAAGAACTAAAACACTTCTCTGTGATCCAGATGTTATTGAGTGAAAAAGGCTTGTCTACTGCATCCTTAGTTTGGAGGGAGGGGAAGTGGGGAGGAAGGGGAGAAGCTGATTTTGTTGGTTTTAATTTAGTGTTTGTATTGGGCTGCATATGGTAGCACCTGGAACTTAGTATGGTTAATAAAAAAGTGTGATTTAGTAGAGGGAGAAAAGGAGACTTGAAAGTTTAACATCTCATTTCAAAAATTTGCATCATTTCTATGAACTACAGATGATTAATGAAGGGGAAGTAAGAAAATTATTTAGTTAAAGGTAAATGAAACCTCTATAACAAAGGAGAAATACTCCTAGCAACTGTTACAAATCTCAGAATTTGAAGAAAACATGGATTAAAAGGTCCCTAAATCAATTCTTAAGATACCATGGATAGAAGCTACATGTACAATTACAGTAGATAACACAAGATGCTATAATATACTGTATTTTAGATACAGCTGCAGTAGTCATTTTGACTCAGCCATTTGCAGATAACCTTCAGAAAATGTATCTAATTCTGTTGAATCTAGAGAGCGTACACAATCTCAACCTATCAGTACTTTCTAGGCACAAGAGAAAAAAGCAATCCAGTTTTTAATCGCATGTTAGCTGTAACTCCTTCAAATATTAACATAGCTGAGAATATAGAGGAAATATTATGGAAAAAAAAAAAAAAAGAAAAAAGTGAGCGTAATTTCTCAATTTGTGAGGAAAAAAAGACTATTGATGCTTCAACATGCCGAGTGTTCCCGGATGACCTATCAGACCAGTATTGAAGGAGGTCACCAAGCCACACACTTTCATGTTTGTAGAATTTTTGAAGACTGAGTGTTTTGAAGTTTTGAGATGTGAATTGGCTAGAAAAAGGTTTGCTTTTGAAAGTAAAGATTTTTTTTTTCCTTTAAAGGAAGGAAAATCCAACTTACTCTCCATTGGACAGCTATACTTTAGACCAGTAATGTTGAGGTTTAGGGGTGTTGTTTGTTTGCTTGCTGTATTGTCACAGAATGAATAACTAAGTTCTTTGAGAGGAAGTGTGTTAGCTTTGTTAGATTTGCAGGCCCCAGTACCACAGATATTTTCTCCACTATGATTTACCATAGTGGGTTCATCTTCTGAAAAATAACATGATATCACAGCCCCTCAAGCAAGTATATTAATTGCGTACTTTTTCTGTGGACCAGTAGAAGTTCCAGCTTCTGTGTTTTCCATAACTGGCCATTTTTGGGCCAATCTTCAACTGTAGTAGCAATGAACTATTGTAATATGCTACAGAAAAGTAGCTTTTCTCTAGTTGGCAGCTATCCACACTGCCTGTCTGATCACTGCATGCAGTTTCATGTGTGATAAAAGAGCATCCTTTATCAAATAAGAGCAGGAGCTTCCCTGGAGAGTCGGTTGCTGTTTGAATCTAATGAAAACCCCTCCGGCTCTGAGACAGCAGGCAAGGATGTCTGTGCACCCTCACACACCTGCACTAACACACGTACTTCTCCCAGCATGGCTCTTTGACCAAAGGCCATCAGCGCATTGGTGCATGAGTGGACGAGGCACAGTTTTAGCTATAATCAAGTGCAAATTAAGGAAAAGGTGCTTTGGGGAGTGACGAGTGGAAGCATGCCATGTTGGGCTTCAGGTATAGCTGGATCTCCTGTTCTGGTGGTGTGGTTGTGGCATTTAAACTCTTGTGCCTGTTCAGGCTGAGTGGCTCCAAAGTGATGGCTTGGACCTGCTTCTATTCTCTCTGGTACCGTATCTTGTCATAAGCTGTTTCCTTTTTCTCTGTGGTTATTCCTCTCCCCGACAAGCCTCTTTCTGGATTCTCAGGTATAGCCCTACTACTAGGTAAAAACCTTGGGCTTCCCTCATGAAATTCGTGGTGTTCTTAATTATTTGATCCTATTCCACAAGGTGACCCTAAATACCTTCTTTACTCAGAGGCAGAAGGTGAGACCTGGCCCAGACAGTTGTTTCTGGGTGAAAAAGTTGCTGAGTAAGAAACAGCCTTCCAAAGCATAAGCAAAGTTTAACAGCAATACATTTTGTTTTGGCTTCCTTGTGACAAACCGGCTTTCCATCTTCCTTCAGTCTATCTGTGAGCTGTCTGTGAGCAATAGCTCAAATCATCTGATAAAAACCTGGAGTGGCTTAGATAGATTTAGTCACTGATCATGAAACTGGACTCTTTCTCAGAAAGAAAGACGTCAGCAATCTCTTTACAGCTGCCTCCTTCTCTTGTTAACTGTCCCTTGTACCACAGATACTACAGGTATGCAGATGCTAACCATGGATAGCACCACTGCAAACTTAAAAAACCAAACCAAACCAAACCAAAACTCTTATGCAGAGGTGATTTTTCTCCTCCATGTTTGATAAAAGTTTCCACCTACTTTGTTAGTAACATTGCTGGATGAATTTTTGTTTTTCATAGATCTTGTAACAAATCCCTTAAATGAGACTGGATGTTTTACTCTTCCAGAATTTCCAGTGTCACCTGTATCTAAACAGAAAAGCTATTGACCCTTGATGTTGAAAGAGGATACACCGATTTTTGTTTTGGTAGTTCAGGAGTGGACAGAATAAACACTGACCTAAAATACTTTCATGACTTGCTAAGTCTAAAATTGACAGACTTTTTCTTAGTGTAACGCCAACTCAAGCTATAAGCCAACATGACTTGATTAACAAGTCTCTTAATGTTAAGAAGTAAAAGGTAGTAATTCCAGATACATGTTTATTTAGTGTGTTTATTTGTTGCATGACACCTTCACATCAGAGAATCTGGTCCAAATTCTTGGTTGAAGGGAGATTGTATGAGGAGGGAGTGCAAAGAAAAAAAAGATGAGAGGAAAAGAAGGAGCCTTCAGGAATACTAACACAAATGTGAAAAGAAAGAGCTGCCAAAGTTGATGCTGAATCAAGACCTACACGGCTAGAATGGCAGCCATGAAAGCAGAGAATCTTCACTTAGCAGCTGTTATTCTTCACCCTTTCTTTTCAAGTGATGGACATAAAAATCACAATCAGTAATTTTTTTCTCTTCTTCTGAACCAAGAATAAGTAATTCTCAAATTCCTTATTCATTGAGACATACAAAGTTAGGAAATTATGAGAGAGATCTGGAATAAGGAACCTAGTGCTGTCTTGAGGAACGACTCCTGGTGCTTGGGATGAGAAGACTTCTAAAGAATTTCTGTCAATGATAATGAGCCTTTAACATGAAGGGAAGAACTAAAATTATTTAAAGGTTGCCTGGGAGTCACAAGGGAAGAGATGTCTGCTTAAAATGGACTGCCTGCCTGCCTTCATCTGAATAAACGTCATACTTCCTAATTCCACTTTAGGGGCTATATATAACATGATAAAACAGTACTGTGAAAAAATTGCCTCTCAAAAAGCAAGCTTTCATTAAGGTATATATGTCCCTATGTAAATAATTTGTTGGAGTCAGTCCTGTTAGCCCTGCCTCTTCTTAAATTCATCACTTATGTTCACGTTAGTGTGGAGTTGGAGAAGTTTTAATCTGATCACCAAAATATTTCCAACAAATCCTGTCTGCCAAGAATACAGAGTTGCTTCGTTCACTTTCCTCTTAAATATGCTTCTTAACTATTTGCATTATATGCGTGTAATACATAAACCCAAAGCCCTCAGTCAGACACACACCTCCTTCCAGCAGGAACATGCTAATCCCAGATAATACTTTTAATACTAAGTTTTACCACTGAAACATTTTTTTAGGATTTTTATCTATGTGAAGAGCTGGTGGAATAACAGAAGAAGAGGCTGATTGGGAAAGGAAGCCTGGTTACAGTGGAAAAGTGAACCTAATGCCCTGTTCCTTCAGTTACCCTGGGTCTTGGTTGTGGTAATTCACACGTTGCCCCTCTGCTGCCTCTGCCTCCCTTATAATGCCTCTCATCCATGTTGACCACATCATCTTCCAGGCAAGATTTGTTTCTCTCTGTCTTCAGACAACTCATGGAACAAAGAGGCCCTGATCACTTACGTAGCTACTACTGCAAAATAAATAAAAGATAATAGTAGTTATAAATACAAATAAATCCCAAGATGCTTATGAAGGAGATTCTGAATCCAGTGAAGCTGTTTCCTCCACTTCTAGCTAACAGTTGTTCTACTGAACATGGTTGAAGCACTGCGGCATCTGTTGATTAAAATGGATAGAAGTCTATGCCTGTCTTCCTCTGTGAAACGTGATCTGGACAGGATAAAGGCACTTCCCCTGTGGCCAGTCAAATGAGTTTGCTTTGCTGCAACACCTGCAGTAAAGTGAGCAAGCTGTGATGGAGAACTCACTGTGCTCTGCTCACCCAGGTGCCTCTAAATACTCATTTTAGTCTTTAGGAAAACAATTCCTTGTTGAGAATATAGGAATGTTGAGATCTGACTGACTGCTGCTTTTCCTTGTGTATGAAAAGAATAACTTTTATGCATAGATGCT
The DNA here is from genome assembly GCF_036013475.1 of Columba livia. NCBI lineage: Eukaryota > Metazoa > Chordata > Aves > Columbiformes > Columbidae > Columba > Columba livia. The sequence continues at coordinate 95,199,636 of NC_088602.1, read as the reverse complement.
TTTTGTTTATGTTCAATTTCTCATTAAAAATGTATATACCCCACAAGATGTCAATAAGGGTGGCATTGCCTGTTCTGCACTTATAAAGGTAGGTTATCCATGACATGTTGTAAAGGAAGATGAAAGTCTTGATCTATAACACCTTCAAAAAATACTTATAGGAAAAACTGCAATCATACTATGTGAAATTCACCCAAGCCCAGTTATGTTGATATTTCTTAATCTGCCTTTGCTTCATTTTTTTGCAGTCCCATGTTCTGTAAATAGTGTTTTCTGCGGCAAAACAAAACAAAGTTACCTGGTCTGATTATGTACTCTGTATTACTGTTTTCTTCTCCTAACATTCTGCCATCATTACACAAAGGGCTTTTTCATTTATTTGCTGCTTTGTAATTATTTTGCAGTTATCTTAAGTGCATTTTTGTCCAATGATCAATTTTGACAAAAACTGGCAAAAATCTCTAGCTAAATTACTTGCATATCTCTTTAGGATGAAGAGTAAGAGAAAACAAAACAAAACAGTGAACAGAAACCACTCTCGTACCCCAGAGTTTGCTTTCTTATGAGCTGGTTAGGTGCCCTTGTCTACCTTTGCCCTTACAGGCAGCTCTCTCTTTCACCATCTGTTTCTTGGCAAAAAAAAAAAAAAAAAAAAAAAAGGCAAAGATTGTATTAAATAAGAGGATGCAAATGAACTACAGTACAGCTCAGTTTAAATTCCAAGTCAGTTGTGATGGATTGTAACAGTCTCGATCTGTTTTAATTACTTATATATTTTAATTAAATGCACAGTCTAAAAGATGCTGTAAGAGAGCTTCGGTAAATCTCAGAACCACGAAAACTCTCTAGACACAAGTACTTTCTCTTGTTGGTAAAATAGCTCATTTTTTTCCTAATGAGGTCCTCCCACTATGAGAAACGCACAGGGTCTGAATGCTGTTTGCTGCCTCTTCAGACCATTCACACAGCTTTGATTTAGGGACTTGCACTTTAATCACCCATCATGTGTCATTACCCCGACAGGCGGCAGCAGCTGCGAGATACAAGCTCCAATAAATTGCACTGAAAATCGCTGAAGCGATCCTTTGTTGATTTTCCTTTACAGCTATTCAATGGCAGATCAGCTGTCATAACAACACAGTGCCTGTGGCAACAGGGTGAAATTAAACGTGAAGTATGTTCAAGGTAGCTGGTAGAAAGCTGGAATATCCTTTTTCTTCTGTACATTCAAGTGCTTTCTGTTTCTCTCAGTAATGCCAAGCCTGTGGCAATTGGCTAAAACGAATGCTTACTCTTGTAAGATAATTGCCAGATGTACTGCAGTACAAATAGTCAAGTGCTTTTGTATGCAAATCTTTGCAATACTCTCATTTAAGGAAAAGAGAGGAGGTAAGAACTTTTTACTTTTTTTAAAAAAAAAAAGATATATTTTTTTTTTTCTAATTGGGTGCAAGGAGAAAAAGAATATAACAGCCCTTTTTTTCTTCAAGGCTGGCTGCACAGCAGCGTTTCTAGAAGGAAGGTGAAACAGATTTGTATCCAGCTTGCTAGCCAGAAAGTGCACGCAGGCTCTGCTGTATCTTTCCCATTTGTATCAATAGTATCATATGGGTGTTTTTTTAGCATAGTTGTCTCTTTCAGCTTTTTGTTGCCTCTTTCAACTTTTCGTTGCCCAAATATCAACATTCAAAAAGAAGCATGGGTGATTTTTATTTTCAGAAGTTTTCTCTCTGTTGAAATTTCCATAGTGAATATAGAATATTGAGCCTTTCCTGAAAAAATGACCCATTTAACAAAGCTGTGATCATTTCAACTTTGAATACCTTCACATCTTCACATTTCTTAGATAGCCTTGTAGGGGCTAGAGTTCACAAGATAAGTACTATACCTAATGTGTTAATTTCTCCCTTTACTGAACACATTAATAATACTTAAATACAGCCAAATGACAGGTATTTTAACAGTGTGTGCTCCTTTCTCAATCTTAATACCTCATATTAATACCTGTTAAATTACTTGTTTATTCAGAGAAGGTTTCACGTGGCCCTCATATTGCAATGAACTCCATGTCCAGGTTTGGTCAGCTGTTGTCAGCAGACTTATAACCAACAGAGATAATTTCAGATCAAGGATTATAGCTCCTGTGTCTCTGAACACTGCTGAAACAAGACTTGAAAACAATGTCTGCTCTGCTCTCCTCCAGTTCAAATGGTGGTGTTGCAGTGACTGATACAAGCTAGACAGATAAACCATTCATAATAATCTTCATCAAGAAAGTAAGCCCACAAATTTCAGTATACTGTATTTGAGACAATACTGCAGATGCAACTGTGCTTGAATATAATAAATTATAATCCTGAAAGGCTCTTATGTGGGAGGAAAAATTCTGGAAATTATTTTTGCTCATAATTTGGAAGATGGTTTTCTTGAAAGATAATTTAAAATGTAACTAACCAGAATTAAGCTTACCTTCACATGAAATGTGAATGAAGACCCTTCTGGAACACAATGTCTCAGTTACCTTTTGAGGACACTATACACCAGTAAGAATAGGACTGTTGACAGCCAGATTTTCAGAATTACTCATCTTTGAGTTACTCATTACTCATCTACCAGGTTTAATATAGTAAATATTACTGTTCCTCCTAGTTTAACAGGACAGATGGATTACCCTCAGATCTCTGATGTTCATTGCTGTCTCCCTGTCCCACCTCTGTTTGCAAAGAGATTGAGTGCCCTGCTCCTGTCTCTGCCACCATGCGCCTCCTGGGCTCCATGCCACCCCTGAGCCTCTTTTGGGAGAGTGGGCAGAAACAATCCGAGGGTGCAAGTCACTGCTTAACCCATAGCTGCTCAGCCAGCTCCTTTGGGTGGAACAGCTTTGCAAGGCACACTCAGATCTTCATATTCAGAAGCACAGCAGTGGAGCACTAAGTGTTTGGAGCTGGATCTCACATCATTTAGAGGCTGTGGTGACACCTACCATGTGAATCTGGAACTGGAAGACAGGGAGATATATGAGTAGACACGGTAATTAAATTTGAATATTCATGTCAGAAATTCTAATCAGATTACACCAGTCAAATGAGCAAAAAAGTCTTCACAAAATTTTCTGATGTTTTCTTAAAATTATGAAGTGATTCTAAATCTTAAAGTCAGCTACACAGAAGTATGTCTTAATGCAAATACTGTTAGTACAGTGTTGTATTGTAATAGGTTATTTTTTTTTTCCTTTAATCCATGCAGTAGAAGAGTAATGACTAAACACTCACAATGCCTATAATACAGTAATAATGTTTACTGGTTTATCTAGAATCAACTTGATTTCGAATGCAGCATGTATATAGGCACACAGTCTCATCTGCCTTGTGTATAGAATCACAGAGTCATAGAACCATTTAGGTAAAGGAATATTTTCTAATTTCCAATCTAAACATTCCCTGGCACAACTTGAGGCCATTTCCTCTTATCGTATCACTTGTTACTAGGGAGAAGAGGCCAACACTCTCCATGCTACAACCTCCTTTCACATAGTTGTAGAGAGCAATAAGGTCTCCCCTCAGTCTCCTTTTCTCCAGACTAGACAACCCCAATTCCTTTAGCCACTCCTTGTCAGACTTGTGCTGCAGACCCTTCACAGCTTTGTTGCCCTTCTCTGAACTTTGTCCAGCACCTCAATGTCTTTTTTGTAGTGAGGGGCCCAAAACTTAACACAGTATTCAAGATGGAGCCTCAAAAGTGCCAAGTACAGGGAGACAATCACTTCTCTAGTCCTGCTGGCCACACTAGTTCTGATAGAAGCCAGGATGCTCTTGGCCTTTTTGGCCACCTGGGCACACTGCTGGCTCATGTTCAGCTGCTGTTGACCAACAACCCCAGGTCCTTTTCCACCAGGCAGCTTTCCAACCACTCTTCCCCAAACCTGTAGCATTTCATAGGGCTGTTGTGACGCAAGTGCAGGACCCAGCACTTGGCCTTGTTGAACCTCATACAACTGGCCTCATTCCATTAATCCAGCCTGTCCAGATCCCTCCCTAAAGCCTTTCTACCCTCCAGCAGATCAAGACCCTCACCCAGCTTGGTGTCAGCTGCAAACTTACTGAGGGTGCACTCAATCCCTTCATCCAGATCATTGATAAAATATTAAACAGAACTCACCCAAATACCGAGCCCTGGGGAACACCACTTGTGACTGGCTGCCAAATGGATTCAACCCTATTCACCACAGCCACATAGTCACAGCCAGTTTTTTACCCAGCGAAGAGTTCACCTGTCCAAACCATGAGCAGCCAGTTTCTCCACGAGGATGCTATAGGAAACAGTGTCTAAAGCTTTACCAAAGTTCAGGTAGACAACATCCAAAGCCTGTCCCTCATCCACCAAGTGGGTCACAGAAGGTCATCAGGCTGGTCAAGCAGCACCTGCCTTTCATACACCCATGCTGACTCGGAGTGATAGCCTGGTTGTCCTGCATTGTGCTGTGATGGCACTCAAGATGATCCGCTCCATAACCTTTCCTGGCACCAAGGTCAGACTGACAGGCCTGTAACTCCCCAGATCCTCCTTCTGGCCTTTCTTGTAGATGGGCATCACATTTCCTAACTTCCACTCAACTGGGACCTCCCTGGTTAGCCAGGCCTGCTGATAAGTGATTGAAAGTGGCCTGGTGAGCACCTCTGCCAGATCCCTCAGCATCCTTCAGTGGATCTCATCCAACCCCACAGACTTGTGTTTGCCTGAGTGGTGTAGCAGGTCATTAACCATTTCCTCTTGGATTACAGGGGCTCCATTCTGCTCCCCATCCCTGTTTCCCATCTCAAGGAGCTTGGTACCCAGAGAACAGTCCAGCGTAGGGCAACAAAGATGACTAAGAGTGTGGAGCACCTCCCTTATGAAGAAAGGCTGAGGGAGCTGGGTCTCTTTAGTTTGGAGGAGACTAATGGGGGGACCTTATTAATGTCTATAAGTATATAAAAGGTGAGTGCCATGAGGATGGAACCAGGTTCTTCTCGGTGGCAAACAATGATACGACAAGGGATCAAGCTGGAACACAAGAGGTTCCACTTAAATTTGAGAGGAAACTTCTTCTCAGTGAGGGTGACAGAGCACTGGAACAGGCTGCCCAGGGAGGTTGTGGAGTCTCCTTCCCTGGAGATTCAAAACCCACCTGGACATGTTCCTGTGTGACCTCATCTAGGCATTTCTGCTCTGACAGGGGGATTGGACTAGATGATCTTCTGAGGTCCCTTCCAATTCCAAACATACTGTGATACTGTGATAAAGGCTGAGGCAAAAAAGACATTAAGTACCTTAGCCTTTTCCTCATGTTTTGTCCCTGTGTTTCCCCTCACACCCAATAAAGGATGGTGATTGTCATTAGCCCTCCTTTTGTTGCTAATGTATTTATAAAATGGTGTTTTTATTGTCTTTTATGGCAGTAGCAAGATTAAGTTATAGTTGGGTTTTGGTCTTTCTATTTTTCTCCCTGCGTAACCTCACAACATCTTTGTGGTCCTCCTGAGTCGCCTGCCCCTTCTACCAAAGATCATAAGCTCTACTTTTTTTTTTTCATGAGGTGCAGCCAAAGCTCTCTGTTCAGCCAGGCTAGTCTTTGCCTCTGGCTCACCTTTTGGCACATGGGGAGGGCCTGCTCCTGTGCCTGTGCAATTTCCTTCTTGAAGAGCGACCAGCCATCCTGGACTCCTTTGCCCTTCAGGACTGCCTCTCGATGGACTCTGCCAACCAGTCTCCTTAACAGGCCAAAATCTGCCCTCTGGAAGTCCAGGGTAGCAGTTTTGCTGACCTCACTCCTTACAGGTCTGATAACTGAAAACTCTATCATTTCATGGTCACTGTGCCCAAGACAGCCCAAGTCACCCACAAGTTCTTCTCCGTTCTCTAACAACAGGTCTAGTGGGGTGTCTTCCCTAATTGGCTCACTGACCAACTATGTCAGGAAGTTATCGTCTTCCATACACTCCAAGAACCTCCTATACTGTTTCCTCTCTGTTGTATTGTATTTCCAGCAGACATCTGGTAAGTTGGAAGTTCCTGATGGGACCTTCAGCTTACCAGATATCTGCCGGAAATACAATACAGCAGAGTGGTTAGCAATTGTGAGACTTCTGCCAACATTAAAGAATATTTTGTCTGCCTCTTCATCCTTGTTGGGTTGTTATAATAGACTCCCACCATGATATGTCTTGTTGACCTTTCCCCTAATTCTTACCCATAAACACTCAACACTATTGTCACCATCATTAAGCTCTAGACAATCAAAACTCTCCATAACATAATAGGGCTGGCACTGGCGTGGCAGTGCCTTCCCACCAGCACTCTGTCTGTGCAGCTGCATAAGTCATGGTGGATGCAGAGCTTACAGAGACCATGGCTTTCTTCTGAGTAGATGCCATTGCACCCTGATTGAGCTGGCAAAGCTTCAGTGCCCTTCATAAACACCCTTCAGCACAAACTGCTGCACCACGCCCTTACTGGTGTGTCTCACCCTGCTAGCAGAACTCCATGTTGCTGGTGCTCCCTAAGGCATATGGGGATCTCGGCCACCATTGCTCCTGGACCTGCCCAGGTCTTGTCAGCTGCTGTAGGATGAGCTGCAGGCTCCTGGCAGCTTTCTCAGTTCCCCCTGGAGGTTACCCCAGTTTGGGAATCCCTCCTTTTACCTTAAGGGATATTTAATGCTTATAGTGTATATAATTCCCTGTTTTTTCATGCTTGTATTTTATTAAGCTAAATTATTTTCCTGAACAACATTTTAAAATATAGATGCTGCTGTAAATATATTAGTTTTATTTGTGGGATGGGTGCTGTATGCAGTGCATTTGCTGGGTTTAATGTTGGCTTCTAGTGGAGCAAGTACATGCACGATCTATTGTTGCTTATTTTTATATTTGCAATGTCATCAAGAGTTGGGCCTACATCTCACTAATAAAAATTAAATAAACTTAGATCAAGAGAGCATTGTAAAGCAGTAGTGGGATGTAAATTAATTTAGTGGTTATGTGCAGTACACATGACACTTCCACTTCAGAAAAGCTAGCTGTTACAGTACTGTGTTTCTCCCTTTTTCATTTTCCTTTCTGCTTTCCTTTCTCCTCATTTCTTTTTTTCTGTATTTAGTCATGTCAGCTTTATGGTACATCTCATTCAAAAAGTAACCATGTTTCAGCAGGAGAAAGCCTCAGGCTCAGAGAGGATGGTATTCTCATGTCTCACATAATTTTCCGTTTTCAGCCACTGGTGCTTCTTCCTCTTCCTCGCTGTCACCATTCTGCAAAACTCACATCTCTGCCATCACTTCCTCCTTTTTTAAAAATCCTTTCCATACTACATTCTTTCTTCTATCTATACATTTGAGAGCTCTCCACTATTATCCTCATATGAGATTTACAGCATGCTACTTGAACAACAATACGTATTGGACAGAGTCTTAGATTACAATCTTTTTTTCTTATGTATCAGGGATTCTTCTGCACTTTGAATGACCTATTCATAACATTTTTCAGCACCAGACCTATACTTTGAAAGGTTAATTCACCGTTTCTTACTATTGAATGCTGTCGTATGACTTGCATGATGATTTTTTATCATTTTTCATATTATTTATTATGGCAGATTGTTTATCTCTATCTTTAATTTGATGTAAAAAAAAGGAAATAAAAGGACAACAAGTTATACTTAAAAAAATAATTTATACAATATCTTAAAACCATGTATGATATAAACTAGATTCGAGTATCAAGTGACACAGATAGCAAACCAGTTACACACATTTTTTTCTGTATAATTTTTCTGTAGTAAAAGAAGTAGTTTATACGCAATGTTTTATGCTTTGTATAAGAGTAAATTTCTTTTTAAATGGAATATCAAATGTTGCTGTTAACCAAAGACAATCTTTTATAACTGTTTCCATCGGCACAGTTTTAATATTACTTTTAAAGCAAACAATTTTGCCTTCAAATATAAAGAAAGTGTCATTTTTTGTAGTATTTTTTCTTTTTGCTTCAAAACAGCTCTTCAAGAACTACATGGTAGCTTTGTTCATAACCCTCTGCAAATCCTACAATGGTACGCAGTATAAATACCATGTACACATTCTGTGAAAATCAACATAAAAACAAAAATTTAAATTTACATCTGGGAGGCATGCAGAAGGAACAGAGTATACAAGGTAGGAAGAAGAGCTGTCTAGAAGCTGAAGACAATTTATACAGGAGAATTTAAGGCATTGCTTCCTGCTGTGCCTGTCAGGTATAATCAGAAGAAAGGATTTGCAAATGCAGATTTTCCTTCAGCAGTCTAGATGCATTTGCTTTGTGGGAAACAGGTTTCTTTCACCCTGGATTTTGTTCCTAACCATTAAGATTCAGCCTCTGCATCAGTGTATGAGCTTCCATCCACATTATTCTTTCAGATTTTTGTTTGGTATGTGATGATTGAGCATACGTTAATCTGTCGCTTTTTTGTTTCTTAAGAAAAATAAAGGAGGCGTCTATTTTTGTCACAGCAAATGATTTCTGAGTGTCATCATGGTATAGTTAACTAAAGAAGCATGGCTTTGTTTGTAGATAAATCTTGTTAGGATCCTGCAGGGTTAAGGAACTAATTGATTAGGTCTGTCAAACCAGGAGCTAGTGGAAGAATGAGCTCTTACTGTTGGCCTAATTACTTATGGTTAACCCAAACCATTTTTTTAACTGTCTCAGTCCACGGAATAACTAGTCTTACATTCACTTTTTGTTTTATTTTCCGTACTGAGTTAGAATATTTGATTGTGTAGGAATTATGTTATCCAGGCAGTGGGTACATCTTTATGACATTAATTTTACCTTCTCTATCATAATTTATTCAGTGCTTAGCTTCCACCTGTCAAATTCTGGTAGCCCCTGGGAAAGCAGTTCCATTAGCTGTATGGATGTAGGTGAACAAATGACCAAATTCAGAAGAGAGAAATGATCCTTTAGGGAGGGTATGAATGGTGTAATTCCAACCGCAGTTCTCAACTTGTGAAACAGTGTTTTTCCATTAAAGTTATCTTGTTTAGAAATGGGCAAACCCACTTGCTGAGTTTGCAAAGGAGTAAGCAGCAGTATCCATTAAGAATTTAGTTCACAGAATCATAGAATGGTTTGGGTTTGAAGGAACCTTAAATATAGTCTGGTTTCAAACCCACTGCCACAAGGCAGGGACACCTTCCACTCTGTTTATAGAGTTTTCCCGCTGTCTGCAGTTACCAAAACATTAGAACAGAGATTTCTGTGCAGGTAGGAGTGGGTCCATGTGATTGCTGTTGTGAAATGGTTTTAGCTGGGGTAGTTGTGAGTCTGCACCCTGACTCGTGCACCATCCCTCATGCAAGCTGACATGTTCTCAGGTGATCAGTGAAGTGGGCTAGTGTTGCAAGTATTGGCAAAGTTGCTTAAGCTCCCTGCTTTTACTATTCAAACTTATTCTGCTGAAAAGTTCTATACTTCATCTTGCCATTATGCTCTAGAAGTCCAGTGGCATCTCTTTCCCTGTTGGATCTATGGAAGTTAATGGCCTCTGTTGCCAATATCTGTGTGTGCACAACTGCATGAACGTGTTAGTGCTCGCATAAATGTTTGATGCTCACCTAAAAGAAAGAAAGCAAAAAGGAATAAAACACAACCAGATGTGGTCAGATGATACAGGGTTTTCCTGAATATATGTCTTACACTGTTTACTTGGCTGTGATGCAGCTTTCAGAGAAACACAGGAAAGTACTTATCTTTGGCTGATGGGATGGAGATGACTGATTTAAAATCTTTGAAGAAAAAAAAATTACATATCTATTTTATTAGCAGAAAAAAACAATAGACCTATGATGGAAGCCCTGCCTGTGTTTAAAACGATTATCATCTGTGACATTCCTTCTAATTTTTTGGATTACATTTGATCCCTAAAGATACGTTCTCCAAAAAATACATCCTGAGTATAATGTTCCTAGAGCCATTTCTTCACTCATAAAACAGAACCCTGATTTATAAAAACAGTGTGCACACAATTGTCTTTCATGTAATCAGTGACATGATGAAGGATGCTTAGCAAAGCAGATGGCTGTTTAGGAATTTAAACATATGTTGCTAAGAGCTGGTTTTGGTTTGGGTTTTGTTGTTGTTGTTTTATAACTTGGCTTAAACTTTTAAGAAAAATTGTGTGCATATATATTGTATGCCATACTCTGTAAGTAAACATAAACAAGTTACAGCAAATGTTTTGAGTCTTTGGAAAGGAATAGTAAAACAGCAATCGAAGTCAGTAGTCTGGCTTTCAGTCAGCACTGCAAATTTTCTTAGTTCTGTTTCCCCATTCTGAACTTTTCCTGTACTAGTTGAACCAAACTCATAAATCATATCATCAGTGACCTAACAAGAACAATTTTCCACTAACTAACGTGTCACACTGAGAGATAAGTACCTGAGAAACTCTACTGTTACCTTACTTCCACCTCTTTCCCCATAAAGGACAAAGGTCTTTTCTGGAAGGTAACTGATACAAACTTGTGACCACAAAATAAGAGATAAAGTGACAGAAGAAAAGAATACCTCAACAGAGCTATTATATAAGTACATTTTGTTGCAAGTCTTCAGAGCAGTAGAAAGAGCATCTGTTAGAGGGTTATTTTTTCCTGATTTTTAATTACTAGTCATTGATTTTGGTAATTGCACACATGTACATACACAGCAGTGCAGCAGGTTTTCACTTCTGTGGTCTTATCTCAAAAGTGGCTTTTAAAATGAGTGCTTATTACTGCAAGTGCTCCATGAGAAAGCAGTGCTCTGTTATTTTAGTCTTACTTTAGAGTGCAGCATAACTGTTGCATTTACAACTGATGCAAGTTGGCTTTTTGCCGTGCACTTAGAGACATAAACCCATACATTCAGCATGGAAAATCCCTGGTTATCAGATTTTTAAGTAGTGACTTGCCAAACTGAAATAAGGAAGAACAGACTTTTCGTAAGTGGTTGCATATCGTTGTAGAAAATCCCATTACCATTTGTTAAATGCTCATTTCTAAGATTTAAACAACAGTTGAATGAAGATCCTAGCTTTTAAGGAAAGTAGATATGCACCAAAATGGGGAGGAAGACTATTATAAGAGTTTATAGCAACTCTGGGTGCCCTCAGGAATTTTGCTGATTCCCTGTAACATCTGTGTCTGTTCTCAGATGTGTTTCAGGGAACTCAACAGTGGAGAGACAAATGTGAACAAAGACTTCCACATTTTGATTGCTAAGTGACCCTTGCTTTTATTGTTTCAGCATTCTGACTGGAATAACGTATTCCACTCTCACAGTTTTGCCTTAAGCCTTTCAGTGAAAATACTTCAAGAGCTATTCAAAAACTGAGAAAGGAGAGAACAACCTGGTTAGAAGGAGTAAGTCTGGCACTACCTGCTATTTAGCTTTGTTAGGACAACTAGGGTTTCTTCTTTGGCTGGGATCTGCCTTTTGCCATTGCTATCTATCTAGCTATTTCACCTGCTAACGTACAGTACCAGAATAAATCAGTCTCCCTTCTGAAGAGGGGGCTCAAATGTATGATGCAGCTAATGTGGATGAGCTGGTGGCTTGGCATCTGCTGAACTGTGGTAAGTGTCCATGTGTCCGCCTAGCACGGTGGATAGGCAAAGTAATTACTCAACAATTGAAGAAGTTGAATTTTCTACCTTTTCCTTTGAGATAAACATGTGGACCTGGGTAGTTCCCACGGCTTTGCTGATACGCAGTAAGTTTTTCAGATGCTACGATTAAGCTGTGTATTTATGTGCTTATATGCATATACTGATACATATGCATGCTGTCCTCTGCAAATCCCAGCAAGTTCCTTAGATCCTGTCCATATTCAAGAATATTTCTGCTTTTGCTGATGATTTTAGCACATTCTAACAGAAACATTACTTAACTATGTTACGGTAAATCTCTCAAATGGACACATTTTCTGGAGCAAGAGTTGACTTTTTGCAGCCTAGTAAAAATTACTTTCAAAAGCAGGGGACACATGAGCAGACAGACAAAACCCAAAGCATAAACCTGAAATAAATTTCACTTCAGGTCCTGCACTTGAATGAGCAAGCTATCTGTGTGAAATGTAGGAGCTTGAAAGCACCAGGGATTTAACCTGGGGCCATCCAGGGATACTTTTGCCTGGAACACACAGGAGTTAGAGTACTTTTAGGGGATATATCTTGTACTTTCAACTTGCTTGTACCAAGACACCTTGACTTACCAGTGCATTAACCTGTTTCTCATGCAGTGTGATACAAGCTAACTCAGGGAATGTTACATATACACTGAAATGCCAGTGACCTCAAGGAATTATAGTTACACCAGAGTAACTTACTTTCGTGCTTTCAAGCCGAGAAGAGGGAAAAGGGAGAGTCATGCCATGTGAAGTGTTCCAAACCATCCAAACCAAGTGTTCAAGTCAGGAGGGATCTGTGGTTTTTTTGCCTCTTTCCATAAAGCTGGTGGGGAGGTTTCCCCAAGTACCATTGGATACCTAAGCAGACAATTGTAATTGTCAAGACAATGTTCTGGAAGCGGTTGCTTCTTCAATTCTTGTACTCCAAAGAAGTTTAAGGTAGGGACTCTATCCATTTACTTTACATCATTGTGTTTCAGCAAGATAGTAAGTGAGAGTGAGGACTTTTCAGAGCCTTTGTGCAAGTCATGTGATGGTTTTTGTCTGGCATATGCTGTGTGTATCATGTGATGTTTTCCCAGAAAAAAAAAAATAAATGTGTCTTTTATTTAAATGTGACTCATTTAAAGGTCCTTTTACTATTTTCTTTTCTTTCTTAATAAATTGAAACATATTTTTATGTCCCCATGGGGGCCAGGGGAGAAAAAAAATGCACATTTGTAAACCCTCAGAGGACTGTGTATGGAAAAGGCCAACATGATTACTAAAATCATGAGGGTGAACAAATTTTTAAGTGTGGGTGTCTCTTGTAGTCATATATATGCATGCATTTTCTTTGTGTGTATACATATATATGCATGTACATACACAAATATGAATAAGGAGTACAAAAGAAACTTCACAGCACCGCTTGACACATTGTTTTGACTGAGTATTTGCAGGAAAAATATGTTTCCCAGCTAATTTTTTTGCAATATTAAAAGCTAAGCCAATCTGCATAACATTTAAAAAGTAGAGATCTTATCTGTTAGGAACAATCTTCTATCAGCACATTTTCTTGAACTGTAGAGTCAACGCAGGCTTCCAAATTTAGAGCAAACTCTGACACCCCTGTTTTCCCTTTGTGAAAATATTAGATTTGTTGTTCCTTTTGCAGAACTGAGCTTGTGATCTACCTGCAATAGAAATATTTTATATTCCTTTATTGCTTCTACAACTCTCCTGGTTTTGTATGGGTATATTGATTTTATTTCTCCTTCTGGAAGCATTTTCTTTTAATTTGTTGTTTAAAAGGATGTTATAGTCAATGCTTATAAAAATACTGCAATTAAAAGGTTAAATTAATACTATGTGAATTGTAGATTTGACTCATAAAATAATCCTGGACAGCAAGACTGAGAAATTTCCAGTTCTTATGATTTTCATAGGAGAAAATGTATCTGAATCAAGAGCTTGGTTTAGGAGGAACAATCATACTTTGCTTATTTTTATTATAATCACAACAACATTTTTGAAAGACAACAGTACAAGTATGGAACATACATGTACAAATACAGATATGACATCTTTATGAGGTAGACTGAACAACTTCTGAATGTTAACTCCTTTATTATATCTCCCATGCCAACTGGCAATAATAGTGCTCTAATTTACTGTTTCAGAAATTCCAATTTTGTATTTATTGACTTTTAAAATATTTTGTAGCTTACATAATAAAAATATGTATTATTATTTTATACACTTTAACTTAAAAAGTATAGCACACACTGATGCAGATACAGTGATGAATATTCTGGAGGTGCAGAGTAAGAAAGACAGCTACATATGTACATATTTAGTGTTTCAAGCCTCAGCACAAACTTAATGATCCATATCAATCATTATTTATGCAAAATTCTCATACAATCTGTACATTCCATCCATAGAAACAATATAGAAGAAGGTATAGGAAAGTCAAAGAGATTCACCTTGTACAGTTATGAAACAGTTGGACAGCAGAGGTGCACTTGGGTCTCCCAAACTGCTCTCATCCATTGCCACAAGAAGAGACAAGGAAGCAAAAGAGGAAGTGATATCTTTCCAAAAAACAGTTTAATGATTTGGTTTTGCAGAATCATATCCCACCGCCCCTATTCTGGAAAACCCTAGCTAGTGCCTCATGCATTTGTGAACCCCATTCAATATTTATACTTTGGGGGCTGCTGGGAGAAGCAGGTCTGATCATGGTTCCCCAACTCCCTCCTGTCCTGTTTTAATCTGTCTGGAGGATTCTGCAGGATTCAACCCTCATCAGTTGTAGATTCTGCAAGCAGCCTGTTTTCAAACATCTTCACAGGGATCCTCTCTTATTGTAATCTCTTTAGACACATCATAAGCAGTTTTTCTGAGGACTATCTATGTGTCAGGTTGGAAATTTAATTCACTCCCAGCTATTTTTGGTGGCTGTTTCTGAATGCAAATATCTCCATGAAAATATTTTGTAAGGGGGCAGGGGGGGTGGTCCTAAATGTATCTCTTTTTTCAGGAAACTACAAGCAGTGAAAAGCAGATCCGAGTTCAAAATGAAAGCACAACAGACATTGCACTAAAACCATGGTATGGCTGACATCAGGACATCAAGCAGTCAAATAGACTGGCAAAAATATGGTGACAAAAATAGACTATATTTTACCTGGTCAAGAGGATGCCCATTATAACAGTGAAGAATATAAACTATTAAACTTACATAAGAGAGCTTCACATGTCTCAACTGCATTTAAGACAGTTTGCTTTCTATGAGGCATGCAGACAAGGACATAAAAGTGTATTTTTCTGTCTTACAGCTTACAGAAGAAAGGGGGGAGTTGGCATTAACTATAGTGGGTTTGCTACCTACATATCTTCAGCTTCATTATGTTAGCTATGTAGACTGATGAACTGTAATTGTTTCCTGGCTACCGTTGGTAGGAGATAGGGTAGCAAAGGGCTTTGGAGCACTGCTAGGTTCCTGTTTCTTTCATTGATCTCTGCGAGAACAATCATTATGATAATTATTCTCATCCAAGCTTCTGTAATATAGCTGCCAAATAAATGCTTCTTGGTTAATATGCCTCAATTAATGGGTCACCCAGTGTAGCTGCAGCAGGTTGCAAGTAAGTAGCTTTCAGGATTTGAGCCCAGATGATTATAGGTTTTCTTTCCCTTTTTAGATGAAATGGATTCATAAGCCTTACTCAAATGAATCGCTCTTGTAGTCATTAATTATAGTATGCACATGTTAATGACATCATTATCAGGAGATAACATGATGTCCCAAAGACCACGTGTTACAGTTGTTTCCTGTGCAAACAATTGTGCTTGATAACAGAGCCTGCCACAAAATGTCAAAGGAAACCACATGGTGTGTTGAAATGATTGTGAAATTATCATGTGTCACAGCTATGTATGTCATAAACAATACCATAATGACTGAATTTTTCATTGGCTTCTTGTGTGAGGGATACCGAAGAGAACAAACAATTAAGATCCTAAACATCTCAAGTGTAGCACATAATGCAGCACTGAATTGTTTAAAGCATATCCTGTGACTGAATTAAAATGTGTTAGTCATGAATTGAGGATACGGTAGTAATAGGCAGTACTAAGGAACTTGTAAGATTTTTTGTTTTGTTTTTATTAAACATAAACAGAAAGGAATTAACTGGCAAGCTTGAGAGGTGGGCCTGTGCGAACCACATGGAAGTTCAACTAGGCCAAGTGAAAGGTCCTGCATGTGGGTTGGAGCAATCACAAGCACAAATACAAGCTGGGAGGAGAATGGATTGAGAGCAACACTGAGGAGAAGGACTTGGGGGTGTTGGTTGATGAGAAGTTCAACATGAGCTGACAATGTGCACTTGCAACCCAAAAAGCCAACCGTGTCTTGGGCTACATCAAAAGGAGTGTGACCAGCAGGCTAATGGAGGTGATTCTACCCATCTACTCTGCTCTCATGAGAACCCACCTGGAGTAATGCAACTAGCTCTGGAGCTCTCAACATAAGAAGAACATGGACCTGCTAGAGTGGGTCCAGAGAAGGGCTGTGAAGATAATGAGAGGGCTGGAGCACCTCTCCTGTGGGCACAGGCTGAGAGAGCTGGGGTTGTTCAGCCTGGAGACGAGAAGGCTCCAGGGAAACCTTATAGCAACCTCTGAGTACCTAAAGGGGACCTACAAAAAGCTGGAGAAAGACTTTTTACAAGGGCATGTAGTGGTAGGATAAGGGGTAATGGCTTTAAACTGAAAGAGGGTAGATTTAGATTAAAGAAGAATTCTTCACCATGAGGGTGGTGAGGCACTGGAACAGATTGCCCAGAGAGGTTGTAGATAACCCATCCCTGGAAGTGTTCAAGGCCAGGCTGGATGGGGCTTTGAGCAACCTGGTCTAATGGAAGGTGTCCTTGTGGATGGCAGGGGAGTTGGAAGTTTCTTTAAGGTCCCTTCCAATCCAACCCATTCTATGATTCTGTTAATTTTTTTACTATTCCATAATTTAGTTCTTATTCAGCACCTCACTTTTAGCTTGTATGAGGACTGGATAAGTAAGATTGTAGGAGAGTTGCCAATATAACTCTTACTTTAGCAAATGAAATCTTGGTTGGGTAAAAATCAGTGGCAAAGCTCTTCTGGCCTTCTACAGCACCAGAATTTCACAAATGTCACCTTTCAAGCTTTAAAAGTATGAATAATCTCACTTACACCCCTGTAACAAGTCAGTGATGCAGCAATTTCAAGCCTGTGATTGACACATGGGTTTTGCTGTTGACAGTCACAGGATCAGAGCTGTCCCCATTATCCAGAGCAGTGGGACCAGTGAGTGTCCAACAGCACTTTGCTGCTGAACGCTTCCTGGCTTTACCTCTGCACATCCCGATTCAATAAGAAAGACTGAACTCCTTCTTTCTGTTACCTATGGATTTTAGCTGTTACCATATTTTAAAGTTTTCCTTCTGAGCCATGAAAGTGACAATTTATTGAGCTATATATTTTTTTAATTTCCCTGTTTTTCTTTTCCTGAACTGAGAAATGTGATTATTTTCCTTCTGGAAGTAAGCTGTGCACAATTGCCAAGAGCTACTATGGGCTCACCAGGCACTGAAAAGTTGAGCACTTCCCCCTGGGCTGCACAAGATGCTTGTTGAAGGATTGCTAGGAGCTCTTCTTCCTTAATGCTGCCTCTTCCCCAGGGTTATGTGGGACCTACTGACAATCAGCTCCCTAGAAGCACTGACAATATCATCATCTTCCAGACCTGTGATTTTTTTTTAATCCACAACACCATGTTTTCAGATACTCCGGTAACAGTAACACTGTTTTAGTCAGCAGTAATTAGCCATCAGTAACAAAGAAGACAAAGAGTGCTACCCAAACTTTATTCCTCCATCATCTTTCCCTAACCTAACTGAATTTCAAAAAGTGTGTGTTCCTGATGCAGATGCTACTTTATATGAAAAATACGTCTGAGCAAACCATCTTCCCTGAAGCAAGTCCAAGATAGCTGATACGCAAATATTTAAGAAAATTTAAAGTTGAAAGACTAGTCTCTAAAGTAACATCTAAGTTCACGATTTTGTACTCTGTGATTCTAGGTGATCCCAAAAGAGAAAGAGAAAACCATCTCAGAGGCTGCTTTTTAATTATATGTTTTCTTACCAGTAATAATGTCACAGGAATTCTTGACAGTTGACCTGTTTTTACACTTCCTGAGAGGTTTCAGTAAGATTAAGATAATTATTCAGATTCCTTTCTGTTTTCACCTGGAGTACCAAATCTTCCAATGCTCCCTACAAAACTAATTATTCAGGTTTACTGCCTTGCAGTTACCAGCTAGCTCAGTCCTGATACATGCAATAAATCAGCAGTGACCCCTTTTTCACCTCTTTGCCTCCTGTTCTCTACAAAGGACACTATCTAATTAAAAAACACAACAGGGGCCCGCTCAGACAGGAGGGTAGATTGGGGGGGGGGTTGGGAAACTGTGACATTATAGGGATTTATTCTGTCAAAATCTGAGGCAAATAACATGAGTTGTGGAGAGAGACATGTAAGTGACTAGTGAGATTTATGAGAGACTGGCAGAGCTGACAATAGGAACTGGAAGAGTTACTGGAACTGCCAGCAACTTTGCAAGCTTTTGGAAAGAAAATCAAAGGATTTGTTAGCAGCAGTATCAAAAATGTATTTAACTGACACATGGCTGAGAAGGCTTTTTCTTCTTCGGTGCTGCAAATATGATTGCATTTATATTTTGTTTTCACAGTTCACTTGAGTTCAGCTTCTTAATTGTAAGACTAGTCCTCTGTCTCTTGGTTGATGCCATTCATACAGAACAACTGAGTCAAGTACACAGCATAAATACAGGAACATTGCAGGAACCACACAACTTTAAGAAGTTTTCAAGTTATCCTTGGAAAACCTTTGTTAAATAAGAGTTTGGATCTTTTCTAGCTGTGCAACTACCTCAAAAGACAGCAATTAATTCACCATCTAGCTAATCAAGGGGTATTTTTAGGAAGACTTTATTTGCACTCAGGGACTTCCAACGATTTTACAAAGCAACTTGAACATCAATGAATAAAGGAGGAAAGTAACAGCATCTGTTAAACAAGGTGGGAAGTAACCTTCTAGGAAACTTTAATTTTGCCCCAGAAAATAGAGTAAAATAAAAGTATCCTATGTGTCATTCAGCAAGCCTACTCAAAAGACCAGTCTTATTTCTTGCTTTATTTCTTTTACTATTTTATTACCAAGGTCATGTTCAAAAATAAGGCAGAAATAAGAGAAGTAGCATAATTCACCAGCTGCATAACCCTAAGCACCATGTACACCCTGTACTAAAGAAAACCTCATCTTGTGGGAAAACAATGTTTTTGTAATTAAAGAATATGTCATCAAACATGACCACAACAAAAAAAGGAGACTATTTGGAAGTTATTTTGTTTATTTAAATTCTGGGTGCTTGAATTTGCCAGTTAAAATAAGTTTATTTCTTAATCCATATAAGAATTATCCAGATAGAGTATCTTACAGTTCCTTTAATTACTTTAATACTTAAACACTTTTAAAGTCTGCTACCAGTAGAGTCAGAATACTTAGTCTTCAAAATAGACTTCTGTCATTCAAGATGAAGGATTCAATACTGAATGAAAATGGAACCAACTCTTCCAGCCAGTTGCTGGATATAGAGACTTGAACAAAACATCTTGGTTGAATAGTCCTCCATTTTCATTCCTAGGAACTGAGGGGAAAAAATTGTTGTCCACAAAAGCTCCTGAAGGTGTCCAGTGTGATCAATGACCCACTTACTAGAGGGAAAAGAAATAAAAGAAAATAAACTGGGGTGGAGAGGCAATCTGCTTTTATCACCCTTTTCTTTGCATATAGTTGAGATGATGTGGGAATCTGGTACTTGTGTCCCAGTTCAGAATTGTAGCTGCAGGTGATTTGAGAGTGGCAGCATCTACTTTTTTTATAACATTCATATTACTATTCAGTGATTAGTTTGGCATCATGCTGACATTGTTATTACTTTATCTTACTAGTAAGGAAAGAAAAAAGGTAAGGTCACTCTTCAGCATCTTTCATCTGTGAATTCTCAGTGAAATAGTATGGGGCAAAGGTGTAGCACACCTTTAACAACAAGGGATTTTTGATGCCAAATTTCAAACAGCCAGATTTTCCGTCAGTTAACAGAGAGCAGAAGTGAAAGAGCTTCTCAAGATAAAATCTCAGAGTGTTTTTTACAGGACATGGGGTAATATGGTAAATCTTTCATTACAAGCATCTACCAAGAAAAAGACAACAACAGCAAAAAAAACCCCAACAACAACAAAAACTACACACTACAAAAACAAACCAAAGTAAACAAAAAATCCTGAATTCCAGTAGTTATTTGCAGAGCAGAAGTAACACGCGCATACAGCACTAGATTGTGTCCTGCCCATCAGTCATTACTGTCTAAAAAGTGTTTGGTGTTCTGAGTCTAGTTTCATAACAGAGGCGTTAACAAGAAGGGAAGCTTGCACAGTAGCTGATGGGTCTTGCATTGGTTTATGAATAAAATAAGTAGAAGTGTTCCAAGTCATTGGGAAATTAGAATTATGGATGATGGTTTGATGAAAATTATTTCATTTCTCTGTATATTTTCCAAAGTTTTTGTGGAGAGAAAAATAAAATGTTAGATATTTGCACAGACAACAGTTGAAAATAAATTATTAGAAATATTCAGAAAGTTCCATCCATTGGCTCTCCATCATTAGATTTGACACATAAATTATTGTCTAGGAACTAGGTTCTGAGGGCCTAGACCAGCCATAGCTGACTACAAATCCAGCCCAATGTCTTAGGAAGGTTGTAGTAAAAGCTGAACCAGGAGCTGTGGAGCCCAGAGCTTGGTCCCACCTATGATGTCAAACCACAGGCACACTCAAGGTCCTCAGCTTCACCACAGGGTGCTGTGAAATCCTGAGATCCCTATTCCAGCCTGAGTTTTCACCATTTTCAGATTACTTTTTATGGAGCCAAGGAAATGTAGGGCACCCTTCTTTCACAGCTGGGAATGTGAAAACTCTGATCATTCCTCTCGAAGCCTGTGTCATCCACCTAGTTTACTGGGCAGCACTGCTTTATAATCAGAGGCCTTTCTTTCTGCGTAGTCATAAAAAGCAAGAGGGGATCCCAAGAAACAGTGGTTAGATGTGATGCAGATAAATGAATTTCAAAGCCTTACGTGGCCATTCTTACATCTTGGTGTCTTTACAGCCAAGTTAATAAGGTATAGTGGGATGATAATTTCTCAGTCTGTTATAGGAAATATTTCATTTTGGAAATAAAATATTATTGAAGAAACTTAAGATAATGAACTAACAGTTCTAGTCTGTATTGTTTTACTTCCTTTGTGTTGTTGACACAAAGCCAGTATACACAGTGAAATGTTTGTCATGCTAGAAAAACAGAAAATAGAGAGGAAGAGGCTGAGGCATTTAGATGCAAGGTTGTGTCCTCAAACATTGCTTACTCTGTTTGCAGTCTCTTTTTCTCATCTTTTGACCAGTAATTGAAAGCTGAGTTAATACACCCTTTTCAGCAACTCTTTTTGTCAAAGGCACCACATGCTCATAAAATAGTTTTGGGTTGAAGAAATTGACTGTCATTTTTTTGTCAGAGAACAGGTAAAGTCCCAACAGGAACAGCTCTGAAAAGCTTCCTACCGAGTTACATGAAACTCTAAAAGGTATCATAGAAAGAGCAAGACCACCCCAATAAAAAGACAATATAAATCCTGACCTCCTGGTGCATGTGACTAATAAGGCTGCTATATGTTGCATAATCTCACGATATTTCACTGTAAATTATTGTTCATTTTTTAATGGAATATAATTTTTAAAAGTAAAAACAAAATGCATAATCACCAAATCAGCACTTAGAGCTCCTCAGTTTTCTAAAGGCAAACTCTTTCTTTGAAGATAATTTAATAATTTAGGTAGCAAGTTTAGATCTAAGTGCAGATTGTGTAGGTGTTCGTATTTTAAGGATGTGAATCAGAAAGAAACCTTTTACAATCTGGTTACAAAAAAAGCAAACCAGTATTTTCATATTGCCCCTGTAACTAGTTGCTTAATTTGTCATATTCAACATCAATTGTATACGATCTGTCAAACCACGCTTAGAAGCATGAATTTCTTCCTCCTTTGCTGGTGGTTACATTATCACCACTGCCATTTTGGCTTCTAGTTTTGTGTGTTCGTTCTGCATGTGGAAGAAGGAATGGGAGTTCCTATTGATTTGAAAGACAATTTAAAGGAAAAAAAAAATAAAAATAAACCAAATCCTTTGAACTCCTTATAACATTCATGCTGTGAGAAGGTACCGTGGAGGAAAGAGACCTGCAGCCCTGTGCCATGTGCTTGTTCATGAGATGGATGGCTATAATTTGCTCCTGTCTGAAACACTAGTATTTACGATGCCTTTCCTTGGCCAAGGGGTAAAACAGTCTCTAGAGAAACAGAAACATTTTTAAGAGTGTATTGAAAAGAGAAATCCACAGGACAGCTGAAGGTCAAGGGAAGAAGGCAATGAGGGTTGATTTGTCTTCTTTTCCAGGTAATGAAAAAATTCTCCTTATTTGACTGCATGGAAAACATTCTTCCCCCTCTGTCATTCACTCACACATCTGCAAGCACAAGCACAAGCACATGCACGTTGACCCGGGTTATACAGTAGGACCCTAGTTATATAGCAGGACACTGTCAATATCAGGAACAGTAGTGTAAAATTTGGCTTTAAAACTACTTTTGAGCTGTTCTCTGGCTCACAGCTGGATGAGCATATTGTCTGCTTTGAATAAGCCAAAATAACCATAAAACTGGTTCAAATTAGGTCTCCTTCCTTTGGCCTTAGGCATTTGGGTACTAGAGCCAAATTGTCATCCGTTGCTTTTGTCTAGAAGCATTATTAACTGTTCAATCTAATAGTCCCAAAATACTCAGTGGGAAGGCCTACCCTTCAGATTTGCTAAAGCACTGCAACAGCATAACAGCAATGAATATAAAAGGCACCAAGAAGTCCCCAAGCTGGCTCCTAATTTTATGTTTAATCTAAGTGAGAATTTTACTTTCTGATTTTCTTCTTTTCTTCTGTAAGAGCTGCTGTTTATTTAGGGGTAAATGTAACTCACAGAAGTATTATGCTGAATATCTTGATAAATATCATGTTTATCTAAGCCCTCTCTGCTTTGTCTTATTAGTATTTACATGCTTCCATAAGACATATATCAAAAAAATTGTTAAGTACTCAAGCTACCTACCAGTTTTTCCTAGACTGTGCAGTCTTTAAGATGGTTCCCCATTCTTCTAGAAATGTTCTCCTCTTACTGATCAAGTTAGGTGATCTGTTTTCCCTTTAGAAGCTGCTTGCATGCTGAGCAGCCAAAGTAGAAAATAGACCTCATAGTGGAAAATAAAAGATAGAATAGATTAGAAATCAAAATCGCTGGTTTTCAGTAACAAGCAGAGATAATACTCCATGGGCAGTCAGACTATTCTCAAACCATCCCTACATGGTCTCTGTAACAAGGGGCAAATACTAGAATTTTGACTGGAGACACCAGATTGATGTCCATCAAAACAAATGTCTTCAGAGCTTTTTATTAGGATCATATTCTCACCAGATGAATCTTGTTTCCTGCTTTTCCTGAGGTAGTAGCATTTGTTGACATCCTGAAACTCCTCAGGAATGCAGAATTTAAGATTAGACCCTTAGCACTGGATTCTCCTGGCTTTAAGCTAGGCTTCTAAAGGTTGGTTGCAAAAGCATAAACAGCTCACCCTGAGGTCTTTTTATCATGAATAAGAAGCCATTCTTCATCTTTAAGACAAGATTAATTGCCCTCTGGAAAGTCTTGTTTCCCCCACGCCAAGGACTGCTGCAGAAGTCATCCTTGTTTGACTAGCTGAAGACTTGGATGACTGGTTTTTAGCCACCCAATGTTAGGCTGAGATGAATCCCACTAACTGCTCTACCTCCATGCACAGATGAATGTTTTTGTGCATATGCACAATGCAATAATTCCTTTATTTTAGTATTCATATGCAGAGTATATATATTTATATTGTTTGTCTTAATGTGCTTACATAGCGAATGCCTACATAAATATATAGAGAGTTGTATCTTGCTGGTTTTAATATATTTGAGTTCTGTTCCCATTATAAGAGTATCAGATGCTATTGATATATTTGCATATATCTAGAGAATAAAAGTATAATTCACTCTGGAAGGCTTGATGAGACTGGTTCTGCCAGAGCTCTCGTATACATCAGCAGATAGCATTTCATGGCTTTTTAGCTCAGAACCGAGCTGTTATAGACCCAAGTCATCATGCTTAAAAGTACACTTACTTGCATGAATGAGCAGTGAATGAAAACCATTAATGTCCCAGCATGCACTGCTCACCAATACTCATTTTTGTTGTAGTCAGAGTTTCTTAGTGTGTTTCTGCTTCATTTAAACCCGTCAATACCTCAATTAGTGCTTGCTTCTCTTCCCCTGGGAGGAACATTTACACATGTCACTTCACAGCCTCCAAAATCTAAAAGACCCATGGGAATTGCTGGGCCATAAAATATATCCTGATTAAAGCTTGTGTTTTCCAGTGACTGTCTGCCTTTTTTATTTTTTTTCACCTTTTAAACCTGTAAACTGTTTGGGTATTTTTAATGAAATGGCACAAATGTAAAGGTTAAAACATAACTTGTATGAAAATGAACACTCTCCCATGCGATTCCAGTCTATTTTTTTTTTTTTGCTGATTTGCATTCATTAAGTCACCAAAAATTAGAGTGCCTGACTTTACAATTATGATAGCAGTAACCCTCTCATTTAACATTAAAACTTGATGCCATCTTGATGGCAGACTGAATTCTATTTAAGATCAAAGCATTGGAAAGTTATCTAAAATTATACATTGCTAGTTATAACTATTTAACATTCCTACTCTTTCCAGCCTGACTTTTATACAGGGTGAAAAAAAGATCATAATTGATTTGGAACAAAAAGTGGCCCAATAAATGTATATGTAACAGATACAAGTTTCTAATACTATTTTTTAGACATCCATACTTTTGAACAATGTCGATTATGAAGATGGTCTTTATCTAAGCCTTCATAAATCATAATTATATACAAGGTAGTGCATTTATAATTTTTATAGATCTTCAATGACTTATTTTTGTTATTGACAGTTAGCTAAGCTTTGATGAAACTGATTTTCCAGTGCCTCATGTGGGTTACCATAGTTTGTCACAAATTTCCACATGCTTTTATTATAACTGACTGCAGGGAACAAAGCTGTCAGCTTATCATTTCCCATTTTCTTTCTCTTGGTTATTAGGAAGTGCAGTTAGACAAAATGGGAATTGAAGCTGCATAGCAAAGCGAAAGAAAGTCACATTCATTTCAGAACCATGTCGAAGTCAAAGGAAAGACCAAGAAATGTAAGCAGCTGCTGGTCTCATGTGTACCATTTGAAGACAGCAGTTTGCGCTGTGCAAACATAAAACTAATGCAAGAAAAGACCTTAGGAAGAGGAAAGAAGTGCCTTTGCGACTTGAGAGAAAAGACCTTTTTTATTTTATTAATGTGTCTTTTGGTTAAAATTCATAGTTGTCATGCAAAATAAATCAACTTCTTTTCCTATAATGTGACCTGAAACTGCTTCTGAGTGAATAAGATATGAACCCTAAATGTTCACAGCCTTCACCCTGACATATTCAATCAGATCATGAGGCACTGGTGAAGCTGCCAAGTACTCAAGACATCATTGTCATTCTTATTAAAGCTTAGCATCAAACGAGGCCTGTTCTAGCTTGGAAACACATGTTTGAATAATACTTACAATCGAAGTAATTTCATTTATATCAGTAGAATAGCTAGCTTAAATGGTATTTTAGGCTGTGCAGAATACTTATTCATTCCCACACATTGATTTATTTTTTTTTAGATTTTTTTTTTTTTTTTCAGAGATTATCTTGTATGGATGCCCCAATATCCTAACAGTACAGTTTTTATATACCACTGAGTCTTGTGGTTTGAAATGGAATTTGTAATGCAAACTTAAGTAGCTGGGGCACGGACTGTTCACGTCAGTGTTTAACTTCTCTCTATTATTTATGTATTGTAATTCTCATGGACATCACTCTTTGCTAAATAGAAACATAAAGACTCAGTTTCTGCTGTGCAGAGTCTCTTTTGCCATGACAGTACTGTTTCTCATACTGTTATATCAGAAGATTTTTTTGGTAATAGAACTGCTAATGAAGCTTCTGCCTATTGCCCAGAAATCCAGTCACCTAAAAGTTATTAATGGGAGCATGCAAAAACCTAGCATCCCTCCTTTTAGGGCAGGCTGGCAGTAGGAGGTAATCTGATTTGTTTTGCTTTGTTTTAAAAATGTTTTCAGGAATGTATTTGTCAATAAATTATCTGGATTTATTTTTATGTTATGTAGACTCCTGAAACTAAAGCTGAGTAAATAATTCAACCTGTCTTATTAATTCATCAAATTTTTGCTTCTCTCCTCAAAGTTCTAAGGTTTACATGTTTGGAATTCCTGTAGTCTGGAACTTCAGCAGCAATTGATTTCAAAGTATTTGTTTTTTGAATTTGAAATCCATGCCATATTGATTAGTTATATAAGTCACCCAGTATTGTTTCTGCTTGAGAGTTGCGTTGCTTCCACAACAAATTCAGCACTAACTCCAAGCAATATAGTGAAATATTGTATTCAAAATTCACTTTCATGAAATATTTAAATATTTGAAATTGAATTTTAAAATATTTATCTTAAAAGAACATGACTCTAAAGGAGATTCACAACAGACAAACATAAGTAGGTTTCAAACATGAAGTTCATCTTCAAAATTAGTGAATATTGGTAGAAAACAGTTTTCATTAATTATATGTTCATTATTTTTGTGAAAATAACTTGTATTCATGAAAATGGAGTTTTTGGTTTTGTGTTAGCATATTTTTTTCACCCATTCAGACATACAGTTTGTTTTCTAGTCTTGGGCATCTCTTGAAGAGGAGGGCTAAGAGCATTACTTTCACCTACTGGAGAGGTCACAGATTTACCAAGAAACTATGTGCTTATATTGAAGTATTTGAGCAATCCTGTTGATTCAAAATTCTCTGCAAGATTCAGGACACCATTTGAATTCTGCAGAGGTGTCTCTTAAGTAAACAAAAACCTTACTTACCAGGAAGGGAAAACTGAATTTAAGAGAACAATTTTACGTATGCACTCACTGACTACTTGAAGTCTGCTAAATTTGAAAATAAATTAAAAAACAGAAATCAACTAATTTTAGTGTGAGATCAAGTCTTCCTTAATTTTAAGTGATGTATTTGCATGGGATTAATTTGCCTGAGCAAAAGTGGATTGAAAAAAAGGGAATTTGTTTTGAAGGTAGAAAAATCTCATATGTTGTGGACAGAAGAGTATTCACACAGTGGCTGACCAGCATGAGACGATAGGCTGAATTTTGATTAAATGTTAATTTGTAATTTTAATTCATTTTTTCAGCATATATTCATTTCAAATTTAATGCAGTTTTCTTGTATCGCAACTCCTGTCCTCATTCATGATGTTATTTTTACCCAATGTTGTTGAAACTGCATCAAAGGGCCTTAGTTCTCTGTTCTAGAAGCTGTACAAGAAAAACAAAGGGAGTTCATCTTCCCTCATTACAGTATCAGTGGGCACACGTGTGCAATCAAGAAAGGCATTTCTGGTTCCTGAATGATCAAAAAAGAGGCTTCGAAGGCACGGTTCGTCTGGTTAGATGAACAGCACTCTTGAAGTATTCGATCTTCCTTTCCATTGAGGAAGTCTACAATGCCTAGCCTGGCATAGATGCTTGCAAGATGAACACCACTATGGTGACAGCTTTTTCCCAAAATGGGCCATTTGAGCACGCTTTACTAAAGGACCCAGGATATGTGGGAGTGACACTGTGCCAGGGCAGAGATCTTCAGACCAAGAGCAGTGGAAACATGGTGAGACATGGCGAAATGCTAGGAGTCACACCACTGACAGAGGCCAAGACGTGTCTGTTATTGAG
This sequence comes from Columba livia, assembly GCF_036013475.1. NCBI lineage: Eukaryota > Metazoa > Chordata > Aves > Columbiformes > Columbidae > Columba > Columba livia. The sequence goes on along the minus strand of NC_088602.1, from coordinate 95,171,818 downwards.
CACACTCTCAATTCTCCTGTGCTCAGTTATCTCCAGATCATTATGCCTTTAGGTTTGTTTATCTGCTGCATCTTTTCCATCCTCTTTGTCGAGACCAACTAGAATCTGCATTGATATCCCACTATAATCAGCAATTTAACACAAAACACGTTGTACAGTGACACATCATCTCCTTACCAATTGTGGTGTTGTGTTCCTCTCTTCTCATCACAGCCAGGTTGCCAGAAAAATCCCATTTGAAGACCACGGATAGTAACAGGTCTTAAGCATACTGAGAACTTCAGTCAGTCTTAGAACCATTTAAGGATATAAATATATTATATCAATATAATATATCCTATATACAAGGATATTTAGTGTTTAATTACAATATAAAGATAGGGAGTCTTTTCATTTGCTTTCTTCTCACATAGCTATTTCCATCTATGAGCGAAAAGAAAGAAAAAATAGCTATTCCTCCCTCTCCCCTCCCTACATAATTTCTAAAATTAATATGAATTTCAGTTTTCTAGCAACTCATGAAGGTTTATTCTAAAAGAATTTTAAAGACTCTGTTACTTTGCTCAAGCTTCACCTAACTTACTATAGCCTCCTAATTCCGGATAATGAGACTAGTCTTTGTCAAGGTAATTAAATGTTTTTCAGTTTTGTTTGCATTCAGTTCCTGATAAAACACTCAGAAGCAGCAGGGGAAAAAAAAAAAAAAAAAAATCAGAATAAGTAATTTTTACTGAATCTCAGGAAAGGTCCAGGTTCAGTTTTCTTCAAGAATGGGACAAAAAGAATGGGACAAAGATTATTGTTTCCTCTTAGCCAGTTCCATGATTCTTCAGAGTAACCTCAATGACAAAATTTTGCACTTCAATTTTTAATGATGAAATTGTTCATATTATAAAGCAATGTTACTCTTTACAGGTTGACACAAAGAAGGGGGAAAACAACAGCTTAACCTGGGAAAAGGAGTAAAAAAATCATCTTTCCAAATGGAAATCCAACTTTAAATGAGAAATGTCCTAGATTAATCGTGCTGGCAGCAATATCCATACCTTGAAAACAGAAATTGTCATAATCTATAAACTGTAGACATGTAACAATGGGCAGGCCACGTGGCATGACTCAGAGAAAGACGTGGAGAACCCCAGAAGAGAGAATTTTGTATTAATTTGTCCTACAGGGAAGACTACTCCAAAATCCTGGCACATGACACTATGTGTTCCTTGAACACACAGAGCAATATGCCCTTCTCTTCCAAAATTCTCTTATATAAATATATATCATTATATGTGTCTGTATTCTACGTGTATTTGAAGAGACATAAAGGATGCACACACTTAATATTGCATCTGAATCATCTTCATGATTCTAAATGCCTTCACTTCTTTTAAAGTCATCCTCAGAGAATATCTCATGCATATATAGTGCAGATTTAGTTTGCTTATTTACAGCTTTCTAGATTATTTTGTCAGTAAAGAGCCATCATATTTATCTCAGTTATTTGCATCAGTAATTTGATTAAAGATAGTTGGAAGATGAAGAAACAGGTTGCCTAAAATATCCTTGGGATTTTGGCTTTGTTACCAGAAATCTTTTGACATAGAGGAAGATAAAAAGAAAAGCTTATGGTGTAGGATCATTGGAGATAAATTGTGAAGAGTGAAAAATCAGCTTTGGAGGAAGGGCAAATATTTAGCTGTGAGGCATTGCTATAGCAATAAAGAATCAGTGTCGAGGATTAAATGAGAGGAAGGGAAGGATAAGTAGGGATAAAGCTGTATCTGAGGAATAGAGTCATATTTCTTTGCATGTTTTTATGCTGTTCTTCTTAAGAAAGTTTGTTGGAAAAAAAATGAGCTTCATATACTAACCTCTGTTTTATAAAAAGCACACAAGATGGTTGCAAGTGTTTGGTTTGGCACTGTCACACGTCAGGGGACTTTTGGTAGACAACTGTTTAGGAGACCTGAAACTGAGCCTCTGAGACAGGCTCCTTGAGGTCCATGAGATTTAAATCCAGATCCAAACATCTCATTTTCTGTGGATGCACACTGTGTGCTCCTACCTGTGAAGCAGGAGGTGGGTAGACCTGCCAGTGCAAGACTCTCCTCCTTCAAATGCTGAGCCCTCTGCCTGGGGATGTGGGCACCCTGGGTGCTCTGGTACCTTATCAGGAGGCACGGATTACCCCTCAGCTCCTGGATGGCTATCCACATGATCCCTCCTTCACCAGAAGATAACATACAACTCGAAGTAGGAGACACTGATGGGAAGGAGGACTGTCAGTATAAAGAAAATCACTTAGGTGACTTCGGAGGTTGGCAGGATTTAATGAGGAAAGGGAAATGAGGTTGGAGGAGGAAAATGTTGCTGTAGGGGTTAGGGAACATGTGAGAACCTGAGAAGGTTTCAGCAGGAAGAGAAGAGGGGGAAGTGAAGGGGACTGGAGTGTGTTGCATTCAGAAAAAAAAAGGAGATGTGGAGAGGTGCAGCAAATGAAGAAGGAAGAGAGGCCTGGGAGGTTTAGGAGATTATGGAAGGAAGGTGGTAACACAAGCTAATGGTCATAATGTGGGTTCCTTCGTAGCCTGTCACTTATTTGAATTGGGTCTGTTGTTGATGACAAAATGCATAAAAGCATATATTGATTTCAGGTGTTGCAGATGAAGGCAGATTTGTTGAAGTATGCATACCTGTGCATACAGGGCCCAAAGACCTGCTTTTCCATAGGCTGAGTATGCTTCTGTCTTTGGAAGCAATAAGCAGGTGACCACAAAAAGTGACTTTCTGAAAGTAACCTCCTTGGGGACATCAGTACTTAGAGAAGCACCAGATAAGACTGGAAAATTTTCATTCTCTGGAAAATGGAATCAGACTCGTCCTCATTTCCTACTCTGATTATTTGTCATTTCTTCTTTTTGAATGCTTCTCTTTGACAAAACTAATCAGTACCTAGTGTCCAAACAGCAAATAAGACATACTTCATCACTAACGTATATCAGTGCCTAAAGAGCCTCATGTCTCACACAAGACCTTCCTAAGACTTCTTCTTGTCATTAGATCCGATTCGTAATTCTGACCCACAGATCCACAGCCCTGTTAATTTTCAAATCCGTTTGTTTTGGTTCAGAAAGCCTTTGAATAAAAAGGGCTGCATCCTGACATATTGTCATATCCAAGAATCAACAGCTCTGGCATGTGAAAAGGTCATGCCACCAAGCATTAACATTTCAGAATAGCAAATATAGTAATTCATTTAAGTAAGGATGATTTTTTTTTTTTTTTTCTGCTTGGTAGTAATAGATGCAATAGATGCAGGAGGAAAGACTGGGAAGGATCCAAATCAGGTTCTGTGCCAATGTCATCTTCTTAAAATAGACACCCAGAGAAGTTGAGATTGAATGACTGAGTCATTCCAATAAGCACAGGAAAGTGTTCATGCATGGAAATGAAAGTGTTCATGCATTAAAAGGAAAGTGGAGCTATTGCAGGAGGCAACCATGGAGTGCAAGAACTTAGAGAAGGGGCTCTTTATTGCCACCTCATATGCTTTGAACAAAGTGAATAAATTCCTTCAGAAGAGAGCAGTTCTGTATACTGTCCACGGCTTTTCAGCTTCTCCCAAGCAGGGAAAGGGCCAGAACTGATAGACAGACCCTTGGGCACTGATTCGTCCTACTAACAAATGCCCAGGTACTATTTGTTGGTGGACAAATCATAAGCAAAGGAAAGGACAGGCTGAGGACACCAAAAAGACCATCATGTTCCAAAAATGCCATGTTTTGAGGGGGTTGTATTTAAACACTCTGAAGATTTTTTTCTTCCCATTTGTAGAAAATTTTTGTTCAAAAATCTGAAAATACCTGGGCTCAAGCCTATTCTTGCTAGCAAGAGAGTACTCTTTTCAGCATTAAAATCCTGAATCACTAATGAAGTTGACAATTATGTCCCAACTGTTCTGAAAATACCTTCTGAATACACAGAAACACAGTTCTAGCTAGATTTATTGTCAGTTTAATTATACTTCCAGTTCAGTACAGTTTAACTATGCACTCAGCACATACATGGACTGTAAGCTCATTGGTGCAGAGTCTTTCTTTTAGTTTTGTACAGATCCTGGTTTGATTGAGCCCTCATTTTGATAGGTCATTACTGTCTTACAAAATGGTAGAGCGTGTATCTGTTAGCAAATAAAACAGTAGCATATCAGATGGAATAAGAAATTTTCATCATTTCTTTATTTACCCCATATCTGAATGCTTATTACTTCCAGTACCCTTATGTGCTATGAATATTTTAATTACGTTACAAGCTGCCCTGTGAGTATCAGAACAAGTAGACTCAGGCTTCTTTTGGTTTTGCATCTTCTTGGCTCTACAGCTCCATTGTCCAGCCCCAGCTCGTCTCTGCTAAGTTCCCTTCAAGACCCATCTTCAATATTAAGAAAATACCCTGACACAGAAATGAAAGCAAAATAATTTCTCACATTTTTGGCCATCTGGTCAAATATGGACAAACTGAACGAGACCCAAACTGAAGGGCCAACTGTGTATCATCAGACTAGTCAGCTCACTGAAGAACAATATTTTTTTTGTTTTTAGTTCCAGCTATGATAACTTCCTATCCAAATACCACCTTGGCAACGCAAGGTCAAAAGAAGGAGATGAGCTGCACAGCACATGGAGAGAAACCCATCATTGTCCGCTGGGAAAAAGAAGACCGAATCATTAACCCTGAAATGTCCCGTTACCTTGTTTCCACCAAGGAAGTTGGAGATGAAGTGATTTCTACCCTGCAGGTAGGAAACCAAAGTGACCCATGACTCATCTACATATGTAAGAGTGTTGTTTGGTTTGGTTTTGACAGGGGGGCATGGTTACCTCTGCCCTACAAGGTCAGAGACGCACCACTCCCTCCACCCATGGCACAATCCTGGAGAGCTGGCAGCAAGAGGAGGTAGGAAACCTCTGCATCCCACCCTCCAGAAAAATTACTGTCCATTTTCTCATGCTCCAGAGGCAACAAGAGACTGAGCCTGGCTCACAGCCCCCCATTATTTCTGTCTCAGGAGCAACATGGTTCATTCCTTAGCCTGCCCTTCCTGGAGTGGCACAGCTCAGTTTTGACTGCACTGCTGATAAGCACTGAGTGAATATCTGACCCTTAGTTCTGGTATATGTGCTGTTGCCAGTAGTATTTGGCGCTTACCGGAAACAGTAGCAAAAATCACCAAGTCACCTAGCAAATGGTCCTAGTCTGCATCTTCACTTTCATGACAGGAAGCTGTCTGGTGCTATGGGAACCATACATTTTGGCTTCATAAATCAGTGGCTCATAAATCAGTGTGTGGGCTTCCATAAACTCCTAAGTGGCTGACCTAGATTAGATTGAGGGGCTACATGAGTGGCACTGCTGTCTTGGGGACTTAGGTTTCCCCAGGATGCCATGGAAGCACAGGAAACTCCTGCTGTCACTTCTGGTGTCACTTGCAAAAAGTCAGGATATGACATTGCCCTCAATATACCAGGACACAGATTTTTCCACTCAAACTTAAAATTTTAAAACATGTGTCTTTAGGAAATCTAAAAGAATTCTTCTAAAAATCATATAGATTCTCAGTCAAAAATCTTGATTTTCAGTTTTTCAGTCATACTCTTAAAAACATTTTTACCAGGCTCAAGGTAATAATTCTCTAGATTTTTGGTGATTGAGGTATATATTTTTCTTCACTAGCCAAAAATTGTGTTGGATGTTATCTAATAAAAAATCTGGTTTTGCTCTCTGTAAGAGATCTTTGTCATTGATTTCTATGAGGAAGAATAAATTCTATGTGTGACTTTGTTCATGTCAGTATATTTGTGTTACGGATAATATTTAATTATAGGATAGACCTCTAGACCTCTCTGTTCTCATTCGTCTTATTGACTTTAATAAAATAATGTCTGGATGCACAATGATACTTCTTTTTGGAGGGCTGGAGACCTGCTTGGAGAATTCTCTTCTGAAGCAGTTGTGTACAGTTGTGGCATTCTATGTCTATATGTATGTTACATACAAAAACTTTGACTTCTGAGAGATAAAAGGCACCTAAACCAGAAAAAGTCAGGATTAAGGTTGTCTCTGAAGCTTTTAACTCAATGCTTTTGCATGTGTGCATGATGATGTGATCTTTAGTTGTATACTCAGCTTTTATTTTTTCTGCAGGACCTCTGCCTCAGTCAGGCATGGCTTGGATTTTCTCTGGAGTTGAATTAGGGTTGAGTAATGAAAGACACTGTGTGATGCAAGGCTGATTATTGAAACCACACTTTTCACAGGTGGCCAATAATTGTGTGTTCTTTGTTTTCTAGGTACTTGCCTTGAGCCCTTGGGGTCTGATTTGCAGAAGTACTAAGCTCTCATAGCTGCAGCTTAACTCAGTGGAAGCTGTTATGAACATATGAAATGCTATTTATTGCTAAGGACTCTGAGGAGGGAAAAGAAGGCACTAGATGTATCAAATTGGGCTCTGAAAAATTTTGTTTTCCTATTTTAAAGCTCAGCCACACATGCAACTTAACACAGCTTGACAAGTTACAACATCTCAGACGATAACTCTCCAATATCCTTGTAGCAAGTGGGAAATTAATCTATTTATCTTAACCAATGGTGAATGAGAGTTGTGCTCAAATTACCTTGGCTTTGCTGAGGAATAAAGAACACATGGAGTTACCATGGCTCAGCTAATATGTGGCAACTTGTCAAGCAGTCACAAGCATTATCATATGTCTGGTTCCTTATTTCTCCATATGAAATGGTGGCAATACTCTCCATGATGTCAGGGTTTATGAAAATAAATTCACTCATGTTTCTGAAATGGGTATTACATAGGTGAATGCCACAGAAAAGGCTGTGAGAAAATGAATAAGTCTGTCTTCAGGGCACAGTTTGAACCATGTGCAGTAAATAAAGTCTGGAGCAGCACAATGAACAATGACAAGAAAATGGTATTTGAAATATCTGCTAATTTAAAAAATCCTCTCCCTATTGTACATTGAATGAAGCAGTGGTCCTGTAGAAAAATACCATTATGACCATGTATGTAAAAACTATCTATAACTTTCTATGTTATTAAATAACAAATTGAAGTAAAAGACCACCCAAAATTTTATTATGAGGCAGCATGCTGAATACTACAGGGTTCATCAGCAGTGTTAGAACCTTTATTTCCTCCACACAGACTTCAGCAACTAGAAAAATTTGGAGACAGCAGGAGGCACCACTGTGTATGGAAAATTTCAGCCAATTGCTAAATACTTGGCAAACTCATAAGTAACTGGAAACAAGACTCCTAATGAGAAGCTACGGGAATAGGTGGTGCTCCAATTCCTGACTACACATGTAGAGCTGATAGCCTGCTTCCTCAGCCTAGGTGTTGCTAGTCTTGATAAGTCTCCATATTTTGGATGCTTTATTATGCATACGTATGTATGTGTATAACATGCAATATGTATTTATTACTGTCAAGTAAAACAGTTTGTACATTTTTTTCTTGCACCATACAGAAAAGCTGTTGGTTTATTTTCTCTGTGTGCTGTTCAATCAATCACTTCTTTTCAAACCACCTATAGATTTTGCCAACCGTGCGTGAAGATTCTGGCTTCTTTTCCTGCCATGCCATCAATTCTTATGGGGAGGATCGTGGAATAATTCAGCTCACTGTGCAAGGTAGGAAGAGGACAACATAAGGAAAAAAACACAGCTATTGTAGTACAGTAAGTGTATGCCATCCTCAGAAATCTGTTGGGGGAGGGAGGCTCTGATTCCTAATTTAATGTATTCCTCATTTGTCAAAGAAATGAGGAGCCACATTAAGACGTTCAGTCTCCCATTGTCCAGCATTACAGATGAAATCAAAATAAAAGATAAGTGCAAGCCTTTCTAGTTCTGTAGAGATTAATAAGGAGATATTTTTCTAAAAGGCACTCGCTGACAATCTACTAAAGATACAAAAAATATAACATTTTCAGTAGACATAGTGGGTATGAGGGGTTTAGTTTTTTGAGGAAGCCAGAGAGGATTGCATTTGTTTTTAAAGGACAAATGTGCTTAAAATTTAAGTCTGAAATAAAGCAAAAGCTGTCTGACTTTACCTCTAGAGAAATGTTAAACCCACTGTGGATCTTTAAACAAAATATTTCAAGTTTAATCAGCCAAAATAAATGTACAATGCAAACTCTAGGAAATCTATGTTGCCTGGGGCTGGGTTTCCCCTCCCACAGGGTTTCACTCAGGCAGACAGTAGCAAGTCCTTGGGTGGCTGAGGTGACAGCACGTGAGATGAAGAGCACAGGCAGAACTCAGCCACCAGCCACTGCTTATTTCTGTGCCATGCCTGTTCCAGTGCTTGTATGCCTTTGAGCATGCCCACAACGAAATTCTAGCACTTGCAAATTTCTTTCTACTCACTCTTGATTTCAAGTAGCTGCAGGTGCCAGTGAATGCCAATGGCAGCCCTGTCAAAAAATTTGGGTGGAGTTTGAGGACAGTTTCTCAGTTATACCACTGCTCATTTGCACTGCCTTGACAATTTAAAGGGACAGTAGAATGAGTACAAATGCTGTTTATTTACATGCTGAACTACAGAGGCAGAAAGAGGCTTTAGTGCAATTTTAAACTGTTAGCAAATTATTCTTTTATTAAATAAAGACTTTTACACATAAAGAAATTTTACTCCCTCCTCTCACCACATTTAGCACTTTTAAGTTTAGTATTCATATTTCCACCATCAGGTATTGGATAAAAACTGTAGAAGCATCAATAAAACATGTTGTTCATGGCAAAAATGTTTGCTAGCATGAGTAGTTCAATTTGGAGTGCTTTTAAGTAAATGCAACTCTATGTTGCGTATTCGAAGGAATTCAATATCACATCAGTGACTCCTAGTAAAAAAGTGACTTTTCCTCCCTCTGTTGAGTATTCTTCAGCAGGTGATTAACTGACTCAGGGTACTAATGAGTGATGTGAGAAAATGGCATGAGTAAGCTATGCCAGTGCCACACTCATTAGTGTGATCTTGTTATGAGTACGGGCTTTGTCCTGACTAGAACTGTGCGTGTGTTTACTCAGAGCCCCCCGACCCTCCTGAAATAGAAATCCGAGAAGTGAGAGCACGCAGCATTGCCCTCAGATGGACCATGGGCTTTGATGGAAACAGCCCTATCACTGGCTATGATATTGAGTGCAAGAACAAGTCAGGTAAGAAATCATCTTCCTCTGAAGGAATCTCCATCACTAGTCATTCATCACTGAATTTGTATCGTAAAAGATAACTCATAAATTTAAACTGCCTGATGGAAATTTTAACCACGGTTTATTTAATCTTCCACAGTAATATTTATCTTTATTTGTTGTCTTTTTCTTTTTTTTTCCTGAGCAGAGAATATTATCAATTGTTACTTTTCCCTTTTACCAGAGAAAATCTACACATAAGAGGGACAAATTTTGTTCCAAAACAAGTCATTCTAGGTGACAGCTGGTATGATAGCTTTACTAGCTTTCTTGCTCCCTGTTTTTATATTTTCTCCATATTTTTTACTTTAATTTTCTATGTTTTGGTATAGAAAATACCTGCCTTTGTGTATTATCTTTTCCTGTTGTGCTGATTTTTACAAGTTATTTTCTAGCAATATATGAGTACATGGTATCTTCCCTGTAAAGGCAGCAGTGAAAAAGGGTAGTTACGAGAATTTCTAGATGAAGAAAGCTGTGTGGTAGTTTGCTAAAGCATCATGCAGAGTTTTCAGTAGAATACTGGAAATACTCTGAAGATAAGACCAGTGGCACATATTGACAGGCCAATGCAAGCAGATACGTTTTTGCTAGGTCATCTTATAGTCGCATCAGTGAACATATAATAAAATGAATAAGGTAAATTATTTAAAACAAAACATGACAAAACAAAGAAACAAACAAACAAACAACACATAAAACAAACAAACAAACAAACAAACAAACAAACAAACAAACAAAACCAACCCCCTAATTCAGGAAAATATTACTGTTCTGGTATGTATTAAGCCAAAAAAATGTTCACTGTCTGTTGAAATCTAAAAACATTCAAGGTACATTTGAGCTCTGTTTGTGATGTGAGATCATACTTAAAATTAGGCACACTGAGAAGCACTGTTCCTGAGTCAGGCTTTGAGAAGGGACTAGATAGCAGGAAATAGCTAGATACACAGGAAATAGGAGTGGAACAATGTTTCAATATTTTAAGTATGATTAAAAAGACACTGAGAAATTATACTGTACTGGTTTATATTGGAGTTTGTTACACTATTTTTAAGGTGATAAAGTCCACTAACAGGAATGCTCTGTGTGCTTATCAGTGAAACATTCTGTTTATCAAAGCAACTAATGTACATTTATAGTCTTCTCCCTTCCATTCTGAGATGTAAAAATGTACTTGTTCATAAAATTTTAAATTTGCAAAATTAAAAACAAAAAAAGTCTACCCATCTTTACTAATTTCCATGTCTACCTTGTGGATTTCCCTTGTACTTTACTTAGTTAGGCAAAAATTGTGTGATGCTTTTATTACTAGATAAAATACTTTCAAGAATGTTAAATCATCAGTCACCATTTTTGCATTTTTTTTTTTTCAAATGAAATTGATAATGTACGGGTGAGCATGGTACCCGAAACATTACAAGTGAAAGACCCCCAATGAGGCTGTGGTCAGGAATCACAACTTTGGAGATGTAGACTAGGCAAGGCTTCCTTCAAGGGACACATATATCTGAAAGTTTCTGGGCTTTGTTTTCTTTTTGATTTTTTTCATTTCTTTCCAACCAGCCACCTGCTCCAGAACAGGTTTTCAAAGTCATTCTTGCCTGATAGGCTACTTTCTTACCCTAAAACATCTCTTGTATTCGTGAATCATGTAACTCAGCATAACCTCCGTCTAGGAAGACTGAACCACTTTTCTTTGTTTGAAGCAGTGGAAGAAAGGGATTTCAGAGCTCTGAAACATCTTTGTTAGATTTAGTTCAATGTTTTCAAGTGATCATGCAGAATGTTGGCAAAGATTAAGTGGTAATCACTGTGAACTTGCTTTTCAAAAATATGTCTCTGTAACATGGCAAGATAAATCAATAGAAAGACAACAAATGAAGTGCCATCAGATTGACTGAAAAAAATTAGGATGCTATATAGTGATAGCAGTTAATAAAATTGAAAGAAAGAAAAAATAGTGGATGGCAGAATTGGTGTTAGAGAAAATATTTCTTTGTCTGTATATGAAAATGAATACTAGAGGTCTTGTCCTAAAAAGAGAGGATTATCTTCATCTCACTGCAAACAAAAGAAAAGTTGATTTTTAGAATGTGAGGCTGGATGTTTGGAGAAACTAGGATCAGGTTTTTGATTCCTTGCACACGATGTTTGCCATTAATTAAAATCATCAGGAAAATGAAACACCAAGGGTGGTTACTGAAGAATTTGAACAGGGAAGTTGGGATGAGTTATAACAGAGAAGAGGTAATTAAGAAAACTTCTCACCATTTCCAGATATTATAGTGGCAGAAAAAAGAATTAGGTAAAGCATTCACACTCTAAACAATAAACTTAGGGAACATCCTGCCAAGGCCAAAGGTGTGAACTGCCCAGTTGTATTTAGTGAAAACTTTCTGTCTATGTTGCTTACCCAGAGGACTCAGAAATGGGTTAACAACAGGATGCATCATCTAGGTGTCTCAAGAAGGAAAACTTTTCCATTTCAGAGAATGTTCAGGTGACCATATATCATATATGGACTTCACCATACACTACTGCCCTCACGTATCCGATCTACTCCACCCATGCCATCAGACAAAAAAGACACATTAGTTATGCTCTAGAAGGAGCATAATTGACTGTCACATAGATAGGTGACACCTGTAGGGTCCAGTTGCCATGCCAGAGCAGTGGGAGTAATGAGAGCTCCGCATTTTGGGCTGTTTCTGTGCTCAGATACAATGCCTGTCCATACAGACATGTACCTGCAGCACTCAGACCTGGCCCTTCACTGAAACCACTTATGTGAAGCCATCAGACTTTTCTGCTGGAGGTGTACAAAAAAGTTTCAAGAGAGGACCATCACTTCTGCTTAGCTCCTGACTTGAAGGCAGAGTGCTTTGCACTTTCTTGTGCTCACTCACGAACCCCTGCTCCTTCAGGATGCAGATGCCACCACAGGCCTGGCGGGGTTTTCCCCACAAAACCTTCCAAGGGAGCTGAGGGGTGGGCAGCCAGTTGGGGAGGCTGGGTGCAGTACCAGCCCAGGCCTGGTAGCCGGCAGCCACCGCCCCACAGCAAGACCTGACGAGCAGATGGGCCCTAATTGTCTTCTGCAGAGAAATCCCAGAGCCTCGGCCAGTGTTTCAGGAACGGGCAGAAAGCTGCTGGTTTTCATAAAACCATAAATCTTTCATAGGTCACTGTGTCAGTGTGTGTTTTATATAACACTGCAAAGTGCCTGGGCGTAACATTTTTATGAGTGGAATAAAGAATAGGTTAAAAATTCCACTCTTCTCTCTTCTTTTTTTTTTTTTCCCCCACCAGCTCATCGCTACTTCTTTTCTGTGCTTTTTCAGTCTTTCTAGTTAAGTAGGTTTTAGAGCTCTCTGGAACAACACAAAAAAAACCTCAGAAGAACCAATAGTCAATGTTGAATACCTCACTTGATTACTTACCACAAGAAAAAGCTTTGGGAGTTTGACAGAAGAAACTAAATTAACTTCTTTTCCTTTTCCTTTTCCTTTTCCTTTTCCTTTTCCTTTTCCTTTGCCTTTGCCTTTGCCTTTGCCTTCGCCTTCGCCTTCACCTTTTCTTCGTTTTGTTTTTATTAAGACATTTTTCAAAACTGAAAATAGTTTTGGAGATAAACTGATTAATTTCTCTGTGGACTGTCTCAGTTTTGTGAGATTGCTTTTGTTGGTTTGCTTTTCCCTTCAAAAAGGGGATGCCTGTATCAAAATATATCTTTGAAGTCTATGCATTAGTTGTAAATAAACACTGGAAGCCTATGTTTAGACTACAGAACACTGAGTTTTCATCTCTTTCTCCCTGGTGTGTCACTACTTAATCTACTAAGAGTCACAAGAATTTTTCAAATTTGCTTATTTGTTTTCAGCACCTAACACGTACTAAAGAGTCCCACTGCTCAGAGGTCAGTATTTCAAACAATCAAGTGAAAAATTAACCAATGTATGGACTATATTAAAATAAATCCTCACGATACATGAGGGAAATTTAACACATTCTCCACACCAAGCAGGTCTTTTTTTTAAAATTACTTTCCTGTTGGCGTGGTGCACTGGAACAAAGTCTCTTTCTGTGCTTGCATAATATTTAACACAATGGAGTGTAACTGCTGGCTAAAGTTCTGTAAAATTTAAGAAATTCTGAACACAAGTTGTACCAGTGCTGCCTGCAGGTTACTCCTTTAGAGATTCTGAGAGTATCCTACAGAGGAAGATGTGACAGACTCAGTTACCAAGGAAAAATATATTCAAGTTCATTTGGTTAGCACTTAAATGTCTGATTCCTAAAGGTTTTCTGGATAAACAAAGCCACATGGACAAGCAGACAGGCCCCGTAATGAGCCAAGCTGAAGATGTCGTTGTGACAACTTGTACATCTTTTTGCAAGCTCATATAAAAGAATTTACACAGTATGTGCAAATATTTTGTATCTGAGTGAGCTTTCTATTTTTAAACTAGTCTTTCTTATCTGCTGAGCTTTCTGCGATACTGCCTACAGTGACCTATACTGTAAAACACTCCTGTAGAGCTTCCAATGACATCTCCCAAAGGATGCTGCAGAGGTTAAAGGAGGAACATTGCCTGCAGTAAGAAAGAAATGAAGGATGGCAACTCATAAAAGACATCAAAATGCTTTAAACAGATAGTTTCTATTATTTTGTTTGCAGAAATTGAATGCTTGGATGAAAAGGAAGGGTTCCTGTGTTTAGACGATTTCCATCCTTTTTCCTACTATATGTCTGGAGAATTTATTAAAAGCATAACAGGCAGCATAATAGTAATATAGCAATATGCTCCTTCTTTTACAGATATATTCAAACAGCTAATAGGGTTCTACATTTCCCTTGTATTACACTGCTTCTGCATCCTGACACAAACCAGGGAAATAGTCCTGAAGGGTGCTGAGCCTCCTGCCTAAGTACTCCAAGCTTATGCTCACTGTTCACCTATGGTCTGAGCTTCTGGAACATGGGATCAAACTTTCTGTCTGATCTCTGCTAGTATAAGAGCCCTCCATTCCTATTTAACTCCCTTTCCGCCCTTTGTGGAGCACAACCAACCTTCTTTCCCAGTGAGGATTCCTGTGGGGCAGCAGCTCCCATCTTTTACACAGTTATTCCAATATTGCAATGGTAAAAAGCAATATGTACACTATGTATACATACACACACATGCAAACACACACACACACATGGAGCCACCAGGAGTGCTGTCAAGAAAGGCAATCACTCAATTTGCTTGTAGCAGCTGGAATTATCTGGGTTAATTCAGCATTGGCAGTATCCTGATCTGTGAGACAGTTTAACTGCATGCTTGTGTTAGCAATGTTAACATCATCTTTTAATTGTCTGGTTTATTTCAATCTGTTTTTAAATAGACTCTTGGGATTCTGTTCAGAGGACCAGAGATGTCTCCCCTCAGCTAAACCAAGCCACTATCATTGACCTCCACCCCTCCTCAACTTACAATATTCGCATGTATGCCAAGAATCGCATCGGCAAGAGCGAGGCCAGCAATGAGCTCACCATCACTACCGATGAAGCAGGTACACTCTGGGTTTGTAGCATATAAATCATACTGGGAATTATTGCTCTTTGGTGTGAAGAATCTTTACTTGAAATGCTGCTTATGTTGCTGCAGTTGCATCAAAAGAAATACTGAATTGTTCCCATAAAACATTGTGACTTTGTAACTTCATTGTGCAGGCCTGTAATTAAAGCCATTCAGTGGCATCTAGTGGTCAAAGAAGACATTGTGCTCCAAATTTTCAATGTGGGATACTGGAAATGTCATGCTTATATCTACAGTTAGGCAACTCATTTAATAACTTTCTCTTTTTAGTGGTGGTTCCTCCCCTATGGGTCCTGCGGCTTTCCTTAGATGCTCAGATATTTGTATAAGTAACCAATTTAAGCTACCCCCATTTGAGAACATTGATCTACATTAATCAAATCTCCCATTGACTATTCCATCCCCCAGCTCACCCACCATTTAGTTTTCTGATCACTGTATAAGTCAGTTGGCTGTCATTAATTAGTATCATCCCCCTATTCTTTGTTTCCATATATTCTTCTACATCATTATGGGTTTCTGTAGCAGAAGGAGTACACAGGCATTTTCACTTTGATGTTCAGAGCCACTCTTTTGTGTAATGGAATTGCTGCCTTCCAGAGTCATCTTATTTTTATTTCTCAGGGCTAGCAGAAGTGACAGATGGAGAAGGACAGCACAGCCATGTGCGTGCTACCACATCCCAAGGCCTACATGTGACACATGACAGTGAAAAAGACTTATGGGAGAAAATTGAAGGGCTACAGCTCACTGTTTCAGCAATTAGGAATGAAAATGTTGAATGACCATAAATATGTCTGCCAAGAACACATTGCAATTATATACAATCTACAAAGGTGTACAGTTGTGAGTAACTCAGCTACAACACAGCCAAGAAACAGGGTGGAGTTACTCTGAAAAGTCTTGATCAGACAGGAGCTTGCTCAGTAGTATTTGAAAACACATTTTTATCTCGCTAATTTTATTTTTCCTGTTATCTTATGCTTAGTTAGCAATGCTTCCTTCTTTGGGGATTTTGAGAGGAAAACCATAATATGAGTGTGCGGGTGACAGTGTCCTGGCAGTTGACCTAGACTTGAAATACTCGGTGAATGATTTTCAGTTTAGCTCATATGAATACAACTTTGCATTATAATCCTCACTAATTTTTTCTGTGGATTAATTTACTGCAATGAAAATATAGCCCTTTTCAGAAGAACATGGTTTTGGTTCTGAGAGGCTTTTTGAATAAGACCAGGACACAAGGGCTCACAGTGCGAGACAGAGTAAGCAGGAGACAACATGAGCTGCATTTCTTTTTTTTCACCAGGTTTCTTTTTTCATTCTAGTGGAAAGAAAATAATGAAGAATATTCACATTTTTACAAGCCTTCAGTGAACAACTTTATTAACAGTGAATAGTTTCTTTGCAAAATACTTATAATTTTATCAGGGTTTTTCTCTTTCTTAAATGCTAAATCACTAGAGGAAACAGACTGTCCCTTTTCTGGTCAGCATCATCTGTAACCCCAAAATGCCCATCCTTCTTTGTGCATATTCATCAAAGTAGAGGAATGGGTCTTGGATCTACTCTCTCATTCTCTTTCATTCACCCATGCTTGGAATATTCCTTACTGAGTTTTTCCTGACTGATAATTAAGTTGTCAGGATGAGTAGCTGGCCTTGAAACTAAATAAAAAAGAAAAAAAGCTTTCCCATGAACAGGGTGGAACCTTAACATCACGTTTCATTCAGTTCTTTGTAACCAAGTTTCAGAATAATTGATCCTTTTGTTACTGTCTTATAAGGAGCAGTCTTTTTGGAGAAAAAGACCAGCAGTGTGGAACTGTATTCATAAGTCACTGATCTACCTAGGGAACAACTGGAAGAGAGGAGGTCAGGCTTAGACAGAGTATGTGATGTTTATCTCCTGGGTTTTGCTTTCACCTGGTGTACAATGTGCAGGAACATTATTTTTTGATCACTATTTACTTCTGTTCTCTGGTTTTATTTACAAGAGGAAACACAGAATAGCATGGGTACAGGAAGCAAGAGAGAAGGTAATGAGAAGGAGCAAAATAAAGGTCCAAGAAAGATAATATAAAAACTGAATAACTCAAATGATGTTATTGGCAAAAGGGTGCAGATTGTGTATCGCATATTACAGTGACCTGAGTCACCCAGCACTAGCTATTAGAAGGAAGACTTTAAAGGGTCTCTGTGGCAAAAGGATAGTCAAGCCTGGCATGATTTCAAAGCTTGTAGGCTGCATCATTCCTTCAACACAACCACAGTTAGCTCCTGTTTTGTAAAATAGACTGCAAGTACATACTTGCGCTAACGCTTATCAGAAAAGTAAAAGCATTATGGCTGTTCTTTAATACTGAAATCAATAGAGAAAGCTGGGACATCTGGGTTTTCTTTCTGTCTTTGTCCCAAACTCTATATGACATTAACTATGTAATATAAATTACTTCCTATTTAAGATTTCACCATGGTATACTGGAAACAGCTAACCACTCAGGTCCATAAACCTTTTGGAGGTCTTTCAAGTAGAAGTTAAGATTTTGTGGAGCACATTTTAAGCCTCATTTTTAGGATCAAATGCTTTACTCAAATTCCACTACATTATAACGAATCTGGAGAATACATGTTTGTCTATGAGGCACAGAATCAAGGACAGAATTCAAAAATTCATAGATTCATTTTTGCCAGTGAACTTTTTCCTTTTCTCCTTCCTGTATGCAAGGGGAATGGAAATAAAGTTCTTTCAACCTTTGGAAATTTTCCATGTGAAGGACAGTCAAGAATAGCATAGATTAGGGCATACTTAACAGCTTAAACATACTATAGGCTGTATTCTGGGTCTCTCTGCTTTCGTCATTTAAAGCAAAATGTTCTGGTTCCTTTCACTGCAGCTGTCATTTACTGCTGCTCCACCTCTAACAGCCCCATCTTACCCTTTTTATTGCTTTACTTCCTTTGTCATGCTATTAAACTTAATTTAATACTTTTTATTGAGGCAATATTCTGCATCAAGGGAACCCTCTACAGTAGCTTGAGATTACTCTGTTCCTTTTTCCAGATCTATCTTTTACAATGATTTACCTCACTGAGCAAGCAATTTACTTCACACCTCTCTGTTCAGTCCCAGCCAGTTCTTGATCTGCTTTGTTGCTGCCCAGCTGACAAGCAGGTTCCCCTAGACTCAGGGCCTTCTTTTCTTGTTTGCCTTTAAAGCATCATGCACATCTTTGGCAGTGTATCAATAGAAAATGAAACTCCTTCTGACTCAAAGAGGAGCTGCAGCATGCTTTTTCAATTTTTTGTCTGATTTCCATACTGAGATACTTACACTGTGGAGGGGGAAAGGGTGAAGCGTGCATGTTTTTGTGTATAAAATATTTGATATTTGACTGAATGGGAATCTGCAGTGAACAAAGGGGAATCAACTGGAAAGTCTGTGACATGATGAAGCCCAACTGAGGAGCTTCTGTCTCACCTGCTTTCGAAAGGGTTCTGTTGCCTTTCCATCCCCTACAGGGTTCTGACTGCTGAAAATATATCTTGCTTATTTACAAAACAGAAACAGCATTGTGAGTATATTACTAAACAAGAAAGGTCACTATTGTTCACTCTTATTTGCCAGGCTGCTGTGTTTTGGCATGTATTTCACTGTTGGCCAGAGAAGACACCTGAATAAGGAAGATGCTATGCTGTGGTTTTGTTTGATGAAGTGGTACCTTCAGTTTTCCATGTGACATTGACTCAATCCAAATCTTTGTGATGCTGATGTGTTAAGTTGGTGCAAAGTGCTAAATTCTGTGTACTTTGAGGGCCAGTTTTGATCCATGTCTCTTCTCTCTTTGCAGCTCCTGATGGTCCACCTCAGGATGTCCAGCTTGAGCCTATATCTTCTCAAAGCATTAGGGTCACCTGGAAGGTAAATACACACAGCCAAGAATATAGACTCTGACAGTATTTTGGGGCATCCGAAGAGGTTTCATTGATGGCAGTATTATAACCACTGTGGATCAGTTATTTTATGCAGGAGAGACCTTGCAGATACCTTTCCTGACAAGTCTTATATTGGCCATTAAGACTGGTGCATTTATGCAAAGAAAGAACCTTCCATTGGAGAGTAACAGCAGCAAGTGCTTGCCTGTACTGAGGACAATAACATTTTCTTCTTCCTTGTGATTTCAGAGATGTGCTATGTGTTTGGAAAATAAGCACTATAGTATTTCACTGTGGTTTTGGGCAAAATTTCCCCAAACCATCGGAGCCTTAATGAAGGCATGTCTTCATAGTGTGACCAATACAGTGTCTCAGTATAGTCCATAGGAATTGATGAATTGTCATGGACTGTACTCATAGAAAAACTGGTTCCATTCCTTTTTCTAGATTTTGCCAACCACAGAACATTTAAAATACTTTCGATACGATATCAGAGGAACTTAAACCATGTTTTAAATGGCTTTGTGCTATATAGTGCTTGTACATTGTAGAGTACAGAATAAAACTATCTAATTACAGTAATGTAATTTTAATATGAACGGCAATTTCCAAATTGTATTGAGCAATCCTATATTTAAGATTCTGAAATATGTAATATTAAGTGCTGTAGTAGGGTGGTGACATAGTAGCCATTAATTTCAACAGTGATGTTAATTACTCCCGCAAATGTGCATAATGTGTATTTGCCCCATGATTTGGACCATTCAGAAGGTCAGGAGAGTAACAGTAAGGTGTTTCTTCTTAACCATATAAATAACTGTGGGATGTTTTTTAATTTATTTTTTTATTTACACAATAAATAACCAGCATGATCTCCTGTCAGTTTTGAGTTAGTTCCTGAAAAGACAGGTTTATACAGTACATGATCACTGTACAGTCCAGGTGGACATATAACTATTGAGATGTACAAGTGTTACAGAGAGACCTCAGTTGTCAAGAGTTTTTTCCTAATTCAATGGTGTTTTAAAAATGGGGCATTTAAAATTCTGTTTCAAAGAGACATTTCAGTATTAAGCTTCACAAGCAGCAGTCATTATCAGATGTCTTATGCACAGGTCATAAATACAGTGCTGATTCATGGATTTTTGTCCACATCTTAAATTTATATCAGTGTTGGTTTTCATAAAATAGTTTCCAAAAATGAAAAGCATGTGATCACTAGCCACAGGATTACCTGGTGGTTGAAGAGAAACACAACAATGTACTTACAAACCATGGTTTAAATGCAACACAGAGTCAGTGAAACAAAGGAAGTAGCTATTGAAGCAATGCAGAGTGTACAGTGATTCTCAACAGCTGAAATAAATGCTTAATAGTTTGTTTCTTTTTAAAGCACTCAAGAAGTGTGGCTGCCATCAGATTTAGTCAGCTATGACCTCCAAGCTTCTATGCATGAACTTCTTTTTATGGATGTATGGGTAGGGAGATTGAGAGGCTTTGCTTGCTTTTTAAAATTCACTTTGGCGGATATTTTCAACAGCAACAAGAGAAGATAGGCACAATTGGTTCACTGCGGGAGTTCATAGCTGCCATTTGTGATTCTGAAGATTTGTCATTAAATTTTATAGATGCAGATGTGTGCAGGCAACTACAGGACAAACAAAATTTCCACACCTATGTTTCAATAACATTGTCTAAAATATGGTTCAATTTGTACTTCCAGGACATTCCAAGTGCAATTTAGTGTCCTGATCTCTAAGTATTGTCTGGAGAGTAGAAGCATATCAAAGGAACAGCTGGAGTTTTATTCTCAAGATCATGTTTGGAATTTGATTTGTGAATACTTGTCAAGTAATTGTTGGTATCTAATATAACAATATAATCACAGAAATGAGCTATGTATTGAATACAAACTCCATTGCCCTGGCAAGCCTCATGTACTGAGTATAGAGATGGATTTTAACAACTGCAGAGAGCTTAAGGTGTGAGCTGCCTGTGACTTTGGAAATGCCTGCTTGTACCCATGCAGCATATATCCAGATCAGGAAATGTGAGTCCGTGCTCCCAGAAAGCACAGACAACAAAAGGCACCAGTGGCACTTCACCAAAATTCTCATCATTATGATCTTTGTGTTGTCAAGCACTTTGTGTGCTGAGCCTGAAAAGTCTTTGCCTTGACTGTCATTGCTTTATCTGCTGGGAGGTTAGCTCATCTGATGGGTGCTAAGTTTCTCTGTGGTGCTGGACATAGTTGAAACTTAATTGTTTTCTTGAACTCAAATCTCCTTTGCAGACAAAGGTGAGGTCACTGAGATGCTTTCCTGAAAGGCTTGTGCTTGTGTTGTCCTACCTTTACTAGAATGACAATTTGTAACAGCTGATTAAGAAGTGCCCCTAATGAAGAAGTCTCAAGCCAGGAGTGAAGCATTTAATTCCCTTGAACTATTGCAGTTCTATCCTGGCCAGATAAGTTTTAGTCCATTACTCAAAAAGGTACTTTAAGATGGTCCCACAGCCAAACTGTATTCTGGTCCCATGATGAGTCTTCACTTTTGGGGAAGTGCCTCTGATGCACTGCAGTGCAGATGGCACTTATTGCATTGTGCAATGCAAAATACTTGAGAATAAAGAAGTACTCATGAGATCAATTCTCCATTGTCATGGAGGCAACAAAAGGAAGAAAATAAACTCAGTATTAACCTGATAATTTTTATTTTGGAGGCATGTGGAGCTTTTGCCATGAAAATCCATGATGACATTGTACAAAAGAGACTGCTGAGTACCACAGTTTTATTTAAAGTTGACAAACCTCATTTAAATACAGATAGTGTCAATAACAGCAAAAGGAGCAGAGGATAACATATCAATTATCTTTTACTTCATATTAAGTTCTATTTCTGTGGCTTGCTACAGTCATTAATCTTCTTTAAAGTTTCTCTTAGCCCAGTTTTAAAAAATCCTAGTTAAATAAAGTTTTATAGGTCTGTGATCTATTTAATCCCATTCTTATGTGTTCACATAGAGCATTGGGTTTCAGATTGAATTTTTAAATAATACTCAGCACTTTGGATAGTTTAAAATGGTGTAAAGAGAATGGGAATTAAATGGAAATTCTCATTTAGAAAAGAGCATGAAAGCATTCATTATTTTTTCTTGTAGTACTTTACAAGGAAAATGGACCCATTAAATTTAGGCTTGGGAAATATTCCTTCTCTTCTTTATGCATATACACATGCACACAATTATAAAATGTCGTACTTTAAAAAAAGCCATTGATAGCCTATTTTACAAATATTGGATTTTATGAGATAAGCAGTAAGATAATGAACTATAATTTACTTTTTTCATAATATTCTGTGACTACTGACAAGGTTAACAATATTTCTCCCTACAAACACTTTGTCATGGGCAAATGCTTCTTCACTGAATTTTCTACCAAAAATATTTCTATACACAAAAAGGTATATATATCATATATGATTTATTTATGCAAAAAGTAAATCCAAAATGACACATTTAGATAGTACTAACAAGGAACATTGGAAGTTTTGTAGAGTAGAACATATCAATGCTTTGTTCTGAAGTGATTATGAGCTTGGTTTATACTGTCTGATGTTTCAAAGTAAAATAAAAGAAAAAAAAAAAGTCAATATTTTATTTAAAGAAAAAATTACCTCGGCTTACAGTTATTATAATGATGTTTCATGAAATTGCAAAATTTACCATTTCATTCCAATTCAAAATGAGAAAGTATATGATTGCAGAATTCCCAGTGTAGAGACTGTTCTGGCTATAGTCCTGCTCTGGAACATTTCAATCCATAATAAATGTATGATTCAGTTTTATCATTATGTTCCATCTGTTTTACAGTATATGTTTGTTCCAATATATGTGCTAAATGCTTCTGTGATCTATTATGTACAAGGTCACTTTTTCTTGGTATACATGTGCATGCTTTAATGTATGTACATACAGCATCTTAATGTGTGCTGTATGTTGCAGAAGGCCATGTATGCCATTCACAAAACAATAAATTCACTATATTAATATTATGTGGTGTGTATGTGTTTTAGGCATGTTGCTTGTAGTTTCAGTGTGTGATGTGTGTTTGGCAACAACTTTTCTTCAAAAGCCACCTTTGGTAACTCGTGGGAATGTTCCAGTTGCAGCCTGTAGGAGATGCTTTAGATCTTGAGATGTGCAACAGTTCACATGCTAATGTTTGAGACAAGAAATCTCCATGCAGACTGTTAAGTGATTGCCAAGCTGTGACAGAAGCCAACATTGACAGAGAGAAGTGATGCCCTGGCACGATTAAACTGGTGCCTCCACACTGACACACATTTAGAAAAGAGACAGTGACCTGCGATGTTGCCTAAAAGCAGTCCTCACTGTAATAACACTTGAGTTGACTGTCACTTTGTCAAACTGTTTGTCCTTTAGTCAATTTAAAATGTTTATATTATGTTAGTCCAATATTTTTCCCCTTCTCATCAACACTGACAATATTCATATAAATATGAGGTATGCAAAACATTATGGCTAGTAACAGAATTTCAAATCCTTCAACTAATGAAACAATTCAGCAATGGAATATTTAATTATTCAAATGTGCTAAAGTTGTTTTTTTCCCAGATTGAATGAAACAGCTTTATCTTATGAAGATGTTTGAACCTCAAACAAACAAACAAAAAAATCTGACCTTAGTTTTCATGCCATAGTCCAGCTTAAAAACACACCTTTTGCAATAATGTAAAGATCATGAAGCCATGGAGTTCTTCAGAATAGGTAACACATTTGCAAACAAAGTGTTTTGATAATAAAAGATCTACATGTTTCTAAAGACATTGTGGGGGGTGGGAGGGGTGTTTAATCGACAAAACATAGAAATTATCAAACAGGAAACAGTTAAACTCTTAGATTCCAAAAACAGAGTTCTAATTCCTGCAGTGACTTTACAAGGTGCTCACGATCTGAATCTCCTAATTCAGTCATCTAGCTCTGAAGCTAGAGCACCATGCTTGCAGAGAGCTTATTGGTGCCAGAGTAACTGCAATAGCACAGTGGAAACTGTATCATTGCTTCAAGTTTTGTTTCTGTTTCTGAAGGCAGGAGGGAGAAAAAAAAAAGGAGATAATTGTATCAGACATATACATCCAGTGATACATTTGAAATACAGAGAATGTGCTGTTTTTTGCAGAGCAGTGATTTGTTGGTAGTGGATGAAAGGCAAATCCCGTTCTGGTTTTATTAGTTCCAGTGAGACTTTAGTCCAGGGAACTACAAAATTGCTGAAACAGACGGGTTTTGTGGCAAAGAATGTTCTTCTTGAGAAAGTGTTCCTCAGTAGATTTGATGAGATATAGTAACGACAGAAATTGTTGCCCCTCCTAGTTTAAGTCATTGCTTATAAACTGCATCACAAAGACCTTTATATGGGTCAGTGGAATAGGTGAGTTGTGGGTATCTGGTGGGAATTTGAAAGAGGTTTGAAGGATTTGAAAGAGCTTTTTGTCCATGAGTTATAAACTGTGCCTCAAATTTTTATACTAATTATACGTCGTATGTGTAGAAAATCAGACAGGAACATTATCACATATTGAAATTAGTCCAGTATTATTTGAATGGAATTGTTTACAATCCTTGTTTTACTCTAGGCTACATTTTATATTGCAGAGTGCAGAAATTTTTTCCACTACTCAGATACAGGGAACCTTGCACCAAGACTGAGAAATATGGTACATAATAATTATGGCCAGCCATTTTGTACTGTCTATATTCTTGAATGCCAGATATTGTACACCTTGTTCTTGCAGCTAGTCAGTATGCAAATCCCTGCTTTCCAATTCATTATTGCCTTCAGCACTCATTATCTAATCATCTTTCCACACTACACACTGAATGAACAGAAGCATATTTCAAAGCACAGCATAAAATTTTCCTAATGCATCTAGCTGAATAAACTTAAGTGACTGACTTCAACAGATCAATAAATGCCTTACTAAAGATTTAGCAAGTGAATGGTAGGGGCTTCTGGCAAAAAACATGATTAGTAGTGAATGGTAGGCCTATAATGCAAATATACCCTTATCAACTCAACTTTGATTGATTAACCTGATAAGACAACAAAACATTATAACTTCAAATTATAACTCAAGAATGTCTCCTTATCAGATTTTTCTGTGTATGTGCCATTTAAAGGTCTTTCTTTTACATAGGAATGCACAAACTAGTACAAAATGCACCTGAAATGTATATATCATGGTAAAAAGTTACTGCTTCATGTACTGGGAGTATTTTCTAATCGTTGCCTAGAAATAGACTTGCATTCAGTAAGAAAAAAACTTAAGTGGAACAAATTGATTTTTGAGACATACTTATGTAATCTTTCATATTCTGTTTAGGCTCCAAAGAAGCACTTGCAAAATGGAATTATTCGTGGATACCAGATAGGTTATCGGGAGTACAGTGCAGGGGGCAATTTCCAGTTCAACATCATCAGTATTGATACCACTGGGGACAGTGAAGTTTATACACTGAATAACCTGAAAAAATTCACCCAGTATGGCATGGTAGTCCAGGCTTGCAACCGGGCTGGAATAGGACCTTCTTCTCAGGAAATCATCACCACTACTCTTGAGGATGGTAGGTCCTTGGCAAACAGCTATCATGGGACATAGAATTATTTCTTTTTACCTTGTTACATTTATTGCTTGATTAGTAATAATTATAGTGGGGATAATAGAAGATCAGACTTAACAGGTGTTAGATATATAGACAGCTGGATGGGAAGAGACTGGCCAATAAGCATGTACTAATTTCATTGGAAGACATCAAGAATCATCCAGGTAAATAACTATAACTCTATTAATGTGATCTGTCCTGCTGTGAATGATATTAAGACCATAGCTTTCATTAAGAAGCCTATTGCTTTGGTGTTTACACATTTTCAAATTTTGTGATCTTATCAGAGCTTCATAATGATCTCATCACAGCTTTGAGAAACTAAGAAGTAAAACTCTAAAGGGTGAAGTGATAATCTTAATTTTGTTGACTTTCTTTTGTTTTCAGATGTATCTGCTGTGAAACCTGGAACTCTTGTACTGCACCATCTCTTATCTTGTCAGCCTAAAGAGATATATGTTTTTTTAACGATATCTAAACTAATGGGAAAAAAATCATTGTTATTTCAGACAAAATTCAAACTGTCTAATCCAAGGAACAATTTAGATTTTTGGTTTTTTTTCAAACTCCTTAAAAAGCACTTCTCAAACAGTGAGAGGGAGTCCTCTAGTGGAAAAAGAGAATGATTCCACTTTCTAAAAGAAGCCAAATATTTTAGCAGAATATAAAAGCAAATAATAATGCTAAATGATTGTGTTGGTCAGATTTTCAACTACCATAAATTGGCATCAGTGTACTGAAGTCAGTGCCAGCTAGGAATCTGACTTTTTAAACTGAGGAAACGGAGCAGCACAAATCTAAAATTCTCAAGAGCTACAGATTCTGAGGCATACACTTTATGAAAGGCTGGTGGTTTTCATTCACTTTAAGTGTTTTTAGGCCTAGAGAAATCACTACAAGACAGAAAGCAATATACTCATACATGCATATATTTTCTATTATGATAAATATATTTTTTTTCTTCAGATGTAAGCATGCTTACTTTTCCTGGCAACATTTTGTTGGTCATTACTCAATTTTGGGGTCCCTCTCAGAATGGAAGACATCATGAGCTTTAAAAGCAATGGCAAAAACTAATACTGCTGTATTGCTTTGACACTAAATGGCCAACAAAAATGCCTTAGAATTGGCCAGTTTTTTCCAGTTTTTCAAAATGTCAGTGAAAATATTTTATGAACATGTTTGCCCTTATTTTAGAGACACATAAGAATTGTCCAGAAAGATGCCAATTTGGCTGCAGATTAAAAAAAAATATATGTATTTAAATTGCTTACAGAATATTATGCATATTTCAGCACTAATATACATTTCTTTTTCAAAAGAAGTAACAAAAAAACCTATTAAAAGACTAGTCAGTAAGTGGGGAAACAGTACATCAAAAGTCGTTCCAGGGAATCAGCTGCACTTGCAGAAACATGTGGACTGTAGCAGAATAAAGGTTTTGCATTGTGAACAGTGTGTAACTGCTATTTAAATAATGGGTGGTAGGATAGCAAGGAAAATTGAAAGTGTAGCTGAAGGGTAAATATTGAATTGTATTGACTTAAAAATGGTGAATATGTTATTGCAGTGCCCAGTTGCCCTCCAGGGAACGTGCAAGCCACTGCCACATCACCAGAAACCATCTCTATTTCTTGGTCAACATTGGCAAAAGAAACCCTGAATGGGATTCTGCAAGGATTCAGGGTTATTTACTGGGCCAATCTCTTGGACGGAGGTGAGAGAAATCAAGCTGTTGCCAAGTAACAACCTATACGTGTCCTTTATACCATTTACTCCCTTCTGTGAAGACACTATACTTCCTTTTGTCTCTGGTTTAGAGAAAGCTTCACCTATCTGTGAAGGAAGCCATTTTCTGTAGAGCTTTAAGGCCTTGAAAAGCTGCCTGTAGGGGGCCTCAGGGAAGGCTTCCATCGTGGGTTTGCAGCACTCCATAGACCCACCATAGTACCTAGAATGACCTGAAATGACATCTTAATTACCAGGTCCAGCAGGTTTCTGTTATGAAGAATGCTGATACGAACCTAGAGCATACCTGCCCAGTCCTGTATTTTAATTTAGTTTGGTTGGTTATCTGTTTGCTTAGCTAATTGCCTACTTGAGAGGTGATTGTCTATTTTTTTTGACAGGATGCATATAATCTCCATAGCTGAGGGTAAAAGAAGGAAGCATTTTAGGAAAATGCTTGTTATTTTCATGCCAGAATCTTCTGTTGCACTTATGTTTTGTGCTCTTAGCATAATTCCTAGGAAAACAGACTCCTGAGCAGAGAATGAGTGAAATAATCAAAGGAGAAATGAGATATCTTACTAATCTGCTGTTTATCACAATGCTAATTCCTTTCTCGTAAGTTTAATATTAGTAGGTTTGAGATGCACATGCCTTTATTCCTATTTGCCCTGACAAATTTTCACAGGTCTAGGGCAATGAGCTGTTTCCTTCCTTTATTTTCATCCATCAGAATCATAGTTCACTTTCATATGCAATTGCCTTGCAAATCCTGGCCTCTGTTTGCGTGGCAAGGGGAACCGGGAGTGGAATGTAACCAAGAGGCCCATTGTAACTGCTGGTAATGTTAGATCCAAAAATATTTGGAAATAAACCAATAATTCCTTTGTACATTTAAAAATGAAGATGAAAAATATATGAGAAGCATACACAGAAAAACAGACATGCCGGACATAAAAGTAAATGTTTTCAGTGATACTTGTAGTCTTTGAATCAAAGCCTAAGTAAATATTATCAATGTATGTTTAAGCTCTTATGTGATATCCTTCAACATGATGAAAAAGATGATATTCATGGAGTGCTTAAAACTGGATTTTCTTCATTTGTTCAGATTTATTTTCTGCCCTAAATATTTTTAAAGCTTTTTTTGCCATATGGATCATGCTTCTTAGCTTGCTGCAAAAAAGATTCATATGAAGTGCATCATCTTTTTGCAAGTAAATCTGGTTTTACTGTGTTTAAGTCTATTGTTAGCTGATATTACTGCCTTCAAGTGCTTTGCAGCAACACTTGCTACATATTTAAAATAAAGGGGCTTTTTTTTTTTTCCTTATGAGAAATGGTCTTTCTCAAAACCAGAAAATCTTTATGAAGATAACAGACTTTCTCGTTTTTGCTTTAGGGAATGTTTTGCAATAATCTTTTCTTCTTATCTATTCTTTATGAAAAATCTTATTACTTGTAGAAATTTTTGATTAGTTTTCCTGTATTTAAAAAAAAATGCAAAAAAAAATTCTGAAAATGAAAACTGAGTCTGCTTTGTATGGTAAGAAGACAAAACACAAATGAATTTATTTTAATTTGTTATAATTCATTGTTATTTTGTAATAATGAAGCATTACTTCTCTGGTACAGTCTTTAATCCTCAAGATTTCCACAGCAGTTATCAATAGCTGGGAGAAGGCTGAACTTGGCAATAACTCAGTATCTCTTTTATTCTGTAGAGCTAGGAGAGATAAAGAATGTCACTACTACACAGCCATCACTAGAACTTGATGGCCTGGAAAAATACACCAACTACAGCATTCAGGTGTTGGCTTTTACACGAGCTGGAGATGGAGTGAGAAGTGAACAAATTTTCACCCGCACTAAAGAAGATGGTAAGATGTTAAAACATTTTCCATTCCTATGCTCATGAAATGTTTGTATGTCTCAGGCTTTCAAAACAGTGCAAATATTGTACACAGACATGCAGAGGGAGATTTCTATCTGGAGGTCTTGATTTAGGAACACATGGAGAGGAGTATGTGCCCACAGCTTTGAAAACAGTCTGTTTCAAAGACTCCAGTTCAGGTGAGCCAGAAGTTTGTAGATAACTCTAATGATCTGAGCAAGTCTGTCTTTATTTTTTTTTTTTCAAATACTTCAAGATTTTATTTGAGAATTTTGATAGGGTTTGAGTTAATTCTTTTGAAGTAATTGAAAATGGGGAAAAGAGGAGAGACTATCCTGGGATGATCTTATATAACTTATGGATTTCTAAGAAGATTTTTTTTTCCCGTATATTAAAGAAAAAAAAAAATCCTCCAATCACCTCTTTCCTCAGAAGCAAAATGAAGATCAAAAATCTTCTGCCTTTGTTCATAGACAAAATTTAAGTCCTAATGCTGAAAGTTTAAGAAAATTTTAATCACACACTAGAGAATTCATAATGACTTTCTTGTAACTTTAACTATGGGAATCACTTCAGGTTGCCTCAGTAGGATGCCACATACTGATCTGTTTCTCAAGGACTAGAATTTCTGATTCAGGGAGAGTTTTGTCCCTAGCCTGTTAAATGCCCTGAAAAGCCCATGAGATGCACAAATGCATCTTTAGGTCCCTAAAATTTGAAAATCTAAATCAAGAATGTTTTGGCAGAAATAAAAATGCACACAGTCCTAGCAATGAAGTTACTTGAATAATGTTTGATTAGTAAATTCTCCTGTGACTTATGCAATGCTTTTTAAAGGGAATTTGGCAATGGATCTTTCTTTATTACTTATCTTACTTATAGTTTACTGGTCATTCATGAACATATGAATATATTTGTCATTTTTTTTAATTTTTAATGAGATTTACAAAAGTGCCAAGAGAGTAAGTTCAATAGATTAATTGACTTGATGAACATTTGGTGCGTTTTGCCAATAAAAAAAATGACTTGATAAATGTTATTAATTTTTCCCAAGAAAAAATTAAGTCACTAGTTCTAAAATTTACATACATTGTTAGGTCAGCTGGCCACAACTGCAGTTATATCCAGGGCATGAATTATAAATGAAAATTGGACTTCTAAAATTTTATTTTACATTGTCAAAAGAGGTATTTGTTCCTCATTTTGTTCTCATGTGCTTAATACCTTCCATTACTTTGATCAAAGCTGAATTTACAACATAAAAAGTAAGTGAATGTCTTATAGCTGAGAAATGTGAGGAAATTTAGGCATATAGCGATGTTGGTTTAATGTAGGTCTACTTCCTGGTCTTCCTAGATGTAGGTATCACTGAGATCCTGCATCAGCTTGCAAATAATGGCTTTATTTAAAACTGTCTCAAGGTACCACACCAAATCTGAAACTGTCAAGAACAATGTGCTCAGCTATAGACTTGTGTGTCTTAAACATGGAATGTTAGGTCATTCTGATCCCACCCTAAAGTCCTTTAACAACTACTTTGGAGCACCTAGGTCCTGAGTCAGATGCTCTTGAGATACCCAGTCCTTAGAGATGAAAAAATAAGGGAACTGTAAGATCTGCTGCTGCATTTTCAAGTTACGTTTTGTCAAGCAGATCCCAGCATGGCAACATTTCCTTGAATACTCTCTGAACACAAATGTTCTCACCCTAGAGCCTTGGGACTTGGACTTAAGCCAGTAGCAGGCAGGAGGTTTATCCCACGCTGCTCCAGGAGCTCAAGGAAAAGCTGGTCTCAGGGTGATAGAGTTCATGTCAGAGCACCCCTGAGGACAGCAAGAATGTGTCTTTGAGCAGCATTTTAGCCTGCTGCCTTATGTGTCAAATTAGCCAGCCAGTCCAGTGTTGAGGGACAACAAGGATCATTCTGGAAGAAATTCCTGAAAAGCAGCCTGCAGAGACAACCATGAAGTGCTCTTCATGATGCATATACTGGAGAAGTCAGAACGGCTGTTTGGGAATGCCGTGCACTGGTTTCTGTTGAGCTAGGAATTTGATGGGACCTGCAGGCTACCAAAACTTGCCTGGCTGGGTGCAGACAACATCTTGTTTGTGTGTGAGGTTCCATCAGCTTTTGGATTTGATCAGAAGTAGTGCCAATGGTACATCTGTCTCTCATTTGGGACAACAAAAATGTGATGTACTTGCTCCTGAAAGGCTGCTGACACCTCACCTCTGCTCTAAAGAAGATGAGATACATCTTGAACACTGCTGATATTTACTAACCGTTCCTCCCAAATTTATGGTGATGAGGACTCCATAGCCTCCCTAAATATTCTATACCAGTTAAGAATCCACCATAATGCAATCCACCATAATGCAATGTTGCAAAATTATTTGGGTACTTCTCTCGATCCTGCTGACCAGGGAGAGCAACAGATAACTTGCTGCTCAATAACAGTATTTCCTATCTGAAGGGTTACTGTGTCCATTGCTCGCTCCCCCAACACATATAGCCATTCATCTCCTACAATCTGTCTCCAGTTTGCAACAGTTCTGAAACACTGGAAGCCCAAAATATGTTTTTTTCTTTCCCACCCACGCACCTCTTTCTAGTTTGCTTTTTCCTAATTCTTTGCATCTCTTTTCCACTCTCCCTTTCTGAGATCAGACAGGCCCTGAGATCTGGGAAGCACACAGACTCTGACCATATTTGGCTGCTGTGCAAAGGCTCATCTCCCATCTTTAATCCTCCTGACAGTTCAGCGATAATTCACCCTGAGGCAGAGTGACTAACCTTTACAGATGTCTTCTGGTGCCTTGCAGTGGTTCCACTCATTAAATCTTTTGTCCAGAAAACTAAACTGATAGGTGTTTCCAGAAAATACATTTATTTCATGTTTTGTTTCAGCTTCACAACATTTTATTAAAAGTAGCAAAGGTTTAGAGTGGAATACATGAAGGGTTGTAGATAAACATAAGCCAAAACCAAAGTCCTGCATTTAAATATTCTTAAGACTCTGGATATTAAATGGCACAAGAGCCTTCACATTGCCATACAATATGTATCTAACAGGTGCCTCATTCCTCAGAAAGAATGGACACTTCAGTAATTTTCTAAGGAAAAGAGGCTCCTGTAGAGGATTATTCAGTAAGATTAATTTCAATGTACCTAAAAGATCCTGCCCTAAAGTTAGTTTGAACACACTCTCAGCATGTGTAATACAAATAATTGCGATCTCTACAGAGCTTAGATCTAGAAATGTTATATGTCTTCTCCCAGACCTTCTATGGTTAATATTATGACACAAGATATGATATTCCACTTTCCTCTAATAAAATCAGTAAATCTGAGATATTTTAAAGTGGCTGCCAAAACTTCGCCATCAGTATTATTATGAGGCCACATCACACTGCTAAGTCCTTCTTCTATTTTCATGTCTTTTACTTTTGGGGAAACTTTTCTTTATAAAATCAGTGGTGCAGTGTGTTCCATTTCTGCTGTTGAAAGGCAGATTGCTGTCTCCTGTGACTTCTCTGTTGGTGTTCGGCTTACAAGACATCAGGCCAAACTTTCTTTAGCAGGCCTGAAATCTCTAATGTGGCAAAATAAGACTAATGGAAAGAGTAAAGCAGTCAGCCTGTATGAAAAGAGTTGCAGCTTCAGTTTCTTGTAATGTTTGATACTGATTTTAGACACCAGAGGTCAGGCAGTGCTGCTGATCAGCTTAGGAAATGGGAACAGCTCTTGCAAAAAATGGGAAATGAGCTTTCCTTTCCTTTCAATGTCGTCATATTTATGGATTTTGTCCAGCTTTCCTCTCCCCCTCCCTCCCCCCGCCCCGCCCATTAGCCTACAGGAAAAAACAAAACAAAAGAAACTGCTCTTCTTGAAATTCCTGCTTGCATAAAAATAAGCCAAGCATAAATGCTCAATTTTTAAGAATTCATTGCGGTTTTGTTCCCCACCTTTTCCACTTTACAGTTTCTAATACACCGATTGTCCTCTTCACCTTTTACGAAATCATTAAAAATTAAAGTAGTTCTTCAAATTCTTGCTGTGTTCAAAGTACAGTTTCGAAAGCTATTCCACAGTGTAGCGATAGGGGGTTGACAAATTCCCCCTCTGTGTCTGCACTGCAAAAGCAATACTAGACAACTGCAGTTGCAACAATGAATTTGCTCCTCTTACATGCCTGACACATGACCCAGCACTTTGGGCAGCACCAGCTCCTCTGACCTTGGGCAGAACTGACCAGCAGAGGACACAGTCCCCAGAGACCCCTCCCAAGGAAGAGCCTCTTGCAATTGGGGATTTGGCCTGGCCTGGCTGCTTTTTCCTGAGTGTTTGGCGGAGGTTGCTTCTGAGGTTTCTGTGATGCAGGAGGATGCAAGTTTCTCTCTCGTATCAGTTTCTTTTGAGAAAATTCATTCTTATGCATGAAAGGCTGTTTGTATATCTCAGAAGACTCTGCTCAGTGCAGTAGTGCTGTCCTTATAGCTCTCCTCTGCCAGAGAGGTTGGTGTCCAAAGTAAGGGACTAGCTGCAGGGGGGAAGGAGGAATAACATTAAACCGCTATGCCAGCCTCATTTTAAGACCCCACCTCAATCCAGAGAGGTTTTCCTCCTCTCCTTTCTCTCTCTGGAAACAAAGGTACCTGGCAGTTGGTGTGAGAGAAATAGATGTACAGATACCATCTGACAAATATTTACTTACTTTTTTTTTTTTCCTAATGAATAAGCATAAATCCAATCAAGTGCACGTTCGGTAGTCTTTGGAGCAGAGCTGTGCTTGAGCTTCTTCAGCTGGTGATGATGGTTATGCAGTTCATCACCTTGATGCTACAATGGAAAATTGCCTTTTATGACCCCTTAATGCATTTTTTTTCTGTTGTCAGAGGTGTCGAATTTTATCTTTTCGACTGACAAAAAAAAAAAAAAAAAAAGAAAAGGTACAGAATAATTAATGTTCCCCTTGTGAAACTGGCAGGATTTAGTAGAAATGGTGTGACTAATATGAGGCCAGTTCTGTGTGAATGAGGGGTGGACAGCACAAATGAATGTATTTTGGCTAGCATAGGTCTACATTATAGGTGAGATATCTACGTGAACCAAGGCACTACTGGGAGCAGTCAGGAGTTCCTTTTGTTTTGTTTTGTTTTTCTCATTAGTGTGACAGCCAATAAGACAGTGCAGAATAGTGCAAAATTGAAAACCTGTTACAGAGCAGAGCTCAGTTTTCTGATATATTCTTGATATTGTTCTTAAATGAACCACACTCTATGCATTTACCTCCCTGCTGCTCAGAACTGTGAAGAAAAATAGCGATAATCTCTCTGCTTATGAAAAGGGGAATGAGAAAGTTCCTGGAGCTCCTCCTCATTATCCAGCATATCTAAATGCTGTTTCCCAGACTAACCGTATCAGTATAATTGCCTTCTCTGAGTTAGTATCTCACTTGCGGTGTCATGAATACAAAGTGTTCTCCTCCACATGAAAGCAGCATGCTGTTTCCATGTCTTTCAAAGCCTTGCTAGCTAGAGAATGAGGCCATCTTTGCTCTTAAATTTGCTAATTATACTCCCTGGAAGGTTGCAAAGTTGTCTAGAAGCCGACTTTGGCTTCCCTGTGCTCAGTCCTGGTTGTCCTCTGGCTTCTTAGTATTATTTTACCCCTGGTGAGAGTGGGAAAAAAGAAACTATGGCATTGCACACATTTATTTTGTCTTTTCTCGGATCTGCGGGAATCAGTGTCCTAAATAAAGTACCATGGAGAATTCCATAAGACAGCCCAGGTCTCCTGATACTGCTGTTCCACAACGACCGAAGCTAGCAAGGCTATGGGATGCAATTACAATGAGAGAAAATACCTTAAGTTAGCATAGCAAGGCTGGAGTCTTTCCTCTCCATGATAAGGCAGGCACCGCATTGCCCCACCACAACTTCTTCAGACACTCAAGAAACCCATGTTTAATAACAAATGTTTCAGTTAATGCTGAGCTAACTCATAATAATCTTGTTTAGATCCAAGGGATGAGTCTGAACAATGACTTTACTCTCTGGACAGGGGACAGTAGTGGTTTGTAAGGCATCAGATGACATTCTGCAGAATTCTTGCTAAGGAAAAGTAAACAATTCCCCACACACTGTCATTTCCACATGCACAACCCAGCGAACAAAGACAATGCAGCAAAAAGAGGACTTGTAATGAATATTCGGTGTAATTCTGACATCACTGCAAAACCTGTTGCCTAATTCTAATTCTTGTGGCAGAGTGGTCCTTGGATTAGAAAACCTTCAGAAATTTGACTATAGAACTTCCCAACTTTCTTTCTAGCTCCTCTTTCTACTGGTCTGTGTACCAGACAGAAATACAACAGGCTAACGACAAATAATGTTTTCCACATGTGTCCATATGGAAAATGCTAGATGAATTCTGAATTAATCATTCAATGATTGACAGGCATGACCAATTACCATCGAAATATGTCCCTATAGATCACACCTTAATTTAACAATAAATTACTTTAACCTCATACATCTATTTGCAGTGATTTCCAGGAAACATTACTAACCATAAAGGAATCCTCCAGTGAGTTAAGTAATTACCCTGGAGAGCTAGCTTCACTCTTCAGCAGTGGGAACAAATGGCATTTCTAATGAGCCAGGTACAAATAACAAGTTGAATGCTGTCAAGCATCAGTATTTACCCCCCATTGGATAGAATTGCTAACTGAATTAACATCTTTGCAGCAAGGGGCTGGGTTTGCATGCAATTATAATTACGACATTCGCATTTGATGCCTTATTAGCTTTCTCAATACACTATACATAGAAAATGCAAATTCAGAAATCTTGCACTGAATACTGCCTATCTGTCAGTTTTCTTATATCTTCCAGAAGTACCTGTACAAATATAAAATTGAAGTTCTCCTTATACGGTTTTTCCAACCTGAAGTAGCTAGCCACAAAGCTAAGGAAATTTAGACTCCAGGTTTTTTGGCTTATCTTTATAGGCGAAGTTTTGTACCAGCATAATATCTACTTGTTTAAATGCAGTGCAACTAAGATTAGTGATACATCTCTAAAGATCAGCTTGCTGGACAAGGGGTTTTCCCTCTGTGTTATGCAATAACTCCTGTGGAAGTTAAGAAAGCTGATCAAGCACTGGAACTGTCATTCTACTGGAAATTCTAACATTTGGTTGTTTTACTTGAAAACAGGCAAAAAAAATCATCATTAACCAGAAGTTCTGCAGAGAAAAGAATCCATCAAAATGTTTCATTTTGTCTTTAATACTACATGTAGTGATTTCCAGTACAATTTATCTATTTCAATAATTTACCATTAATATTCTCCATGTGCAGTATTGCAAATATATTCAAAATTATTTATTTTTATGGTTTTAAAAAATTTTTAAATATTTTCCTTTTAACAGTGCTTTGTTTTTTGTTTTGTTTTGTTTTGTTTTTTCCAGGAAGCTTTAAAACAATTTATTCTAATGTTAAATGTAGCCATTTCTATTTCATTTAAGGATAAGCTTATGTGTAGTGTGTTATTCTAGAAAGTGTGAAGTTTTCCGCATTAGTATAAGAGCACTTCCAAAGTTGGAGAACATTGGACAGTGTAAGGTGTGTTTGGAAAATAACACATGCTCATGAAGTTAAAGCAAGCATGCAAAAAATATTGTTAAGATTATGTCCAAGATTTTAACATTTCCTGGCTGAAGTTTTTTCCATGTGGTTTTAGAAAGGAGGTTTGGTTTTGGTGGAGGGTTTTTTTCGTCTTTGTTCATTTGTTTGTTCATTTGTTTTTCTCTGTGACCGTTTTCAGTGTTTTATATAGATAGCTGCTGTAATTCGAGAGATAGATATATTTTTACAGACCGCAGTGCCAGATAGAGGTCTGAGCTGTTGAGGGCAAGGCTGGGGATAAGGACACTGTCTACTCACACATCACACCACCATCTAGACCTGGGTCACATCACTACAGCTCATTTGCTCTCCATTAAATTCACAGCTCTACTGTGTATGTCCATTAAACTGTTCACATGTGTGTTATTTACACAGTGAACAATAATTTGTCATTAGCTATGTGTTTAAAATTGGCAATTTATAACAATACGTTTTTTGGCAATTTCACTGGCATGGGCAGCATGGAGGCTACTTCTTAACACAAGGTGTCCGTCTCTGTCCACAGAGACCTGGTCACCAAAGCGACATGCTCTCCTTTTCTTTTTTATTCATCCGTTACACTAGGATGACCCAGTGCCTGCTTTGAACTGCTCTAACACATCTTGGGTTTCCAGTTCCAGGTCCCCCCGCTGGTGTTAAAGCAGCTGCGGCTTCAGCCTCCACTGTCTTCGTCTCCTGGCTCCCTCCCCTCAAGCTGAACGGCATCATTCGGAAATACACTGTCTTCTGCTCACACCCCTACCCCACAGTAAGTCCCACAGGGCAATCACAGATGGGCAGCACTGGCTTTTGGGGCTGAAACAGTGTGTTTGCAGAAGTCAGCGCTTGTTGTTGTCCCTGCTGCTTCTTTTCCTGCTGTTTGTTCACCCTAAGGCAGGGTGAAGGAGGATTCTGGGGCTACAGGGGTGACTGAAGGTTAGTTTTGTTTTTTTCCCAGCTACCAAACTTTTACACTGCTTAAGACCTATTGCACAGTGCCAACTTATAAATCATTACAAAACTCATAATCGAAATTCAGTCTCTATTAAGGTGTTTTTGTGGGGTTTTGTCTTTATTTTGTTTGTTTGTTTGTTTTGTGGTTTGGGTGGTTTTTGTGTGTGTTTAGTTGGTTTGGTTTTGCTTTTGTTTTTGTTTTTGTTTTAATGTACTCAGTTACCTTTTACAGGACCAGCTGCAAGAGTCCTGTTGTAGCTGGAGGCATGTTGCTTATATCCCCATACTTAGATGTGTTTTCATCTAAGTTCTTGCCTTTTTGGTTTGAGTATTCATGTGTGAAGGAATGTAATGACTTATGAACAAACCTATCTGCTTGTGAATAAGCTTATTTATGCCTGGAGCATTTGCCCACGCTAGGTCCACATGCTATTACCTGCTGAGAAAGTGACAAGAAAAAAATTGAATTGAATATCCGTTTTCTTTCTCCCTGTCTTTAAATACAAGAGACAATTGCTCTTTGTAAATACCCATGCATGTTTATTTCAACATACATTGCAAAAGGTACTTATTTAGTTTTTATTCATTATTTTGATCTAGTTTTTAAGCAGGACTTCCTGTCAAAGGTAGCATTGCAAGCTGCAAAATGCAATCTTCATTTAATAGATAAGGAAAATATTGTTCCAGAAGTAGGAGGAGTTTGACAGGGAAATTTCCAAAAGTGCCTCAGCCTTGTTTTCAAAGCTGGTTGAGAGAGAGGAAGGCCAGAGGGTAGGTCTGAATGGGAACCTGCTGGCAGACACAGCCTCACCCAGCCCACTCTTCCTGCAAGTGACCTAATTTTGTAGGTACTCAAGGGGAGACGGGGCAAAACAGGCATTTCCATTGACGGCTATGCTTAAACTGGTGCATCCTACTATAAAGAGGGTTTATTAGTCACATCCAAAGCTAAGGGTTGGTTTGCTTGTTTTATATTTTGGGACTATTAACTCCTAACTCCATTACTTTAATGATTTTAGCTATGCAAACCAAACTATCTTGAGCCTACCATTTAAATGTAAACTGCTCAGAGATTTTTCCATCATGGTTCGTACATTTCTGTGGCACACAGTGGGTCAAAGAGGTCAGAGTTTACAGCTCTGGACCTTGATGTTTGGGTTGTGGTCCAAGTGGGGACCAAGTGCTTCTCTGGGGAGTTGGAGAGGACACCAGGTGGTGCTGCTAGCTCTTGCGTTACTTACCATGCACCAAGCTGCGATGTTTCTTCCTGAGGCTTTGCTAGCAATATTTTTTTGTATGCTTACATCACCAATAAAATAAACACCCTAGGCTATTTTTTTCCCTCTAATATGCAGTTCTCTAATATACAAAATTATTTTTTAAGCCTGTTCATTATACGGTTACCTTTTGCAGTACCTCATTGATGGACAATGACAACAGTAGTTACTTATTTTGCCGGTCTTGGACTGTACTGAATTTCACTGCTATATTATTGAGGTGTTCATTATGGCATGATGTGAGGGTATCACCATACACCTTAGCCCAAAGTAGAGGCACTTGGAAGCATTCACGTTTTCTGTTAATTGTTAACACACGTGTGTAGTTATCCTGTTGCTGCCTGTGTGCGTGAAGGGGTATATGCACATGTGTACATATAGCTATATATGTGCACATACACATATGTGTGGGTATCTATATACACAATATGTATCTGTGAGGACAGTCCCTGTACCACTTCTTGCTAGTGTTTTGCAGATCAGCATGAGTTGTGACTTACAGAGTGAATCTTCTTTATCAGTCCTTTGCGGTGAGTGAGGTGGTAATTACACTCAGTGGTCAGTTTCCAGAAGCCAACTTCGACATCCCTAAATAAGTGCAAGACCTCAGGACACTTCTAATATGGGATGAACTCCCCAAACTTTATTTCTAACAGAGTTATTTGTTATCTTTCATCCTTAAATGGACGGTGAATTAAAAAGTTATTTTACTGAGATCCAGCTTTGCAATGAGGAAAGTCTGCTGCAGAGGTGCTTGAATGCTAACACCTCTGTGCAGACACGGTCTATATAGCCTAAGGAAGTTCTTGTGTGATTCACTGTTGGCAGAGACAAATAGTTGATAGAGGAAGTGGTCCTAAATTAGAGTGAGGAGGGGAATAAATAGACGACCTGTGTCTTTGTCATCTGTCACCATAAGTAGCAAGTGCTGTAGTCGGAGGTATAGAGCTATAAAAACTTTCTGAACAGTCTTCTCCCAGTCAAAGCCTTGGTTGCAGAAGAACTTTGCTAAAAGTCTGACATTTAAGCAGAAAGGCGAATTCAGTCTTTAAGCATCAGTGAGGAGAAAGAGAAAAGGACAGCAGTAAATGTAGACTTATGAGAAGGCTGTATTATTTGCAGATTATATTTTACAAGCAGTAAGTATATGTTTAGAACAAGTCAATACAGTAAATTTTAGACACTTAGGCTAACAGGACAGTCCTTTATAAAAGAACACTGCTTTGATGTTTAAGTCACCAAGAGGAAAACAAATTAACTCTGTTGGTTCTATTGTGCACATTTTTACTACAAAGTACAACTGCCATATGACCCTGACATATTACAAGATAAGATTTGCTACTTCTTGCAAAGTTCAGTTTGCTTTGCAGGGCAGAAGCTGTTAAAACTTCTTCTGCCCCTGTACAGAAGAATGCAGACATTTCCTTTTAAATATTTTGAGTTCCACGGACAGTATTTGCCTGGGATATTTCAAACCATAAATATGATTAATATGCAAAACATAGAAATTATTCTCCACTGCAATCTATTCTCTAGCTAAGATAAAGGGCAAGCAAGCATCCAATGTTATACTGCTTTATTGTTGTACCTATGTTATTGTATAGGCATTATTAGGCAGAAATTTCTCTGTTTTTTATTCTGCAAATATAGGAAAAAATACAGAAAATTTTTAATGGGTCCTTCATTCTTCAAATATAAGAACCAAAACATACCAGAATTTAAGTTAAAATAAGTATCATCTATGATACTAACTCACAGCCCACATTCCCACAGTTCTTAACTCCACTTCCTCCCACATCCATGTCCAATTCGTTATAGGAGTTGTCTTCTCAAAACCACCTGTAATGGTCCCATGTTGGACAGCTTCCTTCTAGGTGTGCTCATCTCCCAGCATACTGGCAGGGTGCTCATCACACTTATTCTGTCCAGGCCTCAGGGAAGCAACAGGTGGTGCATTCACTGCAGTGCAGGCTGCCATCGCATCCTGTTAGTGCAGGTTTTCCCAGTGGTGCCATAGACATTGCACATGGTTTGGATCCCGGCAAATACACTAGGGTGGTTCAGCTCCTCTTGAGGGGTTGTGGAAGGAACTGCCTTAGGTGGCTGCTCCAGCACCTGCTGCCTTGGGTTGTATATGTGTATTGCCAGTGCTTTTAAAAGGGCAACAGAAAATGAGATTTAGGTTATTTCTGGGACGGGGGGGAGAAAAAACAAACCAAAACAAAACCCAATATGATCGACCTCTTGTTGCATTCAGATCAGTACACTACATAAGCAGGAAGAAATGGGATTAGATTAAATAAAATGTAGATATCAGAAAGTGTCCAGAAAAGGTCATTGTGAGGCAAAGTGACACAAAGCATGCAATGGCTAGCCAGCCCGGGAAACTGTAATCTCAGAACAGGTAAAGAGCAACACAGAAAGAAGCACAGTGTGTGCTGAAGGCAGGAGAATGAAGGTTAAAAAGAATTTCCTGGTGGAGGAAAGGCTGAGAAAACATTAAAACTGACAGGGAAAGCAGAGAAAGGTTAAGAGCCGAAGAAATATAGGACTAGCTATGTAATTTGGGTGTCAACAAACAGTATGACATCACTCAATCAGACATAGAAGTGTTAAAATCAGTTTTGCCTTGTTGATTAGAAAAGGCAAAAGTGTAGTCATTATTGTTGTTGTTGCTGTTGGGGTTTTGTTGATGGTGATCCATTGGTCAGTCATTCGCTGATAGGATCAAACATTATAAACAAGCTTATCCTGCTGTTTCCAACAAAGCAGGTCATTAAATTTTGCATCAGTCTTCTGCTTTCTCCATGGGATGCCTGGAGATTAATGGAAAGGAGTCATGAAAGTAGAATGGCACTATAAAAGGAAGATAACTGGAGACCACTCTCCTCAGTGATATTCCTTTTCAGGACATTGTCAGTTTGTTCCTGTCTTCATTCCACTCACACTAAGATGTGAAAAAATACAACCTCGCTATCACTGTCTGATTGCCTGACAGTGAAAGCTAAAAGCAGAATTTATTTGGGCAACTGTGCACAAAAAGTTTTCAGATGTTAAAGACAGACAGTACTGCCAATGGCCTAAAATATCATAGGAGCTTTATTGGAGCCTTTCTCCTGTCTAACTTAGGAAATGACTTGGTGACAATCTAATGTGTTTCTTTTTCTCAGACAGTTGCTCATTAGCTCTACTAGTGTTTGGTTTCAGGTTTTGTGTATATATTTTGGGCAAGTGGATTTCCATTTTTAAATTTCCATAGAATAACAGAATTTAGGTTGGAAGGTTCCTCTGAAGGTTGTCTGGTCCCACCCATTTCTCAAAGCAAGTTTAATTACATCAGGTTGCTCGGGGACACCTGTAGTGAAGTCTTGCATACTTCCACGCATGGAGATCCCACAGTCCCTTTGGACCTCAGTTCCAGTATTTGACCATGGCCTCACAGTACTTTTTTTTTTCTCCCAGTTGATCAGAATTTTTCCACCCTGCAGCTGCAAGTAGAGCTTGGCTCCATCTTCTCTGTATCTTCTGATGAAGTATATGGAGATGACATATATCTGCTGAACCTTCTCTCAAGGTTGACAGACAGCTGTCTCAGCCTGTCCTTGTTGGTATGCACTGTGCTCCAGCCTTCTGACCATCCCCTGACAGCCCTGCCCTATGCTGGCTCCAGTATGTCTGGGTTTTTTTTGTACTAGGGGGCCCAAGACTGGACTGAGTACTTAGACACAGTCTCACAAGTGCAGAGTAGAGAGGAAGGATCACGTCCCTGGACTTGCTGGCTGCACTCTTGTGAATGCAGAGATGCTAGTGCCAAACCTGCTTTTCTTCGGAGCTGGATTGTTTGCCATCAGGCTGTACTAGCGTGGGGGGTTATTCTGTCCCAGATATAGGACTTTATATTTCCTCTTTCTGAACTCCATGAGATCCTGGTCATTTCATTTCTCCAACCTGTCTAGGTCCCCCTGAACAATAGCCCTGCTCTCCAGCAGATAAACTATTACCCCCCCCAGTTTCAGGCCATTCACAAACTTGCTGACAGTGCACTCCTGTTCCATCTCTCAGATCAGCAATGAAGTCATTAAACAGTATTGTCCCAGAAAATCCCCAAAGGACACTACTTTGCAGCTTGCAGCTGAACTTTGCAGAACTGATCACAAGTCCGAGCCTAGCAGTACAGATAAGTTTCCATCCATTTTATTGTTCACTTATTCAGCCTCTGTTTCACCAGTCTGATGATAACAAGACTGTAGAAGACTGGGTCAAAAGCTTTGCCAAAACCAAGGAATACGACAACCACGGATCTATCCTTGTCCACAGTGCCAGTCACCTTGTCATTGAAAGCAACCATGTTGGTGAAGCATGATTGGCCTTTGATGAATTCACGTCAACTGTTCCTTCCTCTCCTTATTTTAAAATGGCATCTAGTAGGATTTGCTCAATACCCATCTCACAGTATTGAGATTAGGTTGGCCAGCCTGTAGTTATCTGGATCCTCCCTCTTGCTGTTCTTGAAGATGAGTGTGATATTTGTCTTTTTCCAATGATCAGAAGCCCCTTTGATTGCCATCGCCTTTAAAACACAGCCAACAGCAGCCTCACAATGTCAGCAGACACTTCCTTCAACACCTTCAGATGCATCCCATCTGGTATCATGAGATTTTGTGTCTAATTAAGTGATTCTTAAGCGCCCCCTAGTTGGACCTCCCGCTACTGTGAGTACAGATTCACTCCCAAATACTCTTCAAGAAGGTTCAGAGACCTGGAGACCCGAGGGCAAATCTTACCAGTGAAAACTGAGGCAAAAAAGTAATTGAGTACTTTAGCTCCTTCCAAATTCCTTTTCACTAAGTACCCTGCCTCATTGAGCAATGGGCCCAAATTCCCCTTAGCCTTCCTTTTGCTGCTGATCTACTCAAAGAAACCTTCCTTGTTTTTGTCCTCAAAAAAAAAAAAAAAAAAAAAGTGTTTGAGTTAAATCAGG
Source organism: Columba livia (assembly GCF_036013475.1). Taxonomy (NCBI): domain Eukaryota; kingdom Metazoa; phylum Chordata; class Aves; order Columbiformes; family Columbidae; genus Columba; species Columba livia. The sequence continues at coordinate 95,127,846 of NC_088602.1, read as the reverse complement.
ATCTACATGTTCATCCATACTGGCCTTCTGACATGCTTGCTCAACTTTCCATACACAGAAATGGACCATTCTTGTGCTCTGAGGAGCCTGCCCTTGAAGATTAGCCAGCTGTTCTGAGCCCCTTTGCCCTTCAAGACTGATTCCCATGGGATCATTCCTCATAGGATCTTGAACTTTAGTCTTATGGTCACAACAGCCAAAACTGTCATAGGCTTTCACATCTTCAACCACTTTTTCCTTGTTCATGGACAACAAGTTCAAAGATCATTTCTACTAGTCAGTTCAATCATCACCTACATCAAGCAATGGTCGTCACTAGTCTCCAGAAATAACCTGTGCTGTTTTCTTCCAGTCTAATTGTCCTTCCAGCAGTTGTCTGTGTGGTAAGAGTCACCCATGAGTATCAAGATATGTGCTTGTGAAGCTTTCTTCAGCTGCTTGAAGACAGCTTCTTCTACCTTCTCCTCTTGATCACAAGATCTGTAGCAGACACCTCGCACTGTGAATATTGATCTGTCCTCTGATCCACAAGCTCTCTACTGGTTTGTCACCTGCTTTGGGGTCAGCAGCCCATGAAATAAAGAAAATCCTTTACACAAAGTGCAAGGCTTCCTTCACACCTTCCTGCAAATATTTCTTGAAGAGACTGCATCCCTCCACTGCAGAACAACAGTCACGAGTGCTATCCTACCATGTCACTATTATCCCAATGAGGCTGTAGCTCTGCAACTACATTGGTTTACTGGTGTTTGAGATGGATCCTAAATTGTGCTGCTCTTAAAGGGCAAAAGTGAGATCCTCTTTTACAATGTTGTCTCCTGGACACACTTCTTTACACCTTTGTGCCCTTGTTTCTCTATTATGGTAGCTCTCCACAACAACAGCTGATTTAAAGCCCTCATTAGAGATTAGCAAGCCTCCTTGCAGAGATGCTTTTGCTACACTTTGCCAGATGTATCCAATCCCTGCTCAGTAGCTCTCAACCCTCACAGTGCTACAGTCGTAGGATACAAAGGACTGCAAGACCAGACCTGCAACATCAATTGACTCTCTTCTGCTTAAGCCTTCTCCCTCATCAGAAGGCCTGAGGAGACATCACCTGGGCCCCCTGTTATTCACTCTCATCTCTCAAAGTCTGTTATGACTCTTGATATGGTTCACATTGACACTGACACTGTTGGTGCCCACATGGAAAAGCAGCAAGGGAAAATAGTCCAAGGGCTGATAAGCCTTGGCAATATATCCACACATCTCAGATCTTAAAACCTGTCAAAACAAACACTCCCAAGATATTAGTTCAGGTTGGCAGATCGGTGCCTCCATCCACTGTAGGACAGAGACTCCTATAACAATCACATGCCTTTATCCTTTTGTACAGACACTCAGATGGTCATGATGAATTCTCTGATGGGTCTTATTCATCCTTGGTAGTGTCCAGGGAATTATACAGACTCTGAATTTGCAGATCTGCAAGTGGAGCAGGAGTCTTTTTCATGTTGTCAGAAGTCACAACTTCCAGCCTTCTAATATCCTGATCACGACCTTCCACTACCTGTTTGAGCATGTTCTCCTGCTGTCCTTCCTTCTTTGTGGTGTGTGACTCCAGTTCTCGTCACCACATGCAGTTATGAGCTGAGTTGCTGGGCCCCTCTGCATACCCGCTCTGATCACCAATGTTGCGATGGCTCTACTAGTCAGCACTGCTCTGGCTTCCCCCGATCTCAACAGGTCCCTTCTTCCAAAACTATGATGCCACTCAAGCTTTCCCTACCCATCAGTTAGCTTTGTGTGTGCTGTTATTGATACACACTACTGTTGCCAGCACCACCTCTCTAGGGGCACCCCAAAAGTCAATTATAGGTGGACAACAAGTTCCAAAAGAGACTTTATTCTAGCTGGAAAAGTGTAGCAAATAAACTGACTAGAAATGGGGTTTATACAATTATTTAGCACTCCAACAACATAAAATACAGGTTCAGATATCAGTTGAGGAGATTATCGGGGTATGACAGCATAAGAATAATGAGGCTCCACAACGTGCACACATACACTCACAAGAAACAAAACCAGATGCCTCTCACTCCAGGTTACCCACAAGAAATAATCACTCGCCTGGGTTAGCTGAGGGCTCACACTTGCCTGGGTTAGGCAGGGACTCATTCAATGATACATCCAGTAAATAACCACTCACCACAGGAGAAGGTGAGGTGCTCTCAGTCCCGGCAAGTCTCCTTAGACGTTCTCCCAGTCTAAGGGGAGGGCTCTAGTTCACAGACCAACTGCTCCAAGAAAACCACTGAAAGGGGGTCTTCGACTGGGACCCCATTTCATAGCCTGGTCAGATCTGGCTGTGGGCATTACAACATAGTCCAGAAGCTTCTCAGCTTCTCTGGGTACCTCCTTTGTTAAAGACCCTGTCAACCAACTGATCTTTTAAGTATACTTATTTTTTCTGTAATAAAAACACTCTTAAGACTTCTAGATCTGTTGCATTTTTTAGCTTTTGCTTTAAATGCACTAACAGGGAAAAAAAAAAAAAAATACATGGTTTAACCTGCTGTCAAATTAAACAAGCATATGATGATGGCACAAGACACTGTTCCCAGGTACATTCTGTATACTCAGCCCTGTGGTAGGAGAACCAGTAGCAGCAGCAGTAGTGACTAGTCTATTAATCCGTTTTTCTCATCTCTATGCACCTTTTTCTGTCAATCTGTAGAGCACCATGGTGAGGGAAAAACTATAGTCAGACTCCCCAGTCAGAATGCATTACAGTGTTTGGTTTTTTTCTGTTCAGTGGAAAAAGTGGTGTAAACCAGACTTTTCCTCCAGGCTTCCTTCTTTTTCATAAATTCATAGTCGGCAGTCTGCCAACTCTGGTCACATAGTTTTTATAAGGTCCCAGTGGAATACACTTAGGACAAATATCATCATTTCTTATGAAGTCCTATATGTTTGAGATACATTTCGCAGCACAAAACCATGCAGAATCTTCCAAAAAACACCTGAAGGATACTCTTTGTAATGTCTTACTGATATCCTATCAAAAGTAAAATATACACAGGATACTCTGGGAGTTGCCCCGTGAAAGAAGAAAGTCATCTCTCCTCTATCTCTTTAATTTATAGACTCAAGGGGGGATTTAAATCACCTGACTTTAGACAGCTTGAAGAGAGACATCTATGCTGATTCTGGGGTCATCAAGGCTTTTCTTTCATTAAAGGAAATAAGCTAAATGTCTAGGAGAAGCTGGATAAATCTTCTTCCAAAAGCTTCCCTTCTCTTTGTTTACTCCATACATGGTTATCACAAACCAGGTGATAAGCATGTTAAACTAGATTATGTGAAAGTATATATAACTATCTTAGACTAGATCTTTAAAGAGCAAGGATTAGCCGACATGATTTACCAACACTCAGGTATTTTCCATGCCATTCTTTCAGGCAGACGCAGGACTTGTCTTGATTTTGTATGGGATGTGCCCAAAATTCTCAATGTGAGGCAGCCTTGCATGGTACTTTCTGACCCCTGGTTCCTCTCCCATTTTAAAGACTTGAATAAAAGGCGTGGAAAATAAAGCAAAAGCAATTATAAGCCAGACGCAATTTATTGTTACACATTGTAGAGGCTTTAATGATTAAAGAGATGCTGAAAGTCTCTTTAAATGAGGAGAGAGGTAACTGAAAAAAGTTGGCTAAGTAGATTAAGTTACTATTGAGTGGAAGTTTATTTAGAGTCAGCAGAATCTGTAAGGTTGAATTTAAACTATATGTTCATTGATTTTTGTACTACAAGCAGTGTTTATCACTGTGTCTATACAGTACTTTTTACAGCATGAGGATATTTATGTTTATTAATTCTCGTTCTTTATATAGCACAGAACTAATGTATAATTATGGGGTTATTAAAAAAATTATTTTGAATAGTATTTAAAATACGCCTTTTTCTAATATATCATATGTACTGTTTACAGCTTTTTCATAGTTATTTCACAGCTTTGTTACCAGCTCCCAAACACAACACATTCATTCTTTTAATTACTTTGTCAACTTTACATTTTTTGCCTATCTTATTTTTGTCATAGAGCAGTTCTCAGGAGAGATGTGACAGAGTAGAAATTAATTCTGATGATGTGCTGGCTTGTACGATTTTTAAAAGATCTCCTCACAAAGCCCTACTGAAACAAATTTGATATTGATTTTTTCATAGAACTGTGGTTTTGTCTCACTACCTAGCCTCACATCCAGGTACAACAATATAGTCTAACAATAAGTCCTTGGTGCCAGTTGCAGTGTATTTCAGCATGTTTGAATTCATCCCATTCCCTTCTGTACCACATAAAGGACAGAGCACTCAGGACCAGATGATGTGGTACAATTTGTGCATTGATTGAAATGCTTTGGACAAACCTGGTGATTTCTTGGAGCCAACAAATGAGGCAGAAGGACTCCTGGCAGCCCAGGGGGTGGTCTCCTGACCTTCCTGTGGGTACCAGTCTGTGACATGACATGATGCTTCCCTGATCATGAGCCTGAGGAGGCTGATGGACTCTCTGTGAGCTGCTGCAAAGGGACGAGCAGGTGTACCTCAGTGGCTCCCAAGCAACAGATTTCTTGACTGCATGGTATACCTGGAACTGCAGGCAGGAGGCTGTCTTCCAGGCATAACTCCCAGAAATGGGTTTGAAAGTTTTTCCTGCAGATGGGAAGACAAGGAGCTGCCTCTGCTGTTTCCAACAAAACTTCCATCTTGCATTTTCTAACATTTCAGTTCTGCATTTAAGAAAAAAAAAAAAAAAAAAAAGATAACAAAAAAAAAGATAACATTTTGTACGGAAGTTGCATTCTGGTTTGTGCACAGGTTCTGTTTACAACAGTTTTCTTCAATAATGCTGAGCAAAAAATAGATGTCAGGTTTCCAAACATGAGCCAAAACAGCAAGTCCTGAACAGAAGCCATCATATGACCAAAGTGGCATCCAGAGTCATCCTGAAAACTGGTCCAGGGCTGGTGGTTGTTTGCAGCACCAACAGTCTGTTCATCTCTGAAAGAAAGCAATGCAAAACCCAGGAGTCCTGGAGAGAACAACTAGTCCATGACCTCAGTCACAGTTTCACATCTTTAGAGAGTTCACTGAGAAGGCACATCAGTGGTCTATCTACTCTGTTCAGGGATGCAGAACTGGAAGTTCCTTATTTATAAATACAATAAAGTATTTATTTCCTATTAACCCAATTTGCTTCTGGTTAGAAACAACTTGTCATAGCCTCCATTACTGGATAACTTGTCACACCAAGAGACTCTAAAACGTCATTTCCAGGAGCAATGAAGGCCTGACATAGAGCGTGGTAAACAATTCTGTGATGTTGTTGTGAGAAAAGATGGAAATCTCTCTGTTTTGACCTTGGAGAACTAAAAACTTATTTTAGTTACTGATGAGACTCAGTGGTCATTGTAGGCCTCATCTGTAGTGCTGATTAAACAAGGGCCAAGGAGAAGCACCTGGCCCCGAGAGTATGTGACACTGACTGACATCTGCCTACACTGCTTGACATTAGCCCCTTTAAACCAGATTTGTTTTGAAGAGAGCTATGTGGCGTAGTACAAAACTGAGACAAAGATCAAGTTAAAAAGCAATGTGGATCATCAGGGTGTAGTGCTCAACACATTCCCTGGCTCTCTCCCATTTTGCAACGGAGATAAGCCCAGACGATAGAATGCATGTTTATTGAGAGAAACCTAGCTAAGAAAACATGGTTTCACTGAGACAGCTCAGACTAGATATAAAATTCATTGCCCTTCTGTGGGTGGCTATGAAACCAGTGGTTTGCTGTTGTGGACAGGAGAGAGCAGCATAGGTATCTCCCCCGAGTCCACTTTTGTTTGGTGGTTCCATTAGTGACCTCGATAATGAAATAACAACAGTGCCTATTAAATTTGTGGAGATATAGGGCTGGGAGGGGTTGCAAATACACTGGAGATAGAACCAGAATTCAGACAGATCTTGATCAAACGGGAAATTGGTCTGGAAAAAAAATAAAATGTAGTATGGGTAAGTGCAAGAAAATGGATACTGTGAACAACCAGCTACAAAAGTACTGGGTAGAGAGCAATTGTCTAGATTCTTCAGAAGAGGATATTGTGCATCCCAATATGAACATTAGCTGCCTTTATAATCCTGTTATGAAAAGCCAAATGCTACACCCTGGCATTGTTGAACACAGGTTTGGAAACTGTATTCAAGAAGGCTATGGACCAACATTAGAGAGTCCAAAGGATAACAGAAGATATAATTAGAGAAACTGTTAAAGAAAATGTGATATATGGGCAATGTTTAACACATTAGGCTTATTAAATTGTAAAAAGGTTAGGGTACTGGTGGGGAAAGGAACGATAAGACTTCATGTAGGTTAAAGACTGGTGCAAAGAAAAAGGTCATAATCTATTCTCCATCTTTCTAATAGAATGCAAAAGAAGGCATGGGCTTAAACTGCAGCAGGAAACTCAAGCTAAGTTTCAAGAAAGTTTACTCATAATAAGAGTAGTTAAGCAACGGAGTGGGTCTTGCAGTGCAGGGTGTTGCAAAATCTCCGTTTATTTTAAGTCTTCAAAATCAGGTTGGAAAATATCTTAGTGAAATTGTGCTGATATATTTGAACCTAGTTTAAAGAGAAAGGATAGACTTGTGTGAACTATCAAGGTCTTTCCAGCCCAGTTTTTAGATGATGATACAGCCATATTTTATAACTAAATTCATAGTGAATACATGCATGCCATTCTAGGTAGTATATACAAGTATTTTTAATTTTCAAAAGGAGGCAGGCAATGTACAGGTATGTGACTTGCATACGCTCTTACTTCACAACACAGACCACAAACTTGGGGTGTTTCTTACCTTTCACTCTTTGTACTTCAGTCTTCATACGGCTTGTGCAGTTCATCTCCAAGTTTTCTTGCAACTTGCAGAGAATGAGGAGATACAGATCTTCAGTGCACCTATTTTACATCAGCAGTTGTGTAGATGCAGTGTCAGGCAAGGTGCAGACTTGCTTTGGCTGAATAATCTTTCAGTGTACAGTAAATGTTACCTGTTACCTTACTTCCCTTGCTTGGGAAATTCCCTGATTGCTTGGAAAACTATTGCAAACATATTTTTCTTCTAAAGCACCCTTTAGAAGTTTTCCCAGGCTGGGCTGAAAAACACAACAAACAAAACAAAAAAACAGTCAGAGGCTTCAGAGTTTCTGCATGTTGCCTATCTAATTGCTTTCTAAAGGAGTCAGAAATGCCAGGAGATGGCATACTATTTCAAAGCATACAATGTACACAATAGAGTTGAAGTTGCATCAGAGATGCTCCCTGCAGTGGCTGTTCCTCAGCATCTCTTGCTGTTGCCTGGTTGGAAAAGCAGATTGACTGCAACCTGATACAGAACTTCGATTTCTTTTTATTCTTCATGGCCCTTGCTGTCCTTTTAGAATCCCAGCCCCGTATGTGCTTCCTAGGCAGTGTGCTAAAGACAGAAGAAATATCAACCCATCATCTTTGAACCAAACAAAAAAAAGCTGTTCGAAATAAAATCCCTTAAGCACGCCTGTTACTTCTTTTGGGATAAAAAAGAAATATGTGTTTCATAATGGCACATGAGAAGACCAATATGCATCAAGCTGACATTCCTTTAAAGTGTTTCTTATTTCAATTGTTTAATCTTCTCTTTGCTGACAAAGCTCCCTTTTTTCTTTTTGTGTAATGAAAGTCTCTGGCATGTTAGTCTAATTGAAATGACAGGCAAAAGTTGAAAGTAAAATCAATTCTTTGTCACTGGAGCATCTCCAAGTATTCAGAAGCAAATGTTAGCTGAGGAAACAGGAGGTGTATGTTAACCAGCTAGAAACCAAAACCGCTTGTGATAGCAGTTTGTTCTAAGAAAATAAGAATCATTAATTTAGTGAAGATAAATTTACCAGATTCAATTAATAAATTAATTCTATGAATAATTGAATTTATGCTTGGAATAGCTACAGTTGCAAATGTGTGAATGATGCTGCTTCTCTGTGGGTGAAAGAAAGGAAGTGAAGACAAGGCATTTTAAAAGACATTATAGAAGATAATTCTGTGTTTATTCCATCTTTGGAGTTCCAGAGATTTTATTAGATTTTTTCAGTTTTGTCTTTAACTTTGGTCCCTCAGAACAGAAGCTTCTAATACCAGTGCTGTAGCTCCAAGGCTGAGGTTTCCTTTTCTGCTTAGCTGCTCACCTTATCGCAAACATAAAATCTCAAACCAGATTTCCCTGAGCTGTGTTTAGCAATTGTATACAGAATATGTCTGTCTGACTGTCCCAGTCTCTGTCACTGAAGAGGGGAGCAGAGCACCGAGGCATTTCATACAGGACATCTGCAATATTAGGAATATCTTCCAAAGGCAGCCATGTATCCCTTTCATAAACCACGAGAGTAATGGGAAAAACAGTCAAAATTTAATCCGACTATTGCTTACTGGAATGAAAGTTTAGCAATAAGAAAGCCTCTAATGCTTAGATTTTCCTAAATGCTGTAACCATGTTCCATGTTCATAGGTGGTTTGGAGGTAGCTTGTGCTAGATAGCTGCATAAATTAGTGGAGCTTAAGTGCCAGAGACAGCCTGGCCTGTTTGACTTTCAAATTAACCCTAGGAAATGCTGCTTCATGAATATTAAAATTCAGCTTCCTGCACCATGATCAATACCTTAATTTTTGTGTATGACTTCACAAAGATTCAGCCTGTCAAGCCATGGGCATTTGTCCAATACTCTTGTGCAAATGCCAGGACAGATGATTCTCAAAACCTACTGTAATATTTCACATAATAATATGTGTCTGTCTGCACTGACCTCTTCATATCAGAAGTGGAAACCCAGGCAAACACTTGCTAAACGGGAGAAACTGACTTGACATTTTGACAGAAGCAGTGAGATTGTCTAGAAAGTATGGCGAGGTCCCTATTCAGGCTTGTGTTGAGCCTAGCCAAGTGTTAGCTGGAGCAAACCGGTCTCCGCAGGCGAGTTAATCTCCGTGGAGGAAACAGGATGTATTCTTGTAGAAGCAAATAGAGGCACACATGTGTATAAAAGCCAGGGAGTTAAGTGTTTTAGTTAACAAGCATATTATCTTGATGGAGTGGTTTTCATCTTACTTACATTGTGTCTTCAACACAGACAACTATACATGAGCTAGTTATACGGACACTTTTATAGTTGGTGAGGATAAATAGGTATGTCAAGAGCACAATTCATCCCACTGCAATGTCTGTGTCTCAAAAAGGCTGGAAGAACCTTGCCTTAGAAGTTACCTTCTTTTTGCATGGTCTCTGAGGGAGTCAAGGTGACTAGCTTAGATACAGATGTCTTCACTCTGTACTTCAAAAGTGAGATGATTGAGATGAGATGAGATGAGATGAGATGAGATGAGATGAGATGAGATGAGATGAGATGAGATGAGATGAGATGAGATGAGATTATTAACTCCTTCTTTCTCCAGCTATAGGAGATGTCAGCACAAGAACCAAGAGATGCAGTGACCCATTCACTATCTGAAACTGGCTACCAGTTCACACTGGGAAGGTCTTTAATGATATTACAGAAACATCCCTTATTTATTTGGAATTCACTTTGAAGGACTACATATTCCAGTGCTTTCAGGTCAACCTACCTTTTGAAATGATAATCAGATTAAATTGGCTTTCACCACCAGCAAATATTTGTATATCAAAGAGATTCCTTGTGCACCTTCTGTCAGTCTGAATCAAGTTTAGATTACACTGATGCATTATTTTTAATGCTGATTCCTAGTAAAATCTTCTTTTCTATGTCATTAACATTCTAATTATTTTTAGCCTAATGTTAGCTAGCCATCACCATGCTCAGTATTGCATGGGGAAGTGAATCTTTATTATTCAACCCAATGGTTCATTACTCCTCTATTTTTACATAAAAGAATCGCAAAGACCATGTCAGAAATTAAACTGGCTATAATGAGCATTGTGATACTACTCAGGGCTCATGAGTTTTCCCGTCTCCTTCACCAAGGAGTCGAGCTTCCCCTGAAGGATGTGCTGAGGTACACAAAGCCCATGTCCTCTGGAAGAATCTCTATATTCCTCTACACCTTTCCTCACACAGGTCACTTCAAGCAGACTGCAGAAGGTCTTGCCAATTAACAAGTATTGCTTAGTAGCTTGTGGGCTTCATTGCAGCCCACAACCAAGGCACTTGAGTGACAGTGTAAGAGTAGCACGAACTGGCATTTCTTCCAGCGATGGTCCTTCCCTGCTAATGCAGCTAAATAGCTGTGATGACCTTCTGCTGGGAATCTTTGAACAGAAGTAATTTTGTGATTAACCAAACTAGACTGAGGGGAAGTTTGAAAAGTCTGTTACTGAATACAGTTTTACTTCTTGATTCACTGCATTATTGAAGAAATAAGCCACCAGTCCCACAGATAAGAAACATCAGCATGAGGTTTCTAAGTGACTTAACACGTACCTTGAGTAGTAAACTCCAGATTTCACAGCAGATGCAGGACTGGATCCTCTGTTGGGAAAGCTTCTTGTAAAACAAAATCAGTTTGTCAGAACTATTGCTGGTAAAAAATTGTCAAATATGTTCCTTTAAATTGCTTATCGAACCCTGTAAAAATAAACAGACACACAAGAGCCCTAACCTGAATAAAAACAATTTAAAAAAAAAATATAGGCCCAAATTCACTGAATATAAATTGATTGCAACAGGTTATTGTGTCTACTCTGTTTCTTGCCATCTGCCATCTGTTTGGAGAAACTGATACTCAAAGTACTCTGAAGTAAAAGGCTTTGTAGCACTCAGCTTAGCAGTCTTTCTCCAAATACTGTTTATTTTAGTCTGGAAAAATTTGTCTCTCCCACCACAGGTAATCAGCGAGTTTGAAGCCTCTCCCGACTCATTTTCCTACAGAATCCCCAACCTGAGCCGGAATCGCCAGTACAGTGTCTGGGTGGTGGCAGTGACTGCTGCGGGAAGAGGCAACAGCAGTGAGATTATCACTGTGGAGCCACTAGCTAAAGGTACAGTGACAGTACTTTTTCAAGCAATCCAGAACTTTGCAATGCTAATTACTGTTATAATTGGCACGTGGCTTCTTCATGCCTCATTGCTTACTGAGAGTGGGATTTGTCAGGAGTAACTTCAGTTCTCTGCAAAAGTTAGGTGACAACTCTCAGCTAATTACCCAAGCTTTTGCTGTAGTCAGCAGAGAGAGAACGATGTGCTCCTCTAGAGGGTAATTCATCCCACCTACCTTAGAAGAAAATAAATTGCTTTTTGGAATGATTTTTATCTTCTTTTGTTGGGTACAGAGGATTTGCAGATGATCCTGCCCCCCCCCCCCGCATTCTGTATGTATCTTTTTTTTTCTTGCCATACAAGATAATTTCTTTATCATTCTCCCCCTTAGTAATATCTCTTGTGTACTCTGCAAGTACTATCTTCTGCATAAAATGGTCTGATTAACATATCTAAACTTTCAGCAATTGTTCTCAGCTTGCATTAGCTTTGAAGTTTGCTGCTTCTATTTCAGCTATGAAGAAGGGATAACGTGCCTCAAATCCCACATATTTTTTCCCAGCTGTATTATTTGTTCTATTAAAAGATATTGCTTGGGCCTGTTAATTCTGTCTTACTTGTACTGTAAGACAGTACAAGTCCTACACTACAGCACCTTAGCTTGGAAACAAAGACCTAAAGTTTTAGACAGGAAGGTGAGGAGAGTCCCATCAGTACTCAATCTCTACATGGGGTCTTCAGACTGAGGGTTTTTTTTCCACCGAAATTGGTAACATCACAGAATGTGCCCATGTAATGTACTGCATGGGTCTCCAGAGTTGCAAAGGTAGAATGACTTTACAGTTTTACGTCTGTTAATTCTTCAGTCATGTAGTTAATGATGTACTAATGTACAATAAAGTGTCCAGGGCTCTATGATGATAGACACTTTCTAAAAATCTTTACAGAAATTCAGAAAATTTTCACCAATATGAAATCACTTTCTGCATGGAAGAGTATATAGCAACACCATAGGGAAAGTCGCTGTTCTTACCAACCCCTAAGTGGCGGATAAACAGTTCGATGATGGTAGATTAACTATTAGAGCTATTGTCATGGGTGGCAGTGTTGGTGTTTGCAGGGTACTATTTCAATGCATGACATAGCTTCCTAATACAGAGAAGTTGCAAACAGGTTTCCCCAGAGTTGTGATGGGAACTTGAATGTGTTTCCTTTGTCCCTTCCCTATGCTAAATATTTTGTCATATGGATATTTTTCAACATTATTGTAAGAAACCTGTAGTAACTACTATGTCACTACTGTAGGTCACAATGGAAGATTTAACAGTGTAAGTGTGGGGAGGGTCTAGCAAGGTAAAGAGCCCTAAGTTGGAACAAGCAGAGAAAAGCTTGTTCCCCATACGATTGCTTACAGTTTTTTCAGTCCACTGAGAAGACTCACCCTTGCTTTCTACTTCTTTTTGGCATTCTTTTGTAAGGTTTTTCAGAACTTTTCTCTTAGTAGCTACACAGAGGAGGAGTGACCTGAAGGATGACTGAAAGGCTGTGAAAGGTCTGAAGGGCCTGAAAAACCTGGAGATTTTGAATTGTTGAATTTTTTGTAGGATAACTGCATACTGCATTTTGAACACTGATAAGACCAAAGTTGAGATCTTAAATGGTGGATGCAGAGTGTAAAGGAAGACCTTGAAAAACTTCTCAGGAAAACAGGGTAAAGGTTTCAGCGTGGTCCTCCTTTAAGGCCAACTGTTATGTGTGGGTAATGAATATGGGTAATGAAAACAAAACACCCCCCCCTCCAAACACACACACACAAAGGAACAAAATCAAAACATTAACATTGATGCTTTGATAACAGCAAAACCAATTAGACAACAATATGGTGCAATACTAATTGATTGAAGATGTAGGTAAACCCGGGAGTGTGAAGGGATCCCTGCACACAGAGTACTAGAAGCTCTCTTTCTTCTTCTGGCACACATTTGAAAAAGTGTGAAGTTTTCAGACAAGATGAATGTAGAAAAATGCAGTTTCCAGGTACTAAGATGCATAGCCTCTATTTACGAGGAAATGTAGTATGTGTTTGCCCTTGATTTATCAAAAACAGAGAAGTTACAAACTAACACACATCAAATGAACAAGCTTACCAAAAACCGGAATTAATTCTGCTCCTCCAAAGCATATTTAGTATGATACATGATGACAAATAAGTGAACTTAAAAATAACATGTACAAAAAGACAAGGGGACTTTAAGGAAAAATAATTAATTACTTCAATACAGACAAGTCATTGTGAACAAGACCTTATTTTGAAGAGTGGTAGAATGCACCCAGTCAATGTTAGATATAGTAGTGTTACTCCATATAAAGTCTACATTAGATGATGCTCAGGACAAGCCTCTCTTACATGCACTTAGGACTGAAAAAGTGATGTATTATCCATTTGCGGATGTTGTGATGGACACTAGAAACACTGACAGATAGCAATTTTATGGACTTTGGTTGTAGCCAAGTTAGAAATTGTTGTATCAAGAACAAGATTTCCTGTATGAATACATCACTGAGCCTTTTAGAGAGCTGGGAGAAAGTGGTGGTGAGTGACAAGGGCAATAAACGCACAATGAGGAAGGATGGTCAAAGCTAATAACCTTGAAGACCTTTTTCACTCCCCAGTATGTCTGAAGCAAGTAAAACATCACAGAGTTAGAAGCTGTTATATCCTGATTTTGCAACAAGTCCTCAGAGCAAGAACATCCTACATACCGTTATTGTAAAATTGTTTACTTCCTTTTTCCCCTCCACTTATTTCACAGCAACTGTCCAAGTAACGGTACCATCATGACAGCTAATGAGAGTTAACTTTGAATAGAATTATGTCAACTTAATTATAACCCCTTTAAGAACCCCTTTGAGAACAATGAGAATGTCTAGTTAGGGATTTGATGTGAAATGGATAGACCAATTTGAAGGAAAGCTTAACTCATGTTAACATTTCTTTCTTTAGTGTCTCTGTTTCTCAGAAGAGATTGTTATTCTCTGCAATTAAGTGACAAAAAAAAAGGAAAAAAGTCCCCAACAAACAGAAAATCATGGCAATGAAAGCTCAGTCTCCACCAAGAGGGTTATGCCATCCCCTCTCAAATGACGCTTCATTGCTGACTTGAAAGTTGTGGGTTTAGGCTATCAAATATACCTAAAAGACAGAGAACTTTGCATGCACCTTATTGCTCTTAGTTCCTGAGCATGACTGATGGAGGATGGCATTTGCTACCAATAAGATGATAACAGTAACAGACCCATAGCAATCTGATCCTCTCAGGAGAACTCTCTGACTTTAATGTTGAGTTTCCCTTGTTCTTGTAGACTACCTGACCATTAAAGTTTAACAGATTTGCTTCCTGGTCTATGTTGATTTGTGTGCTTAATGTTATTAAGCAACTTGTGGGGCTTACATGGTAGTACGCACACCCCATTTCTCTGTTTCTGTAACAGTTCATCACAATGGAACGCACAGGATATTTCTCTGTGGGAGAGTAAATGAAAGAAACTCCTGACCCAGGGTATTCACTGCTGGCTCTTGTATTTGGATTAAACTGAGCTGCAGTGAACTGTCATAGCTCTTGTTCAATTTCCCTGTACAGTTTGCCTTTGAAATTTGGTTGTGTCCTCTAGAAAAAAAAAAAAAAAAAAGAAAAAAAGAATAAAAGAATAAAAGTGTGCTATGGCCTCTTGCAAAAAAATTTAAAAATTCTGCCTGTTTCTTATTCTATGACAGCAAGTGTAGGCAAAAGGATTTATAATTTTAAGAAGAAAACATACAGAAAATCACATTAGCATAAGAGAGTAGACTGTTCTTTGAAGACATCTCTTCATCTTCAACTAATGATTGAAGCAGCCACAGTCCTAATCCAGTGTCACACCAGCTAAAGTAAGGCTGGTGAGTAGTCCATAAGTATTTGGGCAGCTTCGATAACAAAGAGGTAAACTCTGCAGCTGAGTTGCCCACATGCTGCATAAAGCTCCCTTGGTTCTAAAGAGAGAGGTCTGTGAGATTTAAGGTATTTTAACCTTGCAAATGCCAATTTGTGTTTCAAACCTATTGCTTTCAGATGAATTTCACTAGACCTATATTTTGTTTCTTGTTTTTTTTTGTTTCTGTACCTCTTAGCACTCTCAGAACACTATTAGAAGTTAAACTATATAGAAAATTGGATTCAACAATTTCGGTGCTATTTTACCATCTCTTTTAAAAGTACTCAGTACGTGAAGGGTATAAGATAATGTAAAAGCTGTATGTACTTTCACTAAAATAGTGAGGTATGCTTTTGTACTGTGCACTTCCAAGTTATGGTCTGTGATCTTACCACTGGCTGAGGCTTCTGTGAGGTCTTTGTTACTTCCACACATCACTGTAAAATGGGACACACAGGATATTGAAAACCAAGAGCTACAACGTAAACGTTGTTCTTTGGAGATCAGACACCCAACCTATGACTTAAGGAAGAATTCACTGTTGAAATAACTATTAAAAGTAAAAAGATATCACAGAGAATTTGCTAACAACTAGTGCCACATCATGCTGAAGGCTTCAGCAGGATTCCTGTGTTTCATATGCTTTGTTTAAGTAGCTGGCAGCAGTTGGAAGTTGCTGGGTATTTTGAGAAACACTGGAGAGGTGGGAAAGCCACTGAGAAAAGGTTTAATAGTTTGTCTTATATGAGTTTTCAGGCTTCATGTTACAGAGGAGATTTGGCATGGAACAAGAATTCAAGTTTCTAATCACCACAGCATAGAATGTACTGCAGCTACTAGAAGCAGTCCAGATGTTTACAGCTGTGTTTTGTAGATAGACACAAATGACAGCATCTCCTGCTGCTTTAAAGATGTACCATTAGGTGTCTCCCGCAATGAAAACCTGGTATCACTGAAGACAAAGTAGCCTTCTAACACTAACTTTAGCGGAGTCAGCATTTCACATAATGTCTCTGGGTAGACAGAGCATTTTTCTGTTTTAGTTAGCTTGGTTAATTAGCCCACGGTTTGTGGCAGTACAAACCTGTGTAAATCTTTATCAGAAGATATGGCGCTAGGAGCACCGCAGTGGAAAATAAGGCTGTAACGTGAGACTTACTGACTGGCCAGTGTCTCAACACTGTTCTGGTGTGCCACCTCCTCAGGGCAGCACACACCACAGCACCCTCCTGCTGGGGTCGGCCATCAGAGATGCCAGATGGAGGAAGCTGGGGGACATTAACTCATAGAATAGTTTCACTTGGAAGGCACCTTCGAAGGTCATCTAATCCAAGCCCCCTGCCATGAGCAGGGACATCTTCAACTAGACTGGTTGCTCAGAGCCCTGTCCAGCCTGGCCTGGAATGTCTCCAGGGATGAGGCATCTACCACCTCTCTGGGCAACCTGGGCCAGTGTTTCACTGCCCTCGGTGTAAAAAATTTCTCCATGTCTAGCCTGAATCTCCCCTCTTTTAGTTTAAAAACATCAATCTTTGTCCCATCACAACAGGCACTGATAAAAAGTCTGTCCCCATCTTTATTACAAGCCCCTTTTAAGTACTGAAAGGCTGCAATAAAATCTCCCCAAAGCCTTATCTTCTCCAGGCTGAACAACCACAACTCTCTCAGCCTGTCCTCACAGCTGCTGTTTAGCCAGGATGGGACATGTCAATACTTGGCTGTTAGGAAAGTAATGTTGCCTCTTTAATTAACCTTGACTTTTCCATTACCCTCAGTCTTCAAACAGCTACTTCTTGTGTTTTCAGTTAAAAGTTTGACCAGAGAAAAATATCTCAAGAAGCTTAGTCTTCAACAACACTTGAAGCAAACATAGGCAAGACAATCCAAACTGATCGTATAATCTATGAAATCTTGTCTTTTTATGAATATCTCAAGTCCCACTGCAGCCCACTCAAGTAATTTCACTTAACTATGCAAGGACTGTTCTTTTATGCATGACTTTTTTGTAATGTGAACTGTGCCAGTTGTATTTGATGCTGGCTTTCATTTTCATGTTTTTCTAATTGGTGCAAAATAGATTATTAAGTATAAATTCTGACCATTTTGCATGACTGAAGTAGATCAGGATTAAAAATACAGTATGGCATGTATCTGTATTCAGTGTATTCCTTTGAAATGTATATTTGGAGGCCAACGAGAAGTCTATTTCATATCAAGGGTCGTTCCTGAGTAATAATATACAGTGAAGCTCTTTCACAAATCTAGTGTTCCTGTACATTATAAATTGAAACTACAACTACAGGAGTGATATTTTTGTTGACATATTTAGGTGATATGAGAGCTGACACAAATTAAACTGACTTAAGAGTTTTTTTCATATTTGTGGACTTCAGTCAGACTCTTTGCAATATACTAAGATGTTCATACATTAAGGTTTATTTTGCTTAATATCATAACTGTTGTAACAGTGTTGTATCAGTAATGCAGCTTTTTTAAGATACCTGTCTACTGTGAACACTTCCTGTGGGAAGTTTGGAGAGAAGCATCCTTTGGACATAATTTTCATCTATAATTTCTACTATGAGACATATAAAAATCAGTAAATATGATCATAACTGGTTTTGCTCTTTTGCTCCACAAGGACTCTTCCAGTCCTTCACCTCATCTCTTACTTACTTGTACTGCAGATACTAAAACTGTAATATTTGTCCTTGGATAAATGCTGATACCATGAGTTAAAAGGCATTAGTTTCCCAAAAGCAAATCTCGAAACAGATCGGTTTGGTTTTCCACATTTCATTCTGGGTGTCTGTATTTCCCTTCCAAGGGCTATATGAATTGAACACCTCATTTCATTTTTCTTTCTCTCTCTTGCTCAGCTCCTGCCAGGATTTTGACATTCAGTGGCACAGTGACAACTCCCTGGATGAAAGACATTGTCCTCCCTTGCAAAGCTGTGGGAGACCCAGCTCCGACAGTCAAATGGATGAAAGATAGGTAACCAGCAACTAAATGTATAGCTCAAATAAAACCCATTTGCTTAAAAATCAGAGGGATGCAATGCAGGTGATGCTGGATGACTGTGCCAGGAAGGGGAAGGACCATTTGCAGGGGCTGCACACAGTCACAGTACATGAGAAGTTCAGGAATTCCTTAAACTAAAACTATTTTGGCTGTGGTAATTAGAAGGTATCAAAAGGGGGGAAAAATTATGAAGAAGGGGTACAGGTAAACATTCAAAATGTAGAATCTAGGAGTTTTTTCTGTTTTAATTTCAGACACATAGAATTGTTTTAGTCTGAGAAAGTAAAATGTGTGGTGCATTGAACTGTGCTGTGGAGTGCAGTGTGCATGTCTTGCACATATCTTAGGTTTTGCTATTCTGTTTTGATCCTTAGTTTCACAGTTTGATAGAATCACTTGGAAACAAACATGGACAATAATTTTCATCAAAGCACTGTGTAAGCAGTGATATTGCAGTGCTATGGAACCATTTTTTCTTTGATACAAATAACTGTTACTTTATAGGGATGGATGATGTAGCCAGGAACTGTCTTTTACTCTTATTGTGGCACTTTTATGAAACAGCAGATATTTAACGAAGGAGTGAATTTCCATTTTGATTCAAAATGGGGACAGGATATGAGCATTCTTTAAGCAAATGGCAGGTGTTTCCCAACAGAAAATAATATTTTGTCTTTATTAAAGAAGACAACCCCCCATCCTTTTCCTTTTTTTTTTTTTTTCCATTCTTAGTTGCTTCAAAAATATCCAATTCTGAGTAATTTTGATTGTAACTTCTTTAATGTATGCATTTTGTTTCCTGTGAGGTAGTAACGGGACACCCAGTCTAGTGATGATTGATGGGCGAAGAAGCATCTTTAGCAATGGCAGCTTTGTCATCCGTACTGTGAAAGCAGAAGACTCTGGGTACTACAGTTGTGTGGCCAGTAACAACTGGGGATCAGATGAAATAATTTTGAATTTGCAGGTACAAGGTAAGGCTATTGGATCTATCTCATAATTGTTGTCACAGCTATTAACTTCTATGTGCTGTTAAATACATAGGTATGTCTGTTTGCAGGAGTATGTAACATATTAGTATTGATGTGTATTAATACAAATATAATTCTTCCAAATTAGAAAATAAAATATTGTTAAGGTCATTCTGACTCAATCATCAACACTTTGTGTTATAGCAAATGTTTTTTGTCATAGCAAATGTTTTGTGTTTGGTAGAAAAATTCATACACTTGCAGTTAAGTCTCTATGTAAGCTTTTGTAGGACTGACAGCTAAGTGTTTCCATTCAGTGATTTTCTAGTTCTTCGCACAGAAATTATCAACTTATGCCTTCTCCTTGAAAATATTACATGTATCATTTAAATATTCCAAAATTCAGAAAGAACTGAAGATCTTTAGTTCTTAAAAGCCATCAGCAGACATTTGCCTCTGTACTGAGATCTTGGACAGAAACTTCATTATACAAGAGCAGAATTTTATTGATGGTGAATACAAAGAAGCATTTAAAGTCAAACATCAGTCCGTCTTCAACTAGTGCATATTACCAGCTACTTTTTATATGCATGTTGAAATGTACATAATTAATCCATTCTGGTATTTATATTTATTATATATAAACAATGACAATATAGGAATACACATTAACAATAATGTGAAGCAGAGCATGTGTGTTCACATACTGAGAATTCACTGTGCAAGGAATTTCCTCGCTCACTTACACTAAAGCAGATCCTAAGAGTGCTTCAACTGACTGCAAACTGTTGTACCAGAGGGAAGTAAATAACTGGAGTTAGGAATATGGGACAAGCTGTGGTAAGTTCACTCTCCTGTCCCTTCATATGCAATCTAAATTTCTAGTGCAATCATATGACAACACAGAAAAAGATTGTTTCAACTGGATTCAAACTCTCTCTGTGTATACTGTTCCACTAAGTCTTGAAACAAATGCCACAGGACATATCAACTTACCTACAATCCAAAAGACCCTAAAGATGCTCTTCTGCAACGTTTGAAGCATGACCACAACAAGAAGTAGGGAGAGAAAACACTATCAAACTGAAACTTTATATTTCACCAAGTACTTTCATAATTGCATATCCTTGCTGTTATTGAACTGTAGTAACTAAAAGCAAATCAATATTACTTCCCTGAGGGACAGAGAAAGACTGGCATTTAATATGCAGTACCACCATCTTTTGTAGATAGGGTGAAGCTGTGGTAAAAGGTTTTACAATAAATCTTTCACAGTGTAGTGTGTGCAGTCTTTCTCCATGGAATCAACCTAGTCAGAATAATGGAACAAATTCATCCCACATAAGGAATTTTCCTTTGGAATACAAACTGTCTCTTTTGTTTTCTTCAGCACTGTTTAACCCTGTGAGGGCAGTAATATCAGCTTCTCTATGAACTAGACTATGGCTGTAAACCAGCAGCCTCCACTTCACAACAGCACTCATTATTTTACAGTCTGATGACTTGAATGTGAACTGCAGCAGGTGTTTTTTCCTGGAGTTTCACTGTGCAGGTAGAGCTACCCCTTCAACAATGGCAAAGCAGGCAATGTCCTCTGGCAACAGACAGCTGGACACAACAGGGCATTTGTGACTTCTGGCTTTCCTTGCCTATGGGCTGGCATCTGTCGAGCAGTAACATACGGCAGGGAAATAGCAGTTCCTGCCAGTGATGGTTACTGACACAACTCACCCCTTCCCACTCTTGCAGTGACCAGAGGAAGTGTGACTACCCTGGCGTATCTCCTCCCTGGCTTTCTGTCCCAGCTTCACCGCTGATTCTTAGTTCCCTTCCCATGATAGGCACCGTCCATACCTCACTCCTTGTTCCTGAGGCAGCAAAGCCCAATTTTGTCTATGTTTCTGAGGAGCTTAGATCAACCCCTAATAACACTTGTTCAAAAAATAATCCGTAAGAGGAGCCAGACATGGTGCTGCTGTGTATAATCAGAGCAGTGCAAAGGATTTGAAACAAGAACTTCCCTTTCTCCTGCTTTCAATTTCTGAACCTCAAATTGCAGATCTAAAGCACTTGGGTGAAGAGTTAATAAATCTTACCCTTTAGGACTCCAGAACTTATTTGCCTAGATCTTTTGAGTTTCACCTGCCATTCATCTCTGTTTTAGCAAAGACTATCCTCCGTGGCCTTACTGGTTTTGTGTTCTAGTTAACTCACTTGTACAACAGCACTAGCTAAATTATTCAGGCAAAATTCAAAGATGAACTCTCCAGACTTTAACTAGGATACGACCATATTAGCTCAGTAGAAGACTTTTATACAATAGAATCATGATAGATTTGTTAAGCTGGTTGCTTGGACACTTTCTGCCCCTGACCATTGAGCTCTGGAAACCCAGCCACTATATACTGGTGCAATTTGGAGTGACTTAGGCTCAGCCTAAACTGTCTCAGTTCACAGTGCCCTTTCCAGTCCCAATTCCCTATCCCATTTCCCAATCCCAGTTGTCCCTACCCTGGGCAACTTTTTGAGAGATAGCATGGCTCACGCCTTGCCCTTTCTTGCTGGATTTTCCTCCAAAGGAAAGTGGTCACTGGGCAGAGGATGGGAGATAAGACCTCTGTCTCATTCCTGCACTCTGTCAGGAGTTAGTCCTGGGAACCGCACAGTTCTTATGTCCCATGGTTTAGACACAGCCATAACATTTGTGGTAAGCAGCAGAACTGAAGTGTTTCCAGGTTTGTTCAGCTGATAAAGTTGTGTCTTCTTTAGACCAATTGTCTCAGAGAATAGATGGTATGATCTGGAGAGGTATGGATTTGCCCACAGTCACAGATCTACCTATGCTGCTATGCTGCGTAGTTGGCACTCACACACTTGCAGAAACTCTTGTTATGCAATTTTTTTTTTTTTTCACTTTTGCCATAATAGCTTGCAAACACGTACATGAGTGGGACAACATTTGCAAGTGGGCATCTGTTTCTCACTACTAAAAATTCAGCTTCTCCCTAACACAGATATGAAAAATTATGAAAAATAATGGCTGGATTGCTCATATGTCATTTAGGTCTGACAGGACAGGTACGAGTATTCAGAGAAAAGCAAGGGTTAAGAACTGTAATACAAAATAGTGTAGAAAATTAAATATAAAAAATGAGAGCTTGTCTGCTCTTGTCTTTAACCAAGGATGTCAGCTAAACAGACACTTTGACAGAAATAATTTGCATTTTTTTGCAACTCAAACCAGCTATTTGATAAATTACTGTTAGAAGGGATCAAGATCATTTCCAACCATTTGAATCTATTTGCTTTTTTTAACTATTTCCCATCTAGTTCCTCCAGACCAACCAAGGCTCACTGTATCCAAAACTACATCTTCCTCTATCACTCTTTCCTGGATACCTGGAGACAATGGCGGCAGTTCTATCCGAGGTAATGTAATTCAGGATAATTACAACTTCTTACTAAATTATCGTATGTTGATAGGATTAGTATATAATTATGAATGGTTACAAAAAGAAGAAAAACAAAGCAATCTGTATTGCTGTCAGTGCTTAATGTGTACTATCATGGTGATAACAGCTTGCAGTAAATTGCAGTTTCTCTTTGTGGTGGTTTGATCACAGATTTAATCACTTTCTTACAGTGTAACCTCAGCTGTTATGACAGTTACTTTCTGATTTTCCAGACATGTAATCTCTAACTATTCATTTCTGAGTGTGCAGGTTCATCATCTGGTCTTTGTTGCTGATTGAAGGGTATTGAGAAATGTCTACCCCTTTCTTTTCCCTTTGAAGCGATCATAAAAATGGTATTTAAGCTGTAGTGAGGGTGGGCAAAATGTATTGCCTGATGTCTTTTAGTCAGGGGAGAGCTGTGTGTTTTCCTGTGCATGGGATTTTTCTAGTTTTATTAGTCTTTAAAATGGCTTGTCATATTACCTGCAGAATTTGTAGTTTGTGTCTGGCTTATCATTGCCATCTGTGCTTTTCCTCCAGGTTATATTTTGCAGTACTCAGAAGATAACAGTGAGCAGTGGGGTAGTTTTCCCATTAGCCCTAGTGAGAGGTCCTACCGTTTAGAAACACTGAAATGTGGCACTTGGTACAAGTTTACTCTGACTGCTCAGAACGGAGTGGGGCCAGGTCGCATCAGCGAGATCATTGAGGCCAAAACACTTGGAAAAGGTGCGTTGATTTCCATTCCCTTTGCACACCTTAAGCTATTGCATTCTGCTGTAGATCTTGAGAAGAAAGACTTGCATATTTTAATATTATTGGCATTGGAAACATTTCCAATTGTGTCCATGCTGCAACAGAAGAGGCTGTCACTGCGGGACTTGAAGTACCTACAGGACGATATTCCTTCCTTATTTCTGTAACAATTATTTTCTAAGATGGGTTGGTAGATATTTGGTAAGGGAGTGTCTCTACTGTCATAGAATATAGCAATTCCTAACTATTGTTATTGCCATAAAGACATTGTTTCCTCTCCTGTTGTAAAACTTCAGGATTTTGTCTGGATGCTGAAGGAAGATGGAGAGTACATTTATTTGTAGAGGAAATGGAGACAATGTCTCATTTATGCTCCAGACTTATTACAGAAGCCATACAAGCAACAACCTTTGAACAGGTTAAGTGTAAAAAATGAAGAAAAAGTTTGCATAAAGCTCTGCAAAGCGAAATAGCCAAAATTTGGGGAATTCTTAGCTAACTCAGTAATGGGTCCCATGGTCACCAGTTGCTGAGGGTAGTTCCACATTGCAAGTATGGTTCAGAATTATGAGTAAATTTTGAAAGACACGCCCTTAAAGAGACACTTAAGTCTTACCCCTAAGGTACAACAGATACATGCAAAATCAACATCATATTTTTTTAATTGATTTTTCCTTTCAAGTTCTTCAAAACTGTCATTTCCACAAACGAATGTCTATGTACTATCAAACAAAATTTTGTTCAGTTCCACTTCGGAAGAAGACCAGAGCACCAGTGGACAATCTTCAAGTGTATACGTCTTTTATGGTATTTCTACATGGTGTTCTGAACCCTTTCCTTTTTGGATAGCAGTGAGCAGGAGCATTTACTGATATGAAGTGTCTGCACTAGACTTAAAAGTTGACTCATGCCAGTCCTTGAAAACTGGCAAGTCAGGCCCATGCAGAGTTGTATGGATATTTTTTTTTTGCATATGGATTTGAAAACCTAGGTTTGTGATTCTGGCACAAAGTATGGAAAAATATTTAAGATAGTGGAGGAGAAAAAGTTGAATAGATAGACACTGAATTTGAAATGAAGTCAGGATTATGCTAGAAATTGTTATATTAATTTTCTATTTTTGAGAGTCCTATATCTGTAATACTTAAGCATTTCACCTGAAATGTATCATTGCTTCTAGAGCCACAGTTTTCCAAGGAACAAGAGCTCTTTGCTAGTATCAACACCACAAGAGTGAAGCTGAACCTGATAGGCTGGAATGACGGTGGCTGCCCCATCACCTCCTTCACCCTGGAGTATCGGCCATTTGGGACAACAGTGTGGACAACTGCTCAGCGGACATCCTTGTCAAAGTCCTACATTCTGTATGACCTCCAGGAGGCAACCTGGTATGAGCTTCAAATGAGAGTATGCAACAGTGCTGGCTGTGCAGAGAAACAAGCCAAATTTGCAACACTCAATTATGATGGCAGTAAGTATATGTTTTGATTTATATGTCTGAGATACTGTTTTAACCTTATTTTCTTATGTGATTTTTTGGCTTGTCTTTCTTTCTTTTTTTTCCTCACAAACCCCTTTTTGAATCTGCTAACCATGCTGACAGAGGAGTAGCAGTCTCAAAGACGTAAAATGCTTACAGATTTCATTGACAATAGTCTGCTAGGCAGAAAAGAGGAATCGTTTATTTGTCCCCACTGAGGAAATCTCCAGCACTAAAGTCAGTCAACCATGAGACACATAGCCATAGGACACCAGATGTCATTAGTTCCACTGGTCACAGAAGCGCTTGATGGTATTTCATGCATCTCTTCCATGAAATTTTTGTCTTCCATACAATTGGTTCCTGCAGCCATTTACAGCGGTGACCAGCCTCATTGCTATTCCATGCAATGTCCTTGTGACACAGCTCAAAACACATTATGTGACACAACGGAGCAGCTAACTAGCTTGTTTTCCAGGAAAGCCTCCAGACAACATCCTCCAAGGGCAAAGCAATGGCAATGCTATTATCCCTATTTACAGACGAGGAGGGTGAAACTGAGGGCCGTGACAGATGGCTCTGTCGTGCCCAGCAGCAGGGCACAGGGGATGAAGGAATTGTTGCATCCTGCCCTTCTGCCAGGGGTTACTGCCCACCCTGCAAAAGCCAGAACGAGAGGACAAGAGTAAACACGCCAATTTGTCAGTCATTCCAGTTTGTATCCTGGCATATTTATTGAAAATGATAGTTGCACACGTGTGTTTCTGCTGGACCTAGAGTGGGAAATGTCTGTATTTCTGGCAAAAAGGCAGCACAGATGGCTCCAGATGGCAATCTCTTGAACTGCTCTAGTGTGAATTGCCAGTTTTTCTGGAGACATCCAGTGTAAAATGTTGGCATATTGCCAGGGATATTGTGCTGTATTGTGCAACCAATTGGCAACATCTGTACTGTTAAATTACACAAGAGTAGTAAGCAAGTTCAAACAAGAACAGATAATTGTCCAGCAACAGCACAAAATTGATAATTGCTCATAACCTTGTGTTGGTAACACATCTCCCTTCCATAGATTATGCCACAAAATCCAGTGTTTTCCAGGACAACACCCTCGTATCCCTCAGGGAAGAGCAGGTGACAGGAAACATTTCCAGTCAGGAGTGTGGGAAATGAATCAGGCAGGGTTTAAGTCTCAGCATCTTACACATCCTCTAATGCTGTCCCCATCTTTCTGCTAGGTACTCACCAGTTCTCACAGGTAATTAACAACACATGCCCTCATGGCCTGCCCTTTTGCAAATAGCACATCCCCTCATGTTTCTCTGAGAAAATATCATTCTGGTAAGCTGCCACACAGTCCTCACATTATTTCAGACAGTCTAAAAAATTAAGAGAAAGATTTGTCTCAGCACTTCCTACAGAAAGCCAAGATCCAAGTAGCTATTATACAAATGCTGCCAGGTCTTGCCAGGTAGACTTAGGACCTGTTTTACTGAGCAGTAAAGAAGTTATCAATAATAACTGTTTCATGTATTATGAGTTAATTTCTTGACATTTTATTTAACCTATCCTCTTTTCTTTCCAATATCTTTCTACATTTCTTTATTTCTACTTTATTTCTTTCTTTCCAATATCATATTGTTATACTTGTGAGTGGGGAAAAGAGTCTTAAGCCACACCTTAAAATGAGATTATACGAAAATGCAGGCCTTAAATTCTGGTAGCACAGAAATCAAATGCATTATTACAATTAATTGATTTGAAGTGTTGTCAGACTGCTTTTCGGTTGGGTGATCATACTCACCTTCATTTCATATACTGTGACTTGCACACCACTTGATTTAGTGTGTTGTTTGGTATTTTTAAAAGTGAGAAAACAAAACAATAAAAATATTTCTATTGTTAGATTTTCTGGGCCACTGTTTCTGGTCTGTTAGAAAATTTCTCATTTATAGCACTGATGGTTTTGTTTCTCGAGCAGGCTTTGCCAGGACTATATTGTGCCTTGGAGAGGCAGCATGGTCTCAAATACTAACTGCAAGGTTCAGAGAGGAAAACATGGACAGAATTTGTTACATTTGATAGAGAACTAAAATGATAAACTGATTATTATTATTATTATCAGCAATATTGAAAATTAAGATAGTCAACAAATTTCATAGAAGAATTTCAGTGCCTCTAAAGCAAAAGTTGACCCTGCAGAGTCCCAGCTCCCCATTCATTTGTTCCTTAGTAAGCTGAGTAGGCTTAAGGCACTTCAGACTTGGAAAATAGTGTCTGATTAGAAATTAACATTTTCTATCAATACTTCATGCAGAAATTTTTGCTTTCATAGGCAGTGAATTTTTCATGTACAGAGAGTACGCCAGTAGAAACTTCTTGCCCAGCTCCGCTTTAGAGTGCTAACGGTACCTCCACAATTAATTCATCTTGTGATGTGAGATCAGTACCTACCAGCTTCTAGGGGGTCACAGCTGCCCTTAGGATAAAATAGGTACAAGCATAGTACTTTGAAGATTAGATAATACACATATGAAAGTTCTAGGATACCAAATGCTAAGAATAAACTTAGGAGCTTTAGCAGTCTTAAGATAAAGCCTTTGTAAACTTTGTAGAAATCCTTGAGTTACGTGATCTTTCAGTTATTTTGTTTGGACTGCAGTAGCAGATTGTTATGTGTGATAGAGCTCCTGAGAAATATCTTGGCTAAGTATCCTTTACCTTAAATCCCTTCATGGTGAGTTAGGTCAGAAGGTTAATGACACATCTACGTGCGACTTTTTGCTTTCTGTTCATAGATGTTTCAGCTAACCATTTTCAGCTTATGGATTTTATGACCTTCCTGCCCCTTGTTTTTCAGAACATTTCTGCTCAGTACTTAAGGAGATATTTTTAGCAATGTGCAGCTGTAGTGTGTAGCACTGCAAAGGAGCTTCCCAACTCAGAGATCAGCTACTCAGTAGCCCTGACATTAAATCAGATCAGCTTGCTAGCTGCTCTAAACTATGCTAATTGATTTTAGCCCACCAGAGGACTTCTTACTGTGAGGAACAGTTAGGACACAGGAAAACACTTGGTAGCCATAAAGTCACAAGGTGTAATGGGAGATGATGGAAAGACTGCAACATAGTGGAAAATGCATTAGAAACATTCAAATTACAACTTCTATGAAACACCAGTAAAGCAGGCTAACAAAGGGCAATGGTAAATTGACCTGGGAGAAAAGATAAATAAATAAACAAATAAATACATAAATAAATAAACTAAACACACGCACACACCCACAAAACAACAAAAAAATCCACCAGCAACAAAAAAACATACAAAAAACCACAACCCCTCAATTTGTCTGGCACTTTGTTCTGAGAAAAGTTTTGACTATTCCACTACTAGGAAATACCTAAAATGACAGCAAAGGTTGAAATGGATAGCAGGTTTAAATTTTGGTAATTTCTAATAGAGTTGCTGAATATCCACAAATGGATAATGTGAAGGACATAAAAACTTGCAGTATGTTTCTTTAATTAAACTTGTACTGCCTGCCCATAGCTTTATTAGGTTTACACTTTACTTGGAAAGGGTAGGGAAAATGACAATCACTTACCTAAACACTTAAGGTTCAACTGAAATTAAGGCCACACTTAATTTGATTTTCATCTAAGTATTAAGGAGAGCAAGACATAATTTTAGGTAATCTTGAACCCGACAGTCCTTAAGCAATGGTCTGTATGATTTTAATTCAGAGAAATATTTGGCCTTTTAGTATTCAGGATGGTTTAGGAGGATTTAGAGACAGTTATTAATATTACCTTCAGGAGCTTGAAGTTCTTTCCATTTCTTCAGATAATCATTTTTTTTTGCCTTTAGAATAGTTAAACAACTCCATATCAGTTAAGACAAGATGAAAAAAATCCCTCTGTGTGTTTATTCCAAGAAATGGACAATTAAAAAAAGAAGGAAAATTATGGGGAAGAACTGCAATGGAACAGTAAAAAAATA
This sequence comes from Columba livia, assembly GCF_036013475.1. NCBI lineage: Eukaryota > Metazoa > Chordata > Aves > Columbiformes > Columbidae > Columba > Columba livia. Next base: position 95,099,115 of record NC_088602.1, on the reverse strand, counting down.
TTCTAAATGAAATTGCAAGAAAATAAATTTTCCAAAGTACCTGATATAGTTTTGGATAGTTGTAGGTTTTCTATTTATCTTCATCCCTTTAGGGAACTATTCCTCTCATTATATGCAACTCAAATAGCTCTTCTGAAGAAAAAACAAACAAACAAACAAAAAACCACAAAAAAAACATGACTTAGAATTCTACCTTTTCACTGTGGTTATGGCACTCACATTGTACTGCATCCTATCATTATTTTTTCCTGATACTGTTTGGTGCGTAATCAGGTATAACTATATCACTCAATGCAGCAATTAAAATGCAAAAAAGGATGTGCCTGTTTGTCTATCTCACTCTCCTATCATTTTAGAAAGTAAGTAGCCACTTTCATTTCAGTAGCTGGTTGAAACTGAATAGCTTCCATTGAAAGTCATCACAGTTCACAATGCTTGTGTGTTTCTATCCATTTCAAACAAATCTGCATTTTATAGCCTCATTTGTGGTTGCATTCAGCAGTTTAATAGTAATCAGGAAATGAGTGAGAAGCCTTCCATGACTAAATAGCCTTCCAAAGAAAGTGCTGCATTCCTCTCACATCCTTTAGAAATAAAAATAATTAAAAAAAATAAAAAATTGAAAAGTTTGAGTATTATATATCACCAGGAAGCCAGGTATATTCAAAATGCAAATATTTCCCAAAATGAAAAAGTGAGTTGCTTGCCAATGCCATCAGTTTGTAAATTCATTTCTCTCATTTCACTCTCAAAATTTGATTGTTTCTATCCAGTGTTGCTCTCCTGTTTTATTGATGTATATCATGTCAGTCAGTCTTTAGCAAATTAGCATCAGGTTTGTGATCCGAATTTCATATCAATATCACTGCTGCACCCCTAAGACATGACATAAAAATATTTCTGTGCAAAAGAGTTATCTGATGTATGTAGTACAAAATGAACTTTGTCAAATACATTCTCTATAAAGAAAACCCCAGCAGAAAGTATAAATACGTTGCAGCAGTGCTACTCTCCTGTAGTAAGGAGTACTACATAGGTAGTAATTCTGAGATCCCTTACAGTTTTGTAATGATGCAATATGACTTAAATAATGACTGTATAATAAAATGTATAAATAATGACTGTATAAATAATGACTGTATAATAAGCGTGGTTTTCTTTCATCAAGGAATACACTTCTTCTTGATTTCTGACAATCTATGAGTTTCTCCAGTCAGTACCTTGTTACCAGTGTGGCCGGTTTACGTGTGCATGGCCATGACACATGCACACATAGCATCCATCCTGAATACGACAAATCATTCTTAATGTGCTGCATGCAGCTGAAGCATATAACATGGCATATTCCCTCAGAAATCAATCTTTTTCTTCCTTAATAGGCATCTAATATCATGACACTGTTTCCAGGTACAATCCCTCCACTTATTAAGTCGGTTGTGGAAAGCGAGGAAGGGCTGGCAACCAATGAAGGGCTAAAGATGCTGGTGACCATTTCCTGTATCTTGGTCGGGGTCTTGCTGCTCTTTGTGATGCTGCTGGTCGTGCGGAGGAGGAGGAGGGAGCAGAGACTGAAGAGGCTGCGAGGTAAGATGAGAGCTGTGGCACTTATTTCCATCTACGCGTACTCCTGGAATGTAAAAGTAAAAATGGGGCTGTATGTGACCATACTGTTCGATTCCCAGTTGGTGTCATTTTCCTGCCGCATGTAACATACATGAGGCAACAATGCATATCTGTTTTCTACAGCAATTCTTTCTTTTTTTTTGGTAGTTCAGTTAATAAAAAATGACTCTGTATCCATTGTTGTTGTTTCGCATGGAGGAGAGGAAAATAATTCTCATGCGTTGGTGGTTTTTTGGTTTCCTTTTTGTTGTTATTGTTTGTTTATCTTGTGAATGGTCTCAATAGCCTAAAATCATAATTTTTTCAAAGGATAAAATCAGATGTTCTGAAGATGGGAGGATTTCAGTTTTGCAGCAGATGCAAACCACGATTCCCGATTTATAAAATGAAAGTAGCTACTGAAAAAAAAGGTCGTAGGTAGGCGCTGGGTAGAGACTCGAACTCTTGTGGGTTACTCTGAGCAGTATTTATTGTAGAAGATTCACAGGAACAGCAGCGTTGGGTCACCTCCTCAGAGAGTGACAATCATACAGCAGTATAACTAGTCATTATATAGGGTTCTAACAGGTATTATGCAACTAAACAAAATCTATCACTGTCTATCACTGTCGATATCTATCACTGTCGATATCCTCAGGTTCCTTCCGTTCCAGTGGTCTGCAGGTTCCACTTCTTCTTTCTTGGCAAGTACAGAACGACAGGTCATCAGGTCGCAGGGCTAGCTTCTTTTGAAGTTCCACCTGTCTCATTTGTTATCCATAGTTCACCAGTCTAGCATAGAAATCAGCAACCCTAAGAATAGCATTTATCAATGTCTTAACTAAAGGTACAAAGCAAGCATAAGGTAACCACGCTCGTGGTTCTGGGTAAGGACTGTACAGGGGACAAGCTGAGACTTTCAGCTTTAGCAGCACAGCCTATAACACTGATATAGGCCTAAAATCCTAATTTCCTATTTTCCTACAACAGCTACATGTTAGTAGGCTAGAAAACACAACCAGATATTCTCTGATTTGTTACCCCATCTTTTTCCCTGTGCTGTTATAACACACTACAACAAAACTTCATTGTTCACTGACCTTTCATTATGGCTGATCTGTACTTTTCTCTAATCCTTATTCAGATTCAGGTGTTTGCTATATGAATAAGTTTTAAATCTGTAAATTCATTCAAGTTTACCAGTCTTCTAGTAAATAGCCCTGGCTGAACCGCAGCCAAGTTTTTGACCCTTGCAGTCTGCCACTTCTGCACTTAGCCCTGTAGGTTTTGCACTGGCACATGACAGCAGACCTTACACTGAAGGTATTTGGCAAAAAGCCTTTTAAATCACACACTGAATAGATAGTAAAGCAATTTATCATCTGCAAAAACAAGTCTAATTTTTTCCAAGAGCCACCAAAGTGCTGATGGGCAGTCCTGAGCATTATATCTCACCTTACCATCTACTCATCTCTCTTTTGGGTCTCATTTTGTCCTTCGTAACAATATTTTGGATGTTCTTGTAAAAAAAAGAAAAAAAAAAAGAGAGAGAGAGAGATAAAGGACTCTCAGGCATGGGTAAATTCATATACCAAAGAGGACAATTAGCCTCATGGTTCTTACACAGCTCTGGAAATCAGGGTATCTGGATGCTTTAGCGTGTATAATAACATCCAGTTTCAAAATCTTTTCAGTCATTTATTTCTGCAGTTTCTTTCCATCTAAAAAAAAAAAAAAAAATAAAAATTAAAAAAAAAAAATAAAAAATATTGTTGTGGGTTAAGGGCGAATAAAGTGTTATCTTCTCAGAAATACTGTGGAATTCCATCCAGCAACAAGCAGGATATTTTCAGCTCCTTGGCTCCAGGAAAGGATGGCTGTGCACATTTAGTTTTTCATGGTTGATTTACAAGTATTCATAGATTCTTGAGTTACAGTCGCTTAAGGAAGGCTGATGATTACTGGCCAGCAGGGCTTTTGCATAAGGCTTCTCTGATTTATTTCCTCTCAGAATACAGGAATTTAGAAAAATATCTGACCTTCACTTAAATGTAGTCAGTGACCAAGGATTCATCAGTATTTTGGCCATAAGTCATCAGTGTTTAACTACCATTTCTATAAAAGTTGTCTCTCACTTCTTAATCTGAATTTATCAAGCTAAAGCTTGATTTCCCAGCCATCTGGTCCTGTTATACTTCTGTCTGCTGTACAGGGACTGAACTTCCTTTTTCTTTTACCATATTTTCCGTCTCTGAGGATATTATTTTTACATGTGGCAACCAAGTAATTTCTTAATGTTTTCATTGGTAAATGAAGCACATGAATCTTCTTTAGTTTTTCTCTGTAGTTTTCCCATCATTTATTAATGCCAAGGCTTTTATCTGGTCCTTTTGCAATCTTTAGGTAGCTTTCTTCATCTGTGTAAGCTAGAAATTAACACAGTATTCCAGCCACAGACATATCAGCATCAGATACAGGTAGCAGCCTTCCTTCTTTCCTTTTTATGATCTTCTGTCTATATATGCAAATCTGTACCCTTTTTGGGTACAGCATTATTTTAAGATTTTAAGTTTAACATTTTATCCATTGAGATTATCTGACAATTCTCTGATTACAGTTAACAGGATAACATTCTCCATTGCATAGCTATGGCTTGTGTTCTTGATATATGACTTTATACTAACACAGATATATTGCTAACAGTGACCAACCTACCTGATGATTCAGATTGCTATACCTTAGAGAAATGGGATTTTAATTATATTTAGGCTACCCAATTTTGGTGCCATTTTCAAATTTTTCTCAGATATTATTTCATTTACTCCAGACCCCTGATAAAAGTACCAGTGGTGTGATGACCCATGGTGCATGAGGAAAATATATACTAAATAATGATTCTGTGCTTAAAATTGTATTTTGAAATTATGGAAACCCATGTAAAAAGGTGGTTGTGTTAATTTTTTGCATCATATTACTTTATAATTAAAATATTTTGAGGTACCAAAACTTTGTTCTAGAGAAATATAACATTTGAATGTTATTTAATTGTAACTCACTGAGAGTTTTTTCAATGTAATCAATTCTCAGTGAGTTTCAATCTCATTTAAAAAATGCTCGTTGCCAAGATCAGATTGATAGGACTTCAATAATTCAGATTTTTTTTTCATTCTTTTTGAAGACTGATCTTCTGTTGGCCATTTTCTGCTTTTCTGGAGGTTACTTCATGTTCTAAAAGTCTTACTGATAATCAGTATTGCTGTTCCACAGAACTCCATAGTAAGGTCTCTAAAAAAAAAAATCCTGTGTGCAAGTCTTTCTTATCTCCTAACTAATAAAAAAGTTTTGCTCTAGTAGTTATTGTGTTCAGCTTTCATCTAGATTAGTTTTGAAATTGAAATCCTGTCATTATCACTTGATATGTATCACCTGGTGAGGTTTCTCTGAGGAACAGGACTCATTTTCCTAAATCTTGAATCCACCACCAATTTTCCTCTAGTCTACATCGGAAATAATGATTTCCACAGTGGGACCTTCTATAAGAATTTATGCAAGTTACAGGTGTAATTCTTGCTTTTGTGGCTCCAGGAGATGTGTTTTCTTTGAACGTGCTTGACAAAGAGGAGTGGGAATTGCAGATATATTTCCAGTACATTCTGCATGCGAAAGTTTGTGTCTGTGCTTATAGACAATGTGTTTGTCATTCTACTTTCTGTGGGGCAAATGTAGCATAAGAACAACTACTGCTTCATTTTTCATCCTTTTACTCCTTGTTTTAGCATTTAGGGACAGGTAAACATTTGTCTTCCTCCTGTGTCATGCCCAGTATTATTTATTTCTTCAGGAGCACTCTGTTTAGAAAGAAAGTATAGTTTTCAGCAAAGCCCTGACTTTTGCCCAGTTTAATAGCTCCACGGGTCAGGTCACAAGAAGGTCCATTGACTGCTGGAGTTCATGTAGCCACTTAGTAGGTCAACATGTATTATAAGAGAGAAACCTGATGACTTACCACTCTTTCTCCTTACTATTAACGTGGCTCCGCTTCTACCATAATAGTTCTCCCTTTGTTTTTAAATTCAACTCAGCTTAACCCAAGCAGAAAGTATCAGCACGGCATGATAGTTCAGAAGTGACAGAATGCAATTTAAAACTGTATCACAGTCCCTGATTTCCCAGGGGGGCAAGCCAAATGCGTTAAGAATTTTAAAGACGGCTGCGCCAGCAAAGGGAAGCGAGGGCTGGCGTTGGGTTGGTGCCGGTTGGTGCAGTTGTGCGTCAAACCCACAGTGAGGAGAAGTTTGTCTTTTTCACTAAGGCGAGAACGTAACATTTTTTCGAGATGCAGCATGGAACACAGCTAAATGCTGTGCAGAACCTAAGGACATGTGAGGGGACGTTGATTGTTTTTTAATCCTTGTAAAGAAAGATAAAAAACAAATTGAAAGACATTGGGCCAAGCATCCTCCAGCATTGTCCCTCCAGCTTTTCTTGAGTTGTGAATCACCTGCACGAGTATCCACAGTCTTCACTTAAGGAGGAAGCAATTGCTTCACAAAAGCTGCTAGCTAAATGAAAACAATATTTGCATATTAAATCAACCTTACTATGTATGCCAGAGGGATACAGTCTTTTCATTATTCTAGTCCTGCTAAAATAACAGGAAACATCGTCATATTTGCTGAAAAAAAAAATGACTTGGAACAAAGTGCTTCATCTTTTTCATTTTATTCTTCAAAAGAACTTGGTCCTTTCTTGGATCCTCAAAAGTCAGCACCAAAACTATCTATGACATCATTTGGGAGCAGCCACAGCAGTAGTTCAGTTTATGACTGATGGTAAAGACATTGTCATCTACCATATAGTACCACTTATAAGAATGTTAACAGCAGAAGGTAAACCCAAACAAAGTGAAAAATAGAAAGTCTGAATGCCTAGATGGAGCACTATTTGGATTAGATGAGACATCTCAGATATGAGTCTTTCCCTCCACCAGTAATCAGCCATGCTTTCTGCTGGAAAAGGATAGGGGAAAGCTAAAAATAAAGGAGTGAAGCAAACAGACCTGGAGGTAGCACAGGTAGTAGGTGAGGAACAAAGCTTAAGACAAGCAAGCTAACACAGTGTCAGAATAACAGAATGTAGAAAGTAGATGGAAGGACTTTGGTGTTTTGGTGTTGTTTTCGTTTGAGGTTTTTGATTGTTTGTTTATTTTTAATAAAAAGAACTCTTTGTCCATCCCTTTAGAAAATTAATGCAAATGTAGCCAGAGTGATGCATTAAGATGCTTTGTTTCTACCTGCATCCTCTGAATTTTAAAGGCAGGATATTTAATAAGATCACAAGCAAGGAAATTGTTGTAGGTGTAGGAGACCCAGGAGGTGATCAAGGAATAAAAAAGGTTTCAGAAGTGAGATGGAGAAAACAAAGACAAATTCAGTAAATGTCTTGGCAGGTGCTGGTAAATTTACAAGCAGGACATAAGAGAAGAATTTAAAGTTTCACATAACAGGAGAGTTCCTTGAAGACTTAAAACTTGGAATTGTTTTCTTCTCAGATTTGCTTCACTTGGTTGCACAAAAGGCTGCTTTGTTGCTGTGTGATATATTTAAGGGCTCTGGAATCAGCACTTTTGAGTGAGTTTGTTTAGCAGCGGACTGCAGGAGAACAAAGCATAGCTCGCTAGTTTTGATGAATAATAATACAGAAATTATTATATTATGTTGACAAAAACTTATAGAAAGCTACCTGAATAATATTTGGTGATCTAACCTTCAGCTGTGTCCTTTGGTCTCATATGTACCCGAATAATTATATCCCCAAAGGATTTTATGCTAAAAATAACAGCATCAACAACAAAATCAGGAATATTTCTCTTTCAGTAGTGCCTCATTTTGCAGGGCTGATCCATGTGGGAACAAGCTATCACTTGTTTTGTGTATAGACTGTCCTCTGAAGACTTCATAGTAGTTTCAAATTATTGCTAATGGAAAAGTATTGATATTTGAGAGCAACCAAACAAGCTGACAAGGAGACCTCAGTTGCTCAGACCTCTGTGCAGCCGGTTTGGTTTGGAAATGACAGGTTGGCAGTTGCTCATCCAGCTTGCATTTGGCTTCTGCCCAGAGATGGACACCAACATGTCTGTCTTCTTGCCTTTTCTTTCCTCCTCACCTGTTCACTTGCCAACCATGGCATGAAGGAACAGACATCCCCATTATTTGTTAAACTGTTTCTACTTCTAATAACTTTATGCAGTTTTTTCCTAGTTAAGCCAATGGTAGCTTGTACTTCTCTTAAGCATTTTTGGTGCTACTGAGGAACTAACCAGGGCTGTCTGGGGCAGACAGATTTAATGCAGTGAAATGCAGTTTCAGTCAAAATCAGGACTTTTAGAGATTATTTTAGGCTTGCCACTGGTCTGAGAAACAACAGTAGTCTTACACATGTCTGATTCAAATAACTTACTTCCTAATAATCCATCTATTAAATAGGTCTTCATTTAGGATAATATTTCTTTTATTTTCTTCTAGATGCGAAGAGTTTGGCTGAAATGCTTATGAGGTAAGAACAGATGCAATGTTTTTAAATTGAAAAATGTGTGTCAACTATGGCATAATTTTTAAAAATTATTACAGAGACAAAGGGAGAAGTAAACCTTCTATTCCCAAATCCTTTTTCAAAATATTCAATTTGTCAGTATATTAAGAACTAGGACACATTGTTGGCTAGAAATGGCACAAAAAAAACAATTTGTGGACAGTGTATGTGAGGGAATGCAACAGTAAAATACTTAGAACTCTTTTATTAGTAGATTAAATTATAGAAGCTATATAGGTCTGTTTGGACATTTTTCCTCTTCAGAAAAATGTTTGCATAATATGTAACAAAGTAATCGCTCTTCAGAGATCATCTGATTGAAGGTAATAAGTTCCTGGATGTGAATGTCTTGAAACTTTACACTTCTATGTATGTAATTTCTAGCTGCTTATACCCTAAGGTATAGAAGAGCAGGTAAATCCATTTCAGTTCTGTTCTATCAGCTCAGCACCCAGAAATCTAATTCAGTTGTTGAATTGTAACCGAATAACTATTCTGGCACCACAATTCTTTCAAAGATGGAAATTCCATATCTTCAATGTTTATTGTTTTGTCTGGGGAAAACACTGAACTTTAAAACTGCTGGATATATTTGAAAATGGGATCATCAAGGAATTATTGTTTTGTTGGGAGAATTTTTTTTTTTTTTAATTCAGCAACAAATTCGAGAATGTCATAGATATCTTACAAAATTAACCTTACTTTAAGCTTTCTCACCCGTGATAAACTTCACCTGCTGTTGTAAGAATATACTCACAAAAGACATGGTGGCAGATGGTTTTAGTGTAAACTCAGCTTTATACCATCAGTCTGCAAATACATCTGAATAGTCCCACTGATGTTAACAAGACTGGTCATGCAGGTCAGGTCATACTCTTGCTATTTTATTTGCCAGCTAGAAACCCCTGCTAGCAGCAGATTGCTGGTTTAAGCAACTTCAAGAAGATATGCTCTGATATTTTTTGATGTTGCAGAAAACATCACAGATTAGCATAGGCAGCAAGTCTGTTCCCTGAAGAAACCCATCACAGACTGGATGAAACTTCTGCATGAAGATATTCAGTCCCAGTGACAATCTGGTGACATTACAGCCCTGTAAATCTGGCAAATCTCTGTCTTAACCCTGGTTAGCTTCACTAGTCTTATCGCCACCTCTGCGAGGGTATTTCAGAGTCTCATTCCTCTGATACATAGAAAACCATCAAACTGCCAACATAAGTGCCCAGTTTTGACCCATTTTTTTCCTCTGCTGATATCAACCTTCACATTAAAGAGCTGCTTTTGCTCTCTCCACCTGATGTACTTAGAGAGCAGTCAGGTCTCTTCCCAGTCTTTAGTTCAGTTCTGTTTTTCTAGCTAACACTTCTGTCACCATTTTGTTTTGCTTTTCCTTTCACCAGCGTTGAAATATGATCATCAAGTCGGTTTATCTTATCTCATTTATTAATAAATAATCTTGTTTTTATTAAATATTTTATTTTACATTTATCTTCTAAAAGTATGACCAAAGGCAAATGACTTTTAAAACAGGACTTTAGAGGCAATAGGGTATGTAGGCATACACTTGCAGATGCTTTAAGACTTGCAGCTCTCAAAGTGCTGCTGTTTTGGGGAGCTTAATGCTCTGTCATTTGTGATCAATCTGTGAAATGCCTCCAACCAAAATGAGAGGTACCCACCATCACTAGATATTCCTGAAGACTGAGAATGCTAATAATCAAAGGATAATGAGTCTTCTCCAGAGCAATAGTTATATATAAAGCTACTGATATTTTATATATTTTAGATTTTGCCAAAATCTGATATATACATGTGTGTGTATATATATATGTGAGATATATATATATATATATGTACATATATATCCGATGTGTATATGTATATATAAAGAAAAAGGGTATGCCTTGATGTTTGCTTCAGGAAAAGCTGGGACTTTTAGAGGTGATTTTATGTTTTGGACAGAGAGCAGAAAAGATTATTCCCTGCTTGGTAGGAAGACGTGCGAGGTGGAGAGAGCTTTGTGTATCTTTGCCTTTGAGGAGATTTTTATGAGCATGTGTAAAGTGGATTAAAAATGGAGCTTTAGTCTTTACTTTGAATGTTGCTGGCTTCGGCTGTGTAAGTCTTGGGAGCAGGATAAGCCCCAGTAGTTAGCAGTTTAATGGGAGCTGCACAACTTGTTGCAGATACTTTAAACTTGCAAATAAAAATCCCTCCTGCTGTATGATCACAGATTTTTTGTGTTTCTTTTGGGTGAAAGCATCAGTCCAGCCAACTCCTTTGTAACAGTTCACTGTGAATCAGTATAGCAATTGACTGAGCTTTCTAATTTTGAACACAAGGTGAGGAATCTTTTCTCCGCAGATATTCCTCTGTCAGGATAATTACTTACGTGATTTAGTTTTCCATATGTCTTTACAAAAACCAGCTTAGACTTCAGGAAAACATGAGGTGGCCTGACTCTCTGCCAAGGACCGAAAATGATGCTGGGTTTACAGAGCACCATATTTGATCCCTTTATATAACTAGCTTGATAGATTTAACCCTCTCCTCTGCATACAGATACTTTCAGTCTCTCAAGTAAGTATTTTTCTAGTTAAAAAGCCAGAAATTTTATTTAAAATTAAGTATATTTTAACTATGCACACTCTTTCAAAATACCTTATACATTGTACTACTTCTGGAAGTAGGCCTATTTATCCGTAGGCTGTACATAAAAGCTGTACTCAATCAGACCCAAAGGCACACATGCCCAAGTATCTGTCTTTCATAGTGGCCAAAAGCAGACACCTTTGTAGAGTAAAAGACTACAGCAAATGTGTACTAACTCGTTCATCAGACAGGCTCTTAGTCTCTAACAATTTGGAACTCAGAGATTCATTGAACGGGAGGGAATGAATTATATTACACACAGATCCTTACAAGGTCTGTGAGGTAAAGAATATCCATAGCACATGTCTAAGTTTGGACATTTCATATCTGTAGGTTAAGGAAAATATAGGTAGACATGTCTCCTCTCTTTAAATAATTAATCATTGGACTCCTTATCCACCACACTGTTATAATACTTTGTTGCCTGAATTTTCCTAGGTTAGAAAACACTTGGCACCAAACTTCAAAATTGCTATCCTAAAAATCTTTGCATCATTTCCAAGTCCTAGAGGCATTTAATTGCTGTTGGTACTTTAGGTTTTTATAACCTAAAGTCAGACTACTGTGGTCTGCAGAAAATAATTCTAAATTCCTTGAGCCAGGAAGAGATAGCATGCTAATCAGCGTCAACTCTCTTGCTACTGCCAGTTGCCTGTTCTGTGTTTGGACACTCCATGTCACCATGCTGCTGCATACGGGAGGATCAGTTATACTAGTAAGGAAGAGGAGAGGGATCACACAAAATGAGACATAACTTTTGAGTACAGTAATTTTCCTGAATATAGAGAGGCTTGAATTCCAGTTCTGGCTTCTTCCATATATTTTGCATAAAGCTACCTGTGGAGACAAGAATGGCATTCAGAATTCTCTCTTAGCAGGTGAGCAATATAATTGCAAACCTGAGGCACTGTCCCTCTGCTCCTTGTGGTCCAAACAATATTTTTTGTGAGGTTGAGTACTTTGCAGTGATGGGAATATAGAGTGTTCGTACTGCAGAGGAGCTTCTATTAATAGCTCTCACTGGGATTCTGGGTTCTGCATTCTGAGGAAGATACCTGGTTTGATCCTTTTGTCTCCTGCACCCCTGGTGAGCAGAGGAGGATTACAATGATGTATTTATTAGACTCAATTATGTATTGCACAGATTCCATATGTATCTGATTGCATGTATCCACTAACTATTGGATTATTGATTATTAATTGGAATTGGACCTCAGCAATTCAGTTTCCTACCTGATCACAGGTTTGTTCTATGATCTTGGACAAGCCCAAAGTACTCTGACTTTTCAAGGGCATATATTCAAACATATTTGGAAAGCAGATAATATATTAGTCTCTGATTCTTTTAACATTTCAGCAACTTGAGTGGAAAACAGTAAGTGAGTGGCATTTAATCCATGCAAAGACTCTGCAGACGCTTTGAGAAAGTCGGTGTGGAATTTATCTGCATTTTAAGATCCTAAAGCTTTTTGAAAATTTCTGTGCTTAAAAAGACACCTGGTTGCTATTCTTCACTGATTATACAGACAGAAAATTCTGGCATCCTTTGAGTAGCTCTCCTGATATTTTGCTTCCATAAGGAATCAAATGAGGCACCAGTTACAGGCTGTTTGAATGCATTTCAGCTATTCACCTTTACATGATGGTGACAGTGCCACTTAACCACTCAGGGAAAGACAGAGACATTAAAGTTTGGGATGCATAGATAGTGTTAATGTTGGGGACCACCAGAGCAGGGAAAGCCAGAAGGTGAGAATCAGCCAGCCAGGTGTACCTGTATGCCTTGAGAATGTCACTCTTGGATTTGCAGCAGAATTACTGACAGTGTGACACAGAAATTCCTCCTAAAAAGGACTCTAGGATAATCTCCAAACCTGGAATAGTTAGTTCTTGCTCACCTAGAGACACAGCAGAAAGTTAAGGTAAATTGTCTGGAGACGTGTGCTCGTCACACATGCATCAATCTCCTATGCAGATGTCCGCGCTCACTGAAGAAGTGAGCTTATCATCAAGCGGTTTAGTAGTCCTCTGCTGATTCCATTAACAACAATAATTCATTGCCAAAGGAGAATTAAACTGAGTGATCTACAGCTATTTTATGCTAGAAAATGAATCTCCACTTGGATTTTGAAGCTCTTTGAAGTGTGAGTGCTTGGATCACATTACTGGCTGATTTTTCTTAACTTCCCTCAGCCTTCCTGCATGAAGAAATATTTGCAAATATTTCCTCTCCTCCAAAGAGTAATTACATCTAAAAGGGCAAAGTTCCCAGGGTTTTGGTGCAGTCTGAAAGTTTCTTGGTGCAATCTCTGGACTAGAAATGATTGTAACACTCAGTTTTACTATCCATCTTCACATGCCTTCAACAGACAGCTCATTTAAGAAGTAATTTTCTGGTACACAAACTTCAAAATGAAATTGTTTCAATTTGCATGATGATAGAATAATTGGCTTATGTTCTTTTTTAGAATATTGCATCAATCAATTAGAAATAATCCATGAATGTAAACAAGATTTACAATTTTAGCCTTGGAACATCAATGGGACTAAACCATGTATTTAGTTTGTGAAATTTATTAATACAATCCCTAGTTATTAATTTGCTTTTTCATTTATCAAATCCAGTGATATTTGGAATTTATCCAACAAAAAATTATGAAAAGTTAAGAAAATAATTAGAAATTACTCAGGACATCATTTTCCTACCAACCTGTTTGATCAGCTCTGTGTTTCTTTACTCACATTCATGAGGAATGAAAGAAAAGGTCCATCTTGCAAAGCGTGTTTATTGATTTCATTATGTGACAACATCTGAAAAAAGCTATATGAAATTTTCAGCAGATCTCTACTGATAAAGAAAAGACCAAATCCCTCAACACTGTGCATTTATCTAACTCTTATGTGCAATAAATTAATACCATGCACTTGTTCTGAAGAGGACAAAATAAGATGTATGAATATTTTGCTGATTATGGTTATATTTTTTTTTTTGAGCTGGACAGATTCAAAATGATGAAGTTTCAAGTATCTTTTCCTTTATGTTGAATGTTAATGTGCTCACCTTTCTTTCTTTTTTAGCAAGAATACAAGGACATCAGATACTCTTAACAAGCAGCAGCAAACACTGAGGATGCACATAGACATCCCCAGAGCACAGCTTCTGATTGAGGAAAGAGACACAATGGAAACCATTGGTAAACTCCAGTTGGCTTGTTTTAACTAGTAAATGTAACACACACTTTAGGTGGATTTTCTTTACCTTTCTTTACCTTTACCTTTACTGTCATTTCCCCACTGCACACATCAAAAAAAAAGGGCTACAAAATAATTTGCCATATTTGAAAACTGAACTGTTTTTTTTTTTTCTCCCCTTAAATAATTTTCCACTCAAAGTAATCTCAGTACTGTATTCAAAATAATGCAGGACATTCAAAAAATGAAGCTGGTTGAAAGAGACACTTGAAGAAAATGTAAATGAAGACTGGATATTTTATGATTTTAATTTTGATTTCTCTTTTGGCTTTTACTAGACAGCTGGATCACTGGCATTACTTATAAGGAAAATGTAATTCTGAAACTGCAATACCATTATTTAAAGATTTGAAGCAGCCAGCTTCTAAAACTTACATGTTACATATCCACGTGTTCATAGCAAATGATATTTCAACATTTTGATCAGTTTTCAGCTTTTTTGTGTCTCTGCAAATTTCAAATCTAAACTATTTCACACAACAGAAAACAAGTTTTCTCATGTGGCTGTCACATAGCTGAACTGTCATGAAAAACATAATTGTTTTCTGTTGGTTTTCTTTTCAAAGTAATTTAAACTCAAGATGTCTGAAATCTCAACAGAATAAAAATACAACCTGATCTCGTGACTGTGTGGGTTCACACTCTGGCAAGACCCTCCAGAGTGACTGATCTTGTTATACTTCTAAATTTTTTGGATCAATATCTGTGGAGAAGAAGCCTGTGATGGCTGAGAACGTAACAACTTCCCAGGGACAGTGTGGCTGGAGAGAAAAGCTCTTCAAGCTGTGAGCAGCATCTCTGCCATCTCTGTCCATGCCCGCACTGGGGAGGGACAAGCTTCTTTAGCCCTGCACCCTGTCACACTTGCTGTCAGTCAGGTCTGGGGCAGGGAGGGCTTGGCCTCAGGGCACATTTCACGGTTTGTGCTGCAGATTTGAAAAGGAGACCTATGAAATAGACTTTTTTTTTTTTTAATCCTGATTTTAGCTTCCCAAAGTTTGCCTCTGTGATGCAATCTTTTGTCCCAGGCTTCATCCTAAAGGCAATTTTTGCTTTTGAGTTACAGTCGCTGAGCAATAGAGGGTTATAGTGAAAATATCATCAGAGCCTTAACTGTAGCAATGCGATCAGCGCTTTGGTAGTAGCCAGCTCAGAATAAGCAGGCACTTTGGCAGTCTTTGAGATAGTTTACTGCCAAGAGACTTTATTCCCAACCTGAAAAAGAGCTCATCTTTTGCCAGAGACAGATTGATTTCATAATGCTCCTTCTATTTATGGCCTTCTTTGGGTAAAAAATGGTAGTTATGTTATTGTGCAGAACTGTTTGCCTTAATGGTGTCCTGTCAAGTTAAAAAAAAAAAAAAGACAGGAATGCCTAGAAGAAGCAGATCAACCTCTGCTGGCTAGTAAATGCAAGGAAGCCTCCCTGCTGCCAGCCGTCAGCCATCTTAGAAATGCATTACAAAGCTGTCTAGCAGAATGTAGCAAGAATTTCTTGTGGTTTTTATTACTATTATGAATGGATAGAAAGACTGTAAGGAATGCAACAAAAAGTCTGATAGCATGCAACTAGTTGATTTGGAAGCACAAATTCAGTGGAAGATTCATTGATGTTAAATCTTTCACAATCAAATGGAGCAGATTCCTCTTTGCAGTGAAAGAAATAGAATACAGATACCACCACTGAAAAAAATGAAGTAAGTCCTGTGTAGCACTGGCCTTCTGCAGGGGTCAAGGTCTATGCAGAAATTTAGTGGACGTATCTTATCCCATAGGGAAACAATACACAGGAGAACTGTAGAGCAGGAGGAGTCAGTGTTCATCTTCCAGTCCTTCCCAAGGTCAGACTCCACCTCACACCTTTCTTTGTAGCTGCAGGAAAGCCCATAGTCAGCTGGGCCGACTATGTCAAAAGAAACTTATACAACTCGTATGAAGATCCCCAAAGCTTCTTTTTCAAACCTACAGTAGTGAGGTTTGGTGCAGAGAGAGCTTGTGGGACTTAGCCCTTAGCTTCCAGAACAACAAAACAAAGGACTGAAGGATGTTTAGCTGCCCTGCAAGTATATTTCCATTGCCTTCACTATGGTACTCATGTGCTTAAAAATAAACAGCTCCCTAAGAGCAGTCTTGGGTCATGGCCACCTCTGTGATATTCTGTCTCTGGAGAAAAACCTGACTGGTAGAGAGTTAGTTAGCAACATGTACCTAACAACCTCCTTTTTGGAAGACATGAGTGATTTCACTGAAGAATTTCATGTTAGTAAAGAGAGATTAATATGTTGTTGAAAAGCTCAGCTAAGATCTTTAACCATGAAGGAGAAGGGAAGAAGGCAGTCTTCAAAAGATGGGAAAGAAGGAATGAGGGCCAAAAATAATTACACACAAAGTAGCTTTTAGGAGGAACGTTTAACAGTCTGTCTCAGTTGCCTATCTCTAAGGTGAAATCACAAAGACAGACATGAAAATGACACTTGTTCTTTAGTTTTGTATGAATTTTGAGTCTAAACCTAGAAGTTCCCAATCTGCAGTACACCCCTCAAAGCCATCTTCAGTCCTGCAGAGAGGAGGGAGCTGTCACTGTCAGTGGTGGTGCCCAGCTGAAAATAAGTCTGGAGACTTGCTGTAAAGTTCTTGTGAAGGCAAATCCAAAATTTGTTATTAATTGTCTGATTTTTTAATTGTTTTGTTTTGTTGTTTGTTTTTTTTTTTTCTTACAGATGACAGATCAACTGTTCTGCTCACTGATGCTGACTTTGGAGAGACATCTAAGCAGAAATCACTGACTGTCACCCACACAGTACATTACCAGTCTGTGTCACAAGCTACAGGACCACTGGTGGATGTTTCTGATGCCCGACCGGGAACAAGTAAGCACATAAGAGAATACGTTGTCTGGAGAGGAGAAAGCTATAAGAAAATTAATACTTTGTTCCTGCATTTGCATCCTCATGGGGTTTTTTCTTCAGTCTGAAAGTTGAGAGAAATCTATTTAGGTCAGCAGAGAACATTTCTTCTACAATCACATTTGGTGATTCAATATGGCAAAAATTGCATATGTATCTGAAATGCAGGTGTAATTTGAAATAATTCATACCTGGCTTTCATTAAACCAAATGCATGCTAGATTTTAATTTCTAGAATTTATTGAATAAATTAGCTTAATGGCTTTTAGTGTCTAATATATTTTTTTCTCGCTGATCAATTTTTACTGTTTTTCAAAATACATCTTCCCTCCTTACCTCTTCATCAGGCAAGAAATATATTTCTCATTATTGCTTTTCTGAAAAAAGTTGTATTTCCAGTTTTAGTTAGCATGGTAAGTTACTTTTCCCAGATATATTAATGCTGAGGTATTCTTAGAGTGCTTAAAGTACTACCATAAATTAATACACTGCTGCATTCCATTCTTCTTAATTTCTCTTGCAAATGTGTTCCATATCTATGTAAATGGAAAAGAAAATCACTAGATCTAACGCACCCTCATGAGTTAAGAATATTACCAAAGTGTAATGCACAAGCCATGTGCAATTTTTCTAAAATCTTTTGGATTATTTCTATCCCCTCACCATTTCAGAATTTGTTTACTTGGTGAATTCAGTGAACATTAATGCTAAAAACTCAGTTGTGTATTAACTAAAATTGATATTATTTGCAAAATCTGAAATTCATCTTCATTTCCACTCCAGACTTCATAAATGACAGCTGTTCTAGCCCTGACCTTGCTGCTTTTCAAACTCTGAGAGTTTTAAGATATGGCTAGTTATTTCTTGAGGACTAGATTGGTACCATCATTTGGATTTGCTTTTTTCTCTATGGCGAGTCAAGGAATTAGAAGAGTCATAATATGACATTTCTTTTATTTCTGGTACCATTCTTTTCTCACTTCTTTAGTTCAGGTACATGCTGGCTAGCCTACTCAGTAAGAGCAAAAAATATCGTATCCTTTTTATCGCATTGGCAGATCAAGATCCTCTGCCTTTTCTAATAAGGAATGAAGCACCACCCCAAAATACCTGCCTGTACCCCATCACAGCATTTTGTAACACCAGCATCTTCTATTCCTAATACTCCTTCTTTTGTATACAGTTGTGTGCTTCGGTCCACTGGAGGAAGGGAGACACTTCCCTCAAATTAAACTGGGGTTTAACTCACGTATGAGAGTATGATCTGTGTCCAGCTCAGCTTTGGAAATAGAAATCCACCATCACTTTTATATTGCAGTGAAGATCTGATTGCAGCAGTGTGCAGGGCTGGGGCAAAGACTTAAAGGTTGTGTTCTCCAGACTTAAGACACTAATACAGCTTTGATAGAGGCTAGGCTATGAGATTTTGTCTAGACCCACAGCTTTCTCTGTGAAGAGGGGAGCAGTGCCCAGGTGGGTGCGTCAGAGGTTACAGATCCTCCTGCCTAAGCATGCTCACACTCACTTGTTGGCAAATATTCCCTTACAGACCTTTTTAAGTCATTGTCTAGCTCTTTTGTATTTATTTATAAAAGAGATGTGCTTCATGAACCTTTGCCTTGCTCACCTCAGCTCTCGACAGCTATGTTTCAGCATATGATAGCAGAGCTGGCTTAACACCGAGGGCACCAGATGTGCTCTGTTTTCCATCACACAGGCAGCTCTGTTGCTTGCCTGAGTCTGTGCCACAGAGCCCCTTGTGCAGAAAAAGCACAGCTGGTGCAGACCTGCTCCTCAGCATGTGCTCAGCAGGACAAGCACTCATCTCCTGCATGCTGGCAACAGGCTCTCCCATCTCCTTCAAGTTGCTGATGAAAGCCTGGTCATGGGACCAGAGAACAGTTGAGGTTGGAAGGGACCTATGAGCACTGGCTAGTCCAACCCTTTTGGCCCTGGGAAACTGTCTCTAGCTGACCTTGCTTTAAAGTGTCTTGCTTTAAAGCAAGGTCAGCTAGAGACAGCTGCCAGGGTCATACCAAGACAGCTTTTGAATATCTCCACGGATGGAGCCTCCATCACCTCTTTGGGAAACCTGTGCCAGTGCTCAGATACCCTCACAGTAAAGTTCTTCCTGATGTTCAGACAGAAGCTCCCATATTTCATCTTGTGGCCACTCCCTCTGCTGCTGTCACTGGGCACCACTAAAAAGAGTCTGGCTGCACCTTCCCTTCATGCATTTATATACACTGATTAGA
The DNA here is from genome assembly GCF_036013475.1 of Columba livia. Taxonomy (NCBI): domain Eukaryota; kingdom Metazoa; phylum Chordata; class Aves; order Columbiformes; family Columbidae; genus Columba; species Columba livia. Next base: position 95,079,854 of record NC_088602.1, on the reverse strand, counting down.
TCCTCCTGATCCTTCTCCAAACCAAGCAACCCCAGCACCATGCTGAGAGTTTTCTCGCCAGTGCTCGCCTTCTGTTCTTTATGTCTTCTCTGAAGCAGGCACAGGGCTCACTTCTGGATGCACAACAGCCATGTGCCAGCTTTCCACAGCAGGTACAAGCGGTGGTTTATACTGACAGGCTGGTTGCATCATGCCAAGTGTGTTTTTGGATGTTATCCGTGTGAGGTGACTATGTGTTGCACTACCAGGAGGATCAGTTATCAATGGCACCAGGTTCATATTTTTCCACTGCTGTAGGGAGATGTGAAACAGGAGGAGGATCAGACCATAGTTGGTATTTATAGATAAATACCTTGTTTCTTTGAAGTAGCAGAATACAAATTCTTACTGGGAATGCCTAGGTAAAGCAGCGCTAAGAGTCATTATCTGGGTGTTGTTTTTTTCTTTAAATTGCCTCTGTTAAAGTCTCTTACCTCAAGGACTGACAACTTCACCATTTGAATGTCTAAGAACACTTGAATAGATTTGAATTTTCCATTTCTAATACCCTTTCTCTCTATTGTTAGCACATCCTTTCAGAAGTTTCAAAGATAAATCCTTCAGTGCTGATTTAGTCAATTTCTGTTTGCCATATGATGATTTTTTTATTCCACTTACTTTGCTAGGGAGTACAAGCCTCACTTTTACAGAAGACCTATTTATTGAGAAAATTAAGGAAGTGAATTTTGGCAGATAGTTTGCTTTTACTCCTTTGCTCACCATATTGTCTCTAGGATAATAAAAACAAACAAACAAACAAACATTGCTGACCTTAAACAAGTAGCAGATGACTTTTAAAGTTTAAGAAATGGTATTTATTTAGGTTTTTTTTTTTTTTTTCAAACAGTCAAATCTTTAAGAACCTGTTCCTACTGAAACTCTGATGGCAATATTATGGGTTATGTTTTATGTCTTGGCTACTTGTTAAAAAAAATAGGGAATCTGTAGCTAATTAATACCGTAATACAGTAAAAGTATTATTAAAATGGCCAGAATAGATATTTATATCACCACATTTCTGAGCACGTGTTTGCACATACTGAGAGCAGGTAGCTGATGTAGGGTGCTTCTGAGGACACATCTACACAGATAAGTTACCTTAGATTTTTGCTCGCAATATGGTGAGAAATCCCTGACCAGATCTACATCCCTTGTGTTCTTTCATATCTCAGAGCAGTTTTGGTACTGGAGAACTGCTTATGTTGGAGCAAAGGGATAAAGAGTGTGTCCATGGGAGATTGGTGGAGCTCTCAGCTCCACAAAAAAAATGATTGTGTGGGTTTTTTTATCCAATATGGTTTTGGTGGCCATCCACTTCTGACAGGGCTTGTTTCCTTATCAATTCGAGAGCCCAGTGGCAAAGATCCTATCTGTTATCCACCACAGATCCTACCACAAGGAGGAGCGCCAAAACCGGACCCACGGCTCGCAACCGCTATGCCAGTCAGTGGACCCTCAACAGGCCTCATCCTACCATATCAGCCCATACCCTCACCACGGACTGGAGGCTGCCCACCCCCAGACCAGCAGGATCAGTGGACAAGGAAAGCGACAGCTACAGCGTCAGCCCCTCGCAGGACACAGGTACACGGCTCTCTGTGGGGCTGCCCTGTGAAAACGGGACAGCAGTACCTGCAGTAACATTCTTGGTCCTTGATGTGCTTCATTTGGTGCTCTGGTGTCATTATTTTTCCCTTGCTAGGTTATTTACTCTGTAGGTTATTTACAAGGGATGTCACAAATGCACATAGTGTTAACGATAACAAATATTATGCCCATGGTTTCTCACGCCACACCTGCATACTGGAGTCCTTTGAAAGACGTGGGGGTAATTTTTCCTGTAGCTGAAGTACTGTACTTTCTGTATCTAAAGGAAAAAGTAGGAGATGTTGCTGCATGAAATGGTATTGACCAGGAAGGGGCAGTATTAGCAACAAAGATTATTCCTGAGTCATAGGTGGAATGGGTTTAAGCCTTAAGCTACACTAAGGTTAGTATTTTCCTTTCCTCATTAATGTAATATGTTCATAGGTTTTATTCTAAGTGGAAAAATGAGAGGGAAAAATCTGGAATTAGAGTTCAAGTCAAAATCAGTCCATATCACTGAATACTTCAGTAGCTAGTTCTGATTTTCCTAAGAAACAGAATAGGTTTTATTCCTCTAGATGATAAGTGGGGACACACTGAATACATATTCTGCCTGCAGTCTTCATCTTCTTGACGTCTTCACATTATAAATGCAACTGTAACCTGAAAAAAAAAAGGCTTTCTCCTCTGCTATACAATGAACAAGTGACTAAAAAAAAGTCAAATAAATGAGTAAATGATTAAGCAGAATAGTCACGACACAAATGTAATAAAGGTTAAATAATGCAGAAAGGTAAGATACTATTCAAAGGTATGCCTGACAGAAGCAAATCCAGGATTATTCTGGCCTGCTCAGAAGGAATAGCCTACCTTCTATCCTGATTTTAGGGGAAAAGTGTTTGTCACCTGAAAAAGCTATATGTTAGAGCTAAAAGCGCTAGGTGTGATGACTGGCCTTTCACCATGAAAACCAGTATGGCTGGTTTTATTGTCTTTATAAGAACAAGCATCTGACTTGCCTTATATCCAGTAATTTACAGGTTGGAGCTCACCTTTTCACAATTGGTCCTCCTAAACTTGCAGACCCCTACACTGTTTCCACAGGATAATGGCACTCAGCAGATACCTTTAGTGAGCTGACAAACTTCATCCTGATTTCTTCTGGTGGAATTATCATAAGGCTTTAAGGATTAACTCTAATAGCTGTGCAGATACAAATATAAATAGCAAATGTTATCTCAGAAAGCCTTTTTGTAGACATTCTAAATTTCAGGTGAACTTGCATGTGTTCCAACATTTTGTCACCTAAGGATATTTTCCAATGTGCGTGACAAAGGGCAGAGAATTCGATTTGCTGAGTGGTTTAATAGACAAACTACACACAATTTTGTAACCAGACTTCACAATCAATGTTTTAAAATGGTTACTTTCCTATTCTGTGTCTACCCTTGAACACACAGTAATTTATGTAAGGGATAGCAAGCTTTAGATCATGTTCAAGAAAGGTTTTCTTGTGCCAAAATGTATCTCTATTATGTCACTAGTTTTCAGGGAGAAGAGTCAGTTTAATTTAAGTACTTCAGAAGTTTAAAATTTCCAAATAAATATTATAATAGAAGTAGCCAAATAGGTGTTCAAGTGTCAGTTGAACTAATGTGCCTATATAATCACTTTTCTAATCTGGACTTCAGATTTCTGAATCTAGCTCATGCAGTTGATATTTGTCAGAATCTAGCACTTCTTGTCAAAACAATTCCAGGTTTACAAAGCAGTAGCTTTTAAGCTTAGGAAAAATGTATTGCAGCAGTTCATAGCTGTGTGTAAGTTCAAACATTCTGACCAGAGGCCACTAGAGATTTTCTGATGAATCTAGGTTTCGCAAAGTTCACTCTGAGCTTGGATAAACTTTCATCAAATCTAAAGTAGGTGTTCAAGCAGATTCTTCCTGAAACAGTCTCCCCAGGGGATGGGATGTGGGAAGCTGGAGGTCCTGAGTTCCATGGACTAAACTGAAACCTTTGCATGAGCATCATATTTACAGACACTGCTCTATGACACTGGGCATCTGCAGTCTTCAGCCTTTTTTAAGTTCTGGCCAGCTCAAAATCCTAAGCAAGTGACAGCATATTGTAGAAGTACTTATTTTAGATAATGCATGGTCCTTTTTACCAGTGGCAGGAGTGTTGTCCTTTGTGCACAACAAAAACTGATGCAGGGATCCTAGCACGCGATAAAAAAGATAAAGATTTGCAATAACAACACAATTGCCTCTGGCTGCTATAGAAGTCTCATTTTTATGAATTAGCTATTACATTGTGCCTGTTTATTGAACATCACCAACAGTGTCTGAAATTGTACAGATCTTGTGATGAAACACAACTTCTGCCCAGACAACTTTTGAAAGTCCTCTGCTCTCCCAGCCCACTGAAGCAGAAGTGTGATGGGTACAACAGAACAGTGATTTGTCCCTGCGAAAATGAGTGCTGCAGTTCCAGAATGCTTTTTAATGTATTAGTAGCCATTTACATCTTCAATAGTAGAGCTTGTTTAAGAAATATTTATATTCTCAGAAGCTCATCAGCAAAGAAGAACAGCTTATAGGTCATAATAGCCTGCGTGTCAAATATGAAACCCCCATTATCTTCAGCAGCATTGAAAAAGGCACCTGAATGAGTGCAGGCTGGTAGCTACCAAAGAATATTGCTTTCTCAAGACCTTTGTTCTGTATGAAAAGAGTTAGTATTTTATCTGGTGTCTCGAGAGACAGCGTCTGAGAGACACAACCTTTATATTTGACCTCTGTCCTATGGACTTACTTAAAAAAAAAGATAGAAGATTGAAACAGGTACAGAAAGACTATCCTTTCTCACCTAGACATCAACTCACAGAAATATTTCTGAGATGCATTGAAAATATAATCTAACAAAGCTGTTCCTCATTTTGCTAAATGTGTTTTGTGGCTTTCTAACATTTTTAAGGCATTTAACTTTTAGATGAATAATTTTATGTGTAAAAAAAAAAAAAAAGTTACCTTTTTCATGTACTAAAGGTCATTTCTTCTGAACCACGAATTTCATGCAAAGCCACATAATGCTTCTAGCAGAATAAGACTTCACTTCAGATTATCTGAAATTCTCAAGTAACTGACTAAACTAAAAATTGTGCAGACATTTATAGTGAAGCAGACTTAGTTAAACCACCTTGATAATTTCAAGGGCTCTGCATTTTACTAAGAAATACTGTAATGTTCATAGCTTTTCTTCCAAAAAGGGTTGTGCAGATGTTTTCTTTCTCCTGATGTTCAGATCGAGCAAGAAGCAGCATGGTCTCCACAGAAAGTGCCTCCTCAACATACGAAGAGCTAGCGAGAGCATATGAGCACGCAAAAATGGAAGAGCAGCTGAGACATGCTAAGTTCACCATCACAGAATGCTTCATATCCGACACATCGTCAGAGCAGCTCACGGCAGGGACTAATGACTACACAGACAGCCTGACCTCAAGCACGCCGTCAGAGTCGGGGATTTGCAGATTTACCGCATCCCCCCCCAAACCTCAGGATGGAGGGCGAGTGATGAACATGGCAGTTCCAAAGGCACATCGGCCAGGTGAGGCATCAGAAGTAACATTTTGTCCTTGGGGTGAGCATTTCGCTCCATGCCTAGGCTGGTTAACAGGAGAGGGGTATACCACAAGGAGGAAAGAAAGAAAGTGCACAGTATGTCCTGTAAAGACTTACAGACATAATTGCTTTTTGCCTCAGTAAATACAACATTTGGGTAAATTTTCTCATATACAGAAAAATGAGGAATTTTGAAATCTAGGAACAGAAAGGGACTGTCCAGGCCATCAAATCCACTCCTCTACAGCTGTAGCCATCAGGCAACAGACCCTTCGGGGATAAATAAAACCATATGGGGGTACATATGCCCATCTCCAATGTAAACCACCCAGTAATAAAGCATGTTTTACAGCAGTACTTTGTGCTTGAGAGCAAAGGTTTGCTATCAGAACAGTTTATACAGACTGTAGAAGATGTACTATCCCTTCTGCCTTGTAGCTTGTCAAAGATGTAATAACCCTTCAGTGTTGTTCTTGAGCTATTATACTCCCTCTTTGATACATCCTAATATCAAACTAGGGTTATCTAAAGAGGTAAGAATAAAAAATGGAGAAAATTAAGACAGTGCAATATCTCAAGGGATATGGAGCCTTCTACCTTCAGACAAATTTAAATGCACTCCAACTTCTTACTGACTAAAGGTACCTGAAGGACATCCATCTATTGGGCTCGATCAAATTTCCAATTCACAAAGAATGCTGTTTCTAGTGATACCCCAGTGCACAGTATCATGGGTAGATTATTTGTGGTACTCTGAGATTGAACACATTATAAAATCTCAGAAGATTTATCAATCTTTGTTACAGAATACATGATACAACATCGTGGAAGAGGATTCAAATGGGGAAAAGGCATAATTATATTTGTGTGCTTTCTGAAAACCTGATTTTTTGTTTGTTTGTTTCATTTTGTTTTTAATATATACATTTCCCAGTGTGGTTAAGGCTACCTACATACACAGAAACTAATCAGTACTGTTCATATATGTAAAAAAGAGTGATGAATAAACTGTGGTACTTTTCTTAATATACATCATAAATGGAAAAGCAGTTATTGTGAAGACAGAGAAATGGAAGATAGGCAGTGATATCAGGAGTATCATTCAAAAACAGGACCTGACACCGAAAACAAGGCATAAAGGATTTTGCTAAAGAAAGCAAATAGACAAGGCAGGAAATTAGTGTATCATACACCTAGATAAGAGGGAAAATAAGTACGAAATGTAATAGTGAGAGATAAGACTTATTTCTGTGTAGTCAGACAGTAGAACCACAAACCCAGGAGCTGTAGAAACAGGTAAAGATAGAAATAATTTTAATTTCTCACTCAAAAAAGTAAGATAAATATTTTTCCTTGCTCTGTTACAGGGAAGCATCTGCATTCACAGCTCAAATTGCAGCCCTCTCAGTCAGTCAACAAACATTTTTTATCATTTCTTTAACAAATAGTTTGCTCTTTTCCTTTCATGTTCTAAATACATTATTTATGCCTATTTAGTATTTGGAATTATTCTAATATATTCTACATAGAGATAATTTTCTTGAGGGCATACAGCACCAAAATTTGGTCCATGTGCTTGAGTTAAAACCTTCTGGCACTGGAAAATCTTCAGAGTCCCTCTGGTGAATCACAGACTTGTAGCCACCTTTAGCCCTGTTAGTTTAAATGGCTTGAATTTTTACCTGCTTTTCTTGATTAGTTTAGCCTTCCTTTGCCGTAAGGAAGTGAAATACGTTATTAAACTTATAATTAGCTTCAATATCTTGAAAAAAAAAATTGAGTGTTCCAGTGGGGCAACTTGAATATTGACCCATAAATATTGAATTATATGTTATTAAACGTTACTTTATGAAGGGCTTTAAACAAAGTATATTGATAGAAAGAATTTTCAGTGATAACAGACAGACCAATATTTTCAGTGTTCCGACCAGTGAGGAAAGACTTTTTTGTTTCACCCACCACTTCAGAAACTCTGTAGAAGTAATTAATCATTCAAATACAATTAATCAAAGTAATTCTACATTTGAGAAGATGAAGAGGAAGTGAAAGAGTTAAGGTATTTAGTTTAAGTAAATGAGAACAACTGAGATGAAACAGTGACTGTGGTTCTTTAGCACATTTTTATTCTTCCTTGAAGTCAGTCTTTTCTTTCAAGATAACTTTTACCTACTTTCCTGATGCTTTCCTTTTCTTCTCCCCCAAATAGATCTCTTTCTTGTACAATGTCACTTTCAAAACTTATGCTTCTTCTTATTCCTGACCTCACTATTCAAAATCCTGTGATGCTACCTATTGCAACTTTTATGGTTGCATTAAAAGTTTAGGAGTCTCCAATAAGTAGTATTTGTTTTTCATAATAATCCCCAACAATGACAAAAAAAGACTGTAACAAAAAGTTATTTTGACAAATAGGACATTTTGAAACTAACCTAGCTAATGGCAGGACTGCAACTTTACTCAAGAAAGGTAACGATGGGTTTTACTGGTGAAGACCTTGTCAGCCATAACTGACTAAGCTATTACAGCACCTATTTCTTAGCTTGTTGCTACCATAAGTGTTCAGTATGAGCAAGCAATGTGTTAGACCATCTCAGGACTGGCTTCCTGTGAGTTTCTGATGCCATCCCAATTCATGTCACAGATTGTTCTGTTGCTTCTATTATCTCATAAGGTCCTTTTGTAGCTGCACGTTCAAGCCCACGGTTCAAACCATCTGCATTATCCAACAGCTGACTTTGAGACCTCAGGTTCCTCCAAACCGAGACAGTGGATGATTAGGTGTAGGGAACCTGAATGATTTTTGTTGTTGTTGGAGAAGGAAAACAGATGATGAGGATTCAATAACTTGTGTTCTGGGGACTGACATCAACCTACTGTGATGCTCCCATACCGTTTTCATTCAGAAATTGAATAAAAACATTTGATCACTCCATCAGCCTGAATTATATTTGAATGGCTCATCAAATGTCTAGGCAACCTTAGTAAATTATAATTTCTAGCACTATAACTATGGGTTAAGACTCTCAGAACATCTACATATTACGTACAACTCTTACTCCGTAATTAGGAAGGCACAGTAGTGGATTGCCTCAAATTCTGGCCCACTCTAAGTCTTCTAAGAGGCCTTTTCCTTGTTCCAGATTCTTCCACTGACATCTTGGACCTGGAATTCCTGAAGACTGGTCTTGCAAGTAAAGGCTGATGCAAATAAGGCATTTGGTACCTCAGCCTTTTCCATGTCCCGTGCCCCATTCAGCAGCAGGGTCACATTTTCCATGGCCTTCCTTTTGTCACCTCTATACTTATAGAAGCATTTCTTGTTGTCTTTGACATCGATGGCCAGATTCAACTCCAGCTGGGCTTTGACTTTCCTAACCACATTTCTACATGTTTGGACTGTGTCTCTGTATTCCGTCCAGGTTGCCTGCACCTGCTTCCACCCTCTGTGTACTCTGTGTTAGAGTTTGGCCAGGAGCTCCTTGTTCATCCTTGCAAGCCTCCTGGCATTTTTGCCTCAGTTCCTGCTCATTGAGCTTGGAGAAGATGGTCCTTGACTATCAGTCAGCTTTCTTAAACATGAAGCTGCTTCTAGCTGCCTGTACAAGAGGCTGTAGGTGTTTTCTGCACTATTGTGTTGAGATCAGGGCAAAACTTTCAAGTGCATAGAGAACAGTTGTTATTAAACAGCTTTCAATAAAAAATATTTTAGGAGTTGCATTTTTCTTAAACTTTTCAAAGTCATAGCTACAGGAAATGGAACAGGGAAGTCAGATTTTTTTTAATTCATTCCCACATTCAGTATTTTGAAAGCCTGTATTACGCATCCTTGCATTCTGATCTTTACAACTCTGTAGAAAGAGTTTTGGAAAAATATTAAATTATTTGTAGGTTTTGCTCCAGCATCAACAATAGCATTATTATTTTTCCCTTTCTAGTAACACATTGTAAACCACCAAACTGAAATTGCTGCTTAACAACACACTCTTTATAGCTTCTGAAAAATGAAGGAATGGTGCAGACATGATCATGGGTTTTTCTGGACTTCACAGAGCTGGCAAGTCTAATCTGCCAAGGCCTTGAAAGTGACCCACTGCAGGCGGTGACATTTCTCACAAGCCATCAGAATAGTCATGTGTCCCAGGAGGCACATTAAAAGGAAAATTGAAGCAATAGAGATAGCACAGCAGTATTTTAAACACGTGGGATATATCACATCCTTTAGAAAAGTGGATGTTCAATTCCTAACATCTGTGCAGTGTTAATATTCTTCATGGTATAAAACTGATGTCAACAAATTGTTAACATTGCATATTTCTCAGTATCAAAACTCTCAGAAGTTTGGGATTATGATTACTGTTCTCCTTCCCATAGTCATCACTGACTAGAAGTTCAATTAGCAGGATTAGGTCTCCAAGGAATGTTTACCAGGCAATCTTCTCAACAGTATACCAGGTCCTTCCAGATCAAAATTGAGGCACTTTTTCATATTAATATTCAGAAACTTCAACAACTGTTACCCAACAACTGTTTACCTGGTAGGCTGACAAATGAGTTACTCCTTCACCTTCCAAAGCTGTCATTCAAATCTTGCATTTAGAAACTGGGTGGGACAGAATTTGGAAAGAAATATATTCTCTTCTTACCTCCCACTGTTCCATCAAAGAAGCCATAATGTAAAAAAGTGGAAGATAATTGTAGAGGTTGAAAAAATTTTATAATAATGTTTCTGTTTTCTGTTTTAAAAATATTAACCACAAATTGAGTTATCATAACAATTCTTCTTAATTGCAATAAACATTGCAGTAGCATTTATTAGAAACAGATTTCTATTATTACAGTTTTAAATCTCGGTAATAGTCACATCCAAGAAGCCTCTTGGTTTCTTTCTCCAACTTCTTGTTCTTGAGAAAAGAACAGCTATTAACTGGGAAATATTTTGATATTTCTGTACTTCCCAAGTACTATTTAGGTCTTTTTTTGTGGACAGACCACTTACTTGTATCCTCTGGCAATGGAATTCATACTTGAAAGAAATAATATCTGATTGATGCTTGAATAGGAAACATCTAGAAAGTTTTAATCAGGTCTCTTGCTATTTGCAGAAACCTCCCTTTCACAGGGGTACCGCAAAACTGAGAGCCCCAGATTATACTTTTCTCTGATGCTAGTCAACACTAAAAAGAACCCGTTTGAATACATGATGTTAGCCTTAAGGGTTAGCTTGGCTTGGACCAGGCAGAAACTTGTCTGCCTGGTGTCACAAAACAAGTGCAAACTCATTTTGACAATCCCACTTCCTCGTCTCTTTGGAGATCACATTAATATATAAACCTAACAGCACCTCAGATACACTTTCAGAGAAGATATGTCATTCACTGGGTATATCAGACTCGGAGATTCTGAAATGCATTTAAAACATCCCAAGATCTTATATCTCAGAACCTCCTCTACAAACTTTCACCTGCTGAAAGGAACCAGTTTGGAAAAGAAGTGGATGTATGTGGGGAGAAAAGGTGGTGGCAGCCAGGCAAATTCTGGAAAAAAAAGAAAAAAAAAATGCTGAGATTAATTTCAAGGCCATGAAGATGGCAAGAACACCCGGGTTTTCTGCAGGGAAGCTGAATGCTACGCCTGCACGAGGCAGGAGCACCAGTTTGCCAAGCCCCTGCTCCACTGGAAGCCTTCCCGTCTTGCTCTCCTTGCACATCCTTGCAACCATCCTTGGTTGATGCACAAGGACAGAGCTCCATCCTCTGCCAGACCTCCTGCTCGGCCTCTTCATCCCAGGGGAGGAGATTTGGCTGGCAGCCACTGTGTCCCTGCAGCAGCCAGAGGACAGTGGAGGCCTGGTCTCAGTTGAACTCTCAGTAAGCAAATATGGACACTTCTTTGGTCTGAGTTTATTGGTTGGGCACCTAAGCCAAGCAGCCTGAGTCTAGCCCTAAGCCTGCTAAGCATATTTACTAGAAAAGGCATGAACACTGGTCTAAACTCTCCAGCTTTGCTGAATGATCAAGTTATTTCAGTATTTAAGATGCCTTATTTAGCAATCTTGACCCAATTTACAAATTTCTTGCTGCTTTGACTAATCCTGCAGACTTGAACAGCAAAGTCTTAGCTTGCAGACAAACCTTGAGCTACAGAATGCAAATACATTATTAAAGAATTGTTTACAAGGATCCCTTAAAATAGAGGCTGGACATCACCTGCACTGCATAAATGTTGTTATAAATGCCCAAGTCAAGACACAAATCTTCTTTTCCAGTATTCAGTCATTACGGCTAAAATTAAGCTGCTTAGCACAATAAGGAAAATATGAACCATGCAGCAAGCACAGTATATTTCCGATGTCAGCCCTGTAACCTGAGATGAAAAGATGTGAATTCTTTTCCACTAGTCAATGAGTTCAAGGGTGAAGGAGCTATTTCCCTCTTCTACTAATACAGACACGTGCGACACGCTGGTGGAGTCTATTTAGAGATCTGCTTTCTATTGCAAAGTTGCTGACGGTGCTCTCTGAGCTGCAGCAGTAACTGAATCCGATACAAATTCAGCCACTGGGGATTCAGCAGTGGCTGGGAGTCTTGACTCAGGGCTCACCTTTTGCCTCCTTTTCCCATGCCTATTATATGATGCTGTAATTGACTGAAAATAGAATTGTACAGTTCCACAGTTTCCAGATCTGAAATTTAATTTCTTGAAGATATAGGGGAATCTTTGTTTGATCCATTTTGTTCAGAAATACCACAGCAAAGTAAGAAAAAGATAACATATGGATTGTTTTCTTTTTCAGTTCTGCACTTGCACAGTCTTGTTTCAAATGCAACATAATATATACATGTAAATATATCCGTATATATATACACACCATGTATAGTGTGTATATACAATGAAGAAATTGTCACCCTGGCTCCACAACTGGTGACCAAGGTCCAGTTCTGAGAAAACTACATAAGGAGACAAATCAAAATAGGCAGTTGGGAAAAGAGCAAGATAGGCAGAACAGTTGTAAGTGTAAAAAATTACTTTCCACCTATGTTTTTAACTGTAGTAGATACACTTAATATGTATGTTAACTTAATTATATATACTAACTTACATGCACATGACAGATTCTGAAATTACTCTCTTAGATGAGCATCTATAATGTTACCATACCAAATTATCTTGTGCCTGTAACACATTCTTTTTGTTTTCAGTTGCTCTGTTTTAAAACTAGGAATGTGTCACAAAGAGACAGACTGTACCGTTTGCTTCTTATAGAAATGGCACACTGGTGATGAGAGTAAATTGTTTTTATCCTGTCTCAGGGTTTATTTCTGGGAGTATCAGGAGATTTTTCTCCTCTGCTGTGAAAAGGCTCAAAAAAATTTTCTGCAGGGGAGAAAACCATTTAATTCTGCATTAATTTGACATGACTACACACTTGAAATCATTGGCTTGCATTATTATTCTGGTGGGTTTGCAGAAAGAAAGGTTCACACTGCAAGTTTTTTAATCTTGCCAGTACAAGGAAAATGAACCTAAACAGGTTCATTGGTTACAAACACAATGTTTCTGCAAAATTGTAATGTGAAAATTCTATTTTAGGCAGTGTACAAGATGCCTGAAAGTTAAATTTGATTAATTGATGAGAAAAGTAATTTATTTTTACAACTGTCAACTATGAATTAGTGATACTGGTGTTAAGAAGCTTTTTTTTTTTTCTATTTTTGGTATTATTAGAGGAGAGAAACAACTTGTACCAGTTCATCAGGGACTCTGCTAGGAGTGCGTAGCAGCACAATTATATTTTTCTGTTGCTGTCTAATTTATTTTTTATTTTGATTGTAAAAGTAACACTGACTTTGCGTATATACAGTATCCTAAATCATGCTGGTTTATAATACTATTGGGATTTTTTATTTCTTCTAGGTTAAAAATTTCCTTTTAAGCAAAAATCCCTTTCCAGACTGCCTGTTTCCTATCTTTTTATTACCAACAAAATCTTTCTATTAAAAGTGAGATTTTTTTAAAAATAAATGTATTTCATTTTGTTTTTCTAAATCTGAGTATTTACTTTGTGGTTTTTTGGTTTTTGTTTTTTTGTTTTTTTCTTTTTTGCTATGAGCTGTAACTATTAGAATAGATCAGCTATGTTTTCTGTAGGTTTGGAAGCATTTGATTCAACTGTAGTTAGTTGAGAGTTTTATGCCTAAAACAAGGATTACACTTATCAGTACATTTTCAGGTACTATCATGTTCTTACAATAATAACTACAATATTAAATTTCTAAAACTACCAAGAACTGCTCCAAATCAAACCAAAGATGTGGTGTCCAATTAAAATAATAGATTTTTAGAGCAGTTCTGTCAAAAATCCATATCTTAAACCTCACTTCTTCCAAAATCGGGTGTGGCCAGGTCATGCCATCTTACTTTTGATAATGTCAAAGTGTTTCATTTGATAGTGTTGAGACATAGTGTGTGATTTTTGCATGGGTTTTCAGCGAGCCCAAGGTAACCAGAAGCTGTTGTTTCCATATGGACAAGACCTGTTCTGGCCTCACTTCAGGGTTCTTGTGGTCATTTATAGCAGTTACTCCTTTAACTGGCTTGGCACACAGCAGGCTCTGCTCATTTCCCCTGTGCCACAGGACCTTCATGCAATCTGAGATCTATAGGAGATTATGGGCATCTGACACTGTAAAATAAGTCTTTCCTGTAAGAAAGGCCACACTTGCGCCATTTTTTGAAAGTAGAAACTCTTATATCTAAAGATACAAACTTTGTTTAAACAGTAGACTCTTAAACACACTATAGTGATAATCTTTGCCATCGAAGAGCTTCTTTATATGCTGACCCTTAAAACATAACTCTATGTACATGTGGATGAATTTCAGTTTTGTTCACCTTTTCGTGCCAGAATCTTTAAGTTATATGATCACCTGAGTGCATCACTGCATTTTAATCACTCAGGTGATTCAAAATGATGGACATGTGGAGACCGAGTTACAGTACTTCACCCATGAATATATATCTTCAGCAGAGCAGCAGGGTAGCACTGATATTGTTTTCCTTGTTGGACCCTGACCTCCCCATAATTTTCGGTAGAGCGATATGCTTACCCATCACCGTGGCAAAGTCAGGTTTAGCTATGAACTCAGGGGTGTAGTGCAGAGCCTGTTGAGATCAGCAGGGTTGCTCCCACTGATTTCAGTGAACCATAACTATGGTTCAAACTCCTCACCTCCCCAGCCTCTGTGCTGAACCCAGGCTCCCAAGATATTCCAGGAATAAACCCGTGAAGGATGCCAGTTGCCATGGAATCACGATGGATTTAACCCTCAACTGAAGTGATGTGTAATTGATGAGTTTCCATTCACTGAACCCAGGATCAGCAAACGAGTCTTAAAACTCCAGCGTTGCTAAGGAGAGACACCGCAGGAGGGCTTCAACGTGGCTTTCCTAGCTCGGCCAGTGGGCAGGGGAGCGCTGTCTCAGAGCAGCCTTAAAAATGTATGAAGCAGCTTGCGTGACAAGGTAAAGATGGAAAGGGAGAGCTCCTGTACATTACTTTTCTATCATCCTTTCATTATTTATTGACAGTTTTCCTGACTGTAGTTTTTGAATGCAGATTGATTTACATGGTGAGGTCCCTTTTACAAGTTTTTATATTTTAGACCTTGCATTAAATTGAAACAGGAAGGCCTCAGTTCTGCGGGTGTATCGGCCTTGTGAGGCTGAATACCCGCACGCCTCTCCACAGGGTCTAAATCTATCTGGCCCTGGAGTTAATCAGTTTGTCTTTCCTTACACCATCAGCTCAACAGTGGAGAGGCCCTTAAAAATTTGTCAGTTCTCCTTAGAGTTACTTCTGAAAGGTACAAAGCATCTGACAGGTCTTTTAAAAGCACAGCGCTGTCTGAAAGACCAAAGTGCTATGTAGAGAAATACAAACCAAAATTGTGCTTCAAATGCTGTTTCATTAGACTTTTCAGGAGCAAGCAACAATGTGATAATCAAGTCTCCTGGCATTCAGTTAGACAGATGCATAGTGTGTTCTGTTGATTTATTACAAATGTATGACCTCAGCTAAACTATAGCAGTCATGCTTTTACTTTAAGACACATCGATTAAGCAGTTTTTCTTGGAATTGGAAGGTTAAAATCTAAATAACAAAATGAATCATCTTAAAAAAAACTTATCCACATTAGCTGGAATCCTCATTTTCTGTCACTTAAACCTAATTTTCACTAAGTATAAATCAATGTACAGTCTTGCTGAAATCAATATAGCTACTCTCATTTATATCAGTAGCAAATTTGGCTTCTGAACTACAGTTGTACTGATACCCTGTTTTTCTTAAGAGATAAGTCCAATGATTGTGGTCAACAGCAACTGTTGGCTTTATTTTGTTGTGTGAAACATAGCTGATATTTTTAACACTTTTATGAAAATGTCAGTTTTAGCGAATTGCAACATGCAGTGTTTAACTAGGTAGTATAGATCTTCAAATCATCTATGAGAGTGCAGTTTTCATGGAGAAAGAAAAATGAAACTCACTGAATAAGTACAGCCTAGCAGGGATGATAGGGAATTCTAATTTATCCATCTAGAAGAGGGGAACTTGGCATATATTTCCTGGAGTACTTCAGCTGTTTCCTATCTATGTGATCAGAAATGTGAGCAGCATAAAGATGTGATTTTATGCCATCTGCCAAAACATTGTGAAAAGCCCAAAAGATGCAATGGCCTGAGTCACAAAGCCACAAAGGCCAGGTTAGCAGCTGAAATGCATCCAGACAACTTGTTGGCCTAGTTCAACGTTATACATTCAGTTGGTTTAAAAGTGACCCCCAAATGCTGAGCACTTACAACATTTTCCTTGAGCAGATGAGAAGAGGTTGAAGCTACTCTGAAGAAGGAAAGAGCGCCTGCCTGATCTCACAGCAGCTTCTTTGCTAACGAGAAGGCTCTGCCCTGCCTTCTTACTCCCTCCTGTTCCCTTCTGCTGCCTGGCTGCTCACTAAGCCTGTAATTTAAAGAAGTGCTTGGACCTTTTGCCTTTTATTCTAGACCACCTTGGAGGGCTTTGTAGCCCAGCCACTTTTCCCAGCTAAGGAGGCAGGAGGGCAGAGCCAGTGCTGAGCAATTCCCTGAGGCACCACCAGACCTCAGAGACCTCTATCAGCCGAGCGAGGTGCGGAGCTGACCCTCTTTTCCCCACTGTTTGTCTGAGCAGGACACAGGAACAAAGTAACCAAAGAGCTGGCTTTATTGCTCATTGAGTGCGTTTATACGTGATATTGCAGGATGCTTTGAGCCTTGCAGGTCTGGCTCTCAGCCTGTTGGTGTGCGAATGATTGCAGCATGGTGCAGACTGTTCTGCAGGTTCCGCCTGTGTCTGCAGGATACAGGAGATGGACAGCAAGGGAGCACCAGCCGGTTTCAAACACTGACAACAGCAATTGTAAGAAATGCTATTGCTGCTATCAGTCCAGCTTCAGACCAAGCTGCTGCTAAGAAAGCTTTCCTTGCTAGCTTTTAATGATGTGTCAGTTTTTGAAGTGACGGAGACCTCTGAACATTGCCTGTGCTCTTTTTTTCATCAAACCTCTCACCTTGGCCTTGCAAACTCTCCACTCTTCCCTGGTTTCTAATATAAGCTTTTCTGATATGTAGTCTTTTTCCTGAAAACCAGCCTGTGAGTATCAGCAAAGGTTTCACTGATTTATTTACTGTGCTAGTGAGCTGTAAAACCCCACTAAAATTTTTAATCATTGTAAACCTGGACTTAAAGCTATCTATCAGCAGCTCTATTTCCAGTGCTTCCTTTCAAAGTAGAACACAATATCCCATCAGTGCTTCCTCTTTCAAACTCAGGACAATACAAGTGGTGCCCAGCACAGTGGCACTCTATATTCGCCAGCACTTGTGCACCCCTAGATATCTTTAAGAGCTTTTTTTTCTTACCTTTCTTAAATAAAATATCCTCTTATAGTCACCAGTGGTACTTCATAAACTTTTCTGAAAAAATATTTCAAATAGCTTGGAATTTCCTTCACATGGCAACAAAAACTTGAAAATCCTCAGGCAGTCATCATCACTGAGGATATATGTGCTGAAGTGATGTGAAGACAAATTGCTTTTATTTTAGTGGAAGTTATGAATCACAATAAAATGCATATAGCTGTCACATCACAACTTTGTAAGAGAATCTTTTTTTGCAGTCTGTGGTGATCTTTATATTGAATATAGCACAAATCCTTAGATTTTTGTGGAGCAGATGAAAGCAAAAATATTTGCAAGCTCTCTGACATTTGAAAGAGGTATGAGGTAAATCTTTGGGGAGAAAAGAGTGGATCTCAGCTTGGGTTAGTTCTGCAAACAGGACAGTTATCCTGAATAAAATCCCAGAAAAGCTGAGCAGTTATGTTTTCCCCTCCATGTAGCCTGTCAAATTCATCTCAACCCTTCCCATATGTGAAGGTGACCTCCAGAAGCAGCATAAAATTATTTATTGTTTTGGCAAAACATTTTATATCAGTTTAGTTTTACTGAAATAAGGGTAAATAATTTTTGCCCGGTCCTGCATTAACTCAGAAAATACTCCCTTTTTAGTGTAATGTATTCTTTATAGTAAATATCAAAATAAGTGACTTTTAGCATTTGTTTACAAATACTTATTAAAGCTAACATTTTGTTAAATTTACTGCACTAAATAATTCGTTAGGAGGCTGACCACTCAGAAAAAAAGACTGAGGAAGCTCTGGTTTAAATTGCTACATTCCGATTTGACTGGATGTTTATTATTTGTGTACAAGCTCTGTGTTTCTAAATACAGCAAATTTCCCTTTTTAAAAATGCAACAGAAAACCATAGTTTTAGAATGTTGTTGGTCCTAATTAAGCCAAAATGCATGAATTATTAAACATGCTCATTTGCAGCGCTCATGCACTTGAAAGGTTTGCTTTTGTTACTAATAAGGCACACACACCGCTGAAAAGAGGTAATTAGAGCATCAAAGGCAATGAACCATCCTGAAACTTCATAATGCTTTGCCCAAAAAAATTATCATTTAGCTGAACAGCAAGAAACCAAAAAATGTCTATACCATTTTGTCCAGAAAGATGAAAACCAAAGTCTTTCCAAGTAACTCCACACATATGGCAAGAGGCTTTTAATCTTCTCAAAAATACCTTCAGAGTTGATGTAGACATGGCAAAAGTGGACTCCTGTGGTTAGATTTCAAAGACTGTGTTTTTAAGTCAGAAACGCATTAGTTCTTATAAATCAAAGACTATTTTCATCCTGTGAAACCGTTTCAATCCTAGCAATGAAGAAAAAATTACATTCCCAAAACTTTTATTTTCCAGTGACTTTAATAATCTGCTTTGTTTTATAAGCAGTTGCAGGAAAAGACGCTCCTTGCAGATAAGAAGGAGCGCTGGCACTTTTTATGATAGGAAAATGCGTACACCATATCAAATAATGAGTGCACTATGTAAGCCATGTCAGAGATTGTGCGTTGCATATCCAGCTCTGCAGAACAAGTTACACTCTCTGGTTTCTCATTACTGCAATCCTGTTGGAACTTTGCCCCCAGACATTTAGAAAATTACATTAAAATGACTGCATATTGTTTACACAGGTTATTGACTATGCTTTCTTATGTAGATTCAGGGAGGAAAAAAAGGTCCTTTTTACATAGCCCGAAGCTCTTTAATACACGTGAGAAATGTCTAGACAGCAGCTTGAAAAACAGCCTTCAACTCTGTGAGGTTCAACACCCATCTTTTTGATAGTCTGCACATATCCGTCTCTCTCAAGAAGTAGAAATGTGTTAAGATACAGAAGCGTCTCTGGGAGGCAACCGCGGGGGATTGCCAATGAACCCTGCTCTGGCTGCTGCTCCGCACCAGCTCCTTCCCATGAAGTCAAACGTAAAGAAGAAAATGAAGGAGTAGGAGGGAATGCATGTGAAATGACCCAGCTGGTCTTAATATATCAGCAGGTATAGTGCCGCCTGGCAGCAGCCTATCACAGGCAGTGTTAGGGTGACAGACTTCTTCAAGAAAAGGCCCGTTGTTGCAGGGGAGAGGCGTGGGGGTCCAGCACGGAAAATTGGTCCTCTTCTGCTGGGGCTGAGGGCCCCCTGTTTCACATGGGGGCAACCATGGGAGTGTGAGAGAAGTCCCGCTCTCTGTCCATGGTAGTCTCTAAACATCTCTGACAAGAGGGAAGGTGTTACTTTGGCATTGTAGTCAGTCACAAAGTTTTCACGCCTACTGTTGCCACCTCAGAGGTGTGCTTTGCTGCCCACCTTCACTGGGGCCCTGACAGCCATACCCCACGCCTGAGGTAATCAAACAAAGGCCTTCACCCCCTTCGTTAGTGGGCAGAAATGTATACGTGGGGGGCAGCATCACCCACTCCTACACTCTTGTCTCTCTCCCCCACAGGGAAGGAGCGGGTAGCAATAAGGCTCCTTATTTCAGATACCGCAATGCGGCAAAAGATACAGCCACAGGGAGCAAGTGATACAAGTGTTTTCCATCCAGGTTCTCTCCTCCTTGCAGTCCACAGGGAATGGTCTTGGAGCAAACTACCCCCACAACTGCATTTTGGAAGGACCAGGTCCAAAAGGGAAGCCAGAAGCAAAATAACTGGAGCTCAGCATGGGTGGCCATGGGATTGGGATCAAAGGAGAGGGAACATTCCAGGCCAGGCTGGATGGGGCTCTGAGCAACCAGATCTAGCTGAAGATGTCCCTGCTTATGGCAGGGGGGGTTGGACTAAATGACCTTTAAAGGCCCCTTCAAACCCAAACTATTTTATGATTCTATGAGACAGCAAAGCTGTTGGACAGCACGGGATGAATTAGCGCATGTCCACACAGGCCAGTTCATATGTCCATATCCTGACGGACTTTAACCCAGCAGCTGGTATGTTGCTGTCTCAGCTGAAATAGGTCTCATATGGAGAATGCGTTTGGCATGAAAGGTAGCGTAGGAAAATCAGGTAAATGAGGAAAACCACAGTTCATTTTTCAAGTGGCAATCAGTATGATTATAAGCACAAACCTCCCCCGCTTTCTCCAACCTTACGTAAATGTTGCCGTGGTGCATATGCACATCTTACTCTATGGGGGTTAAATACTGTGTACTGTGCATCTCTGTTGGAGATGTAGCTAGAATAAAACATATGGTGTCAGACAGTGCCTGGGGGATTTCTATAGGAGTAAACAGTGATTCTGTCCAAATGTAACTTCTCAGCAATTCTCTGTCTGTCACCTGAAATTATGGATAGGGCAGATGCTGTTAGTCTTTTAGGTAAGATTTGCAGTGCAACTCATATGAGGAAAAAAAAGGAAAAGAACCGTTTTAATTTAGATCATTGGGCAGATTTTAGCTTGGTCAGGAAAAATGAAAATGTTATATATTGTTTTATTACAAAGAAGTGCTTTCCTGGTCTGCTGTTTATGCTACTGGCACAGGTCAGCCTTAATTTCTACTGCCGTAAGTAGCTCATGTAGATGCAGGTGTAGTAGTGCCAAGAGTCTTCTACTCTAAACATCCAGGATGCGTCCCACCAGTAAATGAGACTATGGTTTTGATATCAGCCATAAAAAGAAAGCTGTATACTGCAGAGGTCTGTAAAGAAGGGGAAATACTGCTCTTGAATGTGCCTGTAAGAGTGGGGAAAGGGGGAGTTTCATTTAAACGTTAGGCTACGCCACCAAATATTTTTAGAAGGGAATGTCATTATGTGCCTGATTGCCCTTCATTTCTTTGAAGCGACTTTATGAATGTCTAACAGGCAGGGCTAGAACAAATAAGCCATTCTGCTTTCTGTAGCAGGTCTAATACATGTACAGATATGAGGAAGGTAACACTCATCCCTGCCTCATTCCAGAGGGCAGGTCCAAGGTATATCTTTGAACTAAGTAGCTTCACAAAGGCAAATCATCTGGAACGAGCAGGCTGCCATCACCAGGCTCACAAAGAAATGCCCAGTAACCAGAGGAAATAATGGATATGAGGTTTCCTTGACAATACAGAACAGAAAGGGAGGTTGGTGTAAGAGCTAGGGTGCCAGCCCCAAAGCATTTTCTTGCCGAAAAACAGCAGCATATTGATGGCCATAGTGGTAGAAGATCCTTAGTGATTTAAACACAACGATGATTGATGGCAGGTAAATGTTGTTATATTAGCACAAGAATGCTTTTTTGCTTTATTCAGAAATCTCTAAAATTTTATCCCTAATACTCATGCATCCATTTCAAATAATTCAGTTGTTCTACTCTAGATTGGAGGTGATTAATCATAATTGTGAAGATTTAATCATTTAAAATAGAAAACAGAAACAGGAAATTTACCAAGCCTCCACATTTTCCAAGTTTTGACAAATGAAAATCGATATTTTTTCTTTTAGGGTTTTGATAAAAGCTTCCTGGTCTTTTCAGTTTATCTTCTCCGTGCTGTGAGCTCATGTAAAACACATCACACTTCTCATTATGGTCATTCTGTTATGAAAACAAATATTAATAGTGAATTCTTAGGGATCTGCCCAAAAGGAGTTTGTTGACCCATTACCCTTTGTTCTGTACGACTGCAGTGCAGTAAATGGCTGACAAACAATACATCACTTATAAACACTGCAACTGGATTGAATACAGATACTCTGCCTTGGTGGCAAAATCCACTGGCTTGGCTCCTCTAAGTCAGCAGGTGAGCATAATACAGCATGTGACCATAAATAAGGACCTTTTTTTCACTTTTGCCTCCCCAGGTGATCTCATGCATTTGCCACCCTACCTTAGGATGGACTTTTTATTGAACCGTGGCGTGCAGGGCACAAGCAGAGACCTGGGTTTGGGGCAAGCCTGCTTAGAGCCGCAGAAAAGCCGAACCTTGAAGCGTCCCACCGTCCTGGAGCCGATCCCCATGGAGACGTCCTCCACGAGAGAAGTACAGTCTTGGCAACCTGGTGCTGTGGCGACGTTACCTCAGCGAGAAGGAGCTGAGCTGGGACAGGCAGCAAAAATGAGCAGCTCCCAAGAATCCCTGCTGGACTCCCGGGGCCACTTAAAAGGAAACAATCCCTACGCAAAATCTTACACCCTGGTATAACAAAAAGAGCATGGCTGGACAGTGGCTGTAAATATTTACACTGAAAAAATCCAATGAAAGCTACCTTTTTTTTATTGAATTCCAATATTTATAATTAAAGAAGAAGATTGCCAAAATATTTGACAAAAAAAAAATAATAATATGAACGACAGACAGTGCAAAGACTCTCTTGCTTTTTTTCTGTCTGAGTGTGAGCTTCATCTGACTGGACATCTGAATTTTTGGGTAAAAGAGTCCAGTTTTCTGATCTTCACAAACGTTTGTGTTTTTACTGATTTTCTACGAAGTGCATGGAGACTTAACTAATACATTTTAACTGGAAGTTCCATCAGACTAGATTTAAAAGGGAAAAAAAAATCACACACACACAAAAATCACCCTATTTGTGAATTCAACAGAAACATTGATTTGAAAAAAGAAAAAGTCTTTCATCATGTTTGCACTTTTTTTTTTTAATTAGAAAATGGGTCCATGATTGTTCTTTTTTTGTTGTCAATTAGGAAGAGTGATGTCAGTGGAGTAAGGGCATTGATTTGTTTTGGTTTGGTTTTTTTTTAATATTAATTTAATGAGACACTCTTTGCATTTTGTCTATGCGAAATAAAAGGGTCTTCTGCCTTTATTTGTGATGTGTCCTTCCATTACCTCCTGCAGTATTTGGTTTTCCCACAGTGTAATAGCCATGTCGATACCGTACTCTGAACAATGTCTTCTTGTACCTTGGGCAGAAAAGGAAAGCAGGGGCCATATCTTTGAGAAAAAAAAATAAAAATGGGGTTCTCTTACCCACAGCTTTTTTGCTACCATGGGGCAGAAAACCAGAACGACGCAAGTCCCAAGTGCTCTGAATCAAACTCACCCGGGACTCTCTGCACTCGCTTTATCTGCCACAGGGAAGCTTTCGTTTGGCTTCAGTATTTTTTGGATCAGGAGAAATGTGTCGATGTTACTTTACTTACTCCCTAGGAATGGATCTTTGGTCCATTTGGGAGTAGCACTTACAGAAATTAGTTGCTTACGTAAGGACTGAGGAAAGAAAAAAATCCAGTTTTTCCCGTAAGAGAAAAAAGAAGAGGAAAAAGTTATTCTGGGTCTAAGATCAATGTGGCTTTCTTTAGAGGAAAAAATCTTTTCATGGAGGACCTGTCAGCTCGTATTACTTTGTTGCATCTTTGATTACATGAGAAGTAATATTGGTTGTTTTATACCAAGCATAAATGATTGAGTACCACAGCCGGTGGGTTTAATACAACTGCCCTCAAGCCACCTGGCTAAGTGTCTTGTATGTTTCCTGGCCACCTTGGTGTGCCCTGACCAGGAGAACATGATGCAGAACATCCCAAGTTGGTGCTGATGCAAACAGGCTGTTCAGCACTGACTGGAAATATTAACTGGGTTCTGAAAGCAATTCAAATCGGTAAGTTTGAGCAGGCTGAGGAACCCTTGTAATTTCCCTGGCTGGTGACAGTGTGGGCACTGCTAGTGCAAATATTTCTGCACCATGCTCAATTCAACTTGTTTTAGAATAGAAAAAAGCAGTTCTGTATAATTACTATTATTAATGTAATTATGTTGCTATAAGGGCACTGAATTAGCGGAGTACTTAAGTGACTTGAAATGAATCAAGTTGTACTTTCATCCTTAGCTCTGTCAAACCCAAGTGCTAAAGACCTGGAAAGTCCTACAGAAGAAGCCCAATGAAGACATTCTTGAGGTATGTACTTCTTACAGACCTACAGAGAAGTGCTGAGATGTCACTCAGATAAAGAACCATTTCCCATCTAGTCTGACTATATGACCAATATGGTGATAAAGCAGATGAGAAAAGAAAGAAAAGAAAACAAAACAGAAACAAAAATAAACAAAAAAAAAACACATAACTTTTACCTCCGTAAAAAATAAAGCAAAGTAAAAAATTAAGAATTACCTATTAAGTATTTCCAAAAAGAATGAACAAACTGTTAAAAATTGCTAAATTATTCCTTTGCTTTATTTTTTCTTTTATCATATAGAAACCTTTTCCTCATACAAAACTCATGTAAGCTTGCAGAAATAAATTTATTTACTATTTCCCATTGAGAAACTCCACAGAAAACTTGATTTTTATTTCATTTTTGGGCAACCCAGTTATTTTTGTTTCCCACAAGACTCTTTGCAGTGTGCTTAGCTTGAGCTGGATGAGGCACTAGCACTGCATTTACAAATGAAAATATATCTTCTCAGTAGCATTCAGAACTTTCAAGTCTCCATCTTCCATTCAAGCTTCCTTCTTGCCCTCTGAAAAAAAAAAGACAAAAAGCTTTTGGGCAAAATCAAGGCTTCATCCATTTGTTCCCATGGCTGTTGGCTTCCGTCAAGCACAGAGACGTATGTCCCACAGCAGCACTCCCCACCAAAACTTGCCTTCAGTGACAGACAAGAATGAGCATGAGGTGGAGGGAGGAAATATTCACATTCTAAGCTCCTGGTGACTGCTGGTAGTAGAAATATTCCAACATCTCCCTAAATCTACATTTGCCTGACAATCTGGAAAGTGCCTACTGTTCTCAACTTAACAGGGCTCCCTCCTCATCTGTATTCAGTATGCCTGGTAATATTTGGCCTCCTTATGAAGATGCCTTTGGGGGCCTTATATTCAAAGAAATTCATGGCAAGTCTCCTGCTGGTTAAAATCAGAGTGGAAATGGGCTGCTGCTCAGCACACGGAGCCTCAGACCTGCAGGGTGCCTGGCTCCATGCCCCAGATCCAGCCAGTTCTTCAGCACACAAAACTGTAAACGTGTGCATGGTCCCCTTGGCTTGAGGGTTTTAGTGGCTTTTAATTTTCCAAACAGCACTGGAGCTGTAGAGGTAGTTAAACATGTAACAGAAGCTTTAAGGAAATTTCTGTCCCACTCTCATCTAGCTAAGGTTTGGAGGTAGAAGTAATCTCTTTTTTTCAGATCCATACAGCTGGGAGCAGTCAAGTCCCTGCAGGTTTGTAGGATGAAAATAAAACACACCGATGTGTCCCTGCCAGCATCACTGTAAACGCTTGGCTGTAAAAGAACCATCAAAATCCATGGATCCTATAGGTCTGCATACCAGTGTGTGATATAATTCCCCCATTGCACTAAATGCCCTCTTGGAAAATATTCATGTAAGTGCAAAAAAAAAATTGGCACTAGCATGTGATCTCAAAAGATACCCCTTAAAGTACCACAACCTCAAGGGATAGAGCAAGCACACCCTTCACAGAACTGCAGCTTCATCTTTGTCCTGAGGGTGATAGGAGGCTACTTCAAAATATGAATTTAAGAGCCAAAGTTCTTCTCTGTCTTCTCTCTACTAAAAATCACACCTCTGTAGAGAGACTCATTCTTTTTCACATTATACTTTTCCCCATGCCCCAACCTCAGCTAACCCTTTAATGATTCACAGATAGTAATTAACTCTCCCTTTTGTCTCAAATGAGTTAGCAACTCCCTCACTCCTGCCTTTTCTAAGAACCCTTTTATCCTTCTTTATGCCATTACCATTTCACTTAAATTGCCTGATTAGCACAATTACATTAAACTCAGTACAGTTTTTACCTCTCCTTGTTTTTAGGTTGGAACTTCTATTCAGAACCAAAGAAATTTTGACTCTTTAAAAGTTTGGTTTTGGTTGATTATTTTTTTTTAAGCAGATGAGCTTCACAGGAATGTTACCATAGCTAAAAGGAGTTAGGAGTTATAAGCAAGTTGAGGTATTATTATACCAAATAACATAGCCGAAATACAAACAAAAGCAACCCTGGGCTACTCTTTGGGACAACTGAGAGTCCAGAGGAGCTTTGTACAACCAAGTTTCCCACTTTCCCAGGCACCTGGGGGATGATACCCATCTCTGACTGGCAGGTGGGTGAATGGCAATAGGTGTCTGCCTCAATCTTTAAGTAATTTGAGGTGTCTTCAGACTTTGACTCCCTGGATAGACAGGTATGTTTGAAGAGCGAGTTTTTTCAGTTGGTCAGGCTTGGGTTTGGTTTTTTTTTTTGTGGGTGTTTGGTTTGTTTTGTTTTGTTTGTTTTTTTTTTCTGAAGACATGAACAGTGAAGCGGTAGGATAAAAGGAGCAGCTAGAATGGCAGTTTCCTCCAGCACATCTTTTTACTGAGTAGGCTGAAAAGTTCTCCCAGAGAAGGGAGCTCTCTTTCAAAATAAAATAAAATAAAATAAAATAAAATAAAATAAAATAAAATAAAATAAAATAAAATAAAATAAAGGCATACATTTTGAACAGCCAGTTCATTGCTTTAGTGTTAGTCAGGTTATTTTAGGCCACAGCAGTTGCTTAATGGGCTGTCATGGATAACTATGAGGCGTTCCCAGTAAGGAAAAGAGAGTGCTTTTCACCATCAATTTTCTCTGGGCTTGCCTGAGACTCCCAAGGAGAACCTCACCATCTCTCCAGAAAGAAAATACCTCTGCAGGAATTTCACAGCTAACACTGCTGGGAGGTCACAAAGTGCCCTTCCTTGGGGTTTTTTGTACTTTCTGAACTATTCCTCCTTTTTTCACAATGAATATTATGGTCCTTTGTTTCAGGATTTCGTGGCAGGAAGGTGCTAGAATTGACTTTAAAAAGGATCTATAACTATTTCGAGGGTTTGCAAGGGCCCTGTAAACTTCCCAGCAGGTCTGGGAGCATTTGGTATGCTGGCTCCCCACCCCACAAGAACCTCCTCCTGGCTCTGCTCTAATCACCTTTGCCCTCTGAGTTGGATGATTTTCCCCCTGGCAGGCACCCGCTGAAGGTGTTCAGTGCTTTTCAGGCCTGACAGTAGGTAAGCGGACAAGTGTCAGGGACCAGAGGAGAGTCACCAAGATAATCAGGGGGCTGGAACACCTCTCTTATGAGGACAGGCTAAGACAGCTGGGGTTGTTCATCCTGGAGAAGAAAAGGCTCCAGGGAGACCTTATTGTGGCCTTTCAGTATTTAAAAGGGGCCTAGAAGAAAGATGGGGACAGACTTTTTAGCAGGACCTGTGATGACAGTAGAAAGGCAAGGGGAAATTCAGACCAGAAGTGATAAATGATTTTTTTACAATGAGGGCAGTGAAACACTGCCCAGGTTGCCCAGAGAGGTGGTAGATGCCCCATCCCTGGAGACATTCCAGGCCAGGCTGGACGGGGCTCTGAGCAACCTGATCTAGTTGAAGATGTCCCTGCTCATTGCAGGGGGTTGGACTAAATGGCCTTTGAAGGTCCCTTCCAACCCAAACTGTTCTATGATTCTGTGATTCTATGACCCTGAGCACAGAGTTGGCTGAACATAACCAGGGTGAGAAAGAGAAGGTTTCCTGCCTTTTGGAGAAATGGTTTGAGCTTAAAACGAGGATTCGTCTCTGGGATGTGCTTGTCAGGAGGAAGCCTGCGGCAGGTATTTTTTCTGATGATGCTGGAAGAGAAATAAACACATGGAATTTCTTGCCAGTTACATTTTTAACGGTTTTGGGGTTTGTGGTTTGATTTTTCTTTGTTTCACAGAATCACAGAATGTTAGGGATTGGAAGGGACCTCAGAAGATCATCTAGTGCAATCCCCCTGCCGGAGCAGGAACACCTAGATGAGGTTACACAGGAAGGTGTCCAGGTGGGTTTTGAATGTCTCCAGAGAAGGAGACTCCACAACCCCCCTGGGCAGCCTGTTCCAGTGCTCTGTCACCTTCACTGAGAAGAAGTTCCTTCCCAAATTTAAGTGGAACCTCTTGTGTTCCAGTTTGAACCCATTACCTGTTGTCTTACCATTGGTTGTCACTGAGAAGAGCCTGGCTCCACTGTCATGACACTCACTCTTTATATATTTGTAAACATTAATAAGGCCACCCCTCAGTCTCCTCTTCT
The DNA here is from genome assembly GCF_036013475.1 of Columba livia. Lineage (NCBI taxonomy): Eukaryota > Metazoa > Chordata > Aves > Columbiformes > Columbidae > Columba > Columba livia. Next base: position 95,051,627 of record NC_088602.1, on the reverse strand, counting down.
CCAAACTAAAGAGACCCAGCTCCCTCAGCGTTTCCTCATAAGGGAGAAGCTCCACTCCCTTGATCATCTTTGTTTTCCTGCACTGGGCTCTCTCCAGCAGTTCCCTGTCCTTCTTGAACTGAGGGGCCCAGAACTGGACACAATATTCCAGATGTGGTCTCACCAGGGCAGAGTAGAGGGGAAGGAGAACCTCTCTCAACTTACTAACCACCCTCCTTCTAATACACCCCAGGATGCCGTTGGCCCTCCTGGCCACAAGGGCACAGTGTTGGCTCATGGTCATCCTGCTGTCCACCAGGACCCCCAGGTCCCTTTCACCTACACTGACTAATAGGTAATTCCCCAACTTATACTGGTTTTTTTGTTTGTTTTTAATGGGAAATACGTACACATATAAGATCTCAAAACGTCTGTGACCAAGTGTGAAAGAAACTGATCTTGGCTTTGCCCATGGAAGAGTAATGCCAAAACTAATTTCTCAGAAAGGGAAGGGAAAAGGGAAGGGAGAAGGGAAGGGAAGGGGGAAGGGAAGGGAAGGGGGAAGGGAAGGGAAGGGGAAAGGGAAGGGAAGGGGAAAGGGAACGGAAGGGAAGGGGAAAGGGAAGGGAAGGGGGAAGGGATGGGAAGGGAAGGGGGAAGGGAAGGGGGAAGGGAAGGGGGAAGGGAAGGGGGAAGGGAAGGGGGAAGGGAAGGGGGAAGGGAAGGGGGAAGGGAAGGGGGAAGGGAAGGGGGAAGGGAAGGGGGAAGGGAAGGGAAGGGAAGGGAAGGGAAGGGAAGGGAAGGGAAGGGAAGGGAAGGGAAGGGAAGGGAAGGGAAGGGAAGGGAAGGGAAGGGAAGGGAAGGGAAGGGAAGGGAAGGGAAGGGAAGGGAAGGGAAAAGAGAAAAGAGAAAAGAGAAAAGAGAAAAGAGAAAAGAGAAAAGAGAAAAGAGAAAAGAGAAGAAAGAAAGAAGAGAAGAGAAGAGAAGAGAAGAGAAGAGAAGAGAAGAGAAGAGAAGAGAAGAGAAGAGAAAAGAAAAGAAAAGAAAAGAAAAGAAAAGAATAGAAAAGAAAAGAAAAGAAAAGAAAAGAAAAGAAAAGAAAAGAAAAGAAAAGAAAAGAAAAGAAAAGAAAAGAAAAGAAAAGAAAAGAAAAGAAAAGAAAAGAAAAGAAAAGAAAAGAAAAGAAAAGAAAAAAAATAGGTTTGAGATAAACTGTGGATGTTACTGGTTTTACATTGAAACTGACAAGCTTTCATTCTCTGAGTTTGTCAGAAAACACAAAACACCCCACCCCACCCTGACCCAGTTCAAACCATTGGACTCTTTTATTTAATTGAGAGCAAGTAACATAGGTGTTTCATAAAAGGACATAATGTAATCATAAGATAGTAGAGAAATCCACAACACAATGCGAAAACAAGGTGAAAAACCTTGAGAAATGCACTTACTAAGGAAACTTTTCATCAAAACTGTAACATACAGTAATATGATTTTGGAATATTGCTCAAGTTAAGTTAAGCTACCTCTTTGCACCTAAAGTTTTGCCAACATGCTTTTTTTAACTGTTCCAGTCCTGATGGGATAACAAAAATAGCCTGATTCAACAGTTCAATAGAGAAAGCAGGGGAGTTTCAGTGCTAGTTTTAACATAATGGAGGCCCTGGTAGGCATGAGAAGGGAACATTGCAACCAAGGGCTTGGAAATAACAAACACATTGAAACATGCAGTGTGATAGATCTTCCACCAGCTAGAGCCTGACTATCGATGATCCTGCAGCTTTTCCCTAAGGAAAGCACATGAGGTTCACAGAGAGCATGAAAATCCTTTCTTCTCCCATCCCTTTGCAGGCTACATCTTTTTGTCCTGTCCTGCCTGTGATTTTCAGAGGCTTTTGAGGTTGCAGAAACTCGAGGCAGCTGCCTCTGGGTCCCAGGGAACATCTTCCTCTTCTATTCATCTCTGCTGGTAGCACCTCCAGCATCTTCCAGCTTCTCTCATGCTGTGGTTCCCACATTGCCCTGACCACCTCTGCTGCCCCACACTGAGTTCCACACCCCTGCAGCAAGTGCTGCTTCCTGGGGTGGCCACCACTCTGCTCCTATAAAGCCAGAAAAGTGGGACCAAGGGTTCCGCTGTGTCCAAGGCAGGTCCTAGTGCATACCATTCCCGAACATCTCAGAGACTCAAGGGCAGAAAGGTCAGGTCTGATGGATGAGGCTCAGCCCAGAGGCTTCAAAGCAAACAGCTGTCCTGCCATTGGCACCCAGCGTGCCTGGCCGAGGGCTGCAACTCCCTGCCCTCCCAGGGGACTCACATCACTCCCATCCTGGGAAGAGAGCTCCCGTTACAGTAGACAGGATAAACAGTCTGGTAGCATTAAGGATCTCACCTCTGTTCCCAGGTGGGGACAGGTCTGCTGGAGCCCATCCTTATCTTTGCACACAGCAGGATGGTGCCTGATGTCTGATTGTCATATCCTATCTGTCTGGGCAGCCAGGGACTCACAGGAAAACAGGAGCTCATTGGGAACAAGTTTGATTTAAATAACGTTATCCCAAAAGTGTGAGGCAGGGATACTTCTGCTCATGAAGAAATGCATTGGAGAGCTGTAGGGCTCTGCTCTGTACCAGCATCTGCACCTCTGTGTAATTACTTCAACATTAGTAACAGTAAAATTATATACTTCCATAAGGAAATTTAAATTAAATGTAACCTAAATCAATTTGAACTTTAAAACACCGAGCTCATACCACCTGTCTTTCCTATAGAACAAATTATATTTAGATCCAAGGTCAGTAGCAAAGGGAAAGCTTAATTAAATTTGATGGCAGACTACACAATCACACCTGAACTTACCTACAAACAGATTAAGCACCAAAACCCATCTATTTTATTCTGCTATTCTTGCCTGGAACCTAGTAAGATTTTTCTTTTAAAATGGCAACATCTCCAGTTGCATTTCATCTTACATGTACGGAAATGAATGGATACCTTGGCAAGCTGCTCTCCACCAACCACAAAAGCTCATTCATTAGTCTCTGACATGTTGATCCATAGCTCTTTGCACTCCTAATTAAATCATCATCCTTGAAGGTGAACCCTTTAGAGTATTTATAAGCAGAATCACCTCAGGTGGAGGAGCCATGAACCAAAGCAATAGGCAACACAACTGATGAGGTGGTGTTAAAAATAACTCTGTCGTTTTCCTGTCATTTCAAAGAGAGCTGAGACACACTCAAGAGAGAGGGTGAAGCTGCTTTCAGGGTAGACTTTTTTTTGAGGAATACTTGGGATTTTGCAGCTAAAAAAGAGTAGATGTGACCACCTGATTGTCCATTTGCTCATGTGGGTGGCTTGCAACATGCAGGGTATGTCTTGGACTTAGGCTGCTCTTCACTGACATGGGGCAGGAGTAGCTGGATCTCATTTGCAAGGCCAAACAGAGGGAGTCGTTGTACTGGGAACAGGTGGGATTGCAGGTTATTTCTGGTCAATCTGGCATTACAGAGCCAGCTGCCACCTGTGCTGTGAGTAGATTATCTATGATTACAGCATGTAGACACACATGCAGGTACTCACAAGCATACACACCTTTTCTCATCTGCACAGAGAACGTCAAGATCAACGTGAAAGATATCACCACAACCTTTTCACTCCCCTTGCATTGCACTTGGTGGAAGGGGGCAGGGAAAGATGCTACAGCACAAGGAGACCACAGCAATCAGTCACTTCCAGTCACATTACTCTCAAGTGTCAGTCTTAGCTGTGCACAGACACACAGGCTGGTGTTAACTATTTACGGTCCATTAGCAAATACTGTCCTATCCAGGAGACAATATCTCCTGGCTATTTTTATAACCTCAGACTTTATTCTTTACTCCTCACATCAAGAATCTGATCTTAATCCATTCAGCACAAGAATACAAGTCAGAGACTTTTAGGGGCAGATGCTGAGGTCAAGGTGAAGGGTGTCATTTACGCCAACTATGACTAGAAGAGAAATCAAAAAAAAAAAAGATTGGGTGACGTCTGAGTGCTAGAAAGTGCTCTGTATCAACCTTGAAAGTACAGAAAACCCACGATCCCCTTTACAGCTGTGAACCGCTTTTCAGGCACTCATCCACAGAGAAGGTCCCTGGGAGCTGTATTCAGTGCCACCCCATCCCCTCCTAATAGCACAGCAAAAACACATCCATTTCCATAGGCATCCAGAGCAGACATGGCAATGCTCATTGTTTGCTTCCTCAGGAGCATGTAGAAAGCTTTATGCCAAAGCTGACAATGTCATGAAGAATAAATTTGTCCAAAAGACTACTGCTATTAATTATTATTGTTATTATTCAATAGATTTGTTTCAGTGTAACTTCATGATTGGAGTTCTCACTGGGAAAGACCACTCAATGGACCCAAAATTTTCATGATAGTCTCTCATTTCCAGTAACATCCAGCATAAAACCAGCCTGGTCTCCTGCCAGTTCAATCAGTTGTCCCTAGATAAATGAGAGTTACCTGAGTCTGAGTCTGAGTCTGTGAGGCCAACAAACCATGTACTAACAGGCCTTGACATCCCATGGCATCTACCTGTTGGTAGCCTCTTCCTCCTGGATTCAAGGTCTAGCAGAGTTTTGTGGGGATTCAGCTTCTAGGTGGGAGCTTCGAGAGTCTGTTCCCAACATCAGGGCAGAGCCCCACACTTTGAAAGGCCTTGGCCGCTTCCTTCCTGGAAGCGGCTCAAGCCACCCTCTACAGCCACAGCAGGCTGGAAACAGAAAGGAAACATTTTGATTTTTTTTTCCTTATAAAATAATGACAACTTTCAGAATTTCCATTCTGAAGATACACATTTCTCTTCTCTGCCCTGGGAGGGAAGCGAAAGCATTTCCATCACTCACATTATCTAAAGGACAGAAAGCAGTTTTAGCCACATCCAATGATTATCACGTTGACGTTTTCTCTTTACTGTGCCATCTGAAAAACAGAGCAATCAGAACAACACTGAGCAAGGACTGGGGCTCAGCAGGCTTGATGAAATTAGCCACTACTGAGGCCAGGGTGAAAACAACTTGCCTAGCGCTTCAGTGAGGGTTGCCATGCAGAAGTTCTTTAGCTGTATGTGCTGGGCCTGAAAAAAGGCTTGAAATTTTTCCCTGCAAATTCGTGATTGCTGAAGTGACCAGACAGCTGAACCAGCAGAGCATTCAGCTGATGCTGACATGTTTAAACTTATCAGAGAGCTCAAGGTCTGTGGAAACCAGGGTATATCCCAGCCCCTGGGGCAACTTCCAAACACACTAACGAAAAGCACAGCTGCTGAAGGAAAATTGCACATTACCTGTATGGGAAACAATTTCTAGTGCCTGAGCTCTGAAGCAGTCTTTAGAGCTCAGTAAAGAAGCCAAGAACATTAGCTTGGACCACATGAGAAAAGAGAAAGTCTTGGCCACCCACCGAGCAGTATATTGACCTGTTTCTGGAATTGTAACAGAACAGAAACTCAGCTCCAAAGTCTGCCTAGTTCCAGTAAAATGTACAGGACAAAATCTTCCTTATTTTTACAGTCACTGAAGTCCGAAAATCTTCGGTAGCAGTTTAAGACAAGAGAAGCAGGCAGATAAGTGCGTAATTAAGAAAGTGGCCCACTTGGATAAAAAAAAATGACAAAGATCAAGAGCTAAAACCTTGGCAAAATTTGCCACAACTTTAAATTCACTAGGGCTTGCCATGTAGACCTAGTTATGCAGAGCTGATGTCTGAGTCAAAATGATGCTTTACAGTACAGATTCTACCTTTTCCAGCTTTAATAAAAGTCAAAAACTTCAGCATTTAGTACCAGTTGTAGTGTCAAATATTATTGTGGCTCTGACAGTGACATGATGTCCCCTCAAAGATGGAAGAATTTGAGGTTGGATGTCTCTGAGCTTTTCATTTAACCTTATTCACACTGAGAAAATAGGACTGTCCCCTCTGAATAGGGTACACCACCATTTCTAGTTGGAGGTATATCAGGAGGTATATCAGGAGCTATATATCTCATGGGGGGAAAGCTTCTGGTATGATCTTTTGCTGGCACTTCTGCAGCACTTACAAGGAGTGCAACTGAATGAGTCAGAAAGCTCAACTGCCTTATCTGCCCCTGTCATACCTATTAAGAAGGGAAGGCTGCAGGGATCAGATGTTTTCTTCAAGGTCATTCTGCAGACATAAGACTTGAGCCTTCATTCGATTTTGCACAGGGCTTGATTCTGCTCAACCAAGCTTGGTGGCAGGTTGCCCAGAGAAACTGTGGTGTTTCCATCCTTGGAAGTGCTCTGAATTTGAGCAACAAGTCCTGAGTCACCTGAGCTATGCTGGCCCTGCTCTGAACAGGGGAGGGATAATCCCTGAGGTCTCCTTTGGACTAAATTGCTCTGTGATTTCAAACCAGAATTTCCCATGGGAGCAGAATTGCAGTCAGAGTGCCTCAGCTATAAGGACCTGCTTTTCTCTTCATATTCAATAGCAAAACACTGAAGTTTTTCTCTCCTGACTCCTAGGAAGGAGTCAAATACTTCAGCCTTTGAAAAAGAAATCCCTTTTCCCTGGTTCTTTGGTTGCATACCTTGCTGGGGGTCATGAGGAGACTTCTGGCTTTAGGTTTAACATGTGCTTCTATCCACGAACCTAGCAAGTTTCAATCCAGCTTTGCAGATATATATAAATGCTATAAATATTTTCCAAACTCAGTCATAACGTGAGGTCCCAAAAATCAGGTGAAAGTTTGACCTCCATCTCCCTATAGCTCAGTTCATTGCAGTAAAGGGTGTAGGTAGTTGCTACTTCATCTCACCATGACCTTGTGCAAACTCAGATATGTTTGTGGAGCACTTGGATGCTGGCAACATCATTCATGAAATGAAATTAGAATCATGAAATCTCCAGGGAACCAATTAATAATTTCATGTTCAGTTCAGCCTCTGAACAGTGAATTCAAAATAAAATACAGGTAGAATAAAAGGAATTAAGGAGTAATTTCCCATTCACAGAAATAGGACTGGGCTGGGGGGGCGGGGGGGTGATATGGGCTTATGAAGTCAAAACCTGTGTCATAACACATTTCATCACAGAGGAGCAAGTACCATTAGTACTGCAGGGGTATCTAATTCTGGCAACTTCAGATGGTTGGCTTTGCAACCTAGTTATTTTTTCATGTGCTTTATAGTGTGCAGAAACTTTCTGATGTTTTTATAACCAATGACCTTGTTGGAAAAGAACATCTCTGGTGTTTTAATGACTTTCAGATAACTTTTATAGCTGATGTTTTCAACCAGCAGAGTACTCTTGGGTCCAAACCTAAATATATTCTATCTGAAGAAGTGTCAATTTAAAAATAAATAAATAAATAATATAAGGATGTCAATCACACCTCAATATTCCCCAGAATGAAAATATCAGCTGAAAAAATATATATATATATATATATACACATATATACAGTTGTTTAAAACATTAAAATTAACATAAATAAATAAATAAATAAAATACTTACAGCAAATTATGTTACTCTGGAGAAAAAGTCAAAAAGTTGACAGTTTTAAGAAAATAATAATAATAATAATAATAATAATAATAATAATAATAATAATATTTCCTATACTTTTAGCAAAAGCTTGCTATTTATCCCTCATTTCCTAATTCAGTGTTTACTACATTATTTCTACAGACGTTATTTTCCTTATGCAGGTAATTTCTTATGCTGTATGAATATCTCCTGAATGTCACTAGTTCTTTTTTACTCAGAGACAATTCTATTCCAACAGTCTTCATTCTCAAAATAGTATTTTCATATGTATATAAAATACCCCAGGATTTTCACAAAGAGTATTGTACACATCAGAAGGCATCAGATATAATCTTAATTCTTCAAACAGTCGAGCAATCCCCTTAAAATAAGATTCAAAGGACAAACAAAGACATTTCTTTGACACGCGCAGACAAAACAGTTTCCAGTTGCAAATGAAAACTGGATTTATGGTACTCTTCTATAATTAAAAAATGATGGTGTGGTCATTCTGCTAGCTGACAGGATTGTAACAGGTTTTGCCATCTGTCATACTCCTGAGATGGTGGTGAGGACAGTGATGCAAACCTGCTCCTGGTGGTACCCGCTGTTATTTCTCTGGGTTGTGTTTGAGTTGTTTGTCCTATCACGATCCCAAATGGTTATAATGTCCCCTCTGGGGACTCTCCAGGAACAGTGACTGATGTGCTCCCAAGGTCAGGTACCACGACAGAGCAGCAGGACTGCAGGCTGCGATGGTGAAGTCATTGGAGACTGAAAAGGCTGCTGCAGGCTGGTACATGCACATGGTTCTGTGCTGGGTTGGGGGCATATTTTTATTTTTTTTTAATGCACATACATTTTAAAGGTTATGATCTTCTGTGACATTTCCATTTCTATTTTCTTGCTGGTGGTGGTTCAGCTGACAAATTTAAGCCAAAGTGTAATACAAATAACTGCTTACTGAGGTCCTTTGTTTCCTCTTATTGGCTGCCTCTGAGACCTGGGTAGTCTTCATGTGTCTGATCATAAGCGCTTCTGAATGCTGAGTTTGACCTCGGTCAACCCAGACAACATCTGTCAGATGGCAAAAAGCAACTCCTGACTGACAAATAGAAGAGTAGTATGACTATAAAAATAAGGGTGCTAGGTACAGCTTTTGAAGCTATTTGATCATATATCACATGAGAATACCCCATGAGACTAATCCTAATTGACACTAACTTCCACGTTTTATGAAACCTTTTTTAATTATCATTACACTTTTGGGGGACTGTTCAGAACTTGTCTGTCCTAAAGTTAACCTCCAAAGATGCTACAGCTTCTTCAAGAAGGCTTTCACCAAACAGCTCCTGAGGAGAGAGATCCCTACACTGCCATGTCCCTACGTCCTTTCCCTGGGTCCCATGCTACCAGCCACAACCACATCCCCAGCTACTAAAATTGAATACCCCTCCTTTTCCAGCTTATGACATTATATCGATCGTCACTATTAATTAAACTGGTCTCCCTTTTTTTATTATTTTTTATTCTTTTTTTTTCTTTTCTTTTGGGAGGGGCAACATGGGATGGTGGGGATCTACCTACAGATACATACATGATTTTTCATCTCTATGTATAACACACACTGTTTAAGTTACAGGCACTTATGTATGTACCCATGGTTAAATTAACATATGCTTGTAATATAACCACCATGTCTTCAATTCAAATGCAGGTATTAGGTAATACATTGCTTTATACATAAACATAGTTGAGGTAAAGCATATGGGGAATAACTTTTGTGAGACCAAAGGCAGGAAAAACAGACATGGTTTCAGGAAAATGTGTTCTTTTTCAGGTTATTTACATGGCTCATTTACTACAAGCTTGTCTTTCTTCCCTTTTTTATACCAGCTACTCTAATAATTGTATCCTTCCCTGCAAACCTTGCTTCACCTCATAGCCTTAGCCCACCACAGCTACATCGGGGCTAGTGTTGGCTGAACACAAACTGCTGCTTTCTCAAAGTTTTCTCACAGACACATCATTCAGCCAAGGCAAAAAACAGCCCCTGTTTCCTAACCATGGAAAAATGCTGTTATTTTTCTAGTTTGTGTTTGGATTTTTTGTCCTGTCACGATCCCAAATGCCACAATGCATAACACAGCTCCTCTCTTTTGTGAGGACACAGGGGCTTGAGGCCTGCTGCTGTGCGTGCCGATTGAGGGGAGAAGGCTTAATTAAATCTGTCCATCAGCAGGTGAAAGGCTTCCCTTTCTTTATAATGGGAAGATACACAGGTAATTGCGTTTTCGATTTATCACCTGCTGTATCAGGGCTGCTGGCACAAGGCACGGAGGTGGTGTACACTGGGTGTCAGGAGGAAAAGGGGAGGGAAGATGTGGAGTATATTCTCCCGCAGCCTGGTTTGGAGGACCATCTGGACAGCAGCCTGGGAGCAATTCATCAGCTCTGTGAGATGAAGCTGAGAAGCCAAATGTCTTTTTTCTTCTGTTAGAGCTAGCTAAAAGTAAACCAGATTCTGCTGTAATGAATTATTAACAGGAGTTCATTTAACATCGCTGCTATCTGGCTTAAGTACAGACAGGCCAAAGTGGTTTCCCAAATCTTATTGACTTCCCTAAGTGTCCTAGTAGAGGACAAAAGTGTGAGTTTGTCAGCAGAAATAGCTGCTGGAGAAAACCTAACACAAAGCAAAATGAACCCTGGAGAAGGAAAATAGCAGTTAAATGGGAGTTCCTGGTGCAAAAAACAAAACAAAACAAAACAAAACAAAACAAAACAACAACAACAACACTGCAATGTTTTAGTTTTAAGTGGCTCAATAACAAAAAATGTGCTCTGACGGCCCTCTGATACACCAGCGTCTGTGGGGCATAAAGGTTTCCATTTGGGACCATGTATATGTTCTATAAATAAGGTAAAAACATACATAAGGGAGCATACAGGTATGTGTGCATAACCAACCACCTTAGGTCATCTGTGCACTCCAGGTTCAGGAGATGTGCTACGCCCTCTCCTTTGCCAACTCTTCTGCCCCAGTCAGTATTTCGATGAATCATATTTCACCATCTGCCTTAAGAGCTGACTGTGCAATAATGTGCGTGGTTGGGTTCACTTGGGCTGGTACAGCAGCTGGAGAACATCAAGCACGCTATTCATGCATTTCAGGATAAATAAGTCCAACAGCCCAGGGATTTTGAGTATTCATCAATCATTTCATTACAGACTAGGGGAAACACACACAACACAATGTTTTATTTATGTTGCAAGCTGAAAAGACAACAGATGAAAATATGAGAAGGCAACGAAGAAAGACAGCAGAAGTTAGCAAACCAGTTCTGCAAATGTTGCAGCAGTTTTTCTCAGATCTTACGGCAGAATTTTTATTCTCTCCAATCGTTCCTCTGTGCAATGCTGTGTAATTCAATTTCTCACAGCCTCATTAGCTTTGTCAGCAAGGCTTTTAACTTCTAGTTTTAGCAACCACGAGTCCCAGATCACTAAGCAAAACGAGGGTATGCCTAAAGCCCAGGCTGTGAAGTTCAGTCTCCAAGGCAAAGCTCCCATTAATTCAGCGTGGCCAGTACTTTTTGTAATGGATCTCCCGTAAACATGTATGGGTGGCACACACTCTTAAGTGCTTTATCACATGGATGATGTAGAAATATTTCAGGATTCCTTCTTGTGTTCTTTAATATATGATAGCAAACAACAGGTATCTCTAAAAGAAGTAGTTGGAGGAAAAAAAATCCGTTTATAACTGAAATGTTTAATGGACAAAATTTTAAAGAACAAATAAGTTTTGTGTTATTGGTACCTTTAGGAAAAAAGTAAAATATGCAAAGAGCCATCATCAGTCCATATCTGATCAAAGATTTGAAGGGCTGTGCCAAAAACTGTTACCACAAACGTTTGCTAAGCTTTTTTATTTTCATTTAATTTCCAGTGGGACAGTCCAAAAAATGTCTGCAGAAAACTGTCACAGTCTATGTTGGCACAGGGCTGTCCTCTGTAATTGCAGAATTTGGGAACATTAAATTACTGTTAAATTTGTATTAAAAGAGCTTCAGGAGGTAGTAAAATGAGGTGTTTGGTGGGCATGTGCAGGCTTGTCTGTAACCAAGGATATCAGTGAGGACATCCTTCTTTCATGCAAATTGTTGACTTCAGTACTTCTAGTCATGAAATATGTGCTGAGTTTGTGTGAATTATGACACTTCATATCAACCAGTGAGAAGACCAAATACCTGTTTAAATTCTCCATTTTCATTCATTTTATTCCTAATTTTTCCTTATACCTTAACAGTATTTTGTACAGCATTAAGTAGTGGGATCTACGGTGACTGGTTTGTTTGTTCGTTCATTTCTAAAGAATGGTGGCCAGTCATGATTTTGAACGCTTATAAGCAGGAAGATCCTTGGAAAGCCATACATCTGTAAATGGTGTGCTGCATATGCCAGGGCTAGGACAGGCAGATTAAAATATACAGTGTTTTCAGTTTCCCTAATGAACATGGTAGTTTCCTCAGTCTCATCAAGAATCAGTGTAAATTAGTTTCCTAAAAGAACTGCATTTTGCAGCCAATCGTAGGGCTTGGTTACCACAAAATAATTTCCTAAATGGAAAAAAATGCACATTAGCATGAATATTCAAATAAGACTGTGAAGCATTAAAGACCCGTTTGTTCTACAAATATAACTGTGGTGACCTTTTGAATACGTTCTTTCTGAAAAGCAGTTTTCTACAGATGTGAGAGGCCAGAAATTATATACTTGCTCTAAGAAAATGGGCAGTACCTGTTGTCTTGAAGGAGAGAAAGTAAACAGACCTGGGAGATCAATCTGGTTTTCTGCCTGGATTTTCAGGATTGCCATTCTTTATCATTTTCAAAAGAATAATCAAATCCCTAGATGAACTTCTACAAAATTGCTTGTGCTTCTGAGCTTGATGGACTAGTTATTCTAGTTATTTTTAGTCAGGTTTAGTCACTAGAGCAAGTTCTTTTTTTTTTTTTTTTAAAGAGAGCTTGCACAGATCCTTAAGGATTTTTATAACACTTTAGAAGCACAGTAAAAAGACAGTACTTCTAATGCTTTCAAAGTATTTAAAATTATTTAATGAAAAACTCCACAAAACCTCGCCAAGAAGCAATGTTATATGTATAAGAATAATAATACTTGTATGTTAGCTCAGTTACTAAAATACATATTCTTTTGCTATTGATATTTTGTCCAAAATCTGGTACTTCACTTCGAAATAGTTTGGCCAATTTTTATTGTACGTCAGTAGCTATCAATTTTAAGATAAAAACTCCAGTAAGTGTTTCGGTTCTGGTTTCGATTTTGTTTGCTTTATTTTCCCGTAAGGCTTTTAATAGCTAATGATGTTCCTAACAGTTTTTTTCATCTTTTGTAGAAAATGTATTCCCTTCAGTAACAAGATGCAGGAAGACAGTGAAGGAGAAGTATACAATGGACTTCGTAACTATATATAGGAGAGGCTCTTCCTCAAACTACTAACATGCTCAGCTTATCCTACATGTAACTTGCAACAGGTCTAAGAGATCAGATCACAAAGAAGCTGATCTCACATCTAGAAGCACTCTGAGTGAAGCAAATGCCCTCAGTTTTCTCCATAGCAAAGTCAGAGAAGGAAAAAAATGGATTCGTGATACCTTTGTGAGAAAGGCTGTGCTTAACATAAATGATAATCTGATCCACCTTCAGCTTTATTTCTGCTTTCTCTAAAAACTGAACCCCAAGCCCTTGATTCCTGCATAGTGCTCAGGAAGGAGCAGAACTGTTTTGAGGTATGTACATATATGTGTATATACACACGTGTATGTGTACTTTAATATACAAACTTTTGTTAAGAGAAGCATCCTCAGAGTAATTCATGGAATTGGGGCCTGCAAAAATGACCCATTTGGGCCAATATTTTGCATATCAGTGTTTGTACACAGCAAATAAACATTGCACAGATTTCTGTTATATCCCGCCCTGCAAATTTTTCTTCTTACTTCCTTCTTATTTTATTTCACTGAGAAAATTAACACACAGAGGCTTAAGCATCAAAACCTGAGGGTTGTTCTTTCTTTCACACAGGCAGGCTGAAAGTGCATGTTTTTCTCCTTAGACGGCTTTTATGACTTGGAAAACAGATATTGCAATCTCAGAATGCAATTGATGCATGGTACACAGATGCAGTGCTTTGGAAAACATTTGCATTGACTATCATTATGTTTTCCTAATTAGATGCCTCTGAATACAGATCTATTTCCAGCATGGTTTTTACATCAAACTGCGCAACAAATTCAGATCAACTGGCAGTTTAGCTTACCCAAATGCCATCAACAGAAGTTAGCTGAAATAAATTAAAGAGGCAGTAATGTGCTTGGAGCGTTAACATTAGCATTTCATGGCCTTTAGCTAGCTCAGGCAATAAACAAACTTGAATTGTGAAAAGTTTCCTGCTCATGCGAACAGAAGGGTGTCTGATGGCTGAAGGCTGATTGCTGCTTCTCATCAGACACCACCACTTGCCTTTTCTTACAGGGTTTTGAGAACCTTAACCATGGCCAGAAAGTATCTTGATCTCCAAGAGAGAGTTAAAGGTAGGAAGCAGAACAAAGGAAGGCAAAATGGGGGATGAATGTAAAAGAAAACTTGCTTTGAACAAGCTGATGGAAGGAGCAGCTTGACAAATGGGATGCAGCATCTCTCCCTCTTGGGTTACTCACCAAAGTGATGGAAGTTTGCTGATCGAAAAGCAGCTGGTGTGGATTGTAATTAAAAGTTTTTGCCTCTGGTCATTAATAAACAGCTCATGTGAAACAGGGACTGTAGAGGAGTGAGACAGCCTCTGTTGGGATTTCTGGTGAAATTCAGAAGAGGTACCTATGTTTTCTCATTTCATCCTACTCTTTCCACCATCATTTGAAGCAAAAATGCCTTTAAGTACCTGGAGCTGCATAGATAAAGTACAGCTCAAGTATGATTTTAACTGTGGCCCAAGGCTGGTTTCCTAGAGCCACAGACAAGCAGGGACATAAGTGGTGACACTTTAAGAAGTTCTGAGCACCCAGCAGCCCTCCCCACGGAAGGCTATTTGGTACTGATTGAAAGTGGTTCTTCTAGAAATGATCTATCATGGCGAGAAATATGATTTTGCTTGGTGATTAACGCTGTGACTTTATCGAGTGACTGCACAGGAGAGAAAGGGACAGTGCAGAGCTGGCAGCAGGCACAGAAGTGATGGGGGAGCTACACTGGCAGGACAAAATTGTGCCAAAAGCTGAGCTGAGGTCTGACGAGGGGAGAGAAGATGTGGAAAAAAAGAAAAATCTTACATTTCTCTAAGTTCAAACTGTGATGAATTGCTGTCATTTTGTGTTAAATTGTCCTTTTTCTTCTTTTTTTTTTCTTTCAGGACCACGGATTGCTTCAAGTATTAGGACTAAAGAAGTATTGTAGCAGGATAAAAGTTCAAAATGGAATTATTTCAATAGGTGAACTATATGCTCCCTCAGCAATTGTGGATTGGAGCCCCACATTAGGGGTAATGAAGGAAGTGAGGTGTTTTCTGCCCTGGTTGAAGCAGATTTCCAGCCCCAGGTTTGATTCCAGATGAACAGGGAGTAAGTTTGCCACTGACAGTAAATCCTCCAGTGGAAGGGAGCAGGTGTGGGGTTTATAGTTCTCTATTGTATGTGGGTGGCACACGTGACAAGAGAAAAAACTGCCGAAAGTGGGAAACCATTTTTACTCAATAGAAGTTCCTCAAAAGAAAAATTAATTTATTTTTTTTTAAAAAGACACTTAAAATTTGTTTTGTTTGTTTGTTTCCAGAAGCACTGTATGGAGTGACTACACTTATCTTGCTTTAATGAAGCACACATGTACCAAAGAGAAGAGCAAATCAACCACGAAATTCCTGCTGCAGTGATTCAGCCTATACTATATGCCAAGACCTGGGCTTTCATCCATGGTGTCATCCTTCTAATGGGCTCCTCAGCAAAGACCCAGCCCAGAGCTCTGCAAACTGCTACCCAGTCTCCAGCACCTCAAAGACCAAGCTGCTGAGACCTCTGCTGTGCCATACTGTTGAGTCTGTGGATGATGGACTTGAAGACCAGTCAGAGAGGGGCAGAGAGTTGGGACTATCCAGGGAGCGATGGTGAGAGCTTCCCCTATTTGCCACCAACTCCTGAGTGACTGAGTTGGCTGCCACATGCTGCTTCATTTCCCCCAAATGATGTCATTGCTTGAGGTCAAATACCAAGATGTTATCACAAAAAGTTTACACATGTGCACTTTACTACCAAAGGGTCTTCAGCATTCCATGTAATTTATATAAATGTGCCTTCAGCCATCACAAGAACTGCAACCTTAAAGAGCAAAAGTTTTAATCCTGTTCCAGAAGATTACAGGTTTCTTAAACACCTGCTGGTTTTATCCTGGTAAGCTAGGCTAGGGTTGCTCTGGTATTTTACTGTAGCTTAGTGTTTGATGATTGGTTTATTCCATGATTTTTTTTTTTTCAGGCAGTAATTACTAGCTGTATGTGGCAAAGCATCTGGAGCCATTTTTTAGTCAGGGAAACAAAGGAAGCAGAATAGTCAGCATGACCATGGTCTAATTTTGAGGCTGGGTTTTATTTATGTCAGCTGGTCAAGCTACGTCCTTTCATGCACCGTGATTACAACAGTAACTGCAAGAGTAAGGATACATCAATAAGGAAAATTGCACCTCCAAAAAGAAGAAAATGTAATGCACTTTCTGCAATGATATGTAGGTGATTTTGCATGGCAGAGGAGAGAACAGCCATGAGATTTAGTACACGTTTAGGAGAAGACATTTCCCGCTCCTCGGCATGGACCAAATCAGAGGGGCTAATTGCAAGGCAACCTGAAGAGCAGTTCATCAATATAGGTCTGGCATAGCCTGTGAGAACAATTTTAAAACCATTTTTGTTTAGAAAGGTAGGAATACAGAAGGCAACATGACTGCTGTAGCATTAAAATACAGCATAGTATAGGCCATGCTTGCTCTCATCAGCAATTAGATAATGACAAAAGGTTGTTTTCCAAGACCTTCACACCGTACAAAGAGAGGCCTTGATAGCAAATGTGTTTCATGCATTATCAGCAATATATCAGCTCCCTTTTCAGCTGGGGAAGTAAGCAAAGACTTGTTGCAAAGAGTGGAGCTTGCTTTTTCTGATGACTCAAGCTAAAACACTACCAAAATGTTTCTAAAGTTTGTCTCTTGGTATATAATTGATTGAAAGGGGAAAAGGTCTGCATAAACATCTTCAAGATTGAAGTGAATTGTTAGCAGTGTTCGTAAATATAATCAGTATACTACCATTGAACTGCCTGTAGTTTGACAACATATCATGCTGTGCAGCTGGTAACGCTAAAGTTAACTTTGGAAGAAACCACTCTGCCTTCAAAGTGATAAAGAAAGGGGATTAATGCGTGCTCGTTTAGCTCATACACTGCAGAAACAACAAAGCACGCTCTCACTCAGACATTAGTTCAATTTTAAAGCCTATATGACAGGAGGCTTCCATCACATTTTCCTCTCTACCAGCAGATTATTCATGTCAGTCTTGACAACTGGAAATTTTTGTGGCACAGGGTACTCAGCTCCACACAGGGAAGCACAAAGAAACTTAATATGTTGTGCAGATATAACAAATGTCTTTTTTGTATCAGTTTACATTTGCTAAATTGTAATTCTTAAGCCTCTTAAAGATGGTTAACATGCAGATGGGTGAATGCTGCTTTTTTAATACTAAAAACTATGACGATCTTAAAATTAGAGCAATCTCTTCCTGTATGTGCTGAAGTTTGACATATTAGCTGAAAGTTAAATTGCAATGAAGAACAGATGACAGATTACTTGTTCATAAGAGCTACTCTTCTCTAAAAGAATATGCAAAGTTATTTAATTCACTGCCACACATTTGTTCTCAAATAGCTGAATTCGCACTCTGATTCTTGAGAATAAAATTTTTATTCACTACTTGAACTACAATTTCTGAAGGAAGGAAAAAGGTGACTTTGAAAACTGTAGACAAGTGCAAAATGGAGAAACTTCTGATTGGCTTGTGTTTGTTTGTACTGTGTATGTGCGAACTGAAATATTCAGTAAAGCCTGTATGTATGTTAGGGAGGGCATGAGGAATCCTGTATTGGAGAAGGTCAGGTTCTATTTTCAAGTGTCTTAATTTTTCAAAATTCCAGCTTTCTCTTGCATTTAATAGTTATGGCATTTGCTGTGTAAATTCCTAACTTAAATATATCAGCAGAAAGACGACCTTGCCAGATTGCAGAAATATGCTAAATATTAAATCCCTTAAGGCTTAGGCTTCACTCACACACACAAAGAAGTTTCAAGAAATGATTATGAAACACAAATATGCATTGCAGTTACACTGAACTTACATAAGATCTTAAACAAGAAAGTAAAAGTTTATAATAACTGCATTTTATATGTCACAGCCATAGAAAATTCCGGAAAAAAAAAATATCTGGGATGCTAAAGGAAACATGCGCCTCTAAAATATCCCTGTTTTTTATGATGCCCCGTATCTTCACCCAAGAAAGGCAGTACCTCTCTTAGCAAAGATCTCTGTCATTCATTTCTCCTTAGCCAGATGCCAAGGCAAACAGATCAGTCACCAGCTCCTCCAGCTATTCCTCTCCAGGAATTCAATTAGAGAAAACGACTGCTTGGTGAATATACTTCCCATTAGCTTGCCCTGGACCTGGAGCTAAGCTTCATTTGTAAAGCAGAAACAGCCTACTCAGGAGGGTTCTCCAAAGAAAAATTTCTTTTAAAGGTTATGCACGTACTTTTGAAAGAGCTGAACACCTGTGCATGAGGAATTATTAGAGCTCTTACATGAAATGCAGATTTTGTAAGCATCAAAATATCAAATCCAAATGCTTTTGTCTTTCAGAATTTGTAAAATGTGCAGGTGTTTGTACCCACACAGGCAGTATGTGTAGCTAAACACGACAGTTGGATGCTTTGGCCAGAAACTCACCTCGTATCTAAATATCTCACATCTAATATGTTTTAAAATTGATTGTTTGTCCACAGAAGAGAGC
Organism: Columba livia; assembly: GCF_036013475.1. NCBI lineage: Eukaryota > Metazoa > Chordata > Aves > Columbiformes > Columbidae > Columba > Columba livia. The sequence continues at coordinate 95,032,984 of NC_088602.1, read as the reverse complement.
TTAAAATAACCTGTACTCTGACTGCCAGTTTAGTTAATTAACTTAACTAGATAATCTTGTAAGGTCTGAAGTTAAATACCATAGCTAAGAAAAGGTATTATCCCTGTTTTTTTCCTCACTCTGACTTCAGTAACAGTTCCAAGACAAAAGACAAGGGTTATAGCCCAGTGCACAGAAAAGATCCCAACTACTTAAATTGTTCCATTACTGCAGTACAAAGACAATCATCCATCAACATGTCAACAATGTTTTAAAAGGTGGCTCTTCATTTTTTCCAGGAGAAATAGTGCTTTCTACATGACTCTGCAACTATGCTTATAAAAAGAAAAAAAAAAGGCAAAAAAAGACAAACCCTCCCACACTTTTAAACCCAGAAACTGAGACTTGCTTCTTGTTTTAGCAACGTAGCTCTTAGCAAGGTAGGTAGCAGAGATGCAGTACACTTTTCTAAAACTTCAGCTGACCACAGAGCCTCTCACGTTGCACCAAGTGGGAAAATAATATGGTTATTCTGCTGAACGGGGGATTTATAAAGAAATCTCTCTTAATTAATTTGGTTGGTGGCTGTGGGTGAGAAACAGATTTCTCTAAAATATTTGGTCCAAGTTAATCAGAGCTGTGTAGTGTCAATGTGTAGCAATGAGCTCTTTTTCCTTCTTTTCACGTGAGAAGAAAAATGATTCTGTAAAAATTATTGACTTCTCACTGACGATTTCCAACCGATTTTGACTGTAGAATGAAAATCTCTAAATTGCTATGAAGTGAAGTAATAAATATCCTGGCTTATATAATAACAGCCTCATACCCTCATTAAAAGTGATGTCTTCAGCATCGTTTACTAATTTCTCATTTTTTCCAAGTTTGGTGAAAACTAGTTCGCAAGTAGTCCACCTCCGATGCCTGGCCTCTGTTGTTGAGGGATTTATTAGACGTGTTTCCAAGTCTCCATTAACTGTGGCTTTCCAGTCTATTAACTATTTACATCTGGTATCGCATAAGCATTTCTAACATAAGCACTGCTGTAGTGAGTCTAGAAGCTATATAAATAATGATGGAGTAATGGATTGGATCAACTCCATCTGGAAATGGGTTAAAGTCCTCTCTGCCTCAGGCAGGAGCTCTTTCCATAGGACCAGCCCAAGGTGAGCTTCTCGCTGGAGAAAGAGGCTGGACAGTGTCAAGGCGCTGTCAGAAGGCAGCTTGCAGCAGCCACTGAAGGACCTAAATAGGCAATGGGTCAGCTTGGTTTGCCCTCCAGGAAAAGAGAATTTCAGAGCCAGGAAAAGGCCCTGTTGCCCCAGAGCACTGCTTTAAGGCTGGACTCAACCGAGCAGACGTGTCCTGTGTGGTTGCAGAAGCTGAGAAGGACGCGTTCCCTCGCCACAGAGGCGGCAGCCGGGAGCTCACAGGGGCACATCCCCAGGCAGGAGGATTTCCAGGTGGCTGAGTTCACCCCCTGATGAATGCAGACACCAGCCATTCATCTCACATTTTGCAATCCCAGAGGGATGTCTGCAGGAGCTGCACCTCAGCAATACTGTTGTATCTGCCTGGAATTACAGGCTCTGAGCTTTCAAGACATGGAGCAGGTCTGAGATTAATTCAAACAGGAGTGAGAAAAATACCTGTTCTGCAATACTGGTTCTTTCTGAAAACTCTTCTTGCAAGAAAATCTCACACAACTGCTACTAGACACAGATACATAACAAGACAGAATTTGTTTGGTTTTATTTTTGATTCAATAGACATATCAAAAAACAATCAGATGTCACTGCAGGTATGTTTATAAATGGATGGCTAATAACTGAAAACTGGTACAAATTAAGTCGGATTTATTTTGCTTTAAGTGAGACCTTGTTAATAGCAGTGGAATGCACTACAAAGTGAGGCGCTGCTAAACCTCCTTGCTTGGCAGAAACCTCATCCATCACAGAACTGCTGCAGTTGAATATAGCACATTTACACAGCCTATGAAAGATCCGCAAAAGCACTCAAGAGATTAAAGTGCATAAGTGCCAACGACTTTAAATGGTACTTGCTTTTGCAAATTTCATCCCCTGAGACTTCAGTAAACTTAATAATGCACAAAAATACAGTCTGAAGTGTGATCCAGCTTTACATAAGCTTGGCAAGTCTTGCTTTTGTTTTAATTTGACTGATGTTGTAAGGAGAAAACAAAAATAACTGCTGCTTTTTCAGTAATTTTCAAACTGGAAAGCAACCTTTTACAATACTACTTACCTTGATAGGGTCACTAAGACAAGTGTTCCCAAATGCCATCAGGTAAGATGTTTTTCAGTGGAAATCAATACCTTAGTTTATATCTGAGAAGAGACAAGATAAAGGAATTAACTGGCCTTGACTAATCGTCTTACCTACAGAACACCACTGCTGACAGAGCAGATGAAAATGGATTCACAAGAGGGTGTAATATAACTTCAAGTACATAAACAAAAGTAACCTTTTGATTTGCATCAGAGGCCTCAGCCTATTGTCTAAAAGTAATAAAAATAATAATGTTGACTCCAGCAACCCAATCAAGCCTCATCTGTAGTGTAGCAACAGAAAAGCTATTCATCTGGGAATGTTTCCGCAAGAAGCAGCAGGAAAGCCAAGAGGGAGTGAAATCTGGTTGCTAGGACAAAGAAAAAGGCAATACAAATGCGTGCCTGTTCATGCCACAACAGCTGAGGCACTCCCTCAAAGTCTCACAGCAGCTGAGAAACCAACTTTCTGTGTAAATGTGTCTTCCTTGGCCATATATGTTTATATTTGTGAGATACATTTTTCAGCAAGGTTTTGCAAGTCTCAGATCCATCACCTACATATTACCAACTATTTCCAAGGCAGGGAGTGAGAAGGGCTGCTGCTCTGCAGCAATGTGAATTGCAAAGGGCAGTGGGTGATGCCTGCAAGGTTTTCTGATGAATTCCCTTCCGAATGAAGCAGTCGATTCCCCTGAACACAGACTGTATGGGAACACAATGCATCCCACCAAAGCTGCCCACCCATGCCCACAGGTGGGCTGCATCCACCTGCAAGAGCAGACTGTGGGTAGGCTCAGTTTTAGGGGACACTCAGGCAGAGTGATAAATCTCGAGGTGATAACTTTCAGTACTGGCAGTGGGGAAGTAGATCCAAGAGTTTTATTTCATTGTTATACGGCATATCCTCTCTTGTGCTGCAATCCTGCAGCCCAGCCCCCCGCTTCGCCCTGCGAGGCTCCTTGTGCAGCAACATGGTACACAGGGCAAATAAAATTCAAGGGCAGAAACAAAGTGCAAGGCGTGCTGGTGCACCCAGGGCTGTTCTCCAGTGCCTGCTCTCCTGAGCACCAGCTGCACATCACTGGTGCACATGTGAGCCAGAGTTCTGACTGTGCGTTGGCACCGAAGGAATCTGCTGTGCAGATGAAAAAAAAGGATGTTTATTGTTTTGTGTTTGTTTCCTCAGAAAGGCATTGTCTTTTTCTTATGTGTGTAGGTAAAAAAATGTAATCAAGAGAATTCCCCTTATCACTGTCAGGATTTCCTTTGCTCATTTTACTTTTATTCTTATGCTTTTTTCTTTGTTGCTAGTCCTAACCTTGAAGCTTTGGCAGCCATAAGCTATAAATACTATTGAATATTATTTATTTAAATTAGTCTGATTGACTATAAAGCTTTCAGGATTACAATTTCAATGTGCAGCTCAGAATAAAGATAATGGACTTTTAATTCAGATGATGGGCATTAACTCATGTACGTATGTAAGAAGAGAGAAAATGTAGGTAGCTCTCTGATGCCAAGAAAAACTTACATTAATATAGAGTGCTTTAACTATGAAACAACCATTTACTTCTTTTGTATAAAGATATATAGAGTATGATGCATAATGCCTACTTTCCCCTTGTGTGTATTCGCTCAGCAATACTGAAAAAGAGCAGGAATAGAGGAGCTAATCATCCATCTTTTTGCTATGCAGCAGATGTCAATAAACTGGAGTTTGTGTTCCATTCTATTAAAATCCCAGTGTCCCAGGCAATAACCTATCTTTCAATAAACACAGGTCTAATGTCCATTGAGATGCGAGCTAATGCTGAGTGGAAAATGACTTCTGTGTTTACCTACTTCCAAATTGTATTTTATCCATTTTCATTTACCAGATAAAAACAAGTGATTGCCTTAACTTATCCATTGTAAAGAGAAAGCCTCTATGATCGGGGGAATATTGATGGCAGAAGAATTCTAGCGGAATAAAATCACTTTGCCTCTGAACAATGATTTTAATTGCTCCAAATATGATGTCTCCCGATTTGTTTTTTAAGGCCTAGATGCAAGAGATGCTTTGGGTGTTCTCCAGAGACTGTAGGTACCATATGTCGGGGGAAAGTCCAGAGGGCAAATTACAGGATGACTGACCAAATACTGAGATTTTTATTTTTAACTCTAAGACAGAATTTACACAGCACAGCTGTGATCACTAAATGCCTGCCAATTGCCTTGCATAACTTGAACACATTGCAACGCCTCAGCGCTTGCGATGTTGCCGAGGTATCCCCTAAAGACAACACTACACTGCTTAGTTTTACGTAACTGAATGGGAAATATCTATGTAATTCATTATATCAGCACGAGAGTGAGTGGGAAATGAAATGTTCCAGCTCTTCAGCATCAGGCAATCACCTCCCTTCCCTGCCACCATTCCCCCTCCACCCACCCACTCTTCCTGCTGTAATTCTCTACCCACACTCTGTGACTCCTCCTTTATGCACTGTCATTACTTACATCCCCTTCACCTTTCCCTTATCCACACCCTTTCCACTACAGCAATCACCTTCATAGAAACCTAGAATCATAGAATCACAGAACAGTTTCACTTGGAAGGGACCTTCAAAGGTCATCTAGTCCAACCCCGCTGCCATGAGCAGGGACATCTTCAACTAGACCAGGTTGCTCAGAGCCCCGTCCAGCCTGCCCTGGAATGTCTCCAGGGATGGGGCATCTGCCACCTCTCTGGGCAACCTGGGCCAATGTTTCACCACCCTCATTGTAAACAATTTCTTCCTCATGTCATGTCCTGAGTCTTCCTCCTTTAGTTTAAAACCATCACCCCTTGTCCTATCACAACAGACCCTGCTAAAAAGTCTATCCCCATCTTTCTTATAAGGCCTCTTTTAAGTACTGGAAGCCCACAATAAGGTCTCCCCAGAGCCTTCTCTTCTCCAGGCTGAACAACCCCAGCTGTCTCAGCCTGTCCTCATAGGAGAGGTGTTCCAGTCCCTTGATTATCTTGGTGGACCTCCTTCGCTCACCCCTCCTCCCCTGTGCCATTTCATCCTCTTCTTCACCTGCTGGGTCCTGAGAAGCTATGGCAAATTCCTGGACTGCTCTGTGCTTTAGGGTAGTGTGATGACTGCACAGTCCTGTGACTGATCACCTAAAAGGTCTAGCGCTGGTGCTTGTTTTTGGACTGCCAGGTGTTTTGGCAAGGAGGCTTGCCTGCTCAGGTCAGCCAGCTGCCAATGCAGGCAGGCAGATGTGTGCAGCTAACAAATTACCCTACAAGCTACAACCACATCAAGGCTATGCAGGACCAGGCTGAGTTTTGTGAGATTATCTAATAATCTGAGACTAAAAACAAAGATAAATCTGTTCCTAGAAAGGAGAACTTTGTACTTCCACACAATATTTTCAGTAGAAGCACATAACATATAATGTGTTATGAAGACTTAGAAGTGCAAGTGCAAGCATTGTTTTTGGATGAATCAGTAAATGTGATTAATTTGAACAGTAGGAAAGTGGCAGTATTGACTGTGCGTAGAGTAAAAGAAAATGTTTGGCCATTATATCTTTTCCATACTTCTGTACTGTCTTGCTCACAGTGCTGTGGGATGGGAAATACTTCAGAAACTGCTTTATTTGGACTTGTAGATGGACCAAGTTCCCTGGGCATTATTTTGAGTGGGGACCAGACACATTTCCCATGTCTGACTGCATTGTCTCTGCAGAAATGGGGAAAGTGCGACTGCAATAACCCTGGGCAAAACAGGGATGCGACCAGCAAGGTCCCTGCAGCCAAGAGGAGCCACTTTGCTGCCACCGCAACAACTGAGTTTGGCCACACCAGGAGGAGGATTAAAGGTTTGCCTGTGCCACACAAAGAAACGTGTCACTGTGGCTTGTGTGCATGATCTGAACTATTTGAATGCGCTTGGGAGAGATGCCAGTCTTCTGCAGGTGTGTCTGTTTTCCCCTTCCTGTAGTTATTGTTGTTATTAATCATTGCCACCATCTTGTGGTTATTTTTTTATATCACTCACTATATTAAATGTCAACTTGGCTCCCAAGAAGAAATGACAATGGTTACAGAAAAACAGTGATATCATTTTGCCAAAAGCTGCTAGCTAAGTAGAGAAAGCCACTATATTTTGTGTACTTGTGTCCCTTTATGCACCCTCCTCCTGTCACATTAGTCTTGAAGACTTCAGTGGGAATATTTATGGTGGAAACTACTACCGAATGTCAGTAATAGAATCAGTTTGGCCTTTGTGAAAGAGCATTAAATCACAATGCAATGAGAGAGGCAAGCGTCCTCAGGCTTATTGCAAGAGCTATTTTTAGATATGGATATTCAGACTTTCCTTATCAGATAATTAGTCATCACAAGTAAAGGCAAGAAAACTTTTGAGAATAAAATAAGGAGCCATTGAAACCTTTTCTGAGCTTCCAGTACAGGTTGATTTAGCGAAGATTGAAGCCTCTGTACCTGACTCTAATAATTTAGTAATAGGAAAGGGCAAACCACAAAAAAAAGTCTGAACCAGTCATAATGTCTGTCCAATTTGTAGGCCAAAGAACTGCAAATAAGGACATTTACCTGGATTTCTGTTTCAACCTGGTATTGCAGAGGTGCAATGGGGCTATAAAATTAAGAAAGGTATTTTACAGCCAATGTAGTCTCATGTAAAAAAAGAAGGGGAAAATCCTGACTAGACAGAGGGACGGCAGAGATGCTCCATATTCACAGAAAATTATGTTCTGACTATAAGCCCACAAAATAATGCTGTCAAAAAAATACCAAAAGCCATTTAAATTTGTGGTAAGGGGATCATCACTTGTAGAATAGTCAAGATAATGCTGCTGCTGTATTTGGCACTGGTTAGGTTTCGTTTGGATGGCTGCATTACATTTCAGGCACACAGATAAATTGGCAGAGTTCAAAGGAGAATAACAAAAAATGATGAAAAGGGTTGGAAAAGTAGACCTATGAGATAAGGTTAGGGAAACTGGGTATAGCTGGTCTGGAACAAATTAACTGAAATGGCAGCAGGGGGGATTTAGGTTAACTACAAACCAACCTTTATAGCTTTAAGAAAAGGTCAGCCATGGAACAAGCTGCCAAGGAAGGTTTTAGACTCACTATCAGTTGAGATACTAAAAGGCAGGAGACCATCTGCCAGGGACAGTTTAGGGATTTAAAAAGAAAAAAAGCAAAAGAAAAAGAAAAAAGCACTGCCACAATTTCAGAGTTGGGCTAAATAGCCTGTTCCTGATTAGATTTTAATGGACTAAAAGTGGCATGGCTTCTCTCTTTAGGCTGAGTTCCTAGATCTTTTCACTGTGAAGATCATCTTGATAGTATAAACCAACACAGGTCAATTCTGCTGATTTCAGATTGGGAATGATACCTTCACTTGAATATTTACAGGGCATAGATGTCTAAATATTAACTGAATCACATCAATAATACACTCTCCCTTTTTTCCTCATGAGGCTTTGAACATGTGTATAAAGCTGATACTGAAATAAAGAAAATTTAATTTAGGTTAAATCACAATTAAAATCTGAGGTTTGTCATATCCCTTAGTATTGCAAGTAAATAATGGGCTGGGCCAGGCCTGTCCAGTGATCTGGGCCTTGTGATAACCATATTCAAAAAGATTTCACATCAGGTTAAAATTATGGTGACTGGTAAATGGTCAATAATGGATACAAAGTCATTTCTACATTGCTGTACAGTTATGGCACTGAGGTGACACCGCAGTCTAAGCACCACTTGCAGCCTCACAGCAAACTGCTGTCAGGAGATACCTTCAGAAGCTTCTCCTTGCTGTAAGTCAGCTGCTAGCTTGTGGGGTTGAAGGAAACTGAAGCAACTGAGCCCAAACCGCTTTCAGTGGAGATTCAGCTGAACTGCTGGGACTTTATTTTGGAATTTTCCACAGTCAGCTGCCAAGTCTAAAATGAGAGCCGGCAGGTAATGACTGAGGGTATAAGAGGACACCTCAGGTGCCTCTCAGATGCAGACACCTCTGGTTATGCCTACACAAGAACACAACTACTGAGCATGAGACGTGTGCCACAGCCATGTTCCAAACCAGGGCCATCCATACCTTCGGGGAGAGTACTGTGTCCTACCCCCTAAAAACACCTCCTCAAGCTTTGGTTTTTAATGTATAAGAAACAGTGACATGCTCAAGCTGGTCTTCTGCTGTGAGTGAGCAGGGACCACGGCCTCCAGCAACACTTGCTGTCTCGCATAGGTGTGCCCCCACTCTGCTGCATGGTTCATTGGGATCCTATGGGCTTTGGACTGGTATTTGTGAAGCACTGGGTGACAGGTAGGATTCACTGGGTTACATTAACACATCCTGGCAGTGGCCAGCTTCACAGTGGAGAGCCTGTGCTCCTTTGAGGTGTGAACCCTGCAGCAGGATGGACGTGAGCAGCCAATCGCCTGAGCTGAAGAGAAATCGCCTTTGGATGGCTCAGTAAGTTTCAGCAGCATTTTCTCTTCCCAGCTGTTCTTCTCTGTTGCTCAGAGGATTCCCTTCTGCCCATCCACCTCCATTGCATACTCCAGCAGATGCTTTCACAGACATATCTGGGCTGCTGTGCTCAGCCGACATACTTTGGAGCAATTTCAAGAAGGCTGCAAGCTGAGATGTTGTGCCAGGGCTGAAGCAGATGACGCAGCTGCTGTTGCTAATGTCCATTTCAAAGAGCAGCCTTGTGGGCATGTCCTGCTGCAAGGAATCCCATGGGGACCCTGCCACACTGACCCTGGACCTGCCTGGGGAATCCTCACAATTTCTTGGTCTCAAAGGACAGATTTGAACTCTGTTGTGTTGCAGCTTGGGTGACTGAAGGCAAATAAGCCAGGGGAGGGAAATGTCACTTGTTTCCATGCATCCTCTGACCTTCATACATACAACCAAAAGCTATCTACATCTCTCTCTCCTCCCTAGAAGGGATACTGCAGTATGAAGATGGACAGACCCCTAATGTGGACAGGAAGACTGCAGGGCACAGTGAGGCTGGCAAGCCCCTGGAGACAGGACTGTGGGAGCTCCAGCCAGGGGCAGGGCAGCCAGGAAGCACCAGGGCAACTCCAGACCCAGGCATCAGACACCCACCTTGGGATGAGCCAAGACCAGGACGTGGTGGGCCCAAGCTTGGCGGGACCATGGCTGGGCAGGACAGGGCTGTGGGGAGCAGGAGGCTGGTCCTGCAGCAGCATCACTGGGGCAGGAGCTGATGGTCCTGGGGAAATGATGGGCAGCCTGAGGCCCTGGACAGGGTTGGGAAGCACCAGGGGATTTACATGATCCTTGCCATGGTTAAGGTAGGGGGACCTCTAGGGGTCATCAGGGCTGTCGGTGACCTCATGGTCCTGACACAGCCTTCCCCTCCTTGTGAGTCTCAGGGAGCCTTCTTGTAAGACTAAGGAGCAAAGAATGGGATCTTTTGTGTAGAAATCACCAATATAGGAATTTTTCATCTCACTTTTCATCATTCCTCTTTTCAGGTGATTTTTAAGAATGTTGCAGGACATAGATGTCACTGGAGTCCCACTGGTCACACCCCACTCCTGTGAGAACTGGACATGCCATCCCACCTTTACACTCCAGTCCCTTAACCAGTTGCTTTTCTGCAAGAGGACCTGACCATTTGCTCCCAGATGTCTTAAGATCTCAAAGAGGCATTCACGAGAGTCCTATCAAAGTTGTATTATGTCATATCATAGTTTCTCTCGAGCTAACTAATGGAGACAGTCTTTGTAAATCTCTGAACCCTCCTAGAGCCCTTTCTAAAACCTGTTATGAATTTACTACTGCCTGTTCCCCTGGAATTGAGGCCAGCATGAGCAATGGGTTGAACAAGGCAACTGCTGTGTATCTGAGCCCCTCTGCAAGATGTGGTTGAACCTCATCCATTCCTGGCAATGTGTTATTACTAATTTTTCCAGGTTATTCCAAACTCTCTTCTACTGGCCCGTCAGTCTGTGGATTAATTCCTTAGGCTGATGTATTCTAAAAAAGATCCCTGTTGTGGGAGCCTCTGCTCTGAGCGTTAGTGCAAGATTCATTTTAACTTTCTGCAAGCCCTCTAATTCCCCACATCCCCATGATGCTCCACTAGGCTACCGGCCTGAGGAATGTTTGAAAAAAGTTTCATTTCCCTTCAGCAAGCCACAGGTTGGCTTTGGCTCGCCTTTCTGTGTTTAACTTGATAGCATTTTGTTCTTGATAGAACTTGATAGAATGCTCTTTTCCTCATTTGAGCATTCTTGTGCTTTCTGACAGTGTTTCTTTGCTTCTAATAGTCTTCTTTGCTGCTTACTTCTACAGGTTATTTTACAATCCAGGCAACAACGTGAACAAAGGATTTATAAGGCTCAGACAATTGTTCCGATCATTGAGCTGCAGGTTATTCTCTTTTGGGACAATCTGACAGTAATTTGGAGCAGAAGCAGTATGGAAGTATCTGGGGAAGGTGTGGGTGTATGTGCTGGGAGTGATAACTCTGTTTCTTGCAAAATCTACTGCTCTAAATAATCCTTTATTTCACCTGTGGGAACCTTTGGTTTATCAGTACAGATATGGTCCTTATTTAAATTTTGCTTTCCATGACTTGGTTTCTCCCAGTTAGGTAGTGCCAGTGAACTACTGAGTTCAGTGAGCGTCTAGAAGTTAAAAGACCTATGTAGTATCTGGAATGTTGGAGTGTTCTCTTTGGCCCATCTTAATGAAGTTCCTGGTTGAATCAAACTCCTTTCTTCACCTCAGCAATATCCAGATAGGTCTTTGAAAAGTACAAGTTAGTGGTAAGAAAGGAAATTAAAAACTGCCACCTTAGATATGAACAAAAGATCAATGAAAAGCAAGATTCAGAAGCAAGAAAACTCTCTTCTCTTGGGAACACGAACCAAATTTGTGATGCAAACACATTTTCATAAAAAGGAAATTGTCTGACATGGGCAGACACAATTAATCCAGATTTCATTCCAGTTCACTATTTCCTCCTTATGCTTTACGGTATATTAAGACTGTATTTGTAAGATGCGCTCTGAACTTCATATTACAGAATACCCTTGCTGCTGAAAGACCCATAATTCATTTACCCACAGCCCTTGTTGCTGTGCTTCAATAATGTAATCACTTTCTCTGTGTCCCAACCATATGATTATTCCTGTTGTGTAGGAAATTTAAGTCCAAGGAATGTCAGAACAAATATAAAAGCCTAGTGCTTACCCATAGTTTTTATTCAATTAAGCAGCCATTACAGAGCTCATGCTATTTCAAATGACATAACGCAGAACGCAAATGCAGTCCTTTATTACAGATATATGTTCATCTAAACAAAATGGCACCAACACAATCCAAACCCATTACAATTTTTAAATTATTATGCTAAGGCGATTATTATATGGTGAGCAGTCTCTGTGAAAGACAAGTAGGGAATCTGGGACCTCCACAAACCACACTTTCAGCAAAGCAGCAGTGCTATTTGGGGTTTATATGTGAAATTCCTAAATGCAAAGAAACAGTGCACTATTTTCTGAGTACAAAGTACTTGTTTAAACCTCTTCTAAACCTTCCTATGTACACAATATGAGCAGACAATTCCCAGTCGGGTCTAAAGCCAGGCAAGATCCTTACTTAGATCCAACCTGAGACTGGTCTGTTACTCTTTTACAACAGGGAGAAAATAGAAATACTTCCCAATTTGAAACAGACATTGTTGTGGTTGCTTTTTGTTAATGAAAAACTGGACGAATGCAGTGGTAAAGTAAGGGGCGCATATAAAGTTGAAAACAGCGCAGTGCAAATGGAGACAGGGCGTCTATTATGATTTACCCATCAAATACTGAAAATAATATGAAGAGACATGGTATAGAAATGGTTACTGATTATGTAGATACTGAAAAGCTGCATCAAAAAGAGAGTTTAGAGAGCCAGTTTCTGTTTTCACATACCAAAAAAAAAGGGGGGGAGGTGTTTGGAATTGTGTTTTGATTTGCTTTCTTTTTTATTTTTCCATAGCAGTCAGTGTAGTCCAAGCTGGGTAATTCGGAACATTATCATGCAAAGAGGAATGATGGGGACAATTTTCCCACTTAAACCACCTTACTGGCATAATTGCAAAACAAAAATAAACTGCTCACTGCTTCCTATCCCTCTTCCCTTCATGCCAGCTTCTGTCAGCAACTTTTTCCTTCCAGCTCATTATGAGAAAGTAATTTTATCGTCACATTTGGCTGGCAGCTGGAATTCTCCAAATGAGGTAAGCAGGGCTGAGACACGTGCTCTCATCCCTCAACAAAACCCTTGTAGCATACGGTGCTGTTATGTCCCCAAGCTTTACGTGAAAACAGGCATCTGGGCTGGGTTCATTTGTAATGCTGTGGTTGCCAGACTAATATGAAAAGACAGATGAAGGCAGACACTTTAATTACTTCACCCTAACTTTTTATTACAACATCAAGTAAAATGGTGAGTTACAGAGGATAACATGCGCAAAACATCTGGGACAAAGTCACACACAAGCTCACGGTTTGTTATCTGCCAATGGGGTTTTAAATACTGATATTTTCTGTACATGCATCTTTGTATTATTTCTGATTTTCTTGATAAATCATTTTGGGATAACTATGTTTTAAGCTGTGAGGTAGCTACTAAGACTGGGACCCCGCTTTTTTCTTCTGGAATTTTCTGAACTGGGACTGTATTGCCACAGCCGCCCGCTCTGTCTCTGGCGCGTCCATGTCTATGTCAAATTCTTCTTGAACCTTCTTCTGCCCATCTGCTCAAAGAAAACAAAACAAAACATCAACAGTTTTTCAAGCAGTGATAATCACTGGACAGCACTGGTGAAAAACTCTGCCCCTCTCTCCTTCAGAGGCACAGCTGCAACAGGAAGCATATTCAGAAAAATAACAGGAGCGTGTTCAGGAAAAAACCTGGGACCAGTTTTGGCAAAGACAGCTGATCAAATTGTCTGCCCCCTCCCAGTAACAGAGTCTGTGACAGCCCATTGGTATCTTATTCAAATAAGTGATATTCAAATGGTGCTTGGCGGTCACCAAGCATCACCTTGACATCTGAGCAAGTCCTCTCCTGTGCAGGGAGTAATGGTGAGGGGCAGAGGGACTCTCCTTTGTCACCCTGCAGGTAGAAGTTACTTATATCCACATGTTTACTCTAAAACAAATGTACCTTAACAATATTTTACAATAGGGATTGAGACCCTGTGCCTATCATACCTTCTGCATTACATAAGAGATTATACCAAGGTAAATTTCCATCCTTTTCACTTGTTTCCTGTCTCACCCCTTTCAACACCTACTGCTCTTCCCCTTTGAATCATTTATGTATGTTCAATCTCTGCCACTGTGCTGCTTCCCTCACTTCTCTCTGGGTTCTATCGTTGCCTTTCAGCCTTGATCCTCGGCTCTTTGTCTTCCTTTATTCCCAGTCCTCAGCTCTTCATTCTACTGCATTTTGCCTCCATGTGCACAAGCCAACTGACTTTCCTGAATTTTGCTTCATCCACCTACATGTTAAAAGTACAGCTCTGGGAAAACTCCTGCCCTCACTTTGAAGATAACCCTGATCTGCCTGGACCAACAATGCAAGAACGCACACTCACTCCATTACCCCCATCATATCATTGAGCTTCTCTTCTCTATAAACTTGTTTGTTAAACTCACTTATTTAAGTTTTGTAACCCAGCTCTGCAGTGAACATCATGTCAGGAGTCTGCAGACAGTTTACTTAAAACAGTTGTGGGAATTCACCCATTTTGAACCCCTTTGCTTTTTATCATTGAGATTAATAACTCCTGGATGCTAATCCTCAAGTACTGTTCATGTAAATCAAGGAAAACACTTTCAATGTACTATTAAAATGAAAAGAAACTTATACTGTCCTCTATATCTCCTTCCCACTAGAAAACTGGGATAGCATTTCATGATTTTAGCATGTCTTGAAGTATTTCTTGCCCTTACTTCTTGTTCTTTTTCGAAACTCATTTTTTGTGTCCATTTTCCGTGACCAGAATCCACTCTAAACATATTCCACACTGATCCTAACTATAATAACTGAATAAATGCAGATATTTTAACATAAAAGTCCACTTGATATTTTATTTTACTTAGAAGAACATTTAAGAAGAGAGATGAAACTGTAAGAAGTCTGGAGAGGAAGAATAGCTTGAGAGCTTACTGAAACTTTGATTATGTGGTATAATGAAAAGTTGGGTTATCAAAATGAAGATTTTATGGAAAAAAACCAAGTCATACTAATATCCCATCACACTTCCACAGCCATTAAATCCAAGAACCTGCACAGTTTGTGCAACTGTTCCAGTAACATAACCATTTCAGCACAGAAGTACAATTATTGCCTTATATTTCATGGGGAAAGGGAAGTGAGGGTCAGAAGTGATCACCTTATGCTCACAAGTCACTGACACAGCCAAGGAGAAAACTGAACTCTTCCATTAAAGCCATGTTATATAATGAAACTTAGAGTGGCTTGTTCAAGAAACAGAAATTGTTGTACCAGTTCCTAAACTAATAAGACAATAGCATTTTGTGAAAATTTCCCTGTTGCCAGATACCATCTTCTCCACATTGCTGTGTACACAGCAGAGAAATGGAGATATTTTTCAAATTTAAAGAGGACTTATCATCTCCACAATGACTTAGTACCATTTTGTTGGTATTTTAGGGGGTTGGCTTTGATTTGGTATTATTGTGCTAGAGGGAAGTAAGACAAGAAATCACATTTTATATGGAAACAAGCCAAAAAAGGGCTTCAAATCATCCTGTAAAAAAATGAAAAATTTTCAGATAGAACATGTAAATATAGACCTTTCATTTGAAATTTTTGAGTGAAAAATGTCAATAGCCTGATCAGCTAGCTCGAACAGCAACTGCTTTGTGATATCATTAATAAGAAAATGAAAACTGTTTGTTTTATTTGTCTGTATACCAGAATGTCTCCTCTACTAATAGGGTCCTCTTAACTTATTCTAAAGAGTATCACTTACAGATAAACATTCTTATTACGTATAGAGAAATATTTTATCAAGATGTTTATACTAATAATGTAATAAACATTTAATCAGCTTTGAAATTGATGAAACTAATGTCTTCTCTTTTTTGCTCAATGATTTTCATTTTTGTTGTAACATTCTTTGAGTTAGGATCCTCCCTAACCATTCACTACATGCAGGCATCAGTCTTAACAGTAGAAATCAAAAGTGGAGTTTATGCATCATTTTTAGATTTTCAGTATATAAATTATTGTCGCTTGGAAATGTTAATAGGGAAACATGGACAGATGGAATGGTAGACACAATTGGTTTCATACCTCTTGGTGAAATTTGGCTTGTAGAACCCATTTCCTACAGAGCCAAATCTTAGCAGTTTGTTAACTTGCAGTAGTGACTCAGCAATCTTACATTAAGATTTTATAGACTTAAGAAAACACAGCATTTAGTACAATTTTTCTCTGAAATTTCTAGGCCAGTCAATCTTTGTGTGGTGTGAATCATCATCACTGCCTTTAAATCAATTATGCTACAATAATTTACCACACCTGAAGAACTACAATAATTTACTTATGATTTATGTACAATAATATCTTAAGATCTGTCTGACTTCCTTTTAATTTTTGACCCATTCTTGTTGAAATCCAAACCAAAATTCCTTATGAACTCTTTCTGTATTTCTCTTTTGCCCATCACTAAGGAGAAATGGCAGGATGAAGAGTTTTCAGCCATGACTTAGACTGGTAGATTAAGAAATTAGAAGTGTTCAAAAAAACCAAGAAATGTATAAAGTTAAAGAAGAAATTCATTGTTAGATTACAGATGCTATAGAAACATATGTATAATGATTATACATATACATATAATGTACGTTATATAACAAAATGTATATCATCTATATATAATGTATATGACAGACTTGTGTTTTCTTTCTCCCTGTGCCCATCTTTCCCTTTCTCTTTCTAGATACATGCATGGTATGTCTGTATTTTAATATATAGAGAATATATATGAATAAATATAGAAACACACAGACATATTTGCTTAAGGAGTTTTAAGTTCTTTGTTAAACTGAAAAGAGCTGGATGAGGTATTTCCTGCATTTTGGGAGTGGATTTTCTTGGAGTTCTCCCCAAAACATTTTCTGTTGATGACTGTCACAACACAGATACTTTAACAGATGGATTGTCAATCTGGAGAGAAAATTAAGCAGTGTGCCTTCTTCGGCTTTTTCTATGGTATGGGAAAAAGATTTTAGCTTTTACCTTGAGTTGCTTTACTAAAAGTAGCCTAATGATTTAAAATATATCACACCCTGCTAACTATACTGTTTCTGTTTTAGTGGTTAGCGAGAGTTCACTGCATGAGTTCTACATCCTCACGGTAGAGGGACTGGAAGTAGGTGGTCTTTAAGGTCCATTCCAACCCACACCATTCTATGAATTAAGAATTGATCCACTTATTTTCAGTGAAAACTCAGCCTGTGCTCAGGACCTTCACAGACTAGAGCTGACCTCACTGCATCAATATAAGTGACCAAAAACCCTTTTGCACCCTTGCCACACTGGCTTTTACCTGTCAGTAGTTGTTCATGTATCTTATACATGCAGGCTATTGAGTTTGAATGCTCAAATATTGGAACTCATGCAGAGAACTGAAAGCAAGCCCGCAGAAATGTTCCTCTTTCATTCATTGTCTCCCATATCTAGATTTCCTTTCATAAGGGATCACAAGCTCAGAAGCAAATCAAAACCCAGGAAATTTTCACTCTCAGTAGGCCAGGTCAGCACAGAGATAAGCACTTGCATAGGCTTTACTCTTGGACTTGCTTTTTTCATTCCTACCGGTGGGAGAAGCCATACTGTCTGATAACAAGCCACCTTTTTCTAAGCTACTTTTATGTAGCAATAAATGTAGATCTGGATTCCCTCCTCATCCTCAGACACACACACACTTTTGTTGATATCTACATTTTCTAGACAGATTTCTTCCACATGGATATCCAAGAATCCCTGGACTACCACAGGCCCACATGAGGAAACTAGGAGGAGCAAGACTGTTGTCAGTAGACTTCAGTTCACAAGCTACTTGTGATTTTGAGGGATTCAGAAATCAAAAAGGGTTCATAAGCACCAGCCTGCACTTTCTGCTTTCTGAGAGGATTTGGTTTCATTAGCATAAAAAGAACAAAAAAAAAAACAACAAAAAGCCAAGAAACCTAGCCATTCCTTCTACACTCAGCTATTTCAAAGCTTTCCCTGAAAGATTTCTTCACACTTAGTCCAAATTCCCTCTCCACTGATTCCCACTCTTTTTCTGAACATGCCATGACAACCTGAGGGAGACAGTACATGGTCCCTGCTGCATTCTGACCACCAAGAAACAGGGCAAGTGAACAGAACAATCCCACACCAACAGCCATGGTTGGACATAACACAAGTCTAGTATCTGATGAGTTTTTCAAAATCATGTGTTTAATGTGGACTGACTCTGGCCATGTGTCAATTCAGGCACATCTGAGTTGTAGTGGAACAAACTCCTTGGAGCACAACATCAACTGCTCAGTGAGTCCCACCATCATAAGGAGCATCCTGTGGTCTCAGCACCAGTCTGGCACTACAGTCTACTTTGCAGGATGGAAGACTGAGACAACTTGCAGGGTGCAGATATTACTTCAGTACATGCAATAGACATCCCAGCAGGAAAGCCTGAAACACCACCTAATTAGCTGTTTTTCAAATCTAACATCATGAAAGCTCAGCTCATTTCATATCCTTGCAATTGAAAAAGATCTATTTATTCCATTTCCAGATGAAACATTATAATGCTGTCTCCGTAATCTGCTACAGTGCCTTACAATCCATTGCAAACGCTGGATGGATAATGAAGCTGCCTGTAACAAGGAAAACAATCAAATCTTACACACGAATTTATCCCACAAACTCTCAAGAAATGTAGTGCAAGTGTAATTATTCACAAATAGGCCTTCAGCTATTTCTTTCATTTACTTTTCAGCTATAAAGTAAAATGAATTGTGACAACACTGGAAAAAGAAAACACTGATTATTGCATATGAGCCAAAAGCAATCTTTTGTGACCTTTGAGCACAGGCTAAACAGACTAGTCTTTTCTAAAATTGTTTGTGGAAGTGCAAAAGCTGATGGGGTGGACTTGGGGGAAAAGCAGACGCAATCTTTATTCTCAGAATTTCTTCATCCTCTGGATGAATTATTTGTCAACTTCTTGAAAAACATTCAGAATGAAAATTGCATTGGTCGGAGCTTCTAACTGGCATTTCATGTTTTAAGTGCCATCTTCTAGCCCTGCTCACCTGGTCCACATCCAGCAGGAATTATGGGACTGTACTGAGGATGGAATATACTCATAAAAATACTGCATTTTTCAGGGGCTAAACTGCAGTATTTGGAAAAAGAATAAATGAAGCGTTGGACAGAATCACAGTGCCCCATAACACGCTGGAAACAGAATTTTGCCTCAGGCAGCATCTTTACCTCCCGCTGCTCAAAAGATCATTCATGCTGTGACAATCTTTATGCTACTCTGATCCCAAGCTATTACACCAGTCTGTCCAATGAGGCAGAACAGTCCCTAATTAACAAGGACCAAAATGGGCAGGAATCTCACAGATGTTGACATTCATATGGAACATTATCTTTCTCTGATGGGAAGACTCATTTTATCTGACTAGGCTCCACAAAGCAACCAGCCAGCTAGACAAAACATTTGAATGCTTAGGTGTATGGAGGCCAGATTTAACTCCTTACAAGTACCGGTTTTGAAAGCCAAGAGTTGATGTGACCATTCTTCCCCTTCTTTTGAGTGGTGAGGAAGTGAAAGACAGGATCTCATTTTCCTCTAGGCGATTCAATCTAGCCTTTTTCCTTATGTGCAAGCTGAGGAAAAATAACACCATAACTGACATTCTGGCTGAAGAATGAAGACAGTCTGCTTCTCAAGAATAAAAACTCTACAGTTAGTTGCCAGAACCACATTACCCAGCAGGCTCGCTCTGAGCTTTTGTTTTGGTCACCCTGCTGCTTCCCAGGAGAGTGTCATTTCACAAAGCAGCCAAAAACATGGCAGTGTTGAGGGAGTGGACATTGCCCAAGCCCAAGAGAAGAAAGGAACCAGTACTGGCATGCAGCAGAGAGCCTTAATCTGACCTTGCTTCCTTTTATTTATTTCCTAGCTTTTTCTTTTGCTGAATGAAATGCTAAGTAGAGACCTCTCTGAGATCATCAGCTCAGTAGCTGCAGTTTGCTGTGCTCTGTGGTGTCAGGAAGAAACATCTCCCAGAGCCTTGAGCATTGCACCAGTTTGGTGACCTCACTAGCTTACAGTACACAGCTTGCAGCTGTGGTCTGGGGAGACAGGCTGCTGTGAGGACTTTGCCTCAGCACCCCTCCAGTGATGGGGTGATCCAAAGAGAATTATTTCTATGAGAAGCCTGTTATAGCACAGTGGGCTGATGAAAGCTCATTAGCACAGTAGGCATGCATTTTGAGGGACAGATTCCATGACATTGCTGGCATGATGCAACATTCGCATTGTCTAGAATGACCTTTCTGCATCAGGATATCATTTGCCTTTCTGTTAGCTCTGTTTGCCTCCTGAGCTATTGTCTAGGCACAAAAATCTCAGAGATTACTTTTTTCACAGGTATGTTCCTGATGTCACAACAAAAAGCTCTATGAAATTTTAGTCTGACTTTCCCAGGTTGATGCACTGATTTAAAGCCTTTGGTTCTTGTGATATTACTGGCTAATCTCCAGTTTGGTGGTCATTTGCAAAAGACCTAAATCTCTGGAAGCCTTGTAATTACTTGCATTACTAACATGCTGGCCTAATGCTAACGCAGTATCAGACCTCTATGGAATTACCTCAGTGTGACAGTCTTGTGGCTCCATGATCTCCTCAGCCACAAGAGGCACAATCCCTTCAATCCTCTGAGCAGCAACCATGGCACTATGCAAGACAGAAATTCTGTTTTCTTCCCCTTCCTGTCAATTCCTGCACCATTGGGTATCACTATCTGACTGTTACATAGGTAATCTAACTCAAATGTTCAGCTACTTCATTTTTAAGGACAGAAATTTTCTCTCATTATCTTAGGAATAACACAATGATTTTTCTTCCTGCTCATTAAAAATGCTGCAGGGTGAGATACTCATCTTGTGACAAGGACTGCACCACTACATTTGTTCTTGTCTCTTCACTCCATAAAGTACTCAGATATTCAAGGGCCACCTTCCAAAGTCACAGGCTGCCAGTTCTGTTTGACTGTCAGTAGGTAGACACTCGATTCTGGGGACGTTATAAATTTACACAAGGGTGTTCATTTTCCATGGCTAGTTATTTGAAGGTAGCAGGTGCTGAAGAAGTGTAATGTGTGCACAGCAACCATCTCTGAAACTGAAGAGAAAACCCTGGAGCTCAGCAGTCTCCTGTAACTTCAAAAGCACAGTGTGAAGGGAAATAAAGGTTATCATTAGTGAGCAGATTAAATGTAACAGCTATTTTTATCTGAACCACCCCAACTGGCCCCTTATCATCACTCAAAGTAAGCCACAAAAGAATTAACATCCTTCAATCCAACTGTAAATTACGATTTGGTATAAAGAAGACGACATCATTAGGCAACCAGAATCTTTTCTTCTTCAAATTGGCCTTTATTTTTGTAATACAGTGTTGTTATCTTGAATTCAAAAAACTAGTTTTGCTGTAGAAAACAGTGGTCATTCTTTCATTATTTTAAAAATGTTGTTTCAGCATGAGGCTTTTGAAGTGTCTGATTAATCATTTTTTTTTATTATTTTTATTTCCAAGTTGTAATGTAATAATGTTGGAGAGCAGCAATACCATTTCTACCATAAGATAAACGAAGTAGCACAGAATTATGTATATTGGGGTAACATAATGAAACAGAAAGGAATAGTAATAAAATTCAGTTTACAAAAATTGTATTTTCAACTAATTTTTCACTGCAGATGTACTGATTTTGCTCAACAATTAATAAAGAGACAAATCTTGTTTTTTCTTTAAATGCTAATATTATGCAAGCAATCATTCCTCATCTTCAAAATAATTAATGTATCACTTACAGACTTTTAAAAGGGCTTACAAATGCATAACTGATGCACAGATAGTTATGTAAGTCTTAATGGAGATCTACAAGGTATTCTTGGCATGAAAGTAGCAGCCATAATTAACAACCCCATGTGAAGACCAAACATTGTGGAAGTTTAACTAGGAACATAGCAAACTAAAATGGCCATTTTAGCTGGATAATCTCATCTCTTACTAGATAAACCTGTATGTGCAACTGAGGAGCACTAGACTGACTGGTAAATGCAATAGAAGCCTCTAGGAACTAAAATGAAGTAGTGCTGGGGATCAAGTCCTGGCACAGTCAGGTCACTCTGTCACTGCAGAAGGATGCCCCACCAGCAGGGATAATACACTTAACCCTAAGTCCTCTCCTCCAGGAGAGGGAGCCATGATCTTCCTCAAAAATTAAGTCCGAAGTTACAGGAGTTTCTTTTTGCAACTGCATGCATGTGATCCTCAATATCCCAGCCAAGTTTTAAATGGGAATCGTTATGACGTGTTCTTAATTTCCTGTGCAATTTCCACTTGCCAATTCCTCAGTAAATACTGCGCCTTTAAACAGCTTTGCTGTTCGACTGTGGAAAGAGATGCATTTTAGTAGTGCGTGAAGCAAGCTGCCCTCTTGCCTCACTAGTCAACTGCTTGATTAATATATGATCAGTTACTTTCCTATTATGGTAGCATTCAAGCACTCTGAGTCCTAGCTAGGAACCCTAATGTGGTTACAAATGCAGAACAATTAATTCTCCCTCCCGTCCTCCACCCCTCAGTACCATGACCTCTAGAAAAGTGTATTCAGCAATAAAGTTTAAAATAACAACAGGAGAACTTCCTCAAGGCTGTCTCCTCAGCTACTCCAGCACGCTACCACTGTGGCTCAGGCATCATCCGCAGCTTCTCTAGAGCATATAACACTCCACGCAGCCAATGTCATGGCTGGAACTGTTCCTGCCTGGCCACAGTGGCCACACCACATGGACAGGACCCTACTTTGCAGGCAGGGTGGATAAGAGCACCCTGGGGTTTTGAGGGAAATAGAGTTTTGCCCTATTGATGCAAGCCGTGCTGCACCACTTTACATCAAAGTCAGAGAAAAGGCTTTAACTCATTTAATTTTCTAATAGAGATGTAGCCTCCAGCACTTCAAAACACTTTGTAGCTCTAGACCGCTAGGCAACTGAATCAAAATGAGTTGGCACTTGCCATTAATAATGTGGTGACCAACAGTGCGTGAGAGCCCTTGCAAGGAAAATGCGAAAGAATGTTTGTCTTCCAATGTGATGCTGCCTCCCTTGTGTTGCATAATGGCTTCATCTTCCAGGAATGCTTCCCTGCTTCCTCCCCCCCCCGCCCCAACACCCCTCTTTACAGTTTATAAGGGTAGCTAGGGAATAAGCTAAGAGAAATAGCAGCGATCACAATATGCCACAGAGAAGTAGCAGAAAAAGAGGTTCAAATTCATGTACTGGCAAAGTGAGATGAGCTGGGGAAGGTGGCACAGGTTATAGAGGAAAAACTGTCAATCAGAAAAAGGAGAGGAGTCAATCAAAAGAACTGCAGTATGGAGTCAGAAGGTGTTTCTCTTCACACACAAAATGAAGAAAATGAAGAGCAAGATTTTTGCCCTGCACATCTTCAGAGCGGAAAGTAAGAGCAGTTTCTAGACATCACTGTATACCAGCAGATTTGTGTTAGCAACTAATGAGAGTGCTATTTTAAGTTTTCACAGTAACTTTAATAAAAACTGTTATATGAGAGCTTGGAAAGTCACAGTGAGAAGATATCCTCCTCTTCTAAAATCCATCACTAGATTTTAATCACAAAGTATGTAACCACACACTCAGCAGTGGACAGTATCAGGTGTAGGAACTGAGCTTTGCCATTCAATATTACACTCTTAAGCAAAGGAGTAATTTCAGTATCTTCAATGCCTTATCACACAATATCAAAAAACAATTTGTAAGGAAGATTATCTGTAAGAAACATTTACTTTACTGCATAAATTAAATGCAAAAAACAAACAGCTTACATTTTGTCCAAAAACTGCAACTTTTTTTGCATAAACACGGGCACTGTTGGGTGAGGGTAACAGGATAATTACTTGGGCACAATCCCACCATGAAAAAGCCATAGCTTGAATACAGGTATGTGTCATGGTTTTTTAACATCTTGCACTACATGCCAGCTTGGAGTGCTTGTGGAGGCAGTTGGGCTGTTCTCAAAGTCTTGCAGATAGAAGAGGAACCTGTAAGGTTAAAGATTCCCAGGGAAGCAACTGGAGTCCTTTAGAAACAGACCAAAATTGTCATGGAGTACCTGATCCAGCCCACAGATTGAGCTGAACAGTCTAGGACAGGGGTTTCAAATTCATTTTCATCGGGAGCCACATCAGCCTCGTGTTTGCCTTCAAAGGGTCAAATGTAATTTTAGTACTGTGTAAACGTAAAAGTAGTTGCATTTGTGTATTTGGCAAAAGAAAGTTTGTCACTCCTCCATAAAACCAAATGCATCCCACCAGTAGATCCCCAGAGATGCAATGGATATAAACCCTCAGCTTCTGGAGCAGCTCCAAGGTAGTTCAGTCACAGTCTGAAGAAAGACCAGCATACTCTGATAGACATCTATTTACCATGACACCTGAGCTGCAAGTAGATCCTACATGCTCCTGCATCAATTGGCTTTGTAACTTCTGCTGCAACATCTACAAATGCAACCAGATATAGAGCAGAATTGACACAGCCTGGCCCGTAGTCTTAATGAACGCTCTGTATAGCGACGTTCTGTCACAAAAAATACAGAATTTTAGTGCCTCTGACTCCTGAAAGCACTTACCCAGCTGTAGTTTTCCAGCAAAAAGCAAAGAAATTCTGTTGTAGAAGAATCTAGGAAATTTCCACTGTTTTCTTTTGCTTCGGCTGTTACCCAAACAGAATCATTAACTCGAATTTACCATGTGTCCATTGAACACAAAAATCCACATTTTATGTTTATTTCCCCCACAGGCTGGTTTTCTTATGAAGAGAGGGCCTCCTCAGGAGAATGCATGATAGCACTGAAACAGCAGTAAGGAAGAGACAAATCCTGTGGCAATATGGCTCTGAAAGAGGATGAGAAGGAATTATACACTGGAGGGTGTTGCCAGTGTATTCCGGGCTGTCTTGCCCAACAGCCATTTGGAAAGCCATGTTAAATGTTATATAGAACTCATTGGGCCGAACATTTACAAATCGGATTCTAGCTAAAAAGCTGTGTCCAATTCCTGAGAAAAATTCACTTAACCTAACTTGGAATCATAGAATTATTTCAGCTAGAGAAGATCTTTAAAATCATCAAGTCCAACTAGAAAAAAAAAAATAAATCTTGCAAGTGTTTACATCAGACCTCATCAGCAGCTCACTTTAGAAAGAAACTAATGGAGAAAGATAGGAACTGCAAGGGTGCAATTCGTCTGACCTACTTTTAGGCAGATGTTTTTGGATAGCATGAATCTCACCCTTGACTCACCTTCCTATATTGGCTAGTTCTCTATTAGCTATAAAGGGAGTTCAAGGTGACTAGTTCTGATGTAGATATTGATCCTTAATCAAATTAATAACACTCCTTGAGCCTGAGTGGTGCCTGAACTACACATTGTGGAATTTCATATGAACACACTTATCTGCTATTTCATGTGAAATTCTTTCTCATCAAATAAATTATTTAGCCCTTATGAAAGGTACTACACTGAAACTGTAGAAGCTGAAAAATCTTATTTGCTTTGAGAAGGAAGAAAACAAAAGAAAGAGAGGCATACCTTCTTACAATACTCCATCTGTGTGCTTCCATTCCATTGCTAGCAAAGAAAGAACAGCTCGCCTTCAACATAGGGTCAAAACGAACATTTGTTCTCTCTGCTGAGATTGCCAGTGAAGCTGCCAGTTGTGCAGCTGATCTGGATCCTCTCTTGTTCCCTCAGGAGCTGACTGAACAGTCTGCATACATTTCTCTTTTTATAGATATATAGCTGAACAGACAAAATCTGTATTAGGACCTCTTGTTATCCTATTTATTTCAAGGATTGTGAATTTTTGTGCATGTATGTATGTCTTCATGCTATGGAGAGACTATTTCATGCTCAAAAGCCTTTTTTTTTTTAGGTGTACATCAGTAAGACTTCTTACATTTCCCTAATAAGGGATTACAGTTAACACTACGACAAGCAATATCAAATGCTTCATATGAACAAGCAGGCAAATGACAGTTGCTGTGAGAACTGTAAATTGAATTTGCAAGCTACTGCAAACACTAAAGCTCTGCTCTGCTATTTAGCTAGTAATGAGGCAGGTGACAGCTGCTGCCATTCTGATGAAGAGTGGAGATGCTCAAAGGAAGCTTGTTGCACCTAGCGTGTGTCAAAGGCAGCCATTACTTGACTGCAGGACTGAGCGTACATAATGGAGAAGAGATAAAATAGGTGAGTGAGATGTATTGGGTGTGCTGGAGAAGACAAGTACCTTTTAAAAGGTATTGCTAGCCATGCTTCTCATTGCTGCTCCAAGTGAAGGAAAGCCCGCATTGACATGAGACTATTGCCTGCATGAAGTGCACAGAAAACAATAGTGACCACCTCCTGGTGCAGTTTCCCAACATGAATCCCCTCTCATTCCTCCCTGGGTCCTGCACAGCACCTGTTGGCGAGGAGGAGGCAAAGCTTTGGCACAAAAATCTTAGCCAGTGAGCACTCAATAGAGAATTCTGATTTTATAGGACAAGTAAACGCACATGTTCTTTAAATGCCAAAGCACACAAGTTATTGCTTCATTATTCCTTAATGGAAGAAATACAAGCCCCTCATACATCCTTGTTGTAATCTTTTTTCCGTCCCCTCCCCTTCTGTAGAAACTGATACTAAGGTTAATATGATTATTGGTTCTGAAACAGAATGTGAGCATGGATCTGCACTTCCACAAATTTCCTCTCACGAAGTAATAGGAAAGACTTCATTGGCACATAGGAAAATTTACTGTTTGGCATAAGGGAGTAAAAAATGGCAATGAATAGAGTCTCTACCAGAGTGGGAATGAATCCAGAAGGGCAAGGTGTCCTTCTCAGCAGCTTGTTCATTACTTATAGACGGTTACTGTATTGTGAGGCTCAAGCCTGGAATTCTAACATGTCAATACCAAAGCTCTGTGTGATTTCTCATCCCTGACTTCAGTGTCTGCATTTATTGAATGAGGACTGATAGTACAGAGTAATGTGATTTTCCATGCCTTTTCAGAGTAGCAGAGATTAATAAGCAAGGTCAGGCACCAAAGGCACTAAACAGTACCTCAAATCCCGCCTTTACTTAATTTTTACTTCTCCTCATCTCATAACAAAAATAAAATTCCAGACCTTCTAGGTCCCAGGCACTGACTCGGCAACATCCTCTCTTGAACTTGATGCTATTTCAGATAAAAGGTGGAGGGGTTTTTCTCCCATAAGAATGCAGTTATATGTTCTGACAAATATCTAAGGTGTAGATCATTAAGGCTGGGTTGCAGTAGGCTTATTCTCAGGTGTGTAACACCTTTTAATAGCCTATGTATTGATTAACCACACATTTATTTTTCTAATGTTGGTAAAAGCAAGCATGGCTTTCCAATAAAGTCTTAGTGAAAAGAGAAGGTAGATCCATATTCCTAGCTCTTTATCTGTATCAGGAGGTTATGGAACAGAGAAGTGAAAATGGTCTTCATTATCCTGACAGATGGTGCACTTAACAAACCCACACAGTACACTGAGGACAGAAAGGAAGGTTGTACATGCTTGAAGTGCAGCACATTTCTGAGCTGCCAATTAAAGTAGTGGCTATGAAGTAGACACTGGCCCACTGCCCCAGCTCCCTTCCAGCCCTCACAGCTGTAAAAAATGATGTTTGTCACCTGGAGCATTTCCTGCCTGCTCCTTCTCCAGAAGGGACTGTCCCTCCTTTTCTCACAGCCATCTTGGTCCAGAAGCACCTCCTCTTACTTGGTAATCCCACCTAACAGGGTTCATGCACAACCACCCTCACTAAGGTACCCATAGTGCAGCCCCATTCACCATTACAATGTACATGGCCTTCAGACAGAGGAACAGGGGAGTGACAAAACGACAATGATCCATATGCAACATGTTCCCCTGTATGTCTGTGACTGGCTTTGTGTCCCCATAGTTCACAGTATCACAGTGTGTTTGGGATTGGAAGGGACCTCAATGATCATCTAGTCCAATACCCTGCTGGAGCAGGAACGCCTAAGTGAGGTCGCACAGGAACGTGTTCAGGTGGGTTTTGAATGTCTCCAGAGAACGAGACTCCACAACCCCCCTGGGCAGCCTGTTCCAGTGCTCTGCCACCCTCACTGAGAAGAAGTTTTTTCTCAAATTTAAGTGGAACCTCTTGTGTTCCAGCTTGATCCCATTACCCCTTGTGCTATCGTTGTTTGCCACCAAGAAGAGCCTGACTCCATCCTCATGGCACTCACCCTTTATAGATTCGTAAACATTAATAATGTCACCCCTCAGTCTCCTCCAAACTAAAGAGACCCAGCTCCCTCAGCCTTTCTTCATAAGGGAGGTGCTCCACTCCCTTAATCATCTTCGTTGCCCTACACTGGACCCTCTCCAGCAGTTCCCTGTCCTTCTGGAACTGAGGGGCCCAGAACTGGACACAATATTCCAGATGTGGTCTCACCAGGGCGGAGTAGAGGGGAAGGAGAACGTCTCTCAGCCTACTAACTACCCCACTTCTAATACACCCCAGGATGCCATTGGCCTTCCTGGCCACAAGGGCACAGTGCTGGCTCATGGTCATCCTGCTGTCCACCAGGACCCCCAGGTCCCTTTCCCCTACACTGCTCTCTAATATCTAATTTCCCAACCTATACTGGAACCTGGGGTTGTTCCTGCCCAGATGCAGGACTCTACACTTTCCCTCGTTAAATTTCATTAGGTTATTCCCAATTCTCCAGCCTGTCCAGGTCCCGCTGAATGGCAGCACAGCCTTCTGGCGCGTCAGCCACCCCTCCCAGCTTAGTGTCATCAGCAAACTTGCTGATAGTACACTCTATTCCCTCGTCTAAATCATTAATGAATATATTGAATAATATTGGCCCCAGTACTGACCCCTGAGGCACTCCACTAGATACTGGCCTCCAACTAGACTCCGCACCATTGACTACCACTCTCTGGCTTCTCTCCTTATGCCAGTTTGCAACCCACCTCACTACTCTATTGTCTACACCACACCTCCTCAACTTAGCTGTGAGGATGCTGTGGGAGACTGTGTCAAAGGCTTTACTGAAGTCAAGGTAGACCACATCCACCGCTCTGCCATCATCCATCCACCTTGTTACATTCTCATAAAAGGCTATGAGGCTGGTCAAGCATGACTTACCCTTGGTAAAGCCATGCTGACTGCCCCTAATAACCCTCTTATCCTTGATATGCCTTGAGATGGCACCAAGGATAAGCTGTTCCATTACTTTCCCAGGGACAGAGGTGAGGCTGACCGGTCTATAATTACCCGGGTCCTCCTTCTTGCCCTTCTTGAAGACTGGAGTGACATTTGCTTTCCTCCAATCCTCGGGCACCTCTTCCATCTCCCAAGACTTGACAAAGATGATGGAGAGTGGTCCAGCAATGACTTCAGCCAGCTCCCTCAGCACCCCCGGATGCATCCCGTCTGGACCCATGGATTTATGGATGTCCAGACTATTTAACTGCTCCCTAACCCTGTCCTCGTCAACTAAAGCAAACTCCTCCATTGACCTGGCTTCATCCGGGGTCTCAGGGGTACAGGGCTCCCCAGGACAGCCTCCGGCAGAGTAGACAGAGACAAAGAAGGCATTCAGTAATTCTGCCTTCTCTGTATCTTCTGCCACCAGGGCACCCACCCCATTCATCACTGGAACTACATTGCCTCTGGTGTTAGTTTTATCTGCTATGTATTTGAAGAAGTTCTTTTTGCTGTCCTTGACCCCTCTCGCCAGCTGTAATTCTAAGGAGGCCTTGGCTATCCTAGCTGCCTTCCTACATCCTCTAACAGCAGCCTTATATTCTTCCCAAGTGGCCAGCCCCTGCTTCCATGACATGTAAACTCTCCTCTTCTGCTTGAGCATACCCAACAGATCCCTATTCAACCACACAGGCCTCCTGGCTCCCTTCCTTGACTTCCTACGTGTGGGGATGCTCTGATCCTGAGCCTAGAAGAAGCAATCTCTGAATGTAATCCAGCTATCTTGGGCCCCTTTTCCTTCAAGCAGTCTTGCCCATGGGATTTCCCCCAGCAATTGCTTGAAAAGGCCAAAGTTAGCCCTGCTAAAGTCCAGGGTTGCAATTCTACTTGCTATTCTGTTCCTGCCACCCAAGATGCTGAACTCCACCATCTTATGGTCACTTCAACCCAGGCAGCCCTCAACCTTTACTGCTTCGACCAGACCCTCCTTGTTAGTGAGGATGAGATCCAGCAGTGCATCTCTCCTAGTCGGCTCCTCCACCATCTGCATGAGCAAGTTATCATCAACGCACTGGAGGAACCTCCTGGACTGTGGCTGGCTGGCTGAATGGTCCTTCCAGCAAACATCAGGGAAGTTAAAAATCACCCACAACAACCAGGGCCTGTAACTGCAAGGCCACGCTCAGCTGCCTTGTGCTGGGAAGACTTACAGAGAAACAGAAAGAAATGGCATTAAGCTCTGCAGGGATTTCAGGAGGTGGTCACTACACTTGTTCATTCAGTAGTTAATTTTTTTTTTGTTGTGGTTTGCCTTGTTTGGGTTCTTTTGGTTTGGGGTCGTTTTTGTTGGTTCTGTTTTTTAATTATGGTTATTTTTTAATAAAAAATTGCGAGTAGGTGTTGGTCCTTTATTTC
The DNA here is from genome assembly GCF_036013475.1 of Columba livia. Classification (NCBI taxonomy): domain Eukaryota; kingdom Metazoa; phylum Chordata; class Aves; order Columbiformes; family Columbidae; genus Columba; species Columba livia. Next base: position 95,002,660 of record NC_088602.1, on the reverse strand, counting down.
AAGCACAATTACAAAGAAAAACCCATACAACTTCCAGACAATGACTTAGGAAGTGCTAGCACAGTAAACCTCAACAAGGTTCCAAAAGATATTTTTTGCTATAGGCTTATAGTAAAGTCTCCCTGAAACTCAGAAGGTGTTAGAGTGGTTTGCTTTTAAATAAAATGTTATAAACAAAAAATGCAAAAACAATTTTAAAACAAAAGGCCTTATTGATGTGAAGTTGTCTGGAAGTAAAGGGTTCCTATTCTTTCTGTCTTTGATTTTACCTCACTAAGTTTTCACCTGGTACCTTTTAGCAACTGCTATTTAAAAACAATTTTATCAGGAAGGGTGGGCATTGGTTTAGTTAAGTGCTGCAATTTCAATTAGACAGTTATTAAACCCAGTGCCAAATAGTCTAATTGACATGAAAAAACCTAACTGAGGATAAGGAATAAAGGTTTTCTTCTTGCTTCAGTTTTATGTTTATTGCACACAAAGCTATTTTAAAAGAATATTAAGGTTTCAAAGCTGAGCATGAAAAAGTTAGTAAAAGACAAACTACCAACAGGCAACTAATTCAGTCATTTTTAGCACAGACAACTTTAATTCCATAAAATTTTCGACTTTGCAACTTTCATAGTCTTAGGAACATGTTTGGCTTCCTAGATTTTAAGAAAAAAAATGTGTATTCTGCTACAACATATGGACACCCACATGGTTCCTCAGAGTGACTGCTTGGAACTGTTAGAACCATCATGTAGACCTCTTGTTTTAATGAAGTAACTGATCATGGTGGTAGGCTGTTGTCTCCTATTTGAATGAGCAGGAAATGGGATGAGTTGCATATTTTGCAGATGGGTTTCATACAGCTGACAGGAAAGGAACAATGAGACAATGGAAGGCATGGGCTGCATGTTCATGAACTTCATTGCTCACAGATATCTTCAGAGGTGGTGGCTATTTCTGCTGCACCTTATCTGTATTAACCCAGAACTAGACCCAAATCTTCCCCAGCCTAGATCCTCATCATGGTTCCCAGCAGACCTCAACAATGCTGTTCGTTTACTGGGCTAGTGCTAGTCCCCAGAACCATACCAGGGCATCCCCTAATGTCAGAACTCCACCCCAGCCCCTTCCCACACTAGCTGGCTCCTGGGCCTTTTCCAGTTCTCAAATCCCAATCCATATTCCTCCCTTCCAGTCCTAGTTTTCATTCAGAAGAATCAAACCTTCCCTAAGATTTTGGGGTTCTAGTTTCCTGATGGATGTATTGAACTCCATCATTCTATCTTTGAACTCCCTGCTCCAGCTTCTGTGAAAATCTGGTTCCAAGAAGGAAGCACACTACCTCCTAAGCAACTGTATGATGTTTTGGGAACACAGAAGGGGCACCACAGTGTTCTTAGTTTCAGTTCCTAGCCAAAATGTGGTTTACAGAAGCATGTAACAGCAATTAAGGGAAACTATAATTTCCTTGAGCCTTGTAAAGACAGCCTCAGTTTAATTGTTTTAGTGCCTAATATTTGGCTCAGTGATATTGAGTTTTCATTAAAAGTAATTAACTGCTTCACTGAACTCATGCAAACATAAGACTTGTCTTTCTAAATATTTATAACTTAGCCAGTTTTGAAGATAGGAAAGTCACATTCCAGATGGCAAACCTTACATTTCTGTTCAAAATGACAAAGGTTCAAAAGAGTCAAAAAAAAAAAGGCCATGAGAAATGGCTTTTAATTGCTAGACATGCTAGCATTTTGTTCAAGCCTCATTTTTTGAAACAACTGGAATGACTCTGCTGAACCCTTCCACAATAATTCTGCTTGATGCAAGCAATCAACATGACAAATTTCAGCCTAAGCAATTGGATTTTGGCAAGGCTGTGTACAACTTGAAAGAGAGATTTTAAGCAGCAGCATTCAGCAGCTCCGTTAATTGGTCTTGCCACTAATCTAGATCATAAGAAAATAAGTGTATATGATATGAGTAAAAGAATGCAAACTAAATGAAATAAAAATAAAGGTTATGGATAGTTGGAAAAGTATCTTTAAAAGGGGTCAAAAAGAGTGTGATTATTCCTGTGCCGGTGTTTTGAGAGTTACCAATAATTTCTTGGAGTTTTAACCACAGGGGAAAAAAAATAAAAAAATAGAAAACAGTTAAGTCCCTTGAAGTGATTACATGGAAGACAAAAATCAAAGTTTTGCCTTACACGTTCTGGTTTTGAGCACTTCTCTGGCACTTAACTCTGCTACTCATTTAAAACTTCTCTAAAAAACATTTTCCCCTGTGTGAATTTAAGCTTTGACAGGCACTTTGAGTTCTGTTTGGATTTACAGATGTATCAAATTGTCAAAAACTCCAACCAGAAGCAGCACTTTAAGTAACACACATGGCTGACCAACCTCCAATCATTACTCCAGCCCATGTTTTCTAACCTATATAGATTCATTTTTCCTTCCCCTGTTTCTGCGTATTAGAAGCCCCATGAGTTTACGAAGTTAGTATCTATTAATAGAAGAAGGACTAGAAATGTCATGCATTTTCTCTGCATCAGAAAACACAAGCTGGGTTAGTGGAATGAGGACTTTAAGTCAGGACTTAAATCCCTGACACTGCCACTGTTGGCATGTGCCAAACGCACAGTATATAGCACATCCCAGTTGCACTAAAACACACCTCATTTTCTTCACTGTTCAAATTTTAGACCTGAATGTAAGCAGAACAAATTAAATATTTTTTTCTTCTCTCTTTTCTCAGAAAAAGAAATATCTGTCCTTCCTTCCCAAGCTAATAAGGCAGTGGCAATATTTAAAAACCTTGTTTCCAATCCCACTATTTTAAAGACTACTTTGTCTCTTAAATGTAGTGCTCTTCTTCCAGATGTTTATTTACTGCCTATTCACCTGGCTCTTGCTTAAATTTAGTCTGGAAAACAGTAAATGTTTTGTGAGACTGGAGAGAAATGAGAGACTTTGGGAAAGGGTCAAACATTACTCCAAATTACAGCATTAGTTAGTAACCTTCTCTTAGCAAATGCATATTCTTTACTAAAGACCCAGACATTTGCCTGGAAAAATAAGAAGAGAGAAAATTGGGCAGTTAGAGGAAGAAGTAGCATTTGATCTAGCTGTGCTGAAGAGACAAAATTCTCAGGGAAGGGGGTGGGGGAGACTGGGAGAAATAAAGAGGAATGAGAGAGAAGCATATCATGAAGGAGACAGTAGGAGTAAGCCAGAGAATAAACTCTGTAAAAGACAAAAAGAAAACTTTAGTTTTTATAATGGTAAGAAAAAAAAAGGAATACCTAACTTGACCCATCTTAGCAGCCTAGCCTGCCTGGAAAGACCAGGAATCACTCCAGTACCTTGGAATCAGACCAGAGCATCCCACTGCATCACATGCATCATCCCACTCTCATGGGAAACACTCACTGCCTGTGAGAACTGTGAGAATAAGGGGCATCACTATCTACTATCTACTTATGCAGGATGATGACTATTAAAGGCTTCAGTATAATGAATGCCTCTTGGGTCTTGCATAAAACAGCAGAAATCACTGCCAGAATAACTATGGCAATTTGCACCAACTGAGAATCTGAGTCTGTTTTCTGCCGCTTACCTCAAGCTGTGCAAGCTCTTCTGACCAGCAATAACCAGAACAATTTATTTATTTATTTTAAACCAAATCAATCGGAGCTTCCTCTGAAGAAAGACACTGGGGGGGACAGAACACCTCTTTTTGAACTAGCTGAACTGAAAGTCTATATTGCTTATTTTTTGTTTTCTGGCATGCTTGGTCAAACTTAAACTGTTTTGTCACATCCAGACAACATCACTTACAACAACAAAAGGTATCCCTGACACTGGAAGAGAAAGCTGGCATCTCTAGGCTGGATCAATCACTATCTCAGCAATCATACTAAAATGTTAAACTGTGATGAACCAAAGTGGAAGCTGTTGTCAGCCTCCTGCCGCTAAGCCAGGAACCTAAAAAAAAAAAACCAAACAACAAAACAAAAACACAACAACAACAAATACACAGCAGAATAGAAGCAGCTGCTGCTCTCTATCTCAACTTAAATTAGTTAGATGCTAGTTTCTATTCTGCAAGTTCAATCAAGAAATCCACCCCTAAATATGCTTTATGGCACTATATAATCCTGGATAAAACTACTTACAAGCACAGAAAATTTCTGTGGTATTCTAAGACTTGTGTGAAGCTTGAAAATAGAGTCAGATTTATGGTAGTCATAAAACCTCTCCATGCCAAGTTTCAAGTAAATTTGGAAGTATTTATACTTTGGAGCAGAAAACAATAATTTCTTAGTGATCTTCCATAGTACCCACTCCAAAAATAATGGTACTTGCGGATGTGCTTACATTTAGGTTCATCAAAACCTGAAGCTTAGAACCAAATGGAGTGGGAGTTAACATGCTCACACAGATACACAGGGGTGAAACTACAAAGCAGCACTAGTATCCCTTGATGTTGCTTTCTTCACTGAGTTTTTGTGTGCAGCATCTTCTACTGCAAGAAAAGGAACCAATAAAAGGAAAAAATTAAGTATTTTAATTCCAACTTGCAGAGAGAAATCCCATCAGAGTTCCAGACCTGAGCAGACGGAGGAAGAAATGCAGCCGACTCAATATGAGTGATAAAGCATGATTCAACTTTATTGCCCGAGATAGCGTGCATTTATACCAAATACCATAATTATGCATACTTGTCTCTATCTAATAGGCTAAGCACTAAAAGGTTACATTTACTTACTCCACCTACTTGGGTTTAGCTAGCTATGCGCATCCCGCATTCTTCTGACTCTTATCTCTTCAAGGATATCCTGACCCTGCTTTAGTCAGTACTTTTCCGTTCCCCCCTTTCCCACGGCCTAATAGACAAGCTAACTAAGGCCTACTTATGTCAACTAAAATGGGCTCTGCTCGTACAGTTGCTTGGTGAACTCATGTCCGTGCTCCTTGAGCCAATCCCTGACACCAACTCACTCTGGACCTCAGCCAGTCCACCATGTAGAAGAGAAAAATGCTGATGTTAGCAGGATTAATTTTCTTAAGATGATGAATAAAGATTAAAGTCTACACTAATTCTGCTGCATCTGAGAGCAGCCTCTAGATTGTGTTGTTCACAAGGTCTGCCTGTGGCATGGGAGGAATGGAAGGAATAGCCAAAAATTAGTTTTTTTGATGTTCTTCCATAACTGAATGGTTTTTAGCTGAGAGACCACCAGAGGACTCCATCTTAGGACTCAGACTCTCTTATTTATGCAGTCCCTTATTTAAAAGCTATAAGGACTTAAACAACAGTTATGACACTTTTCTCTAGCACAGGGCCACAGTTTCAAAGAGATCCAACAATGAGTGCAGACTAGGTCCATCAAAACTCCTGGGCACAGGCAAAACAGCTTCAAGTCTTGCACCTAGTCCCACTGGGCATATGACCCAGCATTCTAAGTATATACAGTATTGTTTATGGATTCCTCATGTCCAGATTTCTTTCCACTGGACTCTAGCAGAGCTGTTCCTTTCTCTTGAATTTGACAGAGAAAGGAACTTAAGCCAAAGGCTTAAGTTTGTCTGAGATGAGACAAAGTGGTGCTAATGGATAGAATGATGACTGATTGGCAAAGCCTGTATCTGTGTCCTCCACTGACAACATCTATCACACATTGATAAAAAGGTCCAAAACCACACATCTTTCATTTGTCTTCTTACCTTCTTAGCTAAAAGAAGCCAGGAATGCTTTTTTGCCAGCTTCTTCTAGGCAGCACGATACATCTTTGCCTCTCAGACAGACATCATGAGATACACACAGAGTAAAGTTACAAATAGATTCATTGCAAAGGTCACCAAGAAATTTTTGGTAAAAAAAGTTACAGCTGTCTGCTTTATGAACAAGATCATTAGAAGAGATTATAATACACCTGTGCTTTGCACTGTCTGCTAGTAATTCATCTGCTGGCTGCTAGACCAAGAGGTAGCTGCTTCAGGATGCCAAACAACCTTGAATCCAGCTGTCTCAGCTCTGTCTAGAGATCCTTTCCTATGTAGGTTCTGTCCCCTGTTATCTGAGGTGAAAAGAACAGGGGTATCTGATTCTCATCTGTGCTGTATGGACATCTGTATAAGCAAGGATGGGGTATACGCACTCCCATCATTCCACAAGATAAGGCCAAAACATAATCAAAGATCTGGTTTTACGTGTGCATCCACATTTTTTCTCAAAAGTACCAGACCTGATAACCTACATTCAGCTCAGTGAAATCAGTCTAAGGCCAGAAGACTAAATATCTTCAAGCTTTGATATCTCCCATCCCACCCTTCTGTTTAGCTGTGCCATGTCTGCCACAAACTGGAGAATCCAGCCCAGAATTTTCTCCAGAGCTGATTCTTGCTACTTGTCAGAAATTTGGGTCAAACTCACTGCAGTGTCTATAGGGATCTCAGGTATTTTATGAACACCTAAATAAATAGTTATGGGGCAGGGGGGGTTAGGGGGGGAATAAAAAGTCATGCAGCATTGTTTAGCTGGAGAAAACAGTGCCTATATAAAGCAGGTAGAATGAACAGAAACAAGCCCTTGAAAAACAAAAGCAGAGGAAAGGACTGATCAAAGCTAATCTAAGCTTCAGACTGCAGAATACCAAAGCCACAATGTACCAGAAGGTAATGAACCACCACTGTGCAATAAAACTAAGGATGTGCAGGTGATGGACTCTGCCCTACACATTATGTTTGAAAGACAGGGTTATTGCAGCACATTCTGAGAAAGAAGCACTTCTGGAGAACCTATGACAGTAGAAATGACTTAGACTAAAAAGGCCATTACCAATCCAAAAGGCTAACTCTTAGCTTTCTGGCTATCAGTACGAAATCTGTAACTTAGACTAGAAACTGCAGAGGCCAGGATAGTTGCTGTTGGATTAGTACAGACGTATAACAAATTCCAACATCCTACATTAATGTACTGTTTTTCTGGCTGTTAGCCTGGATTTTAATTAGTTTGTGCTAATGAATTCATTTGTATATGTCCACTTTTTATTGGCAGCTTTTAGAGGAGCTGGTAAATTGGTCACTGTGGAGTGCCAGTGTTTCACTAAAACCTGACAAATAATTAGTGTTTTCCCCACCTAGACTCAACCAGCAGTCTCAGGGGATTTTAAGTACAAATTAGAATGAAAGATGAGATACTCAAAGTACAGTTAGAGTACTCACTCATCATCGACTATTAAATAATGTTACTGTGAGACCCTAGAGAAGTGCTGAGAGCTGAGTTCCAGTCTCTGGACTACCAACAGTATCTCCCAGGAGCTGCTAGAGCACCCTGCCCTATTTTCCACTGTGACTGTTGAAATGCCTCTTCCATATTCACTGTTACCCAAGTTTCTTCTTTTCTTGAGAATTTCTCCTTGGAAAAAATATGTATTTTTCTCAGTCCTTCCTATTTGTAACCCACTGTGGTCTGGGGGAGAAAAATAAAAAAAATGAACCAAATGTGTTTAACCAAGACAAATGCTTTCATCAGATCCAGTATCCTAACTAACAAAGACCTCAAGCCAAGAAATATTTGGATGTTTTCACATCCAGATTTCCATAGAGGAAATGGCTGGAAGAGCAGACATTATATGACTAGGATCAGTCAAGATCTAAATAAGGACAGAGTTGCTGGAGATTGGATTAAAGCAAAATTAAATGCCCATGTCCAAAACTGACATTCTGAAAAACCCTGATGAGCACCCACTTAACTCCAGAGATATACAGGCTCTACAGGACTTTTATTTTAGCATTATCCACAAATTCCTCTGCCTTGATAGAACTGAGCAAATCAGAAGCCATTTTATACCTAAATCAGATCACAATCTCTAAACACCAGGCTCTCTCAAGAACCTCATTCTGATAAGCATCATGTCACAAAAGAATGTTTCTCTGACAACAAGTGAAGCTTTAGGTCTCTCATACACATGTATACCAGTACAGCCAGGCAAAAAAGAATTTTACCCTTAACCTAGAGAAAAGTATGGAGTTTACTATTATAAATCCTAACAGCTCCTGTTCAGAATAAGAACCCAAGATACTTGTAAGCTTAAGTCCCACTTTGAGACACCCTTCTCTTGCATTGTATGGACAACCTAGGCACTTTACCTAAGGTCCTGAATGCCACTCTGAGCACCAAGACTGAAGGTGCAGCATTGTGCTGGTTCATGTTCTAACTCCTTTTTGCAGTCAACTGCTTTGTTCTGGTCACTAGTTCAGCTACAGACCAAATTTTAATCATGTCTGTAACAACACTCCTGCTGTTCTAAATTCTGGTGCCTGCTTACACAAAGGAGCCTGATAACTACCAAATTACAAGCTAATTTTGGAGCATCAAGCTAAGTGCATTAAGACAGCTGTGTGCTATAAATTAAAATCTTAAAAACCTTCAGAAAAAAGTTATTAATTGTCTGCCAAGTGGCTAACTGACAAGGAACTCTACAGTGGAAAAACATTTTCATTTCATTTACAAAACTAAGTCTTTTGAAAAACAACAGAAAAAAAGCTATCATATGAAGTCAGTATATACAGTCAAAATGAAGAGTGAGGTTTCTGCAAAAGTAAATCCTGGTAACCACTGCTGTGCATTGATTGTGTTCCTCTTTTATTTTTCACTTCCACTAAATTAACAAACAAAAACAACAACAAAAAAACCCACAAAAACAAAACAAACAACACAACATGCTACTGAGCTACATCTGCCTCTTGTAGCCTTCTAATCATCGAGATAAATTTGCAACCCATGGACTTCCAGTGCAAATATGCTAACTTACATATGCCATTGACTCCAGTCTTGGTGCAGCCCCAAACCATCCTTGATGATATAGTGACATAATTGGTTTTACTAGGGTTATCTAGGGACTGGCTAGACCTGTGTCCTTCATTTGAGTTCCCTCCAGCAGCAAAGCAGAACTAAGTGTTCCTCTTACTGGAGTATTGAGGACAGCATGGTTTCAAATGAGTGCCCATTTGTGGAATCAAGCCAGTGCATGCCAGCTACATGCCAGTCACGGAAAGAAGTCTCATGCTCCCTGGTGCCCACTCAGGCAGCACACTGATAGTTACAGGCTGACTTCCAAAGGAAGTATGGCACTTGTTAAAGGCATAATTTCAGTTCTGCCTTTCCTCATTAGCATTTGATGGAAACTCCAGCATATTTATGAGTCATCTAAAAAGCATAAACCACCAGCGTCAAAGCTTTATTTTTTTTACTTCAGGACTTTTTTTTTCCTTCCTAATGACCTAGTCTGATCTTTACAGATCAGCTTCTCAGAAAGGATTAGGGCTTCTGCCACCTTTCAGGTGCTTAGACATTCACAGCATTAGGCACTTCCCGAGTGCCAGCATCCCAGTGCTGTCAGAATCTGGATCCAAGTCCCATTGTTACTGTTGAAAGGACAAAAACTGGGGGCAGGGAGAGGGGCAGCACACACCATCTAACTCAACGGGTCTGTGGTCCTCTTACCTACTGAAACTATTAACTACTGTAGCCAGGTTAAGTGATCATAGTTCACTATTATTTCCTTGGGATGTTTCTAATCTCAATATTGCAGAAATGCTGCAGCTCTGCTGATTTCTACCTCCTGAAAAGGAGTAGAATGTATGAGTGACCATGTGTAAGTATACATACTTATATACATGTGTTTATTTCTCACATTCTTAGAAATGCAGCAGAATTTTTGGGGTGCACTCGGAGATCATCACATGTAAAGAGGCATACAAGTTTCCAAAGTTGTATGGAGGCACTGTGTACAAAACAAAGATCTCAAATTAATCAAGTTATTCTTGTAGCAAACTGGAAAGAGATGGACTGGGGCAAAATTTGTTATTGTTATCTCTATTTTTAAATTCTTGGAAGTCACTCTGTTACTATGGTGGTGAGGACCATATAAGTACCTAGACAGATATATTTAATACTCCTACTAAAAATGAAAGGGGTTTTCACGTCTTAAAGCTAGCTAGGACCTTATCTGTAAGCAAGAAAAAAGTTTATTTCAAAATAATTTCATACTTAAGTGCTTAAAAAGAGAGTTTAAAAAGCTGAAATCATTCTATGGTTGTACTGTTCTGCTTTGCTTTTCCCTGAGACTTCTGCATTCAATTTGTTCTCTTAGTACTTCATCAGATAGGAAACCATTCTTTTCCTCTCCAGCGCAGTTTCAAGGAGGAAAAAAAATCCCAAAACAACATGCAAGAAAAAAGCTACATGAGACTATATATGAACATACACCCAGACACCTTTTGTGTGCATATGCTGAATCCTTTGTGTCAGTAGATAGACTTATTTGGTAGTCATGAGAGTATTTATAAACAATAAACATGAAATCTTGCAGGGGATACCAAAGACAGGACATAAGCCAGACTATATGAGCACTGTTGGCTCTGCTAATTGATGAAACCTTCAGCAGAATATTTTTTTTTTAAATAGTTCTGCCTAAACATTTAAAAAGGAAAGCTTCTTATTACCAGATGAAGCGCAGCAGTAATGCACAGTGTCAGACCCAACTTGTCAGGTAACAAGAATAAGAACAGTATCTGCCCTCTTGTAAGTATTATGTAAATTTAAATAAGGTATATTTGTTACTTTAAACTCCATTAGAGGATCCTCTCCATGAAACCAGATTGCCACTGCACGTGTACAGACATGTGAGGGTAGGTAAAGCTTCAGTACAGAAAGTGTCTACTTTATCTCACACTTTAAAACATTGCTTTAAAAGTTTGTTGCTAGATAGATATCAAAAGCTGTTGATACAAATTTTTTGTGAACAATCTGTCATTGTCATCATTGCCCCAAATAAATAAGCATACAGTATTCCTGTGAGAGGATGGACTTATACCTGGACTTAAGAAATGGAAATTCACCTAGAAGAGGAAATAAAGTTCTTGTATAATTCCCCTCTCTTCATTTCAGCATCCTCTCTAGGGAAGATCTGTGAACAGAGTACTGCTATTAAAGGTTCAATCTGTCTTTAGCCAAGATGTTGGCTGCCTGAAGAGATAAACAGACCAGTCTAGGCAAAAGATATACAGGTCAGGAGAGGACCTGAGACATTTAGTTTGGTTTTAGGGAAGCTTTATGTGTACCCATCCCCAGGAAAACACACCAAAAAAAAAAAAATCAAACAAAGTAGATAAGATTGCCTGCAGTGTTTTTTGCCATGCATAGCTCTGCCTTGAGATGGGATTAGTTTAGAACTGTTTACTTAACTTTTGTCCCAACTCTCATATGAAACACTCTCAGCTACAGATCATGGTCTTGAGTTCACACAGGATTTTTACACCTTCCTCTGAGCCTGAGCAATCTATACATAATCAAGTACAATTTATGTAATTATGCTGAAGGTTGAAACACTTATTTAGGCTTTGTGAAGGTGTTACATTATTTGATGGTTGCATATACATCTAGGAATGTTGCTGAGACACAGACTTCCTATTTTAAGATGTGGAGGATGAGGCACACCAAACAATTCTCATCTCACTTCCTAAATCCTCACTAGTATCATCTATGTTGATTGAGATAGGAGATAATTTGGCTCTGGACATAAGTTGAAAGAAGTGGAAGAGACTGCATTACTGTCTGGGAAATCTGGGAAAGACAAAATGCACAAGGCATTACAGTGCTACAGCTCAGTCACTGTCTTTCCCTGTAAAGAAAGTGACCTCTAGACCTGGGCAGACAAAGCAAGCCATGTTCCATGAGATCCTTTGAATATTTACACAAATTAGCCTCATGTATTCCCTCCCTTTTCTAAATCTTTTTTCCACAAGTAAGTTTATTTGTAGGGCTGCTCCCAAAACCAGTACATTTTTACATAGTCATTGGAGAATATTAGTGGAAAATTAATTTCAAGTTCTTAAACAGATGTTTATATTAGACCATACTACAATAATGATTCTGGCCTCTAGCCAGGAATTAAACCTATATTAAGCAAAGCACTCTGCATAAATAACTATGAAGATGATTATTCACTCTGTCAGACCCAGCAAGATCCTTTATTGCTGAGTGCAGTATGTAAAGTGCAAAATTTCCCAGATTTCTTGAGTAGATGAAGCAGATAAATGGATGGTTTATTATACTGCAAAATGCATAGAATAGCTTACCAGAGAGATCTCTATTCTACCACACACAATTGTTTCATAATTCTTTACCATTATTGTTAATGTTTTCTAGAAGTGTTTAGATTTGAGTTTATATTCTCCATTTTAGATGTAAAAGATAATTTATTAACTCTACTGCTTCATTATCCTTATGTGGAAGCATTCCATGATGCACTGTATGGAGAGTAGAAAATGCAGAGCTTTTATTCATTTTTAGTTTTCTGACACCCCAAAGCAGAGAACATGCACTGACAACACCAGTGCTTAGGAATAAGTGAAGACTGAAATGAAAGGATTCACTTTTCAGTACAACTGACCATCTTGCCATGATTGTGTAAGCCTATTTCACTATAACATGTAAGTTCATGCAAAACCTACTCATTTTCATTTCACTTAGAACCAGGAAGTTATAGAACTCAAATAAAAACACATCGTTTTTATAAATACTCATATCACTGAATGATAAATCTGATACTTCAAGAAAATGATTAAGAAATAATAATGAATAATAAAATGGCTTATGTATATCAGAAGAAAGTCAGATCTATTAATAGGAAAACATGATTCTAAAATTGTAGACAGAAATAATTGGCCCTGATGTAATTATTTCCCTACCAGTTGTGCTAGGTTGTAAAGATTAGATTGCATCTTACCAGCTTGCAAATTACATAGCAAAAAAATGCAGGGTAAGGTGAAACAGAATGAGAAGTGACAAGTGTTAGCCTAGAAATAAACTTCATGACATTGCCAGGGTGGCAAGAAAAGTAGGGAAATCCTGTTTTCATTTAAGATGCATTTGCACACAACAGGCCAGATTAAACAAACCAGGTGTTCAAAAAGGAAATGATAGCTTCTTATCCCATACTGACTGTATTAGACAGATTCACACGGGAGGGAGTGCATGGGAATAGTAATGTTGTCTTCCCTTTGGATCTTCTACCATAGAGAACAGCACTATATAATAGAGTTTACAAGTCCATAACAACATGCACAACTAAATATGTCTTAGCTTTCTGATAGACTGAGGTCCTTCAGGACTCAGTGAGGTTACAGCAGCTACAGTTACATGGCTATATTCAAGAAGTTGCTTTTATGCAAGTGCATCTGTATATATAGTATTAGAGCTAAGCACTAATGTGGTGTTTCTTTAAAAATAGTCCTTCAACCAGTTTTCACCCAGGAAAATTAGTTTGTGTAATTTACTCCCAATAATATTTTTTTATTCCCACTCTAACAACAAAATGAAATTCCATAGACTTTGCTGACCACAATACAGTATGTTTTGGATGGAAAAGCTACTTGGCATGATATAGTGCCCACTGAAGCTATCAGGAGCTATTCCATTGATTTCACCAGCCACTGATGTACTAACATGAATCACCATCTGATTATGTTCATAAGCCATTAAAGGACAAATGACAACTTGTTTAAAAGGTGAAGATAGAGAAATGTCATCTAGGGGTTGTCCATCCAGTGAGGTCTTGAAAGTTACAGCAAAATTCTCAGTGCAAGTAAAAGTTACTCCAACATGAGTGTCTATTCAGTACTTATAATGCTGATACAGCTTCAAGAACTACCAGGCTTGTTGCTGGGGAAAAAAAAATATAAAAGAAGGTATGGTGGCATATATTAGACAAAACAGAGTGGAAAGGAATCCTGTCTGCTAGTAATCAGTGCTCTGAAAGAGAAGAGGAAGCTTTGTCACCCACACCTTATCACCTCGGTATCTGGAAGATTATTCCAGAAGGCAGATGAGGCTGATGAATGAAGGTCACATGTAGGTACAACAGTCCATTCATCAACATTACAACCAGTACAGTTTGTGTATGGGATTTTCTTCTCACATTATCACGAACTCTTGTTCTGTGGCATACCACTGCTCCAATATACTGGCTTTTCTGAAGCTCAGTCTTTTCCATTGCTTATTCCCCTGAGACAACAAGCAAGGCTGCTAGAAAAAGGCAATGGCAGTTCAGTAGAAACTGGGACTAAGCCTATATTTTTTGTGATGGAATCCTCCACTGGAAGGGAGACTAGCTGAGAGAGACCACTGCTGTGGTGGTAAGAACTAAATACAACTAAGGATATAATGTTGCTATCTAGCAAAGGTCAAACAAGAACACACATTCATAAGCATCTACAAAAACCATCACTACTATAAAATGAATCTTCAGAGATTTAATTTCCCTGAATGCTTTACAGTGACAGCAATGCCACACATGTTTAAAGAAGGAGAATACTGATTACCATGGTCATTAGTTTTCTCCAATTTTGAGCCAGCCTAGAGACAGACCCAAAATTCATTTTCTACAAACAATGCACAAACAAAACTTGACCCAAAAAAAGTGTCTCCACTGTATGGATCAAAACCCCTGAAAAGAGCTGAGCATATTTATCTGTTTTTAGGGCTAGTTTTAGCAGCTTTTCCTGATCTTGTAGTCAAGAGCAAAGATAGTGACCAGACTAGTTTGCATTTGCAGACATTTTCATAGCATAACTTTATTTTTCAACAAGAAAATGAAAGGGTTTTTGGTTTATCTCCCATTCCCCTTTTCAATGAGAGGTAAAGTTTCCTTTAGACAGGGAAACAGACATATGAAGAGGCAGCTGGTTACAGCAACAACATTGCAGGCTTTTGGGCCAAAAAACATGTAACAGAGGATCTACATTGTATATGTAGGCTTACAGCACACCCCAGTTTTCAGAGGAAAAAATAACTTCTGCTTGAGTTCTAACTACACAGAGCTAATAAGGACAAAGAGCTATATATTTCTGCTTCTTTGATTTAGAATTTAATCTCAAGTTCAAAGTTATGATTCTGCTTTATTTTCATGCAAGCATATGGATTGGGGAGATCAGAGGACTCTGTTCCATCTCCCCTGCTGCTCCTCTTTTATGTAGTTGACAGGTTTTTTTGTTATAATTTTATTACAAAAAAATAATTGATATCTATTTGTCTAATATTAACTGCACATCTGCCTGTTTATATTATACCTAAAAACTATGCTACCACTAAATCATATATAATTGTAAATTAATGATGCAGCCTTTTCTCACTCAAAATTCCCTTTGAGAATAAAAGTATTTGGTTTTTAAAAGGCTGCAGGATCAGTAAATCTAAGCTAAACTTGACAACAGGACAGTTTTATTCGTTAAGAAATTCAAGGCAAATGAGCTCAGTTCATAATGTGCTCAAACAGTAAAGAGAAAAACATGCTTCCCATGCTGCCCAAATGGCTGACATAACTTAGCTTGCTTTCCTTTCCTGTTAACTTGAGAATGCAAATGGCTTTGCTGTCAGGGTATGTTTGTTCTCACTAATTCAAGATACTGTAACAAGACAATATTTATTCCTTTTTTCCCCACGCTAATTTGTATTTTATCATATTGGGAACATCATCTACAGATTTCATTTACTGTAACATTATGCAAACAGCCCTTATGGGAAAGTCACCTCTCTGTATTAGGAAAACTAAGTATGAAAGTTCTTAATGTTTTAGGATATGTTGCTTTGAAGGGCTCAAAAATTCTGTTCAGACCAACACAAAAACCAAAATGCTTTTTCAAAATAACCACTCAAATATTAATATCTCATCTTGGAAAACCCTTGGCTTTTCAGATAAGTGACTTATGTTCTTCCTGTCTTTCAGTAGATAGTATGAACTACCAGAACATATTTCAATTATAATTGGATGATAAAGCAGAAGCAGATCACATTTATATAGTTTAATCCTTGTCTTGTTCATGAATGTCTATAAACTGACACTGCCTTATATTTAACTGGGTATATAATTAAAGCTGACCACAATCTTTTCCTTTGGAAAATGTTTGATGGTGACTGGATTTCAATCAAATGATAATTTGTGCGTAAAGCATTTTTGCCTCCTACAGGAAATAAACCGAGATTTCATCTAAGAAACTATTGCTCATTTCACTGAAAATTCAGTTTGACTTACTTTCAGAAAAAAAAAAACAACACTTCCAATTAGAATTGTTTGTGCAACCAAAGGGGCAGAAATCAGCTCCTGCTGGCCTCTTTGTTAGAGTCAAAAAAAAACAATGACTCACCCCTTAGAGCAGTGGAGCATGAGTCCAAATTCACCGGCCTATGTAGAGTGTCAGTTAGAAGCTTATTTGCCACATGGTCCTGCCATGTGAGCTGCTCCATCCATAGCCTACCCCTAGCAACACTCAAATGAGCTCCATGCACGTGGCTTCTAACTTTGGTATCTCAGTTATAGGCCTAAAATTAGGTGGGATCAGATCAAACTATGTTTATAAGCAAGTCCTTTGTAATTAGTTAGTTTTGTTCATCTTCCTCATTCCTGTAGTGCTGCTCATAATATTTAACCTTGCCTCTTGTGTCATTTTTGTACATACCTAACACTATCTTGCTCTGGTCTCATTTGTATCTGCACTGACTTCTATAGAGTCCTTTGATTTACCTAGTATAAGCTTGAAGTTGGGTCTCTACTTCAGTAGATAATTTGAACATACTAAAATAAAGGATACAATTCCACTGAATCCCCTTCCAGTTTTCAAAACACATTCAAAAGGTAAGATATGAAACCAGGGTGGCTGCTACTGCCTGACATCTGTCATTACAGTAAAATGATTTTGGCTCAATTTGACTCAATATTCTCCTTCAATCAAAGAAGTCTAGCCTTACCATTCTCACCAGATGTCTTGTCTTTTCCATTTGTAGCTCCAGACCCTTGTCTCTGGGAAAGGGAAGGAAAAAAAGTGGTTAGTACAAACCTGAATGCGCTTGTTGCCTCCTTGGAATTACTAGCAGTTAGTCTGTTTTCTCCTCAATACCTTGGATAGTCATTCTCTCATGCAATGTTGCTTTGAAACCCTACCAGTCAGAAAAGGAACACATAGTACCGTCTGGGTACAGCTGTATAACTATGCTTGCAGCTGCATAAAATGAGTACATTTAGTGATGAGATAAATGTAATCCAAGTCTCCGGCAGTACAAGAGTATGAACTACAGCAGGATAACTCATTCCTGCTCTGCCTCCACTTCCATGGTTCTTCTGACTCAACTTCGGCCAGAAGATTCATCCACAAGTAGAGATGGAACTTCCCACTTCACAGTGCCCAAGGAATAGCCTCTTGGCTTTCCATGAAAAACTGATTTAAGTCACTTTTAGTAAAATGACATGTAGCAAACACCACTGCAGTCCAAACATATAGCTCTGCCATTGTGAATATTTTAGTGTAGTTACACTACTACATGACTTTCCAGCTTAGAAATGGTCACTGTGAAAATTATGCAACATCCCCCAGAGACAGCATCTCACAGGTGGAATTAAGGTACCTTAGCAAACTACTGCAGTAAATCCAGCATAAATTTGCATAAGAAATTCATGCTTCTATTACTGAAACAGATTAAATCATCCATCCTCTGGGGTAGCACATGTATAAAACTAGGAGTATTAAATTCAGTAACAAATCCAGCTGCACTCAGCTATCAGATGTAGCACATCCTCATGCATCAGGAAAGCTAACAGCTGCAATAGCACTGCAAACCAAATGTTTTGTGCCAATATAGGGACAGTCATATTGCTTGTCTTCTGAAAATTCATACAGGCATATTTATCTTCAGGTATTTACTCTAGAAGATCTGATTAAAGCCTTCTCTATTGCTCTAGTGTCTGTCCTTCTCCCACAGTGATTGCATTTTCAATGTATATGAGGCTAATCAAGACAAATACAAAACCTTACTTTAGAAGCCAGAGGAGGAAAGAATTCTTCAAACCCTTCCAGAGAACACAAAAGAGCTACATATGGTCTGTCATGCATCCACATGCCAGTGTTAGAGTTTCTCATCTGCTTACCTGTAGCAGACTTCAGTGCATATCTCTGTTCTACTGCTCTGTTTCATCTCACTCCATGCAATGAGACAGAGCATCCCTAGAGAAAACAACTCTGAGTCTCCTCATAACATGGAAATATATTTATTTCTCCCTAGAGCCCCAAAGCCTAAGACAAGAGAGAAGACTTTGCCTATACCAAAGAATGGGATTCTAAAGGGATAAGCATATTTCACAAAAGCTTAAGTTACCAACATCCAGAAATCAATAAATCCACCCAACCACCGGTTTTGCTGAAGATATTAACCTTCATGCCATTAATTTAAAATTTAGTTAATACTTCCTTAATTCAGTTTCAACCCATATTTGAAACTAGATTTCAGTGTTTATCTGATTCAGTGTTTATCACAGTGTTAATCTACTGGGACCCCCTCCTCCTCCAAAAAATTCAGGATTTTCCCCATCTATAAAATTGTAACTACACTGCTTTTTTGTCCCTGTTTATTTTTAAACAATTTTATCAAATTGTATTATTTCTTCAGTGTTTCAGGCTATGCTACTTAGCCTTTATGAAAGCTTCTCTTTCCTCCCTGGGCTGTACCTGTCAGGTTCAGTCTGCTATTGATGGAATGCTTGAATATGGATCCACACATTTATTTCGTGTCTCTGGATTTCCCCTCAGAGAAAGGGAAAAGTTGTCAAAGAAAATGAATAAAAACTTGGCTTAAGTTAATGAGTGTTTTTCTATTAATGAGGTCAAGGTTTTTCTTTAAGTCTGAAATCAGTCTAAGTATTCTACAGCCATTCCTTTTTTTGGTGATCACTGGACATACACAAAGCCTGAAAGTCTGCCAAACAACCTTTGACAGCCTTTCCTTCAGTTACACACATTTTGATCTATAAGCATTGTGTTGTCTTCCAAATGAGTGCAATGAATTTGAAAGTGAAAATGAGTTGCTCATTAACAAGGCATTGAAGCTTATGAAAAAGCCAAATACAATGTGATGATCCACCTTTTATTTCAACACATTCAGCGGACCTATTTCTTAAAACATTTTCAAGATGCTCGTATTATTAGCAGCTGGAGTTTCTTGCTTCTTTCATCACCTTTCATGATGCTACCCCAGGCTGCAAAACAAAGCTTAGATTTTTAATGCCCTTTGGAGTACAA
Organism: Columba livia; assembly: GCF_036013475.1. NCBI lineage: Eukaryota > Metazoa > Chordata > Aves > Columbiformes > Columbidae > Columba > Columba livia. The sequence continues at coordinate 94,983,539 of NC_088602.1, read as the reverse complement.
GAGAACAAAACATGAGAAGTTACTAAGGGTATTTTCAAGAAGCAATGGATGAAAGCCCTCCAGAAGTTGGTATAACAGATATTGTCCTCACACACAACAGATCAAATTAAAATTGATGAAATACAAGAAAAGCAATATTAATTTCCAAGTTTTGGTTTTAAACAGAAAATCCAAGTTGTCGATGATATTTAAAAAAAGCAATGTAACTTTTTTGTTTCCTACAACTGGCAGCCAGCTTCCTTCATTCAAAAATTGTTTCTAAAATTCCCCAGAATTTTCCAAGACAAGCACTAGGACAGAAGCACTGAATAAACTTTCCACTAGACAATGAAGGAGAAAGAGCCAAAATGAACATGAGTGCAAAACCATAATGACTATACAGTAAAACAGGATAAAGAGTTTTGTTGCTATGTTGTGTAGGAGGAAACAGTTTGGCTGCTCAGAGCTATATTAATTTTTAACTCAGTGGTTTTACAGAACAAAAGCACATCATTGAAAATTTCTCCAAAATCAAAGTCATTCCCAGTTTGTCAGAAGAGGAAGGAAAAAGGACTACTGCCATATGTCCAAAATCCCAGTAAGAAAACAAAAAAGGTTTTCTTGCCTGTTAAATTCTCAGTGCTATACACAGCAGCTAGCTAGTGTAGTATGAAAAACTGTACTAAATTAATCTCCTAGGTGTACAAACTAAGGCCAAAAGTGAATTTGCAGCCCAGAGGACTTTTCAAGAAGAATGTGAAATTACTGCAGCAGCTTTTCTACTCTTTCCTCTAGCCCCTCCTGTACCCCCAAGCATAACTTTTGCTTTTATTCTTACATTCTGTTCTTGTTTTGAAATAGCCTGATCTTCTCATTTAGATGTCCAATTAGCACCTCAGCATTAGGGATTGTAACCAGGTGTTGATTACAGAATCCTTGGGGCCAGAGGGGTTATTTGTTTTTTCAATGAGCCACAGAAAGCCCAATATCAGGGACATGAAACCACCAGAAACTTCTGACAAATGAGCCTTTACAATAATAACAAGATACCCCTGGACATGTTCCTGTGTGACCTCACCTAGAAGTTCCTGCTCCAGCAGGGGGATTGGACTAGATGATCTTTTGAGGTCCCTTCCAATGCCTAACATACTGTCATACTGTGATTATTCTGCCATTTCATCCCAGTGCAGGACGAAGGTATAGCAGGCTGTAACCCAGTAAGGCAGCAGGTGCAGATTTTCAAAAGAATATTCCTTCTACATAAAAAAAAACAAACAAAATGCATCCAAGGATAGAATTCAGAGATCAGAAACAGTGGAAAATTTTTGTGAAGTGAATAGCAGAAAGAGTCAGTGTAGACTTGACTCAGGACAAAAAATAAAGTAATTGAAACATATTAAGTGTTATTAGGATGTTCTGTACTCATTGACTAGAGGAACAGCAGTGAAGTCTATGCATATCCTAAGCTTTTAAGGTTTTTTGCTACCAGGTCTATCCCTCACAAAAGGCATTACATGTGTGTGACAGAAGGAAATACATGTTTGTACAATACAGCACAAAAATGGCTGTGGGTCAGCCTGTTGTGTGCCAAGCAAGCCCTTATTCTGCACTACCATCTGTTCTCTGTAAAAGATTTTATCTGAAAGAGATATAAATTGAATCAAAGCTGTTTTATAAGCACCTCAGTTTTTCATAACCTTCTACTTTAGAGTTCATCTGCTTTAGCCTAAAAATGAAAAAAGTACTGAAAAAAATTACAAATTAAGTTTATAACCTTCCTTCAAATAAAAATGTCACTGCATCACTACAAATATCTGCTTAATGACTTTCCATGTTTTCCAAGTCAGGAAAGCTTACCAGTTAACAGCAGAATGATCAGGAGATATAGCAATTTATACCTGCTGTTCTTCACAACTAAACAGTTCCTGTACTGTTCCTCAAATTAGGGCAACTAAGGTTGACTTTGTCAAGGAACAAGGTAAAAAACAATTCTTACAGAGTTATATTTACTTAGTGTTGGCTGATCTTTGAACATACTGAGAATTTTAGACTACTGAAATATGACTCAGTTGAGGTTCATTTGACTATAGGCACAGGTAGATCTCAAGCATACTTAGTGTATAACCATTACTGCCTGAAAGTTCATAGTACATTTTTTTGGTTTTTCCTAGGTAGATTTTTGAGGACATTACACAAGCATGCACCTGCCTACACACTAAATAATGAATGAGAGAAATCTGGATTAAAAACACGGAACAGAGGACTCTATCAAATGTGGGACCCACATAATTCACATAGCCTCCTTTTCTACATACCTTCTCATCCAGGCATATTATATTCAGCTCCCCTGGTTCTAAAAACCCAGAGTTTTCTATGTTTAACACTAAATATAAAAACGCTATTTTTTGAAAAAGATAAGATGTTAAATTTATAAACAAACAGTGGGTACTGAGGGAGACATCAGCTACTGCTGGTAGATCAATACACTGTGTACATGCTACTTGAAAATAATTATGTGATGAGGTGATATCTTGAGCTGACTGAAATCAAAGAAAATTCTGCAATTACTTTTCTTTCACATTCCAGTGAAGAACACAAGCTGTATGTCAGAAACTAGACAAATATCCAAAATTTAAGTAAGGACAAGAAACAAACAGCTATGACCTGGAATGAATGAGTACAGTTTGTAGAATTTGGGACTTCAATGTGGTTAATTAGGTTAAACTCTTCTTTATTAGAAATTTCTGTTTCACTGTTTGACAAGCTCTCTCTAATGTCATACGAGACTTGAAACTATAGCATTCTGTATTTCACACCTTTAGATGTGAAAAACATTACTCTTAACCACAAGACTATATATGGTAATAAGAACAAAAGACATAACCATATTTAAGATTAAAAGTTAAGATCAGGAAAAATGATGTTGCTGTGACAAAAAGATGTGTTTACTGAAGCTGCCAAGGGCTACCTGGCCTCTAAATTAGGGAACTGGGATTTTAGCGCTATGGTATTTTTTGAATTATAAATCAAAAAGCACCAAGATGAACATATGGGAGAGAAGGTGTACCACTGGAGAGCCATGCACAAATTCTGCCATTTCACTCATTCTCTCCTATTTTAAGTCTTCTCAGAACTGGTCTGCAATACAGACAGATGGTAAATCCCAAACCAATTCTGTGACATACAGGTTCATTCACATCAGTAACAGCTAGTCATCTAAAGAACATCTGCAGACAGAAGTAAAGAATTTCAGAGAAGTTTTAATATGGTTATAAAAATTGCATTAGTAAGCTTTTCTCACTGATCTATTTGTGCATCTTTACCAAGTTCTTCTTTCTTTCCATATTTTTATAGACATGGTTCTGAATATTTATTAAATGAAAGTATCTTTTAAAACCTACACTTAATGTAACTGCTTTGAGTACAGGACACCTAGCCAATACTTTGTTTCAATGCTGGGTAAATCTGACAACATATCTGTTACTTCTGCATCATACATCTTTGTAAGAAATCACATCTAGATTCTGGACACCTGACAGAAAGGAAAAGCTTGTCAACATATACTTCACTACAAAACAGTCCATTCCTGGTTATGACCAATGATAACTTTCATTCCTGATAGAAGTGACTTTCTGGACACTACTGCTTTTCCCTGGCTACTCTCACCCTAAGATGTCAGTTCCTTAAGATATGGCCTCTACTCTCACACTCTGGCACCTTCTCTGCATGCTCTTTTACAAAGGGAGTTTTCCACAGCCAGTTTTCTGGCTGTCATGCATTACCAGGGCAGCATCATATTGCCAGAGCAAGAGTGCCAGAAGCCATCTTTCAATACTGGCTGTCAAAACTAAATCCTTGGCACTGATGATTTCTGTAATTGACTTCATGGGTCAAGCCATGTTCTGCTTGACTAGCTCTCAATTGTCCTTAATTTTACTAAGACTCTCCTATAGCTATTTTAATTAAAGCTCCACAGGTGGGCTAAGATGAACCAACAGCATTCAAACTGCAATGGCTAGAAGTTGGCACAGTGATCAGCACTGGTGTTCTGTGACTTCTGTAGTCACTGAAGGCACATGAGCATGCAAACACATGCATATTGTCATGCAAGAAACCACAGTAAATTTGTCAGAAATTAACAACACGGCCATGGGTAACTACAGATTATTTTCCTTCTAGACACTGTGGACCAGTGCTTGGCTCTTGCTGTTGCAATGATTTGGGCAAGATACAATCTTTGTAATTTCCTTTCATCTTTCTATAAAGGACAAAACCTGGACCTCAGCATTCATATCCTCACATCTTTGACAGTCATTTACACTGGTGCAAATTAAGTCTCAAATATTACTTTCAAATACAGAAAGAAAGCACTATATTCAAGGTATACCTGTCCATACAAGCTGCAACCTGTGCGAAGAGCAGACAATTTACCAGGTTGACTGCTGATATACTGATTGCTGCATTTCTCCAGGAAGGAAGGCACGTAGGTTTAGGTACTGTTTACTCAGGGTGAACCCACAACTCCTATGATAGAGCACATGGAGGCATGCTGGTGGAAAGCCCCAGCCCTCATGTCGACCCACTGGACAGCCAGGCACAGAAAAAGCAATGAGAACTGAAGGAGTAACCTTGAAGCTGGGACTTCTCAGAGTAGTTGAAAGATAGGGTTACAGTCTCTGAATCTGGGTGATTTTGTTTGCAGGGTGGTGATTATCCCTGTAAAACATGCATTTTATTAATGTTTATGCAAAAATGCATACTCCACCCAATGGGCAGAGTGCCTTAATCACAGGGGTGTTGGAAGAGTTAGGACATTTGCCTCAGTTTCAAGAGGCTTGATTTGTTCACTTTTGTCCAAACAGAGCTTTTGGTTTGAGATGTGTCCTCAGAACAGGTACTTTGCATTTACACAGAGAGCTTCAGCACCCAGAACACTTTCAGGTTAAAGAGCCACCTGATGAAAACGGGTAGAGAAAAATCACTGTCTGGGATACAGGAACTCAATACTGTTTTTTTAAATATTCTAATATCAGCAACAACCTTCCACTGTGCCTCACTTTTTGCCAATGCCAGTCTCTAGTTTGTAAATCAGCACAGTAAAAACCTGCTGATTTTGTATTTTAATTCAATATAGTGTTCTAAACAGAATATTTACACCAACACCAAACATAATAAACATAATTAGCACAAACAGTAGCTTCCTTAATATTTAGGTTATTAGCATATTTGGAATTAAAACATTATTAAGCTGATATTTCTCCAAAGACATTGTAATCACAATTTTTTTTCCAAGGCATGGATTAACAGAATCTTTGAAGTTAATTTTGAAAGCAGCTGCAAGAATGTATTTCCCAAATCCTGTTAATTACCATGCCAACCATGAGAAGTAATCCCTCTTTCTTTCCCCAGGAAATAGAGGATTTGATCCTGCAAGGCTTATTTACAGGGATAGCCCATATGTGGACAAATAGTTGCCTTCAATTCACCAGAATTACTCACATGAGTAGGAAACTCAGTGCTGTATTGTGGAATTTCTCTAAACTGCATGTTGGTTTATGTTTTGTTTAGCAAAGAGCAAAAATGGTAAAAATGCAAAGAGCAAAAATGGTAAAAATGAACTACAGAATATGCCTTCTCACACCACTTGCCTAAAAATTACCTCAGCTCTGATTTGCACATGGGTGATACAGCCCATGTCCTAATTACACTGGAAACTGATAAGAAACATCAAGGTGACCCATGAGGAATATTTCAATTACATAAAAATTGATTAAGCTAGATGTTATAAATGAAAAATGACTGAGCTTAAGGTGGTCTTTTTTTCTCCTATTATTTCTTATCTGTTGGTAGCACCAGACCTGGCACTACAGTGCCAGAAAGGGCATTTTGGGCAGGAAACCTGCCTTAAGAGCTCCCACTTCCCAGTCTAGCCCAATCTAGCCACACCTTCCCATCACCAAGGCATCATTTGTTTGGATATAATTGTTTGCAAGGTCACACAGAAAATAGGAGCACTAAAATTATTAAAGTTAAAAATAAATCAGAAGTGTTGAAAACAATCATTTAAATGATCCTGCTAAAAAAATACATAGTTTAATTGTTTCTGTTGATCATTTCAGTAATGTACTTGGCATCTCTGATCCACAAACAGTTGTACCAGGGCAACAGAATAGGCAGAGTACCCTGGGGAGAAGGTACTGCAACTAGTTCTGGGAACTGGAAATCTGAGCAAGTCAGTGCCTCAAACCACAAAATATAGCATGCTGTTATCACCCTCTGAGCTTGCATTACCTTCTAGCAATCTTTATTCCGCAACAGAGCAAATCATGGAGCAACACAGGTACATCTGTGCAGCCTAAATTAAAAGCCTTAGCCACCTGCACAGGCAAAACAGACAGTTGATGGCAACTGACTGTGGCATATGATTAGGAGCAAATCAGAACATTTGGGATCTGGGAACAGCATTTGGATTCAGATGGTCTATTGGGTATCCTTTAATATTAGCATACCCAGATAGGAAGAGCACCCTAAGCAAATTAATGGGTCAGGTCCTTGCTGAGCCACAATATAATGGATTATGGATGGTGTTTTTGCAACAAATATTTACTTTATATTTGATTTTTCCAAACCCTTCTGAAGTTCAGGGTAATTTAATTTGCTGAGCTACAAACTCAGCTGTAATTGAGTTAGAAGCTGTCTTCAAGGGACAGCTTGGGTTATTAATGGCAAAAGTCTGCACTGACAAATTGCTTCATATCTGATCATATTGGTTATTATTAAAACAGGCTGCTTCTTCCCAGACTGAAAAATTCTGGCTTATTTCTTTACTTCCAGTTGTACAATTAAAAAATATTGTTCTCACTTATTCCTATTTCCTATATATTCAGAGGTAAACAGATGTTATTACAGTCTTAGACTGCACTAACTACTGGGCAGCCAGGTTTTAAAAGGTATTAATTATGGCAGTTTCAAGCTGCCATGCAAAGGAACTTTCTGCTTTTACCCTAGGGCAAAGTCTTCTGATTTTCAAGACAACAGCAAGGATGTTTATGCATCACTAACTCTACTCCTCAAACCCCCAGGCAGGCAGTCTGGTCACTGAGAGCAACTCCAAGCAGCCCCAGAGCCATCCACAGTTATGACGGTAACTTTAGGGCTGCTCCAGTAGCAGGGGAATCACTGGACTGAGAAAATTCTGCAGCCTTGGCAATGCACCCTGCCCAGGGGCTGCATAGAGAGATGACGCAAACCTGTTATCTCTGGCTCTATGCCATAAGGAGACTCATGCGAGGGGAACCCTGAATTGGCTGCTGAAGCTGCCTCAAAACAGGGCCTCACCTGACAGAGAATTTGTCCCACATTATTCAAACCTGTATCAGTACTGACCTGCTGAGATTTGCAGGAGCTGCTTTGTTCAATGCATGATGCAGTTCAGTGCAAAGCTGTCTTGGCACTATGAGTCTAAGCAGCTAAGCAACTGGAAACAACCCAGCCATACTAAAAAGGAAAACACAGGGTGATGCACAAGGTCACCTTGATTGCCAGGAATCAGAGACAGCAATCAAATATACACACAGCAAGCAGAACAAAAGCCAGGTCACTAGCTCTGTCCAAGAGCTGGCCAAAATTAGGGATTTCTGTAAGTCAGAAGCTCCCAGGACCCTGCAGTGGCTCAGTGAAATTGATGCTGCTGTCGGCTTCATTGTTACTAGCAGCAGAGAAAATAAAGCAACTTGCACTGAGCAGCTGCAGGTAGTTCCCTGGTCCCAGGACAGACCCAGCAGATTACTTGCCCTAAGACTAAATGTTCTACAGTTCCTGCAGTGCTCTAACCATGGAATAAATCCAGGGGATATGTGGTCAGGCAGATTCAGCAAGCCACTCTCCCTCCACTGAACACTATTTTCCAATTCAAGCTCAATAAAAACCTGCACTTTCTCCACTCCAAGTAGTCAGTCATTACTTCTGCCTTCAGGTTCCCACTATGTATCAGGCTCTATCCTGCACTTTGTGCCTTGTATATGAAGTGAAAGAAAAATGTTACCCAACCAGGCATTTTCACCTTTTGCACACATGAACACAGCAAGCTATCATGCAATGCCATTAAAAAGGACCCTAATGAGCTGCTCCAGAAAAAAGTAATGCATTTTGTTAATATTCTAGTGTATCCATCCTGTGACTACTCAGAAAATAGGTTCCTTAGAAGTTACCTGCAGAAGCAGGTAAAACCATTCACTTAGATCCAGCTGTGTGCTGCCTGACACACTGCAGCCAAAAACATCTATTAAAGGGTTACACCACATGACCTCAGAAGATATTGCTAGAATTCAGATAATTTGCACCTTTTGTTGTTTGCACCATTAATTCTAGATCCTTTGCTACCAGTGTTTCTGCAAGTGCAGGTCCATCCTGTAAGTCCAGTTCCAGTATTGAAATGTACCAGGCTTCTAGTCCAAGCAAGGAACAGAAGGCAGTGCTCAGAACAAGAGCCCTGTGAAACAACAAGTTCTCCTGTAGCCTTACTTGAGAGGTTCATTCAACTTTGTTTGGATGTTAGTGCTATCCAATAGCTTGTAAAATATGCTGAAGGAAAGATGTGACAGCTAGACAAGTCTGACTAGCAAATTAAAATTGGCATGAAGTTGGCCTGCCTTAGGCATTTGGCTGCCCTGCTTAAACTTCAGCACATGTGTGCTGGCACATGCATTTTAAAGTGTGCCAAGCCAACAATGTGTTTGCTCTCTTTTCCAGTGGTGAGCATATATCTGTCAGATCTGAGTGGAGTATTGATATGTATGAAGCAACTATGAAGCTATGTCTTCTTTTTCTACCATGTCACCTGCAGAAAGATGCCTGCCTAGCCATCCCCACTTGCCTAGTGTGCTCTTCCTCCTCATCCTTCCTAGGAAGTTAAGGATTCTAATTTGCAACAGTTTCTACCTTTTGTCTCCCTTTACATCACATTTTACTAATGCATGTTTGAAATTCAAGGAACCAGATCTCAGCATTATTCAGGTTTCCTTCCAAGACACAACATAGTATCTCAAATCTGAACAAAAGGTATTCTTCACAGTATTTCAATTGGTGTTAAAATTATGTGCATAAAAGAGTAAATATCCAGAGTATTCAGTATTTTAAAACAAAAATAATTTCATCTGGGGGGATTTGAAAGAGAAGCATATTTTCAACAAGAGAGTGAGACAGCAAGCATCCTATTACATGAAACATTCAAGCTAGAGAATGAAATGTCCTAGAATTCAAATGGAAGACATACTTGTGATTTTTGAGAATTATTTTTCTGTCTCTTTACCACTTCTCTACTGCCTCACCCAGTGCTGGACTTCAGTCTTTTCACATGTGTTTTCACATTTAGCTGGGCATTACATTCTGGTTCATCTCAGGCAGGCTTCTCTCCTCCACCAGATTGTGTTGCATCTGATGATGTCTGCACTCTGCTTGTTTGCTCTTTTTTAGAGAGAAGTTCATTGCGGATATCCAAAGCTCAGTTTCCTCTTCCCATAGTAGAAAAGGGCACTCTTTCATCCATTCAACTAAACTTCTCCCTGCTGCCCACTGGGGGCTTTTCTGAAACACACACAGCTTCTTAGAAGAGACAAAGGTACAGCAGTGTGTGTGTGTAATGGCACCCATCAGGGAAGGATCAGTTGAATGGCTGCATCAGAAACACCAATTAGCCACCAAAGCCAAAATTATTGTGGGAAAGTGCTATGATACTTACAAAAACATCCTCACATATCACTGGTCTTCCTTCATACACTGAGTGTCAATAGGAATAGGTCCAATATTACTAAAATCCTCAAGAAATCAAAGATGTCCTCAGATCTATTAATTTTTGCCTCATCTGCACACTTGCCCCAATTTAGGGGTTAAATTTCAAGGATAAGGTTATCAAGATCATGATCACATCTTCTCCTATGGTCAGAATGCTTTCAACTACTATTCCAATGTCTGGTAATCGATCTGCTGTTAGATTCATAGAGAATAAGTCACCAACAAGGCAGATGAACAGCCAGGTGTCCAAACCAGTGGTACCTGCTGGATAGTAAGGCTTATTTTGTAGGTCACAGAGGACACATGGAGATGGCAAAACATGCCCATGCATTAGCAATGGTACTGTCTGCTTTCCAGCACTCTACCCAGTGATTTTTTTTGAAGCTTTGAAGATCCCCAATTTCCTTGAAAGCTGTCCTCCACCCCCTACAAAACTAATGCACTTCCCGTGAAAAACTGCTTCACATGCAGTCCTAACTAGTTCCTAGTGGAGATGCTGACTTCACAGGACTGTTCCAGCTGTCTCACTGATTCACTCAAGAAAAGCCTGCTAACTCTTGTCAAGATTAACAAGCTTTAGCATAACATGGAATTGTCCTTTTTCCAGGAACAGCCCCAGTCAGTGCTAGCTTGGGCATTTCTGAACTGTGCTCCATCATTCACAGAAAAGATGCACCTAAAACCCCTCCAAATATCTCCACACCAGTGTGTACAACTAGCCAGGATCACTATGAGCCTCCCCTCTTCACCCTCACTTTTAGGAAACTCATGTTGCACTGCTAGCTAGCACAAGCTTTCTGTGCTCAAGAGCACAGCAGTACGTGCCCCTTCCAAGTTTAAGCTATTATAACCTGAATATTTGGTTCAGGTTTCTCTAGTTCTACTACTGCAGCTTCCTAGTCCTGCTGGCACTATCCAGCAGCCACTATCCACAGCACCATTAGAGTCAAACCTGCCAGCCAAAAAACAGCAAATAGTGCTGGTGATAGAACAGCTCAGACCTTTCTTTCAGGCATTTTGACAATAAGACTGTGTTAAAAACACTATATTGCTTCGTTAGAGCCCTGTCTCTCCACACCTTAGAAAATCTGAAGCCCTTACATCCACTACCACTACCCTTCTCATACACTTGCTGTCTCAGTCCAGGAATCTTTACAGTCTCCAGAGACAGGCAGAAGGGCACCCCTTTTTACATTTTTCCCCCCCCCTTTTCCCCCCTTCCCCCCCCTTACTTTCAGTTTTAATAGAGGAGATCTCAAATATTCTGTCTACAGTTACACTGCTCACAGTATCAGCTGCACCACTAGTTCACATCACATTTCACACACTATGTACTAAAGTGATAATGTAAGAACATTCAGTGTTTGTAAAGTACTTTTTCATTTAAGAGAAAAGACAGTTCAACTGTAACTAATATTCAAGGCATGTAGGCAGATAATTTTCATTTATTTTCTGACTAAAATTGTGCTTCTTCCTCCAATTTTCATGTTAGTGCCTAAATAAGGCTATATCCCACCTGGAAGGAATTAATCACATGAGACAGCACCAGCCAAAGACCTGGCCTATGTGACACTTGCAAGCTTACCTATACAGAGGGTAGCCTGGTCTCAGAGGAAGCAGACATGGAGAGTAGGGATAGATTATTACTTCAAATCCTGTCATTCAAAATAAATTTCACAACTGCAACTCTTCTGCAGTTGCTTGATCTGAGCTTATCCCATGAAGACTGCCATTCATTTTCCTACTAAGATAGCCTATACAATTTGTCTCTTCCATCTCTTTCCATAAGATAAATACTAATTTTTCTTAATTTAAAGTAGAAGAAGGAGAAAAAGGATTTACAAGTTATGACTTGACCTCATTTCTCCTTATCTACCCTATCATCATTTATTTAGAAACCCAATGTCCAAAGAACTGAAGAAAGAAACAGAATACATTCTCCTCTAAGAAAAGGTACATTTTTCATCTGCATTAGAGGATCCTATGCCTTGCATAGAAGAAAGTATTACACAGCTCAGTGAGTTTAAGGCTCTTTTGCAACTGACAGGATGAAGAAAGGCATAGTTTTCTTCTGATGCACGCAAACCTCTTCTCCCAGTCCTCCTCAGCCAAGAAGTGGGTGTCTCATGATTTACATACCCAGTGTCTAGCCATTCTGTTACAAGTTAGTTACAGATAAGAGAGAAAAAATGTAAACACTGACATTTTCCTAGTCATTCCCAAAAAAAAAAAACCACCACAAAACAAACACCCCAAACAGCAGCAGCACACAAGATAGACAAGAGCAAATAGTGGCCTGGAAATCAAATATTTCATTTAAGTCAATAGACAAGCACCCAACAACCTGCAATGAAAAGACCACCACTGTTCCTGTTTAAGTTAACTGCTACTATACACCATATTTCATCATGAGCATGATCTAGTTACATAGAAATTGCTGGAAGATGACTCTTATAACCTTGCTGATGCATTAGAAATTTAGGGATACTGGACTAGAAACTAATACGCCTCTGCAACCTGAAATGATATTCTGTTATCAAGTACTGCAGCATAAAGGTTGGAGTTTTACTGTTTTACAAATGCAGCTTTTGCTTTAAGTTACTCTTTTACAGGGAAACAGTACCTGAAGCACATTATTAAATTTAACTGCCCTTTATTGAAGTGTTATGTTGTTTGAATTTGTTGGCATTCAACACATTCCAAGAAAACCAGCATACTTCTTTCTAAACAGGATGTCTGACAGTTTCACCAAATTAAGATCAATTTCCAACATGACTTCTGAGTGCTATTTTAAAAGATGCTTGATCCCACTGAAACCACACTGATGGAAGGAGTAGGCAAAGTGACAGATCTAAAACTTATTGTTCTCCCTTCTTCCGCCTCTTTCAAGAAGCAATTTACCACTCAGCTAATAAATAGATGTGAGTTAAAATTAAAAGCTGATGTTCATGTGCCTTCTCAGTCCCACCCCCGTCCTATAATAGCTGCAGAATTTCCTCCTCCACCCTGCCATGTTCTTGCTGCACTTTTTAGATCTATACAGTTTTGTACCCATTCTGGGTATAACCTCAGTGAGGCCAATAGTTAACGCTGGGAGTATCACAGTATGTTTGGGATTGGAAGGGACCTCAAAAGATCATCTAGTTCAATCTCCCTGCCGGAGCAGGAACACTTAGGTGAGGTTGCACAGGAACATGTCCAGGCAGGTTTTGAATGTCTCCAGAGAAGGAGACTCCACAACCTCCCTGGGCAGCCTGTTCCAGCGCTCTGTCACCCTTACAGAGAAGAAGTTCTCAAATTTAAGTGGAACCTGTTGTGTTCCAGCTTGATCCCATTACCCCTTGTCCTACCATTGTCATGGCAGCATCTGAAAAACACCCCCAGAAGGGCTCCCCTAAGACAACTGTCTGGCTTAGACAACCCTCAGGACTGTAAGCATGACACAAGAGAACAAAACCTCCCTTAAAAATAGCACATTCCCCCCCTTCAAACACCAGCTCTTTGATTTAATGTTATCAGGATTATTGGTGTACAATCCTCACTTCAATATATAAATACATCTGGTTCTAAGACTCCAAATACCATTTCAGTGGAACAGATTCAACTGAACTCAGAGAGCAACACACAAAAGAATTCCAGTTTTCCCATATAACTACCTGAAGCAGCTACAGTATAAGGCAGAAACTTTCACATATGCCTAACATGTCACACTTGATCATGTCAATCTCTAACAGCCTCCTGGTGACCACCCCTGTCCAGAGTGATAGAGATGTTCCAGGTTCTCCCTCAGCCTGGAGGGAAGCAGACACCCTCTGTTCCTCTGCCAGCTTACAGGCATGCCCTAACCACCAGGCCATGTGTTATCACCAGTTTTGAAAACAGTAACAGCAGAGTCTGCCTTGGTGGTTAGTGTTTCACACACATCCCAATGACTGGTGAATCTCAAATTTCAGAAAAAGTGGTCTTTTAGCCCAGTGTTAGGCCATATCACCTTTCCATCTTTGCTGCCTTGGCTGCCCCAGTACCTCCTACTGAACGTGATCTGAGCTCCAAAACAGAGATTCAGTACTCCAGGCTGCAGAGGAGAGCTGTCTGCAGCTCACCCCCCATCAATGTCCTGCACATCCCTATTACAGGTAACACAAGCCCCCTTCCTGATCTTTTTGAAGATAGACACTACAGAACAGTTGCTACAGGATTCAAAAAGCTCAGAAGTACCATAAGGCAAAGGGAAATAGCCTGCTGTAGCTCAAGGAAGAAGAAAAGATCTGGGGGTCTTTGTATTCAAAGCCACACACACAAAAAAACACACACAACACACATTGGAGCAGATACCAAGTCCCTAGCTCTTAGCCACCCCAACTAAGACACCTAAGCACCCTACAGAGTCAAAGCCTTAACAGCTCTTTCCATCTGCCTTATGAATTTTTGTGTGCCTAGTTGCCTGAAGCCTGTTTCAAAAAGAAATCTAGAATACTCTTGCTACTGCCTGGTAGCTTGACTGCACCTCAAATACATACAGCTGCTGGCTCAAACCCTGCCTTAGGTGGTACGCATCAGCACCTTGACAATCAGTACAGCACTTCACTCACATTGCATAAGGCTCTTAAAATGCAAGTTCTTCCCTTAAGTCACAGGTACCTCAGGCATGTGGGCTGATTAGGCAGTTTTCCTGAATGGTTTTCCCAAAGTTAGACACCTAAATAGCACATTACAGCTGAACTCCTCCCCTACCACAGCAATACCTCTAACCCTTTAACATCAAACAGAAATAAATGCATCTGACAAGGCAACCCCTGCTAATGCTGTTTTAAACTCCAACTCCTTACACAGGCACTTCATCCCTGAGCCACTGGAACAGCATCCAGGCCTGTAACACCCTAATGTTTAAGTGTGCACCTTCCCAAATCCAGACCTTATTCCTTATGACAGCCAAAATCATTCAACACAGGAGGCAAGAGTGGCAGTGACTGTTGTAAAAACGTTTGTATGATGAATGCTTCTTATGAACCTTTGTACCAGAGGAATACTGTCACCATGACCAGACATCATCTGCAACATGTGAGACAACAGATAAGACGACAGGATTCCCTGTGGTGAATCACATTTATGCCAGCTGCAAGTCTAGAGGCTCACTGGTAAAACTTCTGGCTGTGAATAGAGATTTGGCATTAGCCTATGAGCTCATTACACAGGATTACTTCCTCCAGTTCATCCTACGTGACCAAAGATCTTTAACAAAAGAGCTGTATCTCATGGGTGCTCACTGACAGCAGCTGTCAGCATGGTTCATCTCTATAAACTCATTAAAAAGAAAGAAAAACACCTACAGACCTAAACAACAGGCTCCTTGGTTATCTGAGGACAGACTTTCAAAGCTACTTCAACATCTAAAAATGCATTTCAGTATACAGTAATGTTCCTGAGAAGCTCCCGATACAGCTAAGTGATCTGTCTGCCTCTAAAACCAAGTAGCAAGAAGCATTAACCATGTTTTGCAATGATACAAGGTAAACTCTTACACCTCAAGTTCCCTGTAACTAGTTACAGGGCCAGACCTTTGCCCAGCAGACAGAGCATCTTAAACACATTTTCAGACAAATATTGCAGAGGAAGCATCGTAGGCTATTTTCTGTAGAAAAGTTCTTTATCCTTCCTGAAAAATAAGTTAGCTGCTAGAAAACAGAAAAAAACTCCAGTTAATGGATGCTTCCTGTTCAGCTTTCCGCACCAGGAGACTGATAATCACTGCCCATATAGCAGGGAATAAGTTAATTTTGCTTGAAGTGGTAAAATAAGAATCCATGTAAAGTCTCAGTAAATATATTGAAGGATATGAAAGCTCTTTTCAGAGATTCCTGCAACCACATAGGCTCCACCCAAATCCTGACAATTGTTAAAATAAAGTAAAAAACCTTCACACCCTCCTAACACCATTCTATAAATAATCTTTTGATGGATAATCTTTTGATGGCTCTCGATGAGCCTCTCTCAGTCACCCTGTCCTCAGATTTTCTGGTAGATTAACACAAAGAAAAATATTTTTCATTTACACCATGAAAAGTGAAATCCACCAAGACTCCATCCCAATCCAAATACAAACAGATGTTTGAAGAGCTTGCATTCTGTTATATTTTTTGATTCATTCTTTAACAAGAGTCTTTTGCAGTGAGGTGGATTGGGGTGGTCCAGTTGCTTTCATCTGCCTTTCGGAAAAAGAATAATCTATTGATAAATAGCTGACAGGCAAGTAACAGCAAGGAAGCTTTTCTGCATTAGAGCTCTGAGTGATAAACTCTCCAACGCTGTCAGTTGAATGTCAATAGTGCTGAAGACATTGAGAGCAGCACTAAGTGTCACACATACAGGGCTCAGTGCTGCACCAGTGAAAGAGACAATTTCCAGCTCTGAGGATTTGCTAGAAATAATGTTCTGTGAAAGCACAAGGAAATGTGTTATGAATAGAGAACCCATCTGCTGGTGTGCGGGATGATATCCATGTTTATCAGGACTTTTAAAATCCAAAAGTCTGCAACCTAACTATGAAGGGCTAATTTACTGTGCAAATATAACCCAGCACAGGGCTATAAAGAGAGAGTGCCTTGTAGAGTTACAGTTAAGTACAACAGTATCACTCAATTGTCCCTCCTCACCAGAAGATTTTTCCTAAATTGCTATGTTTAAGAATTAGAATATAGTTGTGGCATCTCACAGAACACTTCAGCTAGCCTGGGTGGCACAGGGACAGTGTCTGCAAAAAAAAAAAACAACCCACACTGCATAAACTCTGTCCAGTTGATACAAATACAGGCAGCAACCAAGGAAAAGTCAGGAAGAGTTTGGTGCATTACACCTGGACTGCCTGGTCTCCATAAACAGCAGAAAAGCACCATGAGGATTTCCTCTGCTTTCCCCATTTAGCCTGATCTGCAAACCAGGATGTAAGCTTCTCCTCATAAATACCTGAGCCAGAGACCTTGCTACTACATTACTCTGTCCTACGTTTACACCTCATCCATCTAAAGGTACAGCAGAGTAAGACCTGTGCAAAAACTAGTAAAATATCACTTGATGTCACTCTTAATTTTGCTGCTAAGAAAAAAATGCACATTTGTTAATGAAGCAGCAGGTCTTTTCTAACAGGAAACAGCCTCCAAAACAGATGCTGGGTAAGGCATAGTTATCAGGTATCTCTACTGCTTCCCAAAGAAACAGTTCCACTAGAGAACACCAGCTAAACCTGCACAACACTTGACTGACTATGTGGCCAAGTACTCACCCTGCCTGGTGACACTTCTCATAACAAAAACACTAGATTGCTCCAGAGAACTTTTCCACCACAAAACACCACAACTGAGAATTTTCAGCTTATTTATTTATAAGGGTACAAGTGATCTTTACATGTTTGGCACTGTTTACATTTTTTTCTTTAATTGCAATCCTTCCTAGGACACTATTTATAAAGTTCACATCAGCATCCAGCTACAAACAGGGCAATTTTTTCCATGAGCTCCAGCAGATAACTTTCATGCAACTTACTAAATCTGCATACGAAAGCATTAAATACATCTTTAAATTATTAGAGTTTTAAATGAATGACTCACCACTGGTGCACATGGTACTTCAAAGGGTAAAATACTGCCTTGAAGGCACACACACACCTATAGAGATCTCTTGATCAGAAGGCAGGGTTTAACAGAAGCTGCCTATTCCAGACTCACCACCCAGCAAAAAGACACCTCTCGGGTCCATCGGCTCTGCTGGGAGGAACAGCAGAGCCCCACCGCTTTCCCGCCAGGAAAGCACCCAGCCCACTCCAGCTGCTCATCAGAAGGTGACGGTTACGTCCAACGCCAAGTGCTGCCCCACGCCCCAGCCGCTTTACGAGGGGCTGCAGCGGCTCCCGCCCCGCCAAAGCCCCCGCTGGCGCTCCCCGGGAAGCCGCCTCATCCCACCGGCCGCTCACCTCGCTCATGTCGCGCGGCAGCCCGGCTCGCGACAGCCCAGCTCTCAGCAGCCCCGCCCGGCACAACGCTCCTGCCGCCCCGCGCCGCCCGTTAAGAAGCGGCGCCCCGCGCCCAGCCCGGCCCGCGCCAGCCAATGAGCACCGCGCCCTCGCCGAGCCCCCAGGCTCCCGTCATCCAAGAGGGCGCGGCGCCCCCTGGCGGCGGCGGCGACAGCGGTTTCCCCGGGCCCCCGAGGGTCCTCGTTCCCCACACCCGGGAACCAGCCTCCGCGAGTACTGGGACTGCTGCTTCTCTTTAGTGACAGAACCCGAGGGAATGTCAGGAAGATGTGCCAGGGAAGGTTCAGGTTGGACATGAGGAAAAGGTTCTTCCCCCAGAGGGTGGTGGAGCACTGGAACAGGCTCCCCAGGGAGGTGTCACAGCCCCAAGCCTGACAGTGTTCAAGAAGAGACTGGACAACACCCTCAGACACATGGTGTGAACTGTGGGGTTTCCATATGCAGGGACAGGAGTTGGACTTGATGAGCCTTGTGGGTCCCTTCCAACTCAGGACATTCTATGACTCTACGAAGCACGCGGCGGAAGCAGCGCTCCCCTCCTCCGGGAGACCGCAGTTCTCCTAAGAGGAAAGGGACTAGTCAGCAAGGGAGGCAACGACTTCTGCTCGGGAGCCGGGGATGGAGCCCACCACCCAGTTTCGGGGTGGCCAGAAAATGCACATTAATGAGTACAGATCGGATAAAATAGCCAAAGTTTCACAGCTCTCCCCACCACCTGGCTTTGTTCTTTGTTACTGAGGCGCTCAGCAAGTCATAACGTGAGGCTCGCTGCCATTTCTGTTGAAATACATAGCATTTCTCCAACTTTCAGCTTTCACAGATATATGGAAAAGACTCCTTTTGGTAATTGTTCTGAACAAATTATTAAAATAAAACTTTGGAAAGTGTGCTGTTATACTCCAGCATCCATCTTTTGATGGAGCACAATTACTATATTTGGCAATGCACATTCAGATGCTCTGACTCATGTATCTATGAAGAAATATAGGTTCAATTTGCTCTGGGAATGCACTTAACTCCCTCAATTTTTTTCTCAAATCAATGAAAAAGTTAACGCATTATTTTGGAGAGCCTGAGAAGCTTGCCTTTCCACTTCCTGGGACTACCTTGCAGCAACCTCTTCTCTTCATCAAAATTTGTGTCCAGATATAGTCATAATAAAGAGAGTGAAATAAATTTTGTGAGACTTTTCTGGAAAACGCCCTCCCCCTTTGAACTGCAGAGAAACCGACACTGCAGCTTCACCTTTCTATACCACCCATCATCAGATGCTCAGTGATGGAGGGGCACATGGAGCCATTCCGTTGCAGTCACCACTGCTGCAGCTTTCAGCCTGCTCCTGCCTGAATGCCAGCCTGTCCCTTGCCTGACCAAGCACTCCTCCCAGCACTCTTCTCACAGCAAGGGTGAGCTGGGGTCCTCCACCTGAGGTGGGAAGAATATAGGGATGCTGCCCGGGTGTTTAGGGATGGGATCAGGAAAGCTAAGGCACAGTTGGAACTGCATTAGGCAAGGAATGGGAAGAGTAATAAGAAGGGATTCCACAGGTACACTGGCCAGAAAAGGATGATTAAAGAAAATATACCCTCCTGGTAAATAAAATAGAAGATCTGGTGACAACTGATATGAAGAAAACTGAGGTACTGAGCTAACAAGAGCTATGACTGTCATCTATCTGGACTTCTATAAGGCACTTGGCACGGTCCCCCACAGCATTCTTACTGCTAAATCAGAGAAACACGGCTCTGAAGGATGGACAGTCAAATGTATAAGGAATTGGTTGGATGACTGCACCCAAAGTGTTACAGTCAATGGTTTAATGTCAAGATGGAAACCAGTAATGAGTAGTGTCCCATGAGAATCTGTACTGGGACCAATGCTGTTTAATATCTTCATTAACAACATAGTGGGATTGATGGCACTCTCAGCAATTTTGCAGATGACACCAAGCTGAGCAGTGCAGTTGATTTGCTTGAGAGAAGGGCTGCCATCCAGGGGAACCTCGACAGACTTGAGGAGTGGGCATATGTGACCCTCATGAATTCCAATAAGGCTAAGTGCGAGGTCCTGCACCAGTGCCAGGGCAACACCGGTGTCAATACAGATTGGAGGATGCAGAGATTGAGACCAGCCTTGTGGAGGACTTGGAGATACCAATGGATGAGAAGCTGGACATGATCTGACTCACAGCTCAGAAAGACAACCATATCCAAGGCTGCATCAAAAGAAGTGTGGTCAGTAGGTCAAGGGAGGTGATCCTCCTGCTCTACTCTGCTCTTATGAGACCCCATCTGCAGTACTACCTCCAGCTCTGGGGTCCCAGCACAATAAAGGTATAGACCTATTGAAGCAAGGGCCATGAAAATGGTCAGGTGAATGGCACACCTTTCCTGTGAGGAAAAGCTGAGACAGTTGGGGTTGTTCATCCTGGAGAAGAGAAGGCCCTGGGGAGACCCTATTGCAGCCTTTCAGTATGTGGAATGGGCCTATAAGAAAGATGTGGGGAGACTTTTTACCAGGGCCTGCATAGGGCTATGGATGTGGAGTATGAGGGAGAAGGGGTAGAAAGGTGGAGGGGGACACAAGTTGGGGCAGGGGTTGATATCTGGAAGGTGGAAGATACATGGTTTGACTCCTTTTTCCTTCAGGGTGTTAGAGAAGTGGAGGAAGCTGAGGACATGAGCTGAAAATGGGCACTGGAGACCTCAGCCAGAGAAGGACGTGAATTGTCTCTGAAGAAGAATGAAGAGTTCTGCCTTTATATTATGATTGGGCTCCCAACTTGGCAAGACATGACCTGCCTACCTTTGTGAATCCATTCATATCAATTTACTTGGACTAATAAACATGCTATTATATCAACTCAGAAGCTTGTTGCCCGGACTTCTGGACAGGAAGAAAATGCTAAATCACAATTTATCCTTGTTCTGGAGAAATTTGCTGGCTCATGACAAGGTAAGAGCCAATGCAATTTTCAGTCACTGATGTGGTTACTAGTCTAAGTTGGTTACTGGGACTGTCATGGTCTTGATTTTCAGTGAGGATACCTGGGATCCCAGTCTTGCAGGAAAGTAGAGGGGTGGGCAGCATTATGTGAATCCATGCAGCATTCATCCAGCAGCAGGACAAGGACTTCCTTTTGCCCCATTAAACACAGTGGCATATTTGCAGTTTGTGACATTATTCAACTAGTATTTGATCGTCTTTAAGCTGAGCTAGTGCCATGTTTGCAAATATGCATAGTTTCATTAAAAAAAAAAACAGTTTGTTCACAGCACAAGGCGGTTGGAGAAGAATCATCTCACCAAATGAATGAATATATGATTGATTTTTAGGTACAGATTAAGTATGAATCCTGCCATTCACAACTGGGGATCACAATGCTGCAGGGACTTTACTTTTCATGAATTCGAAGCCTGAACAGAGCTTCCTTTTTTACTTTTTGTTTTGTTTTTTTTTTTTTCCCTGGGTTTCTCCAGGTTACTAGTGAAGAGAAAAGAGGGGAAAGACCCCACTTAAAATATTGTCTTTGGCTGTCTTTTATTATGGCAATATTTCCAGGACCTCTACCAGCATCTGGCATTTTTGATCTCTTGTTGTGAGTGGACCAAGTGGGCAATAAGCATCATAAGAGTTCAGTGCATGAGTAGCAATTTGTTCTGCAGCTTTGGGAGTATCAATACGTTGTAAGGACCCAAAGTAAATATGCTGAAGTGCAGCCCCTGAAGAAGCTTTTGTATTATGTGACATTTTCCATTGAAAAGTAGTTGTGGGTATATTGCACTAGTATTCGTGTCCTGAACAGGAGTGCTGTGTACAACATATGCAGGCACGTCGCAAGAAGAGCCAGAGGCCACAAATGCATTGCAAAGAGCAAGTTTTATTTTAGTTACCTCTCTGCTGGGGGATCTCTGAAGTAGCACGTAAGCTTCCAGGCAGAGGTGACAGAGGCGGGGACAGCGGTGCTGGTCAGTTCAGCCCTGCTGGGAGATCACTGGGCCTGCTGGGCTCACCTGTATTTCAAGGCTTCAGGCAGGCACAGCCTCCCACTCTTTCTCACAACAAAGCAGGAATCTCAGACATAGTGATAAGGTGCCTAGAGACACCTACAGACAGGTGCAAGTCACTTGAGTGTATTTACATTTAACTAATCTCCTCACCAAACTTTCTGCTATATTCCCATACAACTGCCATTGGTCTGTCAGCTTCTGCGTATAAGGCACAATGCTAACACAAACTACAGAATCACAAAATTAAAGGACTATTTCTGACCAAAGGGCTCACAATCACATGGTGATACAGACCACTGAGAAAAAAATCCTTCAGTTCCCCTTGACACTGATAGGAGTCCTATTGGTTTTGCTCTTCACTGTCAAAATAAATGTGTCAAATTCAAGAAGAAAAACTCATGGTGATAATTCAGGCTCTACTCCACTGTGCACAGAGAGGCATGTTAATAAAGAAGTCTCTTTGTACTAGATTCAGCAGAGGAACATGTAATGTTTCTATGTTCTGACCCTTTTTTAGGAGTTCGCAGCTTCCAAGGCAAAGTGAAGAGGACACTGAGCCGCATCTGGGGAAGTCCAGAGGTCCCATGGCACTCAGCCCCACAACCTCACCGCAGCACCTACCCACTGCAGGACATCCCTGGGGTCCCAGCTCAGCACCCATGCACAGGACTGCTGTGGGCTGGTGCGGAGAGAAATCCCATCAGAGTTCCAGACCCGAGCGGACGGAGGAAGAAATGCAGCCGACTCAATATGAGTGATAAAGCATACTTCAACTTTATTGCCCGAGATAGCGTGCATTTATACCAAATACCATAATTATGCATACTTGTCTCTATCTAATAGGCTAAGCACATTTACTTACTCCACCTACTTGGGTTTAGCTAGCTATGCGCATCCCACATTCTTCTGACTCTTATCTCTTCAAGGATATCCTGACCCTGCCTTAGTTAGTACTTTTCCGTTCCCCCTTTTCCCACGGCCTAATAGACAAGCTAACTAAGGCCTACTTATGTCAACTAAAATGGGCTCTGCTCGTACAGTTGCTTGGTGGACTCATGTCTGTGCTCCTTGAGCCAATCCCCGACAGGCTGGCATTGCAAGGAATGAGGTCTCAGATTAACTAGTGGGAGAAATGGAGGAGGCTAGTAATCCCTCCCTTCTCAGGGCCCTGTGTTAAATTTGAGTTCATAACCAGGTGCCACTCTTTTCAAATACAGCACCAGGCACGGTCTCTTCTTCCAGAGCAATGACACTGATGACAATGGCAGTGCTCTCCATGCAATTATTCTCTGAGGAAAACTTGCATATATTTCAGCATGCAGTCGCAGCATAAATTGCAAAATGCATAAACCAGCCTCAGCTGGGTTTCTGAGTAGATACGGGACTCCCCTCTCTCTTTGCCTCTCCCTCTGCAGAAATCTTGTTTCCTGCCTCCCAGGTTTGTGTATCATACACTGGAGAAAACTTCCACAGCCAATAAAAACAATCTAAGTATAAACTAAAGGCTGAAGTGCTGTGTGCCTCTCCTGCTTCTTAGTATGGACCCACTGAACCCAATAGCTCTTGAATGTACACACACTCACACAGACACACAGATAACATCACAATCTTGGGTACAACCTGAGCTCTGAAATTCTAATTTATGAGCCAGATGAGTTTGACATATCTTGAGCCCTGGAAAAGCAGCAGCAACTTGAATTTTTCAGAATTTAGAATAAAGATAATCCTAAAATTCGTTTTATTTATATTCTATCATTTATGCTGTCTGATGGTACCAGGTTTTAGTTTTGAGGTACTCCTTTGCTGGCAGTCTTTCTAACCTATGTTAATCCTTTAACTTACAGGTGCCCTGAAGCTCAGCTTTTACCTAAGTGCACAGCTAGATAGTGATGCTTCTAAATAGAGAAAATGTTCTAAGCAAATGTATTTTCAAGAGCTATTATATTCTGAAAATTGACTGTTAAAGTACCACCTTTTTATTCATCATGTCTACACTTGGTATGTGTTCAGTCTTGTCGGCTGGTATATGACTGCAGTCTTACTGCCTTTTACTCCCACTTACCTAAAAGACTGAACAGGAGGAGAGCATTTGAGCTGGATCCTGAAGCAGAAAGCATCATGGACTTCAAGAAGTTTCACCTGTGCAAGGGGACTGAAGACGGCTCTTCTGTGCAAGACTGAGCAAGGCATTATTGGAGAACCATGTGTTACATTTATGAAACAAAAGAGCTAACTGTACACTCAGTCTTTGTAATGGCAATGACACACAACTGCACGGTCTTGCTTTCGATCCCACCATTGAAGGCATCTACTGAGTGAAGTTGTTTTATTAGAAGTCTGGTTATCTGCAGAATTTCTACAGAAGAGACAGTAACACAAAGTGTAGGTGAAGGTGACAGCTAAGGCTGCTATATTTTACAGCTAAAATTTGATTCAAATAAAATCAAGCCCAAAAAAAGCCAAAATGAAAATGTGACTGTGCCTTGAAAGAGATTCTATATTCCATCAGAGCAGAGCCGCTCTGTTTGGCAGAATATATTTGAATTTTGACTGTGACTGAAAAAAATGAAGTTTCCAGCACCTGAGATCAGTACACTGAAGGGAAACCTATGCCTCTTGCTGGTTTTACACTCTATGAATTTTTAGAGAGAGGGAATGATTTCATACAAACTTTATGAAAAAAAAAAAAGAAGTCCATGTTGCAGCTGAAATCAAGTATGTTGGTTTCAAATGGAAAGCTTTCGTTTCAGAAAGATGCTTGCCTTTGAATACTGGAAAATGTAAGAAGATCTGGAATGTGACCTTAGTTACAGAGAACATGCTGTAATTATAGCTTTGGTTTGCTCCTCAATAGTAAGAGATTTAACAACACAGTCTTAGAAACTGTGTGATGTATGACTGGTCATTCATACATATCAGCTAATTTGCCCAAGTAAAAAAATTAATGTAGCAAAAAGACAGTTTGCAGAGACTTAACCGTCATTAGTATGCCTTTTTACCTTTGATTAAGAAGCTACTGACTGTGGGTAGTTAAGCAACAAAATACCTTTGAAGATCTGGGCCTTAAGGCTTTTGTTACAATATAACCTTTATTCCCATGAAAGAAGAATGAGTCAGTCATTTCAACAAAATCTTGTCATTGCCTGTGTCACAAAAACATCAAATATCATTTGGAAAAATTGACTATTTTCTATGGAGAGTTGCATGACATGGCTTACTGTACAGTGTGAGTCATCTTCTATCCTAAAAAAAAGTCCAAAACACCCAAATATAAGTGTAGATTCTTCAGTCTGGCCAAATAATTCAGAATGGTGTAACTCACAGATCTGTCTTTAACTTTGGTGTAGAGAAAGCCATTTTCAGTTTAAGCCAAATTCCCTAAACCTTTTGAAGCCTGAAAAGTATTGTGGGTTTTGACTCTTTGATTGGCTCTGCTTTGCAGAAGCCAAAGGATGTGGAAATTTATAGCATTCAGGTGTTATTTGGCACTTACCCATGGCAGTTAACTTTTTAATTAAAAGGTAAAAAGACAAAATAATTATCAGTTAACAATTTTCAATCTCTGTACAGACAAATGAATTAATGTGATTTAAAAGATCCACAATTATAACGTGCAGTATGGAGAGATAAGGAAGTTTAAAGTTTACTTCTTCCCTTACTTTACTTCAGTGACTTTGGGGAAATTAAGGGCAAATTCTCCATGCTCAGCACCTTTTCCTGTGCTCTTTGGATTAAACAAACAAAGGAAAAGTCAGACTTTTTCTCCCCAAAATTGTCAGTGGCATCTTGCAGAAATAATTTCTTTCCAGTACAAGCTGAGAGCATCAGGTGCTGCATATATATATATATATATATATATACAAATATATTTATGCATATATGCATGTTGTGTATGCCAGGGTGAAATAAGACTTCTAGGAGAGTCTCATTGGCTCTTGACTGCTGCAGAGGGGTCAGGGACCCTTTTCCCCTTTGTGTACTCCCTAAGTGCTTATTCAGCTCAGGGAACAGATCTAGAAGGCTCCCAGCTTTGGAAGGGCTGTAGGGTACTGCAAAGGTGACATCAATGCCAGCATTAACTTCTGCATGAGACTGGGGGATTAGTATTCTCTCCTACTCCAGCTACAGAAAGCTGGTTTGGCCAAAAGTAAAGGGTGGTGCTACAAGACCCCCTTCCGCTGTGCACCGCCCAGCACTGCTGCTGTGATTACTGGAGCTGCTGGAATTTTTTTTTCGTTTGGTCTCTGTAACAGCTGAACTTCAGAAGGGTTTCTCCCCTATTTGCTTTTCATCATTAGACAGAGCAGAGGCTTCAAAACAACCTCTGATCTTTGTGTTGCAGCACTCTCAAATTTTGCCAGACATTTTACAGGAAAAGAAATTTAAAAAAAAAAAAAAAATAAAAGCCAAGGCATTCAAACCCTTTCTATCCACTTGCCCTAGAAACCTTTTTAGTGCTGTATTGATAGTAATTACACATAACATATTCCAGTAAAAGGAAGCTGAAGTCGCCGGGTCAAAGTTATCCATAATTAGCAGCTGCCAAAATGAGGGTACCACTGCAAACATACTTCAATTCTTCTCTTCCATTATGCAAACACACGTTGAGGTCCTTCACTTTCTCAGAGAGCAGGAGCTTGCCTCTGCTGTTCAGGCTGGACAAGCTGAGGGCATGGATCAAGACTGAGCAGCTAGCTGGAGAGGGAAAACATTATCAATACACATAGGAAGGTCAATAAAAACCAGAAGGATTTGTATCTACTGCTAAACGTATGTTTAAAGTGTATTTGTAGATATGTGAAGCTTTGGCATTTTCAACCTCAGTTTCTAAGGCTTTTTGACCCTTACATGTCTGTTTTTTAAAAGGAGCTGGTTAGCATCAACATTGTAAGTAATGTTGGATGGAGATAGGGAGCATGATACAGACTTGATTCTTCAAGAGGTCCTTTCTAGGTCTATTTCTTACATTTAGTTTATTCACAAAATGAGGTCTGTTCCACTTGTCAAAGCAAAGATATTTAGTTAACATTCCAAAACTGAGCTAGTCAAAGAAAACTTTTACAATCAGCACTTTTTAGTTTCTGAGCTGTGAAGCTCAACAACAGACTGAGACAGATTGTGCTGCCTTCTAGAAATACCCATTTAGTAATGGGTGTGCTCAGGGACCCAAAACCAGGCACTTTAACACAGCCTGTTCTGTGCCACTGAGCTAAATCTCTCCTTTTAGCAACAGCTGGTTTGCTGAGAGGAGTATGAGGTAGCAAAAAGAAAAAAAAACATAAAGTATGTGAGGAAAACACAGCTATGCATGTTCAGCACCTAAATACCTAAGCTGATGAATACGTACAGCTAATACGGCTGAATCTTTTTTAATGATGTTGTTTGCATTATTTATAGTAAGAAATTATAAAAATGGAGATGGAAATAAAAGGGACTCACAGCTGACTGAAGATAATGGATGACTCCTCACTAAAAGCATCTCACTTTTAACAGAGGAGAAATCCTAAGTTCTGTTTCCTTCATCTTTCTTCTATAATGTCTGTGTTACCAATAATAACACCTCATTTAGCCATTTCCTATGGGCTAACGGTGACATTTCAATTTAATGGTTGATGACTTCTCTGAGGACCCTGTCCAACTTCTATGCTTGCTAGAAAGTGCACTGTCTCTGACCCAGTATCTTTAATTGAGGTGCTATTAAGTAAAGGTTCTTATAAAGGTCAATGTAACTCTAAAATAGATTCATGAACAAAAAAGAGATGTGATTCTCTGTCCTGACTCACTACAGTGCCATTTTATTCATCACAGAGTTTTCTTTGGTGGTATTTCCAAAGCACCATCAGAAGGTGAGCTTGGAGGGGCTGGGATCCCCCCGTGGACCATGAAAGGACAAGTTGCCCTTGAGGGAATTTCAGGGCATCACTGACCACCCTGATTTGTGTCCTGACAGGGCATCACTCTCTTCGCCTCCCTCTCCTTTAACTTTCTAATTAGATGAGGGAAAAGAAAGCACCCTAAGATATTTTTTAGCCATTGTGTTTATACCCGAAGGGCTGACACAAAAACTCTTCCCATAAAAGATGACAGTCTTCTGTGGATGGCAGCAGGGGAGGGTGAGAACAAGGCCAAGCTGTGGGATCCCCCAGTTCCAGCCTCACAGGCTGTGTGTCTGGCACTGTGCAGCTTCCACATTTTTTTCTTCTTATCCTCCCTCTTTAAAATGCAAGCTAGGTGACATGTAGCTTGTTTAACACTTGTTGCTCTACAGAAATTAAAAATAGCTGCATCGTGTTACTTAGGACTAGAAAAAAAGTGCAATTAGATGTAATGCGTTCTTGTGTAGTGGGTTTGTCCCTGTGCAGCTCTAGTGCAATGAAGCATAGGGGAGTGTAGCATTTACCCTGGTACTCTGTGGTTTGACCAAAATAAAAGTCCAGTACATACTCCCTCAAATGATCAGAAAGAAAATCATTTTGAGTCAATTGAAAGCAGTTCAGGCACTACAGTGGACTTGGCAGCATGACAAAGCACTGGCCTTGTCCCTAATGGACTAACTAGATCTGATCTCGGCTGCAAAACTCCATAGTAGTCCTGGATTTAGGTTTTGTCAGGCACTCTGTTTTTGCGAATAGTAAGTGGGTTCATTTATGTAATTGCTCAAAGGAGTTTATGAAGGTCAGTGGAATCTAATCCCAGGTTCTCTTAAATATTTAGTTTATCATCTCTTTGTATTTAAAGTTTCAGAGTCTGAAACTTTAATGATGTTATGCAACTGTAAACAGGTGAGTTCACCTGATATTGAGGAAAGGAAGGGCATTAAATAACACACCTCTTATCCAAGAAAGGCCAAAAACTTAGCAGCTTCTTTTACAGAGGACGTTGCCATTTGGTTGAGCATTTATCTACCTTGTTTCATGTTTCAAATAGATCCATAGAATCAAAGAATAATTTAGGTTTGAAAGGGATCTCTGGAGGTTGTAGGTTCCCCAGATCAGTGTAGGGCCAGCATCCATGAGATTCTTGTGTTGTCGCAGGAACAGCTATGAAAGACAGTCCACGTAAGAAAACACAGTGCAACATTCTGAAATAAATTTCTGGACATCATGCTCAATGGATTCTGACGTAGAGCTTGGAGATTATTTTTGTCTGTTTGCATTATCTTTGTTAATAATGGAATGGAATTACATATGTAAAAATATTTGAATACAAATTTCAGATTATGAAGGAGAGCTTCTATGTGTACAATAAACTCCTTGTAGTTCCTATCTCTAGCACATTTTCTGTATTTGCAGGAATATTTTAGCAGTGTTATACACACTATCAGGGTTCCCACTGCCATATGGTCACAAGCTGTTCATTGGGTGGAGAACCAGTCTATGTAGTTACTTGGTTGTGGAGTTCTATATGCACATGGCTGTGGGACACTACAGTGGGTCTGTGGAATCCTTGACAGAGAGTATGGGAATAGAGATCAGCCTTGAAGATATTAAGGTTTACCCTTGAGAAGGATGGGAGTAAAGGAGTATCCGGAGATATTAAGTTGTACCCGTGAGAGAGAAGGGAGTAGAAGAGTAATATGGATGATAGCAAAATTAGTCAATGAGATGTTAGTGCTGTAACTTCTAACCAATAGTGAAGAGACACATGAATTGGTAGAACTGTATAAAAATGCACTTGTAGCAATAAATGGCATCTACTACTTTCGTCCTGGAAGAACTTGGTCCATGTCATTTTCCATCTCAACCGCGACACATAGCTGTACCAACCTCGCACTGTAAGTGCCTCTGAGTGGTGCACCTCTAGAGGCCACAGCACTTCTTGGCCTTTGAAGTATGCCCAAGATTTCTGGGAGGCAGAAAATCTTTGAATCCAGAGCCTAAGGGCAAAGGCTGCCTAATGTTGGACCTCTCTCACCCTGGTGTGGGAAGAAAACCCTGCTGGTCCTGCGCTGCCCCACACGGGTAACTCAAGATCTTTAATGAATTCTGAAGCTTTGCTTCCTAATGGGATTTTCTGTTGTTGTTCGTTCTTGAGAGGTCAATTTGATGAGGCACTAATCAAGCAAAGGACTGAGAAGTAGGTGAAAGCGTATTTTGTACATATTCTCAAGCTTTTGGATGATAGCTACTAATACCTCATTAACCAAGATGGTTAATGACACTCCCAGTTCTACATTTGTAAACAGTTTGCTGCTTAGACCATGTTTAAATTCAGTATTAAAAAGAAGTGACAAAATACTATCGCTGGCCTATGTACCCTATATCAGCAATATATGGGGTTCAGTGGGAAAAAGCAATTATGATTAGTATAAAACTGGAAAACTAGTAGTGCATGATTTGACTCTTGGGACAGTTGTTATCAGGATAGGCCAGTATCTGGTCTCAGTCACTCCAGAGGATGTCCAGTGTAATGTCTTTAAACAAAACAGCTTCAAACGAAGGAGGTTTGATTTACAATGGTAGAGAAGACACGAGAGTCAGCTTCTCTCTGCTTTCTGCTGCTGAAATGCATCTTTCCTATCCACATTCTCCTTCCTCCCTTGCTGCTGCAAAAGAGGGGGAACTGTTTTGGACTGCAACCAAAAGCATTGTCAGAATATGTTTCTTGCTAGTTTCAATTAGTATCATGTATGCACATATGCATGCACATAAACATCCCAACTCAAGTCCATTTCCATATCAGATATTTATTCCCCTTGTTTCATTATACACATTTCTAATTTAAAGGAGGACATGACTGATGCCTAGAGAACAAAGTAACCACTATGTCCTTTGCAGTTTTTGTATTATAAATTATGTTAGTCATAAAATACTTTAAATAACATACCTTGCTATTGAGAATCATCATGCTCTGTGCATTGAAATGCCAATCCTAACCCAAGGGAAGGAATCATTAATTGGGTAATGAAATGGAAAGCGTGATAATAGATTTATTACTTAAATTGTTGATTATGTCAATTGACCTTTTAGTTAGATTTTAAAGCCTTCATAAAATCCTCTTGCTCCTTGACAGCAAAGAAAAAAAAAAAAACACACAAACCACAAGCCTGTGCTAGCAATTATATTAATTTGACAACTGTGCTTGTGAAGCAAAAAACACAGCAAGAGGAGTAAACTGAGTTCAATGAACTCTCACCTATGAGGTTTCCAGCATAACATCAGCTCAGGCAGCGTGAGCTGAATACTCTGCACTGTGCACTTGCGGTAGGAAAAACAGTGCAGTTACAGCCTAGCACTTACATGTAAATCATTGCAATTATAGGTTATTTAGTTGGTGTTTTGAATTAACTTGGTCAATGACCCATGAGTGTGTCTGGAGGCAATGCTACCCTGGAAGATAAACACAGAGAAAAGGAGAGATGGCATGCACTGTCGCCCACTGCAAACTTTTGTCATTAAGCAGCTGCTAAGGGTGCAAAGGACATAGGTGTCTCCTAGACAAATCTTACCCAGCGGCAGAATTAACAAAACCAAGCAAAGGAGTGACCTAAGTAATGTAACATCAGTAACCATAGCTCATGGCACTTCTTACAGTTTCCATTTCAGAGCACCATCGATGACTTCATAATAATCTGACATTAACTGTATCTATCTCTGCCCTATCAAAAAGGACTAGCAGTTGAAATCAAGGCTTTGTAACTTATTGGCTATGAAGTTGCTGAGTGTAGCAATACAGCAAGAGAAGAAAGAAAACCTTCCTGGTTTGGTGGATGATCCTCCCAATACGCATTACAAAGTCTTCATTAATTATTTCTCATTGGGTTCACTGCAATAATTGAATTGCATCTGCAATGCAGGGCAAAATTTGTCAGCAATCTGATCACTAAGGTTAAAGGGATATAGATTTAATTCCTTATTATTTCTCTGATGCCATGTAGCTGCTCACAGAGCTTCACAACCAGCTGAGGAGTCAAGGCACCTGTTCTCAGGGATTTGGGTTCCCAATTAAACAAGTAAAGCTATGAGACGTGACAAGAAACTGAGGGCAGAGGGGAAGAAAAATGCATCTGCAGAGAAGGGGATAAAGAAAATTTTTCTGGAAGGAAACAAAATATTGTTGCAGTAGTGCAGCTTAAGTATGCAGAGTTCAGACATGACTTCGTTGCAGCTGCTCAGCAGGAGAGCACTTATACCAAAGAGGTTTCTGGACACAGACCAAATTTTCTTTAGGCATCTGCTCAGGGGCCGTACCACAGTGCAACAGCAGTGAGTGGCTCTGGCCTTCCTGTGCTGATGCACGCAGATTAGTAAAGACAAATGGCTTGTGTCCCTCTTGCCTGTACAATCACTTGGTAGACTTGTGCTCCCATGTTACATGGCAAAGTGAGAGGCTACCTGGCTACTCCATTTGAGTAAAGGGTGTTCCCACCTGTGTCCAGGAGGGATGTAAGGCAGCAGCCATACTCTGGTCATTGCAGAAAGAGCCCCTGTGGCAGGACCAACCCAGGGCAATGCTGTGCCTCATTGCTTCATGGTGGGTTTGTGTTTAAATCTGGAAGTATTTCTGATCCTAAATGGGCTGAGGGGGCTCCTTGTTGTAACATGCAACCAGTGGGAATCTACATAAGACGTACTAGTGAATTTGTGGCATCTGGAAAAACAACTTTTAAATCTGTTCTCAAAATAATCTTTCTTACAATGTGAAGAATTCCTACCACTGCTTACCAGAGACTGAGGACTTCTGTGCAGCTCAGAGAAGGCCCAGCAGCAGCAGCTGGTGTCAGAGGCAGCAACAGGGGGCTGCTCCACCAGGCAGGGTCACTGCCAGCTGCCAGGAGCAGCGAGCCAGGGCGGTGCAGGTCCTCACGATGGGCAGGCACAGCCCCACGGGACACAGAGAGCAAGAGCAGAGCAGCTCCAGCAGCTGCCACCAGGTCAGTCAAAAGCCCAGATGACAACCCAGGTCCATAATGGGAAGCTGGTTCAAGGTCCAGCCAGCAAGTGAAGGGAGCCAGGGCCAGCGAGGTGCACAGGCTGGGGGTGTGTCTGCCTGCAGGGGGGTACTGCAACCCCCAAACCAGGCAGCACAGGGTGTACAAGCAGAAGCCCTGTAAGAGACTGTTCATCCTCACAACTCAGCTGTGTTCACAGATGTGTGACTGATGGTTACACAGCATCACTGTGTTGGAGCAGAGCACAAACACAAACACAGGCAGCTACACCCTTGGATGTGTGGGGTAGAAGAGGCTGCAGGGGAGGATTACAGAGAAAAATGGTTACAGAGCCTACTGACATACTCAGGGCTCTGACAAGCTTCTTATGAATGATATCAAAATTGCATATGAAAGCTAAGTTATTTCATTAGTTCTCTCAGGACCTCAGCTATAAGATATCAGCTCAGAGCAGTAGAAATGTATGTTCTCTACCACAGCTGCCTCCTCCTCCTCCTTTACCTTGCACTTTTCAGCCCCTGCACCTTCCCAGTGTTCAATCATCTTTAGTACATGCATCTTGTAAACACATTAAATACACACAGCTAATATTTATATGTTGGAAAAAAAATGTAGAATATGGAAGCCTTGGAAAGAATATGCTTATTTGTAGCTCTGGATAGTCCTACCCAATAAGAAAGGTCTTCTAGTTTTAAAATAGCCTTACCCCACTGAAATCAGCAAAGATTTTGTATGAACAAAGGGAAAAGAATCTTGACTGTTCTGGCAATGGAAAAAGAGAGTAGGGAAAAGTAGCTGTTCCTCTGCTAGCTCAGATGTCTCCCCAATCAATTGTGATGGTTTGCCATAGATACTGCATCTCTCAGAGGATCTGGTTTGTCCTCTTTGAGTTGTTCATTTCACACATGGAGACTCTGAAGCAGTGGTCAAATATATAGTCTCTTCTGAGCTCAGGCTGAGGTACCACCTCCTCATAGGCAGCATTGAAGTGCATGGTTGACAATGTAGAGCTTAATGAGGATAGCTTTAGAGCAGGGGTGTCGAGCTCGTTTTCACCAGGGGCCATATCAGCCTTATGGTTGCTTTCAAAGGGCCAAATGTAATTTTAGGACTGTATAAATGTAACTACTCCTACATTGACACGTAAACTTACGTAAGTTTCCTGCTCTAGAGGATCAGGGAGCAGCCCTGCAAATTTCCAAGATGAAGATATCCACAGAAATGACTGCTAAATTTTCTTGTATTTTAACAGAATAGTCTCTATTTTGCATGGGCTGACTGTGTCTAACTGCTGTATAATGAAAGTAATGCAATCCAGAGTCCATAAGGCTAATTTTCAAGCTGCCCCACTACTCTTTCAGTGTGGATCAGCAATTACCATGAAGATTACTGGCTTCTGTATAGGTGCTGCAACAATCAAGAGGAGTGCTGAGACAAACATAAAGGGCATATTGTTCATTTGAAAAAACTGTATGGCTTTGTAGCAAAACTGGATAAATGTATTGCCTCATGAAGGGGGACTCATTGCCTGTCCTTTGGAAGGACAGTAGAGTAACATCTACATGAAATTCTGTGTCTCTGAGGAGTAGTATGGAGCAGTTTCAGCATCTGGCAGCTCGTAGCACCTTGTGAATTCTTACTCTCCTGGGAAGGAAAAATGCAGTCCGCCACCACCTCTGAAAGACTAACAGCCATTGGACAAGAGGTCTGACCCACAAGTCCTGCGTTGCCCTGGCACAGGAGATCTAAAACAGGTGGTAACAACACTGGTGTCTGCAGCAGAGAGACCCAGGAAGTGTGAACACACAGTCTAAATGAGTGGAGCTGAGAGCACAGCATCAGTATCTGACTGGAAAGTCATTGGGAAAGAGGGGATCGATAGCAGAGATGAGCTGATCCAAGATCAGAGCAGCCCCTGGGCATTTTGTGTTGGGAAGCTAATGAGCTGGAGGCACAGCTGAGATTGATCTGGTTGGCTTCTCTGACAAAAATATCTCAGTATTGTTTTCCCTGGATTTTGGCATTCTTTCCCCAAAACAAAAACAAACAGAGTGTTTTCCTGGAATACAGGATTTAAAAAAAAAAAAAATAATCACTTAGTGTAAGCCTCATTTGAGGGAATGATCATACCACAGTGGAAAATAAACAATATAAATAACATCTGTGTGATGTGAGTTCTGCTATGAGAGCTAACACCAAATGCCACTGGAAGCTCCCAGACACTAATTCTCTGAGCTCAAAAGGAATAGTCTGTTGCAATATTCCTCTGTGCCAGCAAATTTCCATATTCATTTAAATAACTATCTGTGCTAATCTAGCATAAAGCACCCGTGGTTTCCAGGATAACATAAAGGAGTTGTTAACAACATGCACCTCCCAAAGAACAAAGAGCAAGCTGAGGAACAGGTAAGAGAAAGCTGAATTCCTCAGGGCAGAAGGGCAGGAACTTTATTCAGAGCTGCAGACAAGGGCAAGTGCCAGATTTGGCACCTGGAATATGCCGAACTTTGCTGTACATTCAGAGTGGGGGACTATATGCTGGAGAGCAGCTCTGTGGAGAGGGATCTGGGGGTTCTGGTCGATGGCAAGCTGAACATGAGCCAGAAGTGTCCCTGGCAGCCAAGAGGGCCACCCATGTCCTGGGTGCATCCAGCACAGAGTTGCCAGCTGGGCCAGGGAGGTGACTGTCCCGCTCCGCTCTGCACTGGTGCGGCCTCACCTGGAGCACTGTGTGCAGTTCTGGGCAACACAGGATAAAAAGGATATAAAGCTGCTGGAGAGTGTCCAGAAGAGGGCTATGAAGTTGGGGAAGGGTTTGGAGGGGAAGCCATATGATGAGCGGCTAAATGATGGATGGAAATACACAGCTGTCAGTGTGTGTGCACAGGCTGGATAAAGTTTGCAGGTAAAGGTATTATGGTTTATTGGTTCAACTGGTGTTGCTGGAAGTATTAGGTAAACTTTCAGGTATGTAAGCCCTTATTTAGGTCTGAAAGAGAAGCAGCAGTTTTCAGAACTAGATACAAGCTGAGAACAAATGCTCAGATGTTAGTTAGGTATGTGGCAATTAGGCCTTTGTTTAAAGAAAAGATATTTGGTAGCTGTGGAGAGGAAAGGATGGTAAAGAGGGAGAAAACTGAGAAACAGTGGAAGTCAAAGTTAAATGAATCTGCTTATGACCTAGGGCAAAGAAAAGACAGGTAGTTTATAGCCTGGGGAACAAGAGCTGATCGTGGTGAGTAGGAGGAGAGTCTAATCATAAAAGTCATATCTACTGAGAGCGTGCTCTTCCACATCAAGTGGCTTTATGAATTTCAATTCTCAACCTCATCTTTAGAAAGGGTTTTTGGAAGCTGTTCTTAAAAGAAGTATTAAGATACCCAATATGTTTGGGGATAAATGTGCCCCTATTGGCAGTTAAGGTTTTTTGTTATAGCTTGACCATATGAGACCATTTCGGTGCATACTAATTGCTTCATTTTTATTACACAGTTACCATGGGGTCACTGGATTAATTATATTCTCTTTCTGGGAATTTGGGTGTGGGATTTCACGAAATTCAGGGAGAGAAGGTTGGGGTTGGGCCCCATTTTAGATGGATAAGTCCTGTTTGGTTGCAGAGGAAAAGGTAATAAGATGAGTTATCTGCAACACTTTGTGGGGACCATCCTGCAGTTTTACAGGAGCTTCTGCTGAGGAAGCTTCTGGGAATCTGTGTCCTTTCTGCCTCACACAGGGTCCTTTCGAGGAAAGAGGTAGGGAAGCCCATAACCAAAGATCTCCCATCTCTGTCACAGGGAGGTCCAGATACTTGAGAATGGTGTATTTTAGGTTAGCAGCACCATGTCTTACATATTGTACCAAATAAATATTGAACATAGAGGTTCTATTCAATCAGATCAGGAAGAAACTGAATGTTTCATCAATATGGTGAGTATCCTTGAGTAAGAGTTCATCTGTTGATTCTGCTCAGCTCACACAAACCTGAGGGTCTTGTTTACTGTAAAAAGAAACCTCCACATGGAGCCAGTGTATTTTTAAGTGACTTTGTGCTAAAGGTAGCCTGAATTTTCTGTGAAATATAAAACTGGTGATACAATTTCTGGAAATCTAACTGCAGAATGAAATACTTTTTATCTCCAATGTTTTTTTTTCTTGCATATACATGTCTGGAATCCAAATTAGAACATTTTGTAAAGAAATGCGGAAGGGTTTTATACTATCAAACTGTGCACAGTCTGTGAGTGGTAAAAAACTAGATGTTTCTAGATCACTAAAATGTCCCTCAAGTCATAATTATACATTGATATCCATGTGTACAAAAGATTGGTGTCTCCATAAAGTGCCTGAAATTCAATATTTTTAGTCTACTCTGTCTTCTGAAAGTGTCTGTATATTTTATGTTCCCTGTGTGCTAAAAATTGTCTCTGTATTTTATGTATTGTTGTTTGTAGAGCTGTATTTGCAAACATAAGTAACAGCTAGTACTGGAGATGATATACAGGCTGTATAACATACCTGCAGAAAACAAATCTGGAAGCATAGAAATGCTCCCAACTATAAATTTTGAGGACACCATAAGAATTTTCAACCTCATGCTAATGTTGTTGAAGAGTATACCATAGCTGTGTGGGATGCATTCTTGTAGCTGGCAGGAAGGAAAATAGCTCCAGACTCGGGTTAATGTGCACTCTTCCATGGTTGTGGTACGTAATTATGCAAAAAAACTTTGTATTTTCTAGTCAGTGGGATGAGCAGTAAGTGTGGTGTAATTTCTGTTGTTGCTGCATGTTGTCCACTGGCAATCATCTGCTGGCAAGTGGTCCCCGAGGTCAGTGTGGCACGCTGGAGAACT
Source organism: Columba livia (assembly GCF_036013475.1). NCBI lineage: Eukaryota > Metazoa > Chordata > Aves > Columbiformes > Columbidae > Columba > Columba livia. Next base: position 94,945,986 of record NC_088602.1, on the reverse strand, counting down.
CCCGGCTCCCAGGCAAGACACACAGCTGGAGGGTGACCTGACTGCACACCTCTGATGTCCGACCGCCCCAGCTTGGAGCTGCCAGCAAGCTCCCACACGGTTCCCAGATTAGGGGTCTCACATCAGCTCGTTCACTCAACAGCAGCGCCAGGAGGTGCTTTTGCCCAACCACAGGGTGAAAACCAGCTTGGGAAGCACTGTTGGTGTCCTCTGAAGAGCCTCAAGCACCAGGTAGCACAGTGTGGAAATCAGAATAGGGATTCCCCAGAATGGAAGACGCCATATTGGTGACACAGGAGTTTATTTTTTGGCTCAGAGCATGTGTCCTTTTGCCCATGTTCTCAATATAGCCATTTTTTATTAATGTGGAAGGATATAGATTAATTAGAGAGAAGTTTTTCTTCAGTTCTAGGTTGGCTGCTGAATATAACACCAAATAATATTGAAGCAAAGCTTGAAATAAAGGGTTTTGAGATAAACACCACAGTAGAGTTTGTTTCCTTTTCAAAATACATTCTACTTAATCATCATTTTGTGCTGGGGAAAAAAACTGCCTTCAGGCCGTCTTTTGTACCACAGGGTTACTTTTCTGAGAGCCAAAAGACGTGCTAATCATGCATGTGCATAGAAAGCCAAAAGTCCCTGTTTTTCACTCCCAAGTCACAGGCTGCTGTATCCCTGGGCCTGTTTCTCTCATGCCATGGACATCCTTCTAATAAAGTGTATTTTTGTTTGCAGTTAGGTTACAATGAGCTGCAGCAGTAATAGGAGATGTCAGCAATACCAATACTTCGGTCAGAATAAGGTAGGTGTTTGTTTCTGTCAGTGGAGGGTTATTTCAAGGAAAAACACAAATATTCCACAATGTAAATTGCTTGTATTTTCTCTGTAAAACCCTATAGCTATCTACATACCATTCTGCTGGTACAATTACATTCAATGGGAATGAATTTTGAAGGTCCTCCTTAACCAAATAAAACAGAAAGAGTGTAGATGGCCAGCATTTGAAACAGCTATGTAAACAATTGCACGTGGCAGACCATGAATTGGCCTCAGCACTTATTCTGACAGACTGACTGAAAATGCGACTAGCAGTACAAAAATCTGTCACAATTCAACGAGATGCCAAATGCTAAATATGCAAAACAACTTATTTTTCCTGAGATCAGGTTTCAAATTTCTTATTTTTGTTGCACAGATTATCACTGAAAGTAATTCTATGTAGCAGCTTCTTTCAGCACTGAAAGAGTACCTGCATTGTTTCATACAAAAGATAGACATGCAAAACACTGAATAATTCAGAATTCTTTGAGTGGGTAGAAAGACGAGTACACTGAAAATAACTTGTTTTTCTGGAAGAAGTTTGCCTTTTTGTAAAAAACTAAGAAGATTGAACTTTTTATTATGAAATACAAAATTTTAGACAAAACATTTCAGCTAGAAATAATATTTTTTAGATTGGGAAGGCATGTATAGTGTCCGCATGTCAGATCTGCTCTACTGACTAGGTTGCCTAACTAAAGGGCGTTTGGTGTGGTCATTACCAACTCTGTCCCTGACGTCCATCATGAATACCAGCAGCTGCCATTGCTGAGACCCAAGCCATTTGGCTGTGAAACTTGGCCCACGAATAGAAGAGAGACAAACAGCATTCAGGCAATAACCTTAAAAGTCAGGAATTTCAGATGCACATTTTACAGCTTCAGATTTTCACATTTCAAACAAAACAGGATTTTTTTGGCACATGAGTGATTGGTTTTTACTTAACACTGGAACACTGGATTTAAGATAAATACCTTTAACAAAAGAATGTATGGAAATGAAACAAATTCATTTCTGATCCAAAGACAGTTTGGAAATTTCAGAATAACCCTCAGGAAAACTTCCCTTGATTTTATTACAGAACGGAAATTGAAAAATGTTGTGGATCTATAATCTTGAAATGATCAGCTGTACATAGAGTACATTAAAAAGTAATTCATATGGTATTAACCAGTATTAATTATTAACCATTTATTCTGAACTAATAAATGTCTTGCAGCTCTAGTCACAGGTCCTGCTGTGGATAACCTCACATTTCTGCCTGACAGGAGTTTTGCTGATTTTCTTGGGACCCAAAGCACATATTCTTGCTCTTGTAGAGTCCCATCAAATTCATTGTCTATGAAGTTAAGGCTGTCATTTATGTCCATTATGTTGCTGAGATAGCATATGCCTCATTATGAAGGTTGCAATTTTATTTCATTACGTGAGAAAAGAAATAAAAATAACTTAGAGCTTACACTGAGAGAACTGGTGTTAACCTTTCTCTGCTGCAGGAAGCCAGCCACATGTATAAAATGCAACAGATTAACAGAGAAATTTCCTGGAGAAGTCCATCCTAAACAAGTGTCATGTTTCTAATTTTCTTTGGGTTGATCGGATAATCAGTAGGTCTTTGAGGCTGCACCTATGGGAGAGAAAAAAGAAGTTACAGAACTAAAAGAAATCCTAGAAAAGCAGCACCACAAGGGTCCTCAGGAGGTCACCTGCCAACTTGTCACCCCCAAGCATCATACCAAAATGAAATCTATCATCAGCAACCCATTGAAAATCTAAATACAAAGGAAAATATGAATAGCAGAACAAACTAAAAGCTTTACATGCAGCACACTTGAGGCGGTTCTGGGAACACATTAGTTGGTCTTATGCTGTCTGAGAACTTCTTGTGAACTCTGAAGTCTGTATTCTTTTCAGTAAAATATGATGTTGGGCTTTCCCCCTCTGGGTCTCTTCAAGAAACTACCCATTAAGCTGCAATAAAAACTTAATATCTGACATTGCTTTCCTAATACATTACAAATTGCAACAATAAGTACAGGACCATTACAGGACCATTTTATTTACCTGAAAGACTGCTCTCAACATCTCAGTGTTTATCCAAGGCAGGCTTTTTTTTAAAGTTCCCATGACTGGCATGATTGCACTTCCACTGACAGCAGCCTGTTTTCAAACCAACCCCAGTGGGATCTGCGTAGGCCAAATGCTAAGCAGTTCTGAAAACCCTATCCTCATTTGAAATCAGTGTAATGCATTTTCAGTACTAATTGCTTATGCACTTTTACAAAATACCATTGCAGAGGAAACAACAAAGAAAAATTCTCAAATGCATCCAAGAAACATATGCTGTGGGTATTTAAAGGTAGCGGTGAGATCTCAGATAGATAATTACAAAGTAGCTCTAATGAATGAAAATTTCTTAAACCTGTATCTTCACATAGCTTCCTAAATGAAACACTACAATTGAATAGTTTGCTGTGGCCAGACCCAGTGTTGGTTTTATCTTCCTCCAGGTAGATGGTATCTGCTGGCTACTGTTCATCACGACTTCCCCACTTGGTCTCAAGCATTTGGAAATCAATGGACATTTCAATGTTCTTCCTAGTAGAATTTTTTATCAAGCCCAAACTCTTTCCCGACTATTGACCAATCTTTCTGTAGTTTGTTTCTGAAGCATTAATCATGTACAGTCTGTGTTGCCTTGGTATTCTTCAAGTATTAAACATCTTAAATAATGCATTTGGTACATATACATTATTGAATAAGCAACAGAGGAAAATGCTAGATAAAAAATGTGGACAACCTGTCTCTGGTGTTTAATGAGCCCCAGCACCTCAAGGAAAACCATGGGATAAATATAACTATCCTAGGAACATTTCGTATGACAGCTGCCTTCTGCTTTAAACACAACTCTCTCCTTCCCAGCCCCCACCCTGTTTTGTTGCTAGAACATACTGCTGTTTTCTAAATTTACCCTTCTTTACTGTTTATTTCTGCAGAGAAGAGAGGAGCTCTGGGAAGTAACAGGGTTGCCTGTCTCTGCTCAAGAGACGTTTTCCGAGATCTCTCTGCTGCACTTAGTTCCTTGCAGTCCAGAAATGGTCCAAAGACCTGACGGGTGCTCAACAGAGACATCACTCACTCATTTCCAGAGCACATCAGAAGTTTCCTATGGTTTGTGTTACCCTGGAGATTAATATATGATGAGATTTGCTCCATTTATGGCAGAACAGTTATTTGGCATTTCCTGATCCCTAAATTACAGGTCTGCTATGGCAGGCTTTCTCACTAGGGCAGAGGTTTTGAGAAGCCCTCTACTACTGCTCCCCCCACAAAAATAACAAATGTACAAGTAGAATGGAAAAACAAATCTGGAAAAGCTGAAGGCAAGCATTACGTTCATGGAAAGCATGTATTCCCAGATAATGTGGACTGTCCTTTGAGTATAAAGCACGTCAAACTGGTCAGCATATTGAGTAACCAGAAAGTTTCAGAAGGAGTCCAAGGGCACTTCACAGAACGCTGTCTCTGAAACTTCCTGAAAAAGGTAATTATTTGAATTCCATGCTTCGCAAAATACCAGGGTAGGAACATCTCTCAGATTTTTTTGCATGAAAATACTGTATTGCACCCAAATTTACTAAAGGAGAAAAGAAGCTAATCAGAAAGTTCATCAAGTAATATTGTCAAAAGAAACAGTGCTTATGGCTACTAGTAGGCAATACTACTGAAGATTTTTCTTTGTGTCTGATTTTGAATGGGAGGGAGTAAGAGGATTTGCACCAGCTGGATCTAGACTGCCCTATTCTTCCCTGACAGCACTGCAGAAAATGTAACCCAAGCAGGTCTATTTGTTTAAAAAATATTATCTGCATGAATGAACCATCCATTTCCTGCCCTATCACGCCATTTCTCCTCACCACCAAAGGAGGAACCGAGCAGCAAGTTTGCTCCTGGGATGGGGACTGTGTCCACGATGGCCAGATTCCCCTCTGCCTTGATGCATCTTTCATAGCTATTTGCTTTAGAACAAATGCCCTGGGTTACTTATATTTTATTCTTACTGTGCTCTGATATCAATTAATGAATAACTGGTTGAATTTCAAGCAACTCATGCTGTGTACTGGCCCATTTTCAGTGGAGCTTTCTCTAAAGTAGCACAGCCTCACTGAGACTGCAGTTCACTGGATGTAACTTCACTGAAATGGAGGATCAGTGACCTAAAACTCATTTTCTGATGCTATAGGAGATCTCAGATACAAGACATTGCAAATACAACACAAAGACGAGGAGGACTACCACAACCATTTCATATTTAAACCTTGATAAACTACAGCTGTTAGAGACTTTGCTTGGTTTTGACTTCAAAGTTGTTTCTTCTTCAGATTAATTCAGTGCTCTACTAGTCCTGCCAGTCATAGTCTGAGAAAAAGTAGTTTCATTATTCATTACGTTCTATACAATGAAAGGAAAAAACGGCTCTAGTGGCTTGCTGCACAGCCCAACATTACAGGAGAGACTTTCTAAGGTGGTCCCCTTTATCAATAAGGATATAATATTGTCTGCTGACAGTTTTAGATCTCTGTACTGTCAGCTTGGCATCTAGTTAAACACGGATATTTGACAGTCACATGTTTCAAAGTCTGCCTGTTGACTTGATTTATCTGCCCCGGATGCCTTTTTATAGGGATTCCTATAAAGGGACTACTACACTGGGAAAACCTTTGCATAGTTTGTTGGTTTGTCTGGGGAAACAGATGTCCAAATCTTGCCATCTCTTCCAGCTCTTCTGCCAGACAAAAAGAGAGCTAGCAATACATGGATGAATCAGAAGGTAAAATGAGGGTGTGTATCAGCTGATTTCAGGGTTTAATCCTTCAGTGATGTTTTGAATATGGATCTTCAGTCAATGAAAGAAGGACTTCTGCTATTACAAGCATGTTTTAGTCTTTTCTGCCACCTATATAATGTCAGTGATATGAATGATGAACACACATCTGGCTGGAGAGTTGGGCGGGGAATAACCTGATGAAATTTAACAAGGGAAAGTGTAGAGTCCTGCATCTGGGCAGGAACAACTCCAGGTTCCAGTATAGGTTGGGAAATTACATATTAGAGAGCAGTGTAGAGGAAAGGGACCTGGGGGTCCTGGTGGACAACAGGATGACCATGAGCCAGCACTGTGCCCTTGTGGCCAGGAAGGCCAATGGCATCCTGGGGTGTATTAGAAGGGGGGTGGTTAGTAGATCGAGAGAGGTCCTCCTTCCCCTCTACTCCGCCCTGGTGAGACCACATCTGGAATATTGTGTCCAGTTCTGGGCCCCTCAGTTCCAGAAGGACAGGGAACTGCTGGAGAGGGTCCAGCCTAGGGCAACGAAGATGATTAAGGGAGTGGAGCATCTCCCTTATGAAGAAAGGCTGAGGGAGCTGGGTCTCTTTAGTTTGGAGAAGAGGAGACTAAGGGGGGACCTCATTAATGTTTATAAATATATAAAGGGTGAGTGCCATGAGGATGGAGCCAGGCTCTTCTCGGTGGCAAACAATGATAGGACAAGGGGTAATGGGATCAAGCTGGAGCACAAGAGGTTCCGCTTAAATTTGAGAAAAAACTTCTTCTCAGTAAGGGTGACAGAGCACTGGAACAGGCTGCCCAGGGAGGTTGTGGAGTCTTCTTCTCTGGAGACATTCAAAACCCGCCTGGACATGTTCCTGTGCGACCTCACTTAGGCGTTCCTGCTCCAGCAGGAGGATTGGACTAGATGGTCTTTTGAGGTCCCTTCCAATCCCAAACATACTGTGATACTGTGATTATGAAACAGGTTTCTGATCTTTAAACTTATCTGAGAGATGGCAGTTCCTCAGACACTGATGCTGTGGAAATGTGTGATAAACTGAAGGTTTTGCCTACTATTAGCCAGGAAAAAAATAAAATAAAATCTAACTCTAATTGCATTAGAACAAATTGCTGAGATTAATGTGGTAGGAGTGCTTCCAAATGTATCTGCATGCATCAAAACTTTCATTTCTGGAACAGAAAATCAGAGAGACACAGCTTTCTGCTTCTGAAGGTTATTTTTCCCCCTGCCTTTAGTTTTTAATTCTCATTCTAAATTCACTTCATTTACAGGAAAACACCTGCCCAAAAGTTCTGGATACCCTAAAAATAATTCAGATACACCATTGCTTCAAATAGCAAACTACAGTCAATACCCATAGTCAACTTTTAGTACACTCAGCACATTTCCCTGTCCATCAATAGACAGACAGTCTGGAAATTCCTTCTCTTTTCTTTATGGGTTAATCCCACCCACAAAACTCCTCCCCTTCTTCCACAGACATCTTGAAAAACTACACTATAAACTGCACCTGTCTTTTCTATATCTGTATCATCAATATTTACGACTCTCTTGATCAAGATATGCTGACCAATGAATATCATAACATGACGTACTCTACAGTACATTTCATCAGTAGGGGTAAAATTATTTGCTGTCATCCATTTATATTTCTATTTTATTGACCTTTTGATTCAATTTTGATAGCTTAATTTTTCTTTTCAAACAATCCTCAGAGTCAGAGCAGTTATATACAGTGCAATAAATGCACGTACAATTCATCATTCATTTCCTTCCCAGTATAAAACCACAACCACAACTAAATAATATTTTGAGTTTATAGAGTGTCATTTGGAGTAGTTAAGAAGAAAAATAGATCCTTCCCCATTAGCGGAGCCGTGACTCACTCTGGACTAGAAAGGAGAAGTGTGGCTGTGGTGGCAAGTGCCAGCCTCATGCGGCTGTGCTGAAATCAGCTGAATCACACCAGGGGTGAATCTGGTCCACAGTGAATGACCATTTCCTCTTATGAAATGGTCTTTTGATTTGTCATGGAGACATTTATGGCATAGTAAATGGAATAATTCTGAAGCTTGTGTAGGTGACTGTCCATTTCTGCAAGATGCTGAGTCCTTAGAGCTCCTTTTGTACCAGTGGAACTTGAAAAAATGTAGTTCCTTGGAGGTGGAACTGAAGACCTAGCAGAACTGGCCCCATGGCCCTTGTTCAGGTTAAACTGCCTACAGGACTGCCCCAAAATCTGCTAGAGACAAGGTAAAGCATCCTCCTCATTGCACTTGGCTTTTGGAAGGAGCTCTGCCCAAGGGTCAGAGCATGAGAAATGGCCCCTTGGATGGGACCTTGATCCCTAACACTCATTTGGCCTGGAGCTCAGCCCTGGGACTAGGAGCAAGGATCACTCTCCTTCCTTCGCTGACAGTAACAAAATACGCAATTAAACAGAAGCCTGTAACTCTACTCTCCATTTGACCTTTTCTTGGCTAATGTAATCAGAATGAAGACCTTCCAGCACCCCTGACTAATGCTCCTGGCCTCCCTTCCAGTGCCTGGTAATTTTTTCCTCAGCTCAATAATGTAGTTCGATATTCATCATTTTTTAAATGCCTCACACACCTTTTTTTTTCCCCCCTTCTTCTTCACTGAGGTATTACTTTTCCCTAAGACGATTTGCCAGATCTCTTGTTCGTGTTGTGAATTGATCACTGTAATTTCTAGGCAACATTTATCTTCCATGAACATTTTGCATTAATTTCTGATTCAAAGAGCTCGAATGGCCAGTAGCTGACCTAAGCGATTTTTGGTTGTCACCTTTTTCAATGAGATTCAGCAGGTATTTCAGAATTTGTACCTGGTTAGCTCTGTGGGCAAGGACTTCTGAGTAAAGAAAACCTGTGATGCAAAGTCTCCCCTAATTTCTCAGATCATTTAAAATTGTAACTCTTTACATATGGAAAAGGAGGGAACAAATTTGAAGCTGATACCCTCAGAGACCCAGGAAGACTTCTTAGTGCCTCTGATCTGTGCTGAAATTTTCCATCCAGTTTTCTCCTGAGACTGGGAGGAATGGTCTGTGTAAAACATAAGATCATCTCTTTTCAGTCAAAATGCTAACTTGAAAAATCTTCATTCACTGCAATTGCCTTGCTTTGCATCTCATTCCCACATCCATGAGCTTCTTTAAATTTTAAAACTCTCTGTTCAAACTTGGCCCATACAGACCTATTTTCTAGCCTTGTGCTGTGGTTAATCCTAATCCCCCAAGGTGACAAGGAAGCCAAACACAGAAATCTCAACATCTTTCACTTCGCAATGGTGGAGAAGGCTTTAGGACTTCAATCTCTGTGACTCCACCAGTAGATGGTCTCTTTGTTCCCTCCCCACTCTGCTCCTGATAGAGGACTTTGGCTCTTCACTTCTTCCTCTTGACCTCCACAGAAGCACCGCAAGGACGTTTGCTTGTTTTTCTTGATTATCCAGGGAGAGAGAGGCAATTTGCTGCAGTCCACTCCTTTATGACCTCCTTCACTATGAAAAAATTCTCTGGATAACTTCTCTTCCTCCTGGTTTTTGTTTGGTTTTTGTTTGCATGTCGTTTGAGATTTGGAGGTTTTTTAACCCCCCTGTTTCTCCTTAAAAAGTCCAGAAGAATAAAGATGAAAAACTTTTGGAAATATTTCCAGTATTCAGGCAAGGAAAGCCAACTGAGAAACACAACTTTCGGTCCTTAGAAAATGCAGTGGCATTAAGGCAGGAGTTTTCTGAAGAAGTTTTTCTATTCAGCACTAATTAGCAAACACTTAAGTGGCTTGACATCCGATTTCTCCTACTCAACAATAAATATAACGAATGGCCACCACAAGTTTTATTTTGCAATATATTGGCAAAAGTGGTGATTGGACTTTATTAGAATGCATCCAGTAACACTGTCAGAAAACCTCTACTATGCAGTTAACAGAGAAGGTTATGAATGTAAAAGAAAAACACTTTTTTGTCTGGGAAATTTTTTACTACTTTGTGTGTAATGCCACGAATATAAATCACGGACTGAAAATCCACAATTTAAGGTAAACCTTCATCAACCTTTGTCAGCTCCTGCATATACATGGTGGGGATATCAATACATACTGAGAAGCTCTGTTCAAAAGGAGAAATAGTTTGTCTTCACAAGCCATTTTTAGATTTCTAAAAATTCCTCCAATATATGGAAAATAGTTATAAATAATTTTCACCTCTAGATTATTTCTTGGTATTTTTCAAAAACGTGCATGCATTTACTGATGCTGCCAGAAGCCGCTTTAGCAGACTAGTACCAAATATTGTCCAGGAACAACGGGTTTAACAGAAACAGTTCAACTTTATGCTGTGTGCCTCTGTGTGCAGGGGGCTTGCACTAGATGATCACAGAATCACAGAATGTTTGGGATTGGAAGGGACCTCGAAAGATCATCTAGTCCAATCCCCCTGCTGAAGCAGGAACGCCTAGATGAGGTTACGTAGGAAGGCGTCCAGGCAGGTCTTGAATGTCTCCAGAGTAGGAGACTCCACAACCCCCCTGGGCAGCCTGTTCCAGTGCTCTGTTACCCTCACTGAGAAGAAGTTTCTTCTCAAATTTAAGTGGAACCTTTTGTGTTCCAGTTTGCACCCATTATCCCTTGTCCTATCATTGGTCATCACTGAGAAGAGCCTGGCTCCATCCTCGTGACACTCACCCTTTATATATCTGTAAACATTAATGAGGTCACCCCTCAGTCTGCTTTTCTCCAAGCTAAAGAGACCCAGCTCCCTCAGCTTTTCCTCATAAGGGAGATGCTCCACTCCCTCAATCATCTCTGTTGCCCTGCACTGGACTCTCTCCAGCAGTTCCCTGTCCTTCTTGAACTGAGGAGCAATGATCTTTGAAGATCCCTTCCAACCAAAACTATTCTATGATTCTATAAACACTATTGTTCTCACGGTGGAGCTCTCTGAGAACACCCAAAGTGGATCCCTGTCAGATGACACCAAACAGCTGGATGCACCCTCAGTGCACAACCAGTGCACATCAACCATCCATGAGCACCCAGTCAGTAGGAAGCAGCTACAACTACCTAAAGTTATTGCTTTCTCCTAAGATGTCTACAGGGTGGATAGAGGGTCCTCAGCACAAGCTCTTTTGCTCCTCAGAGCAGACTGTGATGTGTCACATGTCTTGTGCATGTAAACATAGCTAATGCCTTATAATGCTGTACATAAGTGTATTGAACACGGTCTGAAATTGTTGCTCAGGGTTACAGATCCCCACTGAGCCCTCAGCTGTTTTGCACATGGTTTTCAGCTTTGCTTTAATAGTATTTTGTTTGATGAGTAATCAATGTCAAATATATTAACTGGCAGACACAAATAGATCAGTATGATTCCTATTATTTTAACTGTTATTATTTTGATAGTTATTTTAATCATTGATTGAGTACTTCCTAAATTTCATTGTGTGCCAAAAGAACTAGACGCACTCTGCTATGATTTATATGCAATGTCATCCCAAGACAGATTTCTGCACTGTACATGTTGAAACAGCTCTTCAAAAATAAATGAGTTATCACTGTGTTGGAGTGAACTTGGTATCACATCACTGCCACTTTCTCAAGAGAATATTGGCAAAAAACATCATGAAGGTGCTAAATGTATTTTACAAATATATGGCATAAATTAGGATCCACATTGCTGTTGAGCTAGAAAGTCAGGAAGCCCTACACCGCCCTTCAAAAGAGACAAGTAGAGGAATAAGCACTGAGCTCTGCTTCTTTGCTTGTTAGCCATGTGGAAAAGGGCCAAAGATTGAGGGTGGATGAAGTGTTAGCTCCAAGCTTTATCCCTTCCATCATTTACTGCTGGGATACCAAAGGTCTCTAAGATCAGTGTAAAGTACCTGACTGAAGCAAATTCTGCAATGTGGAAGTGTAATTGGAAAATAAAACTCAGAAATGATCCAGACAAAGTGCACATATATTACTATATCTATGCCGGATTTTGTTTGTTAAGGGAACTTCAAACCCTGTCTTCAGCAGTGCCTCTATGTTCCATCCACATCTCCTCCAGTCTGGCAACTGGGGAGAACAACAAAAATATTGCAGACTTCCATTTTGGCAAAAGTACCTTTATAACAGAATTATTACATGTCCAGAACAAAGCAAACCTCTACATTCTAAAGGTATAATCTATAATATATGCAGAGGTGAGTTCTCAAAAGCCAAGCCAGAGTTACTCTGACTGGCTTAATTAATGGTAATAAATGGGTTTGTGGATAGAGAGGAGGAGACTTTTTAATCCAAGGAATCATGAAAAGACAACTGGCTTTACCTTTGGGAAGTCTATCCTAGCCAGGGCTACCTAGCATGCTGGCCAGCAGAATTTGGAGAAGGAAAGATATGAAAAGCAATGAAAAGGAAAGTACAGACACTGACTGAAAACCTGTCAGAGTTCAACGAGCATTTGGACAGTGCTCTTAGTCATATGGTTTGGTTTTATGGGAGTCCTGTGGGGAACAGGTGGTGGGACTCAATGATGGGTCCATTCCAACTTGCGATATTCTATGATTCTATGGAGGGAAGTCTGTGACTTTGTAACTTTAGCCCGGGAGGTGGGGTGGAAGATACACCAGGGTTCTGAGGGCAACAGATGTGCAACAAAAGCTTTGTTAGATATTTCTTCTAAATATCAGGGGTGGTTGTTTCTCCCTCACCTCCCATCCCCTTAAAAAAATCCATCTGAATCAAAGGCTAACATCTAGGGCACCTATCCTTATAAATCAAACATTCAGGAATGCTGAAGGGTTCATTCCACTTACTCAATTACAGCTGTAATTGACCTACAAATATCTACCTCCACCAAAAATCTGTGTTTGGATATAGTACAATACATGCAATGTGAAAACAAACAAGCAAACAAACAAACAAACAAATAAATAAATAAATGTCAAGATTTCAGCGTTACTGTTACCTTTGATGCAGAACTGGTATGTAAATCTTCAGCACGGACAGTAAACTTTGGATACCTTGGGAGAAGAGAGTAAATTCCTGTAACAAGAATAGACAAGATTACTTTTATTTGGTGTCCACCATGGCATGAACCACAAGCCATCTGGTAATACAGCTAAATATGATTTAATATTGTCAGCCAAACTCTAGCTAACTCATTTGGTAACACTAGGTTTTTGTAGTGGGAGGAGGAGCTTACAGGGCTGACTTCTGTCAGAAGACACCAGGAGCTGCCCCCATGTCAGACAGAGCCTGTCTGCTAGCCAAAGTTGAGTCCAACAGTGATGCTGGTGGAACCTCTGTGATAACATGTTTAAGAAAGGGTAAAAAATCCTGTGCAACAGGAGCTGGGAAAGAGGAGTGAGAAAATGTGAGTGAAACAACCTTGCAGACACCAAGGTCAGTGAAAACAAGGGGGACAAAGTGCTCCAGGTGCTGGAGCAGAGGTTCCCCTGCAGCCTGTGGTGCAGACCATGGTGAGGCAGGTTGTCCACCTGCAGCCCATGGAAGCCCACAATGGAGCAGGGATCCATCTGCAGCCTGGGGAGGACCCCTGGCTGGAGCAGATGGATGTGCCCTGAAGGAAACTACAACCTGTAGAGAGCCCACATTGGTGCTTGTGGGGAGGAGATAGACCAGTTAGAAGTGAAGTTTAGCCTTGGAAGAAGGGGATGTATTTAGTCTTGTTTTTATTTTTCATCATCCTGCTCTGCGATTAATTAAAAATAAATTAAATTAACCTTCCCCAAATGAAGTCTGTTTTGCCTGTTACAGTAACTAGTGAGTGATATCTCTCTCCTTATTTTGACTCACAAGCTTCTCCATCTTATTTTCTCCCCCTGTCCTGTTGAGAAAGGAGTGATAGAATGACTTGGTGAGCACTTTGTGGCCAACACAATATCACATGCTCTTGATATCTTCCCACTGCACTTATTTCTTCAGAATTTATTTGTTAGAGAGAAGAGGATGTATGCCTGGATTATAGACTCTGAACAATAATTTCATGTCACTAAGTGTTTGATTAAATGTTTTGATAATAACATGGTGACAAATGCATGTGGTGGGTAAAAATACGGTGGAGATTTATATTTTCTTTTGAACACTCTTTGTGCTTAAGGACTAGAATTTATAATGCCATAGTCATTTATCAGTAAAATTATTGTTCACTAACTGTTTTTATTTCCTTCCTCCCTCCCTTCCTTCCTCCCTTCCTTCCTTCCTTCTTCCCTTCCTTACTTTCTTCCTTCCTTCCTTTTCCTTTCTCTTGTTTTTCATTCTGTTGATGGTAGTGGATTTCTTTTGTTTTTACAGAGCAACTGCAAAATATTGCCTAAATTAGCTATTGTAGAGGAATCTGGTACTCCCATCTCTAGACCTAGACGTATTGAAGAACAAAGGCATTTAAAAAAAAAAAAAAAGAGAGAGAGAGACTAAAATTAAATTCAACTGCAAAGAACTATTACATTTTCTCAATACCTTTGAAGGACCATACTCTAGAAATCCCAAAATATTCTTAAGAGGTTCAGGTCAGACACAAGTCCTTCACATAGCGTTGTGAAATCTTGTAATTCAGCAGCTTGACATGTTATCCAAAATGCCTACATTGAAAAGCAGTTTGACAATATATGATTCAAGAGTCTAGACTCACTTGGGTCTTCTTCTGTGTTCCACAGTTCCTCTGGAATGTATCCTTGATTTTCGCTACCATGCCTTTGCCTGTTTCCCAAGTTTCCATCTTTTTTCTTCTCAGCTGAAACTTTTCTAGAAACAAAAATTCTGGTCATTAGAACTTCATTATGACATGAGAAGTCTTGGGTGTAGGCTACAGAGAAAAAACTATATGTTTTACTTTTGAAAAAAATATGCACAAAATATATCTGAGCCTTCAAAAGGAATTATCTAGTGCAATTCTTGTCCCATGTAAGTATTACACGTGAAATTCAGTGAAGAAAGTTCCCATCTGCCACATTATCAGAAAGCAGACAAATAAATTATCAGTCTTTGAAAAGCAAAGATTCTGTTCCAGACCATAGGTTTTGTAGGAAATTAATTTTCATCTCTAGTTCTGAATTACAGAATATCTTGTGGCCCAATATGGGAACACCAGCTAGGTCAATTAGCTCATCATTTTTGTGATTTGAGCCCACACAATTGCAAAAGCAAAGCATGTTAGCTCACATCACCACAGATAGCTCCCAAGTGATTCATCTGTACATTTCAAAGTTAATCTTTCACTTTGAAGTTTACTTTAAAAGTGAGTGTAGCCACAGTGAAGTTGACAGAACTTCCTTGGTTAAAGTTAACACACCTCTGAAATTGCAGAACAGTGACCTGCAGAGCTGAACACTGAGAAAAGTGACATTTTACTCAAAAATCTAATGCTACAAGAGATGCTACTATTCATCTGTTCCTACAATGGACTCTTCTCCAGGATAGTCCCAGGTCTATCTTTGCCTAGGTTTCACGTGTGGCAAGCATGAATTGGCAGGATTATGACAAGCCAGGAATTTGTAAGGGAAGGGGGAAACATTTTGCTTGTGCAATATTTGTAGAAACTGCTGCATTTACATTTTGTGTTTAGTAGCAATTACTTTGCAGGTCCATAGAGCTTCAGCTGAGCATTACTGATGCACACATAAATTTGACAAGCCAGCTATGAGTATGTGGCTTTTTTTAGGAGATAATAAAGTTAGACACCACTAAGAAACCTGTCATGTTGCTAGAAGACAAAAGCAATTGTTTAGGAATACCACCTTCACGTAACATGATGCTTTACTGTCTATTTTATCTGATCCTTGGATCTCAGCAAACTCAATGTAGTAGCCAAGTTGAAAACAGCTACAAAAAAGTGTGGGAGGTACAGAATGATAGCCAGCAAAGTTAAAAATAAATGTGGGAAGCAAAACAATATATCCCTGGTCTCACTACTTCTTTGATGCTACTACAATGCAGCTTCCAAATTCTGGACAATTATAATCCTTTTTACTGCAGCTAGGTTCCCTCCAAGAACAAAAAAAATCAGAATCTACAAAACCTGTGATTTCAGTGCCATTGTTTACATATGCTAAAGCTCTGCAGAACGGTCAACACTGAGTTTCTAATGTAAAGCTAAGCCATAGGCCCTGGACTCATCCCACTGCTGAAGTACTTGCTTAAGCCTTTGCTTAACATTCAGCATTTGTTTACAGTTGATGGGAAAATAGGAACTTTATTGTACTGAGATCTAAACCCACACATTCTGCCATGAAGATATACACGTATTTGCCCAGATCAGATTCAAAGAAATAGGGAGAAAGTAACATTATGCCCTATTCTGGACCTGTTCAGGTTGTCCGAAAGGAAGCACCGTGCACACCTGTACTAGCAAGGCAGGGTCCTGGGAAGGACACGGACCTGGCCATATCTGTCCCCACTGCTGAGCTGATGCTTCCCTGCATGTTCAACTGATTTTGCCTTAGTAGGGTTGACCCTTGCAGAAGGCTTTTGTCAGAATCAAGTTAAAATCCAAGCCAAAAGGCTTTGTAGCACCTCATTCACAGCAAAACCGATACAGTAGTGGTATCTGTTTTTGGTCTCCCATTTCCTGCTGATTTAGTCCTACTTTATTTATATAGCTGCACTTGGTAAAATGAACAATCTAGCATCACAAACTAAGAAATCACATGGAATTTTACGGGTATGGCATGACATAATTATAATTATTTCCTCAGGAGAAAATAGTGTTTACCTAATGACCTCCTTTAGTTTTGTATCAATAAAAAGCTGCACAAATTAAAATCTGTCAACAGGCCTCTGTAAAATTTCTGCTCCAGAAGCCATTAATGAATCTGGATATCACTGAAGTGTGCAGCAAAGTGGTATAAGGTTTTGTAAACTCTTTAAGAGAGGGGGAGTTAAAAGCCCCACAAGTGTAGGCGAAGTATGAACTTAGAATGCTCACAAGTAGCTCAGATAAAATAACTCCAGGTAACCTCACTGACATGTCTGTCACAGCTGCACCGGTGCCAATAAGTAGGATCTTAATGCTGATAACCATCAGCTTATGATTTCTAACGTTTTCCAACTCAATGTGATAATGTATCAACAGCTTTGTACTCAAGCACATCTGAGCATCACTCGCTTACACGTTGACACTCATCATCAGGGCAGCTTTGTTTATTTATTCAATTTTCATCAGACTAACGCTGAGCAACCTTAAAAGAGCATAGGAGACGGTCTAATTTCATTGCCAATCCATCCGGATTCGTTTGCGAGCGGGCTTCTCGCCGGGAGGCGCGGCAGCCCTGGCGCTGCTGCCGGGCTGGCAGTGACCCCCTCTGGCAGCGAGGGACATCGCCCGCGGGCAGCAGCATGCAGGCAGCAGCAGGCAGGCATGGTAGCAGGCAGCTTGATGCAGGTAGAGCTCCTCCCCTTGCCTGCCCGAGACACTGGGGTGGGTACAGCAATTTTTAAGTATTGGCTTTGCTCGTCAGCTTCCGTAGGAGCATATTTTCAGTTTGTAATTGCTGTGCTTGCTGAACCAAGAGAGTCAGCGTTGGGAGGATTTTGGTTCTTTTCACCCAGTTGGTTGTGGGAACAGACCTCACAACTTGCTGCGAGCTGTGGCCCTCCCTTTTTGCCTCTATAGTCAGTCCCCTCTCCTGCATGCTGCCCCCACTTCCCCTGCCGTGCGTACAGAAATGGGCAAGGTCTCACAGCACCTGGGGGTGCTGGAAAACGGGGCATGGAATCTGGCACATGCCTGTCACCGTCCTGCAGCACCCTGAAAGAGCTGAGTAAAAACGAAAATTCTCCCACCTCATCCAGCTTACCTTATCTCATTTTCATACGTAGATCCTGAGGGAAAAAAAAAAAAAAAAAAAAAAAAAAAGTTTTAAATGCAGGAAAACAAAATGTGAACTACTACAGAGCTCCTTTTAGAGCATGCACTGCATGCCAGCTAACACGAGGGTATCTCTTCTCCCCACTCTCCTCCCCATTTACAAAATTGCACAACATCCCTGTAGAACACCTTACACAGAAGTTGGAAATGAGGCACACAGCACTGAACGTGTGCTTCAGCAAAGAACCTCAGCATGGGAACTGCACACCAGTGAAAGCTAATGTGCTCCTGAAAAACACTTGCCCTTTTTAGTTACTGTGAATAGCTGACACTGATTACTTTGGAACCAATTTACAAGAGGAACAGCAAGGTGAAGGCAAGGAGCATCTTAACCAGATCATAGTTAAAAGCAGGATCTATCTGCTCACACTTGTGTCTACAGGTCTTTGCACAGCACCAGAGGTGACATAACTAGGAGATTTATGAATTTATGAATTTAAGAAACTTTTTAAAGTGCAGATCAATTGTGAGGCTCCACTTACCTTTCTTCTTTAGGCAGCAGCAGCGTACAACAACTGCAATAATAATGATCAGAAGAACAATACCAACAACCGAAAGCACAACTGCAAGTACAATAACCCACGTGCTTCTGCTGTCTTCAATGTAATCATTTTCTGTTAAATTAAATGGAGAAATATTGTACTATCAGAGTGTCAAAACATCCTTTTCAGAATATTTACCTTTTTTGTGAGAGGCTATTAACTGCTTGTTGATTATTTAACAAGGAGTGTCTGTTTTCCAAATGACAGATTCTGTATTTATGGATGGTGCCCAAGAATTTAAAATGTTTCCATATGCAAATTCTTTATTGCAACTGTAACTTTTATGACAGCTACTTCTCTTCTGAAAACACAGGGTTGCAATTTTCCAACCTGAGGTTTATTTTGTAGGTGTGCTGGGCCTCCCAGCATCCTTTGGAGATGTTTGAGGTTGGGGAGAGAAGTTATGATTCTATTTAGATGTCTCTACTTCAGATTCTAAGTATCTTGCCTAGCTGCTTTTCTCAGTAGAAAGAAAATAGGTGTTTGGGTTATGATTCGTTTGGCCAAATGTGTGTGTGTCCCTTTTGATGAGACTAACAGCTCTGAAAAAGTGTCCATTTCTGCCCACAGACCACAGCAATAGTCTCAGGTGACTAGTACAAGTGGAGATCTCCAGCCTGTAGATGCAATTTTCTGATTAATTCCATCCTGGGATTTCTCTCACTGATTTCAACAGGTGTTTGATTTTGGAACATACTTGGTAGGGTATGTATTACCCACTTAAACAGCAGCAAAGAACAAAAACTGTAAAGAGTGGGAGTGTTTGGGAATACGTAGCTACTAACCCATCTTATTTACCATCCTTCTCACAACATTAACTTATTCCTCTGTCTTTGCTGTAATCTACAGTGTTAAATGAGGTGATTTAAAGATAATTCAGTGTCTTGCTGAAATCGGTTGCTATGACCAAACAGTTTTCCTACGGAGCTCCCGCGTGCACAGAATTTTTAAAATATAGCATATTTCCTACGTAGTTGGATGCACAAGAAAGATGTCAGTTCTGATTGTCACATTGTCCTGCCGATTGGTTTTGAACAAGTATTTCAGAATCACGTGATTCGGCTACCTGTTGAAAAGCAGCACCAAAACAATATTGACAGTTTCTTAGAAAAAAGCTTCCAATCCAAATTACAGGTGTAAGACACATCCAGACTTGACAAAACCCCTTCTGTCACGCTGGGTTTATAATTGTCATTTAGGCAAAAGCTTAAGCCTAGTATTAACGGAGATGCTAAACACACCTGCACAGGCCCATACCTCCAGACCGGCTGCCACACCAAGGTATTTCGCTCCCTGTCAGGTTCAGGTTACATACCAAGAGTATCATGTAAGGAGCTGAAGTGAGAAGGACAGGACACAACACAAACACTCCCAGCACTTCAGCATTGTAGTTTCTCTCCATTTTTGGAGGATCCAGAAAGAAAGTGGAGCTGGGACCAGAAGGTGTGAATGCAAAACCTGCCAGTTCAACACGCAAGTAGGGGTGCAAGAGAGGGGTACTAAGGCCATCAAATCACTTTTAGGCCTTTTAGTAAATCCACAGCAAGTTACGTGAGATGCTTAGCGTGGATAAAGCACTTTTCTCTATCTATAGAGCCCATCCTCTGTTGCTCTCTGGACCTCTGGGCCCTCCCAAAGCTGCTCCAAAATTTACCTGGGCTAAGTAATATCTGCAGATAAAAAAAAGATTTTCTGTGGCACACGCTGGTAAGCAAGGAGAAACCAGAGACTGGAAAAAGCTGCACATTGCTTCTTGGAGCTTTCTGGCTAACTTACAAAGCAAAGGAAGATCAGGCTCATCTCATCTCATCTTCTGCAGGTCACAGACCAATTAAGTCAACACTGATGCCCAAGAGAGCTTAGTCCCAGCTAAGGGACTGCCTTGAACCTCATTTCCCAATAAATTCTCTGTGAATACATCTGCCAGGATGACTCTATAGGAGTTCCCAAATCTCAATCAAACATTACTGTGAGTGAGTTAACTCTGAAGGAGGAGTGACTGACATAAACATGCATCACCTTGGATGGAAAGGTCTGAGATTAAGACTGATCTAGAAGTACAGGAAGGTAGGATGTTCATTGATCAGGAGAAGGCTGGCTGAAGAGAGCTCAGGTTTTTGTTTGCAGTTCTTGCAAATGGACAGGTATTACCTGTGAGGAACATGGAGGAATTTGATTCCTCAAGCTTTGAAGTGAGGGCTGAAATTGATGTTGCAGTAGTTTTGGGAAGGATTCCTTAGACGTTTGAAGCTAGTCATATTCTTTCCTGACAACAGCTAGCTAAGGCTGAGACTGTATATAAAAAGTCAGACAACCTTTGAGACTTCAAGTATGATATATATATATTATATATCTTCCTCTGTCATAAATGCCATGTCTTTGTTTCCTTCTAATAATTTAAGGACTTCATATTCTCACGTCCTGACAAATTTTCAGTGTCTGCTCCTGCACAATGATTTTTCCAAAGAGAAATGAATTATGGTCCTTTACAATCATTAATTACATACTAATTGTGCTTCATGACATCTGTTTTTTGCCTCTTCTGATTTACAATGAGTAGCTATGGAAACTGACGGTGGATACCTCAGTACTTCACAAATGAGTAGGCAGGGGAATTTATTAATTTCCTCAGGATAGTTCTATTTTGCTTAGTCAGTAATTAGGATCAATCTGACTACAAGGATGTCAAATTAAGAATGGTGAAATTACCTTTTTCAGCTGCATTAAAAAGCAAGTACTTCTGAAAGAGGCTTGTTAATAATGACTCATACTTAAAATACAAGGCACAGTTACTCAACCTCCTCAGTTGTTTGTGTGTCGAAACTTCTATACCAAACCCTTCATCAATCCACTATAAGAATGTCTTTCTATGTGCCATGTTCAACCGTTACAGAAGAAAAACCTGTTCATTAAGAGAAGCTGTCAGCATGATTATAGCAGTTCACGATGCTCACCACATCATGAAAAGAAACATAGGTTCAAAGACCTACTCTGAACAGAAGACAGCTGAGGATGCATAGACCTAAGGCAAAAAAAAACCTCCATATAATCTATACATTCCCTGTACCACAGGATCAGGCTAATAAAAGTGATATCACTGTAGGCTGGACTGTGTCACTGTAGGAGGCGGTGTACCTACACTTAGTAACCTCAGCTCCTCTCATGCTTCCAGTTTAGTTTGTCTTGAATCTCCTCCACCTGACAGATGAGACACTTGGCTAGTCCCAGCAGAGAAATGTTCCTAAGGACAGTCTGGTATTGTCTCCCTCGTCTGCATGAAACACTGCTTACCCACAGGGAGACACTTCCTCTTACTCAGTCTTATTTTGTTACAGTTTGGAAAACAAAAACATTTTCTGTAGGATTCGGTTAGATTGTGAGGCAGATCTATAGTGATAGTCCCGCTTGCTTTGTTCCATGCTGGCAGTACAAACCAGGTAACACCATCCTTTTCACAATGAACCTCTTAATACTGTGAATGTGTTAAATTATAGAATTTTATTTTCATAGGATGTCACTGAGGCCAAAAATCAGCAGCATTACAGAAAATGCTGACAACCTTAGCAAAAATATTTAGGGTTATAAAAGGTCCTGCTAACTGTTCTTGAGAGATATGACCTGCACCCCTGCTTGGATTAAAGCTACCCTGAATTTACTTAAATAAAAGGCAATAAAAAGCAACCAAATGCACCATCCAAAGAATTCTACATATGTTGCTGCAGGACTTTTTTTCCCTTCTTCTAAGATGTGAAAGAGACCATGACAGGAAGAGGAAAGCAGGGCCAATGGTTTGTTGATCTCAAGTAGACTTTGGGATAAGGCACACAAATATGAAGATTCTCTTGACGACCTGATTCTTGTTCTGTAATGGGTGAATATACCACATACGAAGACTTTCTTACAGCAGATAAGGGACACAGTACAGAAGTTCCTACTTTTAAATGCTGCCATCTGCAGTTAAGTGCCAGCCTCAGTGCAGTCCTGGGGATGTTACCACCATACTACAACAGCTCCATCACGTCAGGTCACCGCTCACATGGAGAACTTTCCATTTGCACCTGAAGTACTAGTACAGAATCTGTTTCAGGTTGTGTGTAGAAATGGGGAGTAAAACTCAGGCTTTTTTTCCAAGTCAGTGGTAAAACTGGTGTTGAATATTACGGAGAGGGGTCTGGCTTTGAGTAAACGAGGCCTAACACATCATGCTAATATGGCATGCATGGCCTAATCAGGGATATTTAAGATCTAAATTCATCAGATGTTTACTTGATCAAGGAACAAAGGCTGGTTTTCTTAGCAGTGAATCCATAGTAGGAGCCAGTGGCAGATGTACTGCTTCATTTGTCTTGCTCAGTCCTAAGTTGGACTTCATGGTTCATTAGACTTGTAGCAGTCCTCTCAAAGATGTGAATTTTACTCTACCTATGTATCGGGTTGTGGCTACTGGGCCTTAGTTCTATCACCTTTGCATATCTCGTGGTATTTATTTTGCAAATAAAAGACTTTTCAAAATAAAACAAAGCAAAACAAAACAAAAAGCACAGTTCTAAGTATAGGCATTACAGTACAGGCACTAAAATATAGGAAAAGTACAACAAACATTCACTTACCCATAGTAGAGTTGACAAAAATAACAGTTACAGTTGCATTCTGAGGGTTAGGGAGTGCTTCTATGTCAGCTAAACAAGTCAAAATCTCAGTGTCCACCGGAGTCAAAGTTAGGATGCTCAGGGCATTGTGGAGGCCATTAGATCCTTGACTTTGCTGGGTAACATACCTTGACTTATCAATGAAAGAGTCATTTGTCATCCAGGCAATGTCTGGAGCTGGAGCCCATTCTAAGGCTTCACAAACAATTTCAACTGTTTTGTTCTCTGTTACTGTTAAGGTGCTATTTTTGATGAATAAAGATCCATTAACTGTAGGAGGGAAAAGATGTTTTGTTCCTTCAGAATATTTGGCTGCATTGCTTTCCTGCTGATCATTTTAAATCTTATCTTGCTACCTAGAAATAGCTATGCCTTGAGATATTAAGTCAAAAACAATCATTATTAGCACAGATATACCATATGCATGAAATAAACATGCAGATATTACAACTTCATGGACACATTGTTTGGCATGTCTAAAGCACAAGTCTCAGGTTTCAGTACCTTTCCAATAAAAAGCAAGAAATTAGACTTTTTAGCAATCCTGATATATTTCCAACTGAAGGACAAAATAATGAAATAACAGTGTTTCTCTGTAAGTTTTAAGTATGGTTGGGTTTTATCAGGAAATGTTTACAGGTAGATGATGAGATGTTCTCATTGCATAAAGCATCTCCTTGACAAAGGCTAGTGTCATGTGGTTAGACCTTGCTTTACTGGCTGCATTCTGTCGCTATTGATGCTTCAGAGAGGAGAAGAGGTCTCATGTACAGGGGCATGATATGCAGGAACTTTTTGTTCTTTGGAAATGGAAGCTTGCAGCAGCAATTGTATGTAGAATATCACATCATATCTCAAGGGTTTACTTCTACGTACCATTAAATCAAACTCAAATAAGTTAGACACAGACCGATTCCTGAAGGAGAAAGGAGAGAGATGTGCTCTAAAGACAGCAGAAGGGTCATATAATAAGATGTGCATAGGGGTAATCCATACTGTTTCTAGCCAAAAGATAATTTTGGAGTGACTGCTTCTGGGCCTGATACAGCCTTCAGGCAATTCAGTGCAATCCAATGACAAATAAAAGATGTAACTGGAAAAAGCAAAGGCAGTCATAACCTTTGTTAATGGCACTCTGAATGTGACTCTGAAACCTGCTTTGAGAGTAAAATTAAGACAAGGAAGACAGGAGGAAAAGAATGGTAAATGAGAACATGTACTCCTTCACAGGGATAATTTGAGCAATCCATCAGAGGATTCCTTTAAGTGCAGTATAATAAAATAGCTTTCTATTGGTGGTTATACGCACCTTGAACAGAAAGAAATGCAAAGCTGCTCTCATTAGGTTGCTGGGTGCTGCATTCAATTTTTCCAGAATCACTCAGCTGGGTGTTGTGGATGATCAGCTCTGAGGTAAACCCATTGCTACTGGTATAATTTCGAGAGGTGAAGCGGTCTGATGTTTCAATGGCTCCCTGAGGATTGATGACAGTGAGGACAGGGTTTCCATTGAACAGCCAAATGAGAATTAGCCATCCTACTGACACAGTGCAATTAAACCGGGCATCTGAACCAGCAAGGACTGTTGCATTCTCAGGGCTATTTATGATAGAGTAACAAAAGCCAAGACCTGGAAGGAAGAAAAATATACAGTCTCTAAATACATATACAATACTGCCACCAAAGGCCTCTGACTTAATTTTTACTGCCAGCAATTTAAGACTAAAAAGCCAGGTGCTTTGGTTCAAATAGAGTACTGGGGTACTAAGCACTTAGTCATGTATCAGGAAAGGCTGCTGATTCAGTTAAACTGGCACTTCACCTCTGACAGCTGTCAGTACCTGATACTTTCAGGAAAAGATTCTTGCCTCTTGTTCCACAATTCCTGTCAGTAAGTAGTTAGAGGTATGTATGGTGAATGGGAATTACAACTGAGGAATGTTAATCCCACAGCAGTAAGCAGTGGTCAAATGCTACATTGTTATAACGGATCCCCAAGCCAATCATTAAAAACCCAAGAAGTACACACTTATGTAGTTTAAAAGATCTTAACCAGTTCAGAAATGGAGATGTATAACCTAATCTTTCAGCTCCGTCCTATATTACATGGTTTTCTTCAAAGATGCATTCAAATTTTGTCTCTGCTACTCCCATTCCGAAATCACCTGTCTCTCTTCAGTGATTCACTAAAAGGCTGACTCACCACAGAATCACAGAATCAGAGAATGTTTGGGACTGGAAGTGACCTCAAAAGATCATCTAGTCCAATTCCCCTGCCGGAGCAGGAACACCTAGATGAGGTTACACAGGAAGGTGTCCAGGCAGGTCTTGAATGTCTCCAGAGAAGGAGACTCCACAACCTCCCTGGGCAGCCTGTTCCAGTGCTCTGGCACCCTCACTGAGAAGAAGTTTCTTCTCAAATTTAAGTGGAACCTTTTGTGTTCCAGTTTGCACCCATTACGCTTTGTCCTATCATTGGTTGTCACCGAGAAGAGCCTAGCTCCATCATTGTGACACTAACCCTTTATATATCTGTGAACATTAATGAGGTGACCCCTCAGTCTCCTCTTCTCCAAGCTAAAGAGACCCAGCTCCCTCAGCCTTTCCTCATAAGGGAGATGCTCCACTCCCTTAATCATCTTCGTTGCCTTGCGCTGGACTTTCTGCAGCGGTTCCCTGTCCTTCTTGAACTGAGGGGCCCAGAACTGGACACAATATTCCAGATGTGGTCTCACCAGGGCAGAGTAGAGGGGAAGGAGAACCTCTCTCAATCTACTAACCACCCCCATTCTAATACACCCCAGAATTTTGCTGAAATAATAATTTTTCACTTTTAGATAGGAAAACACATATATTCTCTAAACTTCAAGTAAATAAAGGAGTGTGTAACTGGCCCCTTTTCTGTAACTCAGATTGCTACTGATTTTTTCCAGCCCCAGCATACACCCTTCTATGCTCTTTCCCCTATTCATCTGCCCCTTCCCCTATTTCTCACACATGCATCACATACCTACTTATCCACCTTCTCAGGCTTTCTGTTAACCAAAGCTGCTGTAATTCATGAGTTTTGCTTCCTCAAAAGGTAGTATGAATTTTCGCTGCTATCTTTCAGGACTAAAAGCTCCTTTCTCAAAAGGCATTTTTTTTTCTTTCCCTCCTCAGCAGACCCAGGACCTTCCATTGCCCTCAGAGGAATGAAGGAACAGTTGCTGCCCAGGCAGATGGTGGATCCCTTGCACATGGAAAAGCAGAATCACTCACTTCTACCAAGCAGAAAGTGAAGGAAGGACAAAAGCAGAGACAACCTTTTTCAAAGAAGCAGCTGTGACTTCAGTCCTTGAAATAGCTGGGGGAAATGGTGCTGTTTCGAAGGTGGGCAAATCTTAAACTGTTGTTCAGAGACAGGACATTGTATACCCTAGTCTTCATGAGGGACAAACCGTCACACTGTAAGAACATCCCAAATTAGTTGGTTGGTGTATTAGGGAACAGGACTTGAGAGAGCAGCTTACCGATGTCTTTCCTGTATTGGGGATCCCAAAATGGTACCCTGTCATGAGCCAGTCACTTTACTAAGTCACTGGACTGGAGGAGGAGGGAGGACTGCCATTGCACACCCTACTATCACTAAGGTCCATCTCAGGGAATCACCTGTGCTCTGCATGCATGCCACTGGGCACAGCTCTTCCTCATCTCCCCGAGCTGCTGTCATCTCTTCACCTGCCTCTAGGCCCAGGTCATCTCCTTTTTGTCCTAGTGCTCATCTGCAACTCACTGTGAGGGAGCTGCTCTTTGATGGAGGCACTGACAGGTTTCAATGGCAGGAGACCTCAGGAAGTCTCTAGCCCAACCATCTGCTCCAAGCAGAGCCATCTTCACAGTTGGGCAATTTGCACAGGGCCTTGTCAAATCAAGTTTGGAGTATCTCCAAAGATGGAGATTTCCAAGGTCCCTGCAGACCAAGCAGTTCTGCCAGTGAGATCCATCTCATCAGTAGGGTTTTCATCACTTACTGGGAAACATTCACGCTGAGGAAGCATCAGGACTGCCAGGGCTACCCTTAATGATTCAGGCCGCAGCCTGCATAATTACAGCAATTACATACTATAGTTCACAGCAATCTAATTAAAACCTCGTGTTTGCAAATTTGGCCTGAATATAAGTGTTTGATTATTTTTCAAGAGAAAGAAAGTCTGAAATGGCCATTACTCGCTTGCCACAAGTATTCAGGACAATGAAGTGATTTTTAAAGGTTTCATTCAATCTAGGTTTTCTACATTTTAGGCAGTTTATTCATTAGTGGATTAATTATAAATTACTGAAAAATTCATTTTTCATTCAGTCAACAACTGACATTAGAGGGGAGAATATGCTGTACTGTCTCACACAAAAGACATGTTTGATAGTTGTATAATTGGAACCAAAGCCCAATCTCAGTTACGACATTGCAACCAGAGCCTCAGTGAATGCACCCAGGGCATAGGGTCTGTAATCTCATTGCTCCATTGTCAACATCATTTTCTAATTCCCAGCTCACGCACAGTCCTAGGAAGTGTATATCTAACCAGGTTTGTGCCACGAATTGTTCTGTAATACAAATAGCTCCTCTCTTCCCTCCCACCTGCCACATGTATTTACAGACAAAAGCCTTTTCATTCTTTGTTTTGCAGGATTATACAAAGCTAGATTTCCCTGGTTCTTTGCATGATAGACTATGAGTTATCTCATGTTTACAAAAACCTTTACAAAAATTTTCCACTTTCTTGGTTTATGTTACCACTGCCATGCACCCTCATTCTCCAAAGTATATCTGTGTGTAAGCAATAAATCTTTAAACGAAAAGCAAACTTAACTTCCACTGATAGTTAGTAAATCCAGATAAGATATTATAAAACATATTTCTGTTCAACTTAAATGGCTCATTTTTTCCAGTAGTGTTTATTCAAAGCTCTCCTCAGACTTGTAAAGGTGAACCAAAATTATTTAAAACATGAAACAACCTGAAGATGAACTCAGCAATCAAATCATGTGCATGCCTTACTACATTGCTTTACATATAGTTAGCTCAACAAAATGCCTAAAAGCCATTTCCTCCCTTTTCTATTTGTCACTTTTTGAATGTTAGGAACTGGTCACATGCCTGTTGATGACATCATATACAGAGCTACGGGTTTTCTAATGAACATGCACTGATGAAGTGCATTTCAGTGAGACCATTTGTCACATAATATGTCCCTCTTCCCTGATGTTCAACATGCAGTTGGGGATCCTATAGGTGGGAGGAGGACTGAGGAGTGAGACATAGCTCAGCCTTGCCTCCCTTTACATCTCAGTAAAGCCCCAGCACAACTGAAAAAGAAGCTTCATGAGCCTTCTACACCAGCTGCCAAAACATTTTTGGTTGTTTAAACTTGGCTTCTTTATCTTTTTGCTCTTTATTTTTTATCCTGCAATAGCACGTGGAGTCCTGAACCAACAGTGCATTATTTTGTCCAACCCGTGTACAAACACTGATAAAGTGACTTGTGTAAGGTCAAAAAGGACATTCATGACAGAAATGGGATCTAAACCCAGTTACTAGTTCCTTAAGCCAGTGTTGTAAGTCCATTTGCTGGACCTTGTTTCTTGCACTAAGGAGAAAATTTTAGTGCTAGTTTCATTTGCATACTGCTTGAAAAAATATCTGGCAGATGGTTGCTTTTAGACAAATTAAGGCCTCAGGCTAGATTGTCATTGCATTTTAGAGGAATTACATGTTCAGCTCTGATCCACTGGTTTAACATCTGCTTTCCCACACACAACCAATACGAAATCCCACCTAGGCAAATATCATCTCTGCTATTAGGCTATCTTCGTATGTTGCACTGTCCCTTGTTTTTTGAAGAACAAAGTTATATGAGGACATTTATTTGAGGTACATCACCAAATGTTTATAAAGCAGTCACTAGTGAAAGTTCGACTAAAATTATAGGTATTTATGGTATTTCAGTTGCTCAGTCCTTCCCAACAGCATGCAGAGTACACACCAACTCCTTTATGAGTTGTTTGTTCCCTCCTCTGTCACACAAATCCACTGTCATATCATTGCAGTTTTGAAGAAATGAAAATGCATTTCATTTTCTGAATGGCGCCTGCACTGAAGGAACCTCACTTGCCAGAGAATTGCCCTGGTCCTTCGTCACTAATGTTTTTACTTCCATGCTTGAAATAACTCTAAAGGATCACTTTTTCATGCTGAAAGTTTCAGCAACAAGGGCATTGGGATGCTCCTACCTTCTTTTCCATCCCTCCTCTCCTTTGATGACTCTTTCTTTCCTCTTTTATGAGAGACCTATTTGGATACAGTGCAGTAAAGGGCAATATGGGCTTATCCTTTTGCCACAATTATTCCTTTTTTTCAGCCTCATTATTGTATTTCAAAATAGTATTCCACTCTGTATACATATTGTGTTTCCATAAACACTGCCTTTTATCTTTCAGTTTTTGCATCCAATCTCTGTCTTCCTCCCTTCCTTCTCTGCTATTTCTGTTTCAATTACTACATTTTTTCCTTACAGTGTGTTCTAAATTCCTTTTTCTTTTCACTCATTCTTTATTCTCTTGCTCACTCTACCCTGTCTTCTGTCTTCTCTGCCTCATTGTTGGCCCACTGCTTGAGCAACAGCTCTGCAATAAATTGTTTCGGATTTAGTTGGATTTTTCTTCAGCTCAAGTTTATTTCAAAAACCAATAGCCCTGCAGCTGAGCTTTTTGAACACCAAAATAGGTTAGAGCTTGTCAAAGCCTGCAGAGAATGACTAGTTTGTTTGCTTATGTTAACAGGAGTTTTTTGAATGCTTACAGGATGTTTCTGACAAGTAATACCAGTCTACTGGTACTTGGCAGCACACATTTCCACCCACCAGCACACAAACCTCCCCACAGCCCCCAAGTGTGTCTTCCCGTCTCTTCTCTCACTCACTGTTTGACAGCTCTCCCCTGTAGCCTCTCCTGGCTTTGTTGCTGGACCACTCCTCTGGTCCTGCACTGTTTCCTGTCTCCAGCAGTGAGGGTCCCCAGGCTGGGAGCACCACAGCAGCACCACCATGGATGTCCCAGCAGCAGGCTGAGACCCTGCACTGGTCTGCAAGGCTGTCACTGACAAAGGACGCCCAGTGCCCACCCAGAAGGATGGGTGTTCAAAGCAGCTGTGCCATGAAGCTGCTGCAGCAGCCCAGCCACACCGCCCACCCTCGCCGCTCCCGACACTGCAAGAGCAGCAATGCCCCTTTCAGGTGCAGCACTTGTCTCTCCACAACAGACTTTTTGTTGTCTGCTCTGGGGTGTGGGCACTCCCATGGCTGCACCACACAGAGCAGGCAGTGCCTGCTACCCCAGTACAGCCCACAAGCGGGGTAATAAAATGCTCATTGCAGGCATGTTTGATTGAAAGCATTAGTGAAGGGTAGCAGACATCTAAAACAGGTGGTACTCTGCTCTGGATGCTTAAGAAGACAGTATAAGAAACAGAAAAAAATAGGAGGGACAGGTGCCAAGCTCTTCTCTCTGGTGACCAGTGAGAGGACACGAGGGAATGTCAGGAAGATGTGCCAGGGGAGGTTTAGGTTGGACATGAGGAAAAGGTTCTTCCCCCAGAGGGTGGTGGAGCACCAGAACAGGCTCCCCAGGGAGGTGTCACGGCCCCAAACCTGACAGTGTTCAAGAAGAGACTGGACAACACCCCCAGACACATGGTGTGAACTGTGGGGTTGTCCTGTGCAGGGACAGGAGTTGGACTCGACGATCCTTGTGGGTCCCTTCCAACTCAGGACATTCTATGGTTCTGTGATTTCCTGTTACATCGTCTTATTGTCCAACAATAAGACATCTAGAGGCTGCCTGAGCCAGGGGTTGCATCTGTACCTGTAGATCTATATTCCATGCTATTTGTTTCTAGCTTTTTTCAGCTTCTTTACAATTTGGTAACCCTTATTTTATTACATACTGTGATGAAAAGTGTAGTCTTTGGTTTGCATTAAACCTTCCATCTGATAGTTTTACTGGTTGCCTCTAGTGTTTTTGTTATAACCATTATAACCATTTCTCCATTCAGCTCCACATAATTACTTTAATAAATCTTTACTGTTTCTTCCTTTTCAAAGGCAGAAAAGTATCCCAGTGAAGGCCTCCTCATACCTTTGATCACCTCTGTAATATTTTATACCATTTGCAGACCTAATGAGTGGAAGGGCTAACAAAACATTTAGTATTCAAGACACAAGCTTTATATGGATTCATATAATGCCAAGTTTCATTGTATTTCCCTTGCTGAAGAGCGTAAGCAGAGTATTTTTCTCTTTTTCAGCATTTTACCGTCTTTCCTAGAAATGTATTCTATTCCCCCACTAGATATCATCAGTTAAGCGATGCTTTGTGTTAAAAGTTTTCTGCTCCTTTATTACTCACACATTTGGCATTGTGACATTTTATGGCAAATCTTCATAGTCTCTTTTTGGATTCGGTTGCCCTAAGTAGTTCTGCACCACCTGCAAAGTCTGCCACCTCACAGTTCACTCCTCTTCACTAGGTTGTTTAAGAGCTTGTTGAATACCACATATCCCTGTGCAATTCCACTGGGAACACCATTCTGCTCAGAAAACACAATGTTTATTCCTGCATTGTGTTTCCTTTCACCAGTTATTAAGCCATGATAATACCTCCCCTCTCATCCCAATCAGCTCTCTCCTTTCAGAGCCTGTTAAAACCCCAGGTAGATCATAATTTAAATATATATATATATATATATATATATATATATGTATAAAAGAAATCAAGAAATCAACCTTGTCTCCAACTAGTTACTTTATATTCACATTTTCTTTGAAGCTCTGCCACCAAGATACCTTTTATCTGAATTGACTTTGAAACTCAGGCGTGTGAAATGTAAAGTGGAGGCAAACTAGCGAAATGATAATTTGCACATAGTTCTGGAAGCAAAATCAGCTTCTGATATTGAGTTCTCTACAAATGCTCCCTCAAAAGCAGTTCGGAACAGGCAAGAGGAAGATGAGAACAAGGAGAGGAAGAAATAAGTGGGACATCCCTCACTGCAAGTGAGAGAGGGCAGCCTCCCCACCTCCTCCCCACCCCATCCACTGCTCACTCCTGCACACTGAAGTCCACTCTAAGCCATTAGATCATTCAGGCTTGAAATGCAAACTTAACCATTTCAAACACTAAATAATTCCTCTCTGGGACTTACAGTTCAATCTAATATCACCAGTAACTGCTGTTTACACAGCTTTAACATCAGTTCACACATTTTGTTCACAATGGCTCATTTCACCGGTTATGAATGTGTCCTACCTGGCAGCGAGGCAGTTAAGATGAGAGGAAGTAAAATGAATTTCAGGAACCTCTCCATTGGAGCATTCTATCCTGGTCCCGAAGGCAGAAAGCCACCAGCAGTCACTGCATACTTGAGAAGAAGCTGAAGAACAGACTGTGTTGAGAAACTCAGTAATGAGCTGCTGCTTTGTGTCCTGTGATAAAATGTGACTTTATGTGACCTATATTACCAACAAGGGGAGAAGATTAAGTGAGGGAGGGTTTGGAAGGAGAGCAATATCTTTTCTCAAAACAACTGTTTCAAAAGAAGTAGAGGAACTTTCTTGAGCAGAGAAACCTCCCCCTGTGGACCTTACATCTTTCATGTGCTTAGTCCCTCCTGGCTCTTACAACATTACTGCTTCAGGATTCACTGTGTCAGGGGAGCTCCATCTGCATCATTAAACTTAATAATGAGCAGCTGGGAAAAATAATTCTCTAAGCTGCTTGAAATTTCATGTGTATTGTGGGTGCACCGTCTGTGCTGCTGGTGGCATCCTGGTAAACTAATGAACCCTCTGCTGCACCATTTATTGTCACACAGGGCAACTACGCAGGGTGCCAGCTGCTTCCCTGGAGTCAAGGGGAGCAGACCTGCATTCAGAGAGATTGTTACCTCCCCCCTGTCCTGGGAAACTGATGCCTCCTGCACCAGGCAGCCTCTGGGACAGGAAGTGTGAGAATATTTCAATGCACTGCTACACCCAAAAAGATAGTTTTGCCATTTTTCTGTGTGCTTAACTCCAAAACTAGGATTCCTGCTCATGTATTTCCAGGGAGAGCCTGGTACCATCATTGCTCTGGCAGTCCTGTCAGGCCCCTGTTGCACAGGGGTCACCCCAGTCAGGAGGAGCAGCTCCTGCCACCCTGTTCTCTCCATCCCACCTGCCTCGGGGCAAGGATGAGAAACACCATATCTCCTTCCAGCTCCCCAGACTGAGTGCTCAGAAGACCTTCTGCTGCAAAGGGGGACCCCAGAATTATTTCTCTGAACCTGAGAGTGCCTTTTACACCTCAGAATAAAACATCACCTGCACTTCACCATGGTCGGATATAAGATACAGAGCTTGGGTGGGAGCCATCACCTTACTTTTGCATTTTCTGCTTTTCCAATGCTTGTGATTCACTTGTGTGATGTTATTCTCCTCCCCCTCAAAATGTGTGGGAGAGAGTTTAACTGCACTACTTGGTTTACAAACTTCTTAACTAGGAAATTAAATCTTGCATTCATGAAAGTGGCACTGGCCAGAGGATGTGATTTTGTGGCCAGCCCATATTCCTTGTCAGGAAGGTGTTTTGGATTTTAGGGGTGCTCTTTGTGGCAGCTCTGCACAATGCATAAATATCAATATCACCACAGAGACACTCTGACTTTCCTGGAACAACCACACTTTTTTGACCACTCTTTTGCTAAAACCAAAACCACACCAAGGCACAAAACACAAAAGCCCTGGCTCGGCTGTTTTGCTCCCCTTAAGCAAGCAGTTCATTTTGCAGTTTTGTGAGAAGACCCTGCATTAATTCTGAGCAGGCCTTTTGTGAAAGCAGTAGTGGTGGGATGGCACAGGGGTGGGTGGCAGTGCCTCTCACAGAGTGCCCATGTAGGAGGAATGTCTCCTGCCAAAAATACCAATAAAAACAAACAAAAAGCATATTTTGCTGTCTTTCCAAACATGTTCAGCTGCTGCATCAAGCTATACTGGAGCTCTGTTCACCTCTTGGTGCTTTAAGGAGGAGGTCTTGCTAAGTTTACTGCAGCAGCTCCGACTGGACCAGCTCAGCTGCCAATTTGCTTTGCATTTTCCCATTTTGCAAGCTTCCAGTTTACCTTGCAAACTTAGGAGCCAGCCCTGTCAATTAATCAACATCTAAAGCTGAACCTGTGGGTTGATTTCTTCAACTGCCTGTTGGGAGAGGAGGTAGTTTGTAGGCTGTTTTGGGTTTGTCCAGTGCCTTTTGAAAGGTTTTGGGTTTTTTTCTCACTTCAGTGTTTCATGTGCAGAGTAGTCCCCAGCGGACAGCTGGGACAGGAAGGTCACCATGCACTGCCTGGAGGGATTTCTGCTTCCTCTGTCACTGCGATACCTTGCTGTATGTACACAAACCAGACAGTATTTTCTAAGAGTTGGTTTCATCTTTCGTATGAAGTGAAACAGTCCAAGTAAAGCACCAGGAAGCACGTCAAGAAGTCAGTACTGTGTCCTTTTCCAGGAAGCTGCGATCCCAGGCACATCTACAGGTCTGGGGAGAAACCTAGCTGCACCAAAGCAAGTTGAGCTGAGCAAAGCGTTATGGAGAAGAATAAACGTGCTAGAATCTTATGCCCAAATTCAGTCTAAAATCAATAAATTATTAGGGGTGACGCAAAGTGAAGAGGGAAACGAAGGGATCTATAATGTTTTGTTTTGCTTCGTTTCACAATGGACTTTCAAAGGAACAGGAAATACTACCCAGTCCCCAGACAAAACAGCGTACTTTGGCCAATGATGAATTAAACACCTGGGGTTTGGCCTCAGCTGCTTTTTACCTTTTCTGCAGGTGCACGGGGCGATGAGCATTGGAAGTGCTGCTGTGTGTGGCTCCGAGCCTGCTCCTTCCTGCATCCATGCCAGAGGCGAGGGGATAATATGGATAATATCACCCTGAAGGAGTGGCAGCTGGATCTGGCACAGCAACAGAGAGGGTCTCGGGTGGTTTAGGAACCCCATGATGCAGGGAACACCTGCCCCAAACACCAGGGAGCACAGCAGTAAATGGGGGGTCACAAAACCCCTCTGCTCACCCCACTGCAACTAGCCTAGGGCTGGCCTCCCTGCTGTAGCAGGAGCAGAGGAGAGGGTTAAATTATCTTTCAGCTGCCAGCTCCTTCTGCTGCAAAGCACGTAATGTCTCCGGAGGGGTTACCTGGATCGCTTCCCTGGGCGCCAAGAGAGGGTGTCTCCGACTGCTTTCCCTTTGACGACGAGCCTGCTCGCACCCTCCACCCCGAGGGACACCGGAGGAGGCCTCCGGCGGCGTTCAAAGCAAGGAGCTCCAGGCCAGCCCTCGCTGCCTCGGGAAACCTCCCTCAGGCGGCAAAGCGGCTGCCCAGGCACAGCGGCGGGGAAGAAGCGCGGGCTCTGCCGCCTCTCAGCTACCAGGCCCCGGGGCAGGCGCCCGCTCTGACATTGTCCCCGGGATGTGGTGAGGTAAGGCTTGCCTCTCCCCTTCCCCCCGCCCAAATACGTGTATCACTGTGTTAATATTTAACCGGTCCCGCAGGAGGAAGTAAGGCACAGTCGATGACACACACACACTCGTACAGGGAGCGAACTTCATGCCGTCCCAGCCCGAAAAGCTGGGCGGGTGACACTGCCTGACATCTTGACACCGGGAGAATGTGCCACGGCGCTTGGATGCAACACAGGGCATGGCGGGAGGCAGAGGATTTATTTTCCCTGCTTTGTAACTGCACAAGTGAGTGTGTTGGTGCCCTGTGCCAAGGCTGGGGCTTGTCCTGCCATTACAGAGCTGCAGCAAACATGGTAAAGAGCAGAAGCGCCCACCTGTGGGCTCCACAATGGCTGTGCCCTCACCTGAAGGCACTGTCACCCACAGCCGGGGGTGTCAGGGTCCATCGGCAACCCCTGGCAGGGTGAGGGGCTGAGCCAGGACCAGGGTACACCAGAGTCGTAGAATCACAAAATGTCCTGAGTTGAATGGGACCCGCAAGGATCATCAGGTCCAACTCCTATCCCTGCATGTGACAACCCCACAGTTCACACCGTGTGTCTGAGGGTGTTGTCCAGTCTCTTCTTGAACACTGTCAGGCTTGGGGCAGTGACACCTCCCTGGGGAGCCTGTTCCAGTGCTCCACCACCCTCTGGGGGAAGAACCTTTTCCTCATGTCCAACCTAAATATCCTCTGGCACATCTTCCTGACATTCCCTCGGGTTCTGTCGTTGGTCACCAGAGAGAAGAGCTCAGCGCCTCCTCCTCCCCTTGTGTCAGGACCTGAAGGACACAGGGCTAGATACAATGGTGCCAAGGGGCCCATCCAGAGAGCAGGGCCAGGAGCAGGGTCTGGGCAGGGGCTGGCAACCTTGGGGGGCTGACGTGGGGCCCTGGGCCACGGGCAGGGTGAGGGAGCCCCAGGGTCCTGCCAAAGCAGGAGTCAGGCCCTGTGGTGCCCTCACAGCCCTGTTAAAATGAGCCTTTAGAGTGAAGTGCAACTTCATAAGCAGATGGTGAGAAAACTGAAATTGGGTTTACATGTTTTAATGGAAAATACAGTTCCCAAGTGTTGGTGGGTTTTAATTATTAGAACAGAACAGAACAGAACAGAACAGAACAGAACAGAACAGAACAGAATAGAATAGAATAGAATAGAATAGAATAGAATAGAATAGAATAGAATAGAATAGAATAGAATAGAATAGAATCATTTCAGTTGGAAGAGAACCTCAGGATCATTGAGTCCAACCATAACCTAACCTAACTCTGACACTAAACTATGTCCCTAAGAACCTCATCTAAACACCTTTTAAACACCTCCTGGGATGGTGACTCCACCACTTCCCTGGGTAGCCTGTTCCAATGGCTGACAAAGCCATATATTTTCATATACTTTTTTATTTATTTTTCATATTCCTTTCCTTCTTTCAGTTTGTATTTTGGGGATTTTTTTTTTAACATTTTGTCAGGAAAATTTTCATTAAGCCATTTCATTTAATTCATAAATATTTTGTTTGTTTACTCAGTTAAATCATACCTTTTCCTGCCACTTCAACAGTCATGTGTGTTCACCAGAGCTGCCATGTTGCCTCATGAGAGATGTTCTTGCAAAGGCTGCAGCCTTCATCTTCCTCTGGGAGCTGCACTGCATCCTTCACACTATGCCATTGCTGGTCAGTGAGCTGATCTGATGTAACATGAGAGGAAATGGCCTCAGGTTGCACCAGGGGAGGTTTAGACTGGATATTAGGACAAATTTCTTCACTGAAAGGGTTGTCAGGCATTGAACAGGCTGCCCAGAGTAGTGGTTGAGTCACCATCCCTGGAGGTATTTAAAAGACGTGTAGATGAGGCTCTTAGGGACATGGTTTAGTGATGGACTTGACAGTGTTAGGTTAGTGGTTGAACCTGACGATCTTAAAGGTCTTTTCCAACCAAAATAATTCTGTGATTCTATCAGAAGTTTTTTTTATGCTGAGTCCATATGCTGGGAAGTCTTAATTATAAAGAAGGACCACATGACTTTCCTGAACTATTTTTCCTACTAAGCACAGCAACAGTTCTAACAAGTAGAAATTAATGCCACACTGACTCAAAATGAAAAGGTTCAGTTCAGCAAAGGGAAACGAAACATTCTGTTTGCAGAACTTTGATCAATTTCAAAAATTGAATGTCAAAACTTTGTTTGTTAGAAAAAAATATCACTCCAACTTGTTAAAAAATGGCTATGAAACCTGCAGGAAGTTTTTCTACCAGTTATAATTTATTCTTTCTGCTTCCTTGCTTTTCCAAACCTCTCATTTTTTTAAGTCTAAAATCTCACACACTTGTTCAGCCAACAGCTCCACTTTCATAGCAGTATTCTTGAGATATCTCCTATGTAGTTTGATTTCCATCCAAACAAAGCTAGAGGAAGAAAAGGGAGAAATCTAATAAGAAGATTCCATCTCTGTTTGCCCAACTATGAAAAGTGCAGAGGGTTAAAATGGATTGACTGGATTTTCAGCTTGAATTAATAAAGATAACTCTTTGTAAAAACACTTTGGAGAGGATAATAGATGCTTTTAAAATTCTTAAAAAAAAACTATAATTTGACACTACCAAGACTGTCTCTGTTGCCTTTGTAATTGCTCTTCAGGTAGATTTAAGCTTGTATTAGATCACCCCTTAACCTCTTCTCTGCATAACTAAAGCCTTACTCCCTCAGTGTCTCCTCACCAGTGCTGTGCTCTAGACCCTTGTCCACTTGATGTCCTGCCACTGGGCTCTCTCTACCTTCTCTACATTTTGCTTCAACTAAGGGCACAAAACCGCACATAGATTTCCAGATGTGTCTGGTAGAGGAGAATAATAGTTTCTCTGAATTTACTGGTAACACTTCTCTAATGTGATCTTCCACATGGTTTGCCATATTTGCGGTGAGAGGGAATTGTTGGCTTGTGTTCACCCCGGCCTTCATTTCATCCATGTCTCTTCATCGAGATTTCTACCCGCTGTCATTTAGGTGGTACCACTGCAGCTTGTACCTTGAGGTCATTGTACCCGGTGTACATAACTTTGTGCTTCTTCGTGCTGGATTTCATGATGTTTCTGTTGACCCAGTCCTCAAGTTTATCAATCAAAGTCCCTTTGGGTGTCATGTAGCTGCACCTGTGCTACAGCTGTTGTTATACCACTAGCTAATCACAGGCTGACCAGCTATCTCTTTACCACACTGGGGTCTGTCATGGTCTGGAGATTAGCCGTATCCTTAAACACCTACGCACACAGGGATGCATGCACTACTCTGCTGGCCCCCACCACAGGCATTTCATTCCTGTCCCCTCAGTGCAGAGGGGACTGGTTGAAGCCCACAGCAGGAACTGGGTACATTGTGGCCTAGACCATCCACCGTGTTTATCTCCTGCTCTGGATCTGACCCCAGTGAGAGTCATCAGGAGAGCACCTGTCACCTCCACCCACACACTAGCTGGCTTGGCTTCATCAGCTGAAATCCTCCTGGGTGAATCTGCTGCACAGTGACTGGATTCAAATGTCCTTTGTTTTCCCTGGGGCTGCTTAGGCAACCAACACATCTATTAATATTTTATTAATTATTTCTCACTGCCCTTGTTAGTTCTTTCTGTACTTTGACTTTTCCTAATGGACCATGATATGGTGGTGAAAACAACCATTGGCACTGGTTAGGATGCGCGTGGGATAAGACGTTACACAGCGTGGCAAAGTGTCCAAATCCCCAACCACTGAGAACATCGTGCATGTACAAGACTATCCATGCTCATGAGTGTTCAAAAGATCAGGTCCTAAGTTTACCAGTCTGATGCAAATGGAAAATCATCTTGTGAATCATCATCCTGTATACCAGGCAGATTCCTACCTCCCACTCCAGTTTCTCTAGACACTTCTTTCAAATTCTTCCTTTTTCTTCTGCCTCTGTGTAGGAGGATTTTTTACACTTTTTTTTTTCCCCCCAGCCCTTCCATACTCTTTTTTGCGCACCATCTCATTTCTTCTGTGTGGAGTGTAGACTGTACAGACTACTGGAGAGACCCTCAACATTTTTTGTTCTGGAGTGTGTTAGTCTGAAACATATGTCTGTACAGCTTGCTGTGCATACAAGAAGCTCCAAGTGAAATCATCTATCCAAGAGCTGTTTAGGGAAGCCTATTGTCATTGTCATCATGGCCATAATTTTGTTGTTTGTTGTTTTTGTTTTATTCACAGGAGAAGTAGACAAATTGTCATGATTGAAAATTAGGAGTATTTAGACACTCTTTGTTTATAAATTACTTTTAATGAGCGAGAATGTAGCAGGGGAAATTACAAGTCCCTTCACTTCTGTGCTGTATGTTAGCTTGTTTAGCTCATTCTAAGAAAATAAAATCAAAGGATGTAAGCATTAAAATAGCAGAGAGGATTCACTTACAAAAGCAACATTAAAGCTGATTTGAAGTCAGTGCTAGAAACACTAATAAAACTCTTCATTTCCATGTGGAAACTGGCTTGAAAGAGTTGTTTGAACACCACAAAGATTTTGAGAAATGGCTCCCTATTAAAAAATAAATGTTATTTTCTCTAGTAAAGAACAGGAGAACTGAAGCATACAGAAAAGACTAAGGTAGGGGATAAGCTAACTTAGTGACTGCATTAGCTGTCTCTATCTCAACACCTACGGGACACTTCCCTCTAGCAGCCAGTCAGGCCAAACTGATGCTAAGCCATAACTTCTCCAATTCTGCCTTCTTCTTTTTCCTCCTTCTATGCTCTTACACCTCTCCTCTACTGTTTGCCAAAATATTTGGAAGTCACGTTTCTCATTCAAAACAGATTTTATTTGTGTTAGCTATAGAAGTCAAGTGAGATACACAGATCCCTCTCCTTTCCTCACAAGCTTTCATTTTTAAAATCTTTTCATTTCTCTGTTAATATATTGGAGACTCATCATGATTATAGGTTTTATTTCACACTTCTCCTTAATCAGTACCCAAATGTACTAGAGGAAAAGCTCCAGAGATAACAGGGCCGTGCCATTTCCTCTTTCTTTTTTTTTTAGCCATTAAAGATACAAAAGCACATCTAGATGATGCATCACCTACCCTGATACAAGGGTCCAAGGCAGGCTTTTTTTTTTTTGTCACCCTTTGGTTAGGGCTGCTTCATTATTTTGACTACAGAGTAGTCTGAAAGATTGGGTTAGAACGAATGTGTTGTTCTGGACTGCAAAATTTAGCTGAGACAAATCCCACAAAGAGAAGATGTCTCATGTTGATCTAAGGAATCCTGGTTTATGTCCTTCCTGGGAAGACAGGCCACCATTGTTTTGACCTAAAAAATCATAAAGTGATGCTATCATGAATCTAGGCCTGGGTAAATTCTCAAAAACCTCATAACACCAATATAGCTCATCTGATATTTTTGTTTAGAGTCTTTTCTTCATTGTTCTCTTGCTGGTTATTATAAAGCCATAACTCTGTGAAGAATTGCTGTGGGCCCTTACTGAGGAAAGCTTTGGATACAATCTTCTTCCAGACTTCCACACACAGGAGTCCACAGGATTTAACACTTTATTTGAATTAATATCCCTGCAGTTTTTATTTGGTGTTAATAAATCTATACAACCGGAATGTAGTTCTGCAGTACTTCTTTCATGCCAGTAGTCTTTCTAAACTGCATTCCATGTTTCCCCTTTGACAGGTGTATTTCTCCTCTCCAGCACTGACATCAGTGAAGAGTTGTAGCTGATAAAATGAAAATGTCATAATTCAGGGAACATAGGTGAAGATAAGCATCATGAAGTCCAGGCAACAGTAAGTAAATAAGAAAGTTTAACACAGAATAAAAGAAGATGCAGCTTTGGTGCTGTTAGGAGGAGCGTAAATCTAAGAAGGAAATTTTTAGTGTTCTCTAATACATCAGTTCCCCTGGCAACATTTAGCTGTAGAAATATTTTGTCTTTGGTCCAAACAGTTAGCTTAATTGCTCTGGTTATCATTCAGTTTATTCTAAGGAACTTTTCGATGTGTGATAGCTTGCCAAGAAAATGTAAACATCGTTCTCTACACTCATTATAATTAGTATTACATTCTTCATTATTGCTTAGGGTCATGATTTTAGACTCCCTCATGAGCTTTATATGCGCAGCCAGATTCTTCAAGGAGTTCAGGCAAAGTGCAAATCTCTCCAGGGCTCCTTTGAAACTGGTGCACTCAACACCTATCAGCCAGTCCACAGTGAGTCCAGTTTTGGAAGTGTCAGATGAAGAATGCAAAACCTAGTCAGTGATACACACACACAAATTCTGTGCCCAGGGCTCCAAATCCCGCAAGACTTCCCTGATAATGCCAGGAAAACTACCA
Source organism: Columba livia (assembly GCF_036013475.1). NCBI lineage: Eukaryota > Metazoa > Chordata > Aves > Columbiformes > Columbidae > Columba > Columba livia. The sequence goes on along the minus strand of NC_088602.1, from coordinate 94,904,290 downwards.
AGAGAGTATGAAATTTTACCCGTTTTCTTTCATTCCTGATGATTTTGCAAGGTTGCCAATTATGAGAAAAGCCAACGCTTACATCTCTGAAAATAGAATACTAATGAATATTCCCTAAGTGACCTGCAGGCATGATCCAAACCGACACTGCAATGATGAGAGAGCAGATTATTACCATAAAAATAGGCATTATATTGGAAGACCAGTGTCTGTTTTGCATTTTCATAAAATACATCCTTATGACTGACATCTTACTCCTTCCTTTGGGCATTCAGTTGAGATCACCAAGTAGAAATGGCAGGGTTTTTTTCTTAGAAATAAAAGTCTCCTCTGCATCATGCCTGTGATATTGAGTCTGTGACTGAAAGCTGCCCTTTTACAGTAAAAGAACATAATTCCCTGGCAGAGATTATTTCAGGTATTCAATTTCTCTTTATGTGGCAGTGTAATGGAAGTGCTAGTGAACACTGCTGCATTTTGGCTTTCTCTTATAAAGGAGCAGTAAACTTTATTTTTATATTCTGCCTTTTCCTTTGCAACACTTGTATAAAAAATAAGGTTCGCTAATAGCTTAGGGAACTGGTGAATGCTGAAAGATCTCAAGAATGTAGTAAAGACTAATACGTTTATAGGATAAAGTTTCAAGTCTCCTCCTGTATCCCATGCAGCACTTCCCTCATCAGAGCTGGAGAAGGCAGCACTGTGCAGTTACAGTGGCCTCTGGCAGCAAACAGCCTGCCACTTGAGTTACACCTGCAAGGCATGCAGGGCTTGGCCTCAGCATAAGGGGATGGGTTCCCCAAAATGGGCTGGGGGGGCGGTGAGCACAGAGGTGCACCTCACACCATCACACTCAGCACCGAGATCTCCCCACCAGCAGCGAGCGCTGCTATTCTTCCTCTTCCTGACCTCCACAGGAATGACTTGCATTCTTGCTCCCACTCTTGCCTCGCAGCTCAGCTCTTGCTTCTTTTTAATTCCCTTGTTGACCCTTTACTAGCAGAAGCACATGTAAAAGCTGCAGGTGCCTTTATGTACTGGAGTCAAACATTTACTTACAACTCCTGTTCCAGCAATAACAATTAAATTAAACATGAAGGGACTAGAGCTGCCTGGAAGATCTACAAGCTGGAGGAGTAAATCACACCACATAACTAATTTATGACATTCTACGCCTACAGCTGTATGCTGACGGTTTGTAATGGAGGCTGTGATTTCTAAATGCTTTTGGTGACGGAAGAATAGGAAGCTGATTACATAGGATTCTATCCCTGCACACAAAGTCATAAACTAAATGAGGTCAGGTTAGGTCAGCAGCTGAATGCAAAGGGTGTTGTGCACACGCTTCAGTGGAGAGATTCTGAGAAGGGACTTGGATTTTTTTCTTCCCACAAAAATAATGGATTTTTTGAATTTGCAAAACATAAGACAACAACAAGGTTGTTTCTCAACCATTGAAATTGTCCAATTATATTTTTCAGTGAAAATACACTTGAATGAACTTCTTAGGAGGATAGCCTTAAAACTGATGTATTTCTAGGCTTTGAAAAAGGTCTCTGTTTCCTCAGCCAGAACACACAAATTCAAGTCTCTATTTTCAGGTGGCATCTCCTATGTACTGTATATATCCAAGTTTTGTCACTCATCTGCTTTCATCTTTCTAGTGTAATAATATTTGTAGATACTTCTGGAAATATATTGGTGGAATGAACTAATGAATTTAAGTCCAGCTGCAAACAACCCAGCAAAATACACCAGAAAGATAAGCCAGGAATAAAAAAAAATGAAACAAAATATAAAGATGGTAAGGGAGACCTTCTCCTAATTACAGTTGGCTGCGGTGACATAGGCAAAACCACTTTTATAAGCTGTGGTTAAAATTGCCTTTAATCAACTCCCTTGTTATGGCTTTAACAATCTTGCACTTGACACTCTTGCCATTTGGAAAAAGAAAAATAAACAAAACATTCTGAATTCATATCACATCCTGTTTATAAATTTTCTTTTAAGGTGCCTTTGACTTAAAGGTATACCATGTCTAGACTGTTAATGGCAAGAGTGGCTAATGTAGCAGGATTGCATGCTTAATACTTAGGAAAGCACTCCCATTCCTGCTCTCTTTCTCTTTTATGGGGTTTATGCATTTGCCTTAGAAAGAGGAACCAACCAGCCAAATTTGGATGTATGTAGTAAGGCATGTTAGAGAATGGGAGAAAATTCAACAGATTCAGATTCAAAAAGGCCAGGTGCCAGGTGCTGCACTTGGGTCACAACAACACCAGGCAGTGCTACAGGCTTGGGGAAGAGTGACTGGAAAGCTGCTTGATGGAAATGGACCCGGAGGTATTGGCGGAACATGAGCCAGCAGTGTGCTCAGGTGGCCAAAAAGTCCAACAGCATCCTGGCTTGTATCAGGAATAGTGTGGCCAGCAGGACTAGGGAAGTGATTGTGCCACTGTACTCGGCACTGGTGAGGCTGCACCTTGAATCCTGTGTCCAGTTTTGGGCCCCTCACTACAGGAAAGATATTGAGGTGCTGGAGAGAATTCAGAGAAGGGCAGCAGAGCTCTGAAGAGTCTGGAGCACAAGTCTGATGAGGAGCAGCTGAGGGAACTGGGGCTGTTTGGCCTGGAGAAAAGGAGGCTGAGGGGAGACCTTATCGCTCTCTACAACTACCTGAAAGGAGGTTGTATCACAAACGGTTTTGGTCTCTTCTCCCAAGTAACAAACAACAGAACAAGAGGAAATGGCCTCAAGTTGCACCAGGGAAGGTTCAGGTTGGACATTAGGATAGATTTCTTCATGGAAAGGGTTGTCAGGCTTTGGAACAGGCTGTCCAGGGAAGTGGTGGAGTCACCATCCCTGGAGGTGTTTGAAAGATGTGTAGACGTGACACTTAGGGACCTGATTTAGGGGTGTATTTGGCAGTGTTAGATTTACCATTGGACTCGATCTTAAAGGTCTTTTCTAACCAAAGTGATTCTATTATTCTATTAATTTTAACCGGAAAAAAGAACAAGCCTCCTAACTGGACTACATCCCAAAATGTTAATACATTCACAACCAAAAAGATAAGTGAACACACAAAACTGTGGTAACAAAAGACTTTACTAAAATATCATACATTGAATAGCTAGCTCAACATTCTCATTCTCATGTTCTATGCAAATAATGCAAACATTGTCACACATTTTATATTAACATTATATAGTAACCCGCACAAATCCAAGAAGAGCAGCATTCCTGTCAGATTGATTACAGACAGTTAGCCCTTGTGTTCCGTTCGGCTTTTATGTAAGGCAAATGTTTCATTACAAAAATCTACTCCGTATTCTCGAAAGTGCTTGGAAGGGTTATACATGCTCAATAATACTGAATCAGATGAGATGTGTGATCGAATGCTTCAAGGATATTTTTGAAAATCGTAACCTAAACTAAGAATATGTTAGTTGATGAGTTAGAGTTGTGAAAAATGCATTCATTTTTCTGTATTCAAAAACTGATCTAGTGTTGGAAGAAACAGAGAATGCTGAAATGCATATATCTAAGCAACTCTAAGACACTATGAGCTCTGCTGATTTTTTGCACTCCTTTCTACTAAAGGAGAAGCAACGGAGTAACTTTTCAGAGTAACTTTTCAAAGCTATTCGTAAAAACCTGATTTAGTGATCATCTGACTCAGAAAGCCTAAAAATGTTAGGATAGTGCAGTATTTCTACAGATAAACTGTCCCAAAATAGCCTAAATTATTTTATCAGCCTATAAAAAATTTAAAAATAAGTATGTATACACGGCAGTATTGTGTTTACAGTCATATTTCTGGTCTTTCATAGGAAAATGCACATAATTTTGCAAAAGGCCCCTAAGACTCTTTGATTGAGTTAAACTCCATGATCTGAGGCCTAAAATGCAAAAGTTAATTTCATTTAGCTGATACATATAAACTGACTAGCATAGTGATTTTATTTAAATAAATTAATTTGCCTTACATGCAATCATCTACTTTTCTTAAATCACCTTTTCCAGCAGGATGACCTTATAATTTAAATAATTAATTATTCAAAGCATCCTACTGAATGGAGAGAATTATGAAATCAATTTCTTATTTATGCGAGTACAAAGAAAGTCATATGTTGAGGAAAATAATCTGCAGCAACATAAACGTTCACTTGGGAAGCTGATTTGCAAAAAGGAGAGGAGCAGGCTATCCAAACCCATAACATTTCAACCTGTACTAATTTGTTCCTCATCAGAGATTTAGCAGTGATAAGACAAATGCTTCACATAAGCAGGCTATTAGTTGCTTAAGAACATGTATTCAGGGAGGACAAAGTATTTTAAATGAAGGAATAAAGAGACCAGCATCTTGCAGAGGTCACTTGAGATTACAAATAGACTCCCTGGAAACAGTATCCAGAATGTGACGGTTTCTTAAAACACACCTGAGGACCTTTTTCTTAATGGCATGGTAGCTATGGATTCTGTCCCAAAAATATAGGGGTAGCATCTGCAAATGTGATTAAGAGAGAATAGCACTACCTTCCCAGCTAGTAGCTGTATTCAGATAATTAGGAACACTCTTGAACTAAAATAAAAGCCACAGTCAAGAAGTCTAGCAGGACCTGGCCCTCAAGGGTAACGTTTTTATAATGATACAAAACCACAAACTGCTCAGGTAAGACATATTTTAATGCCATTTACAAGTAGCCATCATTCAGGGAAGCAACCCAAAGTACTGTCTCCTACTGGGAGACTTTACCCTTTGGTCACCAAATCAGCCTGACAGACCAGCAGCCACGCCACCCCAGGAGCCTGGTGCCACCATACTTCTTGGATCTCAACACCTAGTGGAGGTGAACAAGTCAGCACACCCATGTGTAAATGAACAGCTGTTCTGCTGAGACACAGGTTCCCTGGGACTGCATGGTTGGACTGGTCCTGCCAGCTGGGACACGGGTGGCACCAGGCACAGAGGTGGAAGTGAGACCCAGGAGGGACTGAAGGATTATCTCACTGAGAACAAGAAGAAGTCAGAATAAACTTGAGGCTGCACTGTGTTGTCCCAGGTCACAGACCCTCTAATCCACAAGGAAGAAAGGGAGTTAGGAGAGGCTAGGAAGTATTCCTTTCTGCTCCACATTTTTCCATAAATGAAAGCAATAGCCCACTTGCATCTTGAGTACAATAGCAATGAATGACAAAAAGACATTTCTGCAGGTTGCATGGAAAGAATAATGGTCAAAATGCTGTTGCTAAGCTTTACCAATCTGACCCATCACACCTACTGAAGGCAGCAGCAAAAACAGATGTGCTACAGCAGGGCTTTGAGTCCAAGGGCAGATCCACCTGCAATGCTGGGATGGGAGGCGGGGAGATGTTGTCCAACCCAGACCTGGCTGCCCACCCTCTGGCACAGGGTACGCACTAGGGAAAGGCGAACACCTCCTTGGTCACCCATCCGACCACCTGGCTAGTCACATCCCTGCAAACACCATCTACACAGCTATTTCCTGAATGGGAAGCTTAAAATAAAGAAGATTATTCTTCTGCCAAACAAATGTACGTTATTTCTTTCATCATAAGTTGTCAAAAATAAGTGCGTGAGTTCAGTTTACTCTACATCAGAAGGAAATAAATAATATGTTATTACTGTTATTAAAAATTTTTCAGGATGAGGCAGTATTTCTGCTGAAGATATTTATCCTGCTCTTCAGACACAGACAAGTAAAAAGAAACACTCGGACAGTCCTCACAGATTCAGTAAAAAGAAAATAAACAATAAAATTAAATAACCCCAAAGTAATAAAATATCTTTCCTCCATGTTTTTTACCACATTCAGTGTATGTCCTCACCCTCAACCCTGGGGCAGTGTCTGGCCCTGGTTCCCCACACTGGGCCTGATCCTGACCCCCACCTGCCATCACCAGGGCCTGGTCACTGCTGGCTGGACCTCACACCTACCTTATCCCCATGATACTTCCTCAGGACCGGGACTCTTGGTTGGACTGCGCCACCATCTGTGGGTCTGTCCTGCTCCCTTGTGTGGGTGTGTGGGGCTGAGCCCTGCTGTCTGTCAGAGCCACTCGGCTCCCATCTCATCTTCCCCTAGGGAGCAGCACCACTGTTACTGCTCTCTGAAAAAAAAAATATTTCATACATAGTACAGGCATTCAATGCTTTTTTTTTGCTGGTAAAACTGACCTTTTCTGTGCATAAAAGCAAATAAAATTCCCATAGCCCAAATGTATTTTTCACAGCATCTATTGTAAAGACTCAATTCCTTATCTCTGAAAACCATCCTAGTGATTTCATGGGTCTCTTCTTGGTAATGAAACTAGAAATGAGTATCTCAGCCTGAAAGATTATTTGGGCACATTTTCACATCAGGTCTTGTTTGAAAGAGAAAAATCCTCCTATCTTCTCTGCTGTACACACAGTTCCTCATCAGTAAAAATGTCTTACTCAGATGTGCTGTTTAGCATACTGTAAATGAGTCTAGTTTAGCTTTGGAAAACCATTTACAGTAGCTTTCAAGCAATGAAAGTGATACACAAATGCAAAAGATGTCTCCAGGGTCTATTTTAATAGCAAGACCAGGACACTCTCCACTGAGCATGGATCTGGTTCTACCACATATCATTTTCAGCAGGAGGCACGTATAGGGAAATAGATGCAGTAGCCTTACACATTCACCAGGTGATCTGCAGTACCTAAGGTTGTCCCAAGAGCACTGCATGAGCAAATTCTCTCATTTCTGAAAAAAAAAAATGTGTAGACCAAAGGAGAGATCTGTGCCAGTACGCTGTTCTGCCCACATAGAGCTGGCAGGGCTGCAGTTCCCTGCGCCAGGAGGGGAGCGTCCTGACAGCTACAGACACCTTTTCTTAAATGCTTGCACAGATGGGTGCAAATGCAGTGATCTATCAAGGGAGACCAAGAAGAAAGTGCAAATTTTCTTCTCTGAACAAAAATACTTTGACATTTAGTTTGGCACTGCAGAAATGTTCCCAGTCCTGTAGCAGGAAGATTTGGAGACCCAGTCCATGGAGAGTGCAGATTTGTGGGTCTGCATCTTTCAGAAAAAAATACTTGTAACTTGATGCAAAGAACTGAGAGTGAATGGGAGAGAAAGGGGTTTGCATGTTCTTGGACAGAAATTAAGATATTAAAATAAGCATTAAAAAAGTCCTTAACATGATGAGTCTAGGGTTAACCGGGAGTTTTGCTGGAGTCATGAGCAGCCCTGTAAATGGAGAGCATTTCAGTTTGTTAATTCGAGCAGGGAAGGTGCTAGAGGACTCCTCCGTGATTTTCTCTCACTAAGTGATTCCAGTAGCTCAGCTGCTCAGATGGTTCTACTCCATGGCACATCACGATTTTCTTAAAGCGAGAAACAGAGAACCTAATCCTTTCTGGAAAAAATGTCTGTTCTGAATGAAGTTCCTCCAGATGAATTTTTAATTTGGCAAGGCACAGTCCTATGAACACATCCTCTAGTTTAATGAACGAAACACTCTCTGAGACATTATAGATCTGACTAGCAACATCAGTGGATAAAACATAGCCCGTCCCAGAACAAAATGGCGGGTAGGTCTTTCCCGGATACTCTTCTCTACTCACAAACCACTTACTCCCTCTTCTCCGTATGGGGTACTCGTGCAGTTTTAAAAAGCCTGTGAAGAATCTAGTGGCACTCTTTTTCCTTAGAAGAAGTTCAGTGAGGTAAAAAACATTGACAAACACATCCGTGTCTGTTTTCATCACAAAGCTGGCCTGGTAACAAAATCTGTGAATCCATTCCATTCCCATCATGGTCTTCAAAGTCAAATTGTAATATGTGTCTGTAAAATTCTTTTGAATAATGTCTTTGTACTTTTGGCTTTCAGCAGCAATGTCAGCCTGCTGGCTGAGATTCACAGTGCTTCCCAGAAGGAAATAAGTCACCAGGCGCTTGCCGGCAACTGTTCTTTCCTTCCCCCATGTTTGCCGGATCACCATCCTGGCATTGACCTGGTGGTATGAGGAGGCCACAAGCAGGACGAGGAAAGGCGGATTCTTATGGCAGTCTATATCCGGGAGCTGTGAGAAGTTTCCTCCAATTCTTCTAAAAGTCTCTATGGGGAATAGGTAATCTTGGCTAGTTTCACCGAATACACAGAATTCGGTCAAATAGTTGTAAAAGACCCAGAAGCTAGCACAGCTGAAACCTACAAGGCAAACAAACAGTCTGGATTTTCTGAAATCCATCTGAAAGAAACAAAAAGGAAACGTATATTTAAAAAAAAAAAAATCTAGTGCCTTTCAGTACCATATTCCAAATTCCCTGCATAGGGATTTAAAGCCAGGTCATCTCTAATTGAAAACTAGCTATTTCAGGGCACTTGCCCACATACATTTTTCTTGCTATCATTCCCACAAGATGCTTTGCTGGCAATCAAATTCATGCTCATGCTTACTTGAATCTGGAGCCCAAGCCAGCATATCTTCAGAAACCCACACAAGCAGGTCCACCGATACCCAGTCACCCTGGCCGATGCTTCTGATCTCCTCCCCATTTTCAGCATCTTACAAACCATGACTTTGACCCACCAGGGCTCTCACAGCCAGAGAGTGAAGAAGCAGTGGATATGTGCCCATGGCAGATGAGAGAGAATAACAATAGGATTTGGGGTTTTTTTTAAATACCATCTTTCTTCATTTTTTTGATAAGTGCCTGTGTCCAAGAGTCATTAAGTGCTGTCCAACTGGTAGACCCAGCCAGGTTCCCCCCATCTTCATCTTCTTTGTGTCCTGTGGGGCTCTTACACTGACCCAGAAAATTCTCCCAATCTTTTTGCTGGAGGGGCCATGAATCACATATTTGACTTTGGGTCAGCTGCTTGGAAAAAACAATAGAGAGTCAGATTATTTGGATGCTTTACCTTTTGCAGAGTTCAGGTGACTCTCTAGAGCATGCTGAGGTGAGAATGGGGTTGTCCATACCCCTTTCTGCTTTCTAGGTGAAAGAGGTCCAAACAATAACAAAATTCATCCTTTATCCTTGTAGCAGATTACTGTGCTGTGTATCTGGTTACAAATCTAGTAAAAATTTTGAGAGAGAGAAAAGTTATCAAAGCAAACCCCAAAAAGGTCACAATGCCAAAAAAAATTACATGACTCCATAAATTAACCTGGTGAGTACAATGCTTCACTTAGTTACTCATTCCATTAACCATGAGCCCACCAACTACTGTTTTAGAGCACTAAGATGGGGGAATTTTTACCAGGTGGAAGGGCATTCCCTTCCACTTGCCTCGTTTTTAACGAAAAATTGGATCTGGCTTCCCACCTGAAAATGCAGCAAAACAAGTCTACAATCCCCAGAGCTGTAAATTTCATGGAAATTTAATCTCTGCCTTCCAACGAGGAATGTTCTGCCTAGGCTCCCCAAAACAACGTTGGTGCCTTCCTTTTGCTCAAATTCCCCTTTCCAAGCAATGAAAAGGTTTTGTGTTGCAGGCTTAAGTTCATTTTAAAGTCTAGCCTGTTGTTTCTTGGACCCAATCCAGCTCATCGTACCTATAAGAATAGTCCCATTAACTTCAGTTGGTATTCTCAAAAGCATGAAACAAGTAGAACTGGAGTCCTGGTTTACTAAAATTCCTCCCACAGTGAAATGCATTTTTGCAATGATACACAAATGAATTTTGAAAATATTTCAAAAGTTCAGATTTTTTCTGACATTCATATTTAAATTGCTTTATCTTTAAACAGGGTATTCCTCAAATCTGTATTTTTCCTGTATGTGTAGCTCACAAGTAGCCTTGAGATTGACTAATATTTTGCTTTAATTAAATACAGATGTAAAATTGTGTAAGAATATACGCATGCATACATATATATATGTAAACACACACACAAAATAGTATATGAAAATCTACTCTGCATCTGTTTTCATGTTCTTCAGTGACCTGGGAAGAACCACATGAATATCCCAAAATTAGTATTTTCAGGAAAGGATGGTGTTCTGAGCTTGGCAACAGAGCTGCGGAAGGGGTTTGCTCCTGTTGTCGGCTGTCACAAGGGCCTGACATTTCTCTATCACAGGAATTCCAGAACATGCACAAATAAAAGCCCTTCAAATACTGAACTAGCGAAGTAATTGAGAGCAATTTTCTGTTAAAACCTATTAAAACCTTTTCAGAAACACTCAAGAGCAAGAAAACATAATATAACATAGTCTTTTTACCTGATTTCAACAGAATCAAACTAATGTGACTTGACCATATTTAGTTCTTTTTTCTGGGTTTGATCACTGGTAACATATCTTTAAAATAAAATAAAATAAAATAAAATAAAATAAAATAAAATAAAATAAAATAAAATAAAATAAAATAATATAAAGTCTCTGTTCTGAATGACTGAGAAAGCAGCCTCTCAACATATGTTCTGGCATGTGTTTACCATACTGCCTACCCAGAGCCAGACTGCCTTCTTTTGTCAGTCCATGTATGAAGAAGCCTATATTATACAGGTATGTAAACACACATGCTCATGCCAGGGCAATGCATACATGTATAAACTCACGTAAATTATAAAATGCATCTTCTAAATTTTGCAAATCACATGTATATACATGTACCATATCTCAGCAGGTCCCTGCCTACCACCAGTGGGTAGACAGTGGCTTTGACAAGAAGCATATACTTTCCAGAGCAAAGTCTCATTTGGATCTGATTGTGTGAAAGCTGGAAAGTACCAGCTTTTTTCATTGGCTTAATCACCAAAAGTAAATTTGGGTTTATCTGGAACTGGTCGGAGTCGTGGTGTTTTTTTCTTCAGTGAAACATTTGCAATTACCCACAGAGGTTTTTACAGAGGGGATTAGTGAGGAGAGCTTACAAGGACCCAGTTTGCACCAGTAGCACCTTGGTCATTCCCAGTTCGTTGTCTCAGCTCTCACCATATCCTCAGCTGCATATAGGAGGGATCCAACCAGAAAACACACTTTACCCCTCGGAGTTCATGAAGAGAAGATCTGTCCCAGATGCCTCTGAGGCCAGCAGGAGCCCGTGATGCAACAGGGAAAGACGCATTTGCATAGGTACAGCCTTGGTGTCCCAAGCACCTAAGCTTGGCAATACGTTATAAAGTTGGCATTTATTGAAAGAACACCAAGTGAAAGGGTGACAGAGAGACCAGTTTCCTCTCGCTGAGGCCATCTGTTCTTTTAAAACCATAAATTTTCTTCTTGTTATCAAGTGAATAGGGAAAACTTTGAAAGTTAAAAAGCAATTTATATTAACACAGGCAGGCCGGTTCCTTGGACCACTTTAGTTGGTATATCTGGAAATTAAATCACCCTGATATTGGCTGCTTACCCCTGGGATGCTAAGCACCTGTCCCATTCCTCACCCCACCTGCAAACAGCAGGTTTAGCTTCCTGGGTGAAGCAAATGCTCTGTCTCCCCCATTGCCTGGGAGAATGGCATATAGTATATAGTATATAGTGTATATACTATATAGTATATACTCTGTTTCACTGAAAATAAGCCAGCATCAGTATTAATTTTTGCTCCAAAAGATGCCTACTTTTTACATGTATAGCTGCCTGGACACTATTTAAAATGACTTTTTAAATGAACTGTAACTAGGGCTTATTTTTGGAGTAGCACTTATATTTCAAGCATCCTCAAAAATCCTGAAAAATCATGCTAGGGTTTATTTTGGGGAAAGGTCTTATTATCAGGGAAACAGGATAGTATATGGTATATACGAAGAATGTGTGGAAAATAGTGGCTTCTGCTATGTTTCAAGAGGACAACATGGCTATGACTGCATTTAGCAAAACCATCACCATCCAACCTAAAGTATCTTGCTCTACAGCAGAGGTATGAGCACAGGTTGCGTGTGACAAGGCCTGTGGTTTCTAGATTATCTCTCACTATATTTTTCCTCCTTTACCTGCAACTGACAAACAACACAGTCTGTGATTCAAGATTTCCAGCCTACGTGCATGTATCTCCACAGAATACTCCTGGGCATGTTAATATGAAGGAAGCACAAGTCTACAGGAGGTCATCCAGAAAGCAACAGAGACTTAGTAGCAGTGGATCCCTTTAGTAGGGGTCATTTTGAACAGCATCCAGTATTTTTGCATCAAAACAAATCTTTTCAGTTTTATAGCAAATCCTATTGTGTGATGTTATACTTTATTTTTCTCTCTGATCTGAGTCAGAAATTGCAGTTTGTAATGATCTCAAAGCTTTTTCCATCTCCTATTGTTCCAACTGCAAAATATTTAATTTATGTAGTGCATGGACAAAACATTACCTGCTTCGTGTCCTAGAGAGCAGTTTGTTTAAACTGACCGCCACAGTGTTTCACAGCTCTGCGCGGATCCAAACAAAGTTTGCACGAACACCTGGGACCCAAGCGACGTGGGCTACGGGAGCCTGCAGCCTGGTGCTTCTCCCACACGTGCCTGACATGAAAACATGAAGAAAACAAGAAGGTAGTCAAGGTCTGTGATCCAAAACAGTCAAAGTGCAGCCCTCTACTTTGCAACCCTCTATTTCCACCAGTGGTGTGAACATCCTCCTGTGTTCTGCCATGGTGAGCAGGCTGGCTCTAGGGTCTCTATTCACACCCCTGACCCTTGGCTAACTCGTCGTGTTGTGCAGCAACAAGGCCATGGTAACTTCATGATGGAGCCTAGTTATTCCATCAAAATTAATCTGACACCTCCTTTAGGTCTGTTAATGAGTGTAATTATCTAAACGGCACCAAGAGATCAAGGCTATATGCCATATAGTTCAGGAAAAGCAATCTGGCCCAAGGGAGGGAGAGGTAAGTAGGTCTAGAGTCCCCCTGAGAAACTGATTCAAAATATCAGTTTAAAGAAATAAAGTTTTCTTAATTTTTCTGGGGCAAATCTACAGTCATACCATGGAGTTCAGTGGATGATCAGCATTGGCTTTGCACTGAGGTTGCACATATCAGTCGGGTAATGACCTAAACCACAAACAACAAAAGTACAAAAGTGCTTTTGACCATCTGCAAGAGTCCCCACTTTGTAAAAAGCAGCTGGGACAAGACAGACCCCAAAGCAGCAATGTGATTTGAGTGTGTAAATAGGAGTTAAGACCTCAAATACTACATGTTTAAAGCTGACAGAGATATTCCCATTTTCCTTTCCTAATAATCTAAAGAAGCATGTGCCCTAAGTACTAATAATACCTGCTAACTTTTGACTTTCATCAGAATAGAGACTCTAAATTGCTTTCTCAGAAGCTCAGCAGGACACAAAGAGGGATTAAACACGCATAGATAATAAGAAAATGTCAAGTACAGCATGAAACATTTATTTTTCCTAAGTGCAAGCATTGGAAAGGAGCAGGGGCCACCTTGGAGCTCTCAAAAAAATGGTATCTCTGGTGAGACAGTGGGTTCAGCAGTGGGGGAGATGGGAGGGTAGCCAGGTTTCCCTCTTAGCCCAAATGCAGAAGTTGGGGAGGGATGACCAGGTTCCTCTGGCCCAGCAGCTTTCAGCTGTCCCCCCACTCCTGGAGCAGGACGGTGCCTGGCGCCTACCAGACCTTGTCAGGAGCAGTAGTGCCCACTCAGGTCCCACGCAGGACTACCGAAACAGTGAACATGGGGACAGACCACCCTGCTTGGTCTCCCAGGAGCACTGGCTGGCTCCTTCTGCCCCGTGAGCCCAGTGACAGTGTCCCATGGAGCCTCTTGAGCTGGTGGTGCCATTTCCAGCCTAAAGAACTGCACACAAACAGCTGATGAGGCTAAATGTCTCCTTCCTGGTGCTTCAAAATGCTACTTTTCGGAGTGGGAGTTTCGCAGTAACATGTATTAACAATGTCTTCACCCAAACCGAATGTCAAGACTGGCAGGCAAGAAGGGTGAAAGCCTGAAAGGGGTACAGGACAAGGAAATCACTTTTCCTGACACCGTTACTGTCAAACTGCAGAAAATCTTTTTCCCTCTGCTACATCTCACCAGCCTCTGCTATCAGCATTGTCTCTCCTTGTCAGCCTGTCAGCGAGTCAAAGCAAGACACTATTCTTCTGCTTCATATGTGCCAGCCTCTATCACTTAAACACTGAGTTGCTAGGCACTAGTGCTAGAGCCAAAAACTCTCCCTTTTTTCTTTTTTATTTTTTCCTTTTTTGTATCTTTGTTTTTATTTGTGTTTGGTTGGTTGGCTGGTTTTTGTCATTCTTTCTGCATTGCTATTGAGGGGCAGGTTGGCTTTCCCAGCTGCTCCCCAAACACCTCAGCGCTCCCCCAGTCTGCCATGATGGGGTGTGCATGGGGAGAGGAGCTGTGAGGGGTGGGTGTTTTTAAAGCCTGAAATAAGCCTCAGGCTCTCCAGAAAGGCCACAATGTTTCACAGCTGGGGAGATGACCCTGGGAAGTGGGTGAGCCTTTCACTCACAGTCACAGACCCATGGCAGGAGTCCCCATCTCCAAACCCTAAGCAATCAATGAGGTAACAGATAGAAAACAATCATTATTGTTACCGATTTGCAAATCTTAATGTGTTGCCTGGCTTATGCTCTGTCATTATGTTACTAATTCCCGTTTAGCTGATTAACCCTGTAACTTGAATAGCAGATTGAATCTTCTTGGTAGAAGGTTGAGCTGGAGTTGTTTTACCATTTTGGATTTTAGTAAGAAAACAAAAAAATTTGTTTGTTTGTTTGTTGTTTTTTTTAAAAAAAAATATGAAGAGGAGAAAAAAGTCAAGTTTTGAATAGTTCTAGCAGAAAAAAAAAAGTTTTAGAGTGATATGTTAAATTCTATATTAATATTAAACCCAATGAAATGCCATGCATTTAATACAATACAGATGTATACAGATATATGCATACAACTGTATTGTTTTAGCAGGGCTGATCAATACAGGCTAAACACTGGTATAGTTACAATAAGTAAAGAAACTTGTTTTCCAGCAATCAAACAAAAAACATGACTAAAGAAAAGATACTCTAAAACATAAATTGGTTAAAATTCAGTAACTGAATAAAAGTCCCTGAAAGTTTCACCTCCATGCCCCAGATCTCCCATCACGCTATGACAGAGTTTCAGAAAAGCCTCCTGACCCACTGTAACTCCTCAACTTTATCTCTTCAAAGAAAAATTTCCACCATTTCTTCCTCCAAATCATGTTTTCTGTACTACAAAGGGTAATTTACTGATGGTTAGCCAAAGCACCAGCATAAGCATATAAATATACCTTAACATGGCAGCTCTCTCAGAGGCAACACACAGGCACAACAGGACCTTTGCATGAAGCATTCATCCACTAAAAAGGTGCTTCTCTTTTATCACAAGGAAAAGAATAAATATTCACAGGTCTCATCCACTTGAAAACACCATCTTTCCACGTCAGGTAGAGAAGTGTCACCTCGGGTGTGGAAACTTCCATTACTGAAATGGTTGTGATGGCCCAGACCAGAGGTCCACACAGCCTCTGGATTCTGCCTCTGAGACAACCCGGGAGGCGGACGCCTGAAGGAGAATAAAGATCATGGTGACTGTATTCTCATAGTGGGAAGGCATTTGTGGCACAGGCATCTTCTAAATCAGAGGCTGCATCGTCCTCTTTATGTAAAAAATCATCAAGAGCCGTTAGCTCTTGATGCACCTTCTTCTCATTCACCCAACCATGACCACTTGCTCACGAGATTTGTTTGGAAAAGCCGCACAGCATCCTCACACCAAAACGCAGTTTTGCTCTCAAAACCAGCCAAAAGTTTGGCAGGAGGTGGAGCTGCTCCCATAATGTCACAGGAAAGAAGTGCTGTGTCTGAAGAGGCAAAAAGAAATGTAGTTCCAGGGACTTTAGCCAACTCAAGAAAGCTTGTTTCTATTTAAAAATATTATTTTGCTTTTCCAAGCTGCCTGCAAAATTCTTTTGATGAATCGTGGCCCTAAAAAGCCCACCAAAATGTCAGCATCAATATTTAGTAAGGTCAGATCCTTTTTTCCAGGAAGGAGAAAGATGTTGCAGTGGAGGTTGGAAAATGGGCTGTTAGGTAGGTACCCTTTGCAAAGTTCAGACTATCAATGCAGAGAAACTATACAGGAAACCCATACAGTCCCGTCCCTGGTGCAGTTGCTTTTTGTCCTTTTTAGGTGTATATTCGGACAGTTTTGACTTAATCCACTCCTATGTGTGACCCAAACACAGCTGGCAGGCACCCAGCAAAGAGGCATCTTCTCTTGCAGGCAGAGAAAAGAGCAGTGCCTCTGGGGTACTCTGTCCTTGTTATCCCAGAAGGACCTTTTCTTGTCTTTGTAGTTATTTTTTCCAAACATTCAGCCTAAAAGTCTCCTCTTCTTGTCTCTGTCTTCCCTTCAACTCCTGTGTGCTGAACATCCCTTTCTGGGTTTCACTTAGTGCTGATAAACTCCCTTTTTCTACTGCTCCTTCTATTCCTACAATATCCCCATCTTCCTTTTATCACTGATGCTAATGAGCGTATTTAACTTTTTAAAGAATTGCCTCATGAATCAGCAATTTCTCTACAATTACTACATTACTTGCTATATTCCAAACTCCAGATCTCACCAAAGATAAGCAATGGTCCACAATGGGATGAATCAGAGCAACCTTACCCTGTATAAAGCCATGTGGTTTATTGTGCTGAAGAGGAACAAAATCCAACTCACAGACACCCTCTTCATAAACAAATAAAGCAATGAGAAAAAATATCATTCAAGCTCTTGCTGTCAATGCTAGGATTCCAAAAGCCTGGTTCTCTGAGCTATAGAAGCACCATTCTTCAAAAATTGCATGTACATGTTTGTGTCGCTCAAAATTGCACCCTCTTTATTGCACCCTCATTTACAAGTAGTGCTACATGCTGGATTTTTCACCTAATGAAAAGGAAAACTTAACCTGGAAATGGTATTTCAGACAGGATAAGGGTCTTGCTCTTCTCTGTCAGAAGCAACATCAAGCTACATGACATAAGAAGTATAAGTGCAGTACAAAGAAGAGATAGGTATGTAGGATGGAAAAAAATGTTCAAAACAAGAAAAGTTGCCAATAAAGACCTTCCAATGTCACTCTTAAATCTATCATAAACAAACTGCTTCTCAACTCTGCCAATAATCACTGTAGGGAGGAGGACTTGTCAGGATTCTGCCTTTCAGATGTTTTATTCCCCTATTTTAATCTGGAGCAGCACTTGCACAGAGTAGGTAAGCCCGGTGCTCATGCCGTTCTGTGCCCTTTCGTTTCATGCTGCCTCTTGGCAGAGTCATTTTTTAGTGTTTGGGTCTTTATTCTTCCCCTAGCAATACAACAGTCGAATCAAGTTTTTGCATTTACGTGCTTATTAAAGAAGCAATCTGGTACTTGTGGAGGATAATGTTCCTGGACATCATATAATTTCCACCCAGGGCAGAGACAGCCCAGGGACAGTCACTCAGGCTCCCTTCACCGTCCCAGCCCTGTGCCAAATGCTAACTGGGAGGGACAGTGTCCAGCTCCCCTTTGATTAGCAGGGCTAAGGCAGAAAGTAGAGGAACAGAAATCCCACCGTGGGGCCCTCATGCTGGCAAATCTTTTGTAAATAACTACTTGGCTATAAAAGTGATGATTATACACAATAATGTTTGCAGGATCAGACCCAACAGCTGCTTTTTCAATTACTTACCTGTACTTCATGGATCTTCTTTTTAAGCATTTTATCCAAGGGCTCAGCAGACACGCAGGACAGCGAGAAAAACATTGGCCCATGTTTGTCCTCACTGACCCTCGTCTTTATTTGGGGACAAGATCACAGGCTGCCAAAATGTTTCCCCATGTTAAAACAGATGCTAAATCCTCTGGTAAACGAGGTTTCTTATTACCACCTTCTTAGCACCAAATCAGTCTGCCTCTCATGCCAAGCAGCACCATGCTCCTCACCGCCCGTTGTACCAGAGGATGGGCGCTGCCGTCTGGAGCCTGCAGCCGAACCCCACACTCCATGAGGATGAACACCTCTGGCTCTGGTGAGGGGCTTCCCTGGATAGGGAGGTCTGGACTTCGATCCTGCTTTTCGAAGCGGGGTCACACCTGCCGCCCCCTCTTACCTTACTCTCCTAACACACCCGCGGCGGTTGGCGAGTTTTGCAAAGTCGGCGTTGCGGGTCCAAGGGTGCATACCTAGGAGAACGGACTCCCCTGCCCCACGGCCATACCTGCAGCCGGATTTGGGGGAAGGACCGGGCACCTCCTCACCTCAGGCGCCGGCAGCGCATCCTCCGGCGGCTCTGGCCATGTTGCGCGGGGGCTGCAGCGGGCAAGCGGGCGGGCTGCCCCTTCCTACCGGGAGGCGCCGGCTACGGTGTGTGAAGCCTCCCTCGATCCCCCCGCCATCCCGAGAGAGGCGGTGCACGATCGTCTGTGTCTCCAGAGCGAGATGAGAGGGGAGGCAGCGATGCGGCAGCGGTAACCTGAGCTCCCTGCCTATCTCTTCCCTCTCTCCCTCCTCCCTCCCTCTCTCCCTCCTTCCCTCTCCATCCCTCCCTCCCTCCCTCCCGTAGGTAGGTAACAGACCAGCTGCACCGCTGCAGCTCCATCGGCAGGGAAGGGAAAGTTAGGAACTGTCCACAACTGTTTTTATTTTGCATATTTTGGATGGGAGGGGGGAGACCATGGCCTCCCAGGCACGGGAGCAGTGCTCATGGAGCTGGAAATCGTGTCAGAGCAGAGCCAGCCCTTCCCAGTGCTGGGAAAGTTCAGCTCCGTGCTCCCAATTAGGAGCGATGATGCTTTGATTGGCACAGTGGGAGAGAAATCTCCCTCTGCTAAAAAGGCTGCACTGAGGCACCCTCAGAGTCACAGGATTTTCCTTGATGAGGAATGGCAATCTGGTGAAAGGGGAAAAGGGCAAACACCTCCCTGCACTCATCCGTGGGCAGTGGCATCAGTGATGGGGCAGCATCAATCTCCCAGTCCTCAGTCTCTGCTCTCTGCCCCATCACTTCATCGCCCCTCTCCTCAGATGCCAGCATTAGCCTGACACTTTGCTGTTTGGGTACCAGCTCAGGTTCAGGACAGCACTCAGCCTTGGGCATAGTCAACCCTTTGCTTTAGGGCTGGTAAAAGTCCAGGCAAGGTGTCTGATCCCTTCCCAGGGCCACTTTCAAAACTTCTTGGTGCAAGTGGAGGAGTGCAGCATTTTTACCTCTGTATATACACAAACTATCTTCTGGTGATAGCTAATCAATGACAGATTCACATGGCAATTATTGAAGCAAATGGCTTGGGCAAATATATTTTTTTCCTAAGGGCTGCAAGCTCAAGCAGAAAAGAATACTTCCAAATAACTGTTGTGGATAAAGCAGCTCATTTAGTAGCAAAATACCCACCAACAATTGGGGGAGTTTGAATTTCTATCAAGGAATATTAACTTTGATTTGTCATTGTCATTTTCGAAACAGGTTGTTCTATTGCAGCATAAAAAACAAGCGACAGATCAATCACTATGGGCTGCTGGCAGCTCCCTTTCTCCTCCCCCTCCGCCCCGAGGCTAGAGATGAATAGATGTAGTAAAGCAGACATACAAGATGCTGTTTGCTTGTTCTACTTTGTGGGGGAAATACAAGAAGAGAGATCCAGATTCACTTCCAGATTTGCTGCAGAGAGCACTGCTCCAAAAAGTGTGGGGGTTTGGAGGATTTTCCTTTTATGGGGTTTTTTTGGTTGGTTGGTTGTTTTTTTAAAGGTAAAAAAGCAAACCCAAGTAGTTTTTGTTTCCTCTAAAGTGGAAGCATTAGCTAAGCCACCTAGAATGCCTTTGCCTCCCTCTGCATGCATGACTATCTCTTTTGTGTCCTCAGTTCCTAAAAAAACCTTTCCTTTAATTCTGGGAAACTGCTAACACTTTCTTTGTCACAGTCTGACCTACAAAGTCCGAGAGACACTGGACATAGCAAAGCTTCTGCAAGTAAATTTCCTGTTCTTCACCTGGACATGGGACATTTTCCCATGGAAAATGGGAAACCAAGGGAGGACTGGGGCTCACACCTCTGCCCACACAGGCCCGGCACATCACATCAGGAGAGTTCGGAAACAGGAATGCATTGCCATTTCATATAAACCCTGTTTCCACGCCCTTCAGCTGTGTCAGTGAAAGGTTACTGCTCCCAGCTTGCTACATGAATTTTAACAGTTTGCTTCTCGGCAGCTTGTAGCCTGCCCAGCTGTCATTAAAGCCAGGGAGACCTGAGTGTGTTCAGTTTCTGACAGGACCATATGCTGAAAAGCACACATTGCACCGGGAGATGACATAGGACAATGTCTGGGAGGGGCACAAGAAGAAGAAAAAGGAACTCTGAAATACCTAGCCTTCGTGCTGGGAAATAAAAAAGAAACCACAAAATCTGCTTCTCTATATTTCTGATTCCTCTGATTCAAGATTGCACTTGCCATCTAAGTCCACCCATACACCAGCAAAGCATTTAAGCAGAGTAATGTAAACATATGCCTATATTTCATTAGCAGTAAATTTAAGTCAACATATGTCTCCATGAAGCTGGGCCTCAGAAAGTCAGGGCCTAAACCAGTGTTGGAATGGAACTAAAATAATCAAGGCCTTCTCAAAGTGCACATAGCTTTAGCCTGTCACATCAAATGAAAATGATATACTTAAACTATAATCTTCATGTTCCCTTAGTCATCAGAAGAGGCTAGATCAAATTAAAAAAAGAGCATGGATGCTGCTCATCTGGCTGAGAAGGAGGGGGGGCTCATGGAGCAGGATAGTCAGCTTGAACCAAGGGGCATTTCTGCCTTCCAAACTGGAGTCACCTTTAAACTCGGCTCCCTCAGCACCCGTATTGGCATTGCTCCTTCATCCTTCAAGCAGGAAACTGTCAGCTTGAAGTACCGAATGCGTTGGTGGCTCTATATTGTCATCTCCCCTGACAAGTAACGCTGGTTGGATGTGGTCTCGCTAAGTGACAATATTTCCACATGTGAGATCTTTCAAGCATAAGGCAGGCAGAGATAAGGTCAGACTGCAAACACTCATCAAAATATGCCATTGTTTGGTCGGGGTTTGGGATTGCTGTGTTTTATTTTGTAGCACTACGAAAAATGTGAACAAGAGATCTGTCCTTGAGTTTTTCTGAATGCATGTGCTAATGAGACAGCTGTGGGGGAAGGCAGAGAAACACTTGCAGCTGAAGAAGCTAAGTGATTTCCAGGCTGCTTATTTGGTGTAGGTATAGGATGTTTTAACAGCTTTATTACCTGACTGCACTGGAAGTTTCAAGGCTATTCATTTCATTGCAAAATTAAATCCAATTTTCATATAGAATTTTTCAAGATTTTTCAACAGTGAATCTACATAGATTTATTTCAGTCAGGAAGAGCACTTTTTTTGAAATAACAGCATCATCCCTCCAATGGGCACAGTTTATGCTATGAAGGCATTAATAGCAGTGCAGATATATCTGAGGAAAATCATTAGCAATAAAACCTACTTGTATAGTAGCAAAATGGTTTCTACCCTCAGATTTACAGTATTATAATTTGTCGTGTTTTAACCCCAGCTAGCAACTAAGCACCCCGGTGGGATAGGAGACAGACTCGAAAGAGTAAAAGTAAGAATACTCGGGGGTTGAGGTGAAGACAGTTTAATAGGTAAAGCAAAAGCTGTAGGCACAAACAAAGCAAAACAAGGGATGAATTCACTACCTCCCATGGGCAGGCAGGTGTTCAGTCACCTCCAGGACAGCTGGGCTCCACCACATGTCATGGTTACTTGGGAATACAAACACCACCACTCCAAGCGTCTCTGCACTTCCCTATTCCCCCAAATTTACATGCTGAGTGTACTGTCCTGTGATTTGGAGGGTCCCTTTCATCAATTTGGATCAGCTGTCCCATCTGTGCTCCCTCCCAACTTCTTCTGTGCCTGGCATAGTGTGATAAGCTGAAAAGTCCTTGACTATTGAGCAACAACTAAAACATCAGAGTATTATCAACATTATTCTCATTCTAAATCCAAAACACAACACTATACCAGCTATTATACTAGGAAGAAAACTCTATCCCAGCTGAAACCAGAAAGTAATTCTACTGACTCAGAACCATAACTTTGGTGCAAGCTCTATTGGTAAACCAGGCACACCAGATACTTCACTATGTATGAAGCTTTATCTATACAACAGCATCCCTACTAGGGGAAAGATGGGAATAGTACTCACTTAATTATATCAGAATATGTAAAGTTCTACAATAACTTGTGCAAACAAGGCTTAAACACTTCTCAGCATCAGCAGCTAACAAAATAAGTGGGTAGCCAGTGCTGGGTACTATTTCCCACAGCTGACTCGTGCAGTGGTCAATGCTCCTGGGGCTGGTGTCTCACCCTACTTTAACCCGTAGGAGCACAGAAGGGTTTCTCCTGCTTAGCTCATAGAATCACAGAATGTCCTGAGTTGGAAGGGACCCACAAGGATCATTGAGTCCAACTCCCGTCCCTGCACAGGACAACCCCACAGTTCACACCATGTGTCTGAGGGCATTGTCCAGTCTCACTATGACATCAGCCAGCTCTTTAAGCACTCTTGGATGAATCCCACCAGGCCCCACCGACTTATAGGGATCTAGCACCCACCCTCTGTCCTATGTTTCCTCCTCACTTTAACTTACCCTACTCACTTCTCTATTGTGCTTAAATGAATCACCGGGTGGGGTTTTAAGATGTATGTAGGTAAACTTACTAACATTTTTTTAATCTGGATATGCTTGTCTAACCACAGCCCAAAGAGCAAAGACAGCTGAATTTGCCTGTCTTTGTGTCCCATTTCCACTCCCGCATGGTGCTGACGGGTACAGCTGCTCGTGGGTGCAGTTCTATGTGGTGGCACATACAGAGGGTTGGGACAGGGATGGAATGGGGTCAGGAAGGGACAAGAATGTTTCCTGCCTTCACAGGGTTGTGTTCAGCGCTACAGTGGCAGCAGCGCTACCAGCCTATTGCGCACCACTGAAAACAAAAAATATTAGGTGCATTTTAAAGAAAGTTTATGGAAAGCAATGCTCCCATTCAAAAAACACATGCACACAGTTAACATAACTCTAGGTGCTATAATCATTCAGTTGCTTCATATTCTTATTCACTGGGTATTGCACCTGGTTGGCAAACCTAAGTCATAGCACACTACATCCCAACAAGAAACCAACTGTGAAAATGCTGCACACCAAGCAGTCATACAAAAAAACCTCTTTGACAAATAAATTTCCATAAGAATTTCACGTGGAGGGAAAAATCCATAGCCATTCACACCCCAACTTTGCATACATGAATAAAGCTAATCAGTTAAAGGACATTCAAAAGTCAGTTAACGGAACTGCTTAAATACACCAATCAGGCTTCAAAAGCTTCTTTAATTGATTGTCACAAAGGATATGGTGTTCTTAATATTAGTTTTGTTTATGCATGCCTAATACCAACTTCTACCCTTTATTTGTAAGAAAGCATGCTAATAAGACATGAATAAAAGTTTATTCAGAAGTATGAATTAAAGTGTTCTGATTTTTTTTTAGTGTATGTTGCTAATGAGTTTTTGCTAGCTAAGCCAAACTCTTACAGTCTAACTATTTCTCTATGGGGCTACACACAGGGCTTGCAAACCATGAAGAGGAACTTCAATGAGTCCAGGAGTGTCCCCACCTCCTGCTGAAGCTGTGAATTTATTCCTTAACCATTTACAGCAGCACTAATTCAATGCAAGACCTGAGACCTGTGGACTGTGACCTTTCATTTCATCCTGTATAAAACCTCCAATTTATCTTCGGCATTTTGTCATCCTGGTCATCATTATTTCCAGTGCTAACTACCAGTGGAGCCTGGAGCAATCCATCTGCTGGGAAAAGGTGATGCTGCACGTTACAGCATCGTCTCCTAAGGATGGGAGCAGAAACGTACTCATAGCAGCAGAGTCCTGGTTTTCTTCTTCCTCAGAGGGTAGACACTGGGGGCTGGGTGGATGACAGCTGTGCCTGGTGGAGGGCAGAGCTGGTATGAACCCACAGCACCAGTTGTGGCTGACACCTGCAGGAAGAACCACAGCCATGTGTGGCTTAGAGGCACCCTCTGCTTGTTTCATTCGGGGAGCACAGATGCCCAGCTGGCCAAGCTAGAAGGCTGTTCATGCTGGCTGTCATCTGTCTCCTGGCCAGTATGTGCCAGTGGGCACCACCATTCAGAAAGGAACCCCAGCTTGACTTGGGGCCTGTGAGCAACATGAAAATCTGCTGCTTCTACTGATAAGTTGCCTGAATAGCTAACCATCCACACTGTACGGGTGTTTTGCCTTATTTCTTGCTATACTTTTGTTGACTGGGGATTGCATCCTGCCAAGGAGAGTTGCCTTGTTCCTCTGCCGGCAGACACAGACTGCCATTGAGATACCTTTCGAGGTTCTTTTGAATAAGTTTCCCCAAATTTCCCCACAGTCATCTGAAATTGTGAGCAGGTGAAGACAACGACTTCACACCTTTTGCATTGGTGCAGTGCCTGAGGCTACTGATGCTGACTGTGATGTGGGGGCTTTGGGCACTGTGAGTTTCCTTGCTACTGGGCTCTTTCCAGCTTTCCCAGGTTTCTTCCTGAAGACACTGAAGCCATCTCACTATAGCAAGCATGAGGTGAACTCCAGCTCCATGTGGCTTAATCATTCCCACCGTCTGAGGACAGACCCAGCGCTGCCACCACGGTGCTGCAGGTTTCGGCCACCAGTCATCCGCATCCCTGCCAGCCTCAGGCCTGGCATGGGATTAAAGGTTTGGCCTGTGAAGGTGACCTACACAGAACAGCCAGCCCACCCCTCAGTCCCCCCTTGCTAGGCTGAGTGATCTGAGTTGACTACATCCCTGTGTGCCAGGCTGTTTTCCAGGTCTGGGTCCCGTTAACTGCTGCCATCACTTCCATGTCCCCCATCACACATGAGACCAGAGTCCAACAGAGTACCCTGGACAAAAGTGCATCACTAGTGCCCTCAAATACCACTGGACCTTCCCACATCCCTCCTGGTACGGCATCTGGAAGCTGGACTTCAAGGCATTTAGCCATTAACTAAGACATGTGTCTTATTTAAATAAATTGTGTAGGTTATGAAATGCCGGAGCCATTGCTAAGGTGAAGCACAGCCACCCCTTGCTGCCTGCAGCATTTCTGGTCTCTCTGGGAAGGAGCCTTCAGCACATGTTGGTGGGAAGGAGCTGGAGGGCCAGGGGCTGGACACAACCCGAGGTCACCACGTCTGCCCCAGCAACCGGTGACCCGCTGGGGGCCCCAGAAATCTCTCTCACAGTGGGCACTGAGCACTGTCTTATGACAAATTATGATAATCAAATCACATGCTCCAGGGCTTTGGCCTGCAGCAACAAGGAAAACAGGATTTTTCAGCCCCCTGCCCACTGCACAATTAAATGAAAGCATGCAGAGGCTTTTCATTGTTTGCATCTCTTTGCCTTGTCCCCATTTTGAAAAAAAGAAAAAAAAAAAAAGTAAACACTCGCAATTGGTCACAGCACTCTGGGCCACGTCCGCTGCAAAGCCATGAATTGTGTGCCCAACTCATGCGCCCTCATTTCCAGACAGAAAGTGTTTTCTGTCCCCAACCCGATGACCTGACCTGGGGACAGGGAACAGATGGGGCAGACACTAAAGGTTTTCTTTTGTCCTGCACCAGAGTTTATGGCTCGGCCACCTGACCTTCTGCATGCCCACCACATGCCTTCTGGTCCCATCCTCAGTGGTACCATCTTGAGAAGCTCATTATTCCCCTCCTGCATGAAGATCCAAACAACAGGTTGTGGGGCACATCCACCCTGTGGGAAAATGCGGAGCTTCGCAGAAAGGCGTGCACACAGACTTGATACATCATGTCAATCTTCCTTCTTCTCCCGCCCTAGCACCATGTTGTCTTCTACCTGTCAGCAGTGAGGCAGTCAAGCAAAGCCCAGGAGACTGGCAGGGGTCACCATGAAGCTGCACAGGTGAGGGGGATGGAGCCCAGCCAGTGGGATACTGGTTGTAGGCTAATCATGGGGCAGCTGGTGCCTGGGACCACTTGTTGGATGGAGGGATGTGCTAGGGATGGGGTGAGCTGGGGAAGAGCTCACATCTCCTTGCATGGAACGGCGCCACCCAAACAAGGATGCTATCTGCAGAAAATAATGATTGAAAACCAGGTTTAATAAAACTCCCACTCCTTCCCTTCCAGCTTTATCTGCTCATAAATGTTTTCTCAGTGCTGACTGATCTGAGAGCCGTTATCTGGTGCACAGCCTGAGATGAAGGTTTTGATGGAGCTTGATTGCAGTGCCAGAAAACTGTTCAGTCAGTTATGGCTCTGACAAATGGATCCCTCTAAGCTGCTGAGTTTAATGTGTTTGGGTTTTTTTTAATTTATTGTCAGCATGTTCCTGTTCTGGGCTAGTGAGAGAGCAAAAGCCAAGAGGAAGGTATCCAAATAGCGTATTTTTGATCTGGCTCAAAAAAGGGAAAAGGAACAGGAAAGTTTCAGGTTATTTGGGTGAAAACCAGGTACACTAAACCTTCCAAATTTAAAAAATGAAATACTATTTTCTCCTCTTTTTCATAGAATCATAGAATGTCCTGCATTGGAAGGGTCCCACAGGGATCATCGAGTCCAATTCCTGTCCTTGCACAGGACAACCCCACAGTTCACACCGTGTGTCTGAGGGCTTGTCCAGTCTCTTGAACACTGTCAGGCTTGGGGCCGTGACACCTCCCTGGGGAGCCTGTTCCAGTGCTCCACCACCCTCTGGGGGAAGAACCTTTTCCTCATGTCCAACCTAAACCTCCCCTGGCACATCTTCCTGACATTCCCTCGTGACCTCTCACTGGTCACCAGAGAGAAGAGCTCAGCGCCTGCCTCTCCTCCTCCCCTTGTGAGGAAGATGTAGCCACCATGAGCTCTCCCCTCAGTCCTCTTCTCTTCTCCTCTTCTCTTCTCTTCTCTTCTCTTCTCTTCTCTTCTCTTCTCTTCTCTTCTCTTCTCTTCTCTTCTCTTCTCTTCTCTTCTCTTCTCTTCTCTTCTCTTCTCTTCTCTCCTCTACTCTTCTCTTCTCTTCTCTTCTCTTCTCTTCTCTTCTCTTCTCTTCTCCTCTTCTCTTCTCTTCTCTTCTCTTCTCTTCTCTTCTCTTCTCTTCTCTTCTCTTCTCTTCTCTTCTCTTCTCTTCTCTTCTCTTCTCTTCTCTTCTCTTCTCTTCTCTTCTCTTCTCTTCTCTTCTCCTCTCTTCTCCTCTCTTCTCCTCTCTTCTCCTCTCTTCTCCTCTCTTCTCCTCTCTTCCCTTCCCTTCCCTTCCCTTCCCTTCCCTTCCCTTCCCTTCCCTTCCCTTCCCTTCCCTTCCCTTCCCTTCCCTTCCCTTCCCTTCCCTTCCCTTCCCTTCCCTTCCCTTCCCTTCCCTTCCCTTCCCTTCCCTTCCCTTCCCTTCCCTTCCCTTCCCTTCCCTTCCCTTTCTCCTCTCCTCTCCTCTCCTCTCCTCTCCTCTCCTCTCCTCTCCTCTCCTCTCCTCTCCTCTCCTCTCCTCTCCTCTCCTCTCCTCTCCTCTCCTCTCCTCTCCTCTCCTCTCCTCTCCTCTCCTCTCCTCTCCTCTCCTCTCCTGTTGAAGGCAACAGAGCTTCATCATTTTAAGTCTATCGTAGTTGATACAGGCTGTGGTGCTAGCTCGTACCCAGGATTTTTAAAAAAGCATTTGGGGCACTATGGCACCAGCATGAATGGCTCCTACACCCTTTTTTCCTGGAGCAGAAGGCTCCAGATCCAGCTGAACACAAGCTAATGTGCTGTCAGGCATGGTGTTGATATAAAATGGGACTCAAGGGAAATCTGATACAATATTACGTTGAAAGAAAATGAAAATTCAAAAAAAATTCTCCTAAAAGCTCAACAGAAGTGAAACAATTCTTACATCATTCCTCTTTGAAACATTTCCACTTGGTTTCAAGATGAATTCCAAGAAGTGAAACATGTTTTTTACAAAAGAAAAAAAGGCCATTCGATGAACACTTATTTCTTCAAAAACCTGGAACTTGTCTATAATGCACTTCAATGTCAACATCTGAAATGAAATAAAATTATAACTATTTTACCATTTTGTTTCTCAGGGAAACCTTATTTATTGGTATAGACCTTTATCGACCCTCCTGCAACCCTTGTCTGCTACACTATTTTCTGTTACCTAAGAGTATTATTTGCTGTGATTTAGTAAACTGAGAAAACCCATCAGCTCTACAAATATTTATCAGTGTCTTTTAAATATTTATACTTTTAAAAACGTACAGGCTTTTTTCCTTGTTGTGTTTTTGCGTGGGTTTTTTTTTCAAGTGGATGACTGTGAGTACTGTTAGCTAGATGTCCGTCTTCCCCATGATGTCCTGGGTGAATTAGATAATTCACATTTTGTGTCTCCTATATGGACAGCTTGTCTGGCACGTGAGGTAGGGAACTCATGGATGAGGACCCAGCTTGTGGAGCAGGAGGTGTCACTCCTGGCTCCCAAATGTGGGAGGCAGCACCCCAGGATCACCGGGTGTTGCAGTGCTGCAGCCTCCGATGCCAACCAGCGCCCTGGATCTGTTCTTCACTCATTGCCAAAATATTCTTTTCACTGAAGGCACACCTGGTTGGGGATGGGGATTTCCCTTATATTTGTAGGCTATCCTGGCACTCGCAGCACTCACCTTTGATAAGGGGTGCCCCAAGTCTAGATAGCCAGTGGGACAGGGAGAAGACTCCGCTCAAAGGTCAAACCAAAAAGCCCTGCTGCTCGCCCTCTACCCCTCAATGGCAACCATGGAGCTGAGGTCTCTACACAGCCAGTATTTGTCAGAATGTGCATGTTTAGCTTCAGCTCTCTTCCACTCTGCCCCACAAAAGATCAGCTTGAAGACCAGGACATTGTGTGAATGTACACAGTGTCCAGCTGAGTATTTATTTATTTATTTCTCATTGCTCACCTGCCAGGTGACTTTTTACAAAAGGCAATTTTTTAATCAAAAGAGGATTATTTTATTTTTTTTTTAGCAGATATTTTCAATGCACTCTGCTTATAAGCATTTTATCTCGTCTTTAGTTTGTATTCCCACTCTCAAGCCTCCTTTTTCCAAGAGAACAAAAAAGTGTTGTGGGCACCCAGACATGGGGGTGTCAGCACCCCCACGA
Source organism: Columba livia (assembly GCF_036013475.1). Classification (NCBI taxonomy): domain Eukaryota; kingdom Metazoa; phylum Chordata; class Aves; order Columbiformes; family Columbidae; genus Columba; species Columba livia. Next base: position 94,875,081 of record NC_088602.1, on the reverse strand, counting down.
GCTCCTCTCATGCATGAGTCAGGCTGGGAAAACTGGCTGCCCACAAGTTTAAAGCTTACTAATCTTTAATACAGCACAATAAAACATAGATGAGCAACAAATGTACCTGTCCTTGTTGCCTCTTGCCCATCAAATCAACTCCTTGGTTTCTGAGATTCAGAAAATGGAATTGTAATTAAGAAATGAAAAAAAAATCTTTCTATCTGGAAGCAGTCCTTGTGCTAACCACTGCAAAACGTATCACATAGCATTTTACTGGGCAAATGAACATTGTCTGATTGGTTCAGCCCTCAGCTCCACAAAGCTCAACTCTGCCTGGTGAGGGCATTTACCTGCACCCGCTGCAGACACAGAGCCCCTCTGACACTATTAATTTAAAGTCTCAGTGTGATTAAGTCTGACAAACTCATGCTTTCCCCTTCTAGTCCCTGGGCTCAAGAAAGAGCCAGCACTAGGATTGCCACCAGCTGCCTTTCCAGAGCCAGCTCAAGAATGGAAGAGCTGTGGTGGGGCAGCTAGAATCATAGAATCATTTTGGTTGGAAGAGACCCTCAAGATCATCGAGTCCAACCATAACCTAACTCTGTCACTAAGCCATGTCCTAAGAAGTTCATCTACACATCTTTTAGACACTTCCAGGGATGGCGACTCAACCACTTCCCTGGGCAGCCTGTTTCAATGCCTGACAACCCCTTCCATGGAGAAATGTCTCCTAATATCCAATCTGAACCTCCCCTGGTGCCACTTAAGGCCATTTCCTCTTGTCCTATCATTGACTACTATCAGACAAACCCACACTTCTGCGTGGAGTACCCACAGCAGTCTGGCTGCCTACACACCCTGGGGTCTGTGCAGTCATCGAAGGGAAACTAAAAACTAATTAAATGCAACAAAACCGTGGCAGAATAGCAGTTTATTATGAAAGCATGATAGAAATGTGTACATCTGAATCATCAGTATTGGGCTTTAAATATTAAAACCATCAGATCTTCAATCAATAGTAGACTGCAGTATCTCTAGGTCAGTGTGAGGCTTCTACATAAAGCACTGAAATGAGATGCCTGCATTTTCATCCTCCCCCGATTTTCTCAGTACCTAGTGTTGTACTTGTTGTGCTCCTGGAAGTAATAGTGAAGACCTGTTACTGGTTAATATTAAAAAAGCTGATGCACTCACTTAGATGTCTAAGACAACTTTTAATGACCAAACATTTCAAAAATAGGTAGCTCATCAGCTTTAATTAGGTACATACTGCAGTTTTCTGCTATATTCTGGACATTAACCCATACCCTTTGCAATGTATTTAATACACACCACATTAATATGAAGTGACTTTTCAGGACCATCTGTTACTTCCTGCCCCACTCTGCAAGCTAGCTGTTTCACCCTCCATGCCTACCCTACAACAACCATCCATCTACTTTCTTATTTTCCTTGCCCCCCAAAAAATTTCACACGTTAGGCCATGAGCTTTCATGGTGTCATGATCAGCCACAAAACCAAGACAGAAAAAGAGCCCAGGGCAGCCCCAGCGAGTTACAAGTTCAGGATACAGCACCAGGCACCTGACCAACAGTTTCAGAGATAATTTATCTCTAAATAATGACACTGTGACAAATACAAATCAGTACTTAGGGAGCAGAAAATGGCTTTACACTTGCAGAGGCACTCGCTGTTTCAGCGCAGAAGGCTGAGGAAAGGACAGGGCAGCTGTTGCCCCTGGAGATGCTTCTTCCCATTCTGGGGAAGGACCTGATGTCCCAGTGCCACCGCACTGGTGACGGCTTCAAGTGAGTGAGAGGCACTCAATGCGTTTCTACAACGGGCTTTGCATCTAACTGGGAAACAAAAAATCTAGCCCAACAGCCCTTTAGAAGTTGCTGACCTTCATCCATGGCATGTCAATTAGCCCTGCTGCCAGCTTTTGGGACTTGTATGCACCCCACAGGCGTCTATTGGGTGGGCCTGTCTGTAACCCAAAGAGGCTTCATCACCTCCCAGGGGATTATATGAGCCCACACTTCTGAGTCCCGCCTGCTGATGCCAACAGGGATCAAATGTCTGCCAGGCTCTTGTGATGTTTCAATAGCAGCAGGCAAGACTTCAACATGCACCCTTAAGACACCATGCACCCTTAAGACACCATGCACCAAAATACCTATGTTTTTAGCATGAGTCACCAGAGAGAAGATGGTGATGCTGACATTAGGAATAGTAACAGCCAGGCAAAGATCACTACAGGTTAAAAATGTACTGCTAAGAGCAGGAGTGCAGAATACTTTGCTAAGGATATACAGCACTGGTTTAATTCATTCCCTTCAGCTACCTCTAATGCACTACAGACATCCCAAGGTAGTAGGTTTTCACCAGTGAAACCCTGGTTGATAACAGCAGCCGGTTTCTCAAGGGAAGTTCCCAGCTTCCTCGCAAAGTCCCACAAGATCTCAGTGGTGTCACCACAGAGAAAAGCCACGGAGCAAAGTGACCTGTCACGCCTTGCCTCACCAGATGTTTCCTCTCTTCTAGGTGAGAGACATTTCCAGATCCTGGAAATATTCCTGCTGTGACCCCGTTTCTCAGAGTGCCGGCAGTGTGTCCTGTATGTTCAGTATATGCTGTCACATAGTCATACTCTCTCCTTGCTTTACTTTTTGTGCAGCTCCTCATGACATGTAGTGACGATGTGCAGTGTGCATCTGCTGAAGAGACATTATTTCCCCTTCCTCTGGAGTAAGTTGCTTCTCCAGTTTTATGTTTTCTCTATTCCCAAGTACAAAACAACTAGCAATTTCCAACATTTTTTGGAATTTCAAATTTGGAAATTTGGAAATTTTGCTGGACTACACCAACCAAGGTCCTTTCACCTCCTCTTGTAAATCAGACAGTACAATACCCTCATACCTAGAATAGCTTTTCCATGGTCTCTTGGTGAGTATTCATCCTGTTTTTGAGCAAGGGTTCAAACATGACACAGTACCTGCCCCAAAGGAGGTGCCATTACCGTGCTTCGCAATGTTATTTGGTATTCCCTTCACTTCTGAAAATAGCTCCTTAGCAAATCTGCTCATCACATTTCCCTTTGCCACTGCTGCATCACATTACAGTTCCCTGTGGCTTTGAGACGAACCCGTGCACACAATCCAGAACCATGCTCACAAGCCTTTCTGCTCCTGTGCTAATCCCAGGAGTACAGGCTCCCGGCTTGTAGCAGAAATTCTTATTTGCTCCCAAAGCACACGATGCTGGTACTCTGTACCACCAAACTTTGTCTCAGTTCCGTCCTTTGGGGCCTTTTGCTTCTTTCTGGATGTGCCCGTTTGACAGAAAGTGAGTTGATCATTAGCGTCATGCTTCATATTTAAGAAGAGTCCGGATTTTCTGGCTAGGAGGATGGACAGACAGACAGAGACAGAGACCCATTCCAGTTTCTGTTCTGTTTTGGTGGAGTTCTGTTTGAGAGTTTCTTTATTTCAGCCTTTTCCATCCTGCCATTTTGCAGAGGTCTCTGGGCCTTTCTGCCTTTTTGTCTCTTCTCTCTCTGGGATCAGCTCTTCGGGACCAGGTGCTGCTGCCTGGGACTGGCTGCTCAGTGTGGATGGAGTTTGTGAGGAATTGCACTGAGTACCTTTTATTTTATATTCTATTAACCATTTTATATATGTTAGTAGTAGTGGTGTATTAATATTATTTTGTTATTTTATTAAACCGTGTTTATCTCAATCCATTAGTTTCTCCATTCCCTTTTGATTTTCTCCCCTGCTTGGGGGTGGAGGGGGCAAGTGAGCGAGCTGCCATTGTGGTTTGGAATTGCTAGCTGGGGTTAAACTGTGACACTGGGCCACCATCCTGTTCTCTGCACCGGCAATGCTTCCCAACTCCTCACCTCACAGGTGCCAAACTTCATAAACACACACATTCTGTGTTAAACACAGTCCCCAGCATCCATTCTTGGAGGCCTTTGCTACCTTGGGCACATCCCTGCCAGCCCATGGGTGGCTGCTCTGCCCGACCCTCCCTGTCTCCCTCCCTTCTTCCTCACCACCTTCCCCTCTCTCAGAGTTGGGCATCATCAGAGATACCCTTGTCACCTCCACCGGCCACCGGGAGATACATCATCCACCCTGCCATGGTTGGCACAGCAGGGTGACTCCTTACCCAGATTTTGGCCACCTGACCCCCCGAGGTCCTACCAGAGCCACTTCTTCTGGCTCTTGCATTTGTCCGTGGTGGGCCACACCAGCAGCTGCTCTGAAACTAGGCCAAGGCTGGCCAGAAGCTGAATACAATTTTCTTTTATTGCCTCCAGCTTTCATCAAAATCTGATTAGGAGTACATGGACGCCAGTCCCAGACCCATTTAAGCTGGCTGCAGCCAATATCAGGGCAGCACACCACATCATTAAAATCCAGCAATGTTGTAATCCCTATGGAAAAGTACTGGAGCACAGAGAAAGCCAAAATTCTTCCAACACACTGTATTCCATTACTGACTGTCGGGAATCACTCATGTGCAATGGTACCAGAAGATACTTCTTAGCCCAAAGGGGATTTTTGTCTCCATTTTCTTTCTCACTTTTCTTGCTTTTCCTTCCTTCCACCCAGACAAGGTAAGCAACACAACTGAGATGCTACTGCTAAGTCAGCTGTAAGGGCTAGAACAACAACCCTTTTTTGAGAGCCCAGGAGAAGCACCCACCAGCAGCCCAGCCCTTTCCAGCTGCCACCCCACAGCCCTGCTGCCTGACCCTCGCTGTGCCCAGCACATCAGCTGGGGCTGCTGCTGTGGGGATTGGGTCAGCCAGGAATTGTGTGCTCTGTATTCGGCAACTGCCCTCACTCCTGCCAATGCGCACTCCCAGCTCTGCTCTGTACCGGTATCTATCTTGAAGTCATTTCCCATGCTCACCAGGATGCCCCTGTCACAGAATCACAGGATTATTTTGGTTGGAAAAGACCTTTAAGATCATTGAGTCCAACAGCCCGTTCCACTGCTGCTTTTGCAGGACAGGCAGCGTGCAATTGCAGCAGAAGAGATCATGGAATCATAGAATCATTCCAGTTGGAAGAGACCCCTGAGATCATCGAGTCCAAATATAACCTAACTCTAGCACTAAAACATGTCCCTAAGATTAAATACTTCCAGCTCAAAAGGGAGAATGGACCTCAAGTGCCCAGTTTGAACCACCATCAAGTCATCTTAAACTACCGAGCGTTGCTGTCCAGAGCTGTTTGCAGCAGCGACAGGACAGTTTTTATTCTAACTCTGAAAGCAGCATGATTACAAGCTTCCAGGACAGAGTGCCCACCATGGGAGGATGGCTTCCTTGGGCTCCCCTCCACCCATGGGTACCTCCCAGATATCTTACAGGACCAAGGAGGTTGACCATTGCCAGGGGTCCCCTTCTTCTGCCCAAGGCGGGGACAGCAGAACTGGTTGGTGCATGGGGACTGGCTCCATTTCATAAGCTGGTGACTCAGAGAGTGGACATCACCCATGGCAGCACGAAGCCATGGGGCTCAGCACTGGGGATTCAGCAGTATGAAATGGGACTGACGACGAGCCCACCCTCCCAGGCAGGGTTTCTCACTGGTCTTTGCTCTGCTGAGCCACACTCAGGTGCAGTTGAGAAAATGAAGTATTATAAAAGTTCTTCCAGGTTCTTGCATTGTTTTGTGCCTCCAGGCTTCCTGCTCTGGGGTTACATTTTCCTGAAGAATCACACCACTGAAAATGTAGAGATGCTCATGTCTATCAGCAAAATCACAGCCAGCTAACAGGAAGGCACTGTGTGACATACTTTTCTACCTACATAAAGAAGCAGCTCAAGCAATTTTAGAAATATGTTCTTAACTTTTTTCAATGAACTAGGAAACCCAGATGAGTTATGTTCTGCCTCAAAATATATCACTTAGTAAATGTGTAAGCTGTATGAAGCTGACTTCAGTCCAATGACTGTAAACATATATGTATTTTGAAGGACAGCTTATGACACAGGTGTGTGTAGTTACATACTTAGTAAATTATGAGAGAATGGAGACACTGACACAGTTGATATTTTCTAAGAGGAATCCCCAAAGAGCGTTTTTGCATGAGCAATTCTGATCTAGGTCAGTGAGCAACAAAGAGGGAAAGGTGAACATTTTTTTCAGCCTTTTATTCTGTAGACTGCTTAATATTAGAGTTAGGTGAGAAAGCAGTGAAGACATACTGTAAATGAGAAGGTGATTTTGAAAGCTGTCAAATATCAATATGATGTGAGGAAAAAGTAAAAATTAACATCTTTAATGTGGAATAGACAACTCGGAAGCAAATACCTTATAAAGAAAGAAGATGCAATTATACTTTCATCTTTCTATCACTGCATTGATATTTTTATTTTATTCCCATAAATTTCCTGTAACTGTTTTCTCACTTTCATAGGGAAACTAAGAAGCAAGGAAGTTAATTTTATAGTCTGTGGTCAAAAATAGTTTTGGACAAGCTGGTATCAAAAATTCAACTTCTCTTCCTGGTTACAACTTTATTCCTCAAAAATCAAACATCCTGAAAGAGGAAGGTACCATTCCTCAAAGAAACCGTGGCCACTGTAAAGCAGTGTGTTCTCGGAGATCCATTCTTTTTCCCTCTCAGATAAGGACTCCACAGTTCCTTTCTACTTTTATCCCTGGAGGTATTTGAAAGATGTGTAGACGTGGCGCTTTGGGACCTGTTTTAGCAGTAGACTTGACAGTGTTAGGAGAAGAGCTGGACTTGATGATCTTAAGGGTATTTTCCAATCTAAGTGATTCAAAATATTTAGTGACAGAAAGTCATGACCACATGCAAAACCGTGGTTGGTATGTTCCAAAGCAGGGGAACACACAGCAGGTAGTCGACATCTGATTTGGACTCTAATGCCCTTGGCCTGTGGTATTCAGCATCTCATCCCACCTCTGCACCTTTATTTCCCCATTAGCGAAATGGAGACAGTAACTCATTAAGAGTGAGAGTCTCAGTTGAGAATTGCTGTTTCCTCTGTTTGCTGCCTGCATGGCAATGACTCTGCAAATGGAGGAACAGCAACCATTCTTCAAGGTATTTGACATCAAAACACACACTTCCAATCTGCCTTCTGAAGAAATTGTTATCTTGAATTTTCAGCTTCCCAGATTGTTTGTCAAGTGTATTTCCAGCCTTCTGAAGTAGTCAAAGGATGCAAATAAGCAGTCTTATCTCCTTTAACGCTGATATTCTCTCAGTAAACAGAAGACTATTAGCAAGTCTTATTATTTGGAAGGCAGGTAAACAGATGTGGCAGCTGGAAAGGTGACCAGAGACACTGACCGGAAGCCAGTGCTCTACTGGCAAAACTACTGAACAGTTTAATTTCTCTCCAATGAATTTCTCTTATAGTCTTCTTAGGAGAAAACCTCCTACACAATTTGTTGACTCAAAATTGCTTTCACGCAAGAGACAGCACAGCACAGGTCACCTTCTGGACCTGTTATTCAAAACCCTTTATTACCAGCAATAGAATGAAGCTCTTCATATTTATTTTCCTAGAAAACAAGCCATTGACTAGCCTCATCTATTTAGTTGCTTTGTGATGATACATGTAGTGGCTTCTTTTACACTTCAGCAGTCTGTCAAACTTGACACTCACTTTAAAATGTAAACAGCCACCATCCCATTATATATATGGATCTGTGTGAAACATAGCTTGAAGCCTTTCTATTTTTAGCTTGTTTCAGCATATTAGAAGTTCCTAGCATCAATCATCCAAGAAAATACTTTACATACCAAAGTGCCACAAAAAGCTGTGTGCTTTTTTGTGTCTAACTGTGGTGCACTGGAATAATTTTGCATCCTCAGTTTCTTGAAGCAAGTGAAATATCATGTACCGGGTGCATCCTTTTGACTAACTGCAGCTTCTTTCTCCCAGTAAAATACAAACTATGTAAAAACGCAGACAGTATGTTTTCAAATGCAAATAGTTCACATATTTGTGCTGCTGTGCTGTACTTAGAAAAGACTTAATTATTTTCCTAGTCGCACTAAGTTACTGCAGAAAGTATTAAGCTTATGTAAGCAGAATTAGTGTGATGGCTAAAATCAACAAGCAGTGGTCAGCTTTCAGTTTATCCTATGCATACTCACAACCTCCTTTTGTCTGGCAGAAAAGACGATCAGCAGATGCTGGAGAGCACTGTCCCAAGGCAGGCACCAAGGAGCTGTGCTGTGAGTAGGACCATCCACTGTCCCATTCGCTTTTTACCACACGCTGAGCACAACCTCAGTCACCAGCTGAAGACCAGGGGAGTGCGTCACTCCTCTACGGGAGGCTTAGCATTCCTCACATTCCTGGACGGGCTTTCCAGATTATACCCTCTCGAAAAGATGGTTGCCATATTTCTGCCTTAACAAGTAATACCTGAATACATGAGGTGTGGTGTTTTTGTTTAAAGCCCAAAGCCTGTGGCCCTGCCTGAGGTACTGACTACTCTCAGGCTCTTTGGTCTGCACATCAGCGGGGGCAAAAACAGAACCTGGGGTTCGTCATCTGTGTGAAGCTCAGGTAGCCCAAGGGATATGTCAAGGCTTCCACAACCATGCTGGCTGTTGCACAACACGTGCTCACTATGCTGGATTTACCACTTTTCCAGAGTCATTAACAGTTCTGCTTTCATTTTGTCTATCACACTCTCTAAAGTCTAGCCTTTTGCTCAAAATCACTGCAGCGATGACTGGCACCCCAATTCAGCTGCTGATGAGATGGGCAAGATTGCTCCCAGGAAGAGTAATCACCTGCAGGAACATAAGAAATGGTCAGATCAATGTCTCACCTTACCTGGTACCCAGACAGTAGAAAAGGGCAATGCTATTTAGGGACAGCAAGTCTGCTGTATTCGATGTCTTCTGCTCCCAGCATCCACAATCCATCGGATTAGGGACACTGGTGGACACATTACAGGCTGTAGTAACCCCTTATGAACCTCCTGTTCCTGACATTGCCCAATATCTTCTTGGGCATCTTGACACTGTCAGTGTCTGTAACATCCTGTGACAAGAAATTCCAGAAGTTTCTGACCCATCATATAAAAAAGTACTTTGTCCCTTTCAAGCTGATCTACTAATTTCATTGCATATACTAGCTGTGTATACTAATTTTCATTATAGTATTGCAGGATTTTTTGACTAACAGCTCTGCATTCATCTTATTCACTGGCTTCATGATTTTTGTAAATGCCTTGGCTTCCTTTCCAAATTGAAGAGAGTTTTCAGTCTCCTCACAGAACAGCTGTTTCATCCTCTCTAATTGTTGTCTTCTCTGTATCTCTATGCCACAACATCTTCGCTGATCAGCAGAGACCAGACTGCAGAAAGTGCTCAATCAACTCATCAAAGCTTCACACGGCAGCAAAGTTCATGTTGTCCTCCTGCAAGTGCTGAGCACTTTCTTGGGTCTTGGGGGCTCCTGCATATTGAGGTGATGATTCCGGTGAGCTGGAAGTGAGGACTTTAACCTCCTTCCCTCAGCTGGACCCGCCAGCTCTGAGCTCGGCATCACCTACGAGCATAAGAACAGCCCAAAGAGTGCTGCTTCCCCATCCATCCTCTCCCAACAACCGCAACTTTAGATGTAGCATGAGAAGAAAAATGCACCCATTCAGGAAACCTCCACAATTTTTTCTTTCACTTTATTTGTTCAGTTATTGTTCAAGCGCTCTCAGTATAGGAGATCTGAGCTTGAAAATCCAGACTGTTCTCGATCGGAGTTAAACATAAACTTGTGGTTCCTTTGGAGATTATTTTGTCTATGAAGCTATGGGTTACTTTGGCAATTAGCATTTTTCATCGTCTCCCTTTCTCTATAAGCAGTTTCTATAAATCTTATAAAAATTAATTGGGCAAGAGACTGAAATCCAAGCTCCTTCCTCCTCAGTGAACCTCTAACCAACAGTTACAGCATGAACATGGATTAATTTTTCCTGGCCCAGTGAATACGAATATATCCATGAAGACTGACAATGCTTCAGTAGAAGGGACTGGGAATCTGTTGCCTTCAATGTAGGTTCTGTATCTGCATGTTGGAGTCTTATACACAACACCAGAAACACCAGCAGGAAGATGAAGGAACAAGGTGAAGGGCTTTGCACAGCCTACAAGTGTAATGACAGAGAAAACTTAACTTTACGGATCTTAGCGCAGCTTGCTAAGGTTAAATTAACGCTCTTGCAGACAAAGAACAGATATGACAGAAAACACATTTATTTAAACTGCTGTACAATGGAAATCTCAATCATTTTCAAAAGCCAGCTGAGGGAGAAGTGACTCACATAGGTTGTATACAGGAAGCCTCTTTGCAGTTTTCAGTGCTGAATTTCTTTTTCTCTGCATACATCACTTGTGTGAGTGCAGTTATCTGTTGAGTGGCAGCGATGTGTTTGGCAATATATAAACATGGAGAAAGACATGGTTCCTGCCCTGAAGAGCTTACAAACTATATGTGACATGGACAATACTGTTCCAACATATAACAATCTACTGAAATATCATCAGTCAGATATATAACAAGCAACTGGAATACCAAATATATATATAAAGGCCACAGGTAGGTCAGAGTGGTGTCTTTGTTCTGTTATATATTTATATGTTCCTAAGTCTACAGGCATGAAAGGTAGCGATGATTTGCTTGAGAGAGTGATTTTATTTTCTTTGGCAGGGCTGCTCCAGCTTGTGCTTCCTGAACAAAAATAAGGAAAATTAGATTAGAACTCAGTACTCCTGTGATTTCACATGTCTGAACATGGGGCAACCTTGGGATGAACTAATTCCTGTGCAACAAAGGAACCCAGATTTGGGAGAGGTAGCGTGAAGGAAGTGACGGACTTTCTGTTCTGTTGAGACCCTGGGTCTCCACGGCAGCATACGGCTGGTGAAACCTATGGCAACTACTTCAGAGGCAGAGTTATGTGGCAATCACACAGGTTCTAGAAAGAGCATATCACACCCTGTGTCTGCAATGAGGAGGGAGTCCTGCCACCCATGGGAAAATCTACTGGAAACTACAACTTTCTTGTAGGTTAATGGTTTTTCCCTAGTAAGTGATAGTCTGATCTTTATTTCTGTGCAGAGGAGAAGAGACAGTAGGAAGATGAAGAAAACCTGAAAATAACATTCGAAACCACATGCTGACAAAACCTGAGCAATGCTGGATGCTCGTAAATCTACACAGGTACAAATTCTGCCTCCCAGAAGCTCCCTGTTTTGAGGTTTTAAAGCCATAATTGGACTAGTTTCTAAGGCAATCAGAGTGATTTTACAGTGTGTTTTATTTCTGATCGGGCTCCTCTCCACTCCAGGATATTTTTTTTTTAACATTTCAATTAAATTTGAGAGAGGTGTTCATTTGAGACATGAAAGTCCTAAAAGTTTGAGTGAAATCAGTAGCTGAGTAAGAAAAGAGAGGGACAAATTCTTATTCCAGATGAAAGAGATGCTGCCAAGAGTCTAACAGTTAAGCCTAACAGTTAAGTTTACTTTTGGTGCATCAGCTGGGCACTTTGTGCATGTATAGCGACCACTCAAGCAGCACACAGCAGGCTGGCTGCTCTTGGCACTGCTCCTGTTTTGGGGACACAGCAGAGAGGTGGGGGCTCCCATGGGGCAGTGCTAAGGAATATGCCGAAAGCAGATACCAGAAGCCTGGCAGTGAGGTGAAGGTTATAAGAGTGATGGGGAATGGATCAAAGGGCCTGGCAATACTTGGTGGATATCATGGATCACAGAGACAGCCGTGTAGAAAAGTCAGATTCACTGGTGCCATAAAAAGGAGGAGAAGTAACAAGCTCATTAAGGCAAACAGGTCCAACTCACTATTATGTGCCAAATGCATAATACCTTTTTTGGCTTTGATACGTTCTTTCCATTCTTGTCGTTGCATATAACAACAATATGTACAAAATTTTCCCATTTATGTTACTTTAAGAACATTTAGAAACTGTGCTGGATATCTTAATAGTTACCTGAAAACCTGTTCAAGAAAGAATGTGTCAAAGGGAAGTGTACTAAGACTCTTCTTGCTCCTCCACCTCTTCATTTTCTTCTCCCTCTTCCTGCTTTTCTTCTCCCTCTTCCTGATTTTCTTCTTCTTCCTTTTTTATAGAAAATAGTTGTATTTATCATGTACGAATTGAAGAAAAAATAACCAGTCTTGAAATGTAGAGCTCTGCTTTTGCAACTGCTATGTTTCTAGTAAATGCAATATTATTAGAGCTTAAAACATAGAACAGAGGAGCAATGTATAGAGCTTCTAATCTTAATATGCCAGGGCTCTAACTTTGTGGAGTTAATAGGCAAGTGCTGGACTATAAGAACTGTCTTCTTAGAGAGGCCAGAACAAGGTACATGGTTAAGCTGTAAAAAGATGTTCAAGATCTAAATGAGTATATGAAATATGTGTAAATATTACAAAAGTTTGCTATTTTTAATTATACGCTTTATTGGAGCAGTAAACAGGTCAAGATTCATGGCATAGGAACTAGATTCTTAAATAATCTAAAAATCATTTGGAGTCAGTGTTGCATCTGTTTCAGAAGTTCTTATTTCTCTCTTTCATGTAGGAGAAATGGCACAATCTAAAAGCAGTAGACCTTTGCTTCAGTCAGCCAAAGGAAGTTATCTGCAAGCTAGTGTTTAAGTAACACAGATGACAATCTGTGTTTATTATCTTCTAAAAGCTAGGAAATGAAGCTTTAAAGTGTAATCCTACTCTGAAAAACAACCAAAAATTGCCTTATAGGCTTCTCTGCTCACTCTCTTCCAGCAAACTCTCGTTCAAAGGCACTCCTTCTGTGTGTATAAGCAAGCTTTATCTCAAAACGTCATACTTTCGTGTACTATCTAGACTGAAAAAGTTATGGAATTTCTTCCTGGCATAATCAACCAATCAAAGAATACAGAATTTGTTTTCAGTCTGGACTGCAGTTAGTATAGGAGCAGCACAGACCTTAGGTTTTCCTCACAGACACACATTGTCTCTGTGAAAGTCACATCCGAGTCGCTCAAGTAAAATCCTTTTTAAACATGTGCATGGGAATGGACCTGTAGTAATCAGATTCTTGGTTTGAATCTTTGTTTTTAAGGGAAAACCATTGCACTGAAGGGTCATCCCTACAAAACCAGAAATGTGATAAGAATGTCGCAGAGGTCAGCTGGATTAGAAGAGGAATATCATCTCTTTCAGCATCTCCCCCCTGGAAAGGTGCCTTTCATGAGCGTTCTTTGAAACAGGGCCAGGCAAGCCCATAGACAAGCAACATCTCTCAGATACTAACAACTTCAGTTCAAAGTCCAAGTTAATTGCCTTTTACAGAAAAAAATGGGTATTTTTCTTGCTTGATGCAGTTGTTAGCAGTGCCAGGGTGCACTAACCAGTCATAGCCACCCCCGCCAGCCCCACCAGGAGCCCCCAGGCTTTGCCCATGGGACCAGAAGCTCCGTTTCAGCTGCCAGGTCCACAATGTGCAGCTCTGGCAATGGGTATGTGTATGTATACATATGTACACATGCATGAGTACACACATATACACGTACGCATTGCAGCTTGGCTATGGGAAGACGTGAATGTATCTTCTCATTAACTGCAGGTTGATAGTGGAAAATAGCCTAAAGTAATCATTAGTTTCACTGGGAGCGATGAAGAAATATTCGAAGCATAAACTGGCAATGCTGGCCAAAGCAGAAAAACCTATAAGGATTTGCACCTCGGTCTTACAAATTCTGGCAAGGAAAATATTTCCCATATAGGCAGAATTGCCTAAATTGTCAGAATGACTCTTTCACACTCACAAGACTAAAAATGTAACCAGTACAGTGTCCGTTAGCGATTGTCGAAGATACAGTTGCCTTGAGAGTCCTTGGAAAATTTGATTAAATAATCTGTTAAATAATTTTTCTTCCATTTACAGTTTTTAATGATTGAAGGCCTATCTTTGTTCCCAAACAATAAGACAATGATATGACCAATAATTACCTCCAGCAGAATAGAACACTAGTACATTTAGTTTCATGAATAAAAATTTACTAACTTTTGAGGGAAGAGATGAGACTGAAAAGGAATTAAATGAACACAAACAAAAGATGAAAGCAAAATGTTAAAATATACTATACCCCTGTTGCTTCATGTTCTTCCTTGCTTTCCTACATAAAAGATACAAAATAAAATGTTTAAAAGACAGAATATCCAAGGTCGTACAGGCAAAACACAGCAGAAATTAAGCACTGAATCCAGGAAAATTATGTGGAGTTCAGTAGACTTATTTTGAGATAATATCCTCCAGATTAACTCACAAAGCACATTTAAGCTAAGCTTTTACTTTGGAAAGGGGCTATAAAATCATTAAATACAGCTCCCTTTTTCTCAGTTACTTCAAATTAAATCTGTTCCATTGACAAACAAGCATTTGGGCAGGGATTTTGTTCGTTTTTTTTCAGGTGGGATTTTCTTTTTTTTTGGTAACTAACTGGTCTGCAAAATGAAAGTTAAAACAGAATTAGACAGAGACTTATCCATGCTATATATCATCAGTCAGAATCTGGCTTGCAATCTGTTAACTGTTGTTGGCTGGAACAGATGCCTTGGCTCAACAGTACCAGAGGACAAGAAATAATATAAACTAAGCTGGTTTTAGACTAGTTTGAGCAAAAGTGATGGAGAAAAAAGAGATAAAAGAGAAAAAATATAAATACACAGTGAATAGAATTTAATGTTCGACACCAAGCTGGCTATTGGAGAGAAGAGCTAATCTTACAGAAAATCCCAGAGAAAGGGCAAACGGAATAGTACCATGCAGAAGGCATGAGTGGTTGATAGGAGTTTGCAGAGAATGAGCTGAGATAAGGAAGTTGAGTTGCAGTGCCAGGGTTTGTACATGGCCTGGGGAATTACTGAGACAGGATCCAGACTTGCATTATAGTACAATATTTTAACAAATTTCTAAAATAATTCTGCCCTGAAGTGAGCCTGATCTGTACTGCAAACTGATTTAACTGGGACACTACTTACAAAATATCCTAAACCCCAGGCTAATATCTGAAGTTAAAATCAGATAGGAAAAATAAAGAAAAATTGTTACCGTCACACTTAGTGACCAGCAGAGCCCTTGCTCTGCCACATGCAGAGAAGGTCACAGTCTTTTCCTCAAAAACAAAGGGACAAAGCAAGAAAAAGGGACACTATGTCCAAATGAAATGGTTCCCCAGCATTCTCTATCAGAGGATGGGAATTAGGAATGAAAAAACGATTAGGAGGAAGTCAAGGATAAGCTTGATGAAGCGATTAAGGAAGGAAAGTGTGCAACAGGTTTAAGGTGAATAAAAATTCCATAATCTAAATAAATCCTAGTGCAGCTGTCCCTTGCTGACCCAGGCTGGACACTGTTCCTGTTACTTACTAATGGATCCGTGTGAGGGACTTTCTACTTCAACATCTGCTCCGGGCTGTCCTGGACGCTTGTGTGAACAAGGGTCTGGAGCTGTGGAAGCCCAGGCAGCCAACATGAGGTGTGTGAAGAACAACCTGTCACACTGTGCCCTCACACTGTGCCCTCATCCCTGCCCCTTCCAAAAGGCAGCTGCTGACTTAAGGTATTTTTTTCTCAGAAGGCTGAGGTCTCTCACTGGTTTCCTCAGGGTCGTGCCAGCCTGAGACAAAAAGCTGGAGCTTCTGGACTCCCGCATCCCCCAGTGAGGGCAGCAGAAGCAGCACGGGAGGGCTGCAGCCCCCACATTGACCACCGGCTGCCATTCCTGCTACTGGAATGCTACTGGAGGAGCCTTCCTGCTGGAGTAGCCTCCTGCTACTGGAGGAGCCTTCTGGAATCCAGGACCCTCCGTGAAGCTCCACAACTGAGACAGCCACAGTTTATTTTGTTATCTGTCTTCTGATCACTGACAAAGACTGAGATATCTTTAATTTGCCAAGATTCTTCTAGAATTTTTCCATAGCACTGGCATTTCTCTGGCAAATCACTGGAGAAAAGCTGTCTTTTTACACCCTGCATCAGAGAGTCGTTTTTAAGCTGGTTTGAAACTGAGTGCTAAATAAGGACAAAACTCCAATACTAGATTCCCACTAGTATATTAATGCAGAAGCAGAACATAAAACTATGATGTTTAAATTACGGCATTTTGATTGGAGGGTTTGTCAAAAGAGTAAGTTGATGCTCTAAAAGGGACCTGACTCTGTTCAAAAGATGCAACTTGTCTGGCTGCCAAACACAGTGGGCCACTGAGAAAAAGGTCACCCTTTCAGAACCCAATATACAGAAACCAGCTCCTAACAAGCTAGGATTAAAAAAGCCACGGGTTGGGGAGCACTTGGAAAACATGTATTCAGTCTGACCAAGCACTCAAACAGGATGTGCTGGGCTGTAGAATGAGAGGAAGAGAGGGAAATACTGAAAATACTGTGTTGATACTACATATATCTTTTAGGACCTAACATCCAGTGAAGATACTCCAATGGCAATCTGACATTCTTTAAATGTACTTAACTTCAGAAAGTCCTGGCCAGGAAATGTTATTCTCTTTTATAAGGATAAAACGAGATACAGAGACAAAAGGTGGAATTCATCTCACTGCAGCTGCCTCAAAGTCATTCTTCGCATCTAAACTTGTCTTTTGTGTGCTGTTTGTAGCCAATGAGAATACCAGAATTTCTACAGAATGATTCACACCATCCCAGCAGAAGTGATGACTGGGATGAACTGTGGCAAGGCAGACAGATGCCACATCACTGAAGTGATTTGTCCCGGGTGACATGGGAAATGGGTGGTGGAAGAGGGTGAAAAATGTTTTTTGTGCATCGCCAGCAGGAGCCACTGGTACCTCGCTGCCTGAAGTGGTGAGTACGAGTGAGACAGGAACAGAAACAGTGCTTTTATTCTTCCCCTAGGAGCCAATATACACTTGACACCATGAAGCTGAGTATCAGTTGGATGATTTCAGGAAGACTTTTCTCCTCCTTATGTAAGACCATTTTAACACTGCCAAGACTGTGCAGGTGAAAGAGGAGGATTTGTAAGACTAACCATGTTTTATGCCCTCATAACCACAGAAGAACCTTGCCTGCTGCTCTCTCCTCTGGCACTCCCCTCCCTGTAAAACTAAAGGAGAATATATTTTCCACTTAGAGCTCCCGCCCGTTCTGTGAGAAATGGAGCAAGGTGCTTGTTGCATAGGAGTGGTATTGCATTATGTCATTACAAAACCTCTCATACACAGCTGCTTGACACATTTGCAGACATGTTCCAGCATTCTGTTCTCATTTGAAGAACATTACAGCAGACTGCCAGCCAGAATGGCAAGTAACCTAATCCAGGCAAGGGATGCACTGCAGTTTTATGCCGGGCTTCTCTTCAGAGCTGAGGAAAAAGGCATGTGATGGCACTCACAAGCCAGCTGATATTTCTAGAGTCATGAAAAGTGCTTGGATATAATTTAAGGAGAAATTTCAGTTCCCACTGAGGTCTGTCTCTCCTCCTTGCCATTTTGAAATATTAAATGGGACTTGCCAGCATGTTAGACTTGCATGGGGCTGTGTAAAAGGGTGCTTTTCCAGCCTAACAATGTCTGGTTCAGTCATTGTTAAAATGGGTAACGGGAAAGGCTTACAGAGAGCTGCTTCCTCTGGCAAAACATCACAGCTAGATGGGAAAAACAAAATCATTTTGGTCGTTAGTGAAAGAGATTATGTATTTGTGACAAATATTCCACTGGGACCATCTGATCTCCAAACCACAGAAAAAAACAACAAGTGTAAGTGCTTGATCCAGCAGTAGGCCTGACTTTTTGGGAAGAGAGTCACCTGACACTGCAGCATCAAAATAAACCCATCTTTAAATGCCAAAGTGTCAGAGCAGCAGGAGAAATAAAGAAGCTGGATCCCTATCTCCAGACACAGGATCCATTTCTGCTTAGTCTCTATTGGGTCTAGAACCTCGCCAGTAACATAGACATCCCACTGAGGAAGAGACCAGCACATAACAGAATGAGCCCTTTTTGCAGGATCCATCTACCCTTCAACAACAAGGCTTTACTGATGTTGGCTAACTGCAGGATATTATACCACAGAATTAAAGGAACTCGGGTGGCTCCTTTCAAGAACCTTTGGCACTGCAGTTTGCGATCTGCCCATGCGACTGTAATATCAGACCGTGATGCAGCCAGAAAGGATAACAACGGTCTCCGTTTCTGCACTGCCCAGGGGTTCCTGCATGACCTGGAGAAGACACTGTCAGACCTGGCTTGCTGCAACAGCAGTCAATGCTGGTACGTGACAACAAACATTAACAGATAGATTTATGAGCACTGCAGATGATGGTCATGGATAGCAGCAAATTTTCCCACACAGACAGGACTCAGATGTCTAGTCCTAAATTACTCTCCATAACTAGAGTTTGGTTCCAAATGAACATAAATAAAACAAAACAAAACAAAAAAAAAGTGCTTGGTAACAAGAGGCAAAAAGAATATGCTAAATAAAGACAACTCCCGTTATTCAAGATTCAAAGATTCAGAGCAAATTTCCCTGGAGTTTTATCTAGGTTTCATATCACTATAATGTCAAATAAAATACACCCAAAAGACTAGCAGGACCACACTGCAAATCAGTCATCCCACCCTGAGGCACACTAGGAGGGGCTGTGGGTTTATGTTTCCTGCTCTTAGCACAGGTAAAACCCTCATATCACAAGGGGAAAAGGGAAAAATTACCTGTTGATCTTCTGATGGTGACTGAGCAGAGTGAGCCTCTTCATGAGCCCCTTCATGAGACCCTTCATCTGCCTTGTCTTCCGTGTGTGCTTCATTTTTGTCCGTGGCATCGGATTTTTCATTCTCCTGACAGCAAAGGAGAGGTCATTGTCAGTCTCATGGCACATAAACAACAACTTACTTCTATAAAACTCTTGACTGTACTGGGAGACATTTTTCTAATTTTGCTTCAGCACTCAAATGAATATGTACCCTTTTAGACATTTTCCTGTGAAAGGAACACTTGTTGGCATGTTGATCTACTGGTAAATGCATGGGTTTCGTGTAGGGAAAACATGAATTCAAGTACTTCTTCCTCTTCAGAGCATAGTAGATTCTCTAACTTTTCTGTGGAAAGTTTAACAGAAACTGATGCTCACTCTGGTGGCACATTCTGGCTTTAGAAAAAAAGAGAGACTTTTTTGCCAGCATGCATTCCAATTTAACTTTATCAAGAAGCTACAGAAAAATAGAATAGAGGATTTCATCCATAGTATTTTGGCTTGTTTAAAATCATTAGGAAACAATCGATCAAATCTATTTATTCCAGCACCATGAACAATCACATCCTAGAAGGCTCTTTATCTTAGGTCTTGTTGTACTTGCAGCCAGGTAGCTGTGAAAGGTCACAGTGGATCACACACTGTGTCAGATAAAAGGACACCTGTATGGCCTCAAGTGGAATAACAGAAACAGGATGAAGTGCAAAGTCACATTATTTGGGACAGGTAGTTCTGAGACAGAGATTAGAAACAGATATTTCTACTGCATTTTGGGAGCTTGTTAGTTGATTATCACCAAAGAAGAAAAAGATGGATGTATTTAAATAATCACAGAATAACTGAGCCATGAATGTGATGCGATAGTGACAAAGGTAATAAATGTGAACTTCAGACATATGAGGTGAGGTAGAGCTGGTAGAGCTGAAAGCAATTTTTAATGTCATTGTATAAGGCCAAGGTGAAACCTCCTCTGGGTCGCTCTGTACCGTTCCAGTCACTCAGGCTCAAGAAAGAGAAATTCAGACTGGAACAGGTGCCCTGGGAGGCTGCAGGAATATCTGAGGGAGTGGAGAGCTTGTCTTATGAAATGGTGACAAAAAAAGCTTCATTACTTTAATCTATTGAAAGTAATGCTGTGAGGGGATATGACGGCTCTCTAAAAATAGATCAGAGTAAACATCAGGGAGGGATAGGATGAGGAAGAGCACGGAGGTAGATGCAAAATGCATACAAACCAGCTGTAAACAAAATTTCTAATCAGCAGCATGAAATTTTTGAAGATCTTTCTAATAGAAAAGCAGAGGCTAAGGACTTAATTCATTAAAAAGGAATCTGACCACTTCTGAAAGGTGCTATCTGGTGTGGTTGCCTCCAGCAACAGAGAATTAGACTCAGGGGAAGTCCTGTGTTGTGTCATCCTAAATCCTACACTTTTCAGGCAGAGAAACATGTTCCTGATAGAAGACGAGTTCCCTTATCATCCCTGTGACCAAGTCCTTACAACTCATCCACCTGGCTGGTTTGGGCTTTTTCTCCTTTTCCATACTTTCATTTGTCTCTATGGCTAAACAAAAGCCCCCAGTCATGATCCCCTGTTCTTCAAGCTTCACAAGTCCTCCTCCAGCGTCCTCATCACATACGATTTCTTCAGCCAGTGTACCTGGCCTGCAGAAGCATGACACTAGCATAGCTACCTGGCTTTTAGCCTCAGAGCAGACTTGGGCGAGCGCTGACTTGGGGACCTTTGTCCCATGATGTGGTGTGCAATGTAAGTCACGCCCTCCTGCTGAGATGCTCTGCTGGATGGGCACAAAAATGATAGAAAGTCAGGAATGTTTGGAAGCAGATATCACAACAGAGTGAAGATGGACAAAATACTTCTGCAATTTTAGCTTTTTCCTGAAATTTCACTGTCTGTAAGGCTTGGTGTCCTTTTGGCTATTTTCTCCTGAAATAAAGGAAAATATGCTTTATAGGTAAAGAACTTGTAATGAAAAGAGAGTGAGCACATAGGTTCATAAGTTCCCCTTCCTCTCCCAGAGAATGACAACAACAATGACAAAAATTCAGCAGCCAGCATCACTCCCCCAGCAGCCCTTCCCAGCGCTGCCCTGCGCTCCTGGCAGCAAAAGCCTGTGCCTGCCGCCTGGTGAGCTGGAGCAGGAGGCTGATCAAGACCAAAGCTTTAGAAATAAAAACATTTCTATCTCACACAATTTGCACACTCCGTTACGCAGCTGCATTAGTGTTTTTGCCAGCATGTGGAGGATGCTTGGGGAGAGGAATGAGCAGCTGGCAGTGAGCAGAAGGAGCCAGCAGAAGGAGAAAAGACCATTTTTTCTGCAATTCTCATGTCAAGTACACATAAAACTGTGGGCTCACTGCACTCTGATGCTGGTGGCATTGATATTAAAAATAGATCTACATAGACATTTGTTTGGCTTAATTTACATCTTGCTTTTCTCTCACAAGCTACCAGAATATTTGAGGATTAAAATTTGTAGTAACACAGACATACATTGAAATTCTCTTGTGCAACATTGTGTTTATACATTGTTTCCTTAAGCAAATGATAGCTTCCTTACAGACACTTACTTTGTAGCAGTTCCTAAAATGAAAATTATAGTGTTCAAGAAAACTAAATTGGTTAGATATTTATTTTGTTTCTTAATGTATCTTAACATTTCTTTTTAAAATGCACATACTCAATATTTTTTGGCAGATGCATAAAATACATAAAAGTAAAGTGGCATTCTAATTAAAATATGCCTATTGTGTAAAACTATCTCAGACGAATCACATACTTACTCAGAGCATAAG
This sequence comes from Columba livia, assembly GCF_036013475.1. Classification (NCBI taxonomy): domain Eukaryota; kingdom Metazoa; phylum Chordata; class Aves; order Columbiformes; family Columbidae; genus Columba; species Columba livia. The sequence goes on along the minus strand of NC_088602.1, from coordinate 94,853,464 downwards.
GCAAATAGAAGTTGTGGCTGAAATAACTCAACTCTAGAAGCAACGTGTTATCAGCCAGGATACATGCACACACACAGATTCCTTGTTGATTATATGGAGAACTGTGATATTTGGAATAGCATTGTTACACTAGCCCTACAGAGCAACACAAAATTTGATTTTTTAAAATGATGTCCCATTCATAAAGTTTGGCTGAGGAGTTACTTTTCCTTTAAATAAAATGCACATATTGTAAATTAGTAGAAGACTTCTTCAACTAAAAGACTAAAGCTCAAGTATCTATGGATTTTGGGATGTCAGAATCATGAATATTAAGACCAAGAATACTAAGATTAAGGACTTAGGTATATACAAGATTTGAAAACGGATCCTCAGCTCAAATAAATCAGCTTCAGAGAGCAATTGCAAAATGATCTTGCTACAAGCTACTGTCTCTCTGGACTTCTGGGAAACAGAGACAGTATTCCACTGTAGTTAATAAAGTTGTCAAAAACCTTTTTGTTCCTCAAAATAAAAAGTAATTAGTTACCTGCATTCAAACCTTGCCAAGATACTCAGAAGGTATAATGATGCAGCATACTGTTTGACATCTTAGTTTAAGTAACAGACATCTCATCTGTAGAACAATTCACCTGTGTCATTTCAGGAAACCAGTGGTGCAGCCAAAGCTATTAACAGAACGTTCACACAAGACCAGTATTTTGGAATATTTTCAAGAATGTTGAGAACAGTCTTAGACTAAGCATAAACAATGATGGGAGCTTCAAAAAGAAATATACCCACCTTTGGGGGCAGTTGAGACTGACACACCTGACTGTACATACATGCGTATACTGTTGGCACATCACCATTCGTGCCCCTAATCCAAGATTAAATGAGATCATGCAGAAATCTGTCACTAACTTGAGTGATCTTTGGGTCAGGCACAAAGCGTAGCTGTCCTTTAAATCCCAGTGTGCCATGGAACACACTGAGAAGTTAGAAGTATTTAAGATCAGGTATTCCTTCAAGTGAGAAGGTTTTTAAAATTAATAGACTAAACCTATTAACACAAACACTACGCCCTCTTCTGCTCTTAGGCATAGAAAACTCCGCAACTCACCCCTGTTAAATGAGGTTGCAGAAAATATGATAGCTAGTACAATGAGGAGGCAACAGGAGAGAGAGGATGATGTGAGCTAATTGATCCTTTCTGAAATACCAAAAACAACAACTGATTTCCTATAGTGTTACTGAGTTTTATGGCCAAATAGCACCCTTTAGTGACAAAACCGTATTTGGTATATAGGAAAAAATAGTGTGAAGACCTTTGCCCAACTCCCACAGTGTTCTAAACAAACAGCATTTAGATCTTGGGTATTTACACCAAGATCTGCAGAAGTTTCCGTATGTCATCCAGGCATCTAAGTGTTTCACCGTATTGAATCCAAGAATACAGTGATGGCCACAGCAGCTGTCCATCTGTATGGTGGTACCTGACCAGACCTCTTAGCAGAGGTCCGAACACACCTGGCTGCAGGGAGGAGCAGGTCCCTATTTCGGGAGCTGCCTCTCAGCCTGTTTCCCAGCCAGCCTGATTAGCTTTGATGTCGATTTGCTATTTCTTACTAAAACGATTACAGAGTTTTTTTGTAAGTAATAGGATACTTAAATAAGTGCATAAAGACTATGTTGCATGTGTGCTGCAGATCTAAGAAGGATCTTCATATCTGTGTGTATTCAGAGCTTCTTTACATGTGTCTTACAGTTAGTCTGCTCTTTGATGTGTCCTGAACATGCCAGACTCAGCCTGTAAGTGCAGATCAGTTTGCACACTAGGCTCTGGCACTACCAGAGCTCCAATACCAGGCAGTAACACTTCAATGTAAACCCTGGTCAACCAGATCTGATCACATGTCATAGCCACCTAAACCAGAGAGAATCCAGGGCTACAAAAATGTGAATTTTCAAAACTGAAACATGTATTTTGCACTCAGCAGGCTAACATGGCAATGAATTTACCTAGAAGTATTTTGTTGGAAAGATATGATTTGTTGAGGTAGCAGCAAAAAGTTCCTCTGCTTGCTCTAGAAAATACTTCTAAAATAGCCCTGGGTCAGGATGCTAGTGGGTTGTGCTGTGAAACAGCTTCATGGTCATTAAAGAGCTTCTCTACTGCTAGTGCAATATGAGACAAAAGCTGCATGAAGTAGGAAGGAGAATCTCCTGAGGCAAGAGTATAAAACACATTGTTAGCTTCATATTATTTTTTATAATGACTCAGTGAGATAAAAAATACTAGAAAGCAAATGCTTACTGACCGCGCTGTGGTGTTTTCGTGCTTTATAGTTAGTGTATTTTATAAATTACCACCATGTTCCAAAAACAAAATACAATTATTTAAGAAGATATTAGTTGGAAGCCCTGTCATGTGTCATCATCACCATCTCTTCCACATCTGACTTATTATTCCAGATTCATGCTGCTGGAAATCAATGTCACGAGCCATCCTTTGTACTCCATGCTAAGGTTGAATTCACAGCCTAATGAAAGGAAAGCAGAAGCAGTGCAGCAAGGTTATTTGTATGACGAACCACAGCCAGACTGTCAGGCAGTGAAGATGCTGAGAAACTCCTCTGCAATAAATGCTAAAACACTTATATGTGTCTCTTGAATTCAGGAACAGATTCTAAAAGGGAGATGATGTAAATATACTTCTACTCTTTACATGGGTTTTTAAAAAACACTCTCACTTATTTCCATTTTCTGGACTGAAACAATCCTCACCAACACCAATGCAGCAGTTAATCAACATAAACTGTATTTGCTCGCTACCAATAGCACTAACAGTTATCTGCTCAGCAGAATGTATAGAACATATTATTTTCAACATTTACAAAGTTGTCAGGAAGTAGAAACTGTAATAGCCTCTGCTGACAGCTGGGAATGAATGAATTCTAAAAAATTGCTGCTTTGCTTCATAGACACACTATCTAACAGAACCTTGCATGAAGGAGCAGATAATACATGAAGTGGGAAGATGGAAAAATGCAATTTTCTTTATCTCATTGATTCTCCATATATCTTTTACGATGATTATAATATGTAATACGTGTAGTCCTTTAAGCCTTCCATGGCTTTGTGGATGTTAATTAAATGAATTCTCACAAGACCCTTGTGAGGTAGGCGAGTAATTTTTGTTTCCCTTGGTGGGAGATGGCACAGCTGAAGCAGAAAGTTTAAATCACTTGCTCCTTATCACACAGGGAATCAGCGTCAAAGACATTTATAGCAACCGTGGCTCTCCCCTGGGTATCTCTTCATCCGTAACTCGCAAAGCACTTAGCAAAGTCTCCTTTTTCACTCTGCTTTTCCAGAAGAGGAAAAACAGAGACATGTACAACAGTGTTTTACTCAATGTTGCCACACAGTTGGCAGCAGGGTTGGACCAGAAAGCAGATCTCATGCTCCAGGGCACTTCTTCAGCCAGGTCACCACAGTGCAGCAGAGATCTCTGCTATCGTTCTGGCTTATCACTCTCTTGATTCATTTCTTTTGTTGAATCACCCACATTAAAGATGGCAACATTTGGTTATCATGTAACCTGACGTTAGGATATGAGAGCTGTAATGCTCTCAGTTATAAAACTTCTAATTAGAAGGCGGCTCTGTTAAAGATGAAACACATTGCTTCTGCTGAAGGGGGAAAAAAAAAAAAAAAGACAAAGAAAAATCTTTTCCTTTTACCAGAAATACACTAGAACATTGTCAAAATACAGTGCATGGAGGACTTGCCAAAAGGACTTTGTGATGTTCTGGATAAGACTTTAAGCGATCTCCTCAAGGGACAGAGGGAGCAAAGCCCACAGTGCCGGTCTGTGTGTAACCACAGGGGCTGGAAGGGCCCCACACCCCAGCCCCATGGCTGGAAGCCAGTACACACCCTATTTGCTCAAGGTTTGATGCAGTCAGGGAGAAGAGAATGTTTCTTGTATAATAATTAAAACAACCTATACATTGCATTAGGAAATTTTGCATCATTTAAAGCTGAACATGATCAAATACTGCTTTGTCAACAACAACACAAAAAATCTTCAGCTGGAGGCATGGTAACAAGCCTGCAGTGATAGAAGGGAAGAGAGAAGTATTTTCTACTATTTACTGAACCAGCCACTTTTTTTTTTCCTTTAAGAACACTTGGCTGCACCAGCATCTAATGTAATGCTTGTCACTGCTCCTCATTTGACATGCTGAGTCACTACCTATCTCCATCTTTTATTAAAATCAAATAAATGGCCCCCGTGGAAGGATAGCAGTGCATACCTTTATGCCTGGAGGAGGAGCAAGACCCAGGAATGAATAAATAATATTTTCTTCTTTAGCAGAGAAAAAGGATTCAAAATCCTAAAAAAAAAAAAAGAACAAACAAACAATAGAGGATTGGTAACAAAAATCAAATCAAAAGCACAGGAGGAAGAGACTAGCCCAGGCAATTCTTTCTTGTATCGATGAGAATGACAATGCACTTGTACAAGCACCCACATTATCTAAGCCCCAGGAAGAAAATGCAAATAAAGGGAGTTTCGCACTGGCTGGCAAAATGCACAAATGGGCAAATCTCTCCAGAGACTTACACTTTAATTATGTCACATCCATGTCAGAATCAGATAAAATTAAGCATCTCATTTTAATGTGCCTCAGCTGTTCACACCAAAGCAAAGCTATTCCCATTTAAATGTTAAAATAAAACTTGCTGTAAGTAAGAATACAAAATAGATCCTCAAAACCCTGGATAGCTTCATAGCAAATAAAAGGCAATAGACTCCATAACAGCACACGTGAAATGATGAGGAAAATGTTTCTTTTAAAGAAAGGCACTCTGGTTAGAAAATGCAGTTACTTTTCAGACAAACATAGCAAACAACTATGTTGTTTCCTCTGACATGTAATTCTGTGATTCTGTGTGTATGTAAATCCAAAATATCTTGTTCACACGTGAACCAAAGTCATAAATCATTACATTAAATGCCCATTTTCTCTTCAGTGCTAATATAACTGAAAAGATGTCAGGGATGGCTCCTATCCTACCATCTAGAACTTGCATGGTCTTTACTGTATTCACCTGTACAGCTTCCCTATCAATTAAGGAAGCTCTGATATCACTAGCTTGTTACTGGGAAGTTCATAACTAACACCTTACATGGGTAAAAATCCACATGTTTTCAACACCTCAACAGAAACTCTGGTCATAAGTGACCAGCCCACAGCCAGACAGCAGCTCTGTGTAGGACAGAAGACTGAATGCATGTCTGCTGAATTCTAGACTACTGTCTTGACCATGTTATCATCCCCCCTCTCACCCCAAATAACTCCAAAAATAGAAGCCTGTAAATAATAAGGTGCTGACTCATCCTTGAGACTTGTTTGTAAAGCTGGGTTAGGACTTGAGCTGTTTTATTGTGCTGTTCTAGTATTTCGAGAGAAAAAATTATTGGCCAAGGCTAATCCTAGGGAAAAGCTGGAGCAGATGGTTTAGAAGTCACCTTAATATCAACAAGACTGGAATCAATGTCATTTCAGTCCAGTTTGGAAGAGGCAACATAGATTAACAGACAGGATAAGTGACAGCCCGTTTCACTGATTTATCTAAGGGACAGAAGAGCTTTCATGCAGACCTAGCTACAGGCAGTGGGGACTGCCCGGCCCTGGGAGAAGCCCCAGAGCACATTTTGCCCTGACCACATAGAACACCTGCTGCTGCTGCAGGCCACCCGTTTCTCAAAGCATCTCTTTGCTGTTTTCACGTTGCTGTAGGGTTCTTCTTCTCATCTAACTCAAGCCCGCCCTAAGTATTTAAGAAAGCCAGCGTCCAAAGTCTAATCCACAAATTTAGGAGCAATACAGCAAATGAGAACAGGACAATTTTCTGCAATTCGAAGGGCTGGAATTTGACATGGGCCTTTGGCAGGCCAGAGAAACATGGGAAACATGGTACAACATATCAATAGCTGGGAAACAAAGAGAAGACTGTAACAAGAAAGGGCCATGAACTGGACCCATTTTATACATCTTGTTAATTCCTCCTCAGAGGAAAATCAGCAGATGGCAAGTGCACTAAAAATCTCCAGAGACATGCAGCCTTGTAGACAATGAGACCCCAGGACACAAGCAAGACGTGTGAATGACCAGATGAACTCCTTATCAGAACAGGAGACAATTTTCTATCATATCAGGTATTCCTTGGTAATTGGTAATGTACAATGACATCCCACAGTAAATGTGGTATCTTGCAGTAATTGGAAGGTCACTTAACCTTGCTTACACTGAGGAGTAAGCTATTGTGTATTTAGCATGGGGTAAAAGCATGACTACAGTGACCATGGAATAGTTCTTGTATTGTGTATTTGCACTCTTACCTTCCTAATGGTGACTCATTCATACCTCCACTTGGTGAATGACCAAAGGTAGGTAGTAAGAAAAACTAGTAGGTAGTAAGAAAAACTAGTAGTTTTTCTTTATGATATGAGGGCATATGCACATATACTCTCTACACTATCATCCTTTGGATGACCACTGCAGAAATGCCAGACAGCCAAACAGTAAACTCCATTTGGACATCAGCAGGAAGTTCTTCTTCACGAGTGGTACGGTACCAGGTCAGAGCGCACAGAAAGGGCATGGAAACATCATCCTTGGGGACTTCTGAAACTCACATGGCCAAAGCCCCAAGCAACATACGCTAACTTTAAAGCTATCTCTGTTTTGAGTGGCAGGCAGACTACAGACCTCCAGAGGTCCCTATGATCTCCATATATTTGACTTTAGCAGCTATATGAAGCATCAAATGAAAGTCTTACCTAATAATACAGAGATTCTTTAAAAAAAAATATGTACATGGGTATTTTATTCTATGGATTTCAGTTTACAGAGGAAAACACAGATTTCATCTTACAGAGAAAACCAGAAGTTTACATTTCATTTCTTCCTCAGTTTTCTAGGGTTTTTTGTTAAGCAAAAGCAGAGACAAGAGCAACAGAGTGCTCAATATATTTAGAAAGTGACACAGATGCAGACGTCTGTCTAGACATGAGCAAAGAATCAGCTTAAGAAAAAGAGCAAATAAGAACATAATTGTCAACACTGATGGATTAGAACGGATACTTGACATTCATGCTATAGCCAGGCATACAAAATGAATCCATTTCTAATCTTTCTTCAAGTGGCAATACCAAAGATCTGAAAGAAAAATAAGATCCAAGCTATTTATAAGACAGACTTAAGCTTCTCTGACCTTGCAGAAAAGCTACTCACAGTTGGTATATTTTCATGAATGCATTTGTAAGAAACCTCCATTTTACCACAGAAGTTAGGAAGCAAAGCAGCCCTTCAGGGTCAGCCAGAAGATGTAGATACTTCTGTGTATCAGGGGAAGAGATTCGCAACAGGACTGTCATGTCAGTCTATCCCAGCACACGAAGTCTCCTCACCTGTCCCCAGTATCCCCTCTTTGCTTAACCCCATTCCAAAATTTCACTGAACTGCAGAACACGGGACTGGTGAAGATCTCAAAGGACCCTTTCTCCAAGGCAGGAACCACTACACTGTTCCCAATAGGTGTTTCTCTAATCCATTGGTAATGACCTTTAATGAGACAATCTCCTGAAAACTATATATTTTTTCCTGGTGTCTGACTTAAACCTTTGTTGCTGCATTTTTTGTCATTACATCTTGCACCAGCTCCAGTGGGTGTGGAGCAGAACATATTTTACAACATCTTGGAACTACAGGATAATTCAGGTGGGAAGAGACCTCAGGAGACCATCTAATCCAGTCTCCTGCTCAAATCAGGCTCAATACTGAATTCAGACCAGTAATTAATTCCTTTTCCTGCAGTCCTTAAAATATTTGAAGGTTGTCATGTCTCTCTCCAAATCCATCTTTCTCAGGATGAGGAAGGAAATCTTTTATCTTGAATTTTCATCTCCCAAGGCCAGAATGCTGCTAATGTGTATATACGTGCACATATCTGAATGGGAACTAAACATACAGGACAATAGATAGGAAGGAAAGTGAAGGAAAACAGTGATCTCAGAAAGGAGAATGAGCACAAATGAAATGTAACAAGTTTGGCCTTAAAAAAAGGGGTACTTGGGAATGAGGAAAGAAAACAAAAACTTGGGAAGGAGAAAAAGAAATTGTCTTACCAAAAAAAAAAAAAGGTGTAAAGAGCTTGAGTTGTTTCATGCAGCAAAATGAAGATTAATAGAGAATTTGATTCCCATGTATTAATACATTGGACTAGAGCTGTTTAAGCTAAAGGGTTATTTTGGCACATCAGGAAATGGGTATAAACTGGCTGCATATACCCAATTCAAAGGTTCCTAGATATCATGAGACTGAGGCCCTTGAAGACTGTACTAACAAAAGCAACACATTTTAAAGGGACTTTCATGAATTCAGGATACTGGACTGGAGCCTATGACTCAGACAGATCTTTGCAATACTCAGCCCTAATTCTAATGAAGTAGCTGAGGACGAAGGAACTGGGACACAGGAGAAGCATTAAGATGTAACATGTAAACCCTAAACAGCATAAAAGAATTCTAGACTTCAGAATGATGGGTCTGTTGGACCTGCACATGTTATGCAGAGAAGTACAATGCAAATTCCCAGCTTTATGTTACAGACATGTTACAGAAGACTTGGAGGAATTTTGCACCAGTCTGCCAGCCCCTGACTGTGTTCTCAATCAGCCCACATAATTCCACTCCACAGTCACTGTGCAGCTCTTTTACGGCACTCTCCCATCAGGAGAAAGGTAAGGCTTCTGTACAGGTATGGATATCCTTACCTTATTTATTTGGAAATAATGATGCTATAAATTGATCTTTGCTATGCACCCACTGGGATCACTAGCAATGAGCTTTGAGAGCTGGGTACACTAGAATTCTGGAGACTTTTAGAGTACTGGAAAATTTGATTTAGTTTTCAAATCAGTAGCTGCAACTGCTTTCTGGACCCGTTTGCACATGACTCCTTAACTGAAATAAATTTCAAGATGTAGATAGTTTACTCCCTGAAATAGCTTCAGACATGGAGTAAAACCAGTATATTTGTCATTTACTGGCAAGGCTGACCAGCTGCAACACTTTGTAAGGCAATTATTCTTTAATTCACTACATAACTCCTCCAGGGAATATCAGAAATATTTATTGCAACATTGGCTACCACAAAATCCAGAGTAAAATATATCAAATTATATGTTTTGTTGGTGCAGATTGGATGTTGAAATGCACATGAACTCTAACTTACCAAGTTCTCTTTTAAGATTCCTATGAGAAACTGAGTAAACAATTGCACTGCATTATTCATACAAGCAACTTTTGCTCTGAGAGTACTGAACTTAATTCTGAAAACTTAGTGGCATGTAAATCCCTTCTCTCTCAAAACAACCTTTGCAGTAGTTCACACTGGATTTGTGGAGTAACTTAAACCTGGGCTCACTATGTGATCTGCGTTTCAGAGTACTTTGCAAGTTCATTTCAGCAATCATATCAGAGTACTTTCCAGACTATCTATTTCCATGCACACTATGAGAAAAAAATTGTCTCAGATATCTCTTTTGATTCACAATCCTAATATTTATGCTGGTACAGTATTATCTATCACTGATTTGAACAAACTCTCTGAAGAGAAATAACCTGTTACAAGCATATATGAAAATAAAAAAGCATCTGATGAGTGTTACAATTTCTGTTATAAAGAGTTGGATATTTATTGAATAAGCAATATAATTTCAATAATTCAAACCACATAGCAAAACTATTCCAGTCAACTATAACTCCTATTTTTTTGTATAGCAAAATAGAAATAACCCCTGGTGCCTTAGACATCTACTTGACTTCCTAGCAGCCCAGTTGAGTCAAAGAATCACAAAATGGTTGGGGCTGGAAGGGATGTCTGGAGAGCATCTAGTCCACCCCACCTGCTAAAGCAGGTTCACCTGGAGCAGATCACACAGGAATGTGTCCAGGAGGGTTTTGATGTCTCCAGAGAAGGAAACTCCACAACCTCCCTGGGCAGCCTGTTCCAGTGCTCTGGCACTCTCAAAGTAAATAAGTTTTAGCTCATTGGAACCTCCTGTGCTCCAGTCTGTGCCTGTTGCTCCTCATCCTGTCACTGCGCATCACTGAAAGGAGTCTGGTCCCATCCTCTTGACACCCAGCCTTCTCCGGGCTGAACAGACCCAGCTCTCTCAGTCTTTCCTCATAAGAAAGATGCTCTAGACCCATAATCATCTTTGTAGCCTGCTGCTGGACTCCCTTGAGTAATCCCTCATGGTCCACATATGGCTACCCTGAGATTTGGTGTGAAGAAGCCATATTCACCCAGACAGCACTGCCTTTGGTCTCCAGGAGCTGAAGTGAAAGTGCAGGCACAGAGCCAGCAGCAGGACCACTTGTGAGTGAGCTACACAGCAGGAGGTAGGAGAATGTGAGAGGAAAACACTGAGCTCCTCACAGGCGGCAAACTCCACACCTTGCAGTGAGCTCTATGTCCTCCACAGGCTCTGGGTCTGCAGGGGAAAATCCATACGGTCTGTTCAGCAGAGTTTCTCTAGCCAGTTTTCCCTCCATGTATATTTTTCTCTTAAAACAGAATAATATTTTGGTTTACTGCTTTTCTGTGCCTAAAGAAATGTTTTGTAAGAATTGTTCTTTCAAAGTGAATCTCAAAGTGTTTTAAGGAGTTGAACACTTCCTACTAATGGAAAAGAGTCCCTTTCTGTGAAAGAAGACTCTCTGAAGATATTTGAATTTCCAAACAGCTCCTTACCCCACAGTACCGCTCCTCATTGAAGATCTGCGGAGGGAGGGGAATTCCATTTTGAGGCTTTTTTTCACCTGGGACATTCTCTCTCATCCACTTCCTGTTGTCTTCATCACCTGCTATGTCCATTTGCTGGAAGTCAATCTTGTTGGCCTCTAAAAAGCCCACTACTTCTTGCTGCTTCTTTTTGATCTGGTTAGCAAAGAGGAAAAACAAAATTCCTTCTTTTAAAAGAAAGCTGTTTTCTAAAAGCAGTTGCTATTACAAGCAGAACTAATGCAAGTATGTCAGGTTGGATCCACTACTCTAGTAGCCCCTAAACTCTTTGAAGCTGGGATTCAGCACTGCTTCTCAGCACCCAGAGCTCTGCCATTACTTCCCCCCACCCGCCTCCCAGCCTCTTTCTTTCCTCCCTGGAAGCAGAGATACCTTCATCTAAGAAACGAGGCTCAGCAGAAAGCCTCCTACTGTTCCTGGATCCGTGGGTGTGGTGTACAGATACTTAAGCCAATCCTGCCTAAAGTCAATGGAGGTCTGAGAATGTACGTAGTCTCCTCAACATGTAACAGTCCCATTTTTCCTACTTATTACATATGACATTTAGCTTGCTGTGAGCCCCATGTTTCTCTCTGTCCCTGTTCTTTAATGCAACCATAATTAAATAAGTGAAAGCTCAGTGGAAACCCAGTACAGCTTAAGTCCTGTGCTTGAATATTTCCAACATTACAGAGCGATGTTCCAGTTGGACCACAAAGAACATATTACATACAAATAAAGCATGCTATACACAGCTTCTGCGCCACCTAAAATTCAAGTATGGCCCTTGTTCGCTTTGATGCCAGTTCTGCATGGAACTAGGATGCGGGCATCAAGCTTACCACCTATCCCTTTACTCTGAAGATATACTACCCACTATAGTTCTCTACTAAAGGAATGCTCCTCCTAATTGACACGTAAAGAATGTTGCTGTTTTGTATGTGGCTGACTTGTCTAACAGCTGCAAGGCCAAACTTTAGCCCTGCAAGTACTGCAGCATTCGAAGCAAGCACTGTTTGGACTCATCTGTACAAATTCTATCAAACTGCTCTTTGGTCACAGAGAACTAAATTGCTCTCTAGCACAACCACGTTCCAGACATGACTCTCTTCTCCTCCCAGCTGTGCTACTCCATGCAGTGTCTATATAGCGCCCTAGATAGACAGTGGCCAGAATGATGTATCAAGGTCATTTTTACATATAAGCCATCATATGATTTGAAACCATGTCTTCCACAAGTTAGGCATCTGAACAACTGATTTTAAAGTGACACCGAGCTAGTGTAAATCAGTCTGAGACAGATAAAGAGACAGGAAATAATTCATGCATTACGTATTTCTATAATCTAATAAACTTGAAAAGATGAAGTAGAGTGATAGCCTACTATATTGGAAGAATGAATTTTTGTGATTAAGAATAAAACTTATTTTTCTTATTTAAATAAGGAAGTATCTATCTATGCAGCTATGGTTGCTTATAAAAAATAACAAACATAAAATGTTGCACATTTTTATGGTAACAACAGAGGTTTATGGTGAGATTAAAAAAGTACATCACTTTGAATGGAAACACTAACCCAAAGCATTCAAAAGCCGTGCAGCTGACAGACCTCAAAGGTGCTTAATTATGTATTTATTTTCACTTTTTAAACAGAGGACATTTTCTTAATGGCTATTTAGCTGCAGAGTCATTTGCAGAACACATTCAGGTGGCAGAAAGGATCATCTGAGGGACTTCACTGGAGGAAGTGGCAGGATAGTATTCATATAAATGGTTAATAAAATCTGCAGGAGCCGGTAGTAAGAGTTTCGCCACATGCTCTGAAAGCCAGTGTACTCAAGTGCTGTCAGCTGCAATTTCAGCGTCAGCTTGTCTCTTTGGACACAGGCACTGAAGTAGATATGGCTCCTGGAATAGCTCTTGCTCCAGACAGATAGTGCCTCTGAGGAGATAAAGCAAACTGAGCTACAGATTCTGTGCTCCCTTGCTTGCATTTGTAGCTATAAATTTTAGAATTAAACCCAGATAAACAATTTTTCTTCAGGCTGGGTTCATAATAAACAGAAGGTTCAGACACCACCAGGACTGAAAGCAAAAATCAGAAGAGGGTTGTGTGAAAGACGAATGCTAAGGAAAAAAAAAAAAGTTACATGTAATTATGACTATATAATTCTGATAACAACACTAAACTATGCAGAAGTACTATGTTTTCAGGCTTACAATTACTAGAGTTGAGGCAGAGCAAAAAGTTGGGACACATGTTAAGTATGAAACCATAGAGCAAGCCCCTGCTGTGGCTGGCACTAGGTAGCTGGTCAACCAAAAAAAATCTCTCCAGCAAACAGCACTCAGAAAGGGAAATCTTCAAGGACATAACAACCCAGAGGACATGCAAAGGTTTTCCCAGAATGGATGAGATTGCAGGAGCTTGTTTGTGCTTTCACTTGTCTCTTATGATAGGGGAAAAATTCTGATTACTTGGGCATATATTCCCTGAAAGTGGTGGTGAGCAGAACATATTCTCATCAACGTCATTTCCCCTTTCAACAAAGCTTAGGTTCCACCATCCCTAGCTTCTAGTCTGTTAAAATAAGAAAAAACTGTTTAAAATAAATATCATCTTGCTAGAGTGTAAGAGCTGCTGATACTATTAGTTTTACCTAACGCAGAATTAAATACTATTATCTAAACCTCATAACCCAGAGTGTTTGTGTTGATCAGCTGCCTATGGCAGAGGCAAACAGTACACAGTGAACAACTCACAGCAAGATGAACATTAATGTTGGTAGGCGGAGTTGCTGCAGCTCCTGGTTCTAACACCGCACAACCAACCTATTTCTGATAATTATTTATCACATATTTAACCTCTGATTTGATTGTAATTTGAGCTTGAGTTTATATATGGCTAGATTCAGAGTCATGGATGACAAACTCCTACTCTTTTTTTTAGAGGATATAACTGGAATGTTCTGCATTTTCCTCAGTCTTTCTTAGTCCTACAGATTTGAAGGTGGGAAAGTTCATAAAATGTCGTTAAAAAAAATATGGGAATAAAAGGATTTTAGAGGTGCCCTAACCATTAGCAACAGTAAGCAAGACTTTGGGAGACTTCCTCAGTGTAAGACATGAACCCCCTTTCTCCCATAACTCATGGTACCTTAGAACTATTTCTAAACACCTCTGTGGCTAATAACAAAATTATTTTTTTACTGCTTCTTTCAAGCCAAGCATTTAGTACTTTTTAGTGATATAAATGTCCCCACTTCTGCTTGCCTCAATGACTAGTTCAATATCAGGTAAGTTTGGAGCAGAAAGATAACAAAGCTGAAGTTATTTAAAATAAATTTCTGAATCACTGAGGGGGAAAAATACAGACTGAATATTTGACCTAGAGCCACAGCGAATTATATCATTCAAGCATTAACCAGAATTTTACTGGGTTCACTGCATTCACTTTTTAAAAAGTATTTATTAACATGATAACCAGCTGCAATTAGTAGGGTGACTGTGCAGTACATAGAATAGAAACACTTTTCATTCTTTACACCAGCGAAGGCTGGGCCCATCTTATTTTGAAATTCAAAATGGACAACATGCATTTGATGGAGAGCAGCCACAGTGAATAGAGCACCACTGCTACTAGGACAATTTAGACTTCCAATTTAAGCTCTTCAGGGATTAAATTCATTCTTCTCAGGAAAAGCTGTACAAGGCTGATAAAAAATTTGTTTTTAATAAGATTTTAGTGAAATATTGGGCTTTGTGCTGGCTCCTTGCATGAGTGAGTTTTGTTTTATGTATACAAAAACTCATTAAAGGTTCATTGAAAGGATACCTTCCATCCATTTTAATCAGTAAATGTGGAAAACTACTCCGGCCGCACATTGTGTTTACTTGGCATTGCAATTACATATCAGTAATCTGAACACATGCTGCCTTCTGAGATTGCTACAGCTATACATAGACCAAATACACCAGAGAGGAGGAAATACAGAGGCATATTGCTATGTAAAGATGCCATACCCTTCCTTCCCGTGTACGTCTAGGATCTGACTAACAGCTTTCGTGGGCTGCTAACGCACAGTGGAGATCGGCATTAACAAGCTTAAAACCTATTATAATTCACTGGCATTAGCTATCTCTCTTAGTGGTAATAAACCTCAGTAGCAATGCTTAACAGCCCAAAATGGCTAGGTAAAGCTGAACATTGCCCCATGTTCACTGCAGCACCCACATCCCTTCACTGTAGCCCAAGAGGAAAGCAGTGAGAGCTGCTGCCTGGGAGGAGACACACGGAATGTGTACAGCAAAGATCTTGGTTCGGCTGGTGCTAAATAGCTGATATGCTTAGTTTTAATTGCGTAAGTGATCTCTGAATGTCAGTGTCTAACCAAAGCACTCATACAACTGCCTTGCTGAACTACAGCCCTTGCACCTCGAGTGGCAGCAGCACATGCCTGTGGCACAGGAGATGATGGTGGCCCCAACACACACCCCACACCCACATCTGCACCGGGATTTTGGTCACGGTCACCACTTTTGCCAGAAAATGGATGAGTGGCAAAGGAGGTAGAGACAACTCTTTCCTGGACAGCCAAAGGAGACCAAAACAGGAGAACAAACAGGAGCAAAATGACTGCCAAAGCACTGCGTATGGCAATTTATAAAGCTACTTGAGCAGTAACTGCTAGATTACAAAATACCAAATTTGCAGTTTCCAACCCCCTCTTCATTTTTCCCTTTGCATCTCAGGTTTCATATTACAAAAAAAAAAAAAAAAAAAAAAGAAAGTAATGCTAAAATGTCAATAGCACATTTAGAGTGTTTGCTTAGCAATAGGCTGGCAAGACAAGGTGATGAGAGAACTGCAAACATCCTCAGCTATATTGCAATTTGAATTTCAGTGAGTGAGCCCCCCATTCATTTTCTAGAGATGATGGCCCCATGAACAGTGGGTATTTTCTGGACCTTTTCAATTCTGAAAGCTTCTCGAAGACACAGAGCTGGTGTCAGAGAGAGATGTCATTACAGCTATGTGCAAACCGCAGCCAGTTTGTTTAGCCATGTCACTGAGAGTGTGTGGCTGCCAAAGGAAAACTGCAATCTGAGCTCATCTGGGAATTGGATATAAAAGGAAACAGTCCCTTCCCAGTTCCCACCTCCCTCGGACTTCCAGCCTCCCTACTATTCACATGCCCTTCCCTTCATCTGATAGACTGTGCTGACAGCTACAGCAGTAGATCTCAACACTAAAACCATTAGCATAGAATTTCAAGAGACACATAACACACACACAAAACCCTCAAAACAAAACAAGGGAAAAACTAAACAAAACAAGCAGCACCAAAAACCTAGGGAAAGGGTGGGGGATAGGGAAGAAATTTATTTTCTGCATAGCCTTATTCAGCTTACTTTGTCTCCAGGCTGTTTCTTAGACACAGTTCCCCTTTTGCAGGAGCAGTGTCCTAAAGTCTCTATTAAAAACAAATACATAAATTTCTACTGCAAACAATCTACCTTAGCTTTTGTGCACATACAATATCCACTTTTTCCTTCTTCAGTGAATATATATTCCATATACTTTTTCAAACAGAAGTAAATCTATTAAATGACAGATCATTTATATGTAAATATCATACCTGTAGTAAAACCTCACACGCAAGCAAGCCTGCACTAACAGGAATTCTCTACAGCTTGAGCAGCTTTCAAGAATAAGGTGTGCAATGAAGATCAGAAGAAATCCAATGGATTTTGGGTTTTTTTCTGCATGCAAACTCAGGTTGTCCTGGGATTTTCTAGGCTAATTTACCAACCTGATCCCAGCAAGAGAGAGGAGTTATGTTAAATGAGACACCTACCGCTGTAGACCCCGAAGATGTGGCTACAAAGACTTTGATCACCATGTTAACAGTGATGAAAATGAATCAGCAGAGCACGCCTGCTATCCACAAGTCACCACAGTCCCAAGAGGAATGAAAGCGCTCTGCAGCTCCTGGGCTAACCCCGGTCCTAAATGAATGTCCCCCCGGACCACCCCCCCAGCAATCCAGCAGCTTTTGCCTCTCCCTGGAGCCCTGGGTTTTCCCACTCCATTGGCTCCTCAGTATTTTGGGACGAGGAGCCAGTAGAGGATTGGTTGGTAAGAGGAGCCATAGCAAGGGCTTTGCACCTGCCCCTGGCCTTATTGCATTAGATTGACAGGGTAACAGTCCAAAAAAGGCAAAGGAGAGTAGCGCACCAATGAGACAGGGCTGGAGAAATATTTGGGAGAGGGGGAAGGGACAAGTGAGAAGGGACAAGTGAGAAGGGACAAGGGACAGGGAGCAGGAAACTTAGTGCCGGGGGCGATCACAAAGCTGTCGGGATATGTTTAAGGTTGCATGGGCACTGGCACAGCTGCCTCCTGCTTGAAAGGGCTTGTGCCTTTTCCCTGGGCACAACAAGGTGGCTTCAGAGTTGTAGCTGCAAATTTTACATTATAAATGGGGAAGGAGGCAGGAGAGGGCAAGGGGAGTATAGATGCAGAAGTAATTATAGCAGAGACCATATCGAAATAAGTCTCGGTTGTGAACGCTCTCAGCTTTAAAGAATTCAGATCATCAACCACACAACAGGGCTCAGGGTCGTCTCTGAAATAAATATGTGTCAGTGCATATTGAGGAGGCTGATTCAGCTGATTCTATGTATCCAGAATTATTGTTGTATTTTCTCCTTCATTCTGCATCACCAGTGAAAACTGCCAGGGCACGTGGTTTAAGAGGATGTCCAAAATATTTGTAAAAAATACCCCATTTTACAGCATTGCTCAGGATGCTCTTTCTCCATCTGGTTGTCACCTTCTACCCCAGGCATAACTTGGTGGCTGCCTGCATGTATTTGCCTAAGGAGGTCTCTGAGACTGAAAGGTATTTTAAGAATGTTACATGATAACAGATTACTTTTAGATTTTAAGGGCCAAGTTTGTTTTCTGCTGTAAGTGAGCAACATGCCACTGAGCTCAGTAAAGCTGACCCTGTGTCAGAGGTGGAACTGGCCTAGGTTTTAGAAAGTGCTTACACACATTTAAAATGTTAAGACTGAATATAGCAGCATCTGATCCTGAAAATACTTAAAATGGAACATAATACTTTATTTCCAGGATTTATTAGGTAGGACTGAATGCACAATAGTAAAGACACTCTTGAAAGTAAGGGGTTTTTTGTCTTTGCAAACCATTATAGGCAGCTGGAAATGCAGTATTGCATGTATGGAACAGGGATCCTGAAAAACATAACTGAAAACTAAAAATAACAGTATGGATGGTTTGCACCATTTACTGTGGTTCACCATCTGTCGTTTCTTTTTTCTCTTAAGAGGCAATAGGAGATCTAGCAAAAAGAAAAGCCTGTTAGAATCAGGTATTTTCAGAGTATTTTCCTGTAAAACAAACAAAAATAAAACACTGCCTCTGTGCAAAAACATAAATTATTGCCAGAAATTATTCTACCTGCTTGTTTCTCAGGAGATTTTGTATGTAAGTATAGCCAGGTAGAATCAACAGAAATTATTGGCCATTTGATACATATGCTTTCCAAATTAATTTATTTGGTTACTTGCGCTCTGAATAAGTGCAAACAAAGAATGCAGTGGTCACTGGCTTCAAAGCGATATGAATAATACTCAAAGTGGTAAATATTTGCACCATCAAATGTCCAGAGTCAGGACTGGGACAAAATTGCCAGTTAACACTCTTTCCTGTTCTACTTCACACCTGAAATGCCCACTAAGCTACACAGGGAAAAAACACGATGCAGCCCAAGGCTTCTGCCCACCTGGGGCTTGCACGGTGAGGACTTTATCACAGAATCACAGAACAGGGATTGGAAGGGACCTCAAAAGATCATCTAGTCCAATCCCCCTGCCAGAGCAGGAACACCTAGATGAGGCTACACAGGAATGTGTCCAGGTGGGATTTGAATGTCTTCAGAGCAGGAGACTCCACAACCCCCCTGGGCAGCCTGTTCCAGTGCTCTGTCACCCTCACTGTGAAAAAGTTTCTTCTCAAATTTAAGTGGAACCTCTTGTGTTCCAATTTGAACCCATTACGCCTTGTCCTGCCATTGGTTGTCACCGAGAAGAGCCTGGCTCCATCCTCGTGACACTCACCCTTTATATATTTGTAAACATTAATGAGGTCACCCCTCAGTCTCCTCTTCTCCAAACTAAAGAGACCCAGCTCCCTCAGCCTTTCCTCATAAGGGAGATGCTCCACTCCCTTAATCATCTTTGTTGCCCTGTGCTGGACTCTCTCCAGCAGTTCCCTGTCCTTCTGGAACTGAGGGGCCCTTGTGGCCTTCTTGGCCACAAGGGCAAAGTCCAGCCTTGAGGTATTCCTCCAGCTGCTTGCATTCATAGGGGACTTTTTTTCCCTGTTTTCAGTATAAAAATGTCTTGTGTAACCCCACACCACGAGTTTGGAGCTGGTTGGGTTTGGCCCCTGTGCCGTCGGGACACCCACCACACCACACTACATGAGGCAACACAACCCCAGGCCCCGCCAGAGCCACCAGGAGGCTTCGAGGCCTGTGGCCCATTGCTCAAGGGGACCCGCAGCCTTCGTACCACGTCGCCGAATTCCCACCGAGACGCCAGTGGGGCACAGAAATAAGAGGGCTAACATTTACACGCAGACACCTCTGCAGGGTGCGGGGCCAAGGAAAGGGGTGAGGGGGGCGGCACAGGCCGGGCCGCGGGGCCGCCGCGCCGGCTGAGACTACAGCTCCCATGGTGCCCCGCGGCCGCCGCTTGTCCCCATGGCAACGGCGACGCGCCCGTGGGCCGGAGAGGCCGGTAACGGCGGCGGGAGCGGTGGGGGAGACTCTCGGGAGGCCGCAGGGGACGGGGCACGCCGGGGTGGGCAGTAGGGCCAGGGCAGGGTGGAGGTGGGCAGGGATGTGTAGGGGAAAGGGACGTGGGGGTCCTGGTGGAGAGCAGGATGACCATGGGCCAGCACTGTGCCCTTGTGGCCGCGAAGGCCAATGGCATCCTGGGGTGTATTACAAGGGGGGTGGTTAGTAGGTCACTTTTTGCACATATATTGAAATTAATTCTTCCGCATGATAGTTTAGCAGTTTCTGGGTGCTTGAAATGGTGCTGTCACCTCTGACAGGTAGATTTGGCCCTGATTATTTTTTTTCTGCTTTTCTTCCTTTAACGCACATTGTCACACATTGTGTTTGTGCATTTCATTCCACCTTCAGCTACTGCTTTTTTGTTGTTGTTTCTGTAGTAATATCTTTTGTTTAATTTCTCTGTTTTTTTGTCTTTCACCTTTTGTTTTTCTGTCCTTTCTTCTCCTTTTCCATTTTATTTACTTCTCAACATCTGCTTTTGAAGTTGGATGATGAGGTTCAGCCCACACTTCTCATCAAAACAAATTAAAGCAGTACTTTTAAGCTTAATTTAATTTGATTTAAACACAATTTGGCCAGAAAGTGCTGACAGTGCCAAACGAAATTTAAACAGAAGCACAAATACCAAGCTGGTCTTTGCCTAATCTTCATCTTAAAATGAGTTCCCATCTCGTAGGGGTTATTGCAGTAGCTGAAATTTAGTAGGACCCTTGGCACTCAGTCTTCCACAAAGAAGAGTTGTTCATGTAAGGGAATGAAGAGTAATGAAAGTGTATTGATCCAATCTGGAACATTTTGTGCAATCCTAAATTACACTTATAAATTTTCTTTGGGAGTTATGGGATTCCCCTCGCCCCTTTAAGAAATTTAACGTAATTTAAAATAAAATGCCACCAAAAAGCAAAAATGCCAACAAGGTAGTTAGAATATTCTAAAAATATCTTCCCATTTTTCTAGCTTAGGCTACTTGTTAAATCCTATTGGAACTAAAATATCATTGTAACCCCCCTCAAATTGCTATGCCCCTTTTTGACCTCTCCCCAAATATACAACTTATTCCAATAGTGGGTAGAGTTCTGCATGTATAAGACTATGGTCTGGGTAGTCTTCAAGTGTCATTAAGAAAATGAAACAGATTCAACCGTATCCCCAAAAATATTTTTACAAGAACTATAGTGTTTAAACAATTCTGCCAGGAGAATGAAATAATCTGTTCTTCTTTCCAGTAGCCTCAATAGGCAAAAACATTGAGGTGTGACAGATATCCACAAAGACATAGAAAAGTAGTCAGCATTTTATATTTTATACTAAACATATGCTTTTAAAAAAGCTAGACAATTAGGAGAGTTCATTTAGTTTGAAAATTGGACTATTGAGAAAAGACAATTGCAGAGGAAGCAACATTACTTAGAACCCAATCAAACAAAATGAGATCATCATCAGACAACCACAGCTCTGGCAACAAGAGTGCATTACAGGTGATATTTTCCATGCTATATGGATCCGTAGGCATGGAGATAAGTGTCATACAGCATTTTCAAAAGCAAACAAATGTGTCAAGTATAGTTAGGCTGTGAATACGTTGTTTTCATTAAAAAAACCTCTGACATTTTCCCTCATGTTTCTTCTAAAATTGTGCGGAGACACTTTCATTACACTGTGAGGTTTTCTTTAACAAGCTTTTTTTTATTATTATTATTTTTACAAATAATTCTGATATTAAAAAAAAAATAAAATAAACAACATCTCAAAAGTATAAGAAAGCCTTTATTTCAGTGTCTAAATCAGATACTCTTGTTGTGCAGCTTTAGCTGCTGCTATAGCCTCTGCCTATAATGGTTATAAGGCAGCTAAATTGGGGTTTTATATATATATATATATATATATATATATATATATATATATATATATATATATAAATGCATAAGTTAATCTTGTGATCTGATTTCTGATATAATTATTGAAAAATATTACTAAATTATATTTTTATGACATGAATGGAAAGGTAAAAATACTATAAAAGCAGAATTACAAATATCTAGCTTCTAGACACTTGAACAATAATTTTTTTATATTGCAAAGCACTTTGTAGGTATGGAGCATAAACACAATTACAGTTCTTTTAAATTACATTAATAATGGAGAAAATGTACACATTACAGAAAACAAACTGTGGTACCTGTTTACATTTAAATGGTAGTACCTTGTAAATCTTTAGAAAACACGCCAGTATAGAAAATTCTGAGATTAAAAAAACTAGAATGTTTCATATTGCAGTTCATTCTGGAAACCTCTGTACCCACTTACTACAGACCACACAATTATTTTAATGGATTAAAGAGTCAGGATTGTTGTTTTTGGTTTTGTTTTTTTTTTTTCCAGATGTAACCTAGTATTTCTGAAAATTATTTAGTATAGTTGAACACAATTTAGTATTGTTTATGTTAAATGTAAACAACTCAATAACATTCTGATTCCTGATGACAGGTCAGTTCCTGATGATGGAGGTCAACTTTTAAGTGGTGAACTCAGATGATTGTTTCCTCTGTATTTTAGTGACAGAAGATAATAAGTCAGAACATGGCACAAAAAGCAGGGGTACTAAAGATTCCCCAAAACACAGAAGTACCAGAAGCAGCAGCTGTAGCAGAGATGAGTGTAGACAGCACAACAGAGACAATTCTCATGCTGACTGTTCTGAGGGCTTTGTCAGTAACTTGCTGTGAAACAGCTAGAAACAGTAAACGTTTTGTAATGTCAGGAACTGAAGAGAAGAAAACACGAGAAAAGGAAAAAGAGAGAAAGGAAAAGAAGAAAAAAGGACAGCGTGTCTTTCCCCAAGGTGATAAAAAAGGTACTTTGTTGTCTGCACTAGTAAAATGAGACTCTGAGAAATACAGCTGTTCCCCTTCTTTGGCATTTTTTCAGTAATTAGGAAGACAGGGGAAACAGTTTTTCGTTGAAGAAAGACAGTAAATCATGTTTCAAACTCTAGGAAGGGAAGGGAAGAGAGACAGAGATTCCTTTTTTTGTTATCCCACAATACTTGGTGATCCAAGGGACAGAAAAATATCGTGGGATGTGGGAGCACCTTTGCAATCCTTATTCCTCAGTTTTAATCTGAGGACTTGAAAAATGGTTCTCCCACATATACTGTAATTTCTGGTTTTGACCATGCATCACCATATGAGTCTGAAAAAGCTTTTCCTGAGGAAAGTTATGGAAAAATTAAATGTCTGCACTAAAGTGTCAGTTTTGACAAAAAAAAAAAAAAGCACCATGTTTTGGCCAGCTAAGTCATGGCACATAATTTAAAATTAAGCTTATGCTTCAATGGAATAATCATATAGCACAAATATATTCCCTTTACATAAATGTTAACAGTGAAGAATCTTTTCATGTCTACATATTTTCATATCTAGACCTACGCTTTCTTAAATCCCACCACGCTGTCAAAAAATGAGTGTAAAACCAATGACTATTTTCTTGCTGAGATTCAAAACTTCATCTAGATCTACCCAATCTACAAGATGCAAATCAATGAAGAGTGAGGAACCACTGATTATCTCTTCTATTATATAAGTTATATGCTGCTGTCAAGAAGTTACACTGGCATGAATATAGCAAACCAGAAAGAATAACCATATTTTAAAAATCTGTTTAGCAAGATAATAATTATTGGCTACTAGCTGTTTTGGATTTTTAAGTGGTTATTTTTGCTTGTTCATGACTACTTGAAATGATCCACTTCCCAGTAACGTAATTATAACCTACATTTTCTCCCTGTATAGACATGTATAGATTTTACAGTATTTTTGTCAGCTTTTGCAGGAAGGTATTTTCCCATTTCTTTTACATTCTCTCATTCAATGCTGCCATAATAAAATAGTAATGTAATGTTTTTTCTCATTTTGCACATATTTGTGTGACAACTTTTGTGGTCACATTGTAGTCTTCCTGCAGTGGAATCACAGAGAATGTGCAGGCATGGTGCTTGCCTACCTGCCATTTGCTTTGGGTTTTACCTCTGGTGAGGTTTTTTTCACGGCACCTGTTAATTTTGCTCACTGCAGAAGGCATTGAACGTCTGACCTCAACTGGCTGCTGTAATTTCTTCTCTGTTTACTTGAACATCCATGATAGTCCTTCTTAATCCATTTAAAACATGTGTAAAATACACTCAAATCACAGTCTCTCCTCCTTTTGACTCCTAATCTCAGATTCTTTCTGTCCTTTCCTTTTGTTGTCATGTTGAATTTGAGTCTCTTCTCCCTGCGTGGCTCTGTGTGAGCGAGGTCCTACCAGCTTGCCCCTGCCTATCCTCCTCTGGGCTACCAGAACAAAGACCGTTTGGTTTGTTTCCTGAAATGGCAGAGTGCGTGGTTGTTCTCCTCCATGCCATTCCAACCTCATTATCATCATCTAAGTGACCCTCTTTATACTTCCCTCAAACTCGCTGCCTCACACAGTGGGCACGTGGGTGTCAGGCCCAAGGCCCCATGGTGGGATGGGGCAGAGCTGAGCTGAAGCTGTGGAGCACAGGGAGGCTGTTGAGGCTGCTGCCAGTAGGGAAAGGGAAAGAAAGGAACAGGTGCTGCTCCAGCGGGGAAGAGCACCTGCCCCATGTGTCTCTCTCTTCCTCGATAACCCTCTTTTCATAGCTTTACACTGCTCCAGCTTAGGTCATGGAAGCAGCAAGGCCATGATGTGATGCTGCCCAGGCACTGTCCTGCTTCGCTTTTCCTGCCACCGATTAGATGTTGCTTTCCATCTGCAATGGGGTGTTCCGTTTAGGGCCTGCTCCTGTAAAGAGTATGTGTGTAGAACACCCATTGGATTCAACAAAAGAGCTTGAAAATATCTGTCCTTTACTGTTTTTTTTTTTAGGTTAGGACCTTGCCGATCTTATCCATAAAATTATAATAATAAGCTTCTAGCAGAATACTGCCTGAGATGTGTTGACAGCTGTAGTGAAAATGAATATATGCTTAAAAAAGGGGAATACTCTCAGATTTACAGTCTTGACTATTTTCAAATTATGTTTCAGGAAGGGAAAATGAGAGTAGTTCACTTATAATGCTGGCCATAAAGAAAGGCAAATGACAGTAATACGCTTAGAAAGCTAGTCCGTAAAGATTTTTTTCAATTGCTGTATAGAAACAGTGTACACAACTGCATAACTCTTCTGTACTAGTAAGTATGTTAGGTTTAAAAATGTAGTTTGATTTGAAGCTGACTTGAAAATTCTAGAAAGATGGTTAGAAATCCTAGCTACAGAGAAATTTAACCAAGTGCTATAGTGATCAGTTTGTTTTTTGAGTTCTTGCAGACCTGTAGCTTACTATGTTGTTTTTTCTATCACGCTTCCATTCAAGACGTAGGTCCTCCCTCTTGGGAATCTTTCTAAATGGGGTGAATTTGTTCCATCAATCCCCAGATCATGCCTTACATTAATGAACTGCATGATTTACAGAGGCAAAATTTGTTTCTGTAGATATTGGAGTAATGTGTTAACATAAACATACTTTACTAAGTTTTTCCCAGAGTATTATTGCTCTTTGCCTCAGAAGATACCACCTGTGTAGTCACCCTTGTTAACAGAAAGTGAGCATGATGGCTCTTGCAAATGAAAAAGCCTTCAAAGAATGAAAGGAGGGAACCTTGATCTCCTACAGACCTAGTTAGCTATGGTCCAGTGCAGCCATGTAAGTGCACACACAGAGATATAAAATCTTTAATGGATTTATCTGTGAAATACTTGAACATTGGAGTCTTAGTATAGATCTTGGGCATTTTGTCAAATATACCACAGGTAAGCAGCTTGGATGAGCAGTGTATGAACTTATGAGAGCAGTAAAGACATACAATGACTTTGCTAGTTGAAATCATTGCTATATATCAATGTCAGTTTACTTTGGTCTGAATGCAGGAGGAAAAAAATTGCCAGCTGAGAAGATAGCATATCAGAATTCTTCATCTTTAAGCCTGCAGAGTACAATGATTTCCCAGAAAAAAAATGCAGTGGCTCAGCGAATATTATCAGCAAGACTTCACAAAATTAAACAGTTGAAGAATGAAATATTTTATTTACAACACAAAGTAGAAGCATCAAGCTTAGAAAACCACGTTTTGAAAGAGCTTCAGTGTCGACGCTTGAAAAAAATAGGTAGATACGAAAATTCAGAAAGTAACTTGCCGAATCTTTTAGCCAGTCATTATAACAAGGTGAGAGCACTAAGGAATCTCCTGAAGGTGTCTCAGGAGAATGAGAAAAACACATCCAAGAAGCTCAGAAAAGTTGAAACAGAACTGCTCAAAACTAAAGATGCTTTCCAAGCCTTGCATGTGCTTTCAGAAAACAAGGCTCTTGCAGAGAGAGAAGAACTTTATCACAGATTATCGATCGTTACAGAAAAAATTGAAGTGAATAATAACAGAATACAGGTAATACGTGCATGTCGTATTTGTGGAACAATAATAGGAGAGGTTTCTGTGCAAGTGTAGTGGAAAGTTTTTGGCTGCTTCTTGTCACGTTAATGATTCAGATGCAAACCTGTAACATCAAACATTCTTTTTAAACCAGTGCTGTCCAGAGTGTAAGGTACGGAAAATGGCAGTTGTACCCCCTTACAGTATTTTAAAATCTGTCAGAAATGTATGAGCGGATTTGGTTTGGCAAGAAAGGTCTTTTAGGAATTAAGTCGTATGCCTTCACCCTGTTAGGTCAGAAGCGTAGTGTATAGCTGGAGAGCAATCTTCAGCAGAGTGTCTGCTCTGCGCCCCACAGCTGCCTGGGGTACCGGGCTTGCTTGGGCGATCCAACCCCAAGAGCATGGACCCTAAATTACCCTGGCAAAGCACAGGATTAGTCACACATGGAGATCACCAGGCTCCTGCTGATCTGCTTCCCTGGACAACCAAAGCTGGCTTATCTGGAACTAGCACCATTTTTTTAATGTGGTGCTGGTGGG
This sequence comes from Columba livia, assembly GCF_036013475.1. Classification (NCBI taxonomy): domain Eukaryota; kingdom Metazoa; phylum Chordata; class Aves; order Columbiformes; family Columbidae; genus Columba; species Columba livia. The sequence goes on along the minus strand of NC_088602.1, from coordinate 94,826,758 downwards.
CTGTATGGACATACCTACATCTCCTGTTGACTGTCACTCACTGTAGTCTGCTGGGGGATGGCTGCTGAATTAAGAAGTAGAAAGGTGTCCTCAATTTTAGGGTTGGTTCTGCTGTTGCTTTATTAGGCGACTGTAGTAAAAGCCTGGTGGGGGTTTAAGAGGAGAAAATGCAGCTCCTTTTCATATCTCATGCTTCTTTACTCTTATTGAACCTTTCACAAAAAGACGGGAATACAGTTTTTAATACAAAACTGGAAGAGTGAAATTTCCATTGTCCTCCACGAAATAATTTCTATTTTCTATGCACTATATCATGCATAGAATTAAATAGAGAGACAGGTAATCTTAGAGGAATTTCACCATCTGAACAGCTAGGTCTGAAGTACATTTATTACATGAAAGAAAATGGAAATATAAAGCGCTGAATTCAGACTCTCTTTTGAAAACTTTCTATTTACAGAAGTCCTAGTGAGAAGGCATAAAAAGCATGCAGGGTTGGGTATCCACCTTACAGTTTTAGTAACTATAATTTCAGTGCATGGCACTGTGTTGTGATGATACAGTACTCAATAAAATACACAATAAATTACCTAGTTTTCATTTACATTAAACCTCCTTATGCTGCTGCAGATAATACATCTCAGTGTGAACAGAAATGTTGTCTTAACATTTCTCAAAGATAACTGTATTCATTAATCCATCAGAAAGGTAATGTACATCCTTATTTTTCATGTTTGAATGCCAAGTATACTTTTTGTTTTAGTAAAATTAGAATTTAAACCAGCTTTTGCTCATTTTTAAAGTATTTTTTCAGATACTTCAGCATAATTACATGCATTGTTTACAACAATGTAATTACTGGAAGTTTACTTTTCATTATACTAGCATGCTTATTTTTTAAATCTGGTAAGAACTGAAATTTTTCAACAGTCATGCTGAATATGTCCATACAGTAAAATATGTAATTTTTTTAAGAGCCTAGAAGAGCAGCTGAAGTTGAACAATAGCACCTTTAGTCGGCAGTTGGCGAACGAGAACAAAAAAGCTGTGGAAGCTGGGATAATTACAAAGAACTTGCAAATGGAAATTAACTCTCTTCACCAAAAAATGAAGGTATTCAAGATTTTAAACAGGTTTCTGTTCCCACAAAGGATTTAAGTATTTCATGTTATCTATCCTTTTTTCCTCTTTTATATTATTTAGGAGTGGAATTTTTGTTTCCTAGTTGAGTCTATGGTCTACCAAAATAAGGTCAAAATATCAAATGATGGGATTATTGTAAGGTCTATTTGTCAAAAGTTAAAAATAGTTCAATAACTAATCAAAACAGAGATTAATGCATCATAGTGTGAACAAGTAATCTCCACCAGCTTGTTACCATTTTGATAGATTTAGGTCAATATATTAATCTACTAACCCTAAATGACCTCCCTTGCAGAAACACTTTCAAATCAAAATGAACTAAATATTACAATCATCTGCAAAACCAGAGTTTAATGAAGAGAGTTAACATAAATTTTTCAGTAGTTTGTTTGAATTCCAACTTGTTTTTTAGACAAATCTCTTTGGGACAAATATGTCTGGTTAAACACAGTAATCCTTGCAAACCAAACATACAAGAGAACCTAAAAGTGATAGAACCTAGACGTAAATAGAAACAAAACTGCCATGATTGGTATGTGAACAAGAAAAACAGTACACATTCCAGAAAACATGAAAAGCCTTGTGGCTTTTTGATAATTTTTAACTGTGTTTCTAGCACAGTTAAAATACACTTTTTTAATATGTATATAAGGTCACTGATCCATCTGTTGATCCCACTACAGAGTTTTCTCTTTCTAAATGGAATCATGTGTCTGTGAATGTTACGGTGAATTTGCCCAGGCATTGTTTAGGGCAGAAAAGGCAGCTCTGCATTTCTGTCCAGGGACACTGTTTCTTCCTCTTACCAATGTACCAGGTGCAGAAATTTTCCTCCTGATATTTGGCAGCAGCTGGGCTCAGTGTTTTGGTGGGAAAGGAAAAAAGCACCATGGTCTTCCCAGGCCCCGTTTCAGTCACCTGAACATCACTTGCAGCGCTACTGCCCTGCCAGACCCTGAGCTCCTCCTGTGTGTGCAGATCTGGGAGATGGGAATAATTATAGTTCCAGGAACACTAATGTAGCACTGTTCCAAAATGAAAATTATTCTAAAGTACAGATCTCACCTTAACGCTTCTCTAAAATATTTATTTAATGTGTTTTCCACACAGTTTTCTATGTGTTTCCAGGTCTCTTAATGTTACATTTAGATTCACAAAACCTTCTATTGTTTTACCACAAAGAATACGAGACATACTTATTAACCTTATTTCTGTGCCAGGACAGCGTTTATTCTTACACAGTCATAGTTGAGCACCTGGCTTATTCAGACCATTCAAGGTACTCAGCCACTGTGTTCCCTTTCAGAACAACCTCTATCTCCAAATAAAGCGCAGCTCCTATTTTTCACACTAAGAACTGATATGGTGAGAGTGTTACTGATATCTCTCTTCTTTAAGATTTCAGTAAGGAAAGAGGACCCTTGCTAAAAACAATTTTGAAGTGTGCCTCTGAAGTTTATGTGATCTCCTGAGCAATAGGTTGTAAAACAGAACTGAGCGCATCATAACCGAGAATGCAGAGTAAACAAATTTAAAAAAGGAAGTAAATCCAAAACTTACTTAGTCTGAAAAAAAATGGAACAAATGAATCTTTGGAGAAGATTTCATCTTCTAAACAGTGTTTTATGAAAAAGATCACTTAGGTGTATAGATGTGTCCTTAGCCTTAAAAAGGGAGAAATTTTTTTTGATTCATGAAAGAAAATGACAGATTACTATTTAGGTAAATGACAAAGTTACCACATGGCCTGGCACAAAGCAAAATCACTGACAGTTTTTTCCCAACATGGGAGAATTAAGTTGGTAAAAAGTAATCTTAATGCACATTAGAATTTCAATAGTGTTTATTTCTTCTTAGGAAAAGGATCGACAACTTTATATACAAAATATCTATGCAAATCGGATGCCTAAAATCCCAAAAAACAAAAGGGATTCAGTACCTCATGAAAAAAGTATGTCTATATTCATTTTCCTTTGTTATTTAGTTAACTGAAATTTACATTGTTTTATAACTGGGACATATATTCTGAAATAAAAAAAAACGATGTCATACTTTTATATGGGTTAAAATTACTCTAGCACTTATAATTTAAAGAGAACTGCTTGGTTTTTTGCTCATTTATTTTATGAACACAAATACATGACCTGTTTTTAATATTCAACCCAATTATCATAATGAATAGCATTTAGCATGCATAGTTTTAGTATGCTAACAGTGACACCATAGGAGCACTGCTATTTTAAGTGTCTATTTGCATCAAGAGCAGCTTGCCTCTAGTTTTTTAGCAGGGTCCACAAATTTTTTGCGGGCTAATTTATGTTCAAGCTGTTCCCTTTGAACTGGCCAATAGAAATATCCATCCTAGACCTAGAATTTCCTAACATGGCTCATGAAATCAAAGCACCTCAAACAACCCTCCTCTGAAAGGTTCCTAATTTTAATACAGACTTTCAAGGTGCTTTCATATGAGGAAAAATAATGGATTTAATTGAGTCTTTAAGAACTGTTTTCTCATCTTTAAAATCCTTAGACCCTGTGACTTGTAAGTAGCAGAGATGCTTCAATGTCCACTATTGAAACTTCTGCAACTTGCATTCTGTTGGGGTGTAAGGAGAGGAGGAGTTTTCAGATGCAAGGTTTAGGAAGTTTAAAGGCCAGTCTGGTGATCGTACTGACAGCTTACCTGAGAGAAGACAAGGGTTATCCTTAGCAGTCCTTTGGTTTTTAGTGTAAGTAAATTTAAATGGGCAACCAGAGATCATAATAACCCAGTTATTGTATATCCTATCAATTAATTCTGTCCACAGAATTGATGTTATTTAGAACAATATAGTAGAATGATAGTAAAGAACAATAGAAAGTTAATTCTATCATGGAACAAATAGCTCTTCAGTGAAGATTATTTCTTCATGAGGACACTCAGACAGGTGTTGTAGAGAAATATCTATTATACGCAGCCTTGTCTGTCAATCATACCAAGGGCAGCTACCTTGTGTGGGATTCAGCTGCCTAATCATAGGCATCCAGTGCCCTTTGAGATGTCCTAGCACATTCTAGTTGTTGTTCCAGAAGGACATGGGTGTCCCATCAGTCCTGTGTAATATTGACCAGCATTATACAGATACCTTGAATAGTCGAAGGCATCTCAAATAGCATGAGGCGCCTGTGTTCAGACAAGTGGATCCCACCCCCTGACCTGAGGGATCGACAGCTAAAAACAATTATAAATCAGACAAGCCAAGAATGGTTATGTTGCCTGTGTGTTCACTATATTCATCAGGGACAAAAATGTCAAAATCGTTTTCTTGAAGCACGTATACATTTCTAGTTGTCTTATGCTTTAGATACAATATCTAGAATTTACTAATAAATGTGTTTCATATATAAACTAATAAATGGATTTTGAGTACTTTTCCCACATTGAAAGTAATATTCTGCCACCTACTCAGGATGATAAACATTCTTTTGATATTCTAAAAGAGAACTTGCTGCACAACAAGCTTACACCCTTTAATTTTGGATAATGCTCTGATTATTGACTGTCCTGAGTTGAGCACGTCTTTAAAATGCCGGTCAGATATTATTGCTCCTAAACCGAAGGAGGAATTGGAATGTTCAGGTTCAGAAGAGTGCTTAAAATTGTCTTGGTAGCAAATGTATTTTCTGGAAATATTTCATGTGCCCACAGAATTCTTCAAAATATGGTAATGGTACAATGCCTTTTTGCAGTCAGTTGCTTATTTCATTCCTCATTGTTACCTTTGCAAATCCATTGCTCTGCATTAACGACAAGTGAACTACAGGGGAAGTGGTGGTAATTCAGTTTGTAAAATTAAGAAACACAAATTCCTACTTCTCATTCTAAGTGAGACAACTTTTTCAGGAAGCTCTGAATTCCAATTTTAGTTGCAACACATGATCAGATATGGGTTTTTTAATTTTAGTTCCCTGTGGGCTTGTACAATATTGTTACTTAAAATACAGTATTTCAATCACTATTTATTATTTGAGGTCTTCTTTTCTCTAAGGAAGATAAGGGAGCTTTGCTGGAGAGAGACCTGGTGTTCTGTTTCAAAAAGGTTCCAAGCAAAGTTATCTGATCTTTTGGTATTTTTGGCCAATAAGGGTTTAATTCTCTGCCATTTAATAGAAAGAGATGATTTAGAAATCTAGAACTGGAATTACTGACAGTTGTCTTTTCCTTTTCACTATTGATTTGAATTTTCTTATGACAAAATTAGAAAGAGCTACTTCTTCAAGTAGTTATTTTCCATTCTGCATTTGTAAAAATTTTTACCCAGCAGGAAGGAGAAATGTGAAGATGCATTTTGTAACACTCCTGGTAAATAGGTAGGCTTGCTTATGTTATCAGAAAGCTCTGTGTACATAAATAAAATTGATTTATTGAATGAAGCCATTAATTTCATAAGCTCTCCATAACAGCAAAGTTTGCTCAGTTGTGGGAAGGCCACACCAGCTCATCTAGAGGTACAGCTCCCCCTAGTTCTGAGTCCGAGGAATGCTCCACTGATTTCTGTCAAAAAAACAGCTGCTAAGTTACCTACTCACTGGTTCCCTTTTGAAAGGGAAAATTAACTCCACATCATCAGGGCCATTCTTTCAAGAGTAATCCTCAAATCAGTCATCAAATCCTTTTTTACCACCAAGCTGCAAATATTTGAAAATCACCATTTTTATGGGTAGTGTTCCTCTGATTTCAGAGATCAAAACCGGGAATAAGTTTGAATGTTGATGCAGGTAAGATCACATTTTTGCTGCTGTACTCACAACTTTCTCAGCTACTGTACTCATGCCAAAATCATTCTAAAAATAGAATAAAAGAACAATATATTCACCTTCCCCATCTTTAAGGCCCCCTCCAACCCAAACAGTTCAATGATTCTATCGTTTCTTTAAATGTCTAATTCCATCACTCCCTTGTAATCTCTCTTCAAAGACCATTGATATTTCATCTGAAGAGTTTTGTTCCATAAAGCTTTCTGTAAGTGCTTAACTTTGAGAAAGACAAGTAACCAAGTCGGAAGGCATAAAAACAAGCATGTTTATTATACTTCGTAGGATGCCAATTTAGGAACCTAAAAACTGAGGCCTCATACTAGGCCTCTTGAATTTACATTGGAATGTTACCACACAAATTAAGCCCATGTGGACCCCAAGGTATAGACACATTTGTCTGACTTTGCATGTTCTATCTGAACAGGATTTTGTAGATATAAAACTCAAGTATATTTACAATGTACTGATGTGGAGATGAAAATGCTCCAAAGTCCGGGTATCTTTGTTTCTGTTCCAGTTTCACATTTATAGATCATGCAGAACAAATAATTTCTTTATTAAAGGGCATTAAGACATGCAGCAAAAAGATGTTTAAATCCTAGGCCACATACCAGTATGATCAGTCATCAAAGCTACCTTTTGTTTATACCAACAACATAATTCCAGAAACTACTGTATTACTAACAATTGTCCTTTTTCAATAGGTCTTAGTGTAAACAGAGCAGTACAAGTAGATAAACAGAGTTTTAGGTCACTGCTGCTGTCACAGTACCAAGCTCAGGAAACAGAAAAAAGTCCAATTCAGCTAACAAAGGTATGAAAGATCTGAATCCAATCCCTTGTTTAAACTCTCAACTAAGCTGTTATTTCATACATTTCAGGAATATGCCTGAATAGCCTCATTTGTCATCTTAACTTTCCAGGATGTGGACTTTGTGTCCGCTTTGTGTAATATAATTATATTACAGAAAGTATGTAGGACAAATGTTGTGATACAAAATAAGAATATAATAGTAATAGAAATTATTAATCCGTTTATAAGTATTACGCTGTGTACTTTTAAAAGTCACTAAACACGTATTTCTTCATTAATTTTACCTTTAATTGCCAATTGTAGGAGAAAAAGTCTTCTGAAGATAAGAATCAAAAAACTAAAGCAAACGAAGCATACACAGATCCCCACTGTAGAACAGAAAAGAAAGCAACCAAGAAAATACCAAAGCCAGAAATGTTTAATAGAACACATAGAGGTATATTTTATTTTTTTTGTTTCTCAGAAACTCATTTGATCTTTTGAAAAGAAGTACTGATGGTACTGGTTATTTTGCATGGGTCTGACAGCCTGGCAGTTCTTGAGGTCACTTGTTGGATCAGTAACAGCGCCAGTAGTCTGGAATGTGTTAACTCCTGTGGCACCTGACTAACAGCAACTAATTCAACAAAACAATATATTAAGCGTCAAAGAAATCCAACTGTTGGCAGCACGGCACTGACAGCAGAGCAGCTCCACAGTATGAGGCATCTTGGTGCTAGTCACATTAGTAAAAAGTCAGTGTTTTATCTGTAAAAGTATACTTCAGTTAACAGCTTGTTAATTCCACACTAATCAGCTACTGATCTCAAACTGTTGGTTGCAAACCTTCATCACAGCTCCCGTCAACAGGTATCTCTGGCTCAGGTTCTGTTGCTGGGAAAGGAAAAGGACTCACTCAAGGGCTGAGAGTATGTCCTCATTACAATGATCACTGTAATAGATTTTATGTAAATCTTAGCCATAGATTGTGTTCTCATGTAACGGTTACATGCAAGGGACTCATCTATAAACACCTTTATTTTGAAGAGATTCTATAGAACAGAAGAAACCAATGCATTCCTTTATCTGAGTTTTTAGTCATGAAAATATTCATTTTATTTGCATTATAGTGAGGCTTGAAGGAAGAACCAAGATCTGTATGCCATCATACTAAATATTTTACAAATGGGAGGAGAAATTATGTGACCTAAAGGTCACACTTTTACAGAGGTGCAACAGGTTCTTGAGGTCGCTTGCTGGATCAGTAACAGCGCCGGTAATCTGGAATGTGTTAACTCCTGTATTTTGTACTCCCCCTTCTCAGCCTGCAGCCTATCCAGGCCCCACCAGATAACTGAAATCACCATTTGTCATTGAAATCCCCCTTTAAAATTGACAGAAAACAGAATCCTCTGATTCTGCCTGTGAATCTCTCTCCTCACTGTTTGCCAGACTCTTCTGGTTTTCTCCTACGGCCAATATTAGACTTATTTATTGAAGTCTTATTTAGCTATTTCAATTATTGCAACTTCATACTTCTCCTTTAAACTTGGACTCTATCTGATTTTTGGAGGTACTCTGAACCTCTCCAAACCAGAGAACCTATTATTTGTCCCCTGCAGCAAAGAAATGTATTTACTGTAGGCATTCGGTATCCACATATCTTTTTCTACTAAAAAGTGAAGCCAACTCAATTATGGGTTGGAAAGTTGCAGTATGTTCTGCTCCACGCAACAAGCAACTGTGTTGTCAATCAAAGGAGAGAAAATCATGCGTACATTTAAATTCCATTTAAAAGCAGAAAATTACAATTAGAGTTCAGATCTCATGTGCTTTCTCTGCTGCATTGTACGGGATTTTTCTGGCCCTATATTTAGCCATTACTGATTATATTTGCATATTGATTCATTTACTAAAATTGAACATAATGAGAAAGGTAAAAAGAAATATATTTACCAGAATTCAATGGCACAATGCCATTTAAATCTTTAAATATTTCCCCATCCTGTTATATTTATTAGTAAATAGCATTGTCATAACCTTCAAGACTGAAATACCATTGATAACACCAACTTAAGGAATGAAATAAGTAAAACTTGCTCTCATTAATGCTTCATTAATCTTTACGTTACTAGGCAATTTAAGAACATTCTTAAAACCCACAATATTTCATTTTAGATTATTTAAGTGAGGGAAGACTACTGATGGAAGAATACACTTGTTTGGAATTTATGAAAGAAGAAAAGACAGATTTGCTTAAACAGGAGCTGAACAAACCGATGAAAACCGAACAAGCTCTAAGTGACAATGTAAATGTGAACAAACAGGAAGAAGATGCAGTGGAAGAATATGAAAAAGAAGAAAAAAAGCCAGATGAAGAGGTAAATAGCAGTGAGAAGGCAGGGAGTAAATGTGTGACTCCAGGCCCCAGAATGAAAACACCCATTGGGCTGAAAAAAAAATATATGTTCTCAGAAGCCACTGAGAATTTGCATCACGGGCTTCCTGCATCAGGCAGAAAATCCAGACAAGGCAGTTTTTGCAACCCCGGACATGCGGCTCAGGACTGCGGTGAAACGGCTGAATCAAAAGAGAAAAATTCCTTTGGGCTATATGAACCGTCTTTTGGCAAAGTTACCAAAACAGGGCAGAAGGACAGTTTCACCGAAGCGGAAGGCTGCGCTCATATGACATTCGCTGAAAGGAAAAACAATCTTATGAAAGAGCTCTTTGGACCAGGCTGTGTTTGAAGAGACAACCATGCAAGTTCTGTCATGAGAGGAATGAAGAAATGGAAGTGAAAGGATGCGGCGTTACACAAGCCAAGTGTCAAACCACCACTACTAGTTCATAACATAAAGCATGTAATGCGAATGAAATCCTTATTACTAACCTCATTAGCATACACAAACTAATTATTTTGCTATTTAGTTAAGTACGTCAATTTATCTTTAGATCTGTGAATAATTTAAAACATTTTTTTTAAAAAGCAGTGGTTTGACCTTCATTAAATATGTATTAAATCTTACAAGTTCTGAGAATTTCTTTCAATGATTTTTCCAAGATGACACTCAAATCAGTTGTCACACAAGAACATTCTTCCGTTCTCAGTCCATGTGCATGCATGTGCCTGCATATCCATCTTAGTAACGAGTGCCTTAACAATTACGACATTTTTACCTGTTAGCAGGTGTTCACGTTAGTCCTTGTTTTGTAACTTCCCTTTTTTTGCATTCTCTCTGCAGTTTTGAAGCTGGTTATTTGTTAGCTAGCTGAAGCGAGCAATCTGCTTTCATAAGGTTCAGTGTTTGGTTAGTACCAACAATGCAATAAAAAGAAAATAATTTTATTTTTTATTTTCTTCACTCCTGAAATAGCTTCCAGAATTCACATATAATAAAAATAATTTGCTATTACATTGTTTTCCTTAGTATTATAAAGCTCTAAAGCTTCATTCTTTTCCACCGTTAGAACTTATCAAAACAGTTTGCCTGGTAACTTCCACAGCTGACATCCAAAGATGAATGTGCAAGAGTAAACTATTGTTTTGGAGAAGTCAGGCATACCCAGTTCTCAAAAAGCTTTTAAAAAGCCTGTGTTTAAGGTTATGTAAGCAAGGGTAGGAGGATTATGTTTTGTTCCTCATGGTAATTAATGAAACCGTGCTAAAATGATGTGAAGTTCAGGAAAATTATGTGTATTCGATTAATTTTAAAATGCAGTAGCACTTTGGAAAAAAACTTCAAAAAATTATACTGCAAAAGCTTTTAAAGATGATTAAGACATTTAGATCTGAAACCTGCTTGCAGCACATTTCTTCTCAAAATGTTGAAGGTTTTTCTTGAGGCTTAAGCTGTACATTGGGCGGGCTTCAAATGACGTTGAGTAGTCAGAAGAGCTATTTCTCTATGAAGTATTAATACTTCTACAACGCCTTCACTGCTGTCCCAAAGCTCAGAGCAAACTAGAAGACATAACCCAACAATCCTGTTTGTACTGACTCGGTGATCAAAAGCCGTTTTGCCTTCACTCATCCCAACGTTTGACTACAGCAGCCAACAAACTGCGTATCTGATGACCCCACGCTAAATGCGGATAAACAGCAAATGCCACTGGGAACGTTTTAAATTTTGCTGCATTTCTTGACTTCATAACAATCTAAGTAGAAGTATCATTAGCCACGTCTTTAGATTCACAAATATCTTAATGTCATAGCTAAATAATCTGTCCCAAATACTTAAAAACAATTAATAAATTAGGCCTATTGATTCCAACAGTACCTCCTTAGGCAAGAACCTTAGGCAAGAACCTTAGGCAAGGTGAGGGGGTGGCGTGGGGAAGGAGTTGTTCTTTTTGGTTTGGTTTTGGGGTTTTTGTTTAGGAAAACATTACTAGTGAAAAATTGATTATAAAACTTGGGATGGGTTAAAAAGCTTTATTTCATTAATAAAAACACAATTATACATAACATTCAATCCCAACATTTTTTCTTTATATTTAATGCACCTATTTTCATGTCAGATAAATGTAATCCCTAATATACAACCATCTTTTTGAAAAAATAACATTAAAATCAAATAAATACATGCATATATACATACACACATATGATGCATCATGACATTTTGAACTAATTTCTAAGTGCAGTGCTAATTATGGAGGGGCCCTTGCCCTTTCCTGCAGGAAGGCAAAGGACCTGAAGTAACACAACAAACACATTGCACTGTACAGAGTGGGAAGCTGAACCAGAATGGCCAAGGCCCAGCAGAAAAACGGTGTCCCCTAGAGCTTTGCTAGAGCTTTGTTCAGGCTCAGGTAAAAAAAGCAAAAAAACATGGAACATGAATTTTATAAACCCACCCATTTGTCTCATGGGGCAGCAACCACAGGGTAGCACAGAAGATACCACAACTTAGTCATTGTTCTACAGGCACGGTACTATGAAGAATTCTGTCTGTCTTTAAATTCAAAATATCGTGGCTGTTTCCTGCACCTAAATACAGCAAGAAGGACGCACTCCAAAAGAGAAAATTGTTTTTACCTGCTCCTCCTGATTGCTACCATTCTGTTACTGCTTTAGACATTTAAATTTGCCTTTTTACATTTACATAGGTGTTCTGGGCTATCCTGGACTGTCACTAATATATGCTAAAGCCCTTAGAAATGTAGTTCTCTGGAGGAACAGCACCATCTTCTACTTTCTCTATCTTAACATGGAGCTTGAGAAGGTTGGCCAGACCCTTCTCCCCAAAACAGGGAAGGAAATTGTGTCAGTGATCCTCACTCAGTTATAGAAGTAGAAAAAATGTGAAGGAAGGAAAGGTCAGTTATCAATAAAAGTTGGAAAAAATACAAGTGTTCAGTGAATCTTAAAACTCAGGGAGGAAAAAGTATGCAGGCATCCTGTATTTGGCAACTAAGTCTCTTCAGGGTTGACTCTGCATATATATCATTAACAAATTCTCTAAGACAGTCCAAGAATACGCCAATTCTAGTGTAAAAAATAACATGAAGGAAACTAGTTCTGTTTTACACTAAACAAACCAAACCTCCTACCTCTATCCTCCAGTACCACTTGTCACCAAACATAATCCCACCTTTGTGTGAAACTGCCATATTATCCAGAAAAGAAACAGCAAAGGTCTCAAATTAATTCCTAATGCCAGTGCATTTCCAACTTAAAAATACAAACCAAACACTTAGATTTGGGGTGAATTTATACCATGACAAAGTCTTACGGTTCTGCCATGTTCATACTTGTCGAAACAGACACAAAATGAGGTTCTATAAACAGCAATGCTATCCTTTGAATTCTGACACCCAAACTGAAAAGCAAACTAAGGAAAGATAAAATAAAAGCAATACTGACTGATATCCAAATGAAGTAACAAATATTATCTCAGACCTAGTCTCATGAAAGACAATTGTTCCTTTTTTTTTTATTAATTTAAAACAGCAATAATGACAATGTAGTTGAGGACTCCACGGATTACTGAGATTCCTTCAGCTGAAAGGGTGTAGCATGATAGCTACAACTTTATTACAAACCACAAGCCAACATGTAATTCCAACACCACCTGAAATAGATATAAAACATTATTTAAGTCATTGCATCAATAACTCTGATGCACACATGACTCTGAAAAAAACTATGGAAGTGTAAAAAAAAATGAAACTTAAAGAGTTACAAGATAAACAGGAACAAAACATCTTTATATATACAAATGTCTCTCTTCAAGGGATGGCAGCCAACTTGGTGCTGGTCCTGAAAAAAACTGAAGATTGTCCAGGGAAAAAAGCACCAAATAACATGAATATGAGCCAAAGTCTGGTATATACAACCCATAGCTAAAAGCATTTTCTATGTACCTAACAGAAAATGTCTAAGCACTGAAGTTAAAGGCTTGGCAAACACAGAATACTTTGCTAGAACCTAAACTCAAGATCTGAGATAGGTAAAAAGTAAATTTCCTCTGAAACTTAAATCAGTCTTTTTAAAAGTATTATATCCATACTCCTCTCCTTTCCCCTTGCTCCCCATACAGCAATATAAAAAAACCTCTACCAAGACCTTTGCTACTGACCCAGATGCCTTGCACAACTGTTTTAAAGGGTCCCGTCTCTCCAACCAGCAGCACAGAGATTTGTATCGGTACGACAGAACAGAGGGTGTGCCCAGACTGCAACACACAGCACACCCATACTGCAGACTACATAGAATCACACTGCATAGAATCGCAGAACACATAGCTATTCATTGTACATGTGAAGAAATTATCTTTTTTTAGTGATTTTTAGACATTTTTGCATTTACCACCTAAAATTCAAAAGCAAGCTCTTTACTGTAATTATGAGCCAAGACAAAAAAGGAGATTGGAAGGCAGATATGGATAATAACCTTGTTAAATCCCTTCAAATGATATTTAAATAAAAGTATGCCAAGGACTATTCCCCCACCCTGCATAGAAGCAGACTCTTCTCATCCAGTAAGCATGCTGGATACAAATCATTCTCTAGACAGTATTAAAGATACAACAACATACAATTCCAACAACGTATTTTGGAATTCCTTCTGGAACAGCTAGGACTTACAAGCCTAATATGAAGTTTCACCAGCAGCATTTTAGCTTGATGCTAAATTTCCGTGCTACATTGTCCTGTCATTCTGCCTGCCTGCTTATCCCATTAGCATGGAGTCAGCACATATTTCATCCAGAAACAGGTGTCTACAACCTGTGAGATTGTTCTGATTATTAACTGATTAAACTGCCCAAAAGAAAAGGATTTAACCTGTGCATGCTCTTCATCACTACACAGTTAGCACCCACACAGACTTGGGAAATGTATTTTTTCCAGCACGCAGTCCTTACCTGCCACCCCCGTAGGAAAGGCTACCAAGCGCTCCAGCGGAGCAAGCCATTTGCTTGGAAGCACTGTAACAGGCTCGGAATAGTACTTCCAAATCAGAGAGATCATCAAGGCAGCCTAGAATTGAAAGTTTTATTAGCTTGGATAATACACACCAAAGTACATTTCCAACACTATTTTGAAACAGTAAATAACAAATTCTAATTAAAGGGAATAGTTTCTTTGTTATTTCAAATTGTTCCTAAGCAAGTTGAAAATATTTTTAAACTCAGTATGACCTTAATTTCATGCACAATATTAAGAGGCAGAAGTGAGACATTGGAAAATACTGCTTTCTTTTGAGACCCTGGTTCCTATCTAGCATAGACAAACATCAAAATAGTAATTGTTAAATTCTGATTACTGTTTTTATCCATAATCCTTGCCTGCTTGGAATCCAACTTGCTTTAACACTACCCTAAGGACATCCTCAGGCTGACCGCTGTCATCCTGATTGGCAGACAATTCTTTGGCATCAAGTCTGAACTACAGATAATCTGATGAGGCATCATGGGGAGATGTGTGGCAGCTGTAAGTGGAGATCTGTATCCTCAGCAAAAGCATATTTTGTTTTCAAAAACATAAGTAAAATATATTTGCATGTATCAGGACTTTCCTGCGTCCACTGCCACATGTAAATGAAAAAAATCCCATTGATTAAAAAGCTAAGACAAATTCCTATCTTGTGATGTCAAAACTAGAAACACCAAGCTAAAATGAAACTCAAAATTCCTTACATCCACAACCACCAGACCTTATCAGCAACATCTCTCCCTTCTATTTCAATAAACCGTCTATGTTTGGCATACACTGTCACTGAAATGTCAAACACCTTTGTGACTAATCACCAGCCAATAAATGCAGGAGAGAATTGTAACACTACTGAGGATTTAGTTTAGTACTTTGTATTCATAAAAAAAAAAAAATATTTACTTACTTGTAAGATGTAGAACACAATATTTATAACCCACTTTATTTTGGCTAATTGGGCAGTCCGTGCTTTCACTGTTAAAAAAAAAATATTCTGCATTATTCATAATAGTGAATTATATTTACATAAAACTATTAACGTATTAATATTTCGCTCTTCAAATCACTGTTTAAGTATCTCTTTTCAAAGGACTCGTAGCTATGTTGAAAGTACCCTTCTGCAAGAAAGTGCAAGGTCTGTATCACATCGTAGTTTCTTATTAACACTACTATGAAAAGTTGCAAAACACTGATATCCAAGACACAGAAATGTCACGTGTAATCAAGAACACTATTCCCAAATGAGAGCAGTCACTGTGTTTACTAATTCAAGAGCCTGCTTTAGGTGAAGAATAAATTAAATTTTCCCCTTTCCTAAAAAGGGGAGAATGCTGGCTTTAGCAGGTGCACTTTTTGCCTTATTTCACTCAGGAACACAGTTGAGACAATTCCTTCACTGAATGAATCCTGGCCAGGTTCAGTATTAAAAGTTCTCATGCCTATTTTCTTCTGTTACAGTACTTCAGACCAACACAAAGAAGCCCAGTGAGGACAGCACATCGTCAAACAAAACGGTGGCCTCAGGTTTTCTAAAAATGTTGTTGGTTGCTAAGTAAACTACTCAACTCTAGTCTAATTGAAATTATTAGGGTAAGTTTGGGCAAAGACAAGAGCAAAAGCTCTGGTGCCAAAGTTTTACGTGTACTTTCTACGACAAGATGATGGACCATACTACCATAAAATCCTCATCGAGGCAAAGCACTACAACTTTATTGCTAATGCTGCTGCATAAGATCAAGCAGGATTGTGGCACAACAGGAAAGATCTCATCTGTTTACCTTACGGATTAAGGCTTTCTCTCTAGAATTTTGTAGTACACCAAACAAATATCCCCAGCCAAACAATGCATCCTTTTGCATTGAAGATAGGCAGCAGACAACTTCCTCGACATAGTGAAAACATGATTCAGTGATGACCATCACTGAGAAAAAGTAACTACACAGTGAAGACTAGGAAATACCTTGTAAAAAGAAATGTATCTAAATCAGTGCCTTACCAGTGTACGCAGAACTATGCACAACTGAAAGACAAAAACAAGCTCTCCAAAGACTTTAAATACGTTTAAAAAAAGGGGGGGAGGGGGGAACACTTGAAATGGCTAAGCGGGGAAGAAGAACAGTTGAAGGAGAAATACACTTAAAATTGAAAAGACTCTTGACAAAAACATTTTTCAGATACTAGAAAAGGGAGTAAACATTGCACTCTACCATGAGTTTTAAGCTTGTCAGTCATTTTGTTAATTTTTCTTTCCAGACGGGCATATCTAGCAAACTCATCCATCATACTAATGGTTGAGAGTTCTTGCTTCATGTTCTGAATTTCAGCTCGCATTTCGGATTCCTGCTCTGCATCCTTTTGTAGCAATCTGGATATCTAAGAAGCAAAGAAATAGTACCAGTTATTAATCCAGAATTCCACTCATTTTCTTTGATATGTATAAAGTATGATCTCCTGTTTACATATTCAAAAGCCTCCCATAAAAAAGGCCCTTTCATCAAGATATTTAACATCTGCAACATGTTCTAAAAGCCAAAGAATTTTTATTCTCTTATTCTGACTGGAGCAAACCAAAAAGGGTTTTACTGTCCCTGTAGGACAGTGATTTTCAACTTTGCTGTCCATTTTTAACTGCCTTTCCCTTCTCTATTTCTGCTTTCACCTCCTCATCTCCCCACTCTCAACAATGCTGCCTTCTGAGACCTTTAAAAGCCCCCAGACCTGGCCTAGCGCTGCATCCTGAGGTGAACTGCCCTCCTTCCTCCCTGCAGTTCTCATCATTCACTGCCCCTTATTCATCATTTTCAGCCACAGCAAGGGTCTAAACTAATTAATGTGGAAACTTTATTCACTGAAGCCCATTTTTAAACCTCACCAGTAATGCACGGATCACAAAATGGGAATCACATGTCTCGGTTACAAATTGCCTAGTCTGGGCTGTTTAAACACACAAATTGCCGTACTTGGCTGAGAGTTGTGATCCATCTTGGGCAGCATCTTATCATTCACTGCTTCAAAAACAGAAACATAAATTTGTGTTAGTTCATAGAATCACAGAATGTCCTGAGTTGGAAGAGACCCAGAAGGATCATGGAGACCAACTCCTGTTCCTGCACAGGACAACCCCACAGTTCACACCATGTGTCTGGGGGCTTGTCCAGTCTCTTCTTGAACACTGTCAGGCTTGGGGCCGTGACACCTCCCTGGGGAGCCTGTTCCAGTGCTCCACCACCCTCTGGGGGAAGAACCTTTTCCTAATGTCCAACCTAAACCTCCCTCGGCATATCTTCCTGACATTCCTTCTTCAGGTTCTGTCACTGGTCACCAGAGAGAAGAGATCAGCACCTGCTTCTTCTCCTCCCCTTGTGAGGAGGCAGCTGTAGCTGCTATGAGGTCTCCCCTCAGTCTCCTCTTGTCCAGGCTGAACAGACCCAGTGACTTTAGCTGTTCCTCACACGGCTTCCCCTCCAAACCCTTCACCAACTCCGTAGCCCTCTTCTGGACACTCTTCAGCAGCTTTATATCCTTTTTATCCTGTGTTGCCCAGAACTGCACACAGTGCTCCAGGTGAGGCCGCACCAGTGCAGAGCAGAGCGGGACAGTCACCTCCCTGGCCCGGCTGGCAACTCTGTGCTGGATGCACCCAGGACACGGGCAGCCCTCTTGGCTGCTAGAGACACTCTTGGCTCATGTTCAACTTGCCATCAACTAGAACCTCCAGATCCTTCTCTGCAGAGCTGCTCTCCAGCATCTTGCCCCCCAGTCTGTATGTTCAGCCAGAGTTGCCATGTTGCAAGTGCAAAATCAGGCACTTGCCCTTCTTGAATTTCATGTGATTGATGATTGCCCAGTTCTCCAATTTGTCCAGATCCCTCTGCAAGGCCTCTCTGCCCTTGAGAGTGTCGACAGCTCCGCCCAATTTTGTGTCATCAGCAAACTCACCAAGCAATCCCTCCAAGTCCTGAGTCTAAATCATACACAAAGACATTGAAGAGTGCTGGCCCTAAGATGTGTCCCTGAGGAACGGGCTGGTGACTGTTCACCAGCCCAACATAACCACCTTTACCAGAACCCTTTGAGCCCAGTCTGTTAGCCAATTGCTCACCCACTGCACTGTGTGTTTACCCAGCTGTGTGCTGGAGATCTTTTCCAGGAGAATACTGTGAGAGACAGTATCAAAGGCTTTGCTGAAATCCAAAAAGATCACATCAACAGGCTTCCCTTGGTCAACTAGGTGGGCAACCTTGTTGTAGAAAGAAAATAAGTTTGATAAGCAGGACTTTCCCCTCATAAACCTGTGCTGTCTGGGACCAATGACTGCGTTGTCATTCAGATGTTTTTCACTAACTCCCCAAAAATTTTCTCCATGATTTTGCCAGGCACAGAAATGAGACTGACAGGCCTGTAGTTGCTGGGCTCACCCCTGTTGCCCTTCTTGAAGGCTGGGACAACATTTGCCAGCATCCAGTCCCCTGGGACCTCTCCAGATTCCCAGGAACACTGAAAAATCATGGAAAGAGTTCTCGCTATGATGTCAGCCAGCTCTTTCAGCAGCCTTGGATGAATCACATATATATAGTTATTTTTCTTACATCTTACTCGTGCATTTAAATGCAGCTTTCTTATAAAATCTTATTGATTTCTTGGCTAAAATTATTTGCTGCAAACAGAAATGTAAAAAGGCAATCACACATTGTACTGGCAAATATTTTCTCCTTTTTTTTTTTTCTTTCTCCTTTCTTTACTTTCCGCCTGCTTGTTGGTTCATGAACTCCTTTTACCATATAAATGAAGATACAGACAACATAAAATGTTTTTCTTGCTGTTCCTTAAAAAAAAAAATCTGTCTTTCTCAAGACATATGTAATTCCTTTCCTCACAATGTTCTCAGTTCTGCAGTCAATGAGAACATTACACAAGTTTCTGTCACAAACCACAGCAGAAAGCTGAGCAGAGATTTTCATTAGTCATCTACAGTAGCACTGAGTTCAGCTTCCCAAACTAAGACACATCTGTGTTCTAAAGGATTTTTATCCATTTATTGAAGAGTGTGCACTGATCCGTGTGACAGTAAAATTATTTATGTGAAAGAGCAGAACGATAGGTATTTCAGCATGTGTGCTTACATGCGAGTTAATGTGGCAGTCACAGAGTTTATTGGTCCATAATTCTGTTCCAGACGCTTCCACAGAGACGCTTAACATCAGACCAGGGGGCATCCTGATTAGTGACTGGGACTTAACATTTTCTCCTATAACGCCTAACGCCTTAATCTCTGCATCCACTGATCATCCTTCTCAACAATGGAGACGTCCATCTGTTGGAAACACAGAAGACTGAGCAAAACCATCCTTTACATTCCCTGCAATGTCGTAAGGGCTGGATCATCATTTAAGACACTGGTAACTCATTATGCTGAACTTTGCTTCAAAGAGCTGCTTAATCGAGGCTACTGGAGTCACCTACTGTCACGGTGTTTGATCACCTCCACTTGTTCCCGGTACCGGCCTCTCAAGTTTTCCCTAAGGCCCAGACCCTGCCAGTGACCGCTGGGGACGCCTAACGGGTACACCGGGAGCCCACTCAAACGGCTCCACTCCCCCGCCCGCCTCCCCTCAGCTCTCAGCTGTCGGGCGGGGGTGACGCCACCTCCGCAGAACCCCAGACGCTCCGCAGGGGCCTCCACACCGTCCTGCTCCAGGGCCTCGCCGCTCCCTCAGCCACCCGGGGACCAGGCGCCCAGCCCCGACAGCGCTTCACCCAGCGCCCGCTCCCGCTTTGTCTCGGCGGATGGCGGCAGAGCCCGGGCGGGCTGGGCGAGGCCCACAGCACCGCAGAGGCCCGTGACCAGGGCAGAGGAGAGGAAGGCGGCGGGCGCGGAGCGGCGGCCCCGACTCAGCAACGGCCGCCCCCCTCCCCCGGCCGCCAGAGGGCGGGGCGCGCGCGGTGACGTCACTTACGATGGAGGAGCAGGAAGGCAGGAGGATCTTGAGAGCGTTGCAGAGGAAGACGGAGCTCAGCACCAGCAGCCAGGCGCCGCTCTCCGCCATGCCGCGCGCCCCCGCCGGCGGATGGACACGCCCCCTCGCTCTCCTTCCCTGCCGCCGGCACTAACGAGCCTCCCGGGCGGGCGGCGCCGCGTGGGGGCGGCTCTCCCGCGCACGTGGGCTGGGACGCGGGTGCCTATGCGAGGGGAAACGGGGACAGGTGTGGCCACGTGACAAGAGTTGGCCAATCAAGGCCTCCCCCCATTTCCCTCAGCAAGAGGAGGCGGTGATGGAGGGGAGGGGGCGCGCGCGCACTGGGGCCATGGCGGCGGCCCCGCCCCGCAGAGGCGCCCCTCGGGGGGGCGGTGCCGGCGGCCTCTCGAGAGCGAGGAGCCTTTCCCCCCCGCCCCCCCTCCAATCCGGCTGGATCCTGTTGCGGTGCCGCTGGCGCTGCTGGGATGAGGGGGGGCGGTGGTTTCCCTGCGCAGCGCGGCGGGCTCGCAGGCAGCCGCAGCGCTTGGCTGTGAGGCACGCAGCGTGCGCAGCAGCCGGGCGGGAGCCGCTGCCGCCGAAGCAGCTCCGGGGGTCGCGGCCGGGAGCCGCCGCCGCGCAGCCTCGCCATGCCGAAGAGAAAGGTGAAACGGGCGGCAGGCGCCAGGGAACCGCGGTGCCGCCGCAGGGACGGGCGGGCGTAGCGGGGGGAGGGCGGTCTGACCGCGCGGGGAACGGGGCTCTCGGGAAAGCAGCTGCTGCGCCAGCACCGGTGCGGCGGCCGCCACCGTTCGCCGACTGGAGCGGACGCCTTCCTCTTGCCAGCCGGCTCCGTAGACTCCCTGTTGGGGGGCCCCCGCTGGGGACAGCGGCGCCGGGCGCGGGCAGCCGGCGGTGGCTGTGTCTGGAAGGTTCGGCAGGGTCTCGGCGGCCGCCTCTCCGGGGCTCGCAATCCGAAAGAGGCGGCGGGAAAGGGGGCGGGCGGGGGGGCGGGCGAGCGGCGGCGGGAAAGGGGGCGGGCGGGCGAGCGGCGGCGGCGTCACGTGCCCGGCCGCCATTCCCGCCCCGCCGCCGGCCCGAGGCGCCTGCGCCGCCTGACGCGCACTGTTTGTCTTGGCAGGTGACGGTGGCGGACGGGGAGGCCCCCGAGGAGGTAGGTGCCCGGCGCAGGGCGGCCATGGTGGGCCAGGCGGGGCCGGCCCGCCCCGCTCCCAGCCCTCCCAGCCCGCCCGCTGATGCCATTTCTCTCTCTTGTCCCCCGTGTGTAGCCGAAGAGGCGATCGGCGCGGCTGTCAGCGGTGAGTACGGGAGCGAGAGCGGGGTGTCCTTGTCGGGCTGGGAGGGGGTTGTGCTGCCTTCCCGAAGCGAAAAGGGGATTATGGAGGGCTGCATCTCTCCCGTACGTGTTCTTTCTTCACAGAAACCTGCTCCTGCCAAAGCAGAGCCGAAACCAAAAAAGTTGGCTGCAAAGGTGAGAGTCGCTGGGAAGAGGGTGGGTTGTCAAGTTCATTGTGCAGGTGTCTGGTGGCCACTCATTTCCTGTCATGTACGGTGTCTGAACATTTTCACTTGTCTTCACATGTTCCTTGTGGGAATGCTCGTTTAGCTGAAGCATCGTTATTAGATGCTTCTGTCAGTATCTACAGGTCCATTCCACCACTGGTTGAGCAGATCCTTGTGAAGCATGCAGGGTATTGCAGTGGTCACTGATTCCTGAGTGTTAGATGGTAGTTTGGTACTGAGGGCTGCTTGAATGTCAAAGCAACTGTACATAGGATTGTATTTCATCACTATAAAAAAGGGGGACAAAATATGCTGATTATTTAAAGCAGTGTTTTAGGACCAAAAAAAAAAATGAATTATTTAGCCACTGAAAGATGTCTGAGTTTCCATGCATATAGTGTAGCTTTCAGGTCTTTGTGTGTATGTGTAAGTGTGGTGTAGCAGAATCGTACAGTTTTTCAGTATAACCTGCACAGTGCCAATAACTGATGTGTAAAATTCTTTGTTTTTTGGGAGAAATGTGTATTTATTGGCTTTGTTGGTATGTGTTTTTAAGTGTGGTCATATGTTTTCTTTTTAATGTATGTATTAAGAATGTTTCAAATACACTAATGAAGAGTTCCTCTTCACGGACTTGATATTTTCATTTTATTAATCCTACTGAACAGTTACTTATCAGTAATGCACTTTAATTATAGTGGTTTGAATTTAGGGAAGCTTTCCAATTTTACTTAAGTGCTGTTTTTTTTTTTTTTTCTTCTTTCTTTTAGTGTCATTGTGCTGTACATCTAAATCTTAATGATGTTACTTGGTGCTGACTGATATGCATGATTCTTACTTGCTGCCTATAACTGATTTAACTCTAGAAAGAAACATTTCCACAGTTCATAGCTGGGAACATACTAATGTAAACCAAGTACTTCACAAACAGTTGTTGTCTCAAGATACTGAGTAGAACACCTTGCACAAGGCCCCCGTGGAATACTGTTGTAATATGAATACATGAATTCAAATTCAAATGTATAACTTGCTTTACGTTTGATCATCTTTGTGCTAAAACTCAGGCTGTCACTAAAATCTTTTATCACTTGAAAACTTTCTTATTGCTAATGTAGAAATCTCTTTTGTTCTGATTGTGTTTTAGTTTTCCAGCTGTAGTATTTTCTCTGCCGTTTTAGCTATCTCTGGACTCACTGTTGCATACCAGTCAATTAATAGTTTTAATTTTTTTTTTAATTGTTATCATTTTTCTGTATCTAATCCATCAAAAAAATGCTTCTTTGCATCAGCTTTGTAACCTCTTGATACTATTTTTTCTGTTTGAGAGAAGTTTGCTCATTATGTACTCGCATGGTATTTTTCTTTAAAAAATATTAATGAAGAAAAACGCATTTTGACAGCAAAACATAGATGTCTGTTGTGAAATTGTTACCTGATTTTTTAATATGGAGCTTAGCACTTATAACTTTTTAATTTTGTTTTCCATTAGCACGTTTCAGCTGTTTTTTCTGTGCTTCTGAGGATTAAAAAAAAACAATAGATCTTTTCTAAAAATAGGTATAAATAATTCCTGAAGTTTTGTGGACACAAGATGCTTCAGTATTTTTTTATTTTTTTTTTACTTTGCATCTTTTGTGTATTTGATGTAGCTTACTGCATGTCTATATCCAGTGTTGTAAAACACTTAACTTTACTTAATAGTTGCAGTTGGTTGACAAAATAGTATTTTTATAAAGATAGCATTTTACATGAATGTTCATGTAGAATAGGAAACTTATTCAGATAGCTATTAAAAAGTTGCATGCTTTTTTTAAGGAAGGATGCTTGGAGTGTGGATATTGTGGAATACTTCTGACCAAATGAATTCCTAATGTTAATCTGAGATACACATTGCTACAGTACCCAAGATATATAAAAATGAGAACTTTATTCTTGGAGTTAATTTTAGGTCAGAAACAACAAATTAGGACGTAATTTGAAGAACATACCAATGAAATACACACCATTTTTAATGAGATCAGGTGCGTTTTAAGGTAGATCGGTGTAGTGGTCTGCTTAGAGGAATAAATGCGTTATATTTTCTAGTCGCTTATTCAGATTATACTAAAAACAGTGTTATAGTTTGTAATTTATTGAAAATTTTTGTTAGTGTCATTAAGTGATGTTTGTCAGATGGTGTCAAAAATAGTGCATTTATATAATTCTGAATTGACAGAAATATTTTATAAGTAGGGGGATCAGCTGGAGGACAGGCAAACTTTGTAACATGTGGTTGCTGTGAGGAATGCCTGGGAGGATGTATTACATATTTATATGAAAATAGCTCTTGAACAAATACTTCTTCCCTACCCATTTAATAACAGTCATGTAGATACAGAGGACGTGACTGAGATACTAAGAAAAGGAACACGGAAAATGATACTACCAGATGATTCGTTTCTTTAGGTTAAGTTGCTGAAATTCGCACCTATCAATATAAGAGGAAAAAGAGTTTGAAGTGGTTTGTATTTACAAAGTTGAAGGACTGCGTTGCTGGTTTTTATGCACTACAACGCTAAATAACATATTGCAAGTTGCTCTATCTAGCCACTAGAATCTTGTTATCTTCTCAACCCAGTTTGATTCTCTCGCTGTACTATCTGAAACTGTCATCATTTATATACAGTTTGGAAAATTTTTTTGGCAGTTGAACTATGTATTAGCTCATTAGTTTTTGGTAATAGCTCTTGCTGTTTGGCAAGTCCATCTTGGTTTTGTGTGGTTTTGATTATTTTGAAAGTTCACCTAGCAGATCACATGAGTTTACTTACTGCAAATTCATTTCATTGTAGGATAAATCTGAGGACAAGAAAGCTCAATCAAAGGGGAAAAAGGGGCCTAAAGGAAAACAGACAGAAGAGACAAAGCCAGAACAGACAAAGGACAACTTGCCTGCAGAAAACGGAGAAGCGAAAAGTGAGGAGGTAAAGCTGTCTCTATTCTTTGGTGCAAAGCAGCTGAATAACTTACTGTACTGGTTTATCCATATATCTATCAGAAACATATTCAGTTCTTATAACAGAATCTATTTCTGCCAAGAGAAACATGTAGGCTATTAAAATATTAGTAGATATGCCTGGACAATTCTTGTTGCCCCAAGAAGAGCTGCAGTGATATGATAACAGTCCCTAAAATTAAGGAAAAAGGTGAGAATTTTACCCAAGTTACAGTACAGGATAATGTCCTTCAGAGAGGGGCTGTTTTCTCTGTGAGCAGGTCTTGGCAAAATAGTACATATGGAATGTACAGAGAGGATACTGCTCTGTGTGTGTGGATGTGTCTGTCTTTGGAGGGTTTGGTTTGGGCTTTAGTCTGCCAATGCCATTACTGGAAGAGAGGTTCCTTCTTGCTACGCAAGTGTTTTGATAAGTGCACTGAAAACCCAAAATCGAAATGATTTAACCAAAGTTGAGATAACATTTATAGGAGTCATGGATACAGACTTTGATAGAAGGGACACCTTGGTGCAGGAATGGAAGGGAAGGCACAAGAAATACTAATAGTTGTCATTGCTGAAGAAATTAATATGTCAAATCAGTCTTGTCTGTAATACTGTGCTGAAATGGCTGTGTTGCTGACACTTTTGGAGTCACTGATCATCTAACTTAAAACATCCTCCACATTCTACTATTTTTGTGGAATATGGACGTAATTTAATTTTAAGTTTAGGATAAGATCTGTGGTGAGCAGCAGTGCCTCTTACTAGGGCAGCTGTTAACAACTGAATTAAACGCAAGTTTTACTGTGGCAACAGGCTTACAGTTAGTCTCAGGTTTCTGCACTGTTTGAATGAATGCCGTGCTCATTTTAATTAGTTCAGTGGAGTTTGATCAGGTAGTCAGATTTTTTTTTTTTTTTTTTTTTTTTTTTTTTTTTAAGATGTGTGATTCATGTTTCCTGTCTGGTAGTTGTATTGAAAAGTAATTTTTTTTGGGATACTTCTTTTTTCTATCACACTGATCTATCAGTGTGCAGCTAGACCTTCAAATAGAGGAAAAAAGTATTCGGTTTTTGGGTAGATGATGGGTTTTGGTGGGTGAGGAAGGTACAGGATGGTACTGGAGTGTACAAGACAATGTACTTTGGGGTAACAGTTTTCATTTGCAAGCTTACGGTGTGATCGTAGTGGAAAAGTTGTGCTATAATTAAGAATTGTTTAGTTGGCTTAACTTTCTGTGTAGCTCTGGTTCTGTACTACTGTCACATAATTCAGTCTTTTAATTTGTGCGTGTAGTATTTCAGCAATACCAGCAAAAGTTAAATTTGGCAATATTTCTCAGCTGGGGTCTATTTAATACACCAGTGCAGAGAAGATGTAAATTTATAAAAAATGCATGATGAGCTTTAGGGCACATCTTCCTGCTGGTCTCACACTGATCATATGCCAGCCAAAATTGCAGGTTTACTATAACACCCAAGTCTAGAAGAGGCAGAGGAAGAGTTTGTCCTGTTGGACGTTTCTGTTGTCAATCGGGATGAGTGTCAGTGATGCTCTTGTTAATCCATGATCTGGTGAAGGGGCGGTGACAATTTATGGTGATGCTCACAGACTAGTGCCTGCAAGTGGATATGGCTTCTGTGGGCCATCCTTGAAAATCTTCCCCCAGGTGGCAGTAAAGATTTGAACGGGTGCTGGAGTTCCTGTGTGGGTGCTGCTGTGATAGAACACGCAGTTATAATTTTTATGTTAGTATATATGTTGCATTCCTTTTTTCTAACCTGCATTGCAAATGGAGCAACCTTTCCTATCTAAATGGAGTTGTGATTTTACTCAATTAATTTTGTATGAATTTGTTCTGAAGTTAAGGTACAGCATATAGAGACTTTCCTTGAAAACAGCATAGCTTTGCTGTCACGGTTCAGTTTCACTGAATGTATTTTTACAAAATTCTTTGATGTCATGCAGTGCTGTGTTTCTAAGTCTTAGTTACTTTAAAACATGGTAAGATTTGAGAATATGTTAACAGTGCTGCACTGAAATTTAAATGCATGAAGTGTATCTGTAGTGTTTTCTGAACACCCTATATGCAGGGATTTTAGCTTAGTAGATTAAAAAGCTACTTCTTTCTTTCATAAAGACAGTAACTGTTGAAATGGGCTTTGTTCTTTGGAAAAAAAAATGCTTTAGAGTGTATTGAGTAGTAACAATAGCAACATTCTGAAATTCATAGGGATGCATCTGAGGAGATAGAAGCCTTTTCAAGACAGTTTGTTTTTAGTAGGTCATTATCCAAGAGAAATAAGCAGATCATGACACCAGTTTATTGAGACTGTAAAACATGGTATGTAGAAACAAGTAATGTTTTTTTCTCTATATTAAGTTAGCTAATTTGTGCATTAAAAATACTATAAACTAAAAAGCTGAGTCACTTAGAAACTTTCTGCATTTAAGTGTGCTGTTTTGTTTTTCTCTTTTCAGACCCCAGCATCTGATGCAGCAGTAGAGAAAGAAGCTAAGTCTGAGTAACATCTGGTACCGAGTCTTTAACTGGTGGTCCTTATACCTTTCTTCTTGTACAATTCAGAGGAATATTTTTATCAACTATTTTGTAAATGCAAGTTTTTTAGTAGTTCTAGAAAACACATTTTTAAAAAGGAGAGAATCCCAACTCAACTCATTTTTTTACATATTTAGATAAGCGTAAATGCTTTTTTTAAGTGGTAAAATCATGTAATGGTTGTCTGTTTTCTATGAAACAATTAATGGCATGTTACATTAAGGAGAAAGCTTTGAAGTCTTGATTAGGCTTAATGTTCCATAGATTCTGAGGGACAGTTTTTCTATCCTATTAAAAGAAGCATAACACAGATCAGACTTTGGAGTTCCTAATGATAACGTTGAGAATGTCTTAATATTTTAGTTATTTATCTATGGTTGTACCATCAGTAGAATTGCTTATCTAATAAAACTGCTCCCTAGTGTTGGATTTCTTGCTGAGTGATGTATATCTGTGACAAAGTTATTTTTGGTAGTTGCAGCTTTATTTTTTTTCAAAAACTTTGTAGCAGTGATGCAAAAGTTTGGAATCTTTTATTATATCTTTAAATACTGACTAGGTAAAAGTTTGTTTGGCAGATGTAACTTGTTATGTCAGTTTGAGATACTGGAACTTCACATCCAGTTTTAAAAGGACAGCTTGTCTACAAAGATCAAACAATAAATATTTGAAATAGTTTTAGGGGAAAAAAAAAAAGTATTATAGTTTTTAGATCTAAAAAACCCTTTGTGAATAAAAACAATTGTAAAATTGTTCATAGTGTCTGTGATCATCAAACAAAAGCCAAATAAATCTTGATTATGAAAGGAAGTTTTTGTAGCTTCTGCATTGACTATCCCAATCTAAGTGGTGTAGTGATTCTTAACCAACTTCTTCATATTGTTAAAAATGTGCTTTTGAAGAGATAGGTGGTAATGCAGGGAGTGAGTAGCAAGTAGAAAACGGTAGTTGTAGTTGTATTTGGATTGAAGTTTTAAAGCTGATAGCCTGGTGCCGTTTCTGTTCCCTTAAAAAAAAACCCTAAGTCAATAATTAGTAAGCATCAGATATTTTCATCTGTTTGGCATCTAAGAGTTTGCATATGCACTCACGTGTAAATAACTGTTTTAAGGAAGATGCACAAAGCAATCATCTTGAACGTTAACTGGTCAGATGATGGTGGTGTTATGTTGGAACCATATTGGAATTTCCCCAAATCTTGCCTTAAAATCAATAAAGCTTCTGGTGCCTGGGGAAGAATGAACCTAAGGCTGTGGACTCCTCCAGGTAGCTGAGTGTATGTAATGGAATGCAGAGAGGATAAGCTGGGGAGCAGCCTGGGCAGGAGCAGGGAGGGAGGCACAAGAACTCTTCCCTTTTGGTGCGGATGAGCTGTTGGGTGAGCGTAACATGCTGTGAGCAGAGTGTACCCTCTGCATAAGGTTTCAGATTGATGGATTGTGGTTTCAAACAAACATGCCTGTGCTGAGAGCCACTTAGTGTTGTACAAAACTGTCTTGATTATTTCTTGCTGTATTTGAGAAAATTAAATCAATCTTGACGATGTAACAGCTTTCAGCAGAAGGGAGCATATTTATTGTTGTGGTTTAACCCCAAGTAGTAATCAAAACCACAGTAGCTGCAAATGGAGCAAATGGCTCCCCTGCCCCCAAATAGGGGAAAGAATTGAAAAGGAAAAACTTGCGGATTGAATAAAAGCAGTTTAATGAAATAACAAAATAATGCTAATGTACTACTAATTATATATAGAAAATGGAAATAAAATATAAGCGATGCTCAGAACAATTCCTTGTGAACTCCATCTGGGCTGAGCAGTCAGTCCCAGGAAGCAGCATCCTGGTCCCGAACAGCTGATCCTGGGGCAAGAGGGGGGAAAAAGGAAAAAAGGCCCAGAGGCCTCTGCAAAGCAGCTAAATTAAAGGAACTTGGGAACAGAACTCAACCAAAACAGAAGAACCAGAACGGGTCTCCCCAGCCAGAAAACCCAACTCTCCGTAAATATGAAGCATGACACTAATGGCATGCAATGTGTTCATTGATCAGACCGGATGTCAGTCAAGGCCTGTCCCATCCATGTCCCCCCCTTTTCCAGCTGTGTCACACCTGCAGATAGGGAGCTCAGAAAAGACCTTGGCTCCCAGACAAAAACTAAGATACTGGTAAGTTCTTACATTCTCTTCGTTCCAACTTAAAAACACTGGGAAGTTGAGAAAAACAATTCTGTCCCAGGGTGTTATCTTCTTGTTCTCAAATGAAACCCAAACAACCATGCTAGCTGAAAAAAACATTTCTAACTGCATGAAGAAGATAGCCTCATTTCAGTCCAACTAGCACAAGTATATATTAAAATAAATCAAATCTAGTACAGCATTACTACAGTTTTCCCACAGTGTGCAGGGTTGTTCTGTTTTGGTTTGTGTTTTTTTGGTGGGTTTTTTTTTGGTTGTGATTTTTTTTTCTGTGTTGGTTTTGGTTTTTGTTTGGATTTGGTATGTGTTTGTGTTTGGGTTTTTTTTGGTTGGCTTTGTTTTTCCCATTTCACATTATTTTGCTGTATTGCAGCAGTTAGTTGCGTGGTTTTATCTTACCACTCTATTTGATGCCTACGAAGCAACTGTCAACCTTGTCCTGGGAGGAGTCAAGATGAAAAAGTAACATTCTTTGTTTCTTCCTTTTTCCCCTTGACTGAGAACTTGTTTATGCTGTTAAGTAACACCTGCAAGCACAGTGTCTGCTTCCTGTACATTCTTGGTGCCTTCTTCAAATTATCACAGTTATTTCTAAAAAAAACCCTTCAGTTTCACCTTTCTTTCTTAAACAATGCTTTCATTTGAGAAACCTTCTTACCATTTTAGCCCTTCCATATTTAAGCAATGTTTAACGTTTCTTTAGCTTCTATGTTGGATGTCCTCCAACACTGGACCACAAAGTGCTTCTCGTGCGATTCCACCACAGCTGCATTCCTTGCAGAGTGCACTTGGCTTTGGCTTGAAGTTCTTGGATATTCCAAAATTACATTTATCCCACTTTTTCTAACCCCCTGCCTTCCTCTCCAAAACCCCCCTCCAGTTACCTTATCGGTTTAATTTAGTAGTAGCATGACATAGCTACATTGTGGTTTTAGCAAGTCAAAAGCACTAGTTAAATGACTAATAAATTTGCAGGTAAATACTCCAAAATAACCTCTTACCTCCTTTACTGAATGCCTAATTTTCATGCGTGTTTTGAGTCTCTCATGTTGAGATCCTGTTGTCTTTCTCTATTATCCACTGTTTAATTTGTGGTAACTGCTCCTAATATTTACTCTTGGGGACAAGTCTTAATGTGCGGTTCTCAAGCACATAGATACAGGCATGCTTCTCTTTATTAAAGATAGCTACTGTTTGTGCACCCTTTGAGTGGCGGGGGGGAGGGGGCAGCTCTTTAAGTATTTCCCGGCTATTATAAGCAGTTAACTGGAGGAGAAAAAAAATTAAACGCTAAACATGTTGTACCCCGTAAATAAGGTTATATAAATGACAGATACACTGCCCTCCTCCACAGCATGAAACGCCAACGTGTAACTGTAATAAAAAAATAAAAAAAAAAAAAAATCACCAGTTTGGCTACTGAGAAAATGAGGAATTGTATATATTGGCACTAGATGTCAATTCTGCTTGTGGAGAATTGGATTGGAAGGTATTTTAATTCATCCAACAAGAATTTCCATGGGTATGCTTCAGAAAAAGCATTCTTTCCTCTACAATACCAGATCCATTTGCTTTGTAGAATGGAGTGACAGCTCATGCAGGTTTGGACACAGCCCTACGGAACACACATAACAGAGGGCTGTCCACTTCAAAATACAACATGAACAGAACAAAACATGTTTATTTGGAGATACTCTGGTATTTGTATGCTTCTAATAGTGGTTAAGGCAGTGCTGCTTTATACATTTTCACACTGCACCATTCTTCTGGAATTCATTTTCTGGTGTCAACTAGACCACAGCTCTTTAAAACACGGATGCACCTCAAGTGCATCCAGGTTGAGCTAATGAATACTGAGTTGTTTGGCAATGAAATCCAGAGGAACACAGGTGGCCTGTAAGAGCAATGCAGCTGAAGCTTGCAGCAATACAGGAACCAGAAAACCATGGATCTCTTCTAAGGAGAGGATTTTTACTGGGCAGGATATCTTTTTCTTGTACCTGAACTGTGATGCAGGAACACTAACCAGGCTGGAGGTGAGAAGCAGGAGGCAGAAGCAGCAGTCTGCCTGCCTTCCAGGGATGCGCCTGCACCTCAGGTGTACGAAAGCTCTTTGCCGAAAACTGAACGTGCATCTGAGGTAGTGAGATTAATAAAATACACAGATATTTCTACAACTACATGTAAAAATATTTTTATTTCAAAGGTTCTCAAAGTGCATACCACGCCACCATGGGTGGGGAAAGGAAAAAAGGAACAGCTCAGATTTAAAATCCAACACAGGTATAGCCATTACTACATTCACATTACTGTTCATGCTGGGCAGAAGCGAGAAATAACTCTAAGGAGGGGAAAAAAAAAAACAACCAAAACACCCGTAAATAAGCTCTTAAAGCTGGGGTGGGGTGAGGTGGTGCTGGCACCCTTCTGCAGAGAAGCAATGCAAGGCACTGGGGTAAAGCTGCCAGTTTTGTTGAAGTGATGCCTTCCTCCAGAGAGAGGTGGGGAAATAACCAGTCTCTGAATTGAAGTTTAGGTCAGCTGAGGTGCCCCTGAGCATCACCCTCATGTAGCTTCAGTAGCACAGGAGCCCTATGGGTCTGAGGAGTTAGGAGATCTACCTAAAGTGGAACTCGGGAAGCAAAAGACAGCTGATCACGTGTAAAAACACTAGTTGGTGATGCTCTGCTTGCAGATACACTCGTGCCGCTGCCGGAGCCATTCCTCAGCTCCCTCAGCACGGAGAGAAGCACCGCTGTACCCAGCTCTCTAGCAACCCACGGCACTCGCAGGGCAACGTGCTTTTTACGCGAAGGTTTGGGCCACACGGCGCCTGCTTCGCCTTCCTGGCTCCACATGGCCCCAGGAAGCCGCCAGCCCCGCGGCCGGTTTTCGGTGCCTTGCTACAGGCTCTAGCTTGTCCCCGCCGGCCCCCGGCCTGCCCAAAGCAGAGGCCGCGCCGCAGGGCCCTGGGGCGACCGGCGTCAGCTGCGGGGCACGCGCGCTCCCGACCCCCAGTCACAGACCAACGGCCACGCCGCGCGCACGCGAACGCGCCCCGTGACGCCTCCGGCACCTCAGAGCGGCCCCGCCCACCAACGAGCCGTCATAACCACCTTCGTCGCGCAATCCTTCCGCGCACGCCCAGGCCTCCCGTTCTCCTACCGGGCGCCTTCTCCCCTGCTCGGTCGCCCCTCGCCCCGCCGCTCTCCCCGCGCCTCTGCCGCGGCTTCGGGCGCACGCTCTCCCCGCGCCGCACGCCGGGCGCACGGAACAGGGAACTACTTTTTTCCCCTCCGCCCTCCCCGGGGCGTGCCCGGCGCAGGTGGCAGCGGCGGCTCCGTGGCTGGTCGCTCGGCGGCGATGGCGGCGGCGCGGAAGCTGCGCTAAGCGCCAGCGCAGGGGGAGGGGAGCCCGAGCGCGAGCGAGGCGTCCGGCGGGGGGCGGGGGCGGCTCGCTCCCGCGCGCGGAGGGGAGGGGGGGCGGTTGGCTGGCGGTTGGCCGTGGGGGAGGGGCGGCGCTGACAGGGCTATGCCGAGCCGGGCCCTGCCCGCGCCCGGCGCTGCCTGAGCCTTGCTGCCTGCTCCCTGCCCGGGCAGCAACGGCCGCCGCCAGCAGCGACTGTGCCGAGCGAGTGAGCGGCAGCCGCCGGGCTCAGGCCGCCATGGCTGAGCTCCCGGCCTCTTCCAACTCCGGCGGCAGCGTGTCCCTGCCGCTCATTGAATCAGGTAAAACCGCCGGGGCGCGAGCGGCCGCGGGCCAGGGCGAGAGCTACTGCCGGTGCCGCCGCTCCCTGCCGCCATCTTCCTGACCGTGATTATGAATTACAGTCACCCCGGGGGCTCCCCCCCCTCCGCCCCAGCCAGCCCCGAACTCATCCCCCGTCTCTCCCCGTGTCTCTTGCAGAGCTCTACTTCCTCATAGCTCGGTTCCTGACCACCGGGCCCTGCAGGAGAGCGCTGAAGGTGAGTACAGGGGCGACGCGCACTCACCTGGGCTCAGCACCCCTCGGCCATTCGCTGCCGCAAAGAGGATTGAAGGGGAGGTGTGAACAGCCGCTTCCCCCCTCCCCCTCCCGAGCCCTTTTGCGGCAGCAGCTGCTTGAGAAGCCAGAGGCTTGCTTGTCTCTAAATGTGTTTTTTTTTTTTCTCTGCAGGTGCTAGTGCAGGAGTTGGAGCAGCACCAGGTCTGTGTGGGCTCTGAAGTAGTCTCTTGCTGTCGTCAAAAGTTTCCTTTACAAGTCATTCAAGTTTCTTCCACTTTACTGTCCCAACTTTTTCCCCTCAACACGCATTGTTTTGAAAATGGTCTATCCTTCATTCCCCTGTAGCCGCTTACTTTTTTTTTCTTTCTCCATTTAGTTGCTTCCTAAAAGGTTGGATTGGCAAGGCAATGAACATTATAGAAGTTATGAAGAATTGGTGAGACCTTTTCTTTTTTTTTTTCAAAAAAAAGCACCCGAAAAACACCTTTTCATTCGGATGATAACATCGTTGTTAAACCATTTACCTTTAAGAGCAGGCCCAAACCTTTACCTTGTAATTTCATTCCAGCTCTGTTAAGACATGGGAATTATTTTGAAAAGGCCTTTAATTTCTTTGCATTAGACTAACAAAAACGCAAGTGGTGTTTTAAATTGAGGATATTGTTTACATAGCAGAGGTGGAGCTTGGCGTTGTGCGTTGGTACATGCCACTGCCTACATATAGGGAAGAACCAATCTGAAGCAAGGTTTCATTTCAGTGTTTCATGAGCAAGTTTGTTAAGTGTGTTTTGATTTGACGGTATTTATTTTCTGGTTGGCTTCCTTCATCTGCCCCTTTCAACAGATTAGGAAATGAAATCGCTGTTCAGAAATCAAGGGTTGGCAGTTCTGGTGCCTATGAGTATGCTCTTTATCTCTGACGACTCACTGGTCATAGCTTTGTTTCTAAATGCAAGAAGGATATGAGTGATCTTGCAACAGCCGTGTGCTTTATGCCTTATTCTGCTGATATAGTTTGCTTTAAGTGTTTTCTTTAACTGATACCCATTTCAGAATGGAAAGTTGTCTTGGTGTTTTGTTTTCTTGCTTCTTAAATGGCAAAGTATATTGAATCTTATGAAATGACGCCCTGGTAGTGCCTGACCTGTGTGGTTTTATCCTGTTTTATTGTAGTTGATCTTGTTTTCTTTAAACCAATGTTTATTCTTCCTTTTCCTCCCCTAAGATTCTCCATGTTAATTTACTGACTTCTCCCTTACCCGTCAGTTTGTGAATTGTTATAGCTAAATCCCCTTGTCCCTCCTGTGTAACACTTGAAGATACCAGAATTGTGCTTGCACAGAGAAGTGATGAGATTTTGTTTAAAACATTTTCTTAATTTTTAACTGTTGCTTAAAATGATAGAGTTTCCATTTCTCCTGCTTTTCGGTGTGGTCAGTTGAGCAAATGAGGTTTTAAATTAATGCTTCAAGTCACTAAAAAGCCTAGTCTTGTTAAACAGGAATACTTTCAAGTTCTGACTTGAATTAAGCAAATCTAAAAGTAATATTAAGTTTTAAAAGGATTGTTTGGTGGGGTTTTTTTTGGTTGGTCTTTCTGACCTCAGCTGTTCTGGCAAAAGGTGATGGTGTTGGGAGATGTCATGTGTGGATTCTTCTGACTTCAGTACAGTTGTGGGGTTTTTTTTTTTTTTTTTTTTTTTTAAACTGTGTTTATTATGCCTGTACAGTTATCAAATTAATTATTTAATATGTGCTGCTTCTACCTCTTTTTCCTACACAATTTAAAGTCTCTATACAGAGTAACAGTATTTCAGAATATCAAAATAAATCTTCTGAAGGTTTTAGTTTCTGCTTTTGAGGGGTTTTGGGAACCTTTGGTCCCACTGGTCTCAGTCTGAATTTGCAGAGACCACAAACAAATGCAGTCATGTGGTGTAATTATTTATTTTCCTCTTTGTTCATCATGGAATTGGAGCAAGACTTTGAAATAGCTGTTTCTTCCAAAATCTGAGCAAAACTGCTTAGAACAGAAAATAATTGGAAGGTTTTGTATGCGTGCTTTTATCAGAGATTGTATTTGGAATACATACTTACTGACGATGGCATGCAAACAAAATGGTTTATAATGCTTGGCACAAAGTATCCTGAACTTTCTGTCCTCAGTGTTGTGGCTGCTACTGCTCCATACCAGTTCAAGAGGCAAAGTTTATAAAGAAATTATGAAAAAGTGCATTTTGTAATCTTTGAACTACCCAGTATATTTCCCATAAACAGCCTTAGGCTTCTGGTGAGCTGGTTTGCTTGGAAATACTTGGCTATATGGTAATTACTTTACTGATACTACCACCCCCCTGCACTGCTTTCCCCCCAGGAATACAACCTATAGCCCCGCAAGATTTATAAATTACTTGTATTTTTATTATTAAAACAAATATTAGGTTGTGGCTTAAATTGTATGTTCTCAATAATCAGCATGCATTTGGTCAACTTTTTGTTGAATTGCCTCTTACATGACAGCATGTAGTCTTTTTATTCCCGCTGTTCTAATGATGAGGTCAGCCTTGTCAGGACTTTTCTCATCTGTGTTCAGGCAGTAGGCTAAGGGAATAGCATCATAAGCACAAGCTAGTTCTGCCTGTGTTCTGAGCAACATGGGCAAGAGGCCACATACCTGTGTTGGTGTGGCCCTCTCCCTCTCCTGGATGTGTTGACTGTGCATAGTCTGGCTGCTGAAGTAGCAGTGCTGCTTCTGAGTCTAACTGGTTTTTATTTGCCCAGGTCAGAGAGTGGAGTAAGCATGGGGCTGTTTGTGCCTGCTGGTTCAGACCTCCCCAATAGTTTAAGTTTGTGATTCTGATGGTTTGGTTTACTTCAGTCTGTGTGAACTCTACTTCACATATTTAACTTCTACATTATTGTGATTGACACTTTATAGTTAGATAAGATTTTTTTTTGTTGTCGAACTCCGAAAAAGAAGAGGGGGAAAGAATAATCAAAACCCACACACATCTGTTCTTGACTGAGACACCTGAGTGTATGTGGAGTTGTATTTTTTTTAGGTTATTAGATGTAGATAGTATGGGATACTTCCTGAATGGATGGGTGACTGTTTTGATCCTTTTAGTTTAAGGAAGTAGGGCAGTCCTATGCTATGTGGTACTGGTTCTTCAAGGAAACTATTTCCAGAGGGTTTGTACTCAAACCTCCTAGATTGCAGTTTGCTGAACAAGTACTGTGTGACTGAAGTACTAGTTGCATAAATTCTTGTGCTTGATTGTGAAAGAATTCTTCACGATCTGAAGTTATAAGGGTTTGAATTCTATTTGTTATTTTTAATAATAATTGGGTGAATTGGACAAAGACATGCATTGTAGAGTGCTGCACAAATAAGTGCCATACATGTGAATGCTGCAGGCTTTCGGTAGTAAAATACTGATGTGCAGTAAGTAATTTTACTGCAGTTAATTTTACTACAGCACTCCCATTTTTGGAGTCTACTCACTGAATTTACTAGATCAGAGCTTAACAGAATTGGTTTTGTTTTGCAAGTTGAACTTGAAAATATCTAAACAATCTTTAATATAACTGTGAAAATTGATGCTTTTAGATTCATCTGTTCTGAATGTACCCAATGTATTTTTAACACTTGAATTTCTGTCAGGTGCTATCCAACAAACATGTGGCTCCAGACCATTTGTTACAAATTTGCAAGCGTATTGGCCCTATACTGGATAAGGAGATACCACCCAGTATTTCGAGAGTGAATTCCTTACTTGGTGCAGGGAGACAGTCATTGTTACGTACAGCAAAAGGTATGGTTTGTTTATTATTTGAAATGGGTATAGTAGATTTTCATAAGTGTATGGTGAAGACTATTGGAACACTTAAAAGTGGTGAGCTCTCACCAAAACTGGCCCCCCCCCTTCTGTACTGTGTTTAATCAACTAAATCACTAGTGATCTGTCTATTAATGGTGTAACTGTATATTGATTGTTGTGAAGAGAAGGATCTAAGTTGCATGACAATTGTTACGCTTGAGTGCTGAGGCTGCTGAATGTGGCCATTTTTCACTGTTATTGCAATATAATGAAGCATCAGGACACTGGTGCTACTTCTCTAACATCTCTTGACACTTCCAGTAGTATATTGGCCTGTATTGGTTTTGAATGCAGTAGCTGTTGTACTGTGTTCAGTGCAACTGTGAGACAATGACACCAGTTTTCTGAAAGCTTTCTTGGTTGATGCAAATGGCATAAAAATGAATATTTGTGAATTCTGTACATATGCAGGAAAAAAGTTCTTGTTTGTAGCTTAAAGGGAATAGTGGGCGATGCATAAGCATGTACTTTATTTGTTAGAGTAGTTTTTAGCTTTAGACTTATCTCTTTGAATATTTCTGGGAGGGGAGTGTTTATGTGTTTGTATGAAATTCTGTTGAGTAGCTAGATGCTATAATGTGGGACTGATTTATTGGGTTCTATTGTGTTTTCGGTATCTGTCCTAACTGCTTTAAAGGATGCACACTGAATGACAGTGACTGTGCTATCCTGAAAATCAGGATTGCAATTATTTCAGCATGAGTGTGTCAAAATAACTGTCAATGTGGGAGGTTTTTTTACAAATTGCAGAATTGTCAGGTTGGAAGCGACCTCTTGAGATCATCTACTTATATAATTCCGTGCTAATAAATGCTCAATAAATATTTTTAATCTTTGTTAACGTTTTCACAAATTTTTATTAATAATCTTAAATGCTTTAGACTGAGAACGTGTAGGAAAAAATCAGTTGAAAAGTTGGTTTTGTGTTATGGGAACTGCAGTGGCATCACCACTTAGGAGCAATTTCAAAGTTTGGCAGTTGGTTTTGTTGGGTTTTTTTTCCTCCTTCTGTTACTCTATTAAATGGATTTTTCTCTTCTCTGATGTTGCACTGTTCATGAAAATTCTGGGGCATTTGATGTTTCATTTTTTTAGTTGTTCAATACTGTGTTTGAGACCACCTATATGTATTCTTTCTCATGTTTTGGAACTGCAACTCTCTTGGCATTTCTGACATATACTTTCAATAAACATCAACCAATTGGTTTTAAAGATTGCAGGAACACTGTTTGGAAGGGCTCTGCATTTGCTGCTCTTCATAGAGGAAGACCTCCTGAAATTCCTGTGAACTATGGCACGCCACCAAATCTCGGTAAGCTGTTTTCAACACCGATCACTGCTGCTGTGAGCATACGATGGCTATCTTGGCATACTGGCCTTGCTACAACACTGAAAATGGCATTTCAGAACTGGATCTGGAGTTATGTATTGGGTACAAAGGTCTGCTCACAGCACTAGTGAAGCAGTAGCGTCTAGATAACATCTCTTTCATTTATAAAGCCCCTGTATTAAGTCGAGAAACCTACAGAAAATACAAATTGTTCTTCTTTGAATAGAAGGGCTCTTGTATGGTTCAAGGTATAAAAAGCTATGGGAAAATAAAGATAATATTGAATGCTTCATATTTAGAGAATGAAGTTTTTATTGGAACAGGTTTAAAATACCGTCTTAATTTGTACAC
Source organism: Columba livia (assembly GCF_036013475.1). NCBI lineage: Eukaryota > Metazoa > Chordata > Aves > Columbiformes > Columbidae > Columba > Columba livia. Next base: position 94,787,838 of record NC_088602.1, on the reverse strand, counting down.
ACAAAGGTGAAGCCTGAAAGTAACTTTTCAGAAATTCTTAAGTAATATACTAATGGAAGTTAAATAAAACATTGTTTTAGAATAGACCTGTTTTAAACATTAGTACATTCATGCTTTGTTTTCTTTATGTTTTAGTGGAAGTGTATCGAGCAAAACAATTAACTGGATACGCAAAGTTCAGTACTTCATTTCCAGGGAGTATGTATCAGCATGTCAAGATGCACAGACGGATTCTTGGCCATCTTTCGTCGGTATATTGTGTTGCATTTGATAGGACTGGACACAGAATATTTACTGTGAGTTGTTGAAATAGATCTGAATCTTAAAATAGTTCTAGGTGGATGCAAGGGAAAGAACTTCAAAATGCACATTACACTAAAAGTTGTGGAGGTGGATATCAGTATTATTAAAATGTAGCTGATAATTCCACTGCCATGCTTAAGTAGAAAAATTTGATGTAATTAAAGGTCAGAGGCATCTAAGAAATTACTGTACTCAGTGTCTGATCAGGTCTTGACATTGGTGTAGGAGCTTTATTTAGTGATATAGTTTAATGTTAAGCATGTTTCATATTCTGTATGAAGTGGCAGAGGAGAGATTGTTTCTACAGAACAGTACTTGCGTTGGCCCTGGCTGTTTGTGTCAGGAATCCCCTCAAACTTAATTCAGACTTTTTCGCATTATACGGTATAGATCTTTGGTGATTGCAGTGTTATCCTGAACCATAATTGAACATTTTCTTTTTATAATTTTGGTCATATGACTTTATTTTTTTCAGCTTAAGTAACATGCATAGTTTTAAATAGAAGTGTAATTTACTGAGCTGCGGAAAAACATAGGTACTTTAAAGGACACCTGAAAGTTTTACCCTGAATGTCTTTGAAAATCCTTGCTGAGTGTAACAAATACTTCTTTCTAGGGTTCAGATGACTGTTTGGTAAAGATCTGGTCAACTCATAATGGCAGGTTATTTGCCACATTACGTGGACATTCAGCAGAGATTTCAGATATGGCTGTCAATTATGAAAACACTATGATTGCAGCTGGAAGCTGTGATAAAATGATCAGAGTGTGGTGTCTGAGAACTTGTGCACCCGTTGCAGTCCTCCATGGACACACAGGGTCCATTACCTCCCTACAGGTATGTTTTTTTTAAGTGTTTCTATGTGTTGAAGCAGAAAGAATGTAGATGGATTGTAAGAAGCAGCCCGTCTATGAATAAAGTCAGATATTAAGCTCCACTTGACAGCATGGTTTTGGAAGTTTGAAGGTATTTTAATCAAATAATAAGAAGCAATAAATAAATCGGGAAATAATTTGAGCAAAAAAAATATGCTGTTGCACCTAATTTGAAAAGTTAAGAGTCTGTTTTAGTAGTAGGATGTTGTCTGATGGGATACCTTAAGATTAGCTAGTTATTGTATTCATAAGAAATAATCAGCTTCCTTGGTTGCTGACTGAAATTGCGAAATGTAGTTATGTGACTGCTTGGCACCAATAGAGCTCTCTATCTTTGGGTTATAACTTATTGAAAAGGAAGATCAGTACCTCATTTTCTGTTTGTGAAGAGAAGTACTTTGTTGTTGCTGCTACTAGGTTAAGAAGTAGCTTGCCAAGCGTACTTAGTTTTTCATATCCAAATGCAAGGAATTGATGTTCTGTTGCCTGTGCATGGCAAATCAATTTCACTGTGCTTGTCACTGTGTTTTTCACATAACTAAAATTATTTCTGTGTGGCTGTTTTAATCTTAAAATCCAAGCATTTAAATATTGATGTCAAAAATTAGTCAAGACCACAGGAGAAGTCTACTTTTTTTTTTTTTTCAAGAATAATAATAATAATTAAAAAGTTCCTTGCCTCTCTGAAATTCCTGAGTATTTAACTGGAAATAATGTCAGGAATCCTTCTTCACTTAAAGTAGGTCATTATCTGTAATATTTGAGCTGTTGGAACCAAAGAGAATTTCTGGGAAATACAGAGTTCTCCTGTTGTCTGTTACTGGAGATGTGGGATGCTGATTTATGTGGGCAAGTGTTCTGATCCAGTATGTGGTTCTTACAACTTCTGTGATAGAGATATCTGTCTTAATTTCAAAAATATAAGTTATTTCAGAAGTGCAAAGGTGCCAGTGTAACAGGTTGTGTAATTAAATTTGAAAGTGTTGGAATACTTTATGTGCTATTGGTAGTTCTTTAGATTCAGTCTCATTTTGGCCTTTGTAATTCCTTATTTAACAGAGAAACTAGTAGCTCGTTATCCAGATTTGCTGTTTGCCAATGAGACAAACAGGATTATGTTGAGTGGTGAAGAGTGGCCACCTGCCAGCTTGTGAAGTTCAATACAAAAAGTAATTTTGCAGTTTTTTCAAAAGTGCTGACTCCAAGGGTGATCTTCATATTCACAAAGTTTCTGTAGCATTAATTGCATTTTTTTAAATGGCAATACACTTATTTGTGGTGTTTCTTTTACTGTACTGTAGTGTTTTGGGGGTTTTGTGTCTAATCATTCTTAATAACACTTTAATTGCAACATGTACAATTTATATGGCCTTTTCCAAAGGTGGCAGTAGTAATTAATGAGCAGTTTAATCAACTTGTGTAACTTGTGGTACCTGTGTGCATAACAATGAATCCGTGTCTTAAAGAAGCGTGTGTGAGGACTTCCTATAAATTCGTATGTGATGCTGGGTACATGTACTGATGTTCCGCTTAATTATAGAATATTAAAAGTCTAGTGAAACTTGTTCCATTTTATTTTCTGTTTGTTTTCCAATCTGTTTTGCTCATTACTTCATTCATGGACAAAGTGGATGATTGTGGTTAGTTAAGACTTCAAAAATAAAGCAGCGAAGGCGTTGGTTTTATGCAATGCAATAATTGAAACATAGATTATGACCTTATTTTAAAGTGTAGGAGATGTTATTTTGTAAGCATTGAAACTGACAGTTAACAACTGCTTTAGCAGTTTCAGTTGAAAAATGCAAAGTAAATGAAGGTTTTACGTTAACTTTTTAGAAGTTCACAAACAGTTTTTAAATATCTCTTTTTGTATGTGTCTGATTTTACTTTCTTCTCTTTAGTTTAGTCCAATGGTGAAAGGCTCCATGCGATACATGGTGTCTACAGGTGCAGATGGAACTGTTTGCTTTTGGCAATGGGATGCAGATACCATGAAATTCAAGTATGTAAATGGGTTCCTTATTAATTCTGTGCTATACTATGCTTGATTAAAAGAAGTTAAGTCAAATAATAGTAAGCAAAAATAAGTCAAGTCTAGGTAAAAAAGTTTTGAAGTTCTTCCGTGATTATAAAAATACTGTGGAAATAACCTATAACATTATTTTAAAGTGCCATCAATAACTGTATAACTATATAACTATATCCTTTATAAATTTATGTTACTCTATTGTCTTAGGAGTTTAGTGGGGAAATCTGTTAACTTCTTACTACAGTAATAGCACAAATGTGGGACAAATAGAATTGCCCCAAATATAAATATGTTGGAACAGTATAATACAACTTTTTGTTCATTATGAGTTTTCAACATCCTTGTAGTTTTAGGATGTCTCTTATAGAACTTGCATGCAGAGTGTGTTCAGGATAATTTTTAAATGTTCTGTATGTGATTGCTGTTGATTTATACAAAAAATTAGATTATTACCAGAAAGAAGATACGTGGGATGATCGGTCTGTGTCTAGTATTGTGCTACATAGTGGAAGTTGGTATAAAATTATCAATTTTACATTAGAGCAGCTGTTAAAAAAAAAAAAAAAAGGCAGTACTTTAGAAAGCAGAAGATTATTTTGCTTTTTAATTCAATCTTGTGATCTTAAGATAGTAGAATTGCAACAAAATCTATCAAAGACATACTTGCATCTGAAGAATCTTTTAGGCCTGTAAGATATAGGAGGAGAATGTTTAAACTGAATCCTTAATTATTCTCCTTCTAAAAATAATTTAGAGGACTGTATGAGATGTAAACGTTGTTTAAATTAGTTAAAGCATAGACTTAAATTGGTTTAAGCTTTGGTATGTCTCAAAGCAGTATTCTTAGGATTTGAATCTCTATAGGGTGTATCATACAAACATGAGAAATATTGAGACGTTTAGTATATTTCCTTTGATAAACGGAAAACACTTGAACAGAAAAACAGCAGAATGATGAGTAGAAACCTATAATGCTTGTAAGTGGCACAGTTTGCTGGATTTATCCATATGTAGTTCATAGTAGCTACTTTCAGTGAGATTATGGCCATGTCAACTGGAAGAATGTGTACATGACCTGCAGAACAGGAAACCAGTCCTTTAAATCACCATGTGCACAGTGTTGAAGAACTTTTATTTACTTTATTTACTTTTTTACTGTAAAATGGTATGATTTTGTACAGCATTCTGCAGTAATGGTATTTGATAGGCCTGATGTACTGTTGGTGATTTGTAATGTGAAGGCAAGAGTTCAGTACTTTGTGGATATGTTATGAAGGGTGTATATCATACTTACCAAAGGATGAGAGAGAATAAACATTCTTGGCATGTCATGTTATCCTTGCGAGGTAATAGCATCTTGCAGAAAAAGTCATGAGCTGTGCGGGCTTCAGATATCATTTGTGTATGTGTGTACAGTAATTTTGAAAAGTAAACCTTATCGCTCATCCTTCTGCACAAGATTTACAGATGGTATTGTATGTATTTAAGAAGTACCTGTTACGTAGATGTTTGAAGAAATGGACCTTTATGTTTTGAAATGTTGACAAAGCCAGTTTTTTGTGGCATGTTTTCTTTTTAAGCAATCGGCCAGTGAAATTCACAGAGAAACCTAGACCAGGGGTTCAGATGCTTTGTTCTTCATTCAGTGTAGGTAAGTTGTGTACAGATTGAGTTTAGCATTGTGATTTCTCCTCTTTTCCCATAGGTATTTATCATAATACACTGGTTGTGACGACTTTAAGATATACAAAAGCAGTAGCTGTGTAGTCAGTAATTGTTTATATGTGTATTGTTAGCCTATGACATAATTAAATAGTGTAATTTGCCCTAGTTAACAGTGAAAGACTGTAGAACTAAGTGATACTATTTTCCTTTAGCCATTGGTGATTTACAGAAGTAAAATGCACCCGATGCTCATTTACTTTTTATCCATCTCTACTGGCTTTTTATTTTTGTTCAACCCCTTAGAATAATGTCAGGCATTTGCAAAGTTAGTTCTTTAGGGTACCACAGTCAACAGCGGTGGAAGTGGTTACTCCCAGTAGTAGGAGCTCCTGATTCTGTGCCAACTATGTGCAAGGATGGACATCAAGATCCCTTTTTTCTTAAGAATCCATAAATGTATCTATAAATATATTTCACTTCAGGCTTATAGTTGTCTTTCATTCTGATCATGTGGGTGACTTATGGGAAGGCCTACTGGTAGTAGACAGCATGAACATTAGAAGAAACTTGAGAATTTCAGAAATAAAATAGAAATCAAAGTATAGCTTGTTAATGTTGTCAGAATATAGCCATGGGTTGTGTTTGGGCTTGGGGGTTTTGTTTGTTTGGGTTTTTTTTGACAGCACTTAGATGTGTTAAGAGGCAGATCTTAATACTGCTGCCAGCCCAGCTAAATACTGGTATACTTATGCTGATTTGGTTATGCATCTATGCAGTTTTGAAGCAATTCACATGCTACACATGGGACATGCTACAGTAAAAGAGTCAGCTGGATAATTCTGATGAGGACTTGCTGTATTCCCCATAATCGAAGGCTTTTATGTGCAATTAGTAGTGTAGTAGTAGCAGCATTCCTCTAGTTACATGTTTTAAAATCTTCATAACATGGAGTTTGACTGTTTTTTATTATGGCTGAAGAAGCGTTCTGGGGCAAGAGGAGGATCTACTTCCACATCTGTATGTCAGTGGAAGAGCATGAGAAATGCAGTGCTCTTCAGATTATTATTTTTTTAAACTAAGCATCAGAGGAATATTGGTGATCTGTTTTAATTTCTTATACAGTAGCTTATTTATTGCTTGATTTTTTACAGGTGGTATGTTTTTAGCAACTGGCAGCACTGATCATGTCATCAGGATGTACTTTTTTGGCTCTGAAACACCTGAGAAAATAGCTGAATTGGAAAGTCATGCTGTAAGATTCTTAGATCTGATAACTGGTCATCTATAAAGCAGTATTAAAGTTGAAAGTTAATGTTGTTAGTGGGTTTGTAGCAGTGTTCTTTTATTGAATATGTTTGGAACTTACGCAGAATTTCAGCTAGTCATCTCAGTGTGACTTGGCCACTTTGAAGGCTGGAACGTATCAAGATGATATTTAGAATTCTTTCTTTTCAACTGGATGTCATACATATCTCTAATTTTAAAGTGCATGGTTTGCTCGGTTGCTTCCCTCTGATGTAAGTGTGCCTTGCCACCCACATATTACACATATTATATGCTGTATACAGGAAGTAGATAGGCTGAGAATGTGTATATTGTTACTCAAGTTATTTACAATTTGACACCTTTTGTGTTAAATCTTTAAATGAGATTGAGTTTCCAGAATTTTAGTTCTGTTCATCTCGGCCGTTATTTATGTTTTCAGGGGCTGTGCAAACTGCTTCATACTTCCTAAGTCAGCTTGCTGGTTTAGTGTTGTTTCCCTATGTGTGTCATTTAATGTGTGCTGTCTTTACTTGTGTTCTTGATATAACTGATATCTGTTAGGAGAATAACTTCTTAGATAAAATATGGTCATTTTTTTTATTTGTGTACCTTAGTCTAGTGGACTCTGCCTTCTAAGGAATCTTAGAAGCAAATGAGGTTATGCTCATGTGCTGAAGGCTGAGACTTTTTTTGTTTTGGCCCTTGATGCACAAAGAATCTGTAGTTTTACTGTAGAGATTTTAGATTTAGTTGAATCCTTAAAGCTCTTTCAAGAGCAGCTCTTAAAGTACTCATCTTCTTTTTGTTTGCCTTAATGTATTTTCTCTAATACTGAATCTGACTTTAATCATTTAAGTTATAGTGATAAGGCTTGATCAATATGTATTTCGTATGTAGAAGAGATAACTAGTTGTATATTTCTTGAAGGAATGTGTAAGTAGACTTGGGAACAACAAAGTCCTCTTGATTGTAGTAGGCATAGGATATTAGAAATATATATTCAAATGTGATTTAATTGTATGCCAAGTGGACAATTATTTCACCTGCCCACTCTTCATATTTAATTGGGACGGTTTTTTAAAACTTGCTTTTTAAATGCATTAGTGGTTAGTGAATTCTGGGACTTGGTTCAACTTGCAGTTAAAACTGTTAAAAAATTGTTGGTTTGGATTTGTCAAAACTGTATTCTCTGTTTAAAAATATAATTTCTAACAAACTCTACCTTTTCTTGCAGGACAAAGTGGACAGCATTCAGTTTTCTAACAGTGATGATAGGTATGTTGAGAAATGCTCTGTTGTGATCAAACAATACATTATTTTGGACTTCAAAATGTATTATTTTTCTTACCTGGAGGTTTCCAATAAGGAAATTCTCCTTATTTAGAACTCAAAGGGGAAATTTGGACTAATCCAGGAGAGCATAGCTAAGTTTCATCTGCCTGTCTCAGCTTTTAATCCTTGTTAGACAGTGTCTTTGGACTGGCTGGATTTTAATTTGCTTACAGAAATGTTGCCACTTTTTAACATACCTGATGTATTTGTCCCTTTGTAAACCTCTTCTTCCCCCTCCTTTCAGTTTGAGGAAGTATTGGATCAAAATAGGAAATGGGAAAATGCAATGCAAATGAATGGTCTAAAATAAGTTTTAATATTTTTCATTTTTTGTTTTAGCCTACTACTTTTTTTAAAGGAAATTTATTTAACAAAATTCTACAGTTGTTTGGGGGTGGGGGAATGTGAAAGGAAACACTGTGTAAATTCCATTTGTAAAAATTCACTTCCCTTCTACTAGAGAATGGAGTCAAATTGATCTCTGGCGTATCCCTAATTAAAGTGTGGATTTTAACCCTTCAGGGTAGACTTACATCTGCAACCATAAGATGCAACTTTATTGGGTCCTTTCTTTTCTTGAAAGCCACATAACTGTGACTAAGGAAACTAATAATCTAGATTTAGTTTGGAAGTTGTCGTTGTCTTGCTTTTAAATGTGTTTTTCTGCGATTATGCAGGTCTTTGGGGCCATCATGTTGCACTGGTCTATCCATGTTGCTTGCATGAATTACTTCTCAAGGCACTGCAAAAAAAGTCAATACAACTGCTCTTTTTGATTGGTAACACTTTCTATGGAAGGTGTTTGAGATTTATAATTATTGTTAAGATGAATCATAGCAAACTAGAGCACTGTCTGACACACAGACTTTTCCTGGGGGAGGTATGTCAACTGTCTTTCTCAGACTTGTGATTAATGGACTAGGGAAAACATTTCGGTTCCTCTCTTCAGGAATTTCCATTCTGCTGCATTGACAGTTCAGCAGTTCATGAAATGGAAGCCTGAACTGACGTGGTTTACAGCTTGCTACCTTAAAGTAAACCACTGATGGTCTTCTCTTTTATGCACAGTTGTTCCCTATGTGTGTCATGTCTGTCCGTCTTTCATTGTAGTGTTTTTTAAATTGTGGTGGTGTAACTCTGAATATACTTTAAAGCAAATCCTCCTCCTTCAAGGTTCATAAGTGGCAGCAGAGATGGAACAGCTCGAATTTGGCGTTTTGAGCAAGCAGAATGGAGAAGTATCTTGTTGGATATGTCTGATCGATTACCAGGGTAGGTGAAATGTTGTCTTTCGTGGGTTTTTGTTATTGTTGGGTTTTTGTGTCCACTTTTGTAGAAACTCAGCAGAAATTAATTTGTAGGTGATCAAACGGTGGGGTGGTGGGCCAAGAACAAACACAAAAAATGGACCTTGGATATACTAGTTTATTGGAGGGCGATTGCAAGCTCTTCTCTGATGCAGCCATGAAAAAAAAAAAGTGTTTTTTCTAAGAAAGGAGGAGGTATTAATATCTGAGATTTGTTTATGGTATCTTTCTGGGTTAGTATGTACAGCTCTGTATAATTGAGAGAGAGTCTTTGTAGGAGAGGCTACTAGTTGATGTGGAATATAGATAATGCTGTGTGAAGAAATGTTTCAAAAAAATCTTGTTCCTTTAGTTGACTAAAATGCCGAAAGGGAATGTTACAGTTTCCTATAAATGTATTTTGGGGAGAGAAACAAGGAAATAGATTGATATTAATACAAAATATTATCTTCAATATATTTATGTTGGAAATTGGAAAAAAATGCTTTGTTAATGTAGAGGTTAGCTTCTGAAACAGTTTATTTTTAAAGGAATTACTTTATGACTCTTAATTGTAGAAGAGATAAGACTCTATGAAAAAGCCTGTTTGCCTTTCTTCTCAAATGGGAAAGAGGTTATCATGTCCTATGAAATAAGTATGCTAGAAATCCAGATTTGCTTAATAGTTAATTGCACGAAAAAGAATCAAGTGTAAGGACAAAAGTTTCAAAACAAATATAATTATTAACTTCCCTTCTCTTGTCTGATTATTAACATGGGAAAACAGGTTATTTTTCTGTATTTTGAGATTGAAATGGGCTAATTAAAAATACCTCATGTCTTTTCAACTCTTTAAAATAGTGATACATGTTCAGAAGAAGACAAATTTATGAAACCTAAAGTAACCATGATAGCTTGGAACCAAAATGATAACTATGTTGTTACGGCTGTGAATAATCATCTGCTGAAAGTTTGGAACTCCTGTACAGGGCAATTACTTCATGACTTGGTGGTATGTAATTTTACTTGCTTCTTGAAATACATTGTCTTCCTAAAATGGCAATGACATGTGCCTGCTGGGTTTATAATTAGATCTGATTTGTCTTGAAAGCTCTATATGAACGATAAATAAAGTGTAGTGTTTCTTGGATTTTTTTTTTTTAACCGAAACTAGCCACTTCCTTGTGCATTTGAACTATCCTTTCCCTAGCTGCTGTGCTGAACTTACCTCTCCTGTGGAATAAATAAAAAGATTTTCTGCAGTGACACACTTGTCCATTTAATAGTTCACTGTCCTGTGGAAAAAAAACAACTTCATATTTCTAGAGTTCTTGTGTGAATCTAGGCAATTATTTAATTTAGAATTACAGTCTTTCTGGCTGCCTGGGGTTTTCCCCTACTTATGTGCCATGAGGAAGTAGTCCAGATAGATACACTGTGGAATTTGTAAAAATCCATGTGTTTTGGAGGCAGCTTGTAGATGTCTAATTTTCCAAGAGTCTGAGTGTGAGGAGATGATAGTACAGTGCTTTGGGCTCTACTGTAAATATCCTCTTGATGTGGATTTATGTCCTCTTGTTTGCACTTGATATGTGATTTTAAATTCTAGGGACACGCGGATGAAGTATTTGTCTTGGAAACCCATCCTTTTGATTCCAGGATAATGTTGTCTGCAGGTCATGATGGCAACATCTTTATATGGGACATTACCAAAGGCACGAAAACAAAGCATTATTTTAACATGGTAAGACCTTTTTTAATTTTTTTTTTTTTGCTCAACACACAGCAGTGTGTTCACATACTAGTTTAAGGAGTGCTCACTAACATGCACACCCCCTGCACTTTTTTTTTTTGGGGGGGAGGCAAAAACCACAAAAAAAAGCATAAACAACCAAGACCCATCAAAAAAAAAAACCCAAATCAATAACATTTTTGAGTTTGTTTTTTCTTTAGAGCTTTTACCTTTGAATTTCTTGATTATTGTAGTGTAGGTGGAAAGTGACCAGGAGCCATTTTTAACAGTTTAATGTGGCAGCAAAGGAGGGCTGGGATTGCCTCCTTTGTCTGCTCCCAGCTGCCCACTAGCATTCTTTGTCTTCAATCAAGTGCTTCTCACTGGATCTTTTACAAAGCTGAGTCACTTCACTGATCTGCGGCGGTAATTCCCCACTTCCCTTCATCACTGCTTTCCTGCAGGGCATCGGAGTTGAAACCAGTCAGGGAGGTCTCAATAAGCAAGACAAGGAAGATTAATTTTCAGAACTTGCAGTTGGGTGTGAGGAATGTGAGACGTGGGGGGAGGAGCACACGAATTTACTTTCATCATGGTCAATGTCTGAGCTTTGCAGACTTCACATGTTGATCAGGACTTCTCTGTTTGATGTGTTGGGAGGAGTTGACACCAGGGCTTTTCTACTCTTTGTCACTGAAGACATTCTCGCACCTCATTCATAGTATCTGTTTTCCTTAATTGAGATCAGGAGCCGTATAAAAGACTGAGAGGTCCTGTTTTAGACCATCATTTCAAGAGTGTTACTGACAAATAATTATATTCTCAATTGTCTTAAAAATGATAATGTTATTACCTTAAGTATTAGTGGATCAGTGCAGTTCTTCTTGAGACCTCCAATGGCATTTATTCCATTTGAGAGTTTGTGATTAACATTTTAAAATAGGTTATTTTCTCTGAGACTTAAGTTATGATCCAATGTTCCTAATAATTTTTTTTTTTTTTTTTTTTTTTCTGGCTACACTCAGTAGTGAAGTCTTTTTTTTTTTTTAGCTTTAAGATTTCTTGTGCTTTTCTTGAAAGTGCTTTGACAAAATCAGTATATATTAGCTGCAATTTACTTTTAAGCAGTATACTAAGAGCTAAAAAGCCTCAAAAAGCTTTTTTTTTTTTAATCCTTAACAGTAAGTTTCCATACCCTTTAATACATCTTTTAAAATTGAGTGCATCTTATATAACTATATGGTTCAGGACTTAAAATCATTTGTCAAGTGGAAGAGGAATAAACTGAAGTAATGGAATTATTTTTGCTTTGAGTTATTTAAGAGATGAATGGCTGCTTTTGATAGAGTAATTAATTTTTGATGCTGCGTTATTGTTTGCTCAAAAAAAAAGTTCACATAATGTTGAATTTCTTTCCTTCAATCTAGATTGAAGGCCAAGGACATGGTGCTGTTTTTGATTGTAAATTTTCACCAGATGGGCAGCATTTTGCATGTACAGATTCTCACGGGCATCTATTGATATTTGGTTTTGGCTGTAGCAGGCCGTATGAAAAGGTAAGTTCAGCTTTTTATTGGAACTGTTTATTCAGACTTCTTACTCAGATTAGTTACATTCACTCTTCTAAAATATGGTATGTAAAAAAAGAGTTTTGTATGGGTACAGGATCTAAATATAACAGGTTCCTTGTTGTCTGTGAGTTCTCCTGTATGTATGGTCCTGGCACAGCAGAAACAACCAGTGTCTTAACATTCCCTTGGGAGTAGCTTCCAAGAACTTTTCTGGAATACATTTTAATTTTCCAGCCAGCTAATCTGCATGTTAATTGTTCAACCCCCAGATTACGTTTCTTTCTAATTTCTGAAAATAGCTTGATGTTTAAAGACTGGAATGTATCACAAAGTTTATTACATTACTACCTAATTAACAAAAAAGCAGGCTGTTTCTATGTTAAGAATAATTTGCTGGTTTATTTCAATTATTAGAACTGGCAGTTCTTTATACCTTTCCTTATTCAAACCCGAATATACTGTAGTAGTTTGTTGAAAATAAGCAAAAGTAAATATCGATCCGACGCTGTGGATTTTGAAACGTTAGAAAAATGTGCATGGGATAAATCTTTTGCTTTTTTGAGCAGCCTTTTTCTTTTTTGATTTGATAAATACATGTGTTTCTGTTTTTTCAAAATAGCTCTCAAAAGTGCAGTTCTGGCCTATGCCTATGCTTTTCTTCACTCCCCCCTCAAATTTTTTAAAGTTGCAATGGTAATTCCGTGTTTGTCATTTTAAATATTTTTTTTTTCTTGCTTTAAATTCTTAGCTGAAATTGAAATTTATTCTCTTCATCTTGCTTATAATTTTGCGAAGCAAAGATTATGACTGTGATCTAACACTTGTGTAACTGTCTTCCTTCAGCTGCATGGATTTAACAGACTGTGTTGCAGAAAAAGTTTATGGTGGACATTGCATGATTAAGAAAGGACTTTACTTTGAGGGCTTAAGTTGAACTTCAAACAGTTATTTCCTTGCATGGAAACCAAGGAAACTTTTCTTAACTGTATGGAAAAAATAGAATGAGATGTAGAATGTTTTCAAAATTAAATGTAAAGTAGTGTTTCTGCTTTAAGTTACCTCAGTCGTTGCCCGCAAAAGCACTCTCAAAAATGAGAGTACTGCAACACCCCTACAGGTTAATTGTAGCTATGCATAACTTCTTATTGGGAACTTGCGCTTTGTTGTACCTTTTAAGAGAGTTTAGATATTTTAGTGTCACTTGTTCTTCTCTGTTATTTAGCATATTTGTTTTTTTCAAATTGATAACATAAAAACTTCATTTCTTTCTAGATTCCTGATCAGATGTTCTTCCACACTGACTATCGGCCACTTATTCGAGACTCTAACAATTATGTCCTAGATGAGCAGACTCAACAGGCTCCTCATCTTATGCCCCCTCCCTTCTTAGTAGATGTGGATGGAAACCCTCATCCAACAAAATATCAAAGATTGGTGCCAGGAAGAGAGAATTGTGCAGATGAACATTTGATTCCTCAACTTGGATATGTAGCAACAAGTAAGAACAGTGTTGCTGAAGACCTACCTATAGAAGTTAGAATGGGAACAGAGTAGATAATGACATAGGTTATTTAAAAATTACTTCATTTTCTCACATCCTGAAAGGTCCCACAGGATAATAAGATTTTAAACAAGAAAAAAACCCCCTAGTTGGTTGTTGAAATACATATCTAAATTATTCCAACTCCGGACATTCAGTGATTCTATGATTTTCTGTGGGCACTGACATGCACAAACTGTGTTTAAGTTGTACACTTCATAAATGTCTCATTTCGAATAAGTAAGTCAAATTATTTCAAGAATGGATTTTATTGTGTTTAGTTGTAGTTGTAGCATGTCTCTCTGTGATGTGAACAATGAGATAAAATCATTTTCTATAATCACTTAGTTAACCAAAGCCATTTGTTTTATTTGCATTACACTTGCAAGGTGATGGAGAAGTGGTTGAACAAGTTATAGGCCAACGGTCAGTTGATCAGGATGAACAAGGCTTGGAGCCCAGCATTCTTGATGGTATGATTAGACAATTACAACTACAACAAGATCAAAGAACTGGAGCTGATCAAGAATCTGCTTCAAGTGGTCCACAAAATGGGGAAGGAACACCTAGAAGAGGTGAATACATGCTGATAATTGTTCTATCTCAGTTTTTATTATGCTGTGTGAAGTATTTAGAACAGGTTTTATGTTTAATGTTGTTTTGAGGACTAAGATTCCTTTAACACAGTGATATCTATTTAAGATGTGTTTTATTCATTAAAACAATGCTACGCTTCTGATTAAATTACAGAGCCTTTTGCTTTTCCTTTTAAAGACCATTAATTGTATTTCTTGTAGAGTGCTACATATTTAATAACATTTGTAGAGTGCTCACACAACATTTAGAAGAGCTACATTTGTTGTCCTCTGAAGTTCGCAAAATAAATATTTTGCCATTATTCAAACTGGGGTCCTCTACCCCTTCTTTATGGATTTAAGCCAAACAGTCTTCTGTGTGTGTCCTTGTAGTTTTAATTATTTATGCCCAGCTCCAGGAAAAGTGCTCTGTAGAACCTTCACTAGCCTCAGAGCTGCTAAAGCAGTTCAGAAAAACATCTCTGTTACGTTATACGTCCTTTCACTGTATTAAAATTGTAGAAGAAATAACCATTTTAAAAGTACATGTGTAATCTCACATAATTTCCTAAAGGTGGTAACTAAGCGTGTACTTACAATCGTGGAGTTAAAAATATGTAAAGTGTTAATTTTTTATCTTTTAGTAAGAAGAAACAAGGGTCCAATTCTCTGTAGTCTGGGAAAAACGTTTTTGTATATTTTAGCTTTTAGAAGGCCAAGTTTTGACATCCAGTCTCCTCCCAATATTGGTCTACGACGTAGTGGACAAGTTGAAGGTGTGCGTCAGATGCATCAGAATGCCCCACGAAGTCAGATGGCTACTGAGCGAGATCTTCAGGCTTGGAGACGAAGAGTTGTTGTACCAGAAATACCACCAAGCTTACTCAGGTCTGTGGACAGCTTGCAGATATGACTGGAGAGAACACATCACGTTATTTTTTTCTAGGTCTAGTGCTATTAGACTGAGGGTAAAATACATACGTGGTACGAATTGCAATAGTGCAGTGTTATGGTCATCTATGCTTAAAAAGTTTTACTTGTGAAGTCCATTCAACAAAAATAAATGGAAATTTCTCTAGTTTAATATATTCTCCCATATTTCAGTTATTTGAGTCATCTTAGAGGACCGCTGGATTGCCTAGAAAATTGCTTTTTCCAAAATAAAGGGGTATAGGTTAAATTCATTTACATGAAAGAGTTCAGAGAGATTGTGCTTTTCTCAGACCTTGTGGGGGTGGTGTGTTAAGATGAGAAGCAGCACTGAGCACCTGAAATACTGAAACAGCTGTTCTCAAAAGTAGTATCAATATGCATCTGTGAAAAGGAGTAGTATCAACAGCTAAATATTTATTTTTAATGGTTCAGCCATATGTGCTGCCTCATCTCTGAAGTTTTTAAAAAACTTTCCTGGTGTTGGGAGATAGAGTAAGATACTAAGAAAGTTTTCCTTGCAAATATCAGAATATAATAAACTTTTGCAACCCGATTTTTAATCCACATTCTTACCTTTCAAATCATACTATCTGCAAATGAGAGGACGTGCGTTACAGGTGTTTGAGCAATAATAATGTCTGAAATTAATAATGTAATGGAGTTGGGTGTTAGGGGTTTTTAGATAGATCCTTCAAAGAGAATGGATCATTTAACTTTTCAGTATTGTCGAAATAGATGTAGAGTTAAATTTTCATTACTTTCTCATAGGAAGCAGGAAGACTATCGAATTGCAAAAGGGGAAGAAGAGAGAGATCTTTATGCGACAGAGAAGAGAAAGTCATTCGAGTCATTGGAAAAGGTATGCAGCATCTTCTAGGAAAATGGACATTCTGTGCCCAGGGACAAGAGATGGTTTAAAAAATGAAAGCAGACATTTCTGGAAGTATGGTCTTCAAAGGATCCTTCCACTTATTGCAGGATGAGGTTTTATTTCGTTTATGAATACCTACTTTTATATATATATTTTTTTATTTTTCAATTGTGCCTCCTTCCATCTGTGGTATTTGGTACTAATTTTTAAAGGCAGGCTTGACTTCAGGCCATTCTGGTTTTATGGCAGTTCAAGTTTCAAAGACAGTTGTTGCAGATTTGCTAAAGTGTTGAGGTGTTAGGATGTTCAAGATCCTGTATTTGGAGAGTTACAGGCTATATTGCTATTCCCTTGCCATTTTACTTCAGATTACTGTTTTGTGTATGGGGCAACTTTTTCAGACTTGCCCCATTTTGAATGATTTTTTTCATTATCTGTTGCTGATTTTATAAGATAGTGGCTGTGATTCACTGTGTCTTGCAGCACAAAACAATTTGATACAAGAATTCTACTGCATGATCCCCTTAACTGTGAGGAGTTGAGGATTTCTGGTCCTTTCAGAATTGCACACTGTAGGCAGTTAATGTCTTGATTCTGTAAACACTCTTATCGGGTAATGTGAATGGACCTGTCACAGTAGCTTATACAGAGTAATTTCTTAGAATAACTACTAAATCTCAAAATGTGAACAGCAAATTTAAAACTATTGGTTTACAGGAAAATTATTTCTTATGAAAAGGAGTTTTGACGTGATCAGGTTGTGATGTGATGAGGCTGTTTAAGTTTTTACATTCAGCAGTGCTTTTAAGCCACCCTTTCACCCTCAAAATTTTGCTACATATGTACTTTTATGTAACTTCCTTTTTTTTCTTTTACTTCCTGTATAAATCAGAGTGATTCTGAGTCTTCATTAATACAATCTAAGCGTAGACTGTATAGACGGAAATATGCCAATTACCGAACACGGAATAACATTGAACAACTGGAGTCCTCTGATGAGGAAAGAGATAACTGCTTTGACTTTATAGAGCAGGTGAGTTCTCTTCCAAGTTCTGTATTTTGATCCGAGTTCTTCAATAAGTGAAGTTTGATGTAAATTTGCCTTTTCTCTCTTAAACAAGCAAACAAAAAAACCCTTCTGTTACCAAAGAAAATATTTCTGTAAGAGTCATTATTGTTAGCAGTTCTTAAACCTATTTATCTATTGTCTTAATAATGACCATCTTTCCTGTCATTTTATAAATGACTGAACTGTTTTTGCTGAGAGTCTCCTAAACCAAAGCCACAGCTCAAGGCACTGATGTACAGTGCTGAGGTTGGTTGAAAGTGAAATCTGGACTTTAGATACATCTTGCTCTTTCTCTGTGAAAACCTTCCAAATTTTTGCGCACATCAAACTGGAAATTTTGAAGCTTCTTGATAAAGCATAGTTACAGTCTGGTAATCTGATTCTTCCACAGAGTCTGGTTATCCTGGCTGAGTCCTGGCTTGGAGTGACACAGAACTTTGCTGTGGGTAGCAGGAGCTTTTGGCTGTTGTATTATCAGATGTACATCAGTGGTAGGGTTGTTTGGACTACAGTTTGTCACAGATGAGTGATTTAGGGTCCTGCTTGCTGCAGAGCAGTGTTTAGATCACTTAAAGAAAAGTGTGACTTAGAGTTTGATGGCAAGGTTAACTCTGTTACTGCGTGGAGGAAGCATGCCAAGCAGAATGAGGTGAAAGTTGCTTTAGAGTGATTTGTGTAGGACAGAAGACGCAAAACGGTAGAGGGAGGCCCTCCCATTGAGTCATGAGGTTCAGAATGGACCTCCTTGCTTTCTAAACTTGTTCTCAGAAAGGAGCCTAGGTGTGGCTGGATCTAAACTTAGCCCCAGACTTGGTCAACAGTTCATGTCCAAGAGACACAAAGGGAAAACAAGGGATTGTATGTGTTTATGACCAAAAGATTATATGTGCACATCTGATTCTTTATATTGCTTGGCTAAGATTTCAAAGTTCCATCATTCTGCATCCCAACGCTATTGGTCTCCAGAGGTCTGGTGCCAGGTCGCTCTGAATCCTAGGTCTCTCAAGCAAACTTTCAGACATAAAAGTTAATTGGCAATGAGGATGGGATCCTAACTGTCTCAAAGCAAACTCTCAGGCATCAAAGTGCATAGAAATAAATAACTGAAGGAAGCAGGACAGCCCCAGGCTTGGCTCAAGCTGGGTATTTTTGCAGAGGTGCTGAGCTGAGGACAGAAGTCCCTGGGTAATTTATACCTTTGCAGACTATTTACCTGCCCCTCACATGATGGTTCAATCCAGTAGTGGTATTTGTGTCTGGGATCTTCTTGCTTCTCATTGAATCCTTTCATCGTCTGCAGACGTCTGCAGGCTCGTGTTTTGTTTAGCTGCAGACATTTATAGTCTGTAGCTGCTTCATGCTGGCTCTGAAGATGTTATTTTGTTCAAATGGATCCTGTTTTGCTCAACAAAGTGCAAAACAGACCTTATGTTGCAGGTGTTCATGATGTTCTGTAGCTGCTGTGTTTTCATTGAGTAGATGTAAGTTTGGTGAATATGAGAGGAACTTCACAACATACAGTTTAAGATTTCAGCAAATTTGTCTAAGTAACATGAAACAGACAGTATATTAAAAATCACATGACCTTATAATTCTAAGTTATTATATTTAAAATGCATTTACTTAAGCTAAATTATTAATATAAAACTTAAATTGGGCTTATGCAGTGATCTGTGATTAGTGTAGATCATTGCCCTACAGCCATACTTGTCTAGCAGGGAGTGCTCACAGTAGCTCACCCAGGCTGTCATATCTATGGACTAAAGTGGTTGGCTTGTCATCTGATTGCACAGAGTGGGAAACGTCTGCACAAGACTCGTACCCACACCTTGCTGGTGTTCAGTGCACCGTTCCAATTCCTTGTTGGTTTTCTAACAGTTTTTGGCTTGTCTGCAACTCAGGCCTTTACCATCTTTGGAGTCTGGACCAAACTGCTGTTGGTTTGGTTGTGGGGGTAAATAGAGTACATCTGCCACACAGATGTCTGGCCTTGTACACAGGGAACTAGTCTTAAACTGGGGAAGGGGGAAGAAGCAGGAGTGGAGAAGGCTGGACTTGTTGGACTTATCACTTAGTTAAGGAAAAATGGTGAAGAAAAAGGAATGGCCCACCACTTTGTTCTGATAAAAAATGTGAACTTAGACTAGAAAGAACATAACTAGGGGGATATAGATGCTGCTTTGTAAAGGGTGGCTACAGCAGGTTAATCCATACGTGGCTAATAAAGTGTTGGTGAATGTACAGAAGTTAATGATTATCCGTGCACTGTTAACTTCTAATCAACTACAAAAAAGTACTACTTTAATTTCCATTTTAACAACTCCTTTTACCAGATTTCATCCTAAATTGATAATATGCAGACATGAACAGAGTGGTTTATGTTTCCAGCCCTTAAAATATGTGCTGTGAGGAAGTTTTGGATTGACTCTGCATATTTTTAAATTTAGGAAGCCAAAGAAAGTGAGGGCTCTGACTCATCTGATGAAGAGGAAGAGTGGAGAAGTGACAAGAAAAGCAACAGTAATAGTTCTAGGTAAAAGCAAACAAACAAGTCCCAGCTTTTACTGTAATGAGTTTTACTTGAATTTTGTCAAGTTAAAAGTTGTGTGGAAGTTCTGTTGTGCTTTGCATGTAATAATATTTTGTGGAGTACTGTGCTGATGCATTGCATTGTTACTTAGTGTCCCATTTGATGAAAACATTTCTGTCTTTTAATGCAGTTTCAGATTGTTTTGCTTTTTTGCTAGGTGGCAAGGAGAAAGAAGATAGTCGGGAATGGTTTTTTTATAGTGTATTTTGTTCTGTAGCACTTTCGAGGGATGGGGAGTTTTGGTTTGTTCGGTTTGAGGTTTTTTTTAGTAATGCAGAAACAATCAGTTGCTTGCTCTTACAAAAATATTTGATTGAGAACAATTAATTTTGAAAATTTATTATTTTATTTAGAACTGAAGTTCTGAAGTTATAGATAATTTTTAATGACTCTACTATGTTATAGATATCCTTTCTAGAGCTTTGTAGTAGTAGAACTAAAAAATACTGAGATATAAAAAAAAAAGTGTACTTGTGAGATTTGTATAACTGTCTTTAAAGACTTTTAGTGTTCGGATAGTGTGCTCTTTAGGAAGGGCTTTTAACTAGTCCAGAATTTCATTGCACAACTTTCTTTCCCTGATTTTTTTTTTTTTTTTTTTTTTAAAGAATTCTCCAGACCTGAGTTTTTTAAAAAACGTGCTTTGAATTACTGTGTTCTCAAAATACTATGTTAAACATCAAGTAATTGTTACAACAGGTCAAAGTAGTTTTAGTACTTTAGATAGTGCTTTTAAGAGCAATCTGTATCTGCAGATATTTGTCTGAGAGAATTTAGCATTCTGAAGTATTGACAACTTGGTTCTGTGTTTGCATTTTCCCTGACCCCATCTGCTATGGACAGCGATTCTTCAAGTAGGTACTCTGACTGGATTGCCGATTCAGGGATTAACCTACAACCTCCTGTACGGACTTCTCGGCGGAAAGTGCTCAGATACTACAGTACGTCAGAAGATGAGATATCAGCAGAGAAATCATCTCCTCCAAAGAGAAGAAGAAGAAAAAGGAGAAAAAAGCCCAAACCAAAAAAGCAGGAGGAGGTATACAGTAAAACTATTCTACGTATTCTAATAAATTTCTCTTGTAAGTTTTTAGACCTCTTCACTGGGAAACTTTAAGTAATTGTTGTTGCCACTGAACAAGGAAATTGGTATCACTAGGTATAGTGTGCACTTAAGCAATTTGACACCATTGCAAATGCAAGGTATCTGCAGATTTGTATGGAAGAGCCTGCATACTAAGTCAAGTCATCTTCACTTTCAGATAAAGAGTTCTCAAGTTTTCTCCTATCAAAGGAGAAATGTGATTATTAAATAGCTGTACAGAATATTAGACTAAAACCCTGCTAAACTGTCACTTTTTAAGTAACGTATCTTTTCAAAAACTTAGGGGCTGTAGTCGCTGTATTTATGGTGGCCATTTATACTTGGGTTGAATTTTTAATTTTTCTAAGTTATAGTAATTACTCTTTTAAGTCACTGAAATTTATAAATTAATCTAGTAATTATCCTTTAGGTTACAATAGATATTTGCTGGTTTCTGCTATAGAAGGGCAAACAGGTGTTTTTTTATTAATGTTTGGGGTAATTTTTGTATGTTTTGCTCTCCATCCTTTCACTTCTTCCAAGTATTCTCAAATATATTCTTAAAACTGTTTTAATATGGATATTTATTGTGCAATATCTCAATTGTTAATATTCAAATAATTTCTTGTAGTTTGATAGGTTTTTAATTTGATACTAAGAATGCCATCTAAATCATAAAAATTTGTTTCTCTGAAGACATGGGTAATAGTAACCTTGCTCACTCAAATCTTCATATAGGGAGAGGAATGCTTAGTATTAGTACTACAAATAGTTACAACTTAAGCAAAGCCTTGGAGAAATTTTGCTGATACATTTTGGAAATGTACATTAGTCTTTTATACATCAAGCTTTTGTCTGCCAAATTAAATGGAACAAGTTGTTTTGATGTCGTGTCAGCAATATGTCTACTCTATCTGATTTTGCTCTTTGTTAAATGTGAAGGCTAATGCTCCAGCACAACGAGTAAACTTGGAGTTGTCATATGATTGGCACCCTCCTGTTTGGATAACAGACACAGCTCTTCGAAGATCCCCTTTTGTTCCGCAGATGGGTGATGAGGTAGGAATATTGATTAAAATCTTTAAATGCTCGTGTTAACTAACATTATTATAGTTTCTAAATACAGGAAAACATTTACTGTTTGGGTGGTTTTTGGTTTGTTTTTTTTTTTTTTTTTTTAGGTAATATATTTCCGACAAGGACATGAAGCTTACATTGAAGCAGTTAGAAGAAATAACATTTATGAACTGAATCCACACAAGGAGCCATGGAGAAAAGTAGTCCTTAGGGTACGTCTGCACTTGAAGATGCTGTGGGTTCAATATTAGTAGTCTGTGAATGAAGAGTAGTGTTTACACTGTTTGCAAAACATTGATTTGTGAGGTTATACCATTTCCCATAATGTTTCCCTGTGGAAACAATAGGGAAAACTGTCTTCAATTACCAGAGTATCTTCAAACTTACCTGTGGGAAGCCTGGAGTATAGACAGCTGTGTTAAAATTGCCAAGTCTGACTGACTATCTTCCATGGAAATCTCAAATACAGTTTCAATATTTTTGGCTTTTTAGATGTGGATACAATTCATGTGCCTGGTTAATTAATTTCAAATTAATGGTTTTGTGCATAGTCCAGGAGGTAATAATTTATTTTTTTTCTTCTTAATCTGTAGGATCAGGAATTGGTAAAAATTGTTGGCATTAGATATGAAGTTGGTCCTCCTACATTGTGTTGCCTCAAGCTTGCCTTTATAGATCATGCCACCGGAAAACATACAGACAAATCATTTTCCATCAGGTATGTGTATCTTTATTTTTCTGAAAAGTATTTAAAAATACATTTCTTTTTCTAAGGTACACTCATGAAAGGGAATTTTTTTTTTTGTCTAGATACCATGATATGCCAGATGTTATTGACTTCCTTATATTACGTCAGTTCTATGATGAAGCACGGCAAAGGAACTGGCAAGCTTGTAAGTGCGTTTAAGTATTTGACTAAGTGATTTTGAAATCAGAAATTTTCCTTGACTCATTGCTGAATATGCTAGATGCTACTTGCTTGTAACTTTGGAGGGCTCTGGTATGTAAGGTCCCTTTGCCCATTAGAAATTTGAGCCTATTAACTGCTGTGCCAAGCATTTCGGAGGGATTACCGTGGATCTAAGATATAGTCTTCAAAACCTACATAGACTCTAGTGTACCCTTTTCTTATTTCATAGTTAAGTAGCAAACTTATTTAGATTTTAGCACTTAAATGTTTTTGGCATAATAAGTTGTTTTTTATTGAATATCGGTTGATTTAGAACTTTAAACTGGAAGACACTGATAATAAGTTTTTCTACTAGCGTATAGAAGAAGCATAACTAAATACATTTTCTTAGTGGAATATCTGAGCAGACTTCTTTTGCTTTAGCTGATAGATTCCGATCCATTATTGATGATGCATGGTGGTTTGGAACAGTGTTGGGTCAAGAACCGTATCAGCCTCAATATCCGGATAGTCACTTTCAGTGCTACAGTGTTAAGTAAGTATAAAAAGACGTGGCACTTCTAATGTTAGTTGTGTGGGTTTCCTCTTACATAGCTGGCTTATTGGTATGAGAGTGTTTAAATTGTTCATATTATTTTACTCGTGGTATTATCATGTTTTAATGCTTACAAGTTGCTAATCTGGCATAACATGAATATGTAATAACTTGTGGCAATTTTTTTTGTGGATAGTAATATAGTAAAAGAAGTTATTGACCTTTTTATTATTTGTGAATCATCTTCTGTAAAGACTAATGCTGAATTGCTTCCACGAAGCAAGCAATGCAATTTCCAGTGTATGCTAATTACTTCTGTTAATTCATAATTGGTTTTGGATGGGGCATGCTGAATCTCTTCTGTTGTTGCTGAAATCGTGATCCATATGCTTCAAGTTCTGGCACTTCAGTCTTTCTCCACAGGAGAAAGTATACATATAAGATGATCTCATACTATCAGTTGAGATTCCTGTAGAGAATGTTTGCAAGTGTTGCTCTCTTCATGTTTGCCACATGAATGTGAGGAAAGAATTTGAGTCTCTTCATTACCTGGTAGTGTTCTGCCACATTCCCTGTTGTGTAGATCCCACTTGCAATTTCACCTTTTGATGTTCTCTTCGGGTGATATTTAGCTAGATAACTGTCAGGTAATACAACACTGTGTGCTTGTAACAGACAAATCCCTTTGACCAGTCTACTTGTCAGGAGATAATACTGCCTAGATGAAGGAAAATAATATCAAATGAATTGTTCAAAACATGGCAAATTGAGCAAATCAAGGGTATTAGGAAAAAACCCAACTACTTAAACAGGAAAGGCCGAGAACATCCGGGTCAAACTGGTAACAGGATAGTTGTACCCGGACCTTCTTTATGTATGCTGAAAAATGACTGCCTACTATTCCTTCATGACAGTTTGACATTAGTAGTGTTTCTGTGCATCTTCTTTCATATTGACAAAGAGGTCCTTCACATGAAGGAGAAAAAAGGTGAACAAAGATAACTCAGGACCTCAGTGTTCAAAATCAGGATATTGCCCTTCATAGAATCACAGAATGTTAGGGATTGGAAGAGACCTCAAAAGATCATCTAGTCAGATTCCCCTGCCAGAGCAGGAACACCTAGATGAGGCTACACAGGAATGTGTCCAGTCAGGTTTTGAATGTCTCCAGAGTAGGGGACTCCACAACCCCCCTGGGCAGCCTGTTCCAGTGCTCTGTTACCCTCACTGTGAAGAAGTTTCTTCTCATATTTAAGTGGAACCTCTTGTGTTCTAGTTTGAACCCACTGCCCCTTGTCTTACCCTTGGTTGTCACCAAGAAGAGCCTGGCTCCATCCTTGTGACACTCACCCTTTACATATTTATAAACATTAATGAGGTCACCCCTCAGTCTCCTCTTCTCCAAGCTAAAGAGCCCCAGCTCCCTCAGCCTTTCCTCATAAGGGAGATGCTCCACTCCCTTAATCATCTTTGTTGCCCTGCACTGGGCTCTCTCCAGCAGTTCCCTGTCCTTCTTGAACTGAGGGGCCCAGAACTGGACACTATCACAGATGTGGCCCTTGTTGTGGCCCATCCAAGTAGTCTGGAATGGTTCTGGGATTTTGTTTGCTTTGGATTCCCCCAGCATGGGAGGACTGTAGAACAGTCAGTGAATACATAATATTCCTGTTTCTGTCATGACCAGAAATTGTTCCCATGTCTTTTGCAGTATTTTTGATATCCAGAGTTTCATTGTTAGAGGGTGCTGCTTTTTTTTTTTCGCTCAGAGGTTTTTGAAAATGTCACTCATCCCAAGGAAGGGAAGTATTTGTAGCTAATAGACAGTTCTGTGAGACTACCAAGATTGTGTTACGTATTTTGGTTCCTTGTATTATCTACTTTACTTGTCATCTGTCCTGTTGATTTTCCTTAGGAGGAAGATGTAACTTCCAGATTGAAGTTCTTGCTTGTATGCAATTTCAGTTTTGCTTTTATAGCTACAATTAGAAAATTGGCGCTCTTGATGTGCCATAAATAAAAGTGGCATCAACATTTTGTATTTAGAACAGATCATCTGACCATAAGGGACTTTTTTGTGTTCCTAGCAGTGACAAAGCTAAGACTGTTCCATATGTAAAAGATCTGTCAGTGTGTGCAAATACTTGTTTTTTTCTGACAGGAGCTTAATCACCCCCAGTGAGAAAGTACTAGCATGTTCAAAAAATTATTAGGCAAAAATAAGTAGATACTAAAGGAAATAGATTGGGGTCTGTTCACAAATATGCCTAGAGGAATACAATGATCATGAATCCTGAAAGTACAGATAGAACAGACTTGTACTAGGATCATACAGCCTCCGTAAATAGCATCTCCCAAGAATAGTTTCAAAAATAGAAGTTACTGGTCTAGCTGAACCGGTAGGGCATTAAGCTGATCCACTTGGGCATTTCTTATCACATGAAATATTAATATATCAAATACCTCACTTACAGTTCTTCCTTTCTCTTAAACATTCAATGGACTTGCACAACTACTGTTGTTGTTTGCAAAAGAATCCTCTGTCCCATATGTTTGCTCTTGTATCTTTCCCGTGATGTTATCTCATTTTTCCAAGTGTACAGCTTATTTTTCTTCTGCAGTGTCTTGATACAATATCTATAAAATTGATTTTGATATTGAATAAGTTGTGTATAGCCAAAATGAGGAGCACAAATGTAATTTGAAATTCATTATGAAGAATGTTTCTTTTTGCACTGTGACAGGTGATTGCTAGCTAATACTTTTATTTATATGCATATTTATACAGTATATTAATACATAAAAATAGCTGTAATTTAAATATGCTTGGAGGGAATACTTCTGAGTCAAAATAACATTTCTGTGTATGTGTTTGTTTGTTTTTAACTTTGTGAATCAGATGGGACAATGGTGAAATTGAAAAGCTTAGCCCGTGGGACATGGAACCAGTTCCTGATAATGGTAGGTAGAAACTCATTTAATAAAAGATTCATGTGCTTCTCCCGCTTTTCAGTTCCTTAGTCTCATGCAGGTATTGGACCTTAGACAACTCCTGTCTTTATTGCAATTCTTGTCACTAAGTCATTTGAGTACAGTATCCACTGTACATATCTACTTAATAGGGGGAACTGATATGGTAATGGTTATCCTTTAAATTGTAGGGAATGTCAGCAGGGCATTTTTCTGCATTTAAGCAAGAAAGTTCTTAAAAACAGTCTTGCTTCAGATTTGGTGAAATACCTTGAATATACCTATATTTTTTTCCCTTGGCATCTTCCAGAGCAATTTTGAAGGAAATACTTGAAATGTGTAGCTCTGGCTTATACAATAAAATCTGCTACTTAAAAATGTCAATGTTCAAAAACATCTCAAGTTTCAAAAAAACCAGTTTGTTGTAATACATTATAGTATAAAGGGATGGGGAACTAATAGATATAAAATAATTTCCAGCCAGCACATCCTCACTGCATGTAGTTTAAAACCAGCAATTTATAAAGTTTGCTGGTCAAATCCAGATTAACTATAAATGATACAGTTGGATTCCTGGTTTGTCTTACTTGATTTAGTTTTCCAGTGCTTGTCAGTACCAGCTGGATGGAAGGAGGAAAGTTCGTGAAATACTGACAGAGTAGTTCCTGAATAAGCTGTCAAAAAGATACTGAATTTCTAATAGCCTTTGCTAGGAGTTAGCTTGTTTCCCAGACACCAGAAAGCCTTGTGCTATATTTTTATCTTAAATATGAGTATATTGTATACATGTGGATGTTCTCAGTAGCTGCCTGACCGTCTAAGCTCCAAAGTGTTAGCTGCCTGCTTGAGTCATATCTCGTGATGACAAATTTTGCAAAACAGTCTGAAATCAAAATGTGAAATTGAAGTCTTTATACATTTTAGTTCATAGAAAAGAAGTAATCAGCTGGATTTTGGTTTCACACATGCAGAGATTTACTTGAAACATCCAATTTTCTCATCACCAACATCTGTCTCCTCCTAACATACAGAAGCTCTTCTTATTAATCATGAACTGCTTAATGCTTCCCATATATGTTACTGAGAGACAGTTAAAGGCTCACAAGCCTTACATGTGAACTTAAGTTAGGATTTATTTTAGCAGGACAAACTGTATTGATTTATTCCGAATGCTGTATAATACGGTTTAAGATGTTGTTTATATCAGTGTATTAGTTACCACTTCTTCCTCCTATGGAATGAAATACAAAGAGTAGTGTTCTTGACCACTTTAGTTTGACAGCATAAAGGAACTAGAATTCTTGGAATTGCTACACTGGCAGCATAATGACAGAGACATCCTACACTTGCTAGTTTAAATCTGGGTAGTATTTGCTATATCAGAGGAAAATGGTAGCTTCTTTCTTTGATCTAGTAAGTTGTTACTTTGCTGTAAGAGCTTAAGGTTTGATTAATATAAGGAGCTACAACTTTACCATAGGAAAACTTGGAAGGGACACAAAGAAAAGGCAAGCTAAAATCTAGTGTGTCTGTTGTGGACAAGGTCAAAGAATTGAGAACAACATTCTCTGAACAGGTCAAGAATACAGCAGCCACTAGGCTAGAAGAAGAACAAAAATTATCTGAAGGCAGTCTGGAACTCTTTATTTGCTGCTTTTCTTTCCAGGCAGAAACTGGCACTCAGTAGGGAAGAAGAGCTCTTACAGAAAGGTTTTGTGCATTTCTACAGAGCATTATTATATTAGCAATATAGTATAAAATTAGTGAAACCCCCTCTACTTCGCTTTCTCTTCCTTTCTTCAATTGAATGACTTAAAAACCAAATCGAAATTGTATCTCACATTTTCCACTATTCTCTCAAAATATTTCTTTGTTCGGTTAACTAAGATAGATTTATGTGAGAAGGAACAGCACTGAAGTTGGACTAACTAGCACATTGCAACCTTCATTTGTTACCCTTTATATCCAGTAAGCCTAAGTTTTGTCTCATGATTATCAGGATATAGTGTCAGATGTCAAAGTCTTGCCTTGTCAGGGACAATGCTGTGAAAACCAGAAAAAGCTGGTGCATATAGACGTGGAAGTTCAGTTTTCAGCAGCATGTTTAGTAAAACGCTATTGGTGTGAACTGGGTGTTGTATGTATGAACTGTCTATACCTGTACTGTAAGCACTGCAGCCATCCTTCTGGGCATTCAGCTTTCTGTGACCCATTTACTCCTGAAGATTATTCTAGGTGGTCATTTTATATATATATATATATATATAACATGCTGTGAGTTATGTCAAGTCTTCTGTGTCACATATACCAGGATGCTGTAAAGAAAACAAAGCAGAGATCTTGGCGTGCATGTTGAGAAGGACAGAGTTTTGTTTGTTTTAGTCTGTCATTCTGCTTTAGTTGTTACTCCTGCAGGAGAAAATCCCTCTTGAGCGCTTATGCAATGGAGTGCCAGATACCATGTGAGTTCTTCTTGACGCAACCCTGTGTAAGTGTAGAAGCATTACTTGTGCTTTCTCTTAGTGTTGTCTTCAGGAAGTTTGGTTACAGAATTTGTTTTGGCTTAAAGATGAGTTAGAAGGATCATCTAAGTGAGTCACCTCTGCCCCGTCAGCTTTCCATAGTACCTTTTTTTTTTTTACCTGCTTCTTGAAGAGCTGCTTCATCTTCAGTATTATTTCAGGGGACAGCAAATACTGTTGGGCTTTGTCAATGCAATAGTGAACAGAGAACTAGAAATTGTTTAGGTTCATTAAGACTAACCCTGTTCAGCTGAAGGAAAAAGTAGTTTTCTCACACTTAAAAGATCCGCCACTAAAGCTTGGATTTTTTTCTGTACAGTAGTTGTAGCCGAAGTGTATCGAGAATTTGTACGCAGCATATTCATGGATCCTATCCTTTTTCTTGCTTTCATTTTTAATGTACAGACTCTTGGATGCTAATGGAAGTTCTTTCTGTTAATATCTAGCTATAATCCTACACTCTTTACACTGTTGAATTTTATCTGCTAATAAAAGATAATTTATCTGCTGATTCCCATTGTCCTAATTCAGTACACAGAAGTGATGTTGCCTACCTACGGTGTCTAATCAGGAACGTTCACGTGGTTGTTCCTTTTCAAGTGCACAAATGAAATTAAGAACGTAGCTTTTCAAAAATACAAAAGTGCAGAAACTGCAGATATACTAAAACCAGCTTGTGCAGTCAAGGGGGAAAGGCATCCAGGGATGATACATTATGTACTCAGTCATTCTGCATTAGCCAGATTGTGTTAGTCTTAAGAGGCATGACTCTTTCCACAGAACCATAAATGACAGTTTAATATTTCTGCTAGTTTGTACTGCTTTGAAATTATTAATCTGCCATGTTCAAAATAAATATTATTTTTAATGTCCAAAAGATCACAGTTGATAATACCAGGAAGGATGTGACAAAGTATATTGCCTATCTTGCACATATTTAAAGGCTGAGGGCACAAATTGACTCATTAAAGTCAGTTATGATCCTGCAAATTTTAGGGGCATGCATTTAAAACAGAAGCATATAAACAACTCTTCTGAGTTCAAGTCCTCTTCAAGTCTAGTGCTTAAATGAAGAAAGAGTCTTCTGGAGATCCAGAACTGCAAGAAAAAGGCACATAAAGGATATCTTTGCTGTTGTAGTCAGTCTGTGTACTACTTTTTCCTATAGCCTTAGCATCAATCTCAACTTTAAGGCAAGATTTTTTTTTTTGTCAGTTATGAGCATATGAGTATTTAATAAATATCAGTACTTAATAGTTTACCTTCTTGGTTTGCGTTCTAACTTCCTACCCTATCCTATTTGCTATCACTCTTCAGTTGATCAGCCTGAAGAATTAGGAGCTAGTGTTTCTGTAACTTTTGAAGAGGTGGAGAAGCTACTATACAAACCCCAAGAAGGCGAGTGGGGAATGAGATCTCGTGATGAAGCATGTGAGCGGATTATCCGTGGTATTGATCAGCTTCTGACTCTTGGTAAGCATGTCATCTAAGCTTTAGGTAGTTTTCTCCTCACATTACATTTATAAGCAGGTCCCTGAAATATCCATGGCATCCTTTAAAAATTCCCTTCGATAAAGTACTGTGAACGTTCATACATGTTTATGTGCAGTTCTTTCTGTTTGTCTGTGCTGAGATTTTTATATTTTTATACATCACTGGTTTTATCAATAATATACATAGCAATTGAACACCTGGCTCAATTGTCAATTGTCAGTTTAATTAATCTTGCTGTTTCTTAACAGAAATTTCAGCAGCTTTTGCTGGTCCAGTTGACCTGTGTACATATCCCAAGTACTGTACCGTGATTGCTTATCCAACAGACCTGAACACTATTCGGACAAGACTGGCTAACCGATTTTACAGGTTAGTACTAGCAGTAGAAACAAATGAGAGTTTGGCCTTAGGTTTGCCTGTTTTGAGAAAATCTGAACTTTTTTTAGTAAGAAGAGCAATTAACCTTTTTAAAAACGTTCTGAAAACCAATGCTCTAGTACCTGAATTCAACATTACTAGTGTTTTGTAGCAGGGCTCTGATGCCTGATAACTGCAACCTTATTAAATTTTTTAGATCTTAAGGAAATCGATTTCAGCCTATATGGGTACTGTTTTTAGAGTAACAGTAAACACTGACATTCTTTCTTTGAGAAATTCGCTATTGAAAAACAGTAAATGTTGAAAAAAAAAAAAAAAGATACTTCAATCCTGAAGACTTAATTAAGATTTCAAAGTGCTGTACTTCAGTTACTTTGAACTTGAAGAGGGTTAAGCTCTTAAGCACGTATTGCTTTCAGAAATTGGCTTAAACATGGAGGTGAAATGTTAAATACTATCATAGGGGTTTAAAATTATAAAAACTGTACAGTAGAGAGAGGGGGAATAAATTGAACTCTAGAGGTGATAAAGTTTTGATTTGTTGGATGTGCTGAGTATCCGTAGCTCAGAAGAAACTAGGGGATGTTCATCTGGATTTACCTTCTGTATGCCTGTAAATACAGCGAAGAGACATAAATAGCTTTTTTTTCCCTGCGTTAAGACTGAAATAGGGTCTTGGGAAATAGTTTGAAATTCTGTAGGTGAAGAGCTGCAAACTGGGGGTGTCTCTGCTTTGTGATTATAAGGAATTGGAAAAATGAATCATAAAAATGAAATTACATAGTTGTGCTAGCTCATTTCTATCAAGTTACAATTGTAATTTGTAGCAGTTTCTACAAATCTGTCATCTTAGGGTACTGCTTTGACTGGTCAGTTGGCCTCAAAGCAAGGTATCTGAGAGGAGACAGAACAGAACATCATAGCCAAGATGTCCTTAAAAAAGTAACTAGACTAATTTTCTTGTCACTCTTTTAATTGCTTGTGCTTTGTGTTTATTAGTTAAGGATTACTAAGATACTACACAACTTGTGTTCCATTTGACGTCTGATGTTTCCAGAATAAATGTTATAATTTAGAGTGTTGGTTAAATAGTACTTTTTCCCTCTCCTTTTTGAATAAGGTAAAATGTAAGCTTCTTAAAAAATGCATGTGTTTTTTAAAGAATCCAGGAAATCCACAATCCTTGGTATTATTTCAGTGCTGGTTTATAATTTAGTGGTAACAAATATTACTGCAACTAGCCAAGTACTAACTGAATTTTTAAGAGTGAAACCAAAGGGTGCTAGAATTTCACAAACTTTCTGAAGATGATTTATCAACAGTGAGTTGGAAAATGAGTGAGCAAAGATGTGCGTTGTTGGTTTTGCTTCCTTGAGTGCACGTCTCCCTGTGTGTGTACAAGCATACTCCAGTTTTCCACGTGAATGAAAAGTCTGAGACTGGTCTAATGAGAATTAAAACAAATGACATTTTTCTTAATCTAATGTGGACAGAAAATTATTAGACTTTTTTTTTTTTCAGCTTTTAAGCTTTTCAGCTTAGTATTAAAGGTGCAACATTTTTTTTTTTTTTAATTTTAAGGAGAATCTCTGCACTGGTTTGGGAAGTAAGATATATTGAAAGCAATGCTAGGACCTTCAATGAACCTGGGAGTGCTATTGCTAGAGCTGCAAAAAAGATCACTACCCAGCTCTTAAAGTATATCAAGTAAGTGGCATTTTAATCTAAATAGTGCTTAAATATCCTGCTCTTAAGTGGTGGGAAGATATAAGCATCTTTATTGTTTATCCTGCTGCTTTTGATTTCTTACTATTTTTCAATGCACTGCAGGACAGTTGTGTAATTCTTCTTGACTTATTATCCTAACCGGATAAATACTTAAATGTTCAGCAGAGAGACATTTTAACTTTTTCCCTCAGTATCATTCACTGTTATTTATAGTATTAAAATGTCACCTCATAGGAAAGTAGCTCAACCTGTAAAGTAAGTTCTGAGCTGTCTAGCACATATGTAGAAGTTCCTGTTGTAGCTTGTCTGACTTCTTTCAAAATCAAACCTCTCAACTGAATTAAATTAGCGTAGGCAGTCTCCCTGCAGGTAGATCAGATGTGAAGGCCTCTTCCATATTAATAATGCTAATTTTACCCTCTCCCCCTCACTTTGGAAATGCACAGTATTGCAGTTTTTCAGATGTAACATTACTTTGTTAGTATTATAATCATCTTCTGATTTTTCTATTTCATTCTTATTTACTGTCTTGCAGTTTATGTGTAGCTTTTGGTTATGGCTCAGTTATATCTAGGAAATTATAGCTGTGTTTTTGCTATCCAAATAACAGAGATTTAATTGCATTACAGTGATCAGAACTGTACAAACATTTTTGAACTATATAGCACAACAGATGATGAACAAGATTGTCTTGATGCTGATCTGGTAAGCTTTTTTTGTGGATAATTCCAGTAATGTACAGGGGTGAGAAAATGCTACCAGCCTTCAAATGTTTTTAGTAAAATTGCTCAGTTTTTTTAATAGATATTTTTGGGTGTATTTGTACATTTATATAACTAGTATAAACATGGAATGTATTATGAATGTTGGGAGTTCTGTGAGGAGATGCCTTATTAAAATAATTGATTTGTCAATATTTGGTAAGTGTAACAAATATGCATTTCGTACTATGACTGTGTGCTGTCAACTGGAACAACTTTTCTGTTTTTTGTGAGTGGGACTGTACGGTACATTAATATGCTTTAGAAATAATGTAATGTAAATATTTCAAGAGTACATGAATCTGTCTTTTGCCGTATTCTTTATTATATGCATCTGTTTATTTCTAAAATGAAAATTATTATTCATATAGTCATAAATGTTAAAAATTGACAAGCTGTATAACTATTGTATTGATGCTTTGGCTCTCAGTTTCACTATATACCACAATATGAATCATACATCCAATTTGCACACTTCATTTAGCATTTAATAAAGTACATTTATCTTAAATCTGATAGAGGTAAATATGCACTGTTGTTATGCAGTGAATGCTATCTGCAGGGCTGTGTGTTTATTAATAGTGTACCCAGAGCTGCCAGAACTGATGTCTCTTTCACTTTTTGATTTCTGATTTGGCATTTACTACCAATACTTCATAAAGTTCCTAAATAGCTGCTGTCCCTTGCAGATTAATATGTAGGGAAGAAATTACACTGAATTGTTTTAGTTCTTTATTTCACTGCTTCAGCATCACCTTAGTGTCCTTCCACATAATAAGATTTTTCTTTTTACCAAAAGTAACTTGATCACA
The DNA here is from genome assembly GCF_036013475.1 of Columba livia. NCBI lineage: Eukaryota > Metazoa > Chordata > Aves > Columbiformes > Columbidae > Columba > Columba livia. Next base: position 94,753,932 of record NC_088602.1, on the reverse strand, counting down.
AGATGTCTTTTCCTAAACTCAGGGCAAGCAAAAATCAGAAAGTTTTATGACATCTGTTATCAGTGACTTGAATTACTGACAAACTTCAGTTACTGAGGTTCAAAGCTGATGGGTATCTTCTCATTGAAATTTCTGATGGTGTTTTTTCCTTTATATTAAGGACAAGTGTGGAATCAGGAATGTTCAGTGGTAGCATCTAGGATCTTGCTTTCCAAGTCTCTCAGATCCTGTGTTGTGTGTTTTCTTATGTGCTTATCTTCTCTTTCATTGAGAGAAATTAGAATAAAAATCAGTTTTTACCACAGTAGCAAAGCTAATGACGTTTTGAACACCCATTAGCTATTTTTTTCACACATCATTTTTAAGATGATTGATTTTATTTTATGCAGGATGATGAAAAATGTCTTCCGAGAACATCATATAGAAGAAGAAAAGTGAGTTGGCTAATTGTTACTGTATATACCTAAATAGGTGGGGCAGGGAAAAATGATTAACAGACTGTATTGAAATGCTGTGATAGTGATGCTTGGTTTTATAACAATCATGGAACCAAATTTTCCTGATGGTATTGGGGAAGAAAAAGCTTTGCTTAAATACATCTTTGCTGTTTTAATGCTTCTATACCTGTTCGGTATAGTTGTCTAGGAAAATCTGACTTTCAAGTTTGATACCAGTGTTGTTCAGTGTAACTGTTTTCAGTTATCTGTATGATAAATAAAAGCATTATTCAGCTGACATGCTTGGGGAAAAATACTTTTAGTGATGGATAATATTCAAATATTTTGAGAATAATTTAGTATTAAAAGGCATACTTTTGTGTGCCTTAGTTATTTAGTACTAAAAAACCTTTTAAAGATAGTAAAAGAAAATTGTATTATTGTCAGAGTTTATTACTAAAGATTACAAAGAAATCTGCTAGTAGTATAGTGCCTTTTTTGTTATAAAATGATATGTTTGGAAGTGTATTTTTCTGCTTCAGAAGTAATTCCAGACAGATTATCAGGTTTTCTTTCTGTATTTCAATAGTGCTTTTTCCTAACTTTTTTCCCAAGGGACGGGGCTTGAAAAAAGGAAAAAACGTGAAAACAGGCTATGATGAAAACTGTTGGAAGAAACAGTGTATGGAACTGGTGAATTTAATTTTCCAATGTGAAGATTCTGAGCCTTTCAGGCAGCCAGTTGATTTGGATCAATATCCTGTAAGTTGTTCTTACTAACCTTATAAGGTGTTTTGTTTTGTTTTTTTTTTTTTTTTCCTCTTAGCATTTGGTACCATAATGAGATCTTTGTATTGCTTTTCGAGGTATTTGTTCTCTTTTATGGCTTTAGTCCCAAACCATTGAAAGAAATTTGCTTTCCTCTGTGCTTAGAACTATGAGCTGTATGCTCAACCACATCAACATAACTAACATCCAGCAAAATATTGACACACAACACAACACAACTGTAGAGCAGCAGTGGTGCCTAAAAATATCCTGATATCTTAAATATTATTTGAAACCACTCACAAACTCTTTTGTTTGCTTTCTTACTGTCCCTTATAGGGAAATAATTCTAGATAAATCTGTATGTTCTTAATGAAAACTAGTTTCTTGAAAGACAGTCTACAAAACCTGTTTAACTGAGCCTGAGCTATGAATCTGATTCGTTCCATCTCTTTCTCTTAGCTGTTCATGGTATTCTTCCTAACTCTTTGATCTCTTTTTGTCTAAAAATCAAAAAAAAACTTTCAAGGAAAAAAACTTCTTGACAAGCAAACAAATGTTTTCCTATGGACTTCACATCTTGAATTTGGGTCTCACTTCAGGTTTTAGAACATCTTGTGATTCTGTAAAACTCATTGACAGGAGAGAAAGAGGTATTTTGAATTGCCTTTTTTTTTTTTTTTTTTTTTTTTAATTAAACCAGATCAGTTTTTCTCATAGTAAAATGCATCAGGGAAAGGATTGTGTTGATTTACAGCAGTCTCATTTCTCATAACAATAAAAATGTTGACTTGCATGTTATTGGGGAGTTTTTATTGAGGAAGCTCAGGAGAACTGATACTGAAAATCTGCATGTGCGAGCTTGTGACACTGTTATCAACTCATGATCCTTCAGAAATTCTGAAGACTGCCTTGAAAATGAGCAAGAGTTTGTAGGGGATAATGTAGTAGAGACTTTAAATCAGCTAGTCTCAGCAAAAGCATTGCTGTCTGTGGTAGTTGCTTCTGTTTTCAGGTGATGGTTAAGATAATCTGCGGTTATTTCAGCTACCATTAAGTTATAGAAATAAAATTCAAAAGTGTCGTTTTGCCTTTATACCTTCTTGAATCTTTTTGTCATGTGTTTTGTCTAGGATTACAGACATATTATAGACACTCCAATGGACTTTGGTACAGTGAAAGAAACTCTGGAGGCTGGAAATTATGACACTCCAATGGAACTGTGCAAAGATATAAGACTAATATTTAGTAATGCAAAATCTTATACTCCAAACAAAAAGTCAAAGGTAGCTGTTAATATTGGGGATTTTATACTTCTCTTAATGAAATGAGGTATTATTTTGGAATTAGTCATTTATCAGTACTGTTGATAAAGCTGCTGGTTGGATGGGTAGTGGGGAGAAGTATGACCATAATACTTAGTATATTAATTTCTTGTTTATTTAGTGCTACATAGGATTGCATGCTATGCATTTTCTGTTTCTTTCCTATACAGTTTTTCATTTTTGAAATGTTATTCTTGGATGAAAGGTTCTGTTTTTAATATAAGCACTTCCTTACCTAGATTTATAGTATGACCTTGAGATTGTCAGCACTATTTGAAGAGAAAATAAGAAGAATTGTTTCAGATTTCAGAAATGGTCAGAAACAGAATGAAAAGCTGCGAAGAAACCAGAGGTATACTAGAAGATATCATAATCAAAGCTCAGTGCAGCATCCTACCAAAATGCTCAGGTAACCACATTATGCAGATGTAGAGATACATCTCAGCTGACTAATATTCAGGTTGACTGTCATGTTTAGTCTGTGAAGAAGAGAACAGCTAGCATACTAAGTAGTTAGCTAACTTGAGCAAGACTTTTTATAATTATTTCTCTTGCAGAAGGAAAGACATGCAAAAAAAGTGGGGATTTTGTAGTATAAAACCATCAGTGAAACAGCAAAAGGACTGAAGGGTAGAAAAAGGCTGGGTTTTTTTGCTTTTATTGTTTTTAAATATTTCAGTCAGGAAATCAATATTTAATCTGACGGAAATAATGAGGAATGAAACAAAGATTTACATGCTGTATATATTACAAAGATAACAAAGCAGCTTATATTACATCTTTTACTACATACAGAAGAAAGTCCTATGGAATTTATAGAAATTTTCACTTACTGTGGCATTCTGTTGGTGGCTAGATATGCCTTTTCTCTTTTGAAGGAAAACAAACTGGTTGACATGATTGACTCATTCCTAATTTGCATATGGGATGGAGCGAGACAAAATACAAAAGCTAAACTTGGTAAATTGTTGAAACTGAGCTTATACCTTTCTGCTACTGTCCAGCCTTTCTTCGCTGGCAATCAAAGAATAGGAATAAGAGTTTTAAGAAAAACAATCTAAGAATGTATTTCTTTGCCATATTTGTCTTCTCTTAAAATTTCAGTGGATTATTTCTATGATTCTACATTTTCAAGTTCTATTATGCATGGATGTTGGATTACGCTACAGGTGTTCTTGGCAATGAGCTTTAAAGCTTTACTGGCAGTATTTCTTGCGTTCTTATTTCTTCCCAGAGAAATAAAGGAACACGCGTCAGGATAGGCAGCCATTTTCTTTTGAAACTACACGTCTGCTTGTATCTCAGGAATTCTTTACAAGTCAGTGGTGCTCAGCAGGATTGGGTTTGGGACTATTTGGAAGAGTATGTGGATAGCAAAGAGCATATACATCCAGTGTGCGTAGATGAACATCTGAAAACCTGTGACTGTAAGGAAGCAACTGACAAAACAGGAGTTTTAAATGTGGAAATAAGTGACTTATCAGAACTGTGTATAGCACTCTAGCATGTATAGTAAGGAAAAATTGAATCAGTGAGTTTCTGTGCAAACACGTGTTTTGCTTTATACAGTAAACTTTCTCTAAAGATACACCTTCTTTGTTTCTTTGGAACTCAGTTTATTGTGGAGCAATGTTAGTATGCATAACACTTAGTTTGAGGCTTGTATGCAATTAACAAGAGATTGGGAATTCAACAGAAATTGAGGCTGCTGTTGCAACCTTCTCATAAACAATAAGAGGACCTTGGTTTCTAAAAGGCATTCAGTATTAACTTCTTTGTTTCTCAGAACAGAGTGTGTCTCCCCTTGTATAACTTCACTATTAGTTTAATGAAAGTACTGAATTCTTATCCCTGTCAAAGTTAAAATTGTCCCACACCATGTTAGCTCACAAATCTACCTACCCTTCCATAAATCTAAAATCTTGGGGCATACAGTTAGATAAGCTTTCACAGAGAAGTAATGTTAAAATACTTAATTGCTATTATTTCTTCTAGTTTTACAACCTCTGCTGCTTTTATTTCTCTCTCCTTTCACTAGAAATTTGAAGCAGAAACCATTGAAGTCTCAGGCAAAAATTGAATCTGAGCAGGAAGATTCTTTTACTCAACCTACCTCAAGGAAAGCTGCCTGTGTTGCAAGCCATAAAATGAATGCTGGCAATTACAACCACAGTTCCTCTGGTGAATCCTCTGATTCTGAATGCCTGGCATCCTTTGAAAGGAATGGAAAAGCTAGATCCACAACACTAACAAACTGTTCTGCATTATCATCAGGTCAGAAATAGAATTGTTTCAGATGAGGATTTTCATCTTGGTCTTTGCCATGACTTGCCCATTAATATTTCCTTCCTTTTATAATTTGCATAGGTTGCAATTGCATTCTAAATTGTTAAACAAGGGTTGCATTTTTAATGTAATTTATTTTATTTGACAAGATTTTGATGCAGTTTAGTTTTTTTTGTGTAATACAGAATTTTGTGTATTTTAATGAATTTTGGACACTATGTTATTGAATATTATAAAAATATCTGTACTAAATATAGACATTTCTACTTTAAAATCCCATAGAATGCAGCAAGCTTACTGAACTTTTAATGAAAAAGCTTGTGCCCAAGCAGGAATCTGTCAATAGAATAGTCTGTGTCTTAGACACAGAGCTGTCTTGGTTGTGCATATTTTTTGCAGTCAAGTGGATGATACATTTTTTTTGCAGCTTTTATATGGGGATTCCCAACAAAGCTGAACTGAGTAAGACTGATTATAAGAAAAAGTTCTCCTACTAACTACATGGTTATTTGCTGCTCTCAGGTCTTACCAAATAGAATAACAGAATTTCTTCATTTCAAGCAGCTGTTTTAGGAAAGTGGCTATAATAAACTGATGTCTTGTATTTGAGAGGGAAATGTAGTGTATTTGATAAATGGTACTATATAAAATACCAGTTGTACACCTATATATATTACATAAAAATGGTCATCCAAAATTAGCAAATAACAGAAGTTCCATGAGACATAGCAACCTTCCTGTCTAATTGTTTTTTCCCTACACCACACCTCAACAAAAATTCAGTTTCTATCAAAGAATAACAATACAAGTCCTGATTTTAAAAAAGTCTGTCAGAGTATATTTTGTGTATGTTTTTTACATGCTTTTCTCTTATTTGGGAACAGCCATGTTATTTTACTTGAAACTTAAATACAGGTTAAAGAAGTTTTCTGTCAGTGAACACTAATATGGAGTGGCCTATTTTTTAGATCTGTCAGTTTCATACATGTAAGACATTAAGGCATGAGGGTGTATTGTAAGATAATATTGTAAGGAAATATTGAAGATTTCCTGGATCAGCAAATTGTAGCTCTTAACTGGAAGCTGACTGTATGTTTAGAATTCTGATTGATTTGTTTGTTTTAACAGAAAGTGAAACAGAAGGTTCCTTGGTTTCGTCGTCTACTTCCTCTTCATCCTCTACAAGTAGCTCAGGAGACAGCAAAGAAAGCTCTGTGGCTCTTGCGTCACCTCCACTACAAAATGGTGTATGTAGAAGAATGAACAGCAATCGTAGGATAACTAGAAATCGAGCTTCTCAGAGAAAACAAACAGGTAAGATTTGAGTAGTTTTGTTGTGACTGGTAAATAACACAAGTGTTTATATAACTAAATATAATTAGTATTTTAAAATTGTTGTGTATGTAAGATACCAGCTTTTTGTTGGTGGTAGTTCGGAAGCTCTCAAAATACTACAATCAACTTTTTTCAGTACTTATGGGTGGAGAGCAGAAACCAAAAGCCTAATAAGAGGGAATGTCTTGTGTCAATTTTTAATGTAAACTGAAGTAAAAGCAGTAATTCGTAAAGAAGTTCTAATTGTCACAAAACTGGAATGAATGGAAAATTTCTGACATGGCTAAATAATTTCTCTTGGCTGACAACAAATGCACATAACTATTACGAGGAGTGTATTTTGTTTGTCATGTCTGTGAGTTGAACCTGCTCCAGGCTTGACAAGACTTAAGCAGCTGCTGGTTTTATATTTAAGATGCTAATCTCTCATTTCCGTTACAGGAGCACTTCTTCAGGAGAATGAGAATACAAGAAAAACTGTCAGAAAAAAGTTATATGTCAGTGACTCTGAAAATATGTCGGCGGTGACATCTGGATCAGGCAGTAATAGTACTGGTAGACACAGAAAAACTCCACGCAGAAGTGCTGCTGTGGCTGCTAATAAGTTAAGGCTAATGAGCGATGTGGAGGAAGAGGTCTCAAGCTCAGAAAGTATTGGCATTGGCTGCAAGAATAGGAAACTGCCTCACCGAAATGCCTCAGCTGCAGCCAGACGAATGTTACTGGAGGGGTCTGAGGATGATGTAGGCTTAAAGTCTGAAAGTGAAAAAGAAATAGAAGAGCAGCTTACCAAGAGGAAAGTTCTTTCTCAACCTGGTTCATCTGCTGCACGAAGAAAATTTGTTAGTGAATCTGAAAATGGAACTTCAGATTCTGAGACAAACACACAGATGAAGCAGAAAACCTGGCAAAGCAATGGTCATAAACAATCACGTGGGACAGGCTATTCTGTATCTCCCAAAATGAGAAGTCCCACTCCAGACTTCTCAGAGGAGGACTCCAAAAGCCATAATTCAGAGTATGGGAGTAGTCAAAAAGCTTCTGACAAGTCTACATCTGCACATAATAAGCCTGCAGAGAGCAACTCTGAGGATGAAGTGGATTCTGAGTCAGGTAGATGGAATGGCAGAAAAGCAACTGGTCTAGAGCTTGTTCCTTTAAAAAAAGCAAAAGTCTTGAGTGATTTAGAGGACACAGCAGAATCTGAAACAGAAGACAGAGAGGATGGGAAAAGTTTTATCTCAGAGAGCTTGGTGCCAACTAAAACTGCAAAGAGTTCAAAATCTGGACCTGGTGCCAGTTTCAATCAGTCTTCTGATACAGAATCTGAGACAGATTCCAACAATAGCAATTATTGTGAAACTACTTCAAAAACAAAAAGGAGGAAGATAAAAGGAAGAACAAAAATTGTTAGAAAAGGTAAAATTTTTGAAGTTAATGCATCTGACTGTTGATATTGACTAGATGGAGACAAGATTAATGACTGCATAATGGCTGGGAGGGTTTGGACTCTACACAGTGTAATATTGTTCCTCGTTGTTCTAAAATAATTATAAATGGGGGAAGTAAAATGGTGAGCTACAATGACGATGATGATGACAGTGTCTAGAAGTCTAGACAGGTTTGGAACTGAGAGGTTACCAGACACAGCACTGAGAGAAACCTATTTGAGTTTGGTGTAGTTCTATGGTATTGAGAATTTGGATTGAACGCTGGTCGTTCTTGTGCAATTCAGGCAATACATTTCTCTATGAAAAACTTACGATTATCTCATGATTGTTCTTTCCATATTTAACTTGCACTTGCTTATCAGTGTCGCAGTATATAGTATTTAATGCTAAAATACCTATTCTGAAATAATATTACTGTGCTTACATGACAGTTAAATTTGAGAAACACTGGCTTTCAGGGTGTTGGCACAAAACTAAGCAGTGTTCTAAAGGATGCTGTGGATGAGTTCTATGGTGTGCAGCTCAGGGTAGCACAGAATCTCAAAAGGAGCAGTACAGCTCTCTCTGTCCTATTCCTTGTTTTGAGAATTTCAGCAATGAAAAAAACCCCTTTGTTTTGTAGTCTTGTTACCTTGAGCTTGTGGGTAAAGCAATAGTTCTTACTGTAGATTATCTTAATTTTCTGTTGAAACTTTCTGTTTTAAAGCAGACTTACAGCCATTATTATTTTCAGTTGAAGGAACTTTATTTTTTTTTTGACTGAAAGATGTTGTAATTTTTCTTCCATGGTGTACACTGGAAGCTGGAACTTGATTTGGCTTTTGGATTTTATTCTGTCAAGTGATGTGTAGTGTCCTTAAGACAGAGAGGCACTTTGGTGCTGCATTGGTTATGTTTTGATGCGTGTCTGGCTTTTCTCAGTTTTATTATAACATACAGGGGTTTGGATGGTTATCAGGGTGGGGGGGGGTGGATTTTGTATGGGGAGGTGCAGTGGTGACCCTGCTGTTCCTTACTTGCTTTAGTTTCCTAAGTGTCTAAGCAAAGTTGTAACTCATTGAAGCTTGATGGCACTTTCTAGTTATATTATCATGCTGATAAGACACTACAGAGAAGATCTGTGTGAAGCAGTTAACGACAGCTAACTGAAGGACAGAAATTCCAGATAGATGCAGATGCAAGATTTTACCATTCCACTTGTTTCAAAAAGTTTAGTTCTTTGTGCCTTTTTTTTTCCCCTCCACCCCATAATTCTGTCTGTCACTCAAATGTTTGTGTGTGCTGGCTGACACGTTATGATTTGGACATTCATATTTTGGGGTTTTTTAAAGTGTATTAGAATTATGTTAAGTTTTATTAAAACAGGGTCTGTACATAAAGTGTCTTCATATTGTTAGGGGATTGGTCCTGACTTAGAATTTGAAAGACTGTTCAGAGGTTGGTGTTTTGGTCTAATCCTTCCAAACCTGTCACTGGATCACAGAGACCAGATTATGAACCTCTAAAAACTCCTTAGGAATTTAAACTGTGTTTGGGGCTGTTTTGTTATTTGCTTTGGGTGGTTTTGTTTTGTGGGTTTTTTTTGGTTGGTTGGTTTTGGGTTTTTTGTTTGGTTGGCTTGTTTGTTTTTTGGGGGGAAGGGAGGGTAAAACATTGTGAAACATCTTGAGCACTCTTTAAAGACTTGAGAGAATACCCCTAAGTGGCAATAGACCTAGCCTGCATCTAGATCATTAGCTTTTACTATATCTAACCTTAATGAAGTGCAGGTTTAACATAGCATTTATTTTTATTTAGGTTATATAGATTTTGTTTTGTTGTTATGGTGCAAAGACTAATCTTTCTCAGCAGTGTTCCTCACCCACCTCCCTCAAACAAAGCAGTCTGCATTGTTTAGCCTTAACACATGGGTTTACAGGAATTTAGTGCCTTGCAAATAGTTAATTATCTTTAAGGAAATTAAAGGAAAAAACAGTACTCAAGCTCAAAGGCATGAGTTGGTTGCCTTTTTTACATACCAAGCACACACAGCAGAATTAAATGTTTCTGGCTCACATAATACTTGATCAGAGTTGAAGACTGTAATGTTTGGGAGCAAAAAATCCTACCTGTTTTCAGTTACTTCCTACATCATTAATTTGGCAATTGAGGAAAGAGTGAGCTATCTTCAGTACTGCTTTATAAGATAGTAAAATTTTTGTGTCCAAGCTCCTTACTTTTCAGCGTTCAGTGTCAACTGAATGCTGCCTTGCTGAAAAAATTAAGGTGAGGGGCAAGGATTACTTTTGATAGCATATATTTCTTTTTATTCCAGACTGAGTAATTTCTAACAGCCTTGTAAGTTTGATTGTATTACATTTTTGTGCCCTATCAGGTAGTAGCTTTGGTACACACTTGTAATGCAGTGGTTTAAGAATCTTGAGAAGAAAATTGTCTCTTAAGATCAATCTGTCTTGACAGTTTTCTCACAAGGAATACATACTTCTTTTGTACTAAAAAGGCCTTAGTATTTATAGCTGCTAAACATACTGAAAACATTTCTTACTGTTTTAATATTAGCAAGGTGAAAGGATGCCGGATGGACCTGAGGAGCAACAATAAAGAGCTGCTGAGTTCTGTAATTGGTTATTGAACTCCAGACTTGTCCGAACTAAATTGCTGTAGTCACTTTCTATTTTAAAGCTTAAGAAAACTGGGAGGAGGGAATCTTTTAATAGCTTTATGGAACTGAATATCTTACTTGAATGTGCTTCCTGACAAAATCTGTGAGTCAAATATTAAACTTTTTGGTGTTACTAGGAGAAGATTGGAAGAGACTTTTAATGTGACAAAAATGGAAGGTATTTGTACAAATACTTAATCTAGTGGGAATTTTTAGCTTTTGGAGTAGGTAATTGGTAATGTTTCCCTTATCAATCTTGTCTAACAGCTCATTTTTAAGGGGAAAGCAAGACTGGTTAATGTTAAAAACTTTTTGTGTAAACATTCCTTGTGAATAATGTAGAAGCTGTCACACTGGGTAGCCAACACTGAGCTTTTTGGATTGTTTGGATCTCCTTGCAGAGTCATCTGCCAAAAGGGCTGAGTATACCATTAACTTAGTAAAAAAACCTTAATTTTATTATCCCAGTAGGTACAGAACCAGGATGGTTAAAGACAGAGGGCCAAGTTTGAGACTTCTTTCATGTGAAAGGGGAATATATCATTGTCCTATACAATGTTCCTTATAGGCGAGTAACTTTCAGATGTTTAGTTTTCTTTACATCGAGTTATTCCCCATGTTGTTTTATTGAAATGTTAGTTGTCCTGTATATGAACTGATAGCTAGCTTTGGACAGTGTTTACTGTAAAAACACAATATTTATTTTCCATTTCAGTTTATCCAGTCTTAAATATGGGATATTACCACAGATAGTCACATAATTATTTTTAAATTAGCAGATGCCCTTTCTAGCTCATTTTTCTCAACGGTCAGTAGATGCAACAACAGATTGTGCTGTTAGCACAGCCTAGTTTACTGTGTTTTACCAAACTGATGCATGTCTTGCTCTTTTCTGAAGAGGCTGACAGTAAATAGGAAGCTAAACTTGTTTGTACTTCTAAAAGTTATTGTTAGGTACTGCTGGAGATGCTTTTATTTAATACATAAATATAGGCACATATGTATTTATATAATATCTGTTTTCAAATAAATACATATTTTCTCTCTGTATATATTTACTACGTGGTTAATCAGCTAAGCAATTTATGTGGAAACTTTGTTTTGTGCTGTGTTTATTTTTAATACATATCTTGATATAGGATATTTTCATATATAAAACATAATCTATGTAGTGCTGTAATATGTATTCTATATTATATAATATTTATTCTAGATTATGTAGTACATTTTTGCATACATGTATATTTAAAAACAAACAAAACCCAACCAAACGCCAAAAAATAACACTACTAAAGCAAAGCTTCGACATAAATTGTTTAGCTGGTTAGTAGGTGCTGGGAAATAATTTGTGGACTGTAGTACACCCTGCAGGTGAGCTCACTGGAGTGGTGGATGAATATTCCTACTCAGTATTGAAGCCTGGACTTCCAGGTTTAGGGTTTGATGACATGAGCTCTTGCATTCTGTCTTATAAATTAGCTGCTGAAACTTCGAAAATATGCATAATCTGTTTATTATGATAAAAGCTTTGCTCAAAACATCTATCTATAAACACCTAAGCACCTATCTCTGTGGAAAAATTGGCTCAAATAATTGTGTGCATGCTTTTTTCTTCAGCTGCCTTTCTTGGAATAGTTCCAGGTGATGTCTTTCAGTTTCAAACATTTACTTCTCCAGGCGGCCAAAGGGGATCAAGTGAGCATTAAGGCCGGGCAGTCTTTTCTAGCTTTCCAAACTGCCCTTCTGTAACACAGGTGTAGCTCGGAGCAGATGTAGGGGAATCTCTTAATCCTGGAGTTGGGTTGTATGTTTCCACACTTAGTAAGTGGTCAAAATGTCTCTTTGTACCAGTAACTTGTGTGCTGTCGTTTGCCACTACTAGTATGTTATGATGTATCGTTACATTTAATTAGTATTTTCCTGTTTCAGGTCTAATTCACAGTGTTAAAGCTCTTTACTACTGCCTGTTCAGGTTTGCCTCATAACAGCTATGAGTAGCAGCTATATGTTGTGTATATGTCTACTTGATAGTACTGGAGGACAGTGTATAATTTAAGCCTTAGCTCTTAATTTTTTTAATCAGTGAATTGGTTTGCCTTTTTTACAGCATGATGCTGTATTCCGCAGAAATAGGTTATGTTTTGGCCATAAAATCACACAGTACCAATAGCAACAGTAGTAGTGTTCATGTATAATTTCTTAAAACTGTTAGAAAAGAGGGTAAACTAATTATCTGTTGGAAACCTCAAAATAGGAATAAACTTGAGTAGTACATAAAAGGATTTACATTGAAATAATGACCAGATTTGGTATCTGAAGAGATTTTTAATATTGGTACTCAAGCTGGACATCTGAATTCCTGTTTCGTAACTTTTATTGTTTGTTTTTTTTTTTTTTTCTATAATACATCTTTTCTGCATTTATTCTGTTTGGAATTTAGGGAAACTGTTGCCCTATTCATACCTTATAGGTGAGGAATTAGGGAATGAGAGTACAAAAGAGCTGCCATGCTAACACGTCTGGCTAAGCTGATCAGAAGGAGCAGGGTATTGAACCTTACTCATTTTTAAGTCTCAGGCTGGTGTTCTGTGTCTAGGTGGCTGTCATTCTCAGAAGGCATTTGGCCATTCGTAGTATAAACAAAGTTATCAAGACAAGCTTGTTTCATCCCTCTGTAAAGGAAGACGAGAGAGCATGCCCTCTCTAAACTCTGCTTGCTTCCATAAACTTCTACTTGAAAAGATATGTAGTTGCTGAGCATTACACAATATGCAGAGCAGCTGCCATGATTTTTTTTTTTCCCCTCTGTTACCTGAATACAGGTAGAGAATTGTTGAAAGTAATGAGATAAAGCTAGAATAAAATTGACTGATATCAGGAGATAATAGGCTAATATAATTTAGGGGCTTTAATGAAGCACATGTTTATCCACTTCACTCATAAAATCAGTAACAGCTACAGAGAAATAAAGGTGGACAATATTCTCGGGAAAACTAACTTTGCAAAACACTTTTCTGCTAAAATAACAATTTTTTTTAAATCAAGTCTATGCAAATAAATTTACTTCAGGAACTTCTGCTTTTAATTTTTATTGATACCTGTGAGTAAAACTGTTCTATTTAGAAGGTAAAAGTTTAAACCATTTATCTTTGTAGCATCATTCATGTTATTTACAGACCAAATATTTGTTTTCAAACCCAGCATAAACAAGTGCTATATTAAAAATACTGAATGGAAGATTCATTATTAAAAGCAGTCTTACTGTTAAAGCTGCTAAGGAACTGAACCATTTAAACGTTTTTTATGTATATGAAATGATTCTAAAGTTAAGAAATCTATCTGGGGTTTGTGTCTACATAAAATATTATAAATTCTTTTTTAGAATTCAAAGGTCTAAAATGTGTAGTAATTCATTTTGAAAGTTAATTCTAGTAAGAAAATGATAGCTTTTAATGATGGCAAACAACTTCTTTCATATTACTAATACTTCTAAGTTCAGTAATTTGTAATTTCTAAGCTAATTACTAGAGTGATACTAAAGAATATTACTTTTGAACACTTCCATTATCTCAAAGCAAAAGTCTGGGACTGCCTGACTATTTTTAGTAAAGGCTTAAGGCAAATTGTGCATAACAGTTGAAATCAATAAAAATGCTTTTGTGTATTTTATTAAAGGCAGTAGAGTTTGTGCCTAATAGGTTTATTTCAGGAATATAAGTTACTAAAAAGAACTTTTAAATCTTTATTTTGTAGAATCAACATCTGAAGAGACTGGACAAAGTGGAAAAGTGCTCAGGAACAGGACATGTATTATTAACTACAAGAAACACATAAAGCTGTCTAATGTAACGGAGAAGAAAAATCCACGCAGATGTGCCACTTTAGCAGCTAATAAGATTAAGATAATGAGTGATACAAAGGAAGAATTATCAAGTTCAGAAAGCATTTACACAGTAAAAAAGAACAGAAGGCAGCTTCATGGCAATGTGTCTGCAGCATCCAGGAAGAAACTGATCAGCAGCTCAGAGATCGATGCTTGCTTAAAGTCTGATGATGAGAAAGAACAGCTTTCTGATAGGAAAAAACTTTCCTGCCCTGAATCATCTGCTCCTAAAAGAAAATACATTAGTGAGTCTGAGAATGAAAAAACAGAATCTGAGGCAGAGATGCAAGCAACTCAAAAGCAGAATGATGACATCCACAAGCAGGTACACAAAACTATCTGTGCTGCAGCTCTTAAAAATTTTGAATATGACTCCTCAGAGGAGAATTCCACAAACCACAAGATGGAAAATGGGAGAAACTGGGGAAATTCCAGTCAGTCAGCTTCAGCCCACAACCATCATATGAGCAACTCTGAAGAGGAGGTAGATCCTGACTTAGCTAAAAAGGAAACTAAAAATATCAGAGAAGTATCAAAGAAATCTAGAGTTCCTTTCAAAAGATCAAAATTATTGGATGACTTCAGAGAAACAGCGGAATCTGCAACAGGGGGGAAGAAGGATGAAAAAAGATCAGTATTGGAGAATGTGGAAGCACCTGAGACTGCAGGAAGTTCAAAAGCCAGTTTCCATTGTTCTTCTGATTCAGACTCTGGAACTGATAACAGTATCTATAGTGATGCCACAGAAACAAGGAAGAGGAAGAGGAAAGCAGAAGTTGTTAGAAAAGAAGTTACCAATTCCAGCTCACTTAAGACTTCTAGAAGACCCCAGCGAAGGAAACGCTGGAAACCTAACCAAGAAAATGACTCTGAAGATTTGGATTACACCAAATATAGAAGAGCTAATCGGCGTTCTAAGATAAGAACTCGGAACGGTGGTAGACGGACTGTGAGATATGACAATTGTGATGATGACGATGACAGAGGTTTAGATGATACAGATTGCGAAACGTAACCTTAAAAGGAAAAGCCAGCCCACTTTTTTTTTTTTTTTTTTTTTAATGGTAATAGCACTAGAACTCATGATGGATGCTGGCTCTTCTTTGTCCTACATTTCAGGGAATATATTTATATTTTTCTATGAAAAAGTTATGAATGTGATTAGATGATGACTTTCTCCTTTTCATATTTTGACTTGCACTTGCCTGCCCATGTAGCAGCATTTAGCACAGATGCCAAAATGTGCCTCATTATAGGGGCAATTTTTTGTCTTTACTGGTATTTTATTACATATAACAAGAGTTTAAAAAATGTTAGAACACTGCACAACAGGTTAATAGCAGTATGTTGAGTATTATTATTATGGGTGCTGCAATGGAATACTACCTAGGTCATACAATGTTCAAGAACAGATTTCAAACATCTCTAATGCTCTATGAAATTATATACAATAGTAACAGGCTTATAAATAATACTGTACACTCTAAACATCTGGCAGATGCTAGCATTGCATCAAAAAAGTGATGAATGGTCACTAGGATAAATCTTCACAACATGTATTAGTACAGATGTTAAATGTTCTGTACTTCCATTATTGAAAACATGCAACTCTAGAACCAGTTACCAGTGAAAAAGTGTATTTGCCAATTAAAAAGGCATATTGGTGCTGGTGAAAAGAGAGTTTATGCTGACAGGTAGTACTATCATAATTAATGTGACTTCTATACTGTAAACTTAAGAATATGAAATGCAGGTGAACTCTTGGGCCTAAGGGTTTTTGTGTGTTTTCTTTATAAAATAGAAAAACAAACAAAACACTTGTTCTGTTTTCTTTATGTGGGAAGAGCTTGAGGTACAGGGTTCTTACATTCCAGACCTTATTTGCTACATTTCTGTTGTTCTTCCATATTTAAACTTCTAAGTGCTTTATTGTTAGACTTTGCATTGATTAAACTTTACCAGTTTCTAATTATTGCAGTATATCTCCTGTTTTAGAAATGTTTGAGGTGGCTCGTGTTGACAAGCAATAATTCTTGCATAGATGATAGGAGAAAATTTCTCCAGGAATAAAGTATAAATTCTTGGTTGGCCATGTATCAATTATGAGAACGCATAGCACCTCTCTACTCTTAACCTTGCTTTTCCCTGGAGCTGTGCTGGTGGAAGCCCTACCATTGCTGCCTTCAGCCTGGTACCAGGATCTCCTCTTCTTTACTGCTCTCTGCTATAGGTTTCCTCCCTCTGCTTTCCTGGCTCCCTTTCTCACGCTTGATAAGACTTTGTGATTTCTGATCTCGTCATTCAGTAGGAGATGCGTTCGTTGGAACTGAAACAGCAAGTTTGTGAATTAGTTTTCCAGCAGAAGGGACTGGTAGTTAGCATCTAGAAGGGTTTTGGAAAAAGGAAGGCTAGTGCAGCTGCATAATCACAGCCACCAGTGCCAGAATTGCTTGTACAAATGGAAGCGATATAATGGAAAAGGGAGTCTCACACACTGCTTACCAGCAGTTAGTGGGAACCACTTCTCCAGCAACTTCGCTGACATCGTGTGCCAAAAAGGTGTATTTGGTACCTAGACTGTTACGTCAGTATAAAAAACACTTTTTGTTTTTTCTTAAAAATTCTACATGAAGTCCAAAAATAACTTAGTTTATATCATTCTTGCCCCAGGAAATTTCTTTATTTGAAGCATAGTCCTTAGTATGATAGGGCAGAATTTTGTAAAGTCAAGTTACGTGTTTATCTGAGTTCTTGAAGTTGGTTTCTAAAGTATGAACACATTTGTGTTTAGTGATGAAATTTTGAGGTGGCTTTGTGTATCTTACCTTTTAGGGGCAACTTTGTTACAAAAGAGCAAGTCAATGGGTATTTTTATATTATCCATAAACTGAAGCAGCTGCTTATGATCAATGTTCTATGGAGTATAACCTCCAGTATAGGAATAAATACTGGTGTAAGACCTCTTCAGTGAACGTCAGGAGTTTTTATTAATCTTACATTTAAACAGCTAAAAGTAGGCTGCTAGGTTTCCATTTCTAATTCAGGCTTAGATTTTAAAAATACTTTCTCGCCCTTTTTTCACATGCTGTATTCTCTGTCATACTGCGGTCATATACTATGTGCTCATAGCGATCCCTGGCAGCTGGGAGGAGGTTCTGGTCTCTACTTACTGGCTGTGTGACTGAAACACGTTCTCAGCAAAGACTGGTTTGCATTTCCTAATTTTATACACAGAGACAGGTTGTGAAGAACCAGTAGAAAAAGATGTGATTAAACTGGAAAGGGACTTATGTTACTCTTCTGCCCTCTAAGAGTTTGATTTTTATTTCTTTTTAATGAGCATGCTTCCTCTTGCCAGAAATGGCTGGTGTCTTGCAGAAAGCAGTTCTGTTATGTTCCTGGTAACTTTAATCCTTCGGCCTTCTTTATTTGGTGTAGCTGTACTCAGGGAAGTGATGCAGTAGACCTGTAAAAGTAGTAGCTTTGTTTAAAGCTGCTTAATGTGGTGCATTTGTAAACTGTTGTGGTTTGGGTTTGTTGTTTTTGTTTTGTTTTGTTTTTGTTTTTTGTGGTATGGTTATGGTTTTTTGTTTGGTTTTTGGGGAGGTGCTTTGTTTTAAAGCAGGACCTTAATCTGGGATAGTGAACAGGCTAATGAGCAGCATGAACAGAGGAAGATAATAGTGCAGCACAGGAGTGTTAGGAGAATCGAATTATTTAGTATTAAAGACTTTTTTTTTTTTTGGTCCGCTTCTACATGTACATCATAAGTAAAGCTATACCTCAAACTGTAACGTCACTGCACTCTTATTTGCACGTCTGGTATGTTTAACCTTGCTGTATTTGGGCTTCAGTCCGTGTGTCCCCCGGGGGCTTCCGCGTTCGGGGGCTTTCCTCGTTCCTGGGCTGCCCCGTTGTACCGAAGGCAGAGAAGCCCAACCCGTGCCCTGCCGACCAGCGGCGGGGGAGCAGAGGCTGCGCCTCCCTGCTGCGGGTCCCCCGCCTTCACCCCGCTCTTCTTAGATTTCGCCGTGCAGCGGTACGGGGCTTGCAGCAGGGACGGGGGAACTCGGCCACCTCTGCGGCAGCTGCCGCCGCGGAAGCCGCCGGGGACCGGAGCGTTCCCGGGCGGAGCGGAACTCGGCGGTGCCGGCGAACCGGAGCGTCTGTGCGCGCAGGCGCGGTGAGCGGCGCGGTGAGCGGCCATGGCGACTTTCTTCGGGGAGGTGGTGGTGGCCCCGTCCCGTGCTGGCGTGGACGATGAGGAGTGGGCGGAGGAGGCCCGAGAGGAGACGCCCGAGGACCGGGAGATCCGCAGGGAGCTGGAGAAGAAAAGGTACCGGTCTGGCGGGGCAGCCCGGCCGCTTTCCTCGCCGCTGCGCTGCGGCCTCCGCGACGGACCTCCGGGGGCGGCCTGGGCTGGGCCCTGGGCCCGGGGGTCGCTGCGCCACCGCCCTGCGCCTCTTTTACCAGGGAGATCGACGTCCTGTGGACCCTGAAGTCGGGCGCCTCCTTGGAGAGCTCTGCCGACCAGCCGCTCGTGTGCTCGAAATTCATCGTGGCGATAGGACACAACGCTGCAGGTATGTGGTGCTGTGAACCGCGAAACCGAACCTGCTGAGAGTGTAAAATACTGGCGTTCTCTTGGTGTTGGCCGAATTTGAGAAGGCTGGAATTTGGAATCTGCTTTAGGTGAACCTGATTTGGCAGCTGAGTTGGACTATATGGTCTCCCGATGTCCCTTCCAACCCCAACCATTCTGTGATTCTGTGGAAGAAAGTGTGAGTGTGCCAGGACACTCCCTTTGCCATACTCGCTCTGCGTGCCCCAGGCCATAGTTCATCGTGTGTCTCTGTTGGGCTAAGGTCCTTACGGGTGTTCAGCCCCTCATTTAGGGGGCACAGTTTGAACCCTGCGGCAGCTGGGCCATCCCGAGAAAGCTGAAGTTGGTCTGTGCGTGTGAGACACGGGGTTTGTTCTGGCTGCTTGTTCCTCCTGTCAGATCGCAGTGAAATTATACATTTTCAGTTGAAGTATGTTTTGGTTTTGGATTTTAGTTGGAACGACCCCCCTTTCCCTTTGTCTGACACTTGTTCGGTAGACTTTCCTGGATTACTTGTTAATTGGCAGAAGTTTTCTTCTAGAGTAGTGAGTTGCTTAGTGCAGACTAGTGTTTTGAAGTAGGGATCTGTCAAAAACATAACAAAAACATTACTATGTTTTGTTATGTCAAAAACATAACATTGTAAGTCAATAAGCTGCAATTTCCTTAACTTCTAATGAACAGTGACTTTTTACTTTTTTCCTTGACCAGTCAGTCCCTTTTTTATATGATAATTCTCCACTTCTTCAAAATGCCTTTTTTTGAGATGGGTATTTACTGATTAGGCCTAGAATCTTGAAATGCTCTCTCCCCTTCCCACACACACTTACCAAGGTCTTGAGTTTTTTAATAGCTGTTTCCCTGTGAACATAAAGAAGTTTTATTTCTTCATTATATTTAGGTCACATCTAGATGACATGTAGGTGATTGATATCAATGTTAACTTTGGTAACTTGTTTTTTGTTTTTTCAGTTTTCCCCTTGAAAAACAGTTACAGATATTTCAGATGTGTCTTCCATTTAACAGTAATTTTTGACAGGAATTTGATTTATGAACATTTGATTTAGGATCTCTTTTTGCCCTAAGTCATGCATCGTCTCTTCTCTGCTTCCTAGAGCCAGTGTAATAGTTCTGCCTTATGTGTTCAGTGATTTTGTTTTTTTCTGAGAAGTCTGTTGTATCTGGTATGTCAAGAAATATTAAAGACTGAATATTTACATCCTTAAAGTGTAATAAAGGAATCAAAGTTGACCGTAGTGATATAATTTCTAAGAATACATGTTTTTGATGGTAGTGATCTCTGTACACAGAACTGCTCTTCATCTTTTAAGTCTTGATATGCTGAGGTTGTTCTCATTCTTGGTCTTTGCTGCATTTGGTCAATAAATGTATGTCAATAAAAATCAGTTATTACATTTTAAAAAACTTGAGATTGCAAAGAAACAATCTAATTCAGTTCAGGTATTTATTTGTAGAACAGAGATTTTATTAGATATAAACCATCAGTATTTATTGTTTTTTGCAGCTTTCCTGTCTTCTTTTATTCTGGATTCTGTATGTTGGGAAGTAGTTGGAGTTGTGAAGCTGTGGAATGAGTGGTGTCGAACATCCAACACAACAAATGTCCTCCCGACAGATTCTTTCTGCTTGTTCTACCGATTAATATCGGATCCGACAGTAAGTGACTTATGCGTTAATTCCTCTGTATTTTAGCTTTCTGAAAAAACAACTTTTTTCCAGCCCTTATGCTGCCCAGGACAAAGCAAGCATTAAGGCTAGAGTATTGTGGATTAATCTCGCAAAATATCTCAAGTGTAATTTTGCTCACCAAAATTATTTGAAGTTCTGGCATGTGAAATTCCGTGCAAAGATGATATATAAGAGCCTGATTGTTTCACATCAGCTGTGAATGGACAATTATTGTTGAAATAGAGTTGAAGAAGCCGAAGAAAACTGAGCAGGTTGTTGGCTGAAGTCACATCATCTTTGCATGTGATTGTGAGCTGTTGCTGTGCTGTTCAAACCACTTGCTTATGCAACTTTTCTTCTTTTTTTAAGGTTTTGTTGTGCCAGTGTAGTTGCTACGTTGCTGAGGATCAACAGTTCCAGTGGCTTGAAAAGGTAAAACTAGCAAGACAACAAATTGAGTAATGAAATTTTATGGGTGGGGGATCTTCAACTTAGTACAAGTGCCTCTTCTTCTCTGATATTCTCAACATGACAGCGTTATAAATAACTGTTTTCCCTGTGGTTTTCTTTTCTTAAATATTCAATAAATGAATAAATTTACTGTCTGCAGATTCTGTGAAATGCCTTTCTGGAATGTATCAGTTGTATCTGCTGTAACGTAACAACTTTGTGCAATAACTTCTTTTGGACAGATTCAGTTTTGTTGCCCTTAACTATTTTTCAAACCTTTTTCTTGTTTGGCTTAAATTTTCCGTGGCTTACTGAGGCTCTGGGAGAATCCCTCCTTAAAAAATAATAACTGCATTTGTATAGCTGTGAAGTGATCACCAGACAAGCCTGTTGTGAAACTCATGATGTACGATATCTTTACTAATGGGTGTGTTCTGTTCCTTTCACAAGGAGGAACTCTAAAGGTGCCTCCAGAGCAATATCTGCCCCGTTTGTTCGTAGACATAGTATGCCAGGTGCCTCACCCCGGCATCACACGAGTGCTGCTGGGTCATTCGGGTCCCTCATTAAAATCTACATGGTGATATTCAAACATAAACTGGAGGGTGTGAAATGTTCTGGCTGTCGATTTCTCTTTACAGATTTGGGTCAGTGCTTAGCCTGAGGGGAGTATGGCTTGTTTTGTCTTGCTGTCTGTCTGCTAACACACCTTCCTTTAAATCTCTGCTGATCTGATGAAGCTGTTACTTGATGCTGAAGTTGTGTAGGGCTGTGGCTAGAGATACAAACAGCGGGATAAAAAGCGGTGTGTCCATCCGCCGGGAGCAAGTTCTCAGCTTGAGCTGAGTGACAGCTGCTCAGCTGGCCCAGCCGGCCTGTTGGAGGGATTTCTTGGTTGGGAGGGAGAACCACACGAGCATCTCGGTGTGAGGGAGCCAGAGGGATCAGGGGAAGGCGAAGAGGATGGAAAACCAGCATAACTTCACTGAGCAAAACAGGGATTTCAGACCCAAGCTTGTGGAAAACTAGCCCTTTGTGGTTCCTTGGCTTGTTGAAGAGTTTAATTCACTTTGGTGGAGAGTCATGGTTCACTTAAAAGTTTATAAATCCTAAGGCCCTAATATTTTGGTTTTGCTATATTCCACACATTTTTGCACTTCATTTAAACTGGGATTACAAAAGAAAGATGATTGTGGTTTTGCTGTCTTCTGTTTGTGTTTTTCCAGCTTTTTGCATGTGTTATATCAAGTGTGGGTGTTTATGAACAGTAGGAGTGTACGGTTTTTACCAAGTCAATGTTCTTGAGTATTTTTGGACTTCATGGTTATTGATATTTTTAAATGTGCGGCAGAAATGTTGTGCTGGTAATCTTCTGCTTTTAGTGTGAGTTACAGAACTGTTCTGTGTGCTTTGTAAATTCTGATTCACTGAGCATCTTCACATTCTCTATGGGTCTGATTTTTACCTCTGTATGTGTTTTCTCAGTAAGTGATCACTGACAAAATGAGAACATACAGACTAAAGTTTTGCATTAATGCATACCAGCCAGTGTTTCCAATGAAATAGATATATTGTAAATTGAAACTATGTGAAAACTGAAAAGTTATGTCAGTTTTAAATTATGCTGGTAACACACTGATGTGAGGGAACAGTCAGCTTCCCTCTGGGATTCCTACCCCATACAGAAACAGGCGAGTGTCTGTAATGTTTACCAAATTCCCTATTGCCTTGTTAAACGTAATTCTGAAGAGGGCAGTGTAAAGGGAAGGTGCAGGTTTATGATGCTTCTGTTCATTTTGACATACGTTCTTTAAAAACAGTGGAGCGCTGTGCAGCATGTTGGTTTCTGATGGCATGCAATAGATCCATGTTAGATGTTTTGTACAATGTTTTTGAAACACTCTTCTTTGAGTTTGAGGAAAGCTGGAGAAAATAAGGTTCTCTTTGTCAACTCTCAATTCTACTTGAATATAATTACATAAAATCTGAATATTTAAAATGAAGACTCTCTTTTAGGTACTACAGAACATCTGGTGAGCACAATTTCAAGTGTCTTGCACCTTCCTGTCATAAGCAGCCTGGTTTTATTTGGAAGTCTTTTCTTTCTGCGATCACCATTAATAAAAATAGTAAATCTTAGGATATTTGCAGGTGAACAGGAGATGTTGAAAACCTAAGGCCTCTGAAGAAAATTATAGGCTTGATAAATACGTTAGCTGGTGGTTGTTTTTTTTTTTTGTATCTCTGTCCCAAGAGCAATGCATGTGAAAGTTCTACCTGAAGTTTGTGATTTAAATTTTAGTTGATCCTGCAAACCTGAGTTGAACTACTGTTTGCCATCTGTACTGAAATTGAAACAAATCTTTGTGTTTATATGCTTTTATTGTGAGAAGATAAATTTTGCTCATGTATTAACGTTTTTATTTCAGGTTTTTGGCTGTATGCAAAAGGAGGGCTTGCAAGTAACCATTCTTTCAACGTGTCCTGTAGCTGATTATAAAACTCAGGAATCCACTTTAACACTTCCAGCGCCGTTTCTGAAAGCCTTGAAGACAAAAGAATTCAAAGAGCAGATCTGCTGCCCACTGCTGGAACAACCCAACATTGTGCGAGATCTTCCTGCTGCTGGTATCGTGCAGTTCCAGTTCTTTACTATGCTGCTGGTGGCAACACAAAGTTCACTTTGAAGAGCATCCCATTGCAATTAGAATTTTCACTTAATTGTGTGAGCTAGCTAGCAAGTTAGCTTTTTGAAAATTAATTCCTAACAGTTCGACATCTTATATGTTGCCTTGTAAAATAGGGACAAATTTCAAAACCACCCACAGATCATTTTACCCCTTATGTGTAGAACATAAGCACTAACAAATTCTTCAGTATAGCCTCACAAAGCATATTGTGTATTGGGGTTTTTGAGCATTTTACCTATGAACCAAGTATGTTTTACTCAGTTGTTTTCATCTAAGCGTCCAACCTGAGGCTCAAAAAGTCCTTTCTTTGTATTACAGGTGAAGTCAGTTTTACAGTTTTCAGTTTTATTACATAAAGTAATAAAAACCTGAGGCTTTTCATTATAGAGTACCTAATTAGTCATGGCATCATGAGGAAAAACTTGTCTGGCAGGAGCTATAAGTGGGTGATTTTTCTAAGAAAAGTTTATCTTGTTTGCATTTCTTTATGTTTGGTTGGGGTCTTTCTTGTTGTTTTGGGTTTCATGGTTGGTTTGTTTGTTGGTTTGGTTGTTTCAGGATTTTGAGGGTCTTTTGTTTGGTTGTTTTTTTACGGAAGCTCATGTTAGTTTTGTTTACCAATAATGCACAGTTTCCAGTTAAGGTATTTGCCAGGAAAAAAATACCAGCTGCCTTTTACTAATTTTTGGTGGTTTGTTGTTTTGTGTACCTGAAGAATGAGGGGTGGCTGGTCTGGCAGCCAGTATCCTGAGTAGATAATTTATAAACTTCCATGCTTTTGAAGTTCTGGCCAGACCAAATGTGCTTTTATAGACAGAGCTGCAATTCCTTCTCTGTTGAATGTAACACACATTTTCTTTTGCCTTGTATTTAGTTTTGAGCTATTGTCAAGTGTGGCAGATTCCTGCAGTGTTGTATCAGTGTTACACTGATGGCATCAAGCTGGACACAGTTACTATTGAAGCGTTCAAGCCTCTGCTTTCCTGTGAAATCCTGAACAGTTTAGTCAAGGTAAAATTTCATATTTAAAAATTAATGGGAGGTTTGGTCTGTTTTGGTCTGTGTTTCATCTCTTGCATTCTGCTGATGTGTGTAATGTACAGAAATGTGCAGACTTTATTGACAGAGGCCAATGATTTCTGGTATTAGTACCTGCTGTAACTATTTACATCTGTTTATAAGTTGCTTAGAAATAATGAATCTACAGATTCCTTACAAACTTCGTTTTGACTTTTCAGGCTCCTCTAGTGGTATTAGTGTGTCAGGGAGGGATTTCTTGTGATTGTTTAAGCTGCAGTTTGCTTTCAAGGTGTCTCGTCTTGAAACGTTTAAGTATAGATGTTTCACATTCTACATTAATGTGCAAGAATGTTCTAGCTCTGTCTAGTGCAGTGCATGAAAGCTGCTTGAGAAATTTATTTTGACCTATAACTTCCCTCTGAATTTCTAAAGATGATTCCTCACAGTTTTGCACTGTAGGTACTAAAGTGAATGTTTTGCCCCTTTCTGAAATGTTTTTAATTGAAGTGTTTGTTCAAAACACTCTCCTCAGTTTTGCCAGTTGAACTTACGTTTACATGACAGAGGAGGTTTATGTGTACTGTTATTTCAGCTTTAAATATGGGAATTGTGACTTAGTTTTCATTGCAGCTTATACTGGTCTGCTAAATGAGTCTAACAGGCTAGTATGTAAATGTTTAAACTCTGAAGGAAAAAAAACACCAAATATGCAGGCTCTTCCTTTCCTACAAAAGCGAGGAGGAATGCAAATTAACAAATCCCATTCTGTGGTTGAACTGCAAATTCATTTGGAGTCTTAAGCAGATCTCTGGACCACCCTTGGAGGTGTCTAAAAAAACATATAGATGAGGTTCTTAGGGACATGGTTTAGTGCCAGAGGTAGGTTATGGTTGGACTTGATGATCTTGAGGGTCTCTTCCAACCAAAATGATTCAGAATACCTGAGGTTTGCTCACAGTTAACATTTTAATCAAACTGATATTCAGAGAAATGAAAATTGGAATAGGGGACACTGAAACTTTTCTGTGTTGTTTTGTTTCCAGCAATGTAGCTAATGCAAATAATCTCTTCCTTTTCCTAGGATGTATCTGAAAGCACAAAGATTTTGAAGAAGTTACTGACGACCAATGAAATTCACAATAATATCTATATCTAAAGAGGACATCTATGGCACAGACTGTACTTCCGTAAACACCAGTTTATTCTGTAGAGGATACTTCGGAATTGTAATCGTTTCCTTAAAAGTGGAATAAATTCCAGTAGATTTTTACTTTTACACTCATTTTTGTTATTTTCAGATTCATCACTGCAAACAGGTGTATCTGCATGGCTTAGGAGATTTTCGTCTGGAGCAATTTTAGGGAAGATACCGTGAATATGAAAAGCAACTTCTGTTGGCAACTTCAGTCCTTGAGGAGGAGCCGTGGAGGTGCAGGAGCATTCTCTGCTGTCACATCTCTTGCAACAGTGGGAACCTCTCCCAGTGCAGCGGGGTGGTGGGCGTGCAAGCTGCTTCAGCTGGATTCATCAGGCCAAACTGATTTAATCTGTCCACTTTAAAGCTCTGAATTGCTGACAATGGTAGGAATAGTACCAGTTTTTTTATGCAGAGTGTGTGATTTTTAGAGGAAAGCAAAAGTTCAAGTTTTGAAAGTGTCTCGAAAAGTTCTCTGAAAGTTGGTAACAATTTCAGTAGCGTATTTAAAATATTTTTTAGGATTGTCATGCAGTTCCGACTTGCATATATCCTCTGTTAAATTTAACATTTTGTTTAAGAAAATGGTGTTGAAGATAGTATATCTGTTGCTACCAGGTATTTCACTGGTGGTGTCACTGCACAGAGATCTTTAAATTGCACGTATCTTATCCTTTTGGAACAAAAGGATAACAGCTTCAAAGTTCTCTGCTAAGTTTAACTTTGACTTACACTGGGTGCCCAGTGGACAATTTTGAACAATGTTTTCCTTCAACAGAACTGTCATCCCTTCGGTTTTGAAAGTGGTTGGCTCAGTCACCATCCACTGAAGCAAGAAACCCCTGGCTTCAGCAGACCCGCAGCAGCTTCTGGTTTGGAAATTTTTTAGCTGCGCGCTGTATCGCAGTTTCAACATCAATAGAATGTTCTTGATGTGGACTAAGTACAAGCTTAGACATTGATTTTAACTTTCTCTTAATATCAGTACAGATAAACAACTGTTGCTTTAAGTGGTACTGTATTTTGGAACAAATTCTGAAGCATAAAGTACAGGACATTGATCCTTTTGTTTTGTTTCCCATTTCTGTGCAGCATTTTAATTAAAACCTGTTTGTATGCCTGATCTGAGCAGAGAATTCTGTTGTTCTGAAAGAGTTGCACATTGTCTGCACCATTTTCTTACTTGTGTACTGAATGTGTTTGATTCATAATAAATGAAGTACATAATAATATCTTTAATAATAAATATGCAGGCTCTTATAGGAACTGTAAATATTCTTCTAGTATTGGTTTTATCACCCACGCAGTTTGCAGTGTTTCAAAACAGTTATCCTTTGAATTATAATTCAGTTTTTGGTACCTGGGTTTATGCTGAGGTGTGAGAATACTCTTAAAGACCTTGAATAAAAGTGGCAAAAAAAACACTCCAGCAGCTTGGAAGATAAAATTAGAAAGACCGAAAACAGGCGTATTGGCAGAATATTCCGGCAGCTGATGATTCTTGCTTCAAAGGGTGTGATAGCTCTCCATAGCTGGAAATGTTTATGTAGAGTGTGGTGCTTTTTCTGTTGGATAGTACCAAGCCAGTGGTTTCACCGTGTGTATCCAGGAATAATTCTGTGACCCCCATTACAGATGAAGTCAAGCTCTGTGCAGCGCTCCTCTCTGGTGTGAAACTGTATAGTCAGAGCACGTGCACAGCGTGTAGTCAGTACAGCTCTCCCTCATCCATGTCAGCTGGATTGCGCTGTAAAAACTTGAAATGTCAGCCTTTTCCAGTGCACAGTACTATAGGGGAGTGAAAGAAGATACTTCAATTTAAAATTCCTTCTATCTTCCATAATTTGGTGGATGAAGTAGCTCATATTCACCCCCTTAAAACAAGTAGTTCTGGAAGCAACAGAACTAGTGATGCCTGAATATCTAATAAAATAGTGTTGGCTGAAGATTTTTTTCGTATTTAAACATTGCTAAGTTCTATGCTCCCCAGTATCTAGTAAGAGCCTGCAATAAAAATTTGTTTCAAACAGCTGCTGGTTTTTGTAAGCCTTGTGGAAGTGTATAAACTTAAAAATCTTTTGTCAAATGTGGCAGATGGCTTCAAAAGTTCTGGGGGTAGAAGTGCATTCTTGCCTGCATGTCTGAACTGTGATTGTAGAAGACTTGTTTCCTTAAGGTATTGGGCTAAATGCAAATAATGAAACCAGACAGAGTAAGCTATTAGACTAGAAGAATTTTCAGTTTTCAAATAATCTGAGCCACTTGCTACCCATATTTTTTTTGGATAACATAGACCTGTCTTCTTCTTTCTTGCAAACCAGGGACACAGCCTCTTCTTGAGTCTAATCTGGTTTATTGTGCTACAGGATATATTGGGTAGGCAGACGTGTTCTGTCTTTCCTCGAAGGCCATGACTCAAAGGTGATCTACCTGACCTAATTCTTAAGTCTGGAATCACACAGTATCACAGTATGTTTGGGATTGGAAGGGACCTCAAAAGATCATCTAGTCCAATCCCCCTGCCGGAGCAGGAACACCTAGGTGAGGTTACACAGGAAGGTGTCCAGGCAGGTCTTGAATGTCTCCAGGGAAGGAGACTCCACAACCCCCCCGGGCAGCCTGTTCCAGTGCTCTGTTACCCTCACTGAGAAGTTGTTTCTTCTCAAATTTAAGTGGAAACTCTTGTGTTCCAGTTTGCACCCATTATGCCTTGCCCTATCATTGATTGTCACCAAGAAGAGCCTGGCTCCATCCTCGTGACACTCACCCTTTATATATTTGTAAACATTAATAAGGTCACCCCTCAGTCTCCTCCAAGCTGAAGAGACCCAGCTCCCTCAGCCTTTCTTCATGAGGGAGATGCTCCCTTCATCATCTTTGTTGCCCTGGGCTGGGCTCTCTCCAGCAGTTCCCTGTCCTTCTTGAACTGAGGGTCCCAGAAGTGAAGCTCCTTGGGTTTTAGCTTGTAACATGTTTGTGTTTGCAGTTCGGGTGTATGACTACAGGACTGTACAGACATAGTTAGAAGATAATGTCCAAGCCAGAAATCTGGATTTTATTTGTATTTGTTACAAAACCTCCACATTTGAATGCCCAGAACAGCAATATACCTGCTACTCTGCTTTAATTTTTCCCTGTGGTTGTTGTGGTCGCATCAAGTGCAGTGACTCTCCAGTAATAAAATTCTTGCAGCCTTTTGAAAATCCAGCATGAAAACACGCACTCTGCTTCCTGAGCTCTTCTCTAGCCCATGATGTTCCTTCTGGATTTAACGTGATGTACCAGTTCTTCCTGTGCCATTTCTCCCTCCTGTGTGCCATCAGCAGAAACACTGGCACTATGCACAAATGTTCCTGTTGGAACCCCAGCCTTTTGTGGCACTGAAGCAGGGGGTGTTAGAGCTCACATCCTAGAGGTTGCTGTCAGTGGTTGCCTCACATCCAGTAATGTGCTCCCCAAAACTCATTCATGTACCTCTGCATTCCAGCTGCACAACAGAGGTGCAGCAGAAAAGTGTTACTCTTCCATCAGTCCATCCTTGGCCCCACATATGATGCACCTCTCTGTCCCCTTCTTATGTGAAAGTCTCCTCACCTTACTGCATGTCTCCAGCAAACAGTTTAAGCCTTCCTTGACTCCAGCCTTCCCAGGCTGCCAGCAAGTATCTTGGGCTCTGCCCTGCAAACTGCTTTCTTGCCAAAGCCTAAGAGCAATAACCTCACTTATGACATGTAATTTTATAATTTCTATGCCAAGAACTGTATTAAGACATTCCGGAAGTCAAGCAGGCAAGATTTAAGAAAATCCTGGAAGTTTGCCCTGTAAATTTTAATTCAGTCCCCACCTAATGCCTGAAGGCATTTGTGTTTTTAATTACATTGGGCACTTTTTCCTGGATAAAGTTGCCCATTTACGACAATGTGGAGCAGAGGAGGCTCAGGATGAGATTGCTGGTTTCATTTCTCTTCCCTTGGAGAGTGTGGCAACTAAGGCGAGTGAGTATTCTAATGGCCCATAAAGGAGTGATTTGTTTTGCCGCAACTTCAGACAGGAGTTTCTTCAGTAATGCTGGGTGAGCCCTGCAAGTGACAATTTGGCACGCAGCTGGTATCTGTGTGTTTTGTGGCTGAACAAGCTGAGGTACCTGGAGCCTGACTTGCTGACGTGTTGAGCACTCACAAGATGAGTTGTAAGAACAAAGCTGGATCAGGATGGTGAAAGTCGAAATCGAATTATTATAGTGAAACCTGAAATGTTTGAAACATTGCAGGTAATGAAAAATATTTTTAAAAAGGCAAGCATTTTGTTCAACCTCAGATGTTCTGGGTTTTTTTAAATGTTCTGTCTCTAAAACACTGAAAAATAGAAATTAGCTGAGAATAAAATTAAAGTAGGAGAAATTAATTATTTTTTTCAGTGCTATCAGATATGCATTTTTTTCTCTTTAAATATTTTAGACTGGAAGTCTTAACAGCTGCCGCATGTAACAGCAACCAACATTAATTGTCACCTCTATCTAGCTGAGTGACATCAGATCTTCGAAGTAAGACTTGCTTACTTTATAGAAAACACTGAGATGCTGTTGATAGATATCCTAGAATAGTTTATGAGGAAAAGTACTTGAGAATTCCACACAACAAATACTGTGGGAAACCGTTAACTTGCGGAGGACAAAAATGCCCAGCACTTTTTCCATTTTGATAGCGAGGTATCCTGAGATGTTTTCAGTGAGGGTAGAGCACCATGGACCTCGAACAGTGTGGATGTGGAAGAAAGCTAAAGGTTGAATGGCAGGCTATAGTCTCAAGTTTTTTACTTTCAAATAATTCCATAACCAGATGTTTAAATGTTTTGTGTCTGAGATGCTAGGTACTTCCCTGGGTAATTACTTTAAAGTAGAAAATGTATTTTAAGAATGTGATGTACCTTCAAAGGGCAGTTTCTTAACATTAGCATTTACTGAAAAGACCACGGGTTCTTCCCATGTTTTAATCAGAGGATTACTGCATGCTTTCATACGCTAAACCTACTATATTGCTTGTGTTCAGGATTGATATTTTAATTCTTCTGTTAGGTCTGATTTGGACTTGGATCCCTTTTCATTAAAGGAAACAAAAGCTCTCTTTTTTTCCATCAGCTCTATAGACTTTAAAGTCAATATGCTGTTTCATAGGGAATTAACAAAAGGGGGAATAAGCGTACTAGAATCACAGTCACTAAAGGCAGCAGTTTGATTGCTGAACAGATGAATGGTGAATGTACAGCCCCACTTAAAAAAGAGTGAACCTGTGGGTAGAAAGGTTACAACTAGAAGATTGTATGAGAACAGAGGCAGCCAGTGTGGAAAAGGTGAGAGCACAGTAGGGAAAAAACCCACCACCTTAGTGCTGATCAGACGATAAAATTAAGGTTTGAGGCAGTGGTTGTGAAATGGAAGTAGGGTGCAAGGTGGGTTAGCTATTCCCTGCTGGCCTGAATAATGTTCTCACAGCTCACAAAGAATGTCTTTGTGCGGCTACACTTAACTTGCTTCCAGGTTGGATTGGAAAAAAGGTATTTTTTGTGCAGAATAAGCACAGTGAGCAAGTACCAAATACTGTGCCTGGCTATTCCACCATGAGACCCTGGAGGACACTTGAAAGAAACCCTGCGGATGCTGTCAGGAACAAGCAGTTCTTTTGTTCATTACTTAGAAAGTGCTGGTGCAAAACTCTTCAACCTGAAACAAGAATTTAAAGCGCCCAACATAGCTTCATTGGGTTGTTGGTTTGTTTTTTTTGTCCAGGTGGCAGGGAGCAAGCACTTTTAAGAGAACCTTGTAATGCCATGTGTGAGGAGATGCTCTGCAATAGTGGATTCACCAGAAAAGGCGATTCAACACCTGCCCTCCTAGTTTCTACTTTTTAATGTTCTTCCACTTCTTTATGAGCTGTGTGAGTGTGTGTGTAAGGAGTATTTACTTTTAACAAGTGTTCAAATTTAGTAGAGTTTTTTTAACAAAAAAATAATTAAAACTATGGGGTTATAAATAGACTTACACTTAGGTGTTGTGGTAAGCATATTTTCTATCTTTATGAACGTGAACTTCATCTACAGGGCTTGTTGTGGAGATCTTATGAGTAAAAACCAAGTATGAATCCACACAGTTCCCAGCTGACACCCTGTCTGGCAAGTAAAGAATTTCTGGATAGTGCAGGTTTGTCTACCATAATTTTCACTGAAGATTTGGTTGGCTCCTATTGTGAATGCTGGTTTGTGTCCTACTGGACAATGATCCCATTACTTGCTTTTCTGAGCATACCAATATGGAGCTGACTGAGAGGTCAGATAATCTGCAGGGTACTTTGTTCTGTGATGCTCATTCCTAGTGATGCTGCTTTCTAAAGCTTGTGTAAATTTCAGTTTTTCACTAACTTTTTCAAATAATTTAACAGTGGTCTTTAAAAAAAAGCCTGGACAGAAACATTTCTCCTAGTCAGTAATGGAGATCAAATTTTGTATCAGTTCTGAGGTGGTATTTGACTCTGTTCTGATTCAGGTTCAGCTGCATCTGACATTATTCTAATTCAAGCAGTAGGAGTCCCGTATTTGATGTGGTTACCCTGAATGTGCTCAAAATTATTTTTGTCAGAAAATAAAATATTTATGGACAGGATGGCTCACAGCAGCTGTGCCCACAGCACGGCGCTCCCCCTTCACCGAGTATCATCCCAGCTGCCATTCACACGTGCTGTTCCCTTTCCTTTGCAGGGATCACCTGGAAGCGCAGACACATGCCCGCTCTCAGGAAATAAAACAGCAGATGTGCCAGCTGAGACCTTGGAGCCAAGGAGCTCAGGTGGTGCTGTAGGTGCTTCTTGAGGTCATGGCATCCACTTCTACACTATGGAACAGCTCCCTGAGGACAGGCTGAGAGAGCTGGGGCTGTTCAGCCTGGAGAAGAGAAAGGTCTGGAGAGAACTTTTTGTGATCTTTCAGTACTTAAAAGGGGCCTATAAGAAAGATGGGGACAGACTTTTTAGAAGGACGTGTTGTGATAGGACAAGGGGTGGTGGTTTTAAACTAAAGGAGGGGAGATTCAGGCTAGATATGAGGAAGAAATTGTTTATAATGAGGGTGGTGAAACACTGGCCCAGGTTGCCCAGAGAGGTGGCAGATGCCCCATCCCTGGAGACATTCCAGGCCAGGCTGGACGGGGCTCTGAGCAACCTGATCTAGTTGAAGATGTCCCTGCTCATGGCAGGGGGGTTGGACCAGATGAGCTTTGAAGGTCCCTTCCAACCCAAACTGTTCTATGATTCTCTGGGACAGAGGGAATTGACTAAGGCAACTCTTTTCTGTTACTGCAGTATAACTAGTGCTTCCCTTAAAGAAGGGGAAGAGTTTCTGCACTAAAAACCACTTTCTGTGGTCTTCAGAGCAGCCCAGCAAAACCACAGGCTGCAGAGATGGGTTTCCATGTTGCTCATGCTGGTGTGAATCATGTGCTTCCTTCCAGCCGTGTCCTCAGAGCTCTGCACCACGTCAGTGCACCAGGCAAGAGGTTCCAGCTCATTCATTAAGAAGCAACTCATTCGAAATAGAAATAAGCACTGAATAGGAGTAAGTAGGGTTCTTTAATATCACATTTCTTTAGCTTTCCCTCATTTATATTCCACTTTATGAACAAAGAAATGGGATCAAAAGCAGTTGTTTGCCTCAGTTCTCACTCTGCATTACACTTGCAGCATGCACTTCAAGTTACACATTAAATTTAAGATCAGTTGGGAAAGGTCTTGACTTAATCACTGTGGGGTAGAGAAAGTAACGCTGTAATGCTCATAGAAATGACCGCTTGTCTGAAAGGAAAGCAGTTTGCCTTAACTTTTTACATCACCCTTACCTCTGGGGTGCTGCTAAGTGTTTCTGCAGAGCTGGCTCCTGCCACAGCTGGGATGCTGAGCAGCAAGTCTGTCATGTTTTGGAAGTGGCCTTTAATGTCTGAACTTCCAGCAGGCCAGCCTTGTGTTTCCTAGTGTTGACATGTGGCTTCCAGACTTGAAAATCCAATACGTGTTATGAAAGTGCATGAGTGTTGAATTTAAACCATATTTTAATAATTTGGCCACCTGTACAATATCCTAATAATCTTAAAATAGAGAACTTGAGATCCTCTGTAAAATTATTCATAGCAGATGTTAAATCTTTGGTGTATTCTACACATTTACACGCTAGGGGACAGATATTAAACATTACCCTTACAAAAATAACCCAAAACATATTTATTTCAAAGAATTAGAATGGCTCATAGCAGG
Source organism: Columba livia (assembly GCF_036013475.1). Lineage (NCBI taxonomy): Eukaryota > Metazoa > Chordata > Aves > Columbiformes > Columbidae > Columba > Columba livia. Next base: position 94,719,844 of record NC_088602.1, on the reverse strand, counting down.
AAGTGGATGCAGGAAGCTCTGTCCATTCTTGTGGTTTGTTTTAAAGCTGTGCTCAAAATGAGATGAAAAAAGTTTCAGTCGTTACTGCAGTTGGACAAAATTATTTGAGTGTTTAAAAGATAAAAAGCATTTTTTTATATTTTATTCCACCACCTTTCTCAGCTGATCTATTTCTAGCTTTCTTTTTTATTATTTTTTTAATACGTCAGCTCTCTGACCTTAAAGACATAATTATGGGGCACTAAATCCTAAGTTTCAAACCCATTCTCTGATGATTGAAAAATTACCCTTTTGGCCAGAACTTGAGAGCCAGAAGTGAAAAAATTGCTGGCACAAAGCAAATGTTACAGTCTGACATGACTGGGTAACAAGTCTCTCCAGGAGCAAAGTGAAGTGCTGCTTTTAAAGATAAAGAAGTTTTTCACAAGCAAAGGTGCTTATACAGCCTCTGTTGGTGTAGCTAGCTCCAAATGTGTGAACTCTGAATTGGCTTCAGAAACCATGACACTTTTAAAATCTGAGTATGTTTTGGGGTGTTTTTATTTGCCTCCTGAGGTTTTGAGTTTACCCTATGACTACGGAGGCTGGACTTTTCCTTTCTTTCTTTGTGATGAAAGTTAATGTGAAGACAAAGTCATGTGTTTCCAGGAGACAGGACTTCAGGAAAACCAGTGAATAAAAGGAGAGCAAGCCCCTACCTGCTCCCTCAACTACTGCCTCTTTCTCTGTAGGAAACATCACCTCTAGGTGCTTCAGTTTGGGATAAATATCACTTTACGCGCTTTCCCCAGTCTTCCACTTTCCCTTCGCCAACGGTCTCTTGTCCACTTCCAAGCCTGCCTGCTCTGTGCTGGCATCCTCCTCCCTTCCTTCCTGTCCTTGAATTTCAGATGTTTTCCAGCCTCAGGTATAGGGGCAACCTCTAGAATAATCATAGAATCATAGAATGTCCTGAGTTGGAAGGTACCCACAAGGATCATCGAGTCCAACTCCTGTCCCTGCATGTGACAACCCCACAGTTCACACCGTGTGTCTGAGGGTGTTGTCCAGTCTCTTCTTGAACACTGTCAGGCTTGGGGCCGTGACACCTCCCTGGGGAGCCTGTTCCAGTGCTCCACCACCCTCTGGGGGAAGAACCTTTTCCTCATGTCCAACCTAAACCTCCCCAGCACATCTTCCTGACATTCCCTCAGATTCTGTCATTGGTCTCGAGAGAGAAGAGATCAGCGCCTGCCCCTCCTCCTCCCCTTGTGAGGAACCTGTAGCCACCATGAGGTCTCCCCTTGGTCTCCTCCAGGCTGAACAAACCAAGTGACTTTAGCCGCTCCTCATACGGCTTCCCCTCCAAACCCTTCACCAACTTTGTATCCCTTTTCTGGACACTCTCCAGCAGCTTTATATCCTTTTTATCCTGTGTTGCCCAGAACTGCACACAGTGCTCCAGGTGAGGCCGCACCAGTGCAGAGCAGAGTGGGACAGTCACCTCCCTGGCCCGGCTGGCAACTCTGTGCTGGATGCATCCAGGACACGGGCGGCCCTCTTGGCTGCCAGGACACACTATTGGCTCATGTTCAATTTGTCATTGACTGGAACCCCCAGATCCCTCTCCACAGAGCTGCTCTCCAGCATCTCATTGCCTCTCTAGACTACATTATTCTGCAGGAAGATGCTCAGCCTTTCCCCTGGTGCTTCCAATTTTATTTGTGCTGGCAGCAAGGGCAAATTCTGGAAGGAAAAAGTTGATGGCGAGCTGTTAAATGCAAAGAATAAATCCTGGGTTGCCAGCAACCGGTAAGGCAGACCCAGGGAGTGTTGCTGCAGGTGTCCTCAGAACATGTGCTCTTTCCTTCATCATCTGCCATGGCCTCATATAAAGTGGGGTGCTGACTAGGACCTTGCTTTGACCAGCTTCAGCTCCTTTGATATTCCCAAGGATGGGGAGCTAGAGGAGCAAGCAGCGGGCACCACCTCTGAGCTGGGAGCCCAGCAGTGCCATCCCTGGCCTGTTGTAGCCTCTTACTGGTATTTCCCATAGTAGGAAAGTGCGTTACAGTCACAGAAATGATGCTGTGTCTGTCAGTTTGAGATCCTAACAGAGTTAGGAAAAAGGAACAAATTTTCAAGAGGCCACTGATTGTAGGAGCTTCAGGTTTGCCTTCATTTGTCAAAAGACAATTTGGCCACAGCTTCTGGAAGAGCAGCGCATACTCAGGTCTGACTGGGTTGTCTCATCTCTTCAGCCTCGAGGAACTAATACAGGGTGAGGAATGAACAGGCAGGTGCTCAGCCTTGGGCTGGAGTTGATGTGTTTTGCTTAAGGAGCAGAGTGGAATACTCTAGAGGCTGTTGGCTAATTAGAAGTTTCGTCACATTTTTGAGTTCATAAAGAAAACTGGAGCATCAGTCAGTGAACTGGTGCTCACTGGTGTGTCTAGGGGCTGCCACTGAAAATCAGGCTTAGGGAATGAGCAGCATGAAAGGCACTGTTGCTGGAGCTCATGAAGATACATCTGGCCGGCTTTTCCTGCAGCAGGTCTAGTGTCAACCTGGATGTGACCTTTCTGTTTCTGGAGGAGAACAGATCATGTGTGTTATGCAAGCAAAAAATATTTGCAGCTGGAGACAGGGGCAAACTTTTCCTCTTTTGTCATAAATTAGTGCGAAGCTTTCTTCGTGCTTAGAAAAAAAAAATGATTGTCCTGTAGGTTTGTGGTGCATAAGGTGATGTTGAAATAAGTTATAATCTCTGCTTTATCCTCAAATAAGCTAAAATTCATCCCATGGGCTTTTTTTTGTTCCAAATTATAGTGAATGTAAACATACGTGTGTATATATGGACTTATGTAATGAATTATAGAATTTTGGCATGTAAGCATTAATTTACAGTTGCTGAAACTGTACTGAGAGGCCTTTGGACACTTACAGCCTCAGATCTTTTGTGTGAAATAAGTGTGATTTTTCTTTGGAAGGCTGGTTTATTTAACCAGGTAGATCATCATCACAAGCAACAACTGAGATCTCTATTCTGATTTCTTGGCTATACCGTTCAGCACTAAAGATGCCTGTTAGGACTGGGTAGATGGGAGCTGTAATGGTGTGGCTGACTTGAATGTGTGTGCAACTGATGAGTGTCAAGTCACTACTGTGCATAACTCACTCCCTGCAGCTCTGGAGCACCAGCTAACCAACCCCAGCAGCAATGCTGAATTGAAAAAAGGCAAAAGTCCGAGGAAATGGCACACAGACAAGGTCAGTCAACGAGTGGGACTATTATTCATGTAAAATGAAAGAACAAAAAAGAAAAACTGGATGATTCAAGCATCAGTTCTTGTTTGGGGCGAGAACTGCCTGGCTTCTGCCTGGTTCAGTCAGGATTCAGGAGTTACTCCATCTCTGATGGATGTGTGGCATGGTCAGGTTTCTCTGGACATCTCTCTTACCCACTCTACATTTCGGTGTTTCTCAAACCCTTTGGATTTGGTGCTGGTGCTCAAACCCTCTGAGCAGGACACGCACAGACACCTGTATCCAGTCAATCATGGACCTAAAGGGTCAGGGCCAAAGTTCTCCAGCAGCACATCTGTGGGTCAGGATGCTGTTGTTGGGGGCTTTGTACTGCAAGTAGCGTTGGCCTCTATGTTAGCAACAGAATGGCACGTGGGGTAGGAGAACTCAGGAGTCTTCTTCTAGGAAGACAAAGTGGAGCATTTGGGGCTGGTCAAAGCTGTAATGAAATATATTATTTTCCCAAAAGGGTTTTTTCTCAGAGTCAGCATACATGTTGTTGCTTTCTGTGGGGTTTGGAACAGTCGTCCTTGTGCGTAAATCATATACAAACTTAATAAACACAAAATTACTGCTTTGGTCTTTAATATTACTGAAGACATGAACTGAATAGGTAGCAATACACAGAACTGGTGAAATGGTTCCTGAACTGTCATCATCAAAAAGGAAAGCTATAAATCTTGAAGAGTTAATGCAGAAAAGCTAATGCCTTTTCCATGGACAAAGGTTTTTTTTAAAATATCTATTTCCTGTATCTTTAAAAGTCATAAAAATTAAGAAATGAAAAATCAGTTGCTCATGAGATGAGAACACAGGGGATCTAACTCTTAAAGGCCGTAGTAGCATAACCTATGTATAGTCCTGTGCTTTAGGTCTCTGGATAGTGCTTTCACACAAAATGATTCTGTCCTGGAAACGTTTCGGCAGCTAATTAGCGGTACAAAATGTGGCCTTGGTGACTGTCAGGTTGCCGGCTGGACTGTGCTTCAGTGTGTTCAATCATTTCCTCCTTCTTTTGCCCTCAGAGTTGAAACTGTGAATATTTCTTCTTTTCTGCTTTATTAACTTAAGCAAAAAAAAAACTGGGAGAAGTGACTAATCTGGGTCTGTAGAAAGCATTAAAAGATTCTGCTTTCTCAAAAAAATGAAGAGAGAAAAGGAATTTTAAGGTTTTTTTTTTTTTTAATTGAAAGTTTAATTTGTTTAGAGATTAAGTATTCATTTTCCTGGGTTATTAAAATGTATTATTATTATTTTTATTAATTTTTAATTTTGTTCTTTAAATCCAGACAAATTATGAAAAAATCAAAGGCATGAAAGCAGTCCAGGTTACAATGCCCTAAATGTCCTTGTGGGAGAGGTGGTTTCTCCTCATTCTCCTGTCAAGACGATGAAGAAATCCGTCCCAAATTCAGGGAACCCTTTCGATTTCATCCCCCGCTCCCGGGCGGGACCCCCTGGCTGACACGGCCGAACCGCGGGGGGCGGAGCCGGAGGCGGGACGAGGCTCTGGGAGGCGGGGCTACCGGGTGGGGCGGGGCGCTGCCGGCGGCGCCGTGCGGCCGCTGGGCGGCGCTGTCGCCTAGCTCCAGCCGCGGCGGGGCAGCCGGCAGCTCGGCGGCCGGAGCGGGGCGCGCCCGACCCGGCTCCTGCGCCCGAAAACGGCGGCGGGAGGGGGCGGCGAGGCGAGGCGAGGCACCGCCGGAGGCTCCGGCCGAGCGCGGGGGTGTTCCCGCAGCGGGGAGTTCCCCCGTTTCCCCGCGGGGCGGTGTGCGCGGCCGCTGCGCCTCCGCGGGCTCCGGCTCTGGGGCCGCGGTTCGGTCCCGGGTGAGGCCCCAGCGCTCGCCATTGTTTCCCCCAAATGTAAATATTTGCACTTGCGGCTGGTTTTATGTGTCTGCTCTCAGGAGACAAAACCATCGCCGGTTTCTTTAATAAGGTCACAGCTGTCTGGGAATTTTTTTTTTTTTCCTTCTTTTTTTCCCTTTTTCAGGGTTTTAGGGATCTTGGGTTTTGTGGGCCAAACCACGGTGCTGAACCAGGGGAAATCTGCAAACAGATCTGGCTGGTGGTGCCGACCGTGACACTCCTGCCTTCCCAAGTGCATCTCCTGGGTGTATTTCCCCTCTCCAGCTCCAACAGTGCTTTATCTAAAACCTGCCGGTATGTTCACTATGTTAGCTATTTATCAGCACCATCCATCAGCAATTTGCTGTTGTGATTGGCATCGATTTTACAGCGCTCTGCTTTTTTCTGTTGCCGCGATAACATATATTGTGCCATGTTTTTAGAACCTGGCCGATTTCCCCATATGGTTTCCATATGGGAACATGCTGCTCTTGTTAGCCACCTTCGAAGCGGCCTGTCAGCCAGGTCCCTGCTCAGAAACAAATAAATTGTCTACTGTCTACTGTATTTCCTTTCAGGCCGCACTCTCCACTTTAAACTTGGCAGCGTTTCAGAACAATCAAAATCCAATCAGCGGCCGTGCTAACTCCATATGTTTTATTTCCAGACTACGTGAGGTGGAGGAAGCTGAAAACTATTTTCGGCGTGTAGCAGTGTTTAGGGTGACATGCCGCAGATCGCGCTGCACATTTTCCGCTGACTCTTACCCAAAGCCCCATTCAGTGAAGAGAGGCGCTTGGGTTTCGTGCAGAAAGCTGTGGCTGCCCAAGTGCTGCAGATCAAATTCGTTTTCCTGGGAAGTGGAGCACCTCTAATAGAGAGTGAAACAAATGTAAACTACAATTAGTTCGGTGTGTTGGAAGTACACTGGAGTCCTCTGGGCCTGAGCCTTACAACGTAAGCAAACTTGACAGGTTACCTTTCTTTAAATGGTGTTTTAAACGCTGTGATTACCCCTGTCATGGGTCTGTTCTGTTAGGCTGTGTGCCGGAGTCCATCAGTCAGTCGCCTTCTGCTTCTAAAAATGGTGCAGCCTGCATCTGGATGTAAAATAGCGTGTCAGGAGGAATGCATGGGCACAGGCGACACTAGAGTTGCCTGGCGTCCCCTGGGATCAGGCTTCTCCCTGCGAGTTTGAGCTGTATCTGTTTATTTTACCCTGATCTGCACTAGTAGTTGGCAAATGCCCGACCTGTGTTGGCGGGATCACTCGTGTTCACGGCAGCTCTTCTGCCTGTGCTCTGTGATCCCTCTGGGCTGGATGTAACAGGGTTGGGTTCACCTCGCACCAGAGGCAGGTTTGGTCCTGTGTAAAGTGCCTGACCCAGGGGCAGGCAGCAATGAGGGATGCAGAGCTGAGGAAGCTACTCGTTTAAAAAGCAGTCAGGAGGTACCAGGTGGTGTTGGGACTTGTGCTTGCATCTCTGGAGTGCAGACACCAGGAGCCAGCTCTCAGAACAAGTTGTTCCTGCTCAGAGAAGCGCTCATGTTGTGGTGTGTAGGGGGAAACGTGAGGAAGCAAACATGAGGAAGACTCACCTTGCACGCAGGAGAATCAGGCTGAATCCCAGAGGGATCACAGTTCTCCCTTAGAGGCATGCAAGGAGGAAAGTGAGAGGGTAGGTTTGTGTTGGTAACAACTCAAGCACATGTTTTCTCTTGGGCCAGCCATGTAAGTAAAGAGTTGCAGACTGAGTTCGTAGAGGCTGAAAAGCAGCAGCAGCCTCATCTCCCAGCCTGTGGTCCTGTTGTGTTGCTCCATTTCCCTCTGGCTGTGTGTGATGAGTTTGGCGTAGCGCAAGCGAAGCTCTCCATTTTGAGATCTTTCCTGAAAGAGTTGTAGCCCATTCTGTGAGCGTACGATGGAGTGGGGAGAGCTCGCTGCCAAAGCGCAGGAAGCACCAGCAGAGCTGTTGAATGTTAATCCAATATTTAATGTTCAGTGGGTTGCCAGTTGTTATAAAAACGTTCATATGGTTTGATGGCTGTATACAGCTTTCCGTGGTTGCTTTACATCTGGCTTCAGGAGTGATGGATTTGAGAATACCACTAGGATGTCTGTTAGGAAACACTGTGAAGCCTTGGGAAAGGCAATAAACCAAGATTTGTCATTGTCAGGGAGCTGGCTTGAAGGACGCTTTGAAAAAACACTCTGCATGACCTTCGAGTGCAGAACAAAGTCAAGCTCCCAGCCATCAAAGTAATGCCACATGTCAGGAAAACCCGACACGTATGGAAAGCCTAGAAGGTGATAGCCAGCATGAGGCGAATGTGCAGATCAATGCTAATTAAGTGAGTAGTAACGTCTGAGTGAAAATAGCTGTTGGGCCGTTCAGCTGTGATGTTCGACGACACAAAATGCTGGTGAGCGTGGGGGAAGCAACACATGGGAGAAACTCCTGGACCCCGTCCTCTTCCCCAGGCTCTCTGGAAGGAAAACCTGGTGCTGCATGGGGAGAGGGGGACGAACACAGGGGTGAAGGGTGTTGGTGATGCCTGTTTGGCACTCCTGGAGGGCGTGTGCTTGGCAGGGGCCAGGGTCTGCACCAGTGGAGAATGTGGCCGTGTTGATTGCTGAGTGTGCTCATGACCACAAAAAGCTTTGTTCAGTTCCATGGCGAGGGAGGGTAAAGGGCATCTGGGAGAGTGTGCTCGACCAGATTGTTTGGGTATTTGCAAACTGGTAATATTTTGGGTTCAAATCAGAGAACCACAATGGCTTTGGGGCAACAAAGTAGGCAAGACTAGAGCCTATGTCTGTTTTTTCTCCTTCTTTTTTTTTTTTTTCCTGTGGAAGCAGAAACATCTTTCCTAAGGCATATAGCAGACAGTTTTTACCAGTAAACCTTTACCTTTTAAGTGCGAACGTTTATGTGACAACCGAGGGGACTGCAAAACAAGCTTTGCACTCTGGAAAGGGGACAGAAGACTGGTGGAGTTTGCGACACATGAACACCAGGGGCTCAGGTTTGTCAACAGCAGTGCCCATTTCTACAAGAACTTGGAAATAAAACAGAGCGGGTTTTTTTTTTCTTCATAAATCTCCTCTTTCTCACTTTGTTTCTCAGTCTTGTTTAACTCCTGGGTTCAGTAAGCCTTTTCAAGCTTTTTTTTTTCCTACACCTTTTGATTCTTTCCAATTTTTTGTAAATCCCGACCCACGTCCTCTCTTTGTGATGCATTTTCTGTTCCTTCCTCATTACCACTGTTATTTGTTTTTCACAATTGTCTTGCAAGCTGTTCCTTCCTTCCCTCCAGTTTTCTTGGTTTATTTGCACATCCTGGCTTGTTTTTATTTCTGGAAGGAAAAAACACGGAGGCTCACCGTGAAGTATTACACAAAATAAAAAGTAGGGTTTCCATCATTGTTTTCCTTAACAGTAGTGAGCTGCTTCATCATACACTTAAATAAACCCTCCGAGTCACCCCATTGATGCGCTGGGACAGCGTCACTGGGCTGCAGGGCCCATCCTTGGGCTGCACAGGGAGCGGGACGTGTCCTCTCTTCTTCTTGCTTTCCTCAACAGGATGTTTGCTCTCTTGGCCTATGGAGAGTGGCGGCTTCAATAGGAGCACATAGGAATAGGTCATAGGGATTAATCTTTTAAATTACATTTTAATTTAATTCATTTTTAAAGCTTTAATCTGGCCAGGGTTGGAGTATTGTGTCTTTCCCTCCCTGCAGTCACCCAAACGCTGAATGCAGAAAGAGCAGGATTAGTCCAGTACAATCCAACAATCTGTTTCCCATATTTTATAACCTTTTCCATTGTGTTTCACCTAATGAAAAGAACAGATGTAAACCATTTTCAGTTCTAAGATGAATTAATTATAATTTCATTATTTGTTGTTAATGGAGTTATAAAGCATTAAGCTGATTTATAAAGCCTAAAGCTAAACCCAGAAATCAAACAGAGGATTTTGAGGTTTTTATAGCTGCATGTATTTTCCCTGAGAAAACCAAGAAATTGAAATTTTTGCCTTTTATTATCCTCTTTTCCCTAGCGAGATGTGTCTTTGCTGCCTGCACAAGGAGACTTGAATAGACTGAAGGAAAGGCAGAATAAATCCCTCAGCACTTTTGTGGTGGGAAAAACTGCCCCGGACAGCTCTTTGCCCAAGGTATATTGAATATGAGAAAAGGTCAGGAATCACTAGGAAGCAGGAGGGCAGTGTTGCCACATCGCACGAGTTTATTTTCAGTGCTCTGGTACTTGCTGCTTTACTTTAAACCCTTACATCTCTGGAAGTGGTGACATTTAAAGTGATGGAGCCCCATGTTGGGAAACCACGCTGCTGAGCGAAGCCCCGGCGTTTGTGCCCTGCTGCTCTGCTGTAAGCTCAGCTTTGGGACCCTGCTGGGACATTTTCTTTGGGAAATTAAATCATAGTTCATGGTGCACATCCACAAGTGTATTTTTGTTCTGGTTAGCCTTGAAAATGGAGCCATATTTTGTTTTCGTCCATAGTACAGAATGATGTTTTTACCAACAATTTTGTTTGCACTGGATTTTTTGGCTTTACAGATTATACTTTTGAGCAACACTGCTGTTAGCATAAGTGCTCTATTTCTAAGTGTGCCCAAAATGGATTTGATGAGTTCCTGCAGAAAATACATTTAAAATAGAACGAAAATGAAGTAGGACCTATTTCATTCATATGCTTTTGCCAGAGGTTTCATTTTGGGGGAAAAAATAAATAACCTGCTGTTCAGTGACAGTGTTTTGGCTCACGCTAGAAATAATAGATGAATTCCCATAGCCGGCCTCCAGCCTGCGTGCAAGCATATACCTGAGCACACTTGTGTATACTTATTATGATAAGGTATATAAGGCTGATTTATGGGATTATTTTGTAATCTTTTGCTTGCTGCAAAATGTCAATTTTGCAATGACTCACATCCTAGAGAAACAGAAAGCCAAGATTTGAAATTATCGTTGCTGTCTTCCCACTTGAATTCCTGTTAGTATTGGTAAAATCAGTAAGAACTTAGTGTTTGACCCAATGATCTGGGGTTGGGCACTCAAGGTTGCATTGACCCTATGTACTTTTTCCTTTTTCAAATGGGTCCATGATATATTTTATATTTAGCCCAAATGTACCACAAAACTTGATACAGAACAAAATAAGCGTGCAAATGGGATATCAGTAAAATGTGGGGAATGCTGACAGCTTATTTAGTGCCTCCAGGTGTGTAAGGAGAAACAGCAAACTAACAAGGAAACCTCCTTAGAGCCCAGCCTTGCCACAGAATGTGTCTTGGTACTTGAGGATGTAACCACTGCCCTCACACCACACAGGCAAACCGTTCCTGCACATGGTGAGCAAATTTCGTGGTAAGCATGAAGAATGAACTCTGAATTGAAGTGGCAAAAGGTAATTCTCAGCACCAGCCTTTCCCCCTGTGGGTGCTGTCCTTCTGGGCTTGGCGGGGGTTTTGGCACCTCCAGAGGTTGCCCGAGTTCAGACTTCTGGTTGTTGCTTTTCCAGGTGTGGTGAGAACTTTGGAGTGACTCTCCTGGCAGCCAGGGGCTGTTAGCAGAGACCACTGAAGGCTGTGTCAGAATGTAGCTGTCTGGGGAATGGGGAAATTTATGTGCAGGATATATAGAGAGAGGCCAGAAGTCCATTAAAATTACAGGGTGCAGACAGAGCGGAGGAGAGAGGGGGAGAGGCAGCCATAGCAGTTGGGTTTTCTGGCCAGGACATTTTAAGCCAGAAGGTCTAATGGGAAGGGCAGGATCAGCAGCTGAGCTTCAGCCTTTGTTGACCAAGCACTCATGCTGTACGTACTGCCTTTCCCTACAGACCCTCAGACAAGATGGTTTATCTTAATTTTTCACTGATTTGTGTCCCTCTATTTTTAAGAGCGCAGTCTTCAAGGTAACCCCATGCTTCCTTACTGCCCTAGGGTCCCTCGGTCTCCCCCTGTCTCCCCAGCTGCTGTTTGATATAAGCACAGTCTGGGTGCTTTGCTGAGCTGGGAACTTGCTGTGGTGGAGATGGGTGGATTCACAGAGATGAAGGAATGACTCCTGCAAGAACAGGTCTGGTGTGAGGAATGGCAGGTGGCACTCCACGTTTGTGTCACCCTTCCTCATTCTGCACGCTGGAGTAAAACACAAATTGTGTGTCTCCTTCCTGTGAGAACCAACAGCAAATAATGTGTGCATGAACAAGGGAAGGAAAGTGGCTCAGGAGTTGTCCGTCCTTGGATATCAGGATGTAGCAGTTGCACTTAGTGAACCCAAACTGTAAAAAATGGGTGAGTCAGCCGCACAGTTGTTGAATTGTTCCTTCTAACATTTGCAAGTGAGTGAAAAGTTTTGAAGAACTGGGGAAGGCTCACTCCTGTCTCTTGGACATCTGCAGAAAGTGTCTGAGGGGACTGACACTCCTGGAATGGTAGTTACTCAATGTGCCTCCTCAGTGGAAACCTTTGAAGGGGACCATTTAGAACACAAACTGTTTTCAGAAACCAGGAGGAAGGTGGCTGTGGATGTCTCAGCAGAGCCTGTCCTGACAGGGAAGAAGAGCTGAACTTGCTCAGTGAAGCTTGGTGTTCAGCACCTTCATTGTCCTTGTCTCTGTGAGACATGGACAGGAGAAAACATCAAGAGAAAATGGTTCTGAACCTATTTTTTCAAACTTTTGTTTTCTTCTTAGTTGTGGCTTTGTGGCTTCTGGTCACAGCACCTCTTACACAAGTTAGAGAGAAGTATGAGCTGTTGGTGCTTTAATAAAAGTGCTATTAAAGATTTTTTTTTTCTTTTTTTCCCCTGAAGGGTTTTCAGCTGTTAGAACAGATGGACAAACAGCACCAAGGGATCCTAATAGACTTGTATCACACCAAATACTGTTAGGTGCTGTCTCCTATACAGCCATTTGTGCCACGGCCAAGTGAGCAGCAGAGGCTGCGTGTCCCTGGTGCCACAGAAAACAAGTTGGGGATGTCTGGCCGCTCTTCTGAGCCCCTCAGGGCTGCTCTCAAGTGGACGCTGGGAGCAGTGGGTGTCCCTGGGGTCCTGAGGAAGCAGCTGTGAGATTGTGGATGGGGTTTTGGGGACTGTCAGAGCCATCCGGCTCTGGCGGTGCATGGCTGGGCTTGCTGGTGGCTGCCACTGTTGCGCTGGTGGTTGCCGTCTGATGTCGACATGCCCCTGGGGAGCTGCTGGGTAATTTTAAGAAGTAACTTGTGAGAAGTGTCTAAGAAAAGGAAGCCCCGTGTTCTACTGAACGAACGAATGAGCAAATAACTGAATGAAAGAAGAGGGCGCGTAAGGGCTGCAGCCACAGAGGTCTGAGCCTGACCTGTGAAAAATGATCTAGTCCCTGCTGCCTGGACTGAACACTTCAGCAGTGACCTGGTGGAAAGCTGTGGCCAAACTATCTCAGAAATACTATCCCTGAAGTTTTTGGTTGTTAGAGAGGCTTACTGAGAAATTGCTTGGGCTTTTGTAGTCCGCACCCCTGTGGTTTAGAGAGGAGAGGGCAGAGCCAAGAAGAAGGACGCTCACACAGCAGAGGGATGCTGTAGCCCCCGCAGCTTTGTGAGCAGCCACCAGCTTTGAGGGTGCTGCCAGGGCGAGGGGTGAGCATCCCGGCCAGGGTGTGGACTCCCAACCCCAGAAAAGGTTACGATGGCATCATCAGCCCTTCATCCTCACCCCAGAAAGGGGGTGACCAGCAGTGCAAGTGTCACCTTGTGCGCTTTGCTCCTTTCTAGGATGGAAAGACACCTGGCAGTGGGAATGAGGTGGCTCTGGGGGTGGGAGCGTGCATGGCTCTGCCTGCCTTGGGGTATGGGCCTCTTCTTCATGACACTCCTGGCTACCTCAATCCCCATCCCCTTCTTTGGTTCCCTGTACTATTCCTAATCCTTACAGCCGCTCTGTCTGTCTTGTCTTTTTCAGCCCTGCCGCTAAGCCTGGAGAATAGGGGTGCTTGCCCCACTTCATCTCTGGTGCCTCTCTGATGGTTTTACTGTATTTTGTGTGTGTCCTATTTGGTGTGAGCAGCACTGGGCCCATGGGTGCTACAAAAATTAAGGGAAAAAAATCTGTTCCGCACTGATTATTATTATTTTTTTAGTGCCTACCATATGCTATTTTGAATAGCAGCAATATTTTTTGAAAGTGTGTGTAAAGTGGGATAGAGAAACATCTCATTTTATTCTTGTAAATTTGCCTTTCTGTGTAGAGAGAAGAGCAAACTTCAAAACCTTTCACCAGTTTAAATCAGTGCAACACTTTGGAATGTGTGTCAAATCTTCCTCCACCAGAATTTGTACTACAGCCCTGGGAGTAAATACAGCAGCAGAGGGCAGGCGTAGCAGGAAGCATGTGTATTTGACACAGCAAGTACTGAGACCTAGCTGAATCATAGATTCTTAGAACAGTTTGGGTTGGAAGGGACCTTCAAAGCTCATCTAGTCCAACCCCCCTGCCATGAGCAGGGGCATCTTCAACTAGATCAGGCTGCTCAGAGCCCTGTCCAGCCTGGCCTGGAATGTCTCCAGGGATGGGGCATCTACCACCTCTCTGGGCAACCTGGGCCAGTGTTTCACCACCCTCATTGTAAACAATTTCTTCCTCATGTCTAGTCTGAATCTCCCTCCTTTAGTTTAACACCATTACACCTTGTTCTGTCATGACAGGCTCTTCTAAAAAGTCTGTCCCCATCTTTTTTATAAGCTCCCTTTAAGTACAGGAAGGCTGTAATAAGGTCTCTCTGGAGCCTTCTCCAGGCTGAACAATTCCAACTTTTTCAGTGTTTCTTCATAAAAATAGTGCTTGATGTATTGTTTGGGTGGTTTTCAGCATCCCAACCAAATATAAACATCAGTTATGATTCTCTCTTCACTGTGTTGAAAAGCAGCCTGTAAAACAAACAAACAAACAAACAATGCTTTCCATCCCATGCATCTGTGGCACATGACCTCCAATTCAGAGACGCTGCCTCAGTGACAGTAAATCTGCAGGAGACATGATGAGTGATGGCTCTGAAAGGAGAGCAACCTGGCTGCCCCAGCGTGGTAGCCATCAGGCTTGGCTAGCAGGGTCATGACCATGCCAGCCCACAGCAGCCAAGCAAGGCCAGCCTGGAGCCAGGCCCCCCAGGCTGGCACGGGAGGATGGCACTGCTTTGCTCTGGACACTGGTGCGGCCTCACCTGGAGCACTGTGTGCAGTTCTGGGCAACACAGGATAAAAAGGACATAAAGCTACTGGAGAGTGTCCAGGGGAGAGCTATGGAGTTGGTGAAGGGTTTGGAGGGTTCAGCCTGTTCCGCTCTTTAGCGATCAATGACAGAATCTGAGGGAATGTCAGGAAGATGTGCCAGGGCAGGTTTAGGTTGGACATTAGGAAAAGGTTCTTCCCCCAGAGGGTGGTGGAGCACTGGAACAGGCTCCCCAGGGAGGTGTCACAGCCCCAAACCTGACAGTGTTCAAGAAGAGACTGGACAATGCCCTCAGACACACAGTGTGAACTGTGGGGTTGTCCTGTACAGGGACAGGAGTTGGACTCGATGATCCTTGTGGGTCCCTTCCAACTCAGGACATTCCATGATTCTATGATACCTTGCAGCCACAGAGGACAGTGAAGGTGGCAGCTCTGGAGCAGGAGCTGGAGGGGATGTGGTTTGCAGTGAGGTGCAGAGTGATGCCATGTGGGGCCGGGGGACATAGGGAAGGCGTGTGAGGAGCCCGACAGAGAGGGCTGCAGCTTGGCACTTGGGGTGTCAGCCCTGGCTCCAGGACTGTGCACGGCATTTTGCTGCCTCGGGGTTCTCAGCGAGCGTGGTGGGACCGGTCATGTGGACCACTACTCATATGTGACTAACCCTTTCTGTGCTTTTGAGTAAGTACTTTCACAGGAAATGGACACCATGTCCAAAGAGCTTTGTTGTTCAGATGAAATTCAGAAACAGAAAAAATAAAGTAAGAAACCAAAAGAAGGAACCAGGAGCATCACATTGTTACGTTGTTCTATGAATGTGAAGCTCTAAAATCACTGGGGCTGATGGATGGTTTTTAACTACACAGAATCACCGTCCCAAAATTGAGTAGGTGCTTTTGACAGCAAAGGAGCATTTTATATTTTACAGGTAAATCTTGTCACTCAAGGATTTCAAACGCCCTATGCTGAACCCAGGTGAGGGACTGAGCTATTTCTTTTCATAATTGCCACTCATCTCAGTTACTCAGTCATTTATTGAGGGTTCTTAAAACTCTGATCCTTATTCTCAGTTCTTCTAAGACCTGACCTTATCTTCTGCTTCTGCAGAGTCACGGCAGCATATATTTTTTCCCAGCTTTGTCAAAATCAGCTTCCGAAGGGGATGCCACATGTGACAAGAAAAGGTCATGCCCCCAACCCTCCTGCCTTTTAATCACTAACAGATTACTTTTTCAGAGTTTATTTTAGGAGACTCAGTATTTGGGTATATGATGGAAGAACAAAAGCTGCAATGAAGGCACAAATCAGTTCTCAGAAAGAGAAAATAACGTGTTGTAGACTGGTTGATTATTCATCACACAAGCAATCTGTATTTAGAGAGTTACATAAAAATAGTTTCCATAGTGAAAAGTGAGAATGCCCACCAGTGTTAGGCAGTTGGGAACAACCACTTTATATGCAAGCTAGAAAGAGGAGTAACATAAAGAATACCCTTCAGCTTTCCTAACCGCTGTTTTACTTAGACCGCAAGGTACACTAAATGTTGCTGAGAAAACTTAATACTTTCTCCAATGTGCTCGAGAATTCAGATCCATGTCTTTCATTGTCACTGTCTGAGTGCACGTATTTACTTGCAGGGCACTTTTAATACAGTGTGATGGAGACATTAAGCTTGAGCCTGGTCTAGTGTTCTGAAAATAACTCACCATTTGGGAGGAGAATAAAGGGTGTTAATCTTAGCTCCTTGGCTGAAATTCCTAGTAAAGTTTTTACTTCTTCATTTCTGAGAATAGGCACAGTGTTCCTCGAGAAATAATTCATATTCAGCGTGTTAACTCTCTATATAAAATTTCAGTGCAGCAGCACACAACTAATCCTTAGAAAGAAAAGTTGCCCTCAAAAATCTAGCCAGCTCTGCAATACTTAATGTATATGGACTTGAATGATAGACAAAATGTTGAAAGAATTAAGTTAAATGTATTTCAGGGAGAAAAAACTTTAGGAAAACTCTTGGGCAAATCTTTTACAGATGGTAGACAGCTTAATTGCCGTGGTAAACTTGCCTAACATTTTTGGAAAAATTTGGGTGCTACAGTAATCCATAGAACCCACTGGGCCCAGGTTCAAATGGCTTTGAACAAAGATGTGCATGTCTTTGTCTTAGATGGGTTGCTAAAGTTTCACCCAGGGTTTTGGGGAGTGAGGGTTTTTCCTTCCTTCATTTTTTTTTTTTCCATTTAGCTCCTTTTAACCAGTTTCAAAGTTGTACACATATTATTTGGACAGGAAAGCAATAGATGCCTTAAATGACGTGAATGAGGCTACAGTATTCCTCTGTACCAAATGCGTCCCTGGAAAAATTTATGCTGTACACAGCTGGACAAACTTTAGGAAAAGAATTATGATTTTTTAATTTTTTAATATTTTTTTTTGCATAGAGTGTTGTGCAGGACACAACGCTGACTGGAAGAGCGCAGCTTCTGGCTGTTGAGGGAAGCGTGAGGGCTCAGGTGTGATTTCTTGCTCCATGTTTCCCAGTACGGTGACTGAATTGGCGTCCGATGCTGGTCTGTAATGTGGCTGCTTCTCCCGTGTCTCGCTGAATGCTACTTCTGCAGCTCATAAACACACATGTAACATGCCCTTTTTTTCACCTTATATCTAAACCGAAGTGCCTGCGTTGAGGTAAATTGTAATATTTTCCTTATTTGCAGGTATGAAGAGAGAGATGCAAATCAGTGTGATATTCAGCTCTTATTCTTTCCACTACGTCTATTTCCTTTGTCATCAAGCTACAGCTGAAAGATAAACTCTCACCTTCTGCAAAATCAGTCAGTGCTTCCCTTTCTTGAGAAGCTGTTTCTTCTCACACCCTCTTTTGATTTACACAAATAGCAAAATTTCATGTCATTCCCATAATTCGAATGGGAATTAGAATAGAAAAGAATTATTATTCAATTATAACCCGTTTTTATTTAAAGCCTACATTGTCTTGTATACGTGTTTGATTTTTCATTATATCTTCTTCTTTTTTTTTCTTTTCTCTTCTTCTTCCAACTTCTTATTAGGCAAATCCTGTGCTCTCCTTGGGTCTGGGCTCACCGTGTGGCCTGGGACCGAGGAGCCCTGTGTGTGCCGTGCCACACACATGACAAAGGGAGCGCGAATGTGTCCCATGCTGGCTGCCGACCTCCTTGCGTGTGGCTTGTGTGTGGCCTCCTTGTGTGTGTGGACAGCCCAGCTCTTTGAGGCTCTATCCTGGGCACTGTCAGTTCCTGGTGTGGCGGGAGCCGGGTTTGCATGGACTTCCTGAGGCCAGTGGTGCCTTTGGCATCTGTCGCTCATTGTGTAGCTGGGGATTTCTTCCTTTCTTCCGTTCTGCTTCTCTGTTTGGTTCACCGTGTCCTGTCTTTGCCTTAGCAACTTTCTTTAATAAACTTTCCCTTACAAAGAAAGTGTTTGTCATAATAATGGCCAGCAGAAAACAATTCCCATGTCTCTCAGAGAATACAGCATGAAAGCTCATTCTCAGTAGATGCGGTTCTGGGATGCTCCCTGATATTTCACATTACAAATGTTATGTTTCAATGTGTGATATCTAATAGTATAGTTGTTTTACACTGGATAATTTATGCACATAATATTTTGCATTTGCTGGAAACTTTGAGTGAGACTTGTACCAAATCAGGTTACTGGTGTGTAAGTGTTTACACTTCGAGTATTCTATTTGTTTTCTGATTTTATATCTTTTTGGATGCTTTCTGCATCAGCATTAGCCAGGCTGACTTAATTGTTGCTCAATGCTTCTAGCTCTCAAAAAAAACCCAAAAAATCTCTTACTTTTTGTTTGCCTCGAACATGTATTGCTTTTAAAGGCTGATGAAGCACTGCATATGCTGTTCCTCTAAGGGTGGAACTGGTCTCTCTTGCTGCACATTTATTTCCTTTAATGACAATCTTCCTGGGAGTGAGCAATCCCCCAAAGGATAATATGATTTCAAGATGAAAATAAACCTGTTGGGGAAGTGGGATCAGGAGTATACGGTAGTGTCATTCCTCAAAAATCATAATATTAAAAAAAAAATCCCTGAATATTTAATTCACTACCTAGGTTGCCCCCAAAAGAGACGACATTTTCAGGGTTTTCCTCTGCAAGGTGAGTGGCGGGCACCTCCATTTGCAGGTCAGTGTTGAACCACAGGAGTTTTCAGCATTCAAGGCAGATGCTGTGTCCCAGTGAGGAGGGATTGATGCTGGGGCACGCCAGGAAAGGGTCTGTGCTACCTCGTGTTTTCCTTAGCAAGGCTCTGTGGAAGCCCCAGGGGGTGCAGGCATGGAAAGGGGGCGGGATGGGCTGTGTGGGGTCGCCAGAGAGGAGACCTGGGTGGTGGAGAGAGGGCAGCAGAGCTGGCCAGAGGTGTGCCAGGGAAACCCTGTTATCTTGGGGGCAAGGCAGTTGGAAACCCCACCGTGATGCGGGTTGAGAAGCTTTGGGACTTTAGGCTGAGAAGGGATAAGGGCTGTCTATGGGGACTTAGCACTGGGGTTACGTGCCGTGGGCTGGTGAGAGGTCAGCGTGGACATGATTTCTGGAGGAGACGGAGGTGGGTGACCTTCCCCACCAGCCTGGCAGAAGCCCCATATGCATCACATCGTGTGAGGCACTAAACTGCCAGAGCCAAACTGGGGAAACAGGTCCCCCAACACTATCCCTGGGAAGGGCTCTTTGCCATCAGATTTGACAATTGCCCCAGGGGAATCCCTCTAAGGTGCCGCTGCATTGGTTGTGGTGCAGTCTGAGCTCCACCGAACATGCCCGTGACACCTTTCATTAAAAATCAAAGCAAAGAAACAATTTTTTTTATTTTTTTTTTTAATTTTTTTTTAGAAGAGCGTTCAGGGCAGGTGCTGTTACTTGTTGCTTTCTGGTCAACCTAGAAGACGATTTTTCTCCCACTCCCTCTCCTTCACCCTCTCCTTCTCCCTCTCCTCCTCTCTCCTTCCCTCCTCTCTCTCCTCTCTGTTTCTGCACACAGACCCTGCTACCAAGGGCCCTGGTCTGGGCTTCCTCACACACTGTGGTGTGCTGGACACTTTGTTTTCCCCACAGAGTGTGGCATGGGGCACCCGGAGGAGGCAGAGGATGGTGTTTGGCACGGTCAGTGCAGCTCATGGAGCACTTCAGGAGCAGAGGTATTTTTTTCTCTATGAACAATCTCAAATAACCTGCACCTTTCAAGATGTGTTTTCTAAACATCTTAACAGCCTGCTGTTACATCTGCTAATGTGTTTTCAAATGCTCCTTGCAAGGCTGGCTGTCCCTGCTAATGAGCTACAGCTCCTGTGAGGAGAAGGGCCCTGGGGATTTTGTAGTCCTGTGGGAAACAGGTGTTTCTGTTTGAATATGCCATTTTTTCCCCCTGAATACAGATCATAAGCTTCTGCAAAGCAGCTGACAAAGCCATCTGAGCTCAGGCACCTGGAATATCCCACCTGTGACTCTACTCCTGCTGGAATTTTCCTACTGCTTTGCTGGAGGGGGGTGTCTGCTCTCCAGAAGTAGCAGGGATTCCTGAATGGATCCTCTGATTAATTACAACCGTCTCCCTGTACGCCTGAAAAAGGCAGCAAGTGCAGGCTGTGTGAATGGAGTAAGTGTTTCTTGCAGGCCTCTTGCTTTTCTTCCATTAGCATCTCTGCTCAACGGTGGAGGGATTCTTCTGGTTGGCATTTCTCTCACTTCCCTCAGGCTGGAAGATGGTGCTGCCTCCGAGCTTGTGGGTGGTGCGAGCACCACACAGCCTGCCTGGAAAGGAAGGCCAGGGGTGAGCGGAATGGGAAATGCAGATTGTACCCATAAAAGGATGAGGAAAGTGACTCTTTGCCCATCGGGTTATAAGGAGAACTGCTTGATGAGAAACTCTTTGACTCAGCTGGAGCCCTGCAGGACTTCCTGCAGAAGTGCGGCCATCCAGCCCTCCTTCAGGACCGGCTGTGACAAAAACCCCACAGTTTCCCTAGCAACACTGAAATCCTCTACTTACTGCTGTAAACGGGTGTTTTGGTAGTGTCTTGAAGGGACCATGCTGTCGCAACAAAAGGCTGTTGTTTACTATGATGCCTCATGTGGAAACCCCTCTCTAGTCAATGGAGAGAGCCAGGAACTTCCGGAGTGTGATTAATCCCAGCTATTTTAGACACTGACTTCCGGATGGGATGGTTCATCTGCTGTGATTTGTCTATCTCCCTCCACTGAGGGCTCTGCCATCAAGATCTCCAGCTTACATCAGATGACATGAGATAGATCGGTTGCTTTATCCCACAGACGTGGGACCAGAAAGATCTCACTCCCTCTGACAGACAGCAATCTTCTTTTATGTCAAGGTTGTCATGCAATGGAAATATTATTATCTCTTCAAGGGAATCGAGTCTCATATTTGTGGAATAAATAATGAAATGCTAATAACTGGTTTTGTTCATCGTTATGCCTGAAAACAGAGACAGCAGATCCACCAGCAGGGTGCTTTTGGGTTTAAAGTGGGTAATGAGACCATTACAAGAACCTTTATTTTGCAGGCTAGCAGAATTTATGTAGATCTTTTTAAGAATGTAAAGAATAATACAAAACTAAGAGTAAATGTGGAAATAATTCTACCCGGTTTTAAAAGGTTACTTTGTGATTTGAGAGAAAAAAATGCAACTTTGTTATGGTTTAACCTAAGCTAGCAATACAACCACCATAGCTGCTCACTCGTGCCCCTCCCCACCCCCAACAGGGGAGAGAATTGAAAGGGAAGGGGGAAACTTGGATTGAGATAAACACAGTTCAATAAAATAACAAAAGACCGATACACTACTGGTAAATATATATATGTAATAGAAATATAAAATAAAATAAAAGATACTCAAGGCAGTTCCTCACAAACTCCATCCACACTGAGCAGCCAGTCCCAGGCAGCAGCACCTGGTCCCAAAGAGCTGATCCTGAAGAGAGAAAAAGGAAAAAAGGCAGAAAGGCCCAAAGGCTTCTGCAAATTGGTAAAGACTGAACTAAACATCCCGAACCAAACTCCCCCTGCTCCAACAAAAAGAGCGAAGAAGAGACAAGACAGAGGGAGAGATGGAGAGAGAGAGGCCCCCCTTCCTTGCTGCCTCACACCTGTGGACAGAGCACTCAAAATATCCTTGGCTCTCAGATCAGAGCAATTAAAAATATTAACTCTGTGCTGGGTTGTTATCTCTTGTTCTCAAACAAAGTCCAAATAATGAGTGTGCTAGCTATGAAAAAGAAAGGTCTCTAACAGCATGAAGAAAGTTAACTAATTTTCAGTCAAACTAGCACAAATTCTACACTTTTTCTCCCTCTTGTGAAATGGAAGAAAATTGAGCCAAGTGCTTGTTAAGTGTTGTTTGAGAGTTTCAGACAAGAGTTTCTGTTTGAGAGTTTGAGACGTCACAGCTCTCTGGGATCACGGCATTTCTTTCAGAGAAAAAGGGAAGAGCTGGACTGTGTAAGTCAGGGCTTCTCCTTGCAGTGTCCTTTTTTCTACTTATGGGCCAGCTGATTTAAACAGCCCCCTTTCTTTCTTGTTTCAGTTTGCATGGAGCACGTGTAAGTGCAACATGCAGCACTCAGACAGTATTTGCCTGGAAAATGGCAGAAACCTGATGTCTTTGTGGCTGCTTTCAGAAACACAGTGCAGGTCCTGGCAGAGGGCTGGCTGCTTAATGGTGAGGTGAGCCAAAGTTGAGATGTGATGGGTACTTAAGGGGTGATAGAGCATCAGGCTTGGCCTGGCAATCAGGGGGCCTTGGCCATCCTGTTTTGGTCTGGCCATGGTGGCAGCTTGGGGGACGTCAGCCATCCCGTGCTCACAGGGTGCTGGTAGCATCTGATGGCAGTCTAATGTAAAGTCAGCTGTCCCACAGCAGGGTGGCACCATGTCCTGCTTTTCTGCATTATGTCCTGCTCTTCTCTGCCACGTCCTGCTCTTCTGCACTGCCTCCTGCTCTGCTGCTTCTCTGCTGAGCCTACTCCTGGTGTAGGTGATCGGATGGAGGCAAACGCGGGACGTCACCTGACTTGATTCCCAACCTTGAACTGGCAGAGTTTGCTGATGGCATTTGAGCCCATGGGGAGCCGTGGGATTCCTCTTTGCTGTACTGACATTCAGTAAAAAGGCAATTTTCTTTCTGTTTTAATGCTAGATGGCAGTAATAAGCTGACAAGAAAGTTGCATAACTAGAGGCAGATTTTCTTCCCGCATCTTTTAGAAATTGTAATGGGATGTAAACTGCTGATTAGTAAATTAATTAATCTTCTCATCTGTGTTGCAGATGAATAACTGAATAGAACAGTATATACATTTATCTGGGCTGTTGGTTTAATCTGCTGAGGAAGCTCTGGGGATCAGGGGATGCAGTGCATGTCATTCCTGCTCCCTGAGCATGTTATAAAACCAGATTTTCTTGAATCTGGAAAATACCATGTTTCAAACCCGACTGCTAAACAGCTGCTGCTCAGAGTGGCTGAAAGCATTCTCCATTCAGAGACCTGCAAGTGTTTTGCAGAGGAAACCCATACTCTGCTCCCTCTTTCCCGCAAGGAAGAGGTGGCATGTGGTACAGGGGAACATCCTCATAGCAAAGCCTTGGAGCCACCACGGTCCTGAGCTCTGCTCTGCAAGTTGCTTGGTACCAGCACCCCCTGCTCTAATAGCAATGTGACAAATAATCTTGTGATCATCACAGTACTATAGGCACGGCACAGGGACACTGGTAACCGGAAGTAATATCTTTCCTTAGGAAGAGATAACAGGATAAAAGCTTGGAGGCTTTTCAGGAATGAGATCCTTTCCACTTGCCTATATTCCACCATGTACCTGTCTCAACCTGTCCCATGGCATTTATGCCTAAAATCTTTTCACAGAATCATAGAGTAGTTTGGGTTGGAAGGCACCTTCAAAGCTCATCTAGCCCAACCCCCCTGCCATGAGCAGGAACATCTTCAACTAGATCAGGTTGCTCAGAGCCCCATCCAGCCTGGCCTGGAATGTCTCCAGGGATGGGGCATCTACCACCTCTCTGGGCAACCTGGGCCAGTGTTTCACCACCCTCACTGTAAAAAAATTCTTCCCCATGTCTGGCCTGAATCTCCCCTCCTTTAGTTTAAAATTATTCCCCTTGTCGTATCACAACAGGCCCTGCTAAAAAGTCTGTCCCCATCTTTCTTACAGGCCCTTTTTAAGCACTGAAAGGCCAAAATAAGGTCTTCCCGGAGCCTTCTCTTCTCCAGGCTGAACAGCCCCAACTCTGTCAGCCTGTCCTCATAGTAGAGCTGTTCCAGCCCTCTGATCTCTTGCAGCCTCTTGCTACGATATCTGTAGTTCTGAAACAAACCCCAGAAATAGGATTCCTATTCTGCCACCCAACCAGGCCAGAGCAAAGCAGGAGACAGTGTTGAGTGAAAAGAGGTTCTTCTATCAGCACTTCAGAGGGAATCTGAATGCTAACAGTGAGAACACTGTGAGATTAGTTTTGCTAAAGCCAAAAATTACTTATCCACATTTAACACCTTGTGGGAGAGATTTAATTCTTTACTTTTGTATGTATGAGATGAATTTGCTTTAATATTGAGCAGATTATGAACAGGAGGAAACCAGCATGTGATCTACGGTGTTGTCCAGGTGGAAATAAGAGTATAGTGTGTTTAATTTACCAAGAGTTGTCAAAATAACATGCCTGTGAATGTATTTCTGTTGCAGGGGCTCTTAAAAAAAACAAACCAAAACACCCAACCAAACCAGTGGCAGAAGATTCAAGTTCCCTGTTGCTTTTTCATTATGGTCTCCAGTCCACCCCACTCTGCTCTGCTGGCAAATTTCAAAACAATAGGGTTTTATCCTGGTGTTTGCCTGTCTAGAATAAGGTCCTTTCTTTTTAAATATGTACTTTCTGAGCATACTTGAGTACTGAAATGAATAGGAACTTTGTAAATGGAAGCACAATATGATTCAGCTCTCAAAGGTGTGGAAATTTCATCTTTAGATACTCGGAGGAATATGTTCTGAGTTGTTTTTTCCTGTATGTACCCAAGTCACATTTAGTTGACAGCTAATATTTCTAGCCAGATAATGAGTGTATTTCTCAGAAATTGTACACAGAGGATTTCTTATGGGTTTTCTTCAGTCCCTTCCTTTTTTTAGAGTTGCATGTAGTTCTCCGTTAAAAGGTAGCAAGTGTTCAGTTAAACTAAATCATTGTCAAATGTTGTATTCCTGTATTTTTACAGGTAGGGCTGAAAGGCAATTCTATAGGGTAGATTTGGAAAATAAAAAAAAAAAAAAGGAAAATATTTCAGCATAATGGAAGCTCGCTTCAAATGAGGGTCAAATGTTAATTGAGTCAATAGAAATAATGCGATGTTTTGGTGGAACTATGGAAAGAGTTGGCTTGGAAGGGACCTCTGGAGGCCTCTAGCCCTCTCCCCAAACCCCAGCATAGGTAACTGCAAATCCAGATGGCTCAAGCGCTTGCCTAGTTGCGTTTTGACACTGCAGTTTGGAGACTGATGGAGGTTGCAAAGGAGTTTGTTATAGCCCTCTAAAATTAATCCAAGATGAAACATCAAGTGAATGAATGCTGGACCTAGATGGGCGCTTTGTAGGATGCAGGGTCTCCAGGCCCAAGGAGTGACCTGGCAGGGGTGGCTGGACCCTTCTATTACCTTGTTCATCTCTTTTAGTGTGAAGGTTTCAGGACCTCTTTCTTTAACAACCCCACGCTTTTGTGGGGCTTCAAATGGGCAGAGTCATTGTACTTTGCTGTGCATTCAGACCTAAGCTTCAGTACCCTATCAAATCATTAAAATGCTAAGAAACATGAGCTTTTTATTTTTATAGTCCATGGACAATAGAAAATGCTTTTAAGCAGGATTTCAGCAGCCTTCCTGCTTTGACATTGAAAACATTCTTGTGCAGAGCAATGATCACTCAGAAATTGCTATAATAAACTGTTCCATTTATAGAAATGTAAACAATATTTATGTGCTATTGGCAGTACTTTGGACAAAATCAATGTGTGGTCTTGTGTTTAAAAAAATAACAGTGGAGGAAGAACATGACACAGAGAAAGAAAAAGCTTTTGAATAAAACTCTGCCTGTCGCAATGGCTTCAATAAACCCATGTATTAATACTAGTACATGATTTTAAGGAGGGAAAAGTCAAGTCTTTCAGTTCTCCACAGTGAGCCAAATCTGTTCTGTCCAGGCCATCTTTCTACATCAAACTGACATGGTCTCTCAAGAGAAGAGTTGTAGACACCAGGAGAGGTTAGCACTGAAAATGCAAAGCTGATATTAGTAGTCCCAGCTGGTTTCAAGACCAGGGAGCTCACATAAAGACCCTTGTCCTTACAACACCTAGTGGAGGACCTGACCTGAACCTGCTTGTAAACTACAACCCTTAGGGTCACATATTTGAAATGAGGTGGAGAGAGGAGATACCTCCTACCAGATGTGAAGGGAAGAGCTCTGTGCATGCACTAGAAAGGACAGCGAAGCCCTGTGGGTGGGTGAGTACCAAACTTGAGGGCCATGTCAGTTCTGACATGGTCTCCTGGTCTCAGTGGGTCAGGTTTGAGATGTTGAGCCAATTTCTTGTGATTGGAAGGCTTATGGCACTTGATCATGACTACTTTCAGTACGTCTTGCTTACCCAGAGAATGGTTCAATCATCTCATTGGTCATGGGTCTGAAGAGAACAGGTAGTCTCGTAACATGACAGGACAACATGAAGAGGCAGGACCAGCTTCATGCTTGAAATTATTGGGTAACAACTGGCAAAAATTAGCCAATAACTCCAGATCATAAGCCTGTAAAGAGGGCTTGTTACGGGGCTTGGAATAGAGCCCACAGAAACCATTGCTGAAGTGGCACACTTACCACCTCAGCTAGTTGAATCTTTCAGGTTTCTCAGGGCTGGCAAAGGTTTAGAAATACGATTTTCTCATTTGCCTTGCAGTGAGTTGTTTTCATGTTTTGGAAGTAAAACAATTATTTGTTCTCCTACCTGGCATGCTTGGTGTGTGATAGCCCTCAGAATGATGGAGACAAATGTGGACAGTCAATTATAACTGCTGTCAAACTATGGAGACAATAAGGTGCTGTGCTATTTTTATGAGAACCCAATGAAAATATGGTGTGCCAGCTGGAGTTTATTTCATTTTAGGACTATGATATAAGCTTAAAAATTACTGTGTTTCTGGATGTTAACAGTGGTATTACTAAAAATTATCCAGATTTGTGCTTGAAATGCTGATTTGGTGTGGTGGCTGCCTTTTTCAGGAAGAGGATTGGGTTCCCATGTATCAGGGAATAGAATTAGGCCTCAAAGAGTGATGAGTTTCACAGTCTTGTCTCCAGGTCTCTCATCTGCAGGTTAGGATAGGAGCCTTCAGACAGAGCTGAGGGGTTGGTGCAGACAGGAAGTGCTTGCTCACTTTGGGGCTTCGGGTCCTAATGGCCAAAGGAAGAATGTGACGTGAGACCAGACCAGAACCTGCTGGGTCTGTGTTTCATGGACCAACACTCCCTTCTCACAAAGCCTTTGTAAGGGTCATCCACGGTAAGAAACAGACAGGCTTGGACACCTCTGAGATGCTTTTGAATGCTAATGGTAAAACTGAGGGTGAATACCACTCTCACAGCCAGTACAGAGAGAGGAGCCTGTTACGGCTTTTGCTCTGACCTGCCATATAGCACACGGCATTAAACTTCACCCAAACTAAAGTCTGAATGTGGTGAATGTTTTCCCCAAATGTGACATTTATTCCCTACTTCTCTGTGCCTGACTGTTTGAGTAACCTGCCACTGCTCCTCAGCTGGCTCTGATGTACATCACTGTGGAAAAGAAGGTGATATGCCATCCAGGTAAAGGAGATCTTTCTTTATTCAACCTTGTAGCAGGCAGCAGTCCCTTGGGCGCTGACATGGGAGGGGGGCATGGACGAAGAGCTGAAATGAAGCCAGAGCAGTGGTGGTGGGTTTCGGGTGACTGCCTGGTCTGTGCTTGTCGTCTTGGAGGCATCGGCTGGTGTCGAAGCGCTGACTCTTTGCGGGTGAACTCCATGAAAATGTAATAGTGGGTACTGTACACTAACTCAAAACCTAATGTGTTATTCCTGGCTTTTATATACCTGGTTGCCCATGGATAAAGCTATATGATATTTATTACAGCAGGGCAAGTCTGCTTTGTAATCTGAATATGCTGCATTCACACCAGTGACTTGAACAAAGTGTTTCTTCATTTCTCCATCCGTTAATGGTTTTCTTATAAGAAACCATGAAGTCAGTTTTGTTGTGTTTGTCAGCTGGGTTTTGACTGCATGTATTTTGTTCCACAAAGGGGTTATTCAAAACCTCCCCTTCAGTCTTAATTAATTGCAGACCAGGTGGAAGGCGAGCCCAGTGGGGCTGGAGAGGTTCCCGTCTGGTTTCCATTTCGCCCGCGGGCGGCGTGTGGAAGCACGGCTGGTTCCTGGGGCTGGGACCTCACTTGCTCGGCACGCTCTCACCAGCCTGCTGCCATGAGGGGCGAGCGACAGGAGTGACAGGTATCACTTATTTATTGATCAGCCTCCAAGGTGCTCATTGGGGGTGCCTGGAGGCAGAAAGTACCTTTGTGCTGGCAAAAGAGGATGAAAACCCCAAAAAACACCACCACCTTCAACCCTCTCTCTGTCAGATAAAGGCCCGTGTGACTCTTTTGGAGACAGACTCCCTATTCACAGCACTTAAATCTTGTGACATTTATCTGTGCCTTCTTTCAGACCTCTGTCTGTCCCAGGATTTCCTCTGTGCTATCTCCCAGTGCCAAGGTCTGCTACCAGAGAACCACTCAAAGCGAGGAGTTTCACAGCAGTCCCACCACATTAAGACACCACCGTGTATCTTACCACAACTGTGAAAGTCAGACATGAAGTAATGCTCCCTGTGGAAAAAAAACCCTATCCTTAATAAATGTGTAGTGTGTGAGTACCCTGGCTATCATAAACCCTTCAGAGCCTCTACCTATCCTTTTAATTTATGCATTTCATCTGCCTACTGTAAATATGCACAAGGCCTGGAGGATACTTCTGTTTTCCCAGGAAAATATTTTCTATCGCATTTGGCTGTGCAGAGCTCTCTTTCGCAGATGAGTTATGAAGAGCAGAATAATAAAAGCAGGACGCTCCCTCAACATTGCACCAAGGTACAACGGGATGAAAGGTGGACCCACAGTCATGTTGCCCTCCAGGAAACCACATCTCATTGTAAAACATCAAAATTTCAAAAGTACTAGAGAAACAAACCCCTTTTAAAGCAGAGTTTTGTGGAAATACCATGTCCCTCAGGCAGAAAGGGAGTCTCTTTCAATGAAGTTCGAGGTTCTCATCTGCCTGCTGGGCTGCACCCATGGAGAGGGCGGGGTATGGAGAGCCACACACCATGAAAGGAGGAGATGAGAAATCCTGTTCCCGCCACGCATGGCCCCTCACGGTTACACAAGGGCTTGTACTGCCTTGGGGGCCAGGGTGAGAAACCAGGGCAAACGTGCTTTCTGCTTCAAACAGCTTTCCATACAGTAAGTTGAAAGTCAGACATAAAAATGCCTCAGGAAATGCCAGAAATGGTCCTAGCATAGCACATAATGATTTGTTACCTGGCATTTTAGTGTCTTCTTCAAAGACAGACAGGAAGATTTCTGAGCTTTGCAGAACAAGTGGATGCTGTAAGAAGGATGAAACTACAGAAAGGACTAGAAATGATCACAGCAGATAAGCATAGAGCAGAGGCAGAGCACAAAAATGAGGCAGGGTTTAGTGACTGCTAAATTCAACAATGATGTTTCAATAGGACATGCCAGGTCAGAACACTTATTCCAGCACTTTCCTGTGACAAATGATTTCAGATGCTTTCAAGGACAGAGTGAAGAAATCCCGTAGTAAAGTGGAGTAAAATGGGAGAGAGGCGAAGGTGTTAAGGAACAAGGTCAGCAGCTTCAGGTTGCTACATGGGATGTGGGAAAACTGCAGGTGCTGGCTAGGATGCAGCTGTCTCCCATCTCACCCTGTGCAGCTGGGCAGGCTGGTGACACGAGGGCCAGAGGGCCCTTGCACCAAGGGCTGCACAAGTAAACCAAGCCAGTCAAAGCTGGGCTGCATCAGTAATGTACCTGCTGCAAAAGAACCAAGGAGATCGGCTCTTCACGTGTGAAAACAAGCAGGAGATTATTCCTGCCATGTGACATGGTTATTGAGGGAAGCTGACACCCCTGGCTTTTTTGGAGATCTGTACATACTCTGTCCCACTGTGCATCAAGTACCAAGCAAGAAGAGCCATGTTCAGCCATACTTCGCTGTGGTAAGTGGAGTTCATAAAGCTGAGCATGAAACTGATGCTACCAAGATAACTGTGCTGATGCCACATGAAAGAAAGCATTTCTGTGACCAGGACCTGTGTGACAGGTGTAGGCTTCTCGGGCTTGGTCTAACAGTGTTTTGGGGGCTGAAGCTTTTTGGATCTTTGTGCACATCTGTCATTGGCATCCCGACTGCTCTACATGCAGTCTGTGCTGCTGAAGGAAGTCAGGTCCCATCATGTTGATGCTCTGTGACAAACTGCACGCTGATCTGTTGGCTTTTTAGGTTAAAGGGATTTCTAAGAGAAGTGGACTTTCAATATATTATCTACTTAAATTACTATGCAGCTCTACTTAATTATTAAGCAACCTGTTACACAAACAACTATTACCACAAACTGGTAGAAAATTATATAAAATCTTTCAACTAAAATTATTCTGAAAAGAAATAAGGAATGCAGTCCCTCAGCACAAAAGGAATCTGAACTTGCAGAAATCATGGTGCAAACAAGAAGTAGCAAAGAAGCATGCAGGAGCCTCCCCTTTGAAAGAGCTACAGTGAGTGTCTGACACCTGGGACAACAAACCTCAAAGGCTGGACACTTCAGATAAGATAAACCTACTACTTTCCACCTCCATCTTTGCCCCCCCCCCCAAAAAAAAAGCAGGAAAAATTACAGTCTTCAGGAGCGTTTGCCTTTTATACATGCTGTAGAAAAATGTTGAGTATGCACTTGAAATTACTGAATTCAGAGAGGAGAAGAAGCCTCCAACCAGCTCCTGTTTTCTGAAGCACCCACCCACAGAGTTCAGGCACATGAGCTCTGTTGACTCCACCAAGTGATTATGGGAGCTGAGGGCTTTGGGCATCGTTTAGACGTAAAAGTTCTGCCGGAGTAACTGCCTTGGCCAGCCCTCTGGTTGCAGGCAGAGCACACAGGCAAAAATTACTTCCCAATACATATTGCAGACATAGTGAGCAATACAAGATATACAAATGCAAATCTTCTGTATGCTTGAAGAGTTGTTTCTATATTAAGGCTTTTGCTGTCATAAAAATATTGTAACAACAGCAGCAAAATCACAGCAGCTATAACTGACCACAGTTATTAGGCAAAAGTTTTATGTGACCATTTATCTTGAAAAACCATATCTGTCAGCCTCAGCATCAATTTTGGGGATGTGCTTGTGAAAGTTGTGGCAGGTGAGTTGCACGTCAGCAGGGCCCAAGGGTTTGGTGTGAGAAACATGCAAAAGAAGAAAGGCTGGAACAATGCTGGTAGCACCAACTTTCACCTTTGCAAGGCTTTAGGAGCAATTAATAGAAACATTATCTCCTAGCTATTTAGGAGCTCATTCCATTCACAGTTTGGTATATCTTGTACTGCATCAGGAGGACTTACAGGCATGAGGGGTCTTTTTCCACCTCTGACTCAGCTGGGCTGGAATTGTTGGGGCATAATAACAACTTGTGAAGCTGCTCTTCCATCAGCTTTCCTCTTCATCGGCAACAGCCTTGAACAGTTGTGTATGTACTGCTACAGAAGAAGAGATGTTTTCCACCTGAGAAGCAGTTTAATCAGATGTGGGGAACCATTCAAAGCAGTGCTGTTTTATCAGTGTTTGCAGACAAATGGGGAAGCACTGTAGCTTGTAAATTCTTTTAAAAATCAAGTGAAATATCTCCCAAGCATGGCAAGCAGCTTTAGCCTCAAAGAGATCACCTGAGGACAAGAAAAGTAATTCCAAGGCTACTACAGAATACACCTGAAAGTGTTTTAAAGTAGATATCAAAGTGACAATATTTCAATATGGATCGAAAGTTCATTGCAGTTCCTGTTCACTTCAACTAGGTTTTGACCAAGCTTTTACCCAGCAGGCAGCTCCAAGGAACTCTTACAAGCAAAATGAAAGGTTGTGAACATTAGTTTCAGTGAAGAAAAAAAGTTCGGCTAGAAAACTGATAAAGCAAAATGGTCGCATGTAAATCGGACACCTCAGGGTATCAAAAGCCATCAAAACAGACTTCTGTATTCATGACTGTAAGCCATTTGCCCAAGCTAGTAAAAGAGAGAGCAGAATTATCTTTTCAGGACTGTGTTTTATGCCACTATGTCACTGATCATGTCTGTCTGGAGGAAGAACAAAATGATGGAGCTGAGACGCCAAAGACAAACCACAGCCCCATCCATCTGTCCCAGTAATCACTGCAGCTTTTTGCCTTCTCTAATGTCTAAGGAGTGTTAGCACAAGCTGAACCTGAAGCCTGAGTGATGTTTTTCTTGCCAACCTGTGTTAGCGTCTCTTTCTTTAAGACAAGTTTAATCATGTTCCCAGGAATGGCTCTGCAGAGACAGCACTCAAAGCCTGCGGCAGATTTCTGTAGCAAGTTACCCTTGAACTTGGTCTGTCCTTGTGATTCATCACCTAGACTCCCTCAGAAGCTGATAGGACATAGAAGACCCTCAGCTGCTTGACCTTTGGAAAGTCAGAGCCAAGCCCCAACCCAGTTGCAACATTCCCATTATGACTTTCCAGGTAACTGCTGATTTGTTGGAAGAATATTTGTGTATAAGTGCTCAGTTTGTCACGCTATGGCCAGCCCTCTACTCCTGATGGCCCTGTCAGTCCTCCTGTAATGACACACCAGCAGCTTTTGTGATGATGTATCTTGATGTCACCTGCGGAGCAGATTCTGCAGCACCTCTGATTTAATCAGCCAGAGGGATAAACCTGGTTAAGAAAAAAATTTTTGTTGCCACACAAATCCTTTGGGAAGTAGAGATGACGGATGGAAAAAACCGTCAGCGGGACTTTAGGAAAACACATATTTCAAAGTTTGCCAGTGTGTGGCAGTGGTCCTTTAGTAATGGCAGCCACATGATGTGAAAGCAGCTAAGTTGCACACTTCGCTGTGGAAGCCAACTTGGAAGACGACCCAGACAGTCTCTCACAGGGCACACACGGGATTCAAAACAATCCTGGGGCAACACTTAAATAAAGACTTGTTAAAAAAAAAAAAAAATGCTGCAAGATCTACAGTAGCTTGACCTGTTGTGTGACAGAAATGAATGGCTAATAAAACCTGCCAAGGAGGAGCAGTTTAAAGGATGCCTTTAACACTTTTCACAATAAAAGAGTTTGCATAAACAGCTCATATATCTCCCAGGCCCCCTTGGATGTGTTGCTGCTGAGTGATTCTGCAGTCATTAATGGATTGCGAACTCACCCGGCTCCCTGCGACCAACATCAAATAATTAGCAACTTAGTACCTTTCCAGGAGAATAGCCTTCTTTGAAATATGCTTTGAAATGCACCACATTTGAGTAATGGGCAGGGCTGAAAGCCATCAAGGGTTGGTTATCTCACCACTTCTTGGACCTCTGGGAAACTCCCATGGAAAATCTGCCTTGTTTACAACTCAGGCTCTCAACTGCAGGGGCATCGCTTTGGCAGCAGCCTGTAAAGTTGAGAGGTAAGTACGAGGACAAGCCCAGATCTATTTAAGGACTAAGTTTGAAGCTGTGGTCTGGAAAACATCTGTTCAGTGTCTGCCTCAGTCAGGAGGTGCCTGGTGGGCACCATTCACGGGACCTGAGGAGTTGGGCAGTGCCCTACACAGGAGCTACTGTGGATTCTGCTCGCACGTGATCTGACCCCGAGTTTTCTCCATATTTTATCCAGATGCTGTTGCATATTAAGCAGGGGCACAGCTAAGATCTGGGAGTAGGTCTCCCTTTGTCTACATCACTTTCATAACTGTTGGGAAATGGAGAAGAAAGCAGAAGTAGTGGGATCAAGCTGGTTGCGAAAGTGGCTTGGAATCAAGACAAGAATTTGGCAGGAGAGTAAAACAGGGGAGCAGAGAGCTGCTCTTGGAGCAGGGGAGTGAAGGGTGACTGGTTCAGTTGGCCCCTGTCTGCTTTTCTAAGAGGTGCCTATGTTGGGCACCAGCTGGTGAATAGGCTGCATTGTAACAGTAAGCATGCTGAAGCTGATTGGTTTTACATTTTGCTCTCCTTTTTGTAAATGCACTTGAAAATCCTCTGGTGTCACTGTAGGGTGATAGGGAGGTGGACATGACTTCCATGGCCATAATCAAGAGCTCCGTGTGCACTTCCAAGAGGTGCTGTCACTGCGCGATGGGGTGTGCAGGGCAAAAGGTTGAGTGCTGAAAGCGCAGCATCAGAGGCAAAGCAAAATAATTGCTGAATTCAGAGCCAGGTTCACACTTAGCCTGCTAATTAGAAGGCGAAATGATAGCTAGTTGTGTGCACGGTGTTTACAAACACTTCTGGGTGTTTGCAGAACCCTTTGCTTGCCTGAGACAACCAGATAGTCTGCTAAAGTGCAAATGCAGCAATCGTATTTGCAAATGTTTGCCTTGGCATTTGGGTGGTGTGTGCCTGTTAGAGACTTTGTGCACACTTAAAATGGGGCATTGACAAGTAGTATGACCTCAACCACCTCTTTTTTATGGTGTAAACCCAGTGGAAAGCTTTCCTAAGAAGGAAGTATCCAAAATGCTTCTACCAGAACCCCTTCCCCCCTCCCCAGTGTTCTGGTTGGAAGGACAGCATGCACATCTGCCAACAGCAGTGCTGTGGCAGTGATTCCTTTATCTTGAACATGGCTTCATTGCAGTGATTTGAGTTCAGCTGTGAGGACAGTGCAGAGGGGGTATTAAGGAAAAGAACTGGTGTTCCAAAACAGGGACACCTGACCCTGCAACTTCTGTCACTTTAGAAACGGGAATGCGAAACCACAGTACTTTAAAAAGCAAGTGGTGAGAAAGGTGGTGGTTTGAGAAAAAAATGCATTTGGATGTCTCCTGTTTTTAAGGAATGATGACCTGATTCTCCTGCCAGCTGCAGCCAGAGCTTCCTCAGTCTTTTATTATGAGCTTTACCTTCACTGATGGAGTCATGGGGTTTCTCTCTTGCAGATGGCCCAGCATGGAGCCTCATGGACGTTCCCTGCTGTTGGTCCTGGTGACTGAAAGGAAATAACAGCGTCAATGAGACTTGCAAGTTTGCTGACCCAAACGTGAACACAACCGAAGTGCAAGGGAGGTACCCCACACGGGTGTCACCCCCCTGTGCTACAGGGATGTGGTTGGTGCAGGGGCGCCGGTGGCCAAGAACTTGAACTTTGGTGGGAGGTATGTCTCTGTGCCGTTTCAGGGATGAGTGAGCACATTATTAACATAGATGGTGCAACAGTTTAACTAATCGTTAAACTGTTAATTTTAAAGCTGCGGCTCTACAGGCTGCAGTCCTTAAACTTGATGTCTGCACAGGCACAGCCACCCTGGTTTTGAAATGATGGCAAACAGCTGGGGAGCAAGGTTGCCTCTAAATCCACAGCAGCTCCAAGCAAAACAGGGTGTCAGAGTATGCCCTGCAACAGGGGGCTCTGCCTGATCCTGAGCCTGTCAGTCTAGGCTGTGCCTGCCGATGCAGTAGTGAAATCGGTGTTTAAAATCCAGCAAGAGGGTGCCAGAGCCCTCAGAACTTCTCCTTCCGTTCAGCAGTTAAGGGATTTTACCTTAATAATCACTCTCTGATAGGGGAAGCATGCATTCTCCTTCTGCCGACTCTAAATAGATCTACAGGATTAATTAAGTGACTGGAGTAAGGGCATGCAGGAAGCTGTGGTTGAACTGGAAATTTTGGTACGGGCTCGTGAGTTCTAGCCTGGCTCCCTAATCATCGGCTGCCTGCCTGAAGGAATAAAATGCAAATTTGCATCTTCTAAGTGCCTATCATGTTACTGAGATCGGGGATTTGCATTGCTGTCTCAAGTTCCTGATGTCTATCATTAGGTCTACTGTGTATTTCTTTGTGTAGAGTTTGCTATAATGAGAAATAATGAAAGATATAAAGAGATAATATATCCCTAGACACTATTTCAATGTAACTGTGACAGTAAAGGTATGAAAACTGTGCTTAAACCAGTCTGTTGTTTTAATACATCTACCTTGCCATGCTCTAAAATCCAGAAAATAGCTATAACTGGAGCTTGTTACAGTATAGATATGCATTGAATTTCACTGTAAATGAATTGGTAGAAACTTGGGAAGGAGAAAGGCTCACTAGGTAGCAGAATCAATAGAGAAGGACATCTTAAGGGAAGAAAAGGAAATGGCCATGAAATGAAGCTGAAGATAGAAAGAGAACACAAGTAGAGGAAAACAGACCAACAATTGTAATGGAGCACTGGGTAAATAGTGTTAAAACAAAAATCCACTCATTATTGTGGATATAATTAAGGAAATTTGCTCAACTGTTCTTGCCATCCATTTGCATGTGCCTCTCATGACCATTAGGTCAACTGAACCATAGTATCTCATAGTGGTTCAAAGAATTATTATTTCAAAGCTGCAGGTACAAGTGTTTGCAAAAGCAAACAGAAAATAACACCGTGTTAATATTAGCTCTGAAATGGCTTGCCTTGTCCTCCAGTCAGGAAATGGAAACAATGGCACACACTTTATATGACCAACAAAACTGAATTGCCAATAACAAATAGTCCCAGGGAACTGTTTAAGAACAATTGATGGATGCTAAGGGGGAGATTGCATCACTTTGAATCATGAAAGCATGAATGGAAATAAACGTGTTTTGTTGTTTCAAAAATAGAAAATCATGGTGTCACTGGATAAGCTGTTTGATATAAACATGCAAACATATTTGGTTAGGTGGAAGTGAACTTAATGGTGATGTGGAGAGAAGAACCAGCACCTGAAGCACAGTGTGAAGGCAAAATGATTGCTAAGGGAGGAAACAAATTTGGAAATCTGATAAGAAAACTGGCAGCAAAGTTTTGGCTGTGCTCTTTATAACCTTAGAGGTGCTTAGAAATTGAATAGCTTGTTATTTTGCCAATATTAGTGTTAGGCTAGCTGGCCTGCCTCTTCCTCCCTGATGGATGAACTTTTAATGATGTTCACTTTTTTCCAGCTCTGTTGCATTGCTGCATCATTTTCTCTGTCTCCTCAGATGATGGGTAACTGCAGATAGTAACTCTTTCTTACACAGTTCCTTGACAGCTGGCAGTAAATGACCCATGCTGCTGCAGATATATTTTTGGTTCAGTTATTCTGTCATTTGTGTTTCACTAATCCTGACTCTTATTATCTCCCTGGCTCCTGCTCCCTTCACCTGGGCAGTGACTGTACCTGCCCAGGGTTTCCCTTGTTCCCATGATTTACCATGACCCAAACTCTTACAGGGCTCTTGTGTTTTTTTTTTCTCTGTCCTCACTCTGTTTCACTTCAGTGTATTTGCATTGGATTCCTGAGGCCTTTGAAAAACTCCTCTTTGCAATCTGCCCTGTAGCACTTCTTGCCAGCTCTGCTTTGGAGGCAGGTAGTGGAGAGAAATGCAGCTCCTAGGGTGCTTTTTGGGTTGGTTCTTCATGAAACCTTCAAGTACACATGGTAAGCACAGCCAAAATGGTGCTGTTTGGTGGTGATGAGTGCATATCAGCACAACATGTGTGATACCTCCTGCTGGTGGCAGAAAAAAATTGGAAAACCACTTTTATGAAATATTCAAAGATTGTTTTACTTTTACAGATTCCACAGAAAATTCAGTACAGCCAGAGACTGAAATAGCGGTCTGTATACAATGGCAATATTGATGCTGGTTTACTTCAAGCATGTAATGTAGGCACTTTGGATCACACCCCTGTCTTTCTTGGTCTCTTTCTTGACTATATAGGGAATTTGGTCAGCTAACTTTGGTCTTGAATCACACCCACAGCAAATGACTAATGCTGCCCTGAAGAGGGATTTGTAGTATAAATCCTCATAATTTCTGCTGCATGGATCTAGTGCTATTCTCTTGGGAGTCGTGGTGTTGGCAGCACCCAGAGGTGTAATGCAGGTGACCTCGCCCAGGTGGGTGACTCCCACCTGTCCCTGCCACTGCAGGAAAGCTCTCCTGTCCTGGGACATCCTGGCTGGCCAGGTAACTGCAACACCTGCTGCTTCTCTCTGTGGATGATTTGCTGGTACCCTCCCCACTCAGCAGCTCCCCAGGTGGCTGGTGCTTGTGGGAGCTGGCTATAGCCTGGCTGCCTCCCTCTGCCCCCGTGCTCTTTTTGGGTACTGAATGGTATGGAGCAGGAGCAGCTCCCTGCTGGAGAGGGGGAGGGGAAGGGGCATCGATGCTCTCCTGGGCTTCCCAGGCTGATGCCTGCCCCCCATGCCACCTTAGCTAGTATTTATCCCAATTTTTTTAATGTCCACCTCGTAGTTTCCACTTTTCTTGCATTCAGATCTTTGTCTTTTACTCGTTTGTCCAGTTTTGCATAGCGAGGTTGATGCTTGCAGAGTCACATCCTTGGTGGGGGAAGCCCCTCTCTTCTACCTCCCCAGGATGAGCAGAGCCCTTCCTGAGCACTCATCACCCCTTTTCAAGCCCCGAGCACACTTCCTAAAGGAGAAACAGGTGCAAAAAGCATTTCTGCATGGATGGCAACCTTGATGTGCTGGTCCAATGCTGAGGCTTCAAGTGGGAAAGTATTTGGAGGGCTGCGAGGAGTGGAATGGAAGTGAGTTGCCCATTCAGTGAAGATCACCAAGCAGCTTTCCACCAAGGGTGTCTCCCAGCTGCTTCTGGCCCACTTCCCCAGCTAATCGCTTTTCCAGGAGTGTTGTCACACCTCCCCATTCACCTTTCGCTCAGCCAGCTAGGTTTTCAAGCTCTTTGTGGCAAAGGATGCAATTATTTAAATTGCTCTCTGTAGTTACAAGCAGGCTATAAAACTAATAACTTGAAACAGTGCCCTGGCCTAGATAATATGCCCTGGAATCTGAAACACTAAACTCCAGTGCAGGTAAATTTGTAGCTGGTGTAGATAAGCTAACCAATTTCTGCTGAACCACCAAAATGCCTGAAATGCTCCTGAAAAGCTTTCGAATGCACTTGGGTCCATCCGCCTCTTTCTTTCATTTTGTTTTAATGGACAGGGCTGTGGCAATGCTGCAGGAACATGTCCAAAACCTCTGTCTGACCCAGGGGTGGGTGCTACATTGGGATGACGTGAGGAAGGGCGTGATTGTTAAAAAAACAAAAGTCCCTTGAACATATATCTAAACCAAGCTTTTGAATTGAAAATAAACTCAGTGTAAGTTAGTTTGTTGAGCCAAAACTCTCATTAAGGGAAAAAAAAAAACCCTAGAAAGTCATTGAAGTCTGGCTTATTCAGACTTTCCAGCTGTAAACCGCTCAAAGTTCAGAGCCTGACAGGACTGGAAAACATTGGCAGTGTTGCCGTTGGAGCTGCGGTGCCGCCGGACAGCACATCTTGTGCCAGCTGGGCTCTGCCCACCTGTGCCAGCCCAGCGGGAAGGGGCTTTGCCAGAAATAGAGGCCTTAGTCTTTTGCCAGCTTGCACAAATGCTGATCGCAACAGAAAAAGAATAAAGTTGTGCTTTTTCCCCCACCTGTAAGCCATTAGGGAAAATCAGAGTCATCCCTTTTGTGGCTGTTGAAGCTGTGCTTTCCTTTGATGGCCGCCCTCCTTATCAGCACAGCTCTGCAAAGTGGCTGGTGATACGTGGTGTTTGGTGTTTGAGGCTCCGGTGTTGGGATCACAGAGCTGAGAAATAAATGTGTGTAAGAATAGGCAGGACAGCAACTGCAGCTTTCTTCTCCTTTCATTGAGTCACCTGGTATCTTACAGAATTAAAGATTCAAATGGGCAGGCAACTCTATGTGCAAAACCCCATCTATTCCGTATAACAGCAATCAAAGACCTGGCTTTTTGGACTAGATCCACCCAGTGCTTTGAAGAAGGGCTGGAGGAGCACAAGACTGGAGATGAGGAGGTTATAAATCCCCTCTCCCGCCACCGCTGCTCAGCCTCGCTGTTCACGCCTGCATGGCAGCTAAACCACCCACGAGCTCTGGAAAGCGCTCTTGCATTTTTCACACTTGCCTTTTCAAAAAGCTGAGCTCCAGCACTTGCAGCCTGGCCAGCTGAGAAGGTCTGGGCTGCTCTCAAGAGCTGGGTGTTTCCACACCATGTGTCGTGGCTGCGAAAAAGCAGCCCTAACCCAAGTCCACAGAAAGAAACATTTCTTACTTGTACTCTGCTCGCATGATAGTCTGCCCTGGCAGCTGAGCTCATGGAGAGAAAATGCCTCCGCTAGCTGTAGGGATGGGCTCTAGGTGTAAGTCTGTGCACTGCATGCAAACACAGTGGTCTCACAAAGGAAAAGGCGGCTTGGGAGCTACCTGGGTTGTCTGGGGAGGCTTAGCCATGTGGGCCGAGACAAGCTGCTTTCACTTCATTTCAGTCCTCCTACCCAAGACAAGAGAATAATATTTGCTCACCGACCTCTCCAGGGTGTTGGGAGATGGCAATGAATATCTGCACAGTGCTGCAAACATAGAAGGTGTTATAAAAATGTGAAACCTCTAGGTGCTGAACAGTACATTTGAACATTGCAGGAAAGGGAAATACGGTGCTCAGACACTTGTGGGGTGAGCAGGACAGGTTTATTGCAGACAGGAATGTTTAAAGTTGCAAATACAGGGGGTGCCAAAATTCATTTATGAGGAGGTGATGGACTGCAGGCACTCCATAAAGTACTCCCCTGCTGACCAGTGGCACCAGGTGGCAGACCCAGAGAGGCGTAGTGTCCACCTGTGCAGGCGGCCAGGTCTGTAAGCTGGACAACATGGTGATCTGAGGCACCAAATGTTTGGGGGGGTGCAGGGCAGAGGTGGTGGAGCATGGAGAGGAGGCTGATGCTTTCTACAAGTCGCCTCTGAGTAGAGCCAGAGTGGTAAAAGCGGGTGCTGCCAGCCCTTGCCTGCAAATACTTGTCAAAGCTGTCATCAGGCACACGCCAGAAACATTTGTGTTCCCACAGGGGTGATGAGCGCTGGAAGTGCCACCACTTCACCACCAAACACCGTGCCCTATGGTATGGGCACATCACTGCTCCCCATGGGTTTTCCTGGCCACTGCACTGTACCTCCAGCCTGGCCTAAGGGGTGCGGAGGGGGACAGGTGCCGTTCCCTTGTCCTGCCTTCCCTGGCAGGGCTGGCTGCGTGGGCTTAGGGTA
Source organism: Columba livia (assembly GCF_036013475.1). Lineage (NCBI taxonomy): Eukaryota > Metazoa > Chordata > Aves > Columbiformes > Columbidae > Columba > Columba livia. The sequence goes on along the minus strand of NC_088602.1, from coordinate 94,678,990 downwards.
CCAGCATGCTCATAGCCCAGAGGAGCAGAATCTGGTCCAGAGTATTTCCCAGGGTACCAAGGTTGAATGTGGCCATGGGCACGTTTTCCTCTCCTGAGGGGTAACATGGTGTTGACAGTGACTTCATGGGGAGGATAATGTTTGTTGCAGGCGTTACCCCAGCAGTTCATGGATACGTACGTGCCTTCTCCCCAGCCACTGCAGCACTTCTAAATGAGCAGAAAATACTTTGTGAGGAGGGGAGATGGGGTGATGCTCTGTTGCATCAAGATACACTAAGTCAGATGTTCAAAGGGAGGGGGAGAATGCCTGAGTTAATGTTACAGAGCCATTACCCTGACGTTGGTTCGTTAGCAGAACGGCTTTTCCCCAGCAGGGCTTGGCAGCACTGGCTCCCCATAGCAACTGGCACAAACAAACCCCAGGGCTGCAGGGGCGTGATGACTGGAAGGAAAGGGTAAGGGAACAGCCAAACTATTTTTGTATTTCTGAACTACGCAGCTATTTTTTTACTTTTGCGTGCTGAACTCTTGTCATGGTGTGATTGCTTGTGGGGTGATATCCCTTTGCTTTCCTCTGCTTTTCTCATAGCTGAAATCCCACCTATTTGATTGAAGAGTTTCACAGTTTTTTAGTGAATGCCTCTGTGCACATGTGAAATGTTCATTTCCCTACTGTGCATATTAATTAATAGTCTAAGTGTGTACTACTGGTCCCCCAAACCCAGCATCTGCCAGGTCCCTCGAAGCAGAGCTGGGACATGTGTTGGGTGAGTGTGGGCACCCTCCCTGGGTTACTCTCTCTGAGGGCTGGGCACAGGCCACCAGCCTCCAGGCTGCAGGGGATCCTGCACAGCTCCACGCCACTAGGTGCTACCTCGGACATCTCTGGTCCTTCTGCCCCTCAGAGGCCTTCTCCCCATGACCAAGCTTGGGTGCAGGCAGTGGGGGTGGCAGAAGGGAGGAAGGAAGGCCATCGCCTTGCCCTCCTCCAGGCCGTGTGGGCCAGAGGATGCTCGGCATCTGTGCTGACTTATCTGGGGCATAAGGGTTGCTGGTAAGCATGATGGCAGTTGCAATGGCAGTTAGGTGTAATAGCCCTGCTCTATCAGACATTGACACTGAAAGCACAGAAGACCAAGCCCATGGACTCAAGCGATGGCACCAAATGATCCGTGGCCAATTTGGAGAGGTGAAGGTGTGAGCTGGCATGTGCACCCAAAACCCCGGTGGCAAGAGCAGTGCTCCAGGACCCCAGCACCTCGTGCCAGCAGGCAGGCACCAGAGCACCTCAGCAAACCCCACAGTAAAACAAGTCTTCTTCAGAGATAAGCAACAATGATGGCCTAGGTGTAGCAAAAGCAGGAAATGTCTCTCCTCTCCACACAACTCCCGGAGGTTGGGGGAAACACTTTCTTTGGGAAACGAAGACCTTTTGGCTGCTTTTTATGAAATGAAAGAAGGGAAGAGATCAGTCTCCATGTCACACCCAGCTCAGGGGCAGGAGGAGAACCAGGCACCCCAGGCTGAGGTCTTTCACACAGGAGTGGGATTTGACTCACCTACCTTCACATGTTTTTGCTATGGCTGTCTCCATCAGCACATCACCCAAGGTTCTCTTTACTGTTAACGGGAGAAATGGGTGTGTTTTAGGCATGACTCAACTGGCCTGTTTTTGCTTTCTCTCTTAGGGTAAGGTGAATTGTTCTGGATTTTCCTCTTCCTTTCTGTTGGCTGTAAAGGGACAATTAGCTCAGATGAACTTGATGCCTCCAGTGGGTCAGATGAATTGCCACCTCAAGTTAGTTGGTAAGCATTAGCTGCCCATGTGCCCTCCCCTAACCTGGGCAAAATTAAGGTAATTTCAGTTAACTTTACTCATAGCGCAAGAAAGCATGTAGGGGTCCCTGAGTTTTGGTAACTTCTTTTTTATTTCAGTGTGAAGAGAGAAGAAATTCAGTGGCTCAGAAATCAAAGACCAGCTATGATGAAAGCAAAACTGCCATGCTTTCTCCCACTAACCTGATTTTTCTGTTAAAAGATTTTTCAATTGTTTTGGTGCAAAGAGTTTCACAGTAAATTGGCAAAAACACAAAAGAAAGTGAAGGGATTTACTTACGAGGTAGCTATTTTTTTCTGCTTTCAATTGCTTTTACTTTTCTACTGGCTTTAAACATCAGGCTGAAATTCACAGCTATAGTATGAAGAAGCGAGGGTGGTATCCATGCTTGCTTGTGTTGCAGCTGTAGTTTCCCACCTGGTGAGCTTGAGTTTGGACACCGCTGAGTGTCAGGCAGTGTGCAGAGAGCTCCTATCCTAATTCATCACAAAAGTAGTAGCAGTTTCTGTTGGTCATCATACATTTGATATGCTTCTCCTGGAAACTCCTAGAGGATCAACAGCTTTCTTCAGTAAGCAGCCATCGGGGCCAGACCTGGAAAGGAGCCTTCGCTGGTGGTAATTTATAGCTAAGTTGGTACAACTGTCACTGGTGCGATGGACGTCATACCAGCTCCTGCTGCAATCATCTTGCAGAAATCATTCTTCTTACTGGAAATTTTTTGTTTATGCAGATGCTAATCAAACCAGTACATCTCTCTGGTCTTGTAACACACTTGGAGGTCAAGTTTCAGCATGCTAACTAGGTAACTGAACAAATGAATCAAGAGAAAAACTAACGAGGTTTCAAATGTGGAGACAAGTTAGAGCTGCTTCTTTACACCTATATGCAAATTTGGCTTAAAAAAACCCCCAACCTACGTACTTGCCAGGGATTATAGCCGCTTGCTCAGTGCTTGTTAAGCAATCCAGTAAAGTACTTTGCGTTCCTGCCTGCCATGGCAGAGACACATCAGCTGAGACATCGGCAGAGTGTCTGCAGCCTGGTGTTGTTTGGACAAGGGCTCGTTTCTATTTGGGTGGGTATGTGTAGGAAACAAAAGAACAATAACACCATTCTTCACATGTCTGACAAGTTGGACCTTTGTTCTCTCCTCCTTGATGTGCTGGAGGAAAGTCACTGCAAGTGCCATTGTTTTCCCAGAGTGTTTTTGAAGGGTTTCAGTGTGTTTCTTTCCTCTGCTTAATTTCATGGATTTACTTGTTGCCAGAATATTTCAGATGGAAATAGTCAAGGAGAAAGCTAAAATACTAATTCTATTTTGCTGCTTGCATTAGGTACAACCTCTGGAAGGTTTCTAAACTCATTTGTTTGCATAGTAAGAAGATTTCAACCTAGCAGGCCTATAAAGAGGCTGGGGCAGTTGGATGGGGAAAACCATCCCTTTATGCCTATAGCCTTTGCTGGGGCAGCCTGCCTGCCCTCTCTCCCCTTGGCACAGTTCAGGTGACCAGCACCATTCAAGCAGGCTATAATTAAGCAGTTCCTAATTTCAACAGAAGAGTGCCTCAGAAGTGAAAAGGGTGGCCCTGCTGGAAAACTCACATTCATGCTAATATTGTTGAATTTTTTTTTTTTTTTCCTTACGTGTGCTGTACATCCTAAAGCAATTATAGGAGAAAAAAGCTATAAAAAGGGCCGTGTGCCCAAAACCTCACCTGTTTTCCAGCTATGTTAGGGAACCTAAGAAAAGCCATTTCCTTTTTCCACAAACCATCTTTCTTTGAAGGAAGTTATGTGTGGAATAGAAGGTGTTTTTTTCAGTGCCACTGCATGGTATTTAAGGAAAGCATTAATAAGATGAGTCTCCTTCACAGGCCAGATGAAGAACCAGTCAAGAAAAGCCTGCCCTCCGCCCTTTCCACAGCCTGGTATTTCAGGGAAAGGCACAGTGTTGTTTCCCTGGCACAAAAGCCATCTGTGCAGAGGATCACAAAGGATGAGACAACTTCACACATCTGGCATTGTTCCTGTTGGCACTGTCACTGCAGTGCACTCTTGCTTTCCTAGCTAGTCTCACCTGGGGCAAATTTCTCGTCACTTCAGTGGCAGAAAGACAGAGGCTTGTTTCAGAGGGAGAAAAACAGTGAGGATGTGGTTACTGCTCTGTGGAGCAGTGGAACGAGTAAAAAAACTGGTTTAATATCTGAAAAGTGATGGATCCTTCTGTCTACTTTTTCACATAACCCCTGGCTTTCAGCATAACATAGAAATGGTTTTTGTGTAAAATCAACAGAATCGGCAAAGTGGTGGTTGCATGTGGTGTTGTTGTGTCACAGCAAAAAAGTGGATCTGAACTAAATCTCTTGGGAAAGTGTGGGGTTGAGCTTGGAACTTGGAACCATGAACATGTGCGGGCATGCTGGGATGTGATGTAAGGTGTGATGTGAAAATGCACCTAAGGTATTCCCCGGGAGCTGGTTAATTGTTTATTGTTCCCAGTTATGATCTCGAGCAATAAGATCTGTGGAGATAAGGAAGGGCTTGCTTCCAAGGAAGCTGAGTGAAGAACATGAATAATAATGTATTTCAAGAAGTCATTGACGTACCCATTCAAAAGTTGCAGCTCTTGTAGTGCCAAAAGGTTGGCAAGCTGCTGGCCTAAGGAGAGCAGGCCTGGAGGCTGCGATATGGGTGTAGGAAAGTCTTCTGAGAAGACAGGTCAGAACTGGACTCAGCCTGGGGTGAAAGAGAGGATGTCTTGGGAGAGGGAAAGAAAAATGAGACCTATGACTAGAGATGACTGGAAGGTGAAAGAGATTGCGTGGGAGTAGCGTGTAGGTAACAGGAGGCACATTTCTAGTGTAGGTCTGTCAATGGGACTTAGGTGGATACAAGAGTCATGTGGCTGAGCTGGTCATGCAGAAACAGCCCTTGGCCAGTGCAAAACCTACCAGCTGCCCTCTTGCTGTTTAACTTTTGCAAGGCTCCACAGGTGGAGAGGCAGGTTGTGCCGTGATGCAGGGAAGCAGAACTGTGTGCAGAAAATGTATCACAGTATCACAGTATGTTTGGGATTGGAAGGGACCTCAAAAGATCATCTAGTCCAATCCCCCTGCTGGAGCAGGAACGCCTAAGTGAGGTCGCACAGGAACATGTCCAGGCGGGTTTTGAATGTCTCCAGAGAAGGAGACTCCACAACCCCCCTGGGCAGCCTGTTCCAGTGCTCTGTCACGCTCACTGAGAAGAAGTTTTTTCTCAAATTTAAGTGGAACCTCTTGTGTTCCAGCTTGATCCCATTACCCCTTGTCCTATCATTGTTGGCCACCGAGAAGAGCCTGGCTCCATCCTCATGGCACTCACCCTTTATATATTTATAAACATTAATGAGGCCCCCCTTAGTCTCCTCTTCTCCAAACTAAAGAGACCCAGCTCCCTCAGCCTTTCTTCATAAGGGAGGTGCTCCACTCCCTTAATCATCTTTGTTGCCCTACGCTGGACCCTCTCCAGCAGTTCCCTGTCCTTCTGGAACTGAGGGGCCCAGAACTGGGCACAATATTCCAGATGTGGTCTCACCAGGGCGGAGTAGAGGGGAAGGAGGACCTCTCTCGATCTACTAACCACCCCCCTTCTAATACACCCCAGGATGCCATTGGCCTTCCTGGCCACAAGGGCACAGTGCTGGCTCATGGTCATCCTGTTGTGACAGAAAAGAGGAGCCCAGGAGGTGGACAGTGGTCAGATGGAGATGCTCTGGCTACTTCTCATTCATGCTTTACTAGGGAAGTACGAAAAGATGAGCACAGAGGCATTAGTCATATATTTCTTGGTAGTCCCCACATACACTGGGTTACTGGAAAATTCACTAATAGAGAGATAGGTGATGACTTATAAACAAAGAGCTTTCAGGGCAGGAACTGTCAGTTGTTAAATGACCATAATTCATGGATTTTGTGATTATATGTTTTAAATAGAACCCTGTGAAAGAAAGACATGTGCCCTGAAAAGATGTGCAGTTCCCTCATGTTGGATAGAGCTATAGAGTATAGAATGTAGACTCATGAATGCCTTCAACTACCTTTCAAAACTTGAGAAAAAGTTGGAGCTTCAAAACTCCCATGTTTTACCACTTATATTTTTGATAGATAGCACTGAGGAAGGGTAGGAAAAGTGATTAGAAAAGACTTATTGAGTCACCTGGTCCAGATACACACTCTGTTTTCTAACTCATCAAACTCCACATTAAGAGTAGGTGGACTATTTGTGACCCCATAGGAAGCCTTTTCCAAAACCTGGTTATCCCAATGATTTAAACATATAATCTAATTTACAGTCTGAATATATTGATGGCTACTCTGTATCCATATGCTCTTATGATGAAACTGTCCTGGTGCCTAAACAGATCTTCTTCCCAAGTGTTTGTGCCCAGCACACTTACAGACAGCAGCCCTGTTTCTTCTGAGCTTTTGTTCTGCTGGTTTCCCAAGCCAAAGCTTTTATGAAAAGTATTCTGGTCATACAGCCCTTTTTTCCTCTGATTATCCTGATAACTCTTCTCCATCCCTATTTTGTGTTCCTTGGGAATTCGTGTTGGGAACTGGAAGCAAGAATTGTACCTGCTATTGCAAATGAGAGCTAACCAAAATCTTGTACAGTGGCGTTAGTATGAGCCTTCCTGGGGTATCCCTAATAGAGATACCTCTTTGGAAGCATTTTAAGGCTGAAGTTCCCTCTTCACAGCTGCATCATGTTATTGTTCATAACCGCCCTTTGCTCAAGAGAAAAAGCTCTGTTGCTACTAGCTGTTGAGTTCCTTGCTCACAGCAAAAAATAAGTAGTTCCCAAGTGTATGACCTTGTTGTTTGTGCTACTGAATTTCCTCCCTTTGCTGTTACTTTGGTTCACGAGGTCCTCCTGTAAAATGTTCCAACCCTTTAAACTGATGTTGCTTCCCAGTTTTGTGTCATCAGCAAATTTTATTGGCGCATGCTGACATTCTGAGCCAAGGTTATGAGAAAAAATATTGACTAAGGTCAGTCTTGGAAACAGTCCTGGGGAAGGAGCCTCTGTTGCTCCAACTCTTCTCCCCACTGCCTGAGGCCCCATCCCCTTAGCCAGGGTTTTGCCCATTCAAACTTCTCCTTCTCCAGGTAAACTCATACCTTGGCTTGCAGCCTTTTTGGAACCCAGGGAAGAAAGGTTTATCCCAAATTTGATATCTAGAAAATCAGATAACAGATTTGATGAGAATAATCTGCCCTGTGGTGAACCTGTCTGGCATCTTACTGCATCCAAGTCCATGCCTTCAGATGTATGTTCTCCTCCTTTAAAACACACACGGAAGACTTGTTACAAGAAGATGAGTCCAGAAGGCTCACAGCTGGACACGTGTGTATTTTTTACCTGGGAGGAACAGCCCAGCATCAGCTTCTCACCACCTACGTGCCTCTGCTCTGGGTGGTGGCTGTGGCTGGGCAGCTGTGCGACCACTGCCTTCCCCACAGAGGTCCACCCTGCAGCTGCACACATCACCGCTTCCCCGTCCTTCACAATGGACTTCAGTTGTTCCTGTTTAATCATACATCTCCACCCCTGGCTGGATGGGCATGCTTGAAATAGGTACTGGAACACTCAGAACCACAGTTCAAGCAATGCTTGTGTGAAACTGTGCTGTGCTGGCACCTGTACTGCCAGAAGCCGCACTGTTTTCCCTTCACTGCTCTGAGTCTTCTAGGAAAACTTCAGGTAAGAGCTGGCTTTTTAGTTTTTAAAAACAAGCAGAGATGAGACAATTAAGATGAGTAACTGACAATTATTTCCTAGAAAACACAGAAAATGGGCAACAGCAGCTTTTTCAGGTAGCATCCAGCGTGGTGATTTATTTTTGTATCAATTTTCATCACAAGCAATCCACCAAGTGAAGAATCTGAGGAAATTTACTTTCAGAATTGTTTTGATTAAAAAAAAAAAAAAAAAGCCAATTCCAACCCCCAGCCCAAGTCTGTAATATGAAGTAGAGACGAACAAGCACATTTCAAGTCTCCTTGTGACATGTTTTACATTGCAACATCTTTTACCACAACAGAGGCACCAGTCTCCTTCCAGCAGCAGTGCACCCGTCTTGGTGTTCACTGCCATTTGTTTTGTGCTGCTGCAAAAACATATTTCACCTTTCCTGGGTGTATTTTCCAGTGTGCAGGCACTTTCTGTCCCGTCTCTGTTGCACTACCCTGGACTGCAGGAGGTCCTGGTCAGACAGTGCAGTTGCAGCCCTGACTCTGGGTGGGGACGTCATCTGGGTGGTGGCTGTGCAGGCTCCGTGTTGAACTGTGCCCAGGGAAAAGAGCCCATGGGCATGCCCAGGCAGCTGGCATGGGAATGCCAGTGCTGTAGGTCATTCTGCTGCATGATCAGTGTCCCCATTATCTAGGTGCATGCCAATCCCATTCTGCCCAGTTGGTGAAGTTGTGAATGTCTTTACCATTTACCATACTGTTAAGTTATGGTTGGTGAGTATAAGTTGCACTGGCATAGCCATCAGGAACAAGGAGAAAAGTCGCTCTCTTTCTTAATGAAGTGGCAGCCATGAAAAGCCAGCTGAGGTGCAAGTTTAGCCATAGTAACTATACAGAGCATAACTAGTTGTCTAAGGCATAACCTGCTTTGTTTGAGGACCCATACTTGGCTGGCTACACTGACAAAGACTTTCTGGTGCAAACAAGTTCTAGTTGTGTCAAGAAGTCCTATGGTGGCCTAGAGCAAACACCAACAACTGCTGGGTCCCCTGGGCACACAAACCTCCCGCTGCCATCCCCTTGAGGTGGCACCAGCCAAGTCCTGGTGACGAAGGGCTTGTACCCCCTGCACAACTGCAGAGGCCATTGCCTTTTCAGCTCCACACTGACAGGCAGTAAAACAGTGAGGAGAGGTGGTTTGCCATTTTCCAAGTGGTCAGCATCTTCTTGATGCTCGGTGGCAACAGCATGCCACTGGTCTGCGAACCCAGGCTGAGCATGCCATGCATGCTGCTTTCCCTGCACCCATGTGCCTTGCACCACGGCCACCCTTCACCCCCTGCTCGCAAACCTGACACCAGGCTGTGACACCATGGCTGAGGCTGGTCCCCATGGTGCACCTGCTGCAATGCAGCTGGATTGGGTGGTGCAGAGTTGTCCTCTGCATGTGGATGCACATGTGTGTCCATGCGTGTGTGCTGCCTGCCACTTTCTGCAAGGGGAAGAGGAGCTCCTGGGCAACCTCAGGGTAACCCATGCAGTGAGTGGTTGCTCACCCATCCTTCCCTTGTAGACCTATCCATGGACAGTGTGGGAAACCCAAATTAATTCTTGCCGAATCACACTCACCATGTCATTTTCCTATAATCAGTGTTTACTGAGATATCAATACATCCCAAATCAAAAGAACTGAAGAAATATATATATATATAAATATAGATATAGATAGATAGATAGATAGATAGATAGATAGATAGATAGATTTATTTTTTTTTCCCAGTACCACTTTCTCCTGGTTGCCCAGGCACCTCAGATCCTGTGTTCAGTTTTGGGCTCCTCATTATAAGAAGGATATTGAAGTACTATATGGTGTGCAGAGGGGGGTGATGAAGCTGTTGAGGGGTCTGGAGCATGAGTCTGACGAGAAGCGCCGGAGGGAACTGGGGTTGTTTAGCCTGGAGAAAAGGAGGCTGAGGGGAGACCTTATCACTGTCTACAACTACCTGAAAGGAGGTTGTAGCATGGAGGGTGTTGGTCTCTTCTCTCTGGTAGCAAGAGATAAGACAAGAGGAAATGGCCTCAAGTTGCACCAGGGGAGGTTCAGATTGGATATTAGGAAAAAATTATTCTTGGAAGGCGTTGTCAGTCATTGGAACAGGCTGCCCAGGGAAGTGGTGCAGTCACCATCCCCGGAGGTGTTTAAAAGGCATATAGATGAGGTTCTTAGGGACATGGTTTAGTGCCAGAGTTAGGTTATGGTTCAACTCAATGATCCTGAGGGTCACTTCCAACTGAAATGATTCTGTGATTCTGTGATTAGTGGCAGGTAAGAAGGACATAACTTGTCTAAACTTTCACATCAGGGTGAAAATGGGGACTTCACCCAGAGGGAGTGCTTTTTGACATCTAGTTAAGAAAAAGGGCAGGAAATATGATAAAATAATCAGGCCTAGCTGGCACCATGATACAAGTCCAAAATAATTTCCAAAGACTCAAATCAGTCAGGAATTAAGAAAAGTAGGGAAAGCTGCTTATGTCAATGAAATAGAAGTATCAACAATTACATTTTTGGAGAGGCAAAAAATAAAACTCTGTTCCTCTTACTTCTAATTTGTGGATTTTTTTATAAACCTGTTATAACAAGAACATTTAGTACATAAACAGTCCTTTTATTACCACTTTTGGGCTACATAAGGTAGCATTTACCTCATGTGTAAGTATGTAGTACCCTTTCCAAAGGAATACATCTATGTCTACACTTGGCATCTCCCTCTCCTTATGTGTCCATTACCAGGTTACTTATGGGTATGTGGTGCATTATCTAATTAAGTACACATGCTGGTAGCTGAAAGGACTGTGAACAGCTTTATTTAGTAGTTGGTAATTAAAAGTGAGTCTTTCTTTGAGGAAAAAGAGGCTTCCCTTGGGCACCATTGCTTACTTTTAAAGATGCAACTAGGAAAGGTTCAGTGGGATGAGGCAGCAGTTCTTGCTGACACCAGCTATAATGTTTTTAGGGTATGCTAAAATTTAGACTCGCAAGTCGGCTAATGGAAACCACAGTGAATCCAAAAGCCAGAGTAATCTACATGTTGTGGTGGAGCCCACCAGCCCCAGCAGCACTGTGCAGGGGTCCCCAGGAGGACCAGGCACCTTTGTTCACAGGCATGGGGGTTATAACCTCCTGGGAGCCCAGCCTGTACCATGCGTGGACTCAGGTCTGCCATGGCAGCGTATTGCTGTGCTTTGAATGATGGTATGTTGGTGACAATGATATTTGCCAAAGTAAGATGACAATCTAAGAAAGGCAGCTTGAAAGACATAGCCCCCAAAATGCAAAGTCCTGAAAGCAAGTAGTCTTTATCACTGCTTCCTATAGGAAGAATAACTCCCGGCTGGCCGCTGTAGCTGTCAGGCATTAACCTACTGCTCCCAGATCTCTGAAATGAAATGCAGTGTGAGGGATCAGGAATACAGATTTTCCACACTCCTCTTGCAGCTGGAGACCTGGGGCCCTGCAACTCCGACTAAGATGTAGCAGGAACTATTTATTCCATCCTGTTTTAGGATTGTTAACAAAGTCAGCATCAAAGGAAATTTATAGCTATTCATTTGCGACATGGGCAAGTTGTGAGGCTTCAATTGTACACTGAGGAACTTGTAATGAGAGAGATACACAGTATTCACAGCAACTGTTTTTACAAAAAGTGTCTCTCTTTTTATTCCTGGTAACATCCTAAATCCAGGGAAAGAGGCAACTTCCTGCAAAGTAATTAATGGGATTCACAGCCATGTTTAGAGGCATCTTTTATCTACTAGTTTTCCTGAGTGCAGATTTAAATCAGAGCAAAGTGCAAGTCTGCTCCTAGGACTTAATTCAGTTAGCATACACAAAGGCAGCCTGTACTTCAGTCAATGCTTACGTTGAACATTGAGAAAACATCATAAAAGATGTAATGCAACAGTAACACTTGCATGCGTACCAATCAGACATTATATGACATAATTTTAATACATTGCATGAGCTATAAAACAAAAGATAGCACCTAAGCAGTCATGAGAGGCAACCTAAAGTCTACTAAGAAGTGATGACACATTCAGTCTTCAAAGCTTGCTAGCTCTCTGTCTATCACTTTTACCCACACCCTAGTACAAATTTAGTGTCTGCTCCTCACTCACCTGCTCCCCTGTTGAGAAAAAAAAATCCTACTGCACTTTCTAGGTATTTGTCAGGAGTTCAGCAGAGCAGTAATGAGATGAACTGATGCCTAAATTAGTCTCTTATTGCGGTGCTGCAGGTGTTACCATTCCAGTCTCAGATGAAAGGGGTTCTTGGGAGTTTGGCTTTTGGTGAAGTTAAATTATAGCTAGTGTTTCTGAAATTTGTGTGTCCAGTTGTGGAGTCCTCAGGGTAGTATTACACCAAATAAGTTATTGACAGACTTGTTCACTGAAGGGGGTGGGGGGCAGATAGCTCTGTTTTTCTTCTGACCCATTAAAAATTTCTTGGGTTTATAATTTATTTCTTTTAAGTCTGGGCACAGGCTTTTTCATGGAGTTCACTGAACATGAGCCTGTTGAACAGTGCTGCTCCACTTGTGTTGCTGAAAGACAAACCAGTTGCTTTGTTGTTTTACTCTGCAGCTGAATCCCAATATTTACTTTGCATTGCTGCTGAAGCAGAGTGTTCACGGGGCAACTTCTTCTTTGGAAAAGCTCAGTGTATTTATATGATTGAGAGCTGGAAATAATAAATTGAGCATGTTTGTGAGTTTTCAGAGCTTGGATAGTTATTCTACTGTGAAATATTGACCTTAGTAGGTTTCATTATCTGGCTGAGAAGTCATAAAAAACCCAAAACACTGCAGAAAACAAGTCTGACTTGAACATCTGGAGGACGAGGAGTAGGAAAACAAATGAAAGGGCCCGCTGTATTCTGTGCCAGTAGGATTTGCAATCCAGAAAGAGATGCAAATGACTAAGGCTGACTGATCTACTTTCTGTAAGCAATCAACGTGACAGACTTAACCCCTTTTCTTGTTTGGAAATTATCCTGAAGTATGGGCTGCTGCTCACAGATGTGTTTTCTATTTGCATACACTTTGTGAATAAACTTCTGCTTGTGGGTTAGTCATGTGCTATTCAGCATGACTATTGCTTGAGTATTGTTATTTGTAGGGTGTGATTCATCAGACCTGCAAGAGAGCTGTAAGGAGAGCTGTATGAGCATTACTAGAAATATGTGTATGAATGCATATTCACAAATTGTGTGCATGTTTGTGATGCTTTTCATCTCTCTGCAAACAAACTTATTTCCAAAGAAAATTTTGTTTGTGCCAAAAAGTACTCTGTAATTAGTAACTCTTGGAATGGAAATGGTTGTGGAAAACTTCTTGAAACAAGTTACATCTATCTGTATGTCTCTAGTAACCTGTTTTACACTGAGCAAAGTGGCAAGTGGCCAGGCAAGGGCAGAAAGGTGTAAATGGCAGTGGGTGCAACCCAGTAATATGTTTCTATGTTTCTCTGTGCTGCTCCCCGAGGCAAGTTCTTGAGCCTCAGTCCCAAGATGCTTCCCTATGGGATCCATTGTTTTTTCTTGTTGCTGCAGACGTGCCTTTAGCCTAAGCAATGCACTGTCCTGACATGATCTTGGTCTCCTGGGGGATCTCTGCCCTTGGGTTTGCTGCCCTGCTCTGACCCTGGTGTCTGGGGCAGAGGCTGTAGCATCACTGGGTTTGCATACCCACGAGGCTGGGTGGCCTTGGTGCAGGCTGCAAGACCAGCATAGATGTGGAAAGTTTTGGGTTTGTGATTCTGTAATGGTATCAGGTGTGGTCACAGGACATTTAGGTGCTTCAATATGAGTGCGCTGAATATCTTAACTACTTCAGAACAAGTCATAATGTAGTTTATACTTGGAAAAGACCCAGTGTTCACACATCGTGTCCTCAGAAAAGGCCCCCAGCCCCTAAAAAACCCCAACCGCAAGGTGAAACGAAAGTCCCTTGGCTGTCCCATGCTGGCAAAATGGCCCAGACCACATTACTGGTGAGTAGAGAGCAGAAGCTTTTGGTATTTCAGTGCAAAATAGTGACAAATATGACATTTTGCTTCCCCTCTCTTGGAGTACATGAGAGTTGACCCCTTTTTCCTGGCAGAGGATCTCTGGCCTGATGAAGCAGCAGTCAGGGAAACTGTGGGGTGCGGGAGCCCTGTGTGTCAGCTGTCCCTGTGGGGAGAGGGGGAAATGTGTGCAGGGCTGATTCCCCAGCATGGAGGCCAGTTTGCACAGATGGTGCTGTGCAAAATGGTTCTGCTGTTTTGGGTGAGAGGTACCGGTGCCAAAGGTGACCCCTGGGCTGGGGCAGCACCGAGCAGCCACCTCAGCCAGAATGGGGTCCCTGCTGCACCTCGCAATGTGGTTCCCAGCTCATGGGAGTTTTCAGCCTGGTTGGAGTTGTGATGTAACCAAGGCTCCCAGGCCATTTATGAGTTTAATGATCACTTAAAAATATATACTTTATATTGTATGCCAACTGTCTGTGCTCCCAGATGCTTCCCCTTCCTTGGCCTAATTTTCATTAAGAAAACACAATCAGTTCTGCTTGAGGGTGTCTTTTTGGGACAAAGAGAGAAGGGAAAAAGAAACTGAGGAAGATCCTTTCTTCTTCAGTTTTGAAGCATAAGAAGGCAAGAAAACAAAACACATGGGTAGGGGATTTGTTCTAGCCACAGCACTCCCCTTATCTTTCTTCTTCTGCTGACTTCCTGCTCTGAATGCTTTGGCAGCTCGTAGGACAGCATCTAAACTTTGCAAACATGAAGGAATTCAAATGGAACCCTGGACGTCATCGCATTTTCCAAGTTGGCCATAAATCACGGTTTGTTATGGTTATTCTCTCGTGAGGCAGAACATGTGCAAACAGATAAGAGCCTGGAGGAAGGAGAGGCAGAGGGTATCTCAGAAGACAAGAAACACCATGAGGAAAGCCCTAAAAAGAAATGTTTTGACAGTCTTGATTGAGCTGAACAGCCATTGAGGAACTAGCATGAGTTCTGATTGTTGCAGGGACATCACCCCACCTAATTTCAAATACAGTAAGTTTGCTTTGGAGCTGGAAGAGAGCTCTTTCCCTTGCCATTCAGATTTTGTGTCACTGAAAGTGGGTTTTTCCCAGTGAGGCAGCATTTTCCAACCACAGTAATATGGTGATTCATCAACCAGATCCTCAGGTGATATAAATAGACATAGCCTCCACCAGTTTTAGTTGTCTTGCACTGACTTACATCAGCTCAAGAAACTTGGGATGGAAAGTTCCCATCTGTTTGCCCAATCTCTATCACAGCTGCTGCCAGCTGGTCTCTTACCATGCATCAGTCTTGTCTAGAACTAGGAAGAGTTAGAGTCATCCCAAGTGAACTGGAAAACTTGCTTTCTCTTAATGAACAGAACGCATAGGTTAGTTTCTTCGCAAGAATCATTATTTTATATCTGTCATGTATTTTACCTTGCTTTGCTCTTGGTTTGACAACATTTTTCTTGGTTGCTGGTGCTGTTTAGATGTTTGGGGTATGGGATAATTTGCTGGTCCTCCACAAGAAAACTGGGTCTGCTGGGGAATTGCTAGGGAGATCTGAACTCTGGATTTAGCTGAGCATTTAATGCTTTTAAATATTAATCTCTTTAACTGGGGAGGTGTCTGCTTGGCTGGTGGGAGGTTAACCTGAGGAACAGCTCTAGACAAGGAGGTAATTATATTTATTCTTTGGCTGCATTATGTGGAATGCAGATGAGGGTTAAGTGGCCGTAATTGCCCAAGCAGTGTGCAACCTGTCACACCTATTTTTCAACAACAGGAGCAATGTTGGCTGAGCCTGGACCTGTTGCTTTAGCTGTGTTTGGGTTTCCGAGCAGCTTCCACCCTGCCACTTTTCTCTGCTTGGCCAGCATATTTCATAAGAATAACACCCAATCGCGGTATTAGATGGTGTTCAGAGGTTTTTTTACTTCCCCTGGTGAGCTATTATTTGCTCTGTTATGATGCCACACAACGGACAAAGGTGAATAACTAGTTAGGAAATGTTTGTTATTTTCGGACGTATTCAATGAGGCATTTTTTGCATCTGTGTTGTACTCAGGCCTCTCAGGAGAGGAGAGATACCTATAATTTGGCTGAAGTTGTTTCTTCCCAGTGAATGATGACTTCAGTAGTCTCCCTGACTTCCAGAAATAAAATACAGTGAGATCCTTTCCCTTTACGCTGAGTTTGGGGAAAAAAAAAAAAAAAAAAAGGAATAGGGAGATCTTTGGATCACCAGGAATCTGGATTTGGGGAGAACAGGCCAACACCATCTATTCCAAGTATAGGAAAGTGTGATTAGTATCAAGAATCCATATCAAGCATGTAACGGTTACATTACATGTGGCCTTGTCAGGCAGCTCATGCCCCTTCATGTGCTCAGAGCTAGGAGCCTGCAGCTCACTGCCTAGACTGAGGGCACCGGTGTGTTGCCTCCTCACTTTGGGCTTTCTGGGCTTGACAGGGAAGCCAGTGCAAAGGATGAGGCAGTCCCAAGGCCTGCCCACACTAGAGGAGCAGTCTCAGCAGGAACCAGAGTCTTCAGCCATGCAAAATCTCTGCTTTGCGCTGGGGTTGCTTCTCTTGTTGAGCACTATCCATTAAACATCTTCAGCTTGCCCCACACCAGTGGTGCATCTCTGCTAGTTTTTCCTCATTCACTTCGGTGATCTTATTTCTACCTTTCAGAACCATGCTATGCAAATTGAATCAACAGGGATGCTACTTTAAAGGGGTTCAATTGCTCTGCTGTGTGTACTTCCCTGGCCTTCATCCTGGGATCTGCCTTTGCTTTGTGCAAAGGAGACAGAGCAGTGCTCCGAGCAAACAGAGCCAAAATGACCATTGCTGAGCCATGAAGAGGTCCCAGGCAAGCAGCAGTGACTCCCTGCAGCAATGCAAGCCTGGAAGTTGGCTCATGGCAGAAAACTTTGGAAGCTGCTGCCAGAGCAGTGACAGTCATGGGGAGATGGTACAGCTGGTCCCTCAGCAGTGGGGCAGGGCCGGGAGGCTTGGGGTGCTGTGAGGAGGAGGAAGAGGAGGAAGAAGAGCACTTCACTAGGTGGCAGTCTGCCCTCCAGCTGCTGATGGGAATGTGGGCGAGTTGGGGCTGCAAAGGGGCCTGGGAGCAGCTTTGCACAAGTGTCCTACAGCCAGGGAGCCAATGCTCATGGTCATACAGCGAGGTGGTGTTTGCCAGGAGCTCAAGTGGGTGACTGATGGCATAGGAGCCTCTGCTCTCTTCAACACATCACAGCCTGTTTCTAGACCTGGTATTTGTGGGAGAAAGCTCAAACTGATGACCAGAATATGCCTGCAGAGATAATAAACCAAATTAACTGAACAGTATTAAGTTTTAGAAAACTTTGAGCTGTGGTTCATGACTTTTTAAATTATTGCCTATTTTTTAATGTGTCTTAGAGCTGGCAGAACTGCTAGCATTAGTCCTTGCCTCAGTCCAAATGGTCATATTGTTGCTTCCAAACTTTCTGGTTGCCTAAATCCCTGTTATTTCAGTTGGACTGCCTTCTCTTCTGGCTCTGCACTGCTGCGCGGGCCAGCTGTGCTGTTTAAAGGCTGTCAGGCCTGATTCGCATTTACACTCTGGCAGCACAAACCTTCACACCCACTTGAGGGTCCTTTTCCTCTGCTGGAGCATTGGAAGGAAGATTCTTCTCTGCAAAGCCTGGAGAAGAGAAAGCTCCGGGGAGACCGTATTGTGGCCTTTCAGTGCTTAAAAGGGGCCTAAAAGAAAGATGAAGACAGACTTTTTAGCAGGGCCTGTTGTGATAGGACAAGGGGTGATGGTTTTAAACTAGAAGAGGGGAGATTCAGACCAGACATGAGGAAGAAATTGTTTACAATGAGGGTGGTAAAACACTGGCAGTTTGCCCAGAGAGGTGGTAGATGCCCCATCCCTGGAGACATTCCAGGCCAGGCTGGACAGGGCTCTGAGCAACCTGATCTAGTTGAAGATGTCCCTGCTCATTGCAGCGGGGTTGGACTGGATGGGCTTTGAATTTCCCTTCCAACCCAAACCATTCTGTGATTCTATGAAAGTACGGATACAGGAGGCAGCCATGCCCATTGTATGGGGCTGGGTGTTATGGGATTCCTCTAGTCTTGAGTCAGCTTGCAGAGTGCTCTGTGATCCTGCTAGATGAAAAGCCAGGTACAAAATGTCAGCTGGGATTTATTTGTGCAGTTGCTGAAGCCTCAGGCCCACTCAGGCCTACTTTGGGACATCCACTGATGCAGGAGGTGCTCGCAGGGCCTAGCTGAGGGTAGCGCCTGCTTGCAGCTTCACAGCAGATTCTGCATCAGATAAAGAGCTGCTAGAAAACTTTCACGTGTGGTCTCTCTCCAGCTTTGAGTAACAGTCTAACAGCATGCTAAGAGTCTGTCCCTGAGCGCACCAAGGAAATGTATGATCAATTAATCAAGTTGTGTTATGTGCGACACTGGTGTTTCCAATGTTTGTCACATGCCTGTGGTTCATGATGTATGCCTGCATCCAATGTAAAATTAGTAGGTGTGTCTTATAAACAAAAAATAATAATCCTGTGAGTCAGAATTAATTTTTTTCCCTTCTGTGTGAAGTGCTCATTAATCTGGAATTTTAAGTGAGGGGAAGGGCGGCCTGGAGATGGTTTGTGCTCACTTGCTGCTGCTTCTGTCAGTGGCGACATAGCTGATCATGGCACTTCTGATGCACCATCTTCTGCACACGTGTGTGTCGCAGCCACAGGCCAGGTTCCACGGCTGCTTCAGTGCCACCTGCCCAAGGGAGGTCTGGTAGGGTCAGTTGTGATCTTATCAACAACACTAATGAATAATAGATAATTTTTAGGGCTGCTGCTGTTGCCTTAAGGTAGCAATTTTCCTTCCTGAATGTGAGGCTGACGGTAGGTGTTTTTGTTGGGTTTTTTGGTTGGTTTTGCCCATCTTGGTTTTTAAGTGGATCTGAAAAAACCCTCACAATATTTGCCCAGAGAGGTTGTCATCACATTTAAGCATAACCCATATGGTGGGCTTCAATAACTCTCTGCTTCTAGGACACTTGACTCTTGAGTCCAGACTGGCACGTGTATATTTGACCCTTAGTTCTGTGATTCCTCTGAGCAAAGGTGCTATGTCTTTATTACGCACAGGCAAATAGATACAGCAGGTCAGCATCTAAGTCAGAGGAGAATCCCTTTTATAACCCCAGGAAAGGGATGTCATACTATTGATCCTCCAGAAGAGGATCTGGCAGATAAGACAGCAATAGCTTGCCTGCCAATTTGACCAGAAAACCTGTGGAGCTGTTTGGTGGAGTTCCTGATGTATTAGAGCTGAAATGCTGGAAGCATTACTGTGTGCTTTTAGGCTTTTTGTCAGCTGGAAGCTTCTGCCAGATCTCCAGTGTGGCAAGGAGGCTGTTTCTAATCTCCTCACATCTGGACCCTATGAAATTAATGGCAAAAGCAACTTTCTCTTGCAACTCCATCCAAAAACTGCAAGCATCAGCGCTCTGCATCTCCTAATGAGGACTGAACTGGGGGAGCATGTTTCTCTTACAGTGCCCTGTGTCAAGTCAGCTGCATGCTTCTCGATCTATTTTAATGATACTCCTTGTGGGGACCTCACATAGGCAAAAGTAGAGAGACTTGAAAACAGTATTACTCTTGCTTATTTATCTTGCAGTAAATTCAAAGCATTAAATCATTGCCCTGCTAAAAGCCTGTCTTTCTCCAAGATCACTTCCTATGAGGTCAACTTCAGCAGTTAAAATGGCTGCTAAATCTTTGGTTGTCATTACAACACTTAAAAAAAAAATAAACAAAAACAAAACTCAAACAAAAAAACCCAGCAAAAATGACAACAACAAACAAAACCCAAACCAAACCAACAACAAAAACCAAAATGAAACAAAGCCCATGTTAAGTAATTGAGTATTTAGCTGAACAGAACGAGAAATGCAGAATTTATTTTTAGAAGTTGAGCTTTAAATAAACAGGACACTTTTAAACATAACTCCATTTTGGAGAATGAGATCTTTTCATGGACATAATGGCTATTTTCAGTATCTTCTCCCAAGGCTCTTCTTTTAAAATGTAACTATTTACATCTAAATTGGAGTAATATAGAATATTTGTGCATTAAGAGAGGTCAGGTCTTCTTGAGAATAAATATTTGTATGTATGTGGGTGTGTATGATATGTCTCATGCAAGAACTCTGTGTAACAGTAGGAGTTAATTTGGTTTAATAATCAAGCTGTAAAAAACCAACAGATTGATGAAATGCATAGATTGGTTTCCTAGTATAAAGGCATTACTTAAGTATATTTCCCTACTACTATTGCATGTTCTTTATGTAAATATGTATATATACTTAAGGAAACATTAGCTATCATGTATATATCACCAAACTGCTGTTGTCCCCCTTCTTAGCTGTGGAAAAATTTGATGCTGTTCAGTG
This sequence comes from Columba livia, assembly GCF_036013475.1. NCBI lineage: Eukaryota > Metazoa > Chordata > Aves > Columbiformes > Columbidae > Columba > Columba livia. The sequence continues at coordinate 94,658,873 of NC_088602.1, read as the reverse complement.
GAAGTAATATAACATACATAGACATCAGTATTTTCATGCCGTATTGTGGTATTTTCTGCTTAATACAGGCTGCATGAGTGACCCTCTGCACCAGCAAAAAGACGAGCTCATTACAGCAACAAGCAGAAACACCTTGTGTGTTAATATAAGTATGAAAAGGGAGATTTCTGTAATCTGTCTAGAAAGGGGCATACAACATTTCTGTTTTCCATAGGCATGGTACACTTTCAGCTATGCATGTTTCTCTGCTGAATCATCCCTGACACACCTACACAGAGCTGTGATTTGCTTCAAATAAGCACTGATGCCTGAAATAGATCTGAGCAGACGTGCAGTAGTGTTTGTCAAGAGAGAGAAAGACATTTTATGTTTCATTTTATATATAGCATGAGCTGCCAAGCTAGTCCCTGTCAGAAGAGGAAAGTTTCAGCTCTTGTTTTCCAAGAAGTGATGTTTTTTTGTCATTGTGTTTGTCCCTTGCGAGTGGCCTGCAGAGAGGTCATGGCGGTGCTTCCCCAGTCCGTATGTTCTGGTGCATGCAACCTGATGCAGCTGAATGAGAAAGAATAAAAGGGGGAGGGAAAGATATCTTGGAGGGAGGGAAATGCATTAAGGTATGGGATGGAGTTGCTTAATTCACACCAGACATAAATCCAACAAAACTGAGCCCTGGCATTTGCCACTGCATGTTCCTGTTTGGCAGGTGCTTCTGTTTCTGCTCTTTGGTATAAATACCTGTCCTTGTCTTGGACTTCCCATGCTGCAGGATGCCCAACAGCACCGTGCCTGGGCAGCAGATCCTCACTGGAGATGAGTGGCCTGGTCCACTTGCCCATATTAAATAAGGATCTGTTATGCTGGGCTTGACCTCTTGCATACTGTGAGTGACCTTGCCCAGTTACAACTGCTGGGTAAGTGAATTTTTGTTTTTTCCAAGGGCCTGTCTCCTCCCCGCCCTCTTGCTAACCCACTTATGGAAAAAGCTTCCCACTTGGAAATCAGCCCGTCCTATTAACCTTTGCAAGCAAGGTGGTGATTTCAAATGGTGGAGTGTTTGAGAGCCGCTCCCAGGTGATAGCAACGCCTGCTACTTCAGAGGACACCACTCTCAGGGTGCTTACAGCTCAAAGCAGGCAGGGAGGGGAAAAAACAACTTGAACACAATGAGGCTCTAATGCCACCTGCTCTGGCCTCCTGCAGCAGTAAAACCCTGGTTTTACTCCCAGCCAGGTATCCCGGTCTCCAGCATGGAGAACACAGTGGTGGGAGCAGAGGACACTGCATTTATTACATGCGTGGCAATAGTGGTAAACTCCCAGATTATCGACTTTGCTCACTGTACATGCTCTCTGTTTTGAGGCCATATTGCCACACACGTTCAGGTCCAATATATTCACACCTCTTACCTCCTGGTTTAGTGGTGTGTTTGTACTAATAATTCCCTTGCGAGCCTCCTCAGTCACAAACTCACCCCTTGGAGCATGTAAATGCTATTTGGTCACTGAGGTCACTCTGTAGGCTCAGTAAATCTGTGCCAAAAAACATGTTAGAACCACACTGCTCGGGAAAACCCCCACTTGAATGAGAGCAGGGCAGGCTGGTGGTGATGGGACCATGTGAGTGCAGCGAAGGTGGAGCATGTTTTTTTTTCCCCTTCTCTTTCTTGAAGATGAAAGAGAAGCATGAGAAGTAGATTGAATCCATTACATTACTTGTGGGTGTGTGTATCTAGTATTTGTTTACACTGGTGTCTATGTACAACTGGGCAGATAAAATAAAAGGTTAGGACATATGTGACATGACCACACACTTCTAGAACACAAGATAAACAATAGATAATTGCATGTTTGAAGCATTTTCCTTGATAACAGATTGAATAATTTACCAGTAATTACGCTCAATGATAGAGCGGTTAGTGAACTGCAGTGCACTACAGCTGAACTACATGAACTTCATCCATGCTGTTTGGGCTATTTTGTTTGCTTGTTTTGGATTTTTTTTTGGCAGTCATGTGTTGCCTTCGCAACAGAACAGATCCAGTGGAAAATGCCCCTGGGGAAACATGGAATGGAGTGTGTGTGTAAAAGCAGCACGGGGGAAATGTGAGAATTTATTTTTTGCTTGCTTCAAGGAGGTGCACTGAACTTGAGAATGTGATCAGGCACATTTGGCAGAAATGAACCCAGGAGCAGGATTATCCTACCTGACCCCAGGAACACACTTGTTGGCCAAGAAGCAGAGGAAGAGCTCTAAAGTCACTGGTTTCTTTCCTTCCAGGATCATCTAGCCTATTTTCTGCCCATCTGCTCATTCTCCTCTCATTGCATTCTCCTGCTCCGTCACCTTTGCTGTATTTCAGCAGCTCAGTCTTTCCTGTGACTTGGTATCTGCCTTGGTCCTAGTGCAGGATGGTCTAAAATGTAACCATCTCTGCAGTGAGATGGTAGGGAGCAAAAGTTTGCTTGCAGGCACTCTTTGAGGGAAAGATGCTTTCTCATCTGCAACCAAAAGAAGCAGAAGACAGGAATGCTTCTTCAGCTGCCCACATGTGCTCCCCTTAAAGTATGGTGATGCTCAGGACCTCTGCCTTGACCTCATCCCTCTCCAAAGGACAGTGCTGCTGTGTGCCATGAATTTAATGATTTGGTGCTGTCACCTTAGTTAGATGACGCCAAGCCGTGTGAGCTCATGGGTTCAACACCTTTGCCTTGCTGGAGCTGATAGAAAATCACTAGCTTTGAGTAAATTACAGCTTAGCCCTCAGTTAGGTGTCAGGGAGTCAGGTCACTGTGTGGGCGCCACCGCATGATCCAGGTCAGTGGCTGCCTGCATGCTGCAAAGCTCGGTGACATGCTTTTGGGCTCCTTCCTTATGGCCAGGCTTCAGGCTCAAACCTCGGTGACCCAGTTTCCAAGCGGTTTCCTCTTGATGGACACCGTGTGAGCAAGCCTGGCCTCCAGAGCTGTCTGGGGAAAGTTCTTCACAGACAGGCCAGACTTACAAAATACCCACCCCTCACTGAAGAACAGGATTTATAGTGTATCAGATGTGCATAGGACCATTTTCCTTCAGGTTTGGTTTGGTTTGGTTTGGTTTTGCTCGACTCTTAATTTGCTTCTTTCTGGTTACTGCATCTTCAAGATTGTCCATTTATCTCAGCAGGGAAATCAGGTTTTCCCAGCTCTCCTTGTCTGTCTCAGATGGGCTTTTCCAATAATGCGCAGAGACACCTTCCCCCCCATCCTTGCCTGAAAGACAGAGGCAGCAGCCCCTGAGCAGGGTAGATGGGCCAGCAGGCAGAGCCAGCTTTTGTCCAGGCACCTCTCACCATTGCACAGGGCAGGCACGACACCATTCTTCCACCCCATGGCCATGCAGGGTTCCTCCTGTTGCCTGCCCCATTCCCCTTTGGTCTGAGTTGTCACCTATCACCACATGCACTCACTGAGAGTCCTAGTACCATGTCATAGAGTGTGGCTGAGACATCAGCTAACCCTTCTGCCACACAAACACAGGCTGGACCCATAGCACTGCATTTCAGCTGATAAGTGATGTTTCATGGGGATACTCTGGTAAGCTTTGGCTGTGCAACAAACAGTAATTTTATGGTAGACAGCCTCATACAAGCTTATTTTACCATCTGTTTATAGACATCATGTGAGGGAGGGAGAATTTAAATGATGGGGAATTTTAAGAGGGAAAAAGTTTCTGTGACTTTTAAAGCTGATCGCAGATCACAAAGGGAAAGACAACCCAAGGCTGCAGAAGATGAGCAAGTGCATTGAGAAATATATGCATGTGAGAGCAGGCAATCATTTCAGAACAGGTCTGAGCTTTTTATTTCATTTTCCCTTCTCTTCAGAGAGAAGAAGATGGTTTTTGTGTTACACTGTGCTCTCGATCCATCTCACATGGGACTTCAGCGTAAATGTGTGTTTCCTTACTAGTATGCTTGAAACGTGAAGGGCTCCATTCAGTCTAGCTGCAGCAGTCTGGGAAGTTGTTTGCTCCTTTACCAAAAGTTACTGTTCCCGTAGGAGAAAAGCATGTGGGCTTATGACTCATCCATTCATGCTTGTGTATGAAATAATAAGCTGGATGTTGACCTGTGGCAGCTGAGAGGCTGCACGTGTTCGCCTTGGCCAGCTCTGTTACAGGGGTACTAACCCCACTGCAGGGGGATGTTGGGGGGACCATTGCATGCCAGTCAGAGCCCTGTGCAGCAAAGCTGGACATATACACTGGTAGAGTAAGACAAAATCCTTACCTCAAGTAGGAGCTAGGAAAAGTAGCTTAGTTTATGATGCAAAATCAATGTGCTAGCACTAAATAAGAGCAATTAGGAATTGTGAGATTTGAAGGCATGTGACTGTGTTCATGTTGACCTGTGATTCATTTTGCATGTGGGAGCAAAACAGAAATCCACGCTGAAACTAGATGGACAAAATGTGACTTGAAGAGCAAGTGTGGTGAAGACCACTGCTCCACTGTGCTGGTCTGGGTTAATCAATATTCCTGCATCTTGACGTTTAGAGCTTTTATGGCTCCTGTTGGCTAGGTCATGGCCACGCAGGCACATTGCTTTCTAGCAGATCTGTCTTCACCCGCAGCAGATTCAACTGTTTCACTGTGGCTTACAAAGCATGGGTTTTTCAAGCTTGCCTTTCTAATATTTTCTGTGGACCTTTTGTTGTGGCGTGGGTGTTTTCCAAAGGCATGTTGCATGCAGGCGGTACAGCAACAGTAACCTTCATTGCCATGGACCTGTTGATGGTTTAGGATTAATTTGTACTGGAAAACAGTTACAAAATCAACCAGGGCATGAATTTATAATACAATAGTGCTTTTGCTTCAGCGTACCACATGGGCATGCCAGACTAACATCGTGCCTATGCTGCAGACAGATTCAATTTGAGGGAAAGCTAAAATGGCAGTGAAGAAAAAGCAGCCTGAACTTCAACAGTTTAAGATAAAGGGACTGAACTTGAGTTTATTAATCAGTATCTTCGTTTCTACTTCAATAAAAGATAAATTCTGGCTATACATCTGGGTTATGTGCATGCCTATTCTCTCTGCAAGCAAACACTGAGTCTCATGAAGGAACATTTTTCCATTAAGCACCCATGCAGTGGTGGGGTTTGCTGTTGTGGTCTTGAAATTAGACCAGAAAGAAGGGTGGAAAAGTTGATGTCATATGCTCCTGTTTGCCTACCTCTTTGCCCCTTATAAGCAAGAAAAAAAGGGATACTACAACTACTGAAGTCGATGGTGTTTGTCCCTGATGACTTGATGCCACATGATGCATTTTGAGCAAGTATTAACTGCTGCCTGACATCTGTGGCTTAATTGTTTAGGATGGTGCTTTCTTTCTCACTTGTCTCTGGGGCAGATGTTGGTTAAAGATGGTTCCTTGTATACACATCCATGCCGCTGTGTGTCATTCACAAGATCTGCTGGGCTTGTGTAAGCATGCGGTGAGCTCTTCTGGCATCAGGTTTTCTATGTACAGATAATTTGCCAAGTATTTCAGCAAGAATGAGGACTCTAGGCTTTGACAGACTGTTCCCCACTGCTCACACATATGTTTCCAAAATCATCTGCACAGATTATTTTCCTCCTTTGACAAAGCCAAATGTCATTATATGATGGTACTGGTACATTTTCAGAAGAAGAGTGTTTTAAAAATAAATTTCAATGTTCTTTGTTCACTAGTCACTTTTGAAAAGAAACTGAAATTTCCTTCTGAGTTTTATTTAGCTAAAATTTATTCTATAGCACAGCAGCAGAGAAGTATTATTAAAAATCATGCTTATTAGTAAACTCATTGACCTACATTGGCAAAATTCCCATACCAAAATTCCACCCTGTTATTCGGCAGTAGGTGCAACCAGTGAGTGACGTTAGTTTTGCAGTTTGAGGCTTAAAAAAATCCCCAAACAAAACCAACATGTAATAATTTACAGATGTTGGCAACTAGCGATGATGCATGAGTTGAAGCACTCTTTGGGTGCCAAACCACAAATATATATCATTTTTTATAGTCTACCATTCCTGGAACTGAAAGAGGCTTCAAAACAATCAATATGTAAACAAGAATACAAAGCACTCCCTTCTGAGCATCACCAGTGCTGCTACTACTATGAGCTGTCTGCTAGATACAGAGGGCTTTTTCTTATTAATTATGTCCTTCTCCAAAACATGTTTGCTCTTTTTCTTTTAGAGGTAGAGGTATGCAGGGCTAGTACAACTCTTTGAAGAGGAGGGGAGGTATTCATACTTTCCGAAATTTTTAAGTTACTAGCCAGTGTAGACTGTTTCAAGCTGAAACCAGAAAAGGGTTATATATGATATATTACTGTATTTCTTTATGTGCTTTCTACTAGACAGTACCATGTCCAATGGCTTTGAAAACTGAAGTTTTCTATTTATCCCTTGAACAACAGTGCCCCTTCTGCCCCACAGGTATTGTATTTTTAAACCAAAGGGACCGCCTTAGAAAATGGGCGTTCTTCCTTTGCCATGAAACCTGTTTTGAGAGCTACTTTCTGTGTCTTTTTATCAGATTTTCTTACTAGGAAATGAACTGATATCATCACCGTGCTAACCTAGGGAGTGCCAAGGTGAAATCAAATGCAAAAAGCTTGCAGCCACCTGCTATCAAGGTTAACTTTCCCATATGGTCTGCCATGACGTAGGGGTATTTGTTGTTAGATTGTGTCTATGACACCAGTCAGAAACTGGGACACCACTGGATTAGGCCTTGTACAACTACATATTGGAGAGAGAAGGTCTTTCCCAAAAAATGTGTGGTAGAACTGCAAGACAGCAGCCAATGGGTGAAGGAGTGATGTAAGAAGGCAATAAAGCAACAAGAGGAGACAGCCAGTCAGAAGCATTTATTGTTGTATTAATTTCTGCATTTATTTATTGTAGCCTTCCTGACAAAGAAGAAGATTTTAAGAAGAGTTTGAAGAGGGCAATGAAGTTCCTGGGAGTTTTTTTGTTGTTTCTAGAAATCTTCCCCGAAGAGTAATGAGAACTTAGGAGAAAACCCAGAAATGCTTGTTTGTAATGTGGCAAACTGAAGGTGAAAGGGATGTTGCTGGCCAAACACAGTATAGACTGGAAGCTCAGCAGTAAATGAGGGATGACATGTGAAGTGGTGACAAGCTGCCGATGGTTTGATATGGCAGAGAAGGTAGGGGGAGCTCACCAGGGTGTGCCAAGGTGAGAGTGCTGGTGAGGAAAACCATCTCTCCTGCCATATTTGGATGTATGAAAGTAAAGGAGGTTTTTATTTATAAAGGCTAAAGAAAAAGATGCTGTCTGAACACAGACATGGGGAATTGAAAGCCCACAGAGCAGATTTTTAGCTGCCTGCATGGGCAGGCGGCCACATATTTTAAAGAGATGATAGTCTGTATGGGATGGACACAGCAAGAGATCTCAGCGAGCTACAGGGGCCTGTGGTCATACTGGTTAAATCCCAAATGATACAAAGGTCTAGAATAAGATTGGGAGAGGTGAACCACTGAAAATGGTGATTCAATGGACTTGGAGATGGAATAAAAAGAGACACCCATCAAGAGTTGGAGAGGGACCTAGGTTTAAAAAAATAGCAGTAATGGAAAGACTGAAGTGCATTTATAAAGTTAAAAGAAAAACGCTGGAAGAGGTATGACTGTTTTCAAAGGAAATCAGCACATAATTTAAGGGAGGGGTCACATGCAGATAAGTCATCAATAAAGCTCATCTCCCTTGCACTCTGTCTCATGGTGTAATCACAGAAGAAGTAGAACCAAAAGTGGCAGAAGGGTGTGTGGGATTCTTGTCCATCTTCTGTCATGGGAAACAGATGTACTTCTCTGTAGAGAGAGAAAGAGAACTGGAGACAGATGGAAGAGTGTAGCTGTGAGCTGGAGGTGATAAGAAGTTAGAGAAGCTGTGTTCTCCTAGGTAGGAAACTGTCAGGACAGCTGGAGGGTGGGACAGACTGATAGTGAAGTCAGCAGAGTCTTTGCATCTACCAAAAGCATCAGTAGTATAGAAAAGAGTTGTCAGATGTGAGCAAGGGCTGATAGTGGGCAGGGTAGACTTCATGTTGGGAAAGAGGAACCAGCAAGAGTAGGGTTTGGAGGCATGTGTGAAAGAGTCTTAGCTGTGCCATTGAATTAAAGGGAGGAAGGAGCTTAGAGAGGGTCCCAGCAAAACAAAAGCAGTCAGTGATAACAAGCTTGAAGCGGTTAAAACCCATATGTACAGCAACTGGGTGTGAAGACAATGATTGAAATATGATGTATAAAGAAACCAGGAAACAGATGGAAAACTTCTGATCTGGAGAAAGAGATGGGAAAGGGCAAAGCGAAGTAACCAGCTTTTGGGCAAATGGCATAGTAGAGCCAGGCATGGGGTGTTATGACACTGACAGATGAAGGAGATGGAGGACAGGATGCAGAGGGAGGGCCAGGAATGGAGCAAGGGTGAGGGATGAAGGAGTGAGGATGCAGCTTCTGGAATGAGGGTGAATGCAGGAAAGGGAGGGCCAATGTGCAGAGTTGTGTACCCTCAGAGAGAGGAAGGTAATCATGAGAGACATGTGAATAAATGGATTCTGGTCAGAAGTACACCTGGTAGAGCTCTGTAACTCTGCAACCACTTTCCCCCACTGCATATCCCTTCCAGCTCCTTTATCTTCCTCCCCAGTTGCCAATCAGCCTCTGAAGTCCAGACCTGAGGCTTACCCAGTGGGAGCAGCCAGACCCCTCCCCACTCAGCAGCAGTGCTAGATGCTGCTGCTGGAGACTAAAACACACTTCGCCTTTTCAATTGAAACTACAGATACTTGTCCCGAAGGTGGATCAGGGGGCTTCTGTATTTTAGAAAGAAAAAGACTGAGCAAGCTAAGTTATGCACATGCCTCAAGAGACCTGTAACTCTCTGTGTACTAATGTGAGCCCAAATAGTGCATGTGTTTGAGCAAAAGGCCATAAAGGCTTTCTGGGTAAATACTACACACTTTATAATAACTTTCAATGGCTGCTGTGTTCCCCTCCAGCTGGTGGGTGAAGACAGCCTTCTGTACATGCTGAATTCATTGCCTGGAATCTGCTGGCACCTGGAGCAACCTTTATTTGGCTGTACTCAAGAGCTGTAATCCAGCCCCCAAGGTGGAGAGAGCTTGCTGGGATGCCCACAGGGTAACACTTCCTTAGCAGGTCTTCTGCACAGCCAATGGGGCTGTGTAAAGCTTGAGGAAGCTACAGCTCTTCTCTGGCTGCACCACAGCCCTGCCTCCAGGAAGGTAGTGCCACCTTATTACCAGGGGTGAAAATCAGTGCCATCGCCTCTCTCCTTTCCCCCAGGTTACTCTGGAGAAAAGAAGCTCACTTGAATGAAAAGAAATGCCCTAAGGGATAAATCAAGGTATCCCTCTGAAAAACAGGTCCTCTAGGGATGAACCTGGCCAAATTTCACAGCACCCAAGAGCACCGAGGTGTAAGTAAGGCCCAGGGGATTTGTATCCATCAGACAGTGCCATGCTACACTTGCTGCAAATGCATTTGAAAGAATGGGAAGTAATCCAAGCCTGAATACCTGTCTGATGGCCCACTTCTGAGAGAGACTATGGGATCCCAGACTTCACCACCAGTGGAGGTCTTTGTAAAAATCAGGCTTTTTTTTTTTTTTTAATTAAACAGTATTATTAGGACTTTGCTTCTTGTTCAGGAATTCTATCACATCAGATCAGTGATGTCTGAACTATGTAACGATGATGCATAATCTTACACAGTGATCTCTTTTTCTGGGACAAAAAGCTGTTTGTTTACATGATATAAGATGGTCTTTCAGATATTCAGTGTTGGCTAAGTTTAATGGTACTTCTGAATTTGGTAAGATCACGATGCAGGGGAGTAGTGACATTGTGCAACCAAGAGCAAAGTTTCCCATGCCTGCTGTGACTCAGTCTGTTACTGGTGTCTTAGAAATAGACATAAGAGAGCAAGGCATGAAAATCTAGCACTAAGTAAGTCAGGGTGTTGTGGTTTTGTTTTTTTATTTGTTTGTTTGTGGTTTTGAAAAAATTCTCTTCTCCCACAGGGTGAACAACCTTCTAACTCTTATGCAGAACAGGAGTGCTCTCTGTTTCCATCAAGCAACACCAGGAGACTTATCAGGAAGAATTCCTCTGAACTAGTCACCCTTAATCCCTTTCACAGAAGAGAAACAAATGCAAATAAGACGCAATTCCTCTCTGCAAGATGCTCTGCCATTAAATTCAATTACAGAGTGGAGCTCAAACCCAGCAGCTTACACTCACAGCAAGACGCCACGCTTTAAAAAATAGGACACAGAAGCTCCAAGATCAGCCACAGTTGTCTGTTTGCTTCTTGGCTATGCCGAAGCCTGAAATGTGAGGAGTGTTGACACCTGTCTCCGAATACCTCAGCTGACCTGGAATATTGTTGGGTTCCTCCCCATGCCTTGTGTCTGCATGTGGAGAGGTGGTGGGGCAGCTTTGCCTGAGCTTTGGTTTCTTCCTCCACGGACATGAGGGCTGCTTGGGGCCATCTCTGAGGGCTCCCTCCCTCCTTCATCCTCTTCATGCTCCACCATAGGGCATGGGGAAATGTCGGACTGGGGTGGAAATGGGGCTTTTTGGAAGAGCAAGGGTCACCCGTTTGTTTCTGTGTTGGCCTGCGAGGGTGGGATGTGCTGCCGTTGCATTTTCAATGCTAATTACTAATAGCTTATTTTAGCAAAAATAAATGTTGCCTTTTAATGTGTTTTGGTTTATGTTATTGTTTTAATGTCTAAATAACAATACAGAACTTGTATGGAGTGCATTTAATGAGTTATCATTAATCGTAAGGATTCTGTGTTGTTAGTAAGCCTGTGTATTTACCCTACCTAATGTAACAAGGGGGTCACATAGAGAAAGCACTTGCAAAAAGGTTAAGAGCTAAGCAGGCAAAAGAAACATCAACATTTTAGCAAAGCAAAGCAAGTCTCTGACATATTAATTACACAAAAAGTCTGTGTCAGAGCCAGGAACTGAAAGGAACAACCCCTCTCCATTTTTAGCGAAATTCAGGCTATTATATTAATCAGAATCATATCTTAAACACCTATAAAACTAAAATCTGGTTTACTCAAAAAGATAGTTGCTTTCAGAGCTGTGATTAACATTCGAGTCCTAAATTTAAGTCTTTGCTTGGACTACTACAAACTTCTGAAGCCTGGAGCTGCTTCCAGTTGTTGCAGTCTCTTCTCAACTCCATCCACTGCAGGCAGGTATTTTGTTACTGTGTGTCTGCCCATGGAGGCTGGGTGTGGATACCAAGCCATATAGGGCTGATTTTTTTTCTGTATAAAATTTGATGTATTTCACCAAATAAAATTCACTATGGATAACCACACTGATGACTTACGAGCTATTTGAACCCAACAATAATGTAAATAACTAAGTTAATTCTGTAGCAGCCTTCTCAGTGGGTTTGCATCGGTGCTTGAAAAAACATTTCCCTTCTGTTTGATTTTCCTCATTCTTTCTTTAAAAGATTGTTTCCTTAAAAGCTCTTCCTGTACCTATATTTGTGGCTGTTGTTTTTTTTTGTTTGTTTTGTTTTGTTTTGTTTTCTGGAGTACAAAAGCTAGAGCTCTATTACAATTACAGCTAGATTCTCTTTTCAAGTACATGTCTTGGTGTTACAAAGCAACCACACTCCCTTTATTGTAGTTGTGTAAAACATCATTAAGTGTGGGAAAAATCTTGATCTCTTGTTGTTGCATTTCTTTGTGGAGGGGTGTCTTGTTCTTTTTTCTTTCCCCCGGGGACAATTGATTTGTGAGAGAGTCCCAGCCAGCTATTCTCATTAACTCACTGTGCTTTTATGCTTCAATACAAAATACAATCAGTGTTTAAAAATCTCTTGTGGGTTCCCCACCCACTGGTATTCCCTGAGCTGGGGACTTTTGCTCGTCCCTCTGCTTCTTTCCTCGAGGTGTTTGCCTCCAGGCTCGCCGCTGGCTGGGGACTTGCTCCCCCATGGCTTTGGTTGAGACTCGCTTGGCTTCATTGTCCTCCTATCACAGAATCACAGAATGTTAGGAATTGGAGGGGACCTCAAGAGATCATCTAGTTCAATAACCCCACCGGAGCAGGAACACCTAGATGTGGTTACACAGGAAGGCGTCCAGGTGGGATTTGAATGTCTCCGGAGTAGGAGACTCCACAACCTCCCTGGGCAGCCTGTTCCAGTGCTCTGTCACCCTCACTGAGAAGAAGTTTCTTCTCACATTTAAGTGGAACCTCTTGTGTTCCAGTTTGAACCCTATGCTGATGTTGTTGTTCCCTTCCTTGTCTTGTTTCCTGCACTTCTAAGTCTCTAGTTGTTTATTTTCTTTATTTGATTTTCCTTTTCTCTTTTTATGCTTCCGAAAACATATTCCTGACTATTGGAGAGAGTCAAAATGCTGTGCTATCATTTTTCTGGCCCATGCTTTTTCTGCCAGGTGTCATGGCCTTTTTGACTCTATGGGTTGAATAACAAAAAAAGAAAAATTAGATATGAGAGAAATTAATGTGTTGAACTGGGGCTAGGGAGTTGCTTTTCCTGTACTGATGGGTTGCCTGGTGTGGCTAATGGACTGACGGACTGATACGACTGAATGTCCACAGACTATAAAATGCTGTTTAGATACATTAATGTGGAAGGAAGAATTAGCAAGGGCAGTCCCACTGGCTGACCAGCACACAGTGACAGTGTTCAGTTCTCTTCTCTTTAGAAGAATGTTTTAGAAATGAGGCTGCAACTCCTCATTTGAGAGGGAAAGTATGACCATTCACGCCTCTTAAAGAAAGGACAACATTGCAGTGATCATAGGACAGTATTTTCAACTGGTGATACTAGAGACTCCATATGACTGTCTCATGTGCAAGATAAAAGGCCAAAGCTGATGTCATCACACTACAGTGTTGCAAGTTGTCAGAGCTTAAATTAGGTCTGAACTTGACTCCATGAGACAGAGGGGTATAAACTGTGATATCTTTATGAAAACCTGTGTGGATGCAGAGAGCTGGGTAAGCAGAGGAGCTCATGCACAGATGCTAGTTCACTGAGGTCTGTGTCTCTCTCCATTTCTGGGGAAGGCTGGGTAGAGGATTCCTACAACTGGCAGAGTGGCTGGTGCAGTTTTAAAGCATGATTCCAGCTGCAAAACAGCTGTCAGCTCATCTGAGCTGTGCCACAGTTACTGCAGAACAAGGCAAAAGTGATGCAGCTTGGGGACCACTGACTTGGTAGGTGACCCTATCTGCCATGTGCTTACAGTGCTGTTTGTGCACAAGCCATCCCAGCCATGGCACTGCTGTATGTCAGGGCCACAGCTAATTTAGGTTTGCTCTGGCACACACTGGCAGTGTGGGAACTACACTTGCTTTGAACGAGCATCTTCACTCTTTCTCTGTCCCTACCAGTGTGGGGACACCTATGCCAAAGGGTGTGTAAATCTGTGTGTGAGTAAAAGCCCAGGTCAGTATTACTCTCCCAATTTTCCTGATTAACAAGGCAGACTGGAAGACCCTGACTGCCCTCTGAGTGGGGACGCTGAGCACAAGTATGAGCTTGCCCACCTTGTGAATTTCATCAGCCCATCCCTTTCTTTTGATCATGCACTTTGTTTCTACAATAAGCATCCCTACCAATCTCAATTTTCATATGTGACCACTGAAAGCAGGACAACCAGCTGGCTCAATGCCCCTTAACACTCACCAGTCTGGTCCCTGTTGTCTTTTTGCTCTCGCTGCCTTGTGTCCACCAGGGCAAACCATGCTTGCAGGGCTGGAACCTCATCATTCTGGTACCCTGGACAACTTCTCGTTGTCTTAAAACCCAGTTAAATGCTCATTTAATCTTTTTGCCATCTCCCTTTCTTTCAAATTTCCATGGGTTTGGCAAATTCTGTATTTGTGGAGCAGGGAATGCACCCAGGAAATAAACTTCACTCTTCTTTGTGCTGAACCTTCAAAGTTCCTTATGGACGCTTGATAAAATAGTTCTGACAGATGGTAGGATGAATTCACACAGATTCCATGTTTATATATGTGTGCTGCTTTAAAAATATGCACTAAACATCTAAAAGGCCTGTGAAGCTTGAATTTTCATTCTTATAAATGTTATCTAAGATATTTAAGAAGGTGGAGTGACTCAGAGTGGAATTCAAACTTGAGCTGTAATTTTCAAGTGTAACAACCGACTTTACAAGCTCCACTTCCATTTCTCCAAGCTCAGCACAGAAGACTTGTATGTTTTGGTTTTTTTTTCCAGAGATACTGATGAAAAATAGTAAACAAACATGATTTCTGATACATGGGCAATCTTGTGAAAGTTTTGATTTAATTTAATTTTATTCCTACTTCCCAGAAACTGGAAGTTTACTTTTAAAAAGTACTGAAACAGAATGTTTACTACTGAAATAAATAACAGCAGCTGGGAGGCCAAGGACAGTGCCAATTTCACAAGTAGCTGCCAGGATGATGGGGAGCTGTAGCTCTGGAGCAAACCCGTCGCCAGCACTTGCAGGGCGATGGGCTGTTGGAGCGGATGCTGGCTTCAGCTCAGCACGATGCAGCAGGGAGCCTGGGAGCTCTTGATGCCCCAGATTTATCTTGAAAGTAAGGATTTCTGGGCTCTGTAGGAGAAAAAAAATCAAGCCCTAAATAGACCTGGATCTCTCTAGGGTTGGGAGTTTGGTGTGTGATGGCAGAAAGTGGGGGGGTTGTGGTGTCTCTGGTTGCCCCTGTGCATGGAAGTCTGGGTCCTGGTCCCTGCAGGACTGCCCAGGTTTAAAGGAGCTGGACAAGTCACACATCTGGCTGTGGGATCACCGTCTCCAGCCTTGGCCACCCCACACTCCCCGGGTTGCATTTCTGCAAGGGGAAAGATCCTGTGGGGACTCATCAGTGTCTCACATCTGAGCTACAACCAGTGACACTCCTTGGGTCCTCAAGGCCTTGATTTTTTGTTGCCTGTTGCCTGTTGTACCCAAGGCAGCTCTGTTTTTAATCACGTGGCAGGTTGCAGGAACAATTTTTTATCAAAATCAGCACAGTTCAGCTCATGACATTGTACAAATAAAGCTCAGCAAAGCCTATGGTAAATTTCAGTCTCATTTTTGTCTCTTGCCTTGCTTTTATTTTAATTATAACTTCTTGAGAGAGGAGGGGAGGTCCCCCCCCCTCCTAATCAGTGCATTTATTTCAGCTTCAAAAAAGCATTTTGACGTCCTAACCGCTTGTGTCGATCAGTCTCTCTCCATGGGGACTTGGAACAATCAAGAGCAAATGCCTTTTTACAAAAACTCTGAGCTAAAATCTCATGGCATTTTGGCAGAATTGTGTTACCCTCTGTAATCTAACACTATTGCAAGCTTTTATCCACTCAAATTCAACTTGTTCAAGCTAAAGACACATTTCCCCTTTGATTGGCTTATTAACTTGTTTTTTCAGGCTGTCTTTCATGTTGTTAGGTTATTCAAGTTTGCCTCCAGTTCTTTGAGGGATATTAATAAGAAGGTTGATAGGCAAAAAGCACACTCTTGGCACAACCTGTATCTATGAAAAGGTGTGATTTGAATAATATTTTGTTATGAATCCTTTCCACTTGTCTGATGGTTCAAGGTTTAGCAATGATAAGGCTAACCTGCTTCAAGTCTTGGTCCTTGCTCTGGTATCTTAGATGTAATACGTGATATTTTTTGACTATATTTCCCTGATTCATGCAAATGCCCCACACAAAGATGAGCCAGATAAAAAGGAGTGTCCGCTACACTGATGCCAAATACTGAAAATTGGTTCTGCAGCAATGAGAAAACCTTTTTGGCTTTATAGGGACACTTTCTTAAAGCATTTAAGGGATTACACTCATGTCAGAGGGCTGGAACAGCAATATATCACTTACTGCTAAGGGCTGGTTAACACAGACTGAGTTTCCGTTATTTACATGAATTTACATAATTTACAGACCAAGAATCATTTGATGCAATGAGGAATGATTAACACTAGACAAGCCAAAGTGAAATTGCAATTCAGTTCATGGCCATTCTTGAGGAGACGGGGTAAAATTTATTGTATTTTAAATAGTTGCTTCAGACTATTCCCAAATCTCTCATCAACATGTGCTATGTTTCCTATCTGCCCTTGGTATCTAGCACTTCCAGACAGATCTGTCCCAGTGCAGACAACAACGTTGCTTACTGCCCTTTTTAATTAAGTGGACGGTGCGACCATGTGTTAGTAAATTTTCTCTTTAAAGGCACTGTGGCAAGGTTTGACTTCTGAGGTGGAATGCAGTCCTGCTTTGCTTCTGTCCCACTCGGAGCAGGTTAATGCTCCGGAGGCCTCTCTTCTTAGATCTCCCCTCATTACCAAAACCCTGCCTCTGGTGTGAAGTGATGGATGCCTGGAAATGAACTGTGCAGGGATTTATTCCGGGAGAGAAGATAAAAATAATTTGGCATGTTTCTCTTTGTCATGAAACACTGAACATTTACGTGAATTATGAGCAGCCAATACGTCTTGTTCTCAAGAGAATCAGGTAGGAAAAGAGTTTATAGCTGATGAGATAAGCCTTGCCCAGAAGTTGTTGTTGACTTACGCATCTAGAAATAACCCAGAGTTTTCAAAGGCTAAGGGGCTGTCCAGTGATTTAGGTAAGAAAATAATTGCTAGGACATTAAATCCAAACAAAACAAGCTGGTGCTTTTTCAGCACAGCGAGGTTGTGAAGCAAAGAGAAAGGAACAGGAAGGGCCATTATAAAATAGTGCCATTGGAATTAAATAGATAACTTGTGAGGTGGGGAATTTCCTGAGGATTTGGCTGCGTGCCTGCTCTAGTTAAGCACTTTCTGACGGTAAGGTGACAGCAGAGAGAAACTGGGACTTTCACAGAAAGTTTATCTCTAGTCATTCCAGTCTTATTCTCTAATTGGCTTGGATTCCGGACCATTAGAAGAGCTGACAGATGCTGCAGGACCAAAAGTATTAATAACTTGCACAGTTAATGGTCTTGAATAGCCTTATTACATGAGGGATGAATTCTCCTTTATTTCATGGGAATGTAAAGGGACTTTGCCATAGGCATTAATTGCATTTAATTCCATGTTAAGGCCCATTCATCCTACCAACATCTTGGATAACAGCCCAAGAGTTAATGTGATTCTCTCTGGAAGAGTTTCTTCTGATTAAGTACAAACTGAAAACACTTTTTGAACATAGTTTTAAGTATTTTTTTTTAATGTAATATTAAAATGATCTGCTTTTGTGAGTATAGAAATTGGCTAGTGAAACCAGGTAGGAGTGCAGATGGGTGCAATATTTTTATTTTGTGCCTCAGGTGATACCATATGCCAAACCTTAGGAGATGTTCAGTTGCCAGCAAGGTACAAATAGAGATTTACAAAAGGTGAAACTGAAGGCCGTCTCCTCGCTGTGCTTTCACACAGCATGCACCAGTGAAATGTCAGCCTCTCCTGAGAGAAATAGCAGCTTCCTAGTTCAGAAATTCTAGTTTCACTTTTTGTCACAACATTTTCTCTTGAATTACATTCTCCGTGCTTAAGATAACTGTGACCAAGATGTTCAGTTCTAGTTGACAGGAGAAATGGGCAATATTTTGAAGGCGGGTAAACGTCACTCAGTGCCAGTGTTTGAGAAGAGCCCAGAAGGCTGAGGATTCAGAAGGAGCTTAAGGACCTTCATTGTCTTTTCAAAGCACATCTCCTATCAACTAGTAGTCACGCAATTATCTGTCGTAAGATATTCACCTCTGAATAGGCAGGGTATATTGTGCCATATCCCAGAGTAGTCTCTGAGCTGTTAGTATGGAAACACTTCAGAAAGCAGAGGGGGTCAGACAATCTTTTGTGGGCCAGCATACTTATTCAGCTTTCCCATAAGAGAAGCCACAGACTGCTGAGCTATTTCCATAACACCTCCATTTCACCAGCATTCACCTACCTTGTCATTTGGTGGGGGTTTTGTTGTAGCTGTTTCCCATGGCTGTGATGATGACGGCAGGGCTCGGCAAAGCAGTTAGTCTACAATTTAGTGCGCCATGACCAGTCACATGTACCCTTCAAAAACGAAACTAAACTTGTGAACAGCTTCAGCCCCCCCAACCCACTCCCTCCACATTTTTTTGCAATGATTTCACGTCTCAAATTGGGTCCTCAGCTGGTGTAAACCAGTGTGGTTCCACCAAAACCACTAGCGCTGCACTGATTTACATGAGCTGTGGATCTGTGTGGCTTTGACAGCAATACTGGAATGCTACAGACATGCTACAGGGTAATTTAAAAGGCTGTTACATCACTGGCCACTTTTCCCTATTGATCCCAAACCTAGTGTATGTGAGTCCTAATTTCTGCTCCTACTTGCTTTGGCGTGTCACTTAAACAGAGAGCCCCATCACCATCAGGAGAGGATGCCGATGCCTGTTGTAGTTGAGTTTCTGACATGGCAACCTAGAGCTGGCAGGGAGCGAGACTTCCATTTTGTGAAGAACTGTGAGGGTTTAATACTTGTTTCCATTTGCCTTTTTTTGGGTGAAAATATAAATATGACTCACCTTCAGAAAATAAAACCTGAAAAAACTGTGCTATGAGCCCTGAAGTCAGGTAGAGAGTCAGAGATTTCCAGCCAGGATCTCCTGTGCCCCTTGTTTCTTCATTTATTTATTTATTTTTTACTTCTTTTTGCCAAATTAGTTTCCTTCAGTTCACTTTTTCATAGGCGCCTTATTTTTATTTTTATTTTTTTTAATTAACCTAACCAAAGAAACCAACACATTCTCATTTCCATCTTTCCAGGACAGTGAAAGAAGTGCCAAAATATCAAAAATGCGTGGCAAGGCTCATACAGTTTATTAAACATGAAGCAATCTCATCCTAGCCTCTTTTTCATAGCATAGACCTTCTGTGTTTGTTCTTCAAACTGACAAGTCTAATTTTCAAACAGTTTTGGGCTACATTAAATCATCAATTAATCTGAGGACATAGTTAGTTTTTGCAGCACACTCATTTTCCCCTCCCTCTTCAATATTGACTCAATGGAATTTTGACATTATACCTCCACAGTTTATTGACAGGTTATCTTTGGACCAACCTAGAATGGAAATAGAACAAATAAGTTGTAAGATAAAGAACTTCACGCTAAATTATTCTAGAAACTGTTGAATAGTGCAACAGAAGTGGTGCTATTTGCTAAATTATGACTTATGAAAACTTGGGAAAATGTCAGGCTGACTACATGATTAGAGGGACCCAAGCTTTCCTAACTTTCTTGGCAATATCACAATTATTAATTAGGAAGGATATGCTATTCACAGTGATATAATCCTGCGACTGGAGATAAAATATTTCCACGGTTAGTGATTTGAAAGCTGCGTGCAGGAAATCACATTGGGTGGTTGAACCAGTGCCACCAGGATGCAGCAATGTGGCGTTTTAGGGCTGCCTGGTGCCAGGGACCAGAAGGACGCTGATGCTGAGAGCTCCTGTATGCAATTTGGTGGCTGGGATTGATAAATGTCAGCTGCCATGCTAAGCCCCACCACCCACTGAGAGGGTGAGCTGCTTGTTGACCTTCTGCAGCTGACTTGGGCCAGCTGAAGTTGTGACATGCCGCAGTCTCCTCCCTGAAGTACGGTGCTACACCAGGCAATTGCAGTTAGGTAGAGGAAAGGAATATCCCCTGTGAATTATTTTTGTGATATCTTGGTGCTACTCTCAGAACAAACCAGTCTGTAGCTGTGTGGCTTTGCTAGACAATTTGTTTCCAGAAAAGATGGAAGAATAATTGTGGTCATCCACACAACCATTAGATGGTACATTTAATGCTCTTGCTGCTCATTGTGGGTGTTTTCCTTGTTCAGCTCACCACAATTGAACAATTATTCATTCCAGCCATTTAAATGCTGCCCAGACAATGGGCTTTCTGGTGGCATGAGCAGTTACTGCATCTTCCCAGGCCCCACAACATGCAGTGACCGGGGAGCTCCCCAGGATTTCTGGCAGGAATTAATTCAAGGTGAAATGTCGGTTCTCTAGGCTGATGTTGTTGCTTGATCCCTGTGATCTGTGGTACAAGTGATTTGCTCCTCTCCTGTTACCTATTTATAAACTGTGTTACTCCTGACCTTCAAAATGCTGACCTAGATGGAAAGATGAAGGCTGGGACCCTGCAGCTCCCCCCC
Organism: Columba livia; assembly: GCF_036013475.1. Classification (NCBI taxonomy): domain Eukaryota; kingdom Metazoa; phylum Chordata; class Aves; order Columbiformes; family Columbidae; genus Columba; species Columba livia. Next base: position 94,638,620 of record NC_088602.1, on the reverse strand, counting down.
TGGAGCAGAGAATAAATGCTATGGGAAGCACAGGGAGACCAAATGGCTTGCTATAGGGTGGCAGCCTCACCAGAACCTGCAGGGAAGGTGGTGTTCATTCTGAAAAACACCTTTCCCTGTGAACCTGTTATTCATTCCTTGAACTTAGAGTATCTCCCATGTTAGAGTATGCCAAAATGCTTCCCAGCCTCTTTTAGAAAATAAAAGAAATAAAAGGAGAAAGAAAATAAAAAAAAAAAAGAAAACAAACCAAAGCAAAATGTCTTGCTCCTGTTGAGGGTGCTGGTGTTCTGGCACAGCAGTGTAAGAGGAAATGTTAATAATGCCTGAGGGTGGTACCGAAACAAGTAGTGCTGGGAGGTGCACAGGCAGAACAGACCAGCCCCACAGCAAGGTTTGGGCTGTCTAAGTACCGCTGGAGGTTACCTCTACAGCAGCAAACAAAAATGGACCACTGCTTGTTTTCCAGTGCTGAGGGCAAGACTTTTGCTTGTGCAGCTTAATTCTGTTCCCTCCACCCCTGCAAAGCAGGGTCGCCTCGTTTCTGCTGCATCCTGGGACAGCCCCTGGCCAGTGTGCTTCCCATCAGCAGGGACTGGCTCAGGCCACAGCTCGCCAGGGCATGGGCAACCAACAGTGAACACAAGGAGAGAATCTCACGGGAAGACCTGGGGGCCAGGTCTTCTTGGGCCGGAGCAGTCCCTGATTCCTGAGTCACTTGTCACTGCTGATGGGGAAAAAAAGTGACCAAGCAAAGTACCCTCACTGGTGGTCTCTGTGTTACCTGCATTTGACTTTAAAGTCCTGGAAAATGAGGGAACAACACTGTGGCTCTCACTTGGGTTTGTTTCTTGTATACCGGACCAGGCTGCTGCTTTATATTAGGTGCTTCTTAGACTAAGTAGACTAATTTCAGATTTTCTTTTGGAGGCGGTGGCCCTCACCCTGGCCACAGGCTGTCATGTTCACCCCACACCTTCTCTTCCATCTGCCTGGCCTTGTTGTTTTTTTGTGTGTGCAAGACAAGGGACTTGGCCTTAAGGGGTACCTCACGACAGCAAGGTAATTCAGTTAACAGCACTGGCTGTAAAATGCACTGATAAAGCAGAGCAGATGTTAAAGTACAAATACTGTTTCTGGACATGGGTGTACAACCTTCCCCAAAGTGGCCTTGCAGGGCAGAACTGGTATCGATTCAGTGACATTGTACTGACTGTAGAAACTCTCCTGTAATCAGATAGCTGAGAAACGCTACCAGCTCTTTGTCACTTGAACACTTTTCATCAGCATCTCCTGCTGGATATGCCCTTTCATTTGTACATAAATTGCCTCAAAAAATAATCTGGCATGACTACAATGTCCACTTTTTTCAGTCTCCAAACTTCCAGAGTAAAAGCACTATGCTGGGGCACGACAATGTGTTGTGCACAAATTTGTACAATGCGTATTCTCAGCTTGGCGCAAAGAGTGACCTTCTTCCATGGGGTTAAGCCACAGCAAACAGAACATGTGATGAATGGCTGTGGGATATTGTTAGCACGTGTGCCTGGCACATGGGAAAGAAAAGATGAAATACCTGACTTGTATTTTCCAGTTATTTTCATCCTACATCAAAACAAACTTTTCCTTATGTAAACTGAGATAATTAGCTAATCCATATACTGTCAGTATCTACATTGCTACAAAACCAAACACTACTCTGCATTCAGGATATTTTTCCTGCAACAGAAACAACAGAAGTGATATATTCAAGTCTTGTGAAATGGACTGTAACATTTGGCAATGTGTGCAGGTCTTGGAATACGTGTTTTACTAAGACTAAACTGTGCTGAATCTCATCCTTTGAATTTCCCATCTCACACACGCTCCAAAAAAATAAACAGCAGAGTGTTTATTGAGCAACTGTCTTTGCCCCTCAACTCAAAGGAGGCATTGTGCTGTCCACCTGCAGATCTTCTTAACTTTCCTCCTGCTTTCTCCTCTTTTGTAATGATTACAGCTTTCACACTTGAAAAGCCAGAAAGACATTTTTTGTTTTTACATGTAATTTCACATCTTCATGTGTGGAGCTTTCAGTCAATACAGCTAAGATACAGAAGGCCTTCAATTGTAAAAATAAATAGGAGCTCCCCTTTCTTTAACACAACAGAGTAACCTCTGAAAAGCTGGAGGAAATCAGTCAGTGTCTCTACCCTATGGTGTCTAGTTCCTATGCAAATACATGATAGTTTGTAGTAACACTGGGCTGTATCACTTCTTGCCCACGCTACATGGTTGTGCACACCTCCTGCCATTGTAACGCCTTGCTCATACACAAACCTTAATATCCGTATTCTCATCAAATCCGAGATGCAGCAATGATGTATGGTACACATATGGTTTTTGCTACTTCGGTAAATTAACTGTGGAATTACTCAGCTCTACTTTAGTAGCTGTGATGGTTCAATACAACTCTTTCATTTAAACTCTCCTTCCTTTGTTGCTCTCTTTGTAGCAGAAACAGTGACTACTTTGAAAGGCTCAGAATTGGTCTGTTAAAGGAATGTCTTGCAGAAATGCAGGGCTCAAGTGAGCTCATTGCTGCTCCCACTTGATCTCGGGTTGCCACCAGCACTGAGGGATGCGAAGAGTTTGCCACTGGCCCATGGGTGGTATATAAGCCTAGCCAGGCAATCGCTGGGGTAATGCTAAATTCGGTGAGTCATATAAGCTACTTCTTAGGAAGACATGAAGTCTTTCAAGCATCTCTGGCTCATTAAAATCCAAACTGAGTGGGAAGGACTGAGATCTGACAGCTCTACGAGTTGTATGAACTCTTACGACATTTATTTTGATACTGTATTTTGATACTGTCCAAAAAAAGTGATGCTAAATTTCAATCTAGAGCTATTTGAGGATATTTGTCCTAATTTCATCTTGGTAATCACTGAAAAAAAAAATAATAAATGAAACTTGTCCTCCTGCTGTAGCACTGCCTGCATGTCCCTCTCTCGGCCAGCAGTCTGGACACAAACCACATGTGTTAAGTCCTATCTACAGGACTGAAAAGTCTGTGCTCCTATAACATTTTTTATAGGTGTTAATATTTCTGGATACACTTTAAAGGATACTTTACAGATGTGTACTGATAGTATTCAGCAGTAATGTATTGTAAACCAAGCATGCACCACAAATTGCACAATACATCACTGCTGTTACTAAGTCCTGATAAAATGACTGCTTCTGTGATAAATGTGTTCTAGCCCTTTCATATGCTACTTGAGTAAATGATAAAAGCTGCAGTTAAATTTTAATAGGGCATGTTTACAAAGGCATTTTTTAACTGATGCCAAAATATACAATCTGTAGTCTGTATTTTTATACACCCCAAGGTGGTGTCTAGGTTATTTTTATGGTAAACATATGGAAACTTGTTTTACTTACTATTTTTTTCCAAATAAAATTTTTTTTTTCTTTTTTTTTTTTTTTTTCATTAAACTGGGCCTTTTTGTTGATGTGTTCAGGCTGTTGGAAGAAATGGGAATGATGGATGCATCATGACTAGGTTTCTCCCCCTTTTTCGGGAGGATAAAGGGCTGGCATGCATTCATGGCTTCACTTCAGTTAAAAACAAACAAAGTGTACAAGAAAAATAATCAGAAAACTTGGGCATATGGCTAATGATCTGAATCTGATGAGGGTTTTTATGGAAAAGCCATTGTTACCTGCTGGAGAACTTCTGAATCTTTGTCCCAGACTAAAAATGTCTAGGAGCATTGTAATGGGGGAATATCATCTGTGGTCTGCTACTCCTGTAGGTCTTTTTTTTGGTCCTTGTACAAAAGGATCCGCAAAAAAAAAAACTTCTCCTGGGGTTTGATCCAATGTTTATTTCAGCTGAGGGAAGTCTTTCTTTGACTTCAACAGACTGGATCGGGACGGAACTCATGCAAAAGCAAAAAGCTTGGAAAGTTTTTGTAGCTGTAGACATGGGAAGAGCTGGAAATGGGAAGAAGTGTTGACTGAAAAGTGAATGGTTGTATTAGATGCTCTGGGTCTCACTCAAATCTCACTCAGCTGTCTCAGACATCAGTGAAGCAGCAGCAGCTGAAATATACACCTACATTAAGCAGTTTCTAGCCCTGTCTCAGGATCTTGACAGTCCTTATATAGTGCTTGCAAACCTTTTGTTCTCTGCCTGATACTTAAACCAAATATATACACAGTTTATCTCAACAGTAGTAGTAGCAGCAGTAGTAGTAATAATAATAACAGTAATACTAATAGTTTGTAGGTGAGTGAATTATTTCACAGTAGATACCGTTAAGTCAAGAAAAAAGTATCGTCTGTCCTAAATACCATAAAATATTACAGCTCAGTCCTGGCCAATAACTGTGGTGATGGATGTACGTTAATACCCAGATACAAGAACTGGGATTTATTTATAGCTTGATTCCATGCCTTCTGTGGGTCACTTCTTTTGCAACAGGATGGTACATCTGTGCTGGGTTTTACAGCCATGCTCTCTGTTCCTTTCTTGTTTTGAGGGTCAGTCCCCTGAGCCAACCCTATACTGAGACTTTGGAGAGGCAACCACAAGACCCTATTTGTTTTCCTGTTTTTCCTGTTTGTGAGAGCAGAACCTGTTGTGGGATGTAGCAGACCTCCAGACACAGCTGCAGTCAAAAGAAGCCCAACCAGCTTGTGGGCACGTGCTTTCCTTCACACATGGGCACAGTCCCAGTGCAGGTAACACCACAGCTCATGCATACAATTAAACAAGTATGTTCATGCTCATAGGGCTGAGGCCAAAAATCAGATCATACTGGCTTAGCAAGGGGTGAACTTGACCAGCGGTTTTACTAACCCTGTGACATCACACTTGCTTGACCTACTGTGAGTAATGTAATTAAAAGCTGGGATGAGCAAGACTTGAAGAATAGGATATGAGAAGAAAGAAATTACAAGGTGAAGACGTGACAGAAGAGTTAGCTTTGGAGGAAGGTTCACTGTGAGTGAAGTCCAGAGACTTGGGGAGATGGTTGCAAACATCAAGAGTAGAGGAAAAGAGGGCTGAGTGAGTCGGGTGGGTTTCATTTCCCTTAACACCAGCAGTCACTGAGTGAGCTGCTTGTGTCAAATTCTTCCTGCACAGACATCTGGTGAAATGGATATCTCTGGGGGCCTGGACATCCTACAAGCCCTAGACCACTATCTGTTGATTTTAGGGAGGATCTGGGGGGTCTAGATGAAACTAGAGCCTTCTTAGGTGATAAAATTATTTAGATGAGATAAATTCCATACAAAATGACATAACATAGCAGGGAGGCAGTGGCTGGGATGAGAGTTAAATCTAAAGTTGCTGGAGCTCCACAGGTGCCTCAAACCAAAGTTGCTTGGAACTGGCCTACAGAGATACAGAGGGGAAACTGAAGGGGGAGTGGAAAAGGCCATATTTGAGCTAGACAGCTGTTTGCCTGGATTTGTATGCCTGGGTTTGCTTTGTGCAAGGAGGAGGATGGTGGTCATCTGCTTGGTGGGACCTGGTCTCCTGGAGAAGGAGGTTGCAACAGCAACAAGGACAGGTGGTGGCCTTGAAGGAGGAGGTGGAGTGGAGGAGGCATCTTGCCTGGTTAAACTGTAGGGATGAGCAGGGAGTCAGGCGTGTATCTCTCTGGAAGGATAATCCAAACTTGAGGGTCAGAGTGTTGATGACGGGGAGGCATCAGCCTAAATATGGGAGAACCAGGCAAGAGAGAGAATAGCACAAAGTCCCAAGTTTGTGCTGTGGTGAGAGATGTTGAACTGCAGGGAGACTGCTGGGGAAGGGTTATTCCTTCCCCAGGCAGGACAAGGATGCCTACACGTGTCCCATAATAAAGGTCCTCTCCAGGAGCTGGTGGTCTGGCAGCTCATGCTCACTATCTACATCCCAGAAACCACCTGGTTCCTGAGGGTGCATGACAGGAATCCACTGAAAGGGTTCACAAAGATTTCCAGGAGGTTAAAAATCTATCAGTTTGGGACCAAAAGTCTGACATTGTTAGTTCTGCCCACAAGTGAAACAAAACTGTCCAAATGCTCTCCCTACTCATCATTGAGGGGAATGGACTGATGCACATGTTGCATCCTCCCTTTACCCAGGCCACCATCAGTTCAGCATATTTTGTGCTCTCTCGGGCTGGGCTAAGACTCCCAGAGCTCCCTTTAGAGATGGATATCAGGGATGGAAGTCGGACTACTGGAGCCATTAGTAAGAAGTCAGGTCCAAAAAGGCAAGGGAAGCCCCCAGACCTCTTCCTGCTGCCTCACCATCATTAACTTTATGTGGCTACAGGACTGACCTGGCCAGAGAAGAGTTCTGCAGTTGTGAAGGTAGTGGGGAAAGTGTGTAAAAGAAGATGAGGATTCAGGCACAAATCTCTGTTATTATTGCATCTATTGAATATGTGCCAGTATTTCAGAATATGCGTCAGTATTTCAGAATATGCATTACATGGACAAAAACCACAGGTTTTTTATATGCACTTGTGAATTAACCTTTTTTACAAATGTGTAAATAGTGCTTTGGTAACAAAGGACCAGTCTGAAGTTGTGGAAACCATAACTGAACCCATGGAGATGCTACAACTTCAGAGGATTGTATTCCTAGGAATAACAGTCTCTTCATTCACCCTGACAAACTGTAGCATTGAGTCCTGGAAGAACTGAGCTGAGGAGAGCTACCTGTTCTGGTATCTTGGTGAACATATAAACAAAGCAATCTTGTCCTGCAGAGACTGAAAGCCACAGGCCGAGAGTCACTCTGAGTGAGCTCGGCATAACTCTGGGATGCCTCTCTCTGCAAAGATGATATCACATGAGTGGGATGGTTTGGTGCAACTCCCACTGGTTAGTTCTTCATCAGCAACCATTACACACATGATAAAAACATCTTATACTGCCTGTAGCAGGATGTGCCTTAAGTGTCACTGAACAAGGCAGGTTACATGGAACCCCTGTGTAGTGGAAGTTTTGTAAGCACGTGCTCTGGAAAAATGTTGCAATCTCTGTACACCCATTACTTGTAGGCAGCACTGATGGGATGTCAATTGTGACGAAGTCACAGTACCGCTCAGTATGTTGAAATGGATGTTGTGATGAGCAGCACAGTCTTTAGTTTGCTATGTAAATGTAAGCATAGTTGTTAGATCTGGGGAGGGGGGTTATGGCCAAACCAAAGGTATGTGCATGGTGTTGGGAAGATGTTTGCCCTGGAAATAAGAGTAATGTGGAATGCAAGTAGCTGTAGGAGATAGTCCCTTCTTGTCATTTTGTCAGCCTCCAGGGGCCCAAGTGAAGGCCCAGGACATCCTTGTGCCAGTGGCAGGGCAAACACGGATGAGGATGGGCTAGTTGTTGTAAGTTTTCCCAGCTAGTGTGAAAGATATTTGTATCTGGTGGCTGGTGCCTGAACTCAGATGACCTGGCCAGAAAGAAAAGACTTAAAGCAAAAGAATTTGTGTTAAATATTGTCTATATTTCCTTTTCTGAGTTAACAAATGGGCCTTGTGTTATTTTTAAGATTAGTGACACTGAATGACGAATATACATCACTGTAACTTGTAAAATGTACCCATGGCACACCAGGGTCCTAACCACTGGTGAAGTCCCGAAAATGTAAACTGTGTTAAACATTGTGGGCACAGACTCCTGGCAGGTGTCAGTCTTTCAATGGACAGATTGTGCATCAAAACAGTGCAGTGAAGACAACAGATCAAGCCACTGCTCTTCAGTACAGTACTTCCAGGACTACATATTACTGTTTGTTGAAGCAGCAGTCCCAAGGATGCATCCTGAAACTACAGAGTGGCCATTGACTTAGTCAAGCTCTGGACTGGACTTCACATATTCTTTCATTCCCAAGTGTTGCAGTATGTGTGTGGTGGCTTCAGTTAAAAATTGTTTCCACAGGTACCAGCCACTCAGACTTTTTGCTCTGGATAGAGGATCACAGGTTGGTGACCATTTAGCATGTTGGTTGGGATGCCAGGTTCAACATAGACTCTTGCGACTTCTCTTGGACCTTGCAAAAGTGTATTTCTGTTTTTTTTTCCTTTCCCTTGTAGTGCTCATCTGCCAGTTAGAGGAAGAAATTTCATGTGTGTGTCTGCAGGGGCTGGGGGTGGGTTATATACACAGTAAAGTTTCTGGCCTTCATGAGATCAGAGAAAAATGGAAAGTGCATACCCAGAAGACCAGAAAAACAGAAGGAAAATAAAAGAAACATTATGTTAACATGAAAATTAAAAGGTTATTGAAAGGAAAAATGTTTTGATTTTGGAGCTTTCCAGCACATGTTTTTTTTGTAAGCTTGTGACTGAACACAATCGTCTTGTCTAACGTAAAATTGAGTGATATACTTTACCAACTTTACCAGTTGTTTTTCCTTCTGAGTGACGAGAAGCAGTTTCCAGTAAATGAACAGTAATCAACTGCTGAATCATTGCTGTTGAGCAGAGGTTTCAAAACCTGAGCCAGATAATTGTGAGTGCTGTTGGCACCATATTCCTCCTCTTTGATTGACAGAGCCAACCTTGAGCTCACCTCACGCAGGCATGTGGTGTCCTTGGCTTCAGGATTGCTCTGGCGAGTGAAGGCTGCCAGAGCCGGCCCCAGGAGGTGAGGAATGAAGGACCTGTAGGTATTTGTCAGCCTGTTCGGTGAGGCAGTTTAGCTAATGTTCCCCCTCACTTGGCAGCCTTTCCTTCCATATGCCAAAAATATTTAGTCTAAAAAGGGGAGAACTTTAGGCTGGGTTTGGTGCCTGCTGGCTCTGCAGTCAAAAAAAAACAGACCTTGATTTTAGTTGTGCATTCCTAAAATGTGCAAATATGTGACTAACAAAAATAATAAAACCTAACACAAAAACATGTGCATTCAAGCCTTTTCCTTTAGGCTCACTTGTTTTTGGATGAAAGGGAGGATTCATCCTGCCTGACTTTCAACATTTACAGTGTAATTATATCCAGCTTAACTTCTCACCCAGGCTCACTTTACAGGCCATGAACAGAAACAATGTCCTCCAAGAGTAAGATTTACTCCATCCTCTTGTGAGGCCTAAAACAGAGTTGACTGAGCTGCAGAGGGGCTTTATCTCCACACTGCTTCACACCTAGTGGGCATCTAAAGTCTGGAGAGAGGAATCCCACCATCAGCCACTGGGAAACAAGTCTGGAGACATCTTCCCTCCTGACTAGCCTGGGTGGAAGCTGTGGAAGCCACAAGATGGTGTGTGGTGTCCTTCTGAAGACCAAGGGAGTGACAGAAGAGGCTCCTGAGCTGCATGCAGAGGATCTGTGCAGGCTTTGCTTTGCTGTTGTCACCTGTGTGCATGCCCGGCATTGTCTGCTGGCCAGTACTGTCACAGCACCATGCAGGCTGCTTGCTCAGCACCTGCTCAGTCATGGATTTGGGCTTTCCAACAGGTGTGAAATGTCTTTGTGCTGCTAACGTGCTGTTCGTGCTGGCCTGCAGCAAGCAGGGATTGATGGTGCATGTTCAGCGCTGATGGATTGGTCACACAACTTGTACCAGCAGCAGTAAGAAATGCCTGGGAGGAGGCATCAAAAAGCATCTACTAATACTCTCTTGCCAGGTTTAGCTGAAATGTTTTGCTGAATCCAGGATCTAATTCTTTCTGTTAAAAGATAAGTTTACTATAGCAACACTGAAATGCATTTTTATGGGGATCTCTTTTCCAGCATCATCAGTGGGGAGAACACTGTGCCTTCTGTAAGAAGACCAGATATCCTGGTTTTTATTTGTCTTCAAGGGCTGTAGTAGGGAGGTCAGAAATGTGACTCAGGAAAGGAATTTTCCCTTAGAAAGTCTCCTTAAGTGGAATACCAAGGTGTATTTGTTTATTCATGACAATGACTTGGTACCTTTACTCAACCTCATTTAAAAGTTAGTTTGTATAAGTTGTTATCCACCCACAGGACCAGCATGATTGGTTTAGATTCAAATTGTAGCATGCTGCACATACCTGTGAGTAAGCAGCAACTGGTTTTCATAACTAATTTTTCTGTGTGTCTCCTTTAGAAGGCTGAGTTAAAAGGAAGAGAATTGATAAAAGTGAGACAGACACTTTGCCACTTCAAATACTTAGGATTCCTTGAAGTTTTGCCAGAAGAACTGTAGGAGCATAAAAATAAAGAAGGAGGCCACAATAGCCTGAGTTTAAAATAGTAAGATAGAATAGAGATTTCCAGTTGTGGTAGCAAGCAAGAACAAAATAATAATAGTTCTAACATAACACTACGGACAGACAGACCTAAAAAGGCAGGAAATGTGGAAAAAATACTGATGTGAATTACGATGCCTACAAAGCTTATGGCCTAAGCAGAAATTCTGGGGAAAGAAACGCTTATGATACAAAGCATGAGAGAAGCGCAATAAAGTGGCTTTGGCTACAGGGTGATGGGTTGGTCAGCATGAGGGTTGTGCAAGATGTTAAATGTATAACAGATGGCAGTGATATGAGAAACACACAAGTATTAGATCTTGCTGCTGTGGGTGATGGAGGGAGGAGCTCAACTGAGCATGTCCTCTCCTGTCAGAGGTTGAGATTTTGATAACTTTTCCCTGGAAAATATTTTTGTGTTGTGAATCACTGTGTTTTTCAAGCTCATCTGTTTGACGTATAGGAGAAGTGGGCAAACTTCGTATTGCCAAATTAGAAACTTCATTACTTTTCACAGCTTCGTATGGCAGAAGTGAGGCATACATTAATGAATGAAGACATTTCTTCTGGCTGGCAAAATTTCAGACTTATGTGCCACAACAACATATCCAGACTTTTAAGAGATATTAGAAAGGTTAAAATAATTTACTGAGAAAAAAACACACTGAAAAAGCCCCAAAAAACCCAGGGGTTGGCAATGTTGTGGTAGAAGTTAGTGAGATGACAGCTATGCTGATGCTCGTGTCTTCTGTACATGGGAGGTGACGTCATTAGGAAAAGCAGGTGAAGCTGTCAGACCACAGGAAGAATAAGTGATGGAGATAAGTGAGGATTTAAAGCATGTGCTGGAGATGACCTCTGCCTTTGAGTCATGAACCGAACGTGTGTGTTTAGACAGACGTGACACCATGTCCACTGAGAGGGAAAAATACATATCTGTGAGGGGTGTTGTATGCAATTTCCATGAATTGCAGTAGCAGCCTTAATCATGAACATCATTGACAGGGATGAATAAAGCACTCTTAATGAGCAAAAAAGCCAGCAAGCAGTTCACCGCGCCCTCAAAGGCATGTGACTGCCTTGCTTCACAGGGGAGGAGCGTCCTGGGATTGCAGTTTCCATTTCAGTGGCACGAGATCCACACTAAGTGGGAAAGGATTGTGGGTTTGGCATGAAAGAACATGTCATAATGTGGCAATAAAGGCAGCTGAGTGTCCCTGGGGGGATATGTGTGGATCTCTCTCTTGCTGCAGCAGAGAGGCAGTGAGCACTTGGGGGGTCTGGCATGCAGGGACATGTGATCATGTAGGCTGGAAGAGACCTCTGGGGTCCTCTGGTCAACCTCCCTCAGCCACTACTCAGAGCAGGGCAATGTAGTGTAATGTGAGGGTTGAACAATACGCAGACACACCTTGTAGCAGAATTAGGGGTAAACCCTGTAATGCTGTCTGTGTTTGGCTGACAGTTTTGCACTGCTGTTTAGGAAATCTGAAATCCAGATGGAAACCTCCTCAGCAGTACCTGTGGGTCATGGAATACCCCCTTCTAAAATACTCCACCCTGTCCCCAGACAAGAGTGCTGGTTGCCCACCTCCTGCCACCACCACTAGCAGATTTAAGATCAGCACTTGCCTCTGGCTGGTTCGCCCAGGACTGTCCCTGATGATGGCCCGGTTACCTGCCCACCTCCATCTGTCCCTTTCATGGCTGTTGGCCTGTGGGAAGTGGCTGGTGTCTTCCTACCCTTTGTCTCAGCCCCATCTAAGGAGTAGGATCAGTGGGACAGGGTCTCCACATACTGTTTGGTTCCATGATGTTATGTTGATCTCTCCATATAAGGTCCTCAGCACCCAGTGTCATAGTGGTGACACCAGCCACAGGGGCAGGTGCACACCGTCCTTCTCTGTTGGTCTAAGGAGGTCAGCACAGACATGCAAAATTCCCATCAACCAGCCCCAGAAAGCTGTGACAGCTTGAAATTCAGGAGAGCTGCAGTTTTTTTCATGCATTTTTGTTCCCTGATCCTTTGGGTGAGCCCAGGCCACATCATCTCTGCAAAATTATTTTTATTTTCCCTGTGCTCTCTTTTGTTTTGAACAGATTCTTGCATTCTTCTGCTTCCCCATAATTCTAGTACCCGGGGCTTTATGGTAGGTATTGTGGGTCTGGGAACTCACGATAAGTTCAAGCTATAAAAAATAACAGCAATTCCAAATAATTTTCCACTCTGAGCACTGTGGAGCCTTTTTAAAGTGGTGTTTGTTAAAACATGGTCTCCCTTGTCACCACAGAAATCCAGATATATTTCCCCACTCATCTGGCAAACACTGTTTACATCTTCCAGTGTTTCGAAAGGAATGACAATTAACACAGCTATTTATGTTCCTAGGTAAATTAAAAAAAGCTATGTCATAACATATTTGTTGTATCAGCATCATCTGCTCAGCCTGGATTTTTGAATAGCATTTGCTGGGAGTTTATTTTGAAAGATCTCCAAAAGATGCGGTGGTGACATCCAGCAGCACAGAAGACCTTTCGTCCCTGGCAGAGGGCTGAGGCAACTTCTCTGCCCTCTTCTGCATTAAATCACCTTTATTTGATCTGCCCACACTTTCAAATGTCTCAAGTGCCTTTTCAGCCCTATCTGGATGGAGATGAACTGCTCCTGGGTGGAGCGCTGATAGGAAGAACAAACTTCCTCCCCTCCATAGATGGCTGAAATATATAATCTTTGAAAATTAAAGGCTCCAATTACCTCTCAAGGAGATGCACACACAGGAGCACTCTCTGCCACAACACAGGGGTGGAGAGCGGGTAATGCCTTGGCAAGGACATTCTCCTCCCTGGGCTGTGGTCTGGGTGCCTGCACCAAGGCCAAAACCTAGGAAAAAGGAGGGAACCGTAGGGTTTCATAGGAAGAAAGTGGAAATCACCTGGAAAAGGCAACATGGTTTCCCTTTGTAATTTTTTTTTCACCACGTCTCCTTGCTAGAAGGCTACCAGGATGTGGTTGCAGTGTTAATGCTGGACCATCCAAGCCAATGTGAAAGGTACCAGTCTTCTGGTTTTCTTCATTTGCTCAGACAAAAAGGTGTCATTGAAAACCCTGAGCAGCAAATACTGATCTCTATCTTGGCGAGCCAGCTGAGAGATTACATCCCCACACTCATTCTCACCTCTGCAGTTTCCTTAATGCCCTATGGGGCAAGGCAGTGGTGGGCCCTGTGCAACCAAGAGGGTTGTGGGGGCTTTTCCTCTCAGGTCCCTTCTTAAGTGCAAGTATTTAGGAGGCAAGGTAGGTTTTTATTGGCTGATGTTTAATAGAAGCTCTATTTTGTCATAATGTAGGATATGTTACCAAAGGTGAACAGTGCTTGCAAGCTCCCAGGATGGGCAAATTGTGCTGAGCTTCCCAGGAGACCTGGCAGTCTTTGGATGTCCATTGAACCTGAAGCACAATCAGGAAGGCGGACCTGTGCAGGCTGAGGATGGGTACACAAAACAGAGTCCCAACAAACTGCAGCAGCACCCACATAGCATTAAACCTAGCGTGGCCTTAATGCAAAAACAAATTAGAAAAAAAAGGGAGATAGAAAAAATCCATCCCACACAAAGTATAGCACACTCTTGTCTCCGGGGCCTTGGCTGGGACCATGAGCATGCCGATATGCTTATTCATTGAACAGCTATTCCTCAAAAGCCGCCCTCCAGCTGACTGGCTCCAGCTCACCCACTTGCCCCTCCACAGACCAGTTCCCCAGCACCCCAGCAGTCTTCTGATCCAGGTTTTTACCTTCTCCATCTAAAAATCACCACTGACAGTGACCTGAAGGCACTGGTTTGCTTTGAGTTCAGTGCCTGGGTGCACGTTCTTGAGGAAAAGAAGGGGATTCCTGCTCACAGAAATTAGCGGAGGGGAAAAACATCACGCTGGAAAACAAGGCTGAAACAGAAGCATCATCCTGTGAGTTATAACTCACCCTGGCTGCCTGAATAGGCAGGAGCAGCCAGGCTCAGGGTGCTTGTGTGTTGGTGCTGGGCACCTGCACCAGATGCTCCCAGTAAAGGGAGATCCCCCAGTGCCTCCTGGAAGCGCTAATATTTCTCCCTAGTTTAGGTGGTGAATTTGACACTGGCAAGAAAATTGACTGCTGAATGCCTGGTACTGGTGCCAGCATCGGCCAGTCACTGTCTCTCAGGAGAAAGCTGTTTTGCAAGAAGCTGAAAATGCCAAAAATAGCAGTGTTTAGGTAAGTGTTTGTATTTGCTTATGGATTTCATGGGTGTTTTTAAAACCTCAAGGAGATGCATACAGTCATTTTTACCATGGAGCCAAGCTTATACCAGTCAGGATAAGAACCACCACAAGAAGACCAGGTTTTGTGCTGTGCTGGACACATATTTTGCTCCCTCCATCTTTAGCTGAGCCTGTGAAAAACGTAGACAAGCACCTGAAACATGAAACTCTTTGTGCACGGATATTTTCAACACCTGCACTCTTTCCCCTCTTCCTCCCAAGTCTCCTTTTAGCTCTTCTGGAGGGTCTTTTCCAGTTTCACCCAAGCTGATATAAGGACCGACTATTTTTTCCCCTGAAGGAGCAGTGGCACAACGGCCACTTGGTATTTTTTTTTCTTTTAAAGGGACACAGTGTCTGTTTGTAGAGTGCCAAGAGCACTCATTAAGGCACTTACTGGTTATGGCTTTCCAGGAAAAAAAAATCACTTGCAAGCTAAAATTAATCTTAGGACATTTCAGACCAAGAGGAACATCTTCAAGAAAGCCAAAGCGTAAACAGGGGATGAGAAAACAAACATTGCTTTGAAAGCTGCTCCTTGTGTTGTTGCTCTGACAGAAGGAAATAGGCTCAGACTTTAACGGATCAAAGGAAACAAAGCACTGGCTTGGCTTCACTCAGCTGTATACACTCAGTGACAGCTAAATGCAGACTATCTTTTCCTCCTACAAGTAAAAAGAATGTCTCAACCAACTATCATTTATAAACCATGGAATATAATAGCTTCTGAATCAGGGGGCAGGTTCTTCGTTGCAGATTAGGGTTAGCAGGTGTTTTCACTGCATGGCAGGTTTAGTAAAATACTGTGGGACAGTGGACTGAAACTAATGCCACTTCAAACATACATTTTAACAGAGAGCTCAACAGGTGCATTTAAGATTGTAGGTGATGAAGGGAATGTATTTGCCTAAAAGAGCATCAGGCTAAGTTTTGTGAGCTGTAGTGTCAGCACATCTTCCCAGATTATTTATTTAAATACAAAGACATAAATACATTGCAATAATGTAACAAGTATATAGTACAAGTGAAACATATCTCTCACCTAAGAAAAAAATGATAGTTTAAAAAGGTTACAGCTCCCTGTGCAGCATAAGTTTGAACACCTTTTGTTCTGTAATTAAAGAGCATCACCATACATACATTGTTTGTTGTTGTTTTTTTTTTAATATGTCTTGGTCTAATTCAGTGCACAGCATGGCTGGTGGTCTTAAAACATTCAAAGCTGATCTTTAAGACTCAAGTCCAATTGTGATGTTAATTTTACAACTAACACAGTCAAAACACCAACTGCTGCTAAACACGGTTGCACAAGTTCAAATTAAACCTCACTCTAATTTACCCAGAGCTATGCTATATATCATGTTTTATACTGGTTATCATCAACTACGCAGTTTGTCCAACAGTTTAGATGTTATTACTTCAAGGAGGGGTTGCAGCTGCTCTGTGCCAAAATTGCCAGTTGTACTGGATTGACACAACCATTAAACTCTTGCAGACTGAAGCCAATTTCATTATGAATCATGGATTTTGTGGATTACCACATGCTTACTTAAAAGGACAAACAGCTTTGCTACTACAGGAATAACAGTCTCGGTGAGATCAAAAGCAAGAAGGAAAAAAATGCCTCCAGTCATGAAGAACACTCAAAGCAAGTGGTGGCACAAGGATTATATATTACCCATGCATGTAGAGCAAAGCAAACTGCCATTTCATGTTCCCAGGGAGGCAGCTGAAAGGTGTTGGTAAACTCTTTTGTGCAGTGGAGATTCGGAAGCCAGCATTGTTATTTTCTTTTTAAATTGGTGCTTTTTGTTAAGCAGCTAAAAGAAGATGTCAGGCTTGCCTTGGGCTTTTATGAACATGTTTGAAGATCAGGGCCATGGCTGATGATCTGGAGCTTAAGAACTTAGGAACTCAGCAATGGATAGGAACAGAAGGAGATGGCTGGGTTTTTGCTCTCGTTGACATTTCTGAAAACCTTAATACTTACCAGAACTTACTTACCCTAACTTAGAGGTACAAGTCCTGTTAAGAACTGCAAATACTGAAAACCCACATAGAGCCTACCCCTGTCTATGTGGGAGAAGAAATCAAAGAAGCAGCTATTTTGACCTAGTGGGAATATACCCTAAGTGAAGAGCTGTCTGTCTGATGTGTTTGCAGACAACCAGCTTCCTTTGAAAAAACAGTATCTGTATGGTACACTGTCCCCTATGTGCTACACACCTGGCTGCAGGGATAACTCTTCCTGTCTGCACAATCTGCAGGAGCAGCACCGGAGTCTCTCAGGCAGCAGCTATTTTGCTTTCTAGGACCTATTTTTAAAATATTAACAAAAAAAAAAAAAAAAAAAAAAAGAGCAAAGTAAGAAACATGACAATTTAGCCACAGGTTACTTGAGGTCAGCCCTGAACAACAGTGGGGCTTCCCACCAGCCCCATGCTGGAGCTGGGGCACTGATGCCAGCTTCGACACCACTACTCTCATGCCACCGGGGCTCAGGGACAGAAGCCAGTACAGCTCTGCTTGTGCCGTGCAGCTACCACTTGGTCATCATCACCACTTTCCCCAGCTTTCCCCACACTTCCCAAGTATTTAAAATAATACAAGACAGAATAAGAGATTGGCTACTTCTCTTTTATTTCTTTTCCAGCTTGAAGGAAAAGGGAGTTGAGATGTTTTTGAAGGTCCCCCTCTCAAGTTCAAGTTTGACTGTGACTGCAGGGAGGTGCATGGCTACATGTGCTGAAGGAGAACAAACTGCAGAGAGATGTGACCTTAGTCCAGAGAGTGCCAGCTCTCATTTCTTCAGACCGTATGTGTAAGCCGTCTCGGTGGCCTTCTTCTAGCACCTCTGAGAGCTTTGTTTCCCACCCCTGTGAGCTGCCAGACATGTAGCTCTCACCATTGCTATTCACGTACATGAAGAGAGAAACACAATCTTTCAGGAGTTTTGGGTGGTGGGCTGATGCCTCATTGTGACCTGAGGCGAGGGGGGTTGCAGGATGGTGCTTGGTGCTTGTTGCTACACTCATGCTGTGGGATAAGTGCATAGGACAACTCTTTGGGATTTTTCATTCTAGCTTTGTTTCATGGCAGATAAATTTGTTATCATTGATCCTGGCCACTGCAAATGTGTGCTCAGCAAATGAAAATGCTGCGGAGTTTAAAGCATCTCTCATTTTCAGGATGAAGCAGAGAGAAATCTATGTTTTTTTTCACACTGGGGCTGGAGCTCCCCTCTGCCAAAGACATGGAGAAAGAAACATGGGATGTTGTTTTTCAGAGTTGCGGGGAGAGAGAACCAAATTGTCCCCATGGCTGTAACATGGGCAAGGAGTCCTCACACAGGTACAAATAATTGGTGCTGACTAGTCCCAGGGATGTGGCAGTGTCTGAGATATGCATCTAGCAGGCATCACAGGAGGGAGTGCTGCCCAGGTAACTGAGGAGTAGTGGTGTGTGGTGGGAAGACACCCCAGTGCCTTCTTACCCATGGATAAGGGTTTTGATGATCCCATTACATCTGCTTTGCATACCCTGGCCTTGGATTTTACACGTGTAGGTTGCTTGGTCAGCTGAAAATACTGTGTTGCATCTCATGGAGATCACTTTCCTTCGACAATGTGTAAAGAGCAGTGAGCATTTACGCAGGCCTTCTGCAGAGTGAATGAATCACAGGAGATAAGTGAATGACATGACACAGCCCATATGACTTAGTACAATCCCATTACATGTGCAGAGCATGTTAGGTCACAGTTTCACCTCACTCAGATCCAAAAAGGCGTAGATGGTACTTCTCCTGTGTACCTTGGTGTGGCCAGCAGGATCAGAGTTCAGTATTCTTCACAACAGGTGTGACAGGGGATTTCTTCCTCAGACAAACCCTGCTACTTGGAGCACTGGGATGATGCAAGTTTGTGTTTTGCTGATACTGCACCATCAATATGCACACTACAAAATGCATTAAATAGAAACTTTGAGGCCTTGCTAACAAGCTCTTATGTTGTCCTCCCTTGATGCAGCAGACCAAGTGTAGAGTAGCCGTCCCCATTTGGGCTGCAGAGTTGCTTCAAGCCAAATAAACCTAGACTAAGAGCTGGAGGGGCAGGCATGTGAATCTGAACAGCTGGACAGCCAAACAGGGTTTGGAGCTTTGCTGTCTTATGTTCCACCAGCTCAGGGCATGGCTATGTATATACAGTACTGGTGAGCATTGTGTTGCTGTGCTGAATGCAAACCCTTCTGGGCCTTGCTCCCAGAATGACTGTTCCCCATCTGCCCACTTTTACAGTCACTTTCTGTTGCCTCTGGTCACCCATGAGCCTTCCTTAGCCCTCCTGTACACCCTGCGGTACCTCTGTCCTCCATCCTGAATAGAGACAAACATCACTCCCTGACAGGGTGAGCTGCACTGGTGGCTTTGCCTTTTTTTCTCTATAAGGGCTCAGCCAGGACACCCCCCTGCTTGCTTGAGAGAGGCAAGTAGTTTGTGGCTGAAAGGACAAAGTTCGCTCTGACGGTGATACAGCTCATCTGGCAGCCCTGAACTCTTGTACAGAGCACACCACCTACGCTGCTGGGCAGACAGCCAGGAGCTGCACCCACAAGGAGCCCAGCCCACCAGGATGAAAGAAATCAGCTTTCTGCTGGCATGAGGCTTCTTTGAGTTGTGTGTTCTGTTGTGCTGTTTTTTTTTTTTTTCAGTTTTTTAGTTTGGTTTGTTTTTTTCCCTCCCTTCTCTGAAAACAGTTCAATTTTGCCACCAGATTCTCATCTTTAGTCTCTTCTGTCTGCCAGAAGCCTGTCCACATCCTTCCCAATTACATTTAAAACCTTCTCCAGCCTGTAAATAAACATCGAGAAAAACTGAAGCTCTAATGATAGCTATTAATACTTGGTTATAAAGCATCTGTCAGGCAACACACAGGTGCTGACAGCAGGTAAATGCTGGCCTGGGCAGTCTTTGCGCTCCTTTCTGCCATTCTCTCAGCACCCTGCTGGCCCTAGCAGTATTAACCTGTTGCTCCGCTGCTGCCTGACCTGAACATTACACGATGTGCAGCAGAAGGGGACCACAAAGCTCAGGGTTCCCCCACCTGGCCCTGCTCCTTGCCCAGCTCCTGAGGGGTTGGGGTAGGGCTGTGCACAGGGTAGCCATCCCCGGCCTCTCTCTACACCTGCTACCAGCCTGGGGCTTGGATCTCCCAGGTGTGTCCAGACAGAGGGTGAGGAACGGAGTTCAAAGAGGCAATGAGCAGACTGTACATGACTGGCTGGAGATAAGAGGTCAGACAGTGATAACATTATGATTCAGGTGATGAATGAGGGCTGCTCCCTATCAGACCGCTGAAACCTTTGCTCCTTCGGACAGAGAAATGGAAAGCCAGCGTGCTTTGTGATCCTGACTGCCCTCAGCTGCTCAGAGGACAAGGCTGCTCCCTGTCCTCAATTTACTCATGGGTCAGGACCTCAGGTGCTAAGCCTCACTTCTGAGGCAACTCATAAAAAGGATTTATGAAAGTCAAGGAGTATTGTAAAAGTTGTCACGCCCTTGCCTAGACTTTATGCATCTGCAAGTAGGTGCTGCTTCAGTAATTGCTGCTGCCTCGTAAAGAAAAGGATCTGGTTCCAGCTGCCATCTTCCACATGGCCCATGTTACCCATGGCAGGGGTGCTGCTACCATGGGCTTCTCGGTCGCTCACTGTGTGAGCATCTCCTTGGCGCACTGTCAGGAACAGAAGATGTCCTCCTTCACCACCCCTGTCTGCATCACACAGGTGCAAGAGAGCTTGTCCTGGCTGGTGAGAGCACAAATTGGCTCAACTGGGTTTTAACATGAGGCTGGGTTTGAGCAGGTTGCAGAGTCCTACAGCAAGGTCAATGAAAGGCAAACAGCTCTACGATGGACGAATCATATCAAGCTGTACTCCTCAAACCAAAACAGGCTTAGTCACCTTTTCTTGGTTGTTTTGGAAAATGTGCTGTGAGGGGGCAGCTCAGCTGCAGTGACCTCGTGGTGTGAATTTTCATTGCAAACCTTGGCCAGTCCCAGCTGTTGCCAGGGAGGGCTCAGCTGCTGCCAGCATGAGGTCAGCCTGCAAAAACTGGAGGTGAAGGCCAGGTTTATTAGACTGCCTTCACTCTTGCTGACATCTTTTCAGTGCATGATCTGTGGATGTTATCAAGGGAGATGCTTAGAAGGCAGAAGTCCCAGTCTGGGGACTGGACTGGCAAAGACGGCTTCCAACAGGCAACTGAAGTCTTCTCTAGCTTAGTAACTCTCCGTCCCACTTGCTGGCAGCAGCAGGGGAGGAAAATAACTGCAAAGTGGAGCAGCTGGAGTCGATGCTGATGCTGAGTGTGCCAGATGGGCCCCTGGGGCATGGGTGCAGCAGGAGAGAGGAAACTACCCCTGTTGCCCCGGGGCTGGTCTTTGGCCATGGTGGTCCTCAGCAACTGATTGCTGCAGGAGGTTAGTGCTGGACACCTTCCCTGCAGGGGTCCTGCCTCCACTCTCCAACTGCAAATTAAAAAATACTTCTGGACATTATAAAAGGCTCGTAACAAGTTTTGTCAGGTTTTAATGATCTTCCAGAGCTTAGCTGAGCAGATAGGTTGGCAAAGATGCAGTGCCTCTCCTTAAGCACACACAGAGCTTCCGTAGGTCTCTCTTGGTCATGTTTTGAGTCTCTAGGGAATACTGACTTGGAGGAACGCTGTTCTTAGGGGGCAAGAAACAGGCTCCACATGCTCCAGAAAGGCTTTAACTTGTGAAGGCTTGTTCCTCTATCACCAGTTTCAAGTAAGTTAAGTGCTGTCAAAGATAATTAGTGAATTGGGCTTGATTTTCCCAGAAAGATTATATTAACTTGAAATAATCTTTTTCTGAAAACATTTTGCAGACAATAAAAGGTTATTGGCAGCTATTAAGTTCTAAACACTGTTATCTGCTGCAGCGCGGGAACACAGGAGCAACAAGGGTTCAAATTCCACACAGGGGCACAGGCCGCACCTCTCATGCCTCCCCTGGGCTCTCACAACACCTTTGGCCATGGGGACCCTTGCCTGGCCCAAACTCCACCCAAAGCAGGGCAGGTTCCAGCCCTGTACTAGGCTGCCCTTCACTCCCCCATGGCATGGTGGCTGCTAGATCCTGAGGTGCCCTCCTTTGTGACCACTTTCCAAAGGAGCCTGCCCAGCTCCATTGTTTCCTCCATGTCCTTTTTTGAAGAATAGGAACAAAATAATCATATTGTCACAGAATGGACATTTTTGAGGAAATATTTTTAAGATCTTGAGCCTTTAATTGTAACTAGGATGAAACCGTCATTCTCAAGACTGAAATCCCACACAGCAGGGGATAACCTTTACTTAGCTGTGAGCCTATGTACTGTTGTAGAGGTGTTCATGTTATGTTTTCTGCACTGACTTTTTAGGTCCTAATAGACTAGAGTAGAAGAGAATAGAAGAGAATAATAGAATAGGCTATTTCAGTTGGAAGGAACCTCAAACAATCTTCTAGTCCAACTGCTTGACTAATTCAGGGTTGATCACAAGTTAAAGCCTCTTATTAAGGGTATTGCCCAAATGCCTCTTAAACCCTGACAGGTTCAGGGCATTGACCACCTCTCTAGGAAGCCTGTTCCAGTGTTGGACAACCATCTCACTAAAGAAATGCTTCTCTGGTGCAGTTTTGAATAGGAGACATTCACAGGTGGGTTTACGTCTCTTCCACCAAGACTTCAGCAGTTTTCCTCTCCCATGTTACTTCAGGCTGTTCTATTTCATATACACTTTTGTGTGTGCTTTTAGTCCTGATACATGGTGTTCTTAGGGTACATCCCAAATTTCAGAGGGCACTCTCAGGGGTGTAAATGCTGGCTTTGTCCAAACATAGTGGTGTGTGGGACTGGCATCCCTTAGAGGCTTTGTGCCATCACTTCAGAAATGTAGTGGTCCTCTGTTCAAAGTCCAAGAACAGAGGTCCAGGAGTTTTGCTTTGGCATCCTAAAGTAATTTGAAACAGCTATATAACATCTTATTTTAAATTAATATATTTTTATATAAAATATAGTCATACATAAATACAAAAGGCATGTATACGTATGTACCTGAATACATACAGTATATCTTTCTTTGTTATCAAGGCTATTAGGCATGCTTATTAGTTTTGTTAAAGATTCAGTCCTTGTGTTTAGTTTCTCCTACATCTTTCTGCAATGGCTAAATGACTAACATCTGATTTTAATTAACAAAAAAAAAAAGAGGGGAAGAAGTTATTCCATTTAGTGTAGGACCTCGTAGGCTGGTTGGATTTCAGTGCCGTGGGTTTTTTTTTTAATTTTATTTTTTAGCTAACATAAAAATTCCTTTTTTTTTTTTTTTTTTTTGGCAGTGGGTTGACTGAGACTTTGGCTTAACTTGGAAATTTAACTGTGCAAACCCAGTTGCCATAAAGATTCATCTCAGCTGCTACAAGACAACAGGGTGCTCTGTGTTTGACACTAGCACCAAATGGAGGAAAGAACGGAACTCCTAAACCTGCTTTGACAAAGGAGTAACATAGACTGAATCTATACCGGTAAATTAAACGTGACCGGGAATATTGCCAAACACTGGCACCAGAAGACACAGACCAGCCTGTGTTTGTGCTAGTAAATTGGCTCACCATCCAAAACAAGCTAACTCTGTTCAAGCTACCTTTTTGTAATGGTCCTTGAAATGCTCTACCTACCAAATCTTGCTACAAAGTTATTTAGGTTTGATGTCAGCAGCAACACCCAGTTTAGGTCAGGAAGTACCCCTATAGTGTACCAACGTAAATGATGGCTTTGCAGGACCTGAAAATGCTTAAGGGCATTTACTTTGTCATGATACTGTATCTTCTGACCAGTACACAGCTGAAATCTTCAGCTGATGGGCCATGTATGGAGAATTTGTATCAGTTTTCCAAAGCCATTTACCCAGACTTCTTGCAGTGCATCTCATTCCTGTTTGCAGAGAACTGGTGCTGCCTGGACTGCTGCCAGCATGGGAATACCATCACATCACAAAATCTACTCATGGCTAGATGATGTTTTTTCTTATCTATCTGAAAAGCTGAAACACCCAGAGTTCACAAAGTGTGTGTGAAAGACAAGTTTCTGCTAATGTCTGTCTTCATGAGCTGTGTTGAGGGTGGTGTTGCTTGCTGTGTTCTTACCACTGTACAAATAATTGGCATTACTGGAATCCCCTTACAAAAGAACACATTTCCCCTCCACAAAAAGTTGCTGTTCTGTATTAGCCACTTCCCTACAGCCAGTATATCCCAAGAAGCTTATCTGCATGATATATTTGTTGAATGAGTGCAAAAAAAACCCTCTAAAAATGAGACCAATGTGCTTCTGATTCACTCCTCCATCATACTACTGCTACTCATAAACCCAGAGGTCAAAGGAAAGGACTCATTTGTCTCTACATATGTCTAACAGAGAAGAATTTAGTGCAGATAGCAGCATGTACTCTTCTCATCCCTGTAGGGAATAAGTGACTGAAGGGAAGTTAGTGTGGGCACAGGGATGAATGCAATACAAACTTGCCTTTATTGAATTTAGGCAGGAAACAATGTACCTCTACTCCATCAAAACAGTGAGGTCCAAAGGCAGTTTTCAGCAGGAGTACTGGGACAACTTCTTTCCAACCCTGGATAGTTTCTAAGTAGAGTTTACTGTTACGTCCAAAGGATATTATTTGAAATGGTAGCAAGGGACCATACACTAAAGCAGTCCAAGGACCTCCAGTCATATGTTCCTACTGGCAATCCAGAGACAAAAGGCTTGGAAATCTGTCCCTGAACTGTTTTCTGGATTGCTTGGCACCAAGATAATTCAACTGGGAAAATCAAGAGACTTACTAAATAGCATTAAGGCAAGGTGCTGGAAGGACTCAGCAGAGTCAGCAAACTGTACAGTTTAATGGGTATCACTTGAAAAGCAAACCAGAAGTTAATCAAAAGCAAAATATGACACCCTGACCGAGAATTCAACTCTGCCTCATAATAGTTTGGTATCATATCCACAGCTAGCTTCTGCAGCTAAACTGCACACCACATTCTACTTGTAACTCTTATGTCAACACAATCCACTAAGAAGTAAATGTAGGAATGTTTCTTTTCACTTTTGCATGAGTCCATGAAAATACAATGAACTGTAATTTGTAAAAGAAAGAAGTCTGCCTCTTGTTCTTTAGACTTCATTATTTTGATGGATTTTTTTTTTTTTTTTTTGATCTATGTCAGATTCTTTTATTTCTAAACTAACCACCTGGTAAACAAAAAAACAAAAATGCCCTCCCCCCCCCTCCCACCCCACTTGTATTCTAAAATCATACATTTGTAACTGTAAGGCCATGTCACACTATGTGGAAGCAACTCCTAGTAACATCAATTCATGCAAACTGCATGCAGAAAAAAAGCATTAGTTCTCATTGTTGCTTTCCCCCTTGCCTGCACTCCCTACAGCCTGACATTTGTTAATGATTTTCCTTGACTGAGTAGTTCTTCTCTTAGGCAGCCTTGGAAGAGTTTCAGCTTTGTCCGTCACTGTGCCCACACAACGCCTGTTGGAGGTACTTGGGGGGAAGTGAAGGAGCTTTTCCAGGGGCAGAGAGGCTGATCCAGCTGGGCTGGACTCTATGGCCTGACACTAGCTAAAGCAGGCTTTGTTTGCTCCAGGGACCCTTTTGTGAAGCAACCACAGAGGTAGTTGTTTCTGAAAGGTCTGGGAGACTTTTAGTTTCATTTCAATGAGAAAAGTTTTTGTGGTATTCTTATGAGCTTGGTTTCTGATCACTGTTTGACACCTCAGTTGTTCTTGGCTTCCACCTAAACTGGCTACCTGAATGGTGAGTCACAGCCTAGTTTCACCTGAGGGCAGATTTTTAAAAAAAGTCCCTTGTGTGGAGTGGGTGCTTGTTTTTTGTTTTTTTTTTTTTTTTTTCTTTTTGTTGTTGTTGTTGTTGTTGTTTTCTCAGATATCCCAGTGAGAAAGGAGTTCTTGCTGAGTTATGCCAAGGAAAGCTGCCATAATCCTCTGCAAGGTGAACAGCGTGCCTTGTGGGTATAAAAGAAGATTAGTACTCACTATGAGAGACATGGAGACAGGAAGGAGGTTTATTTCCTAAAGGCTTTTTTGTATGGTTTTGGGTTTTTCCCTCTTGAAACACTTGAAGTTAGTTCAAATCATTTGTGAGAGGTAACTTTCCTTGAGACATCACATTTATGGCCCAGCTCCTAGGCAGTTCGTTTGCCTGTTATTTCATAGTGAAATGCTTCTGTTTCACAATGTTTTAACTCATAGGGCTTGAAATGACCTGTTATTTGTCTTCAGCAGTATTTCAGTCAAGTTCCTCACTCAGGACAACTCAGATCTGCAGCCAACAGAAAAGCACAAAAGTGGCCCCCTCAAATAACAGCAGCAATTTTCAGTGATGAAGCTCTGAAATGAGATTCAGTGCATGGCCAAATTTGTCTTTGCTTTGCTTTGTAGGAAGTGTTTGTGACTTGGTAATCTGTTTGATTTGTGATCCTTAACTGAAATGAAACAGACCATGCAATCCACAAGCTGCTTTTTTTTCTTTTTTTTATTTCCTTGTCCTCTGAATTTTGCATTGAGAGAACACGTTTGGCACTAGAAGAGCTTGTGACATGTTCTGTGTGCTGCCCCAACAGATACATCTGTAACAAATGTGTGCTTAGTCTTCATGACAACAGCTGATTACAATTTATTCCCTTATCATGAGGGATTTGTCAGACTTTTGAATCTCTGGCCGACAGTTTTCCATGAATGATGAATCACAGTGGCTGTCCATGCCCAGTTCAAAGACAGAGATGTTGACACACATGCTTGTTTTCTGAGAAAAGTAGATTTTTATGGGACACAAAATCCTATTACCTGCATCTTTCAGTCTTGTGACAGAAATGGTCCAGCACCCTTTTGACATACGGTTTGGATTCAAAGGGCAGCAGATACTCCTGCTGCATGTTTTGCTGCCCCAGGCTTGAAAAACTGATGCAAGAATGAAACCAAGGAGCACTTCTGCATGTGTGTCGTGGCTTCTGCTGGCTGCTCAGCCCTGTCCAGATGGACCCGATCAGAAGGTATGTGCAAAGGCACTCACCTAGGAATGACACCTTTAGTGGTATTTTCCTATTCTCCCCACTATCGGAAAAAAGAGGCCTTGACCTGTGATCAGATATCCTAATTGTCTTCATATGGCTGGTCTGGAATTGGAAAATGGTGTAAATATCCAATTGTATAGAACAGGCAAGCTGCCTGCTTCTTACAGCACCTGTGACCCGAATTGCCTAAGCACCTAGCAAGTGAGTAACTCACAGGGGTGATATGGAGATGGGGAACTGGAAAAGGGAGTTTCCATACATCAGCATCCTCTGGTGCAGCTTGAGCTCCTTGATGAATCCACTGCTCATAAGGCAGCTGCATCCAGCCTTGGGGTCTCAGGGGCACTGGCTTGCTAGGCTGCAGCCTGCTGCATTAACTCCCATTGTTTATTTGCATCAGTGCCAAGTGCAGACTTTGCCTTCCATAGGTATGGGAGGCCTGATTTTGTTTTATAACCAGTGGCTTTCATCATCCCTCTTACAGTTTTGTCCATTACAGGCTGTAGCAATTGCAGGCCATGGAGTGTGCCTCTAAGCTGATCATGCAGCACGCTCCTGGTCTCTAGCTGTTCCTCTCCACCGCAGCCAGGGTGTGGAAGATGAGCTAATGCACCCATGGTCTCACACTGGCATAGTGTCAGGAGCACTCCCATGTCCAGTGGTTCTGCTACAGTTATAATTGTGTGATACACACCCAAAACACAAAAATACAATGCTGCAGGCACATTTATGCAGTCTCAAAATTGCACCTATTAAGGGTGAGGCTGTCGTGAAACTCAACAGGAAACTGAAGAGTACAACTACTTCCAGAAACAAAACCTGACCCTTCTCTTGAAATATCAGTATTCTCAATGCATAGAAAGAACAAGCATTAAACAGTAATGTCTGTTTAATGACACATCACATGATTTTGAGCGACAGTGAGAGTCTGCCTACATGTTCAGGCTCTACTTTGAATATTTGGTGAGAACAGTTTATAGAAGGTCTTTCCAGGCATTTACACAAAGAAAACTCCATTAAATTGCATACTAAACTGCAGCCTCCATTTGGTGAGCAAAACAAGGAGAATTTAGAGGGACCGGAGAAACTGTAACAGATGGGGGGAGAGGACAAGAACAACAAAAAAAAAGGGTGAGGAAGTATTTCTTCTTCACTTTCTATTGCCTTGCTTTTTAAGTGCACACTTCCATTGAAGGGTTGTAGGTTGTGCCACTGTCACCCCCATAAAAAGCTAAAACTTAGAGACAGTCATGGTTCTGGCTATGGATGGGGAGATTTCCTGTTGAAAGAGATCATGGGGCCAACCTGATCACAGAGCCTGATCTCAGACTCGCCACGTCACCCCTTGGATTTCCTTGAACTGATTCTAATCTGAACCTCACCGTATCAGTTGAAAAACCCCCTTCCTGTCTTGATGATGGCATTTCTAGAGATGAGGAATTGGTACACAACAAGAAATATTGTTTCTCTTGGTTAATTCCCCTCACTATGAAAAACACACCTCTGGCTTTAATTTTGAGACATTGAATTTTGTTGTATCTTCATCAGCTACTCTAACATCAAATCTGTATTTCCCAAGGATACGTTTTTTTAGGCCATGGCTCTGCCTTTTTGTTTTTGTTGTTAAGAAGCTAGACTGAGTTCTTGAATTTCTTAAATGAAAAGACCTGTTTCAGTTTGAGAGTTTGGGGTATGTTTTTCATATCTGTAATTACAGTTCTTCTGTAACACTTTTCTGCCATTACTATATTTATTTGCTGTAGCAGAAGCTGTACCTACATGGTCCTGCAAAGGCTGACTGTGCATGTTAGTGTAAGAGTATCCCAGTGGCCCCAGATGAGGGGTTAGACATGATCCATACCTGTGGTGGTCCATACAGTGCAAAAGGGTAGCTAGCACCCGGCATCATCTCTTCACTGCATTTGGTCATGGGTAACATTCATGTTAGGACCCACAAGCTCAGAAGAATTCTCCAAACCGCTTCCCCTTTAGACACGGCCACTGCACTTAGGAAACCTGGGGGAACCTAGGACACCACTGTGCTTCATGCTGTGCAAATGCTACCCATGGCCAGGGGTAAACCAAAGAGACAAGAAATGGCAGCATTGCTAGCATGGCAGGTGATGATGTTACTGCAGCAGCTGGGACACAGCAGGAGTTGGACCTTTCACCAACTATTTGGCAGATGACACAGTGGAGGAAAGCCTCATGGTAGGACATAAGGTGAGGTAGAAAAGAAAATGCAGGAATGTTTATGGGGAGTTCATCCCTTGCACACAAGAAGTGAGGTGTGGAAGAAAGTACATCTTCTAGCTCCAGTGTTATGTGGTAATTGGGACAGGAATAGGCAGGCAGCCCCAGGCAGGGGCTGCGATCTCAAGGCATAGTGAGAAAAACTGTGGGCTGGAGACAGGCTGCAGAGAACTCGGCAATCTGACTTGACTCTGACTGTAAGACATCTAACTTGAAGATACCAGTGGTCCTGAGGGGTGAGCAGGCTGATGCTTTTGAAACCTTTAGTACAGAGATCACGTCACCTTTGCATTTTTTATTTTTAGTGTTTTCCTAGCTACACATACAGAGACGGTATTAGCTTTCTGGTCAAATGCTGTAGGTCAGATGGTCCCAGCCTCTGGATGCTGAGGGCTGCCATACCACAGCTCTAGCAGGTCTCTGTGTAGACCCCAGTGAGACGGTTCCCATGCTAAAGACACATCTTCAGTCTTGGCTTCTAACACCTTCCAGAACACGGAGAAGTTAGTTTCACACTTATTTCCAAGAAGAAGTTGTGTTTGGTGACAGTGTGTTTCATTTCAGCAGTGGAATATGTTTTCCAAGCTGATAAGCTTTCAAAACCTGGAAAACATTTAAAATGTTCACACTTGTGAATCTACCCTTGTCTTTGCATCCAAATCCAGGTAATTTTCCTGTTGGTAATGCTTTGTGTATTGTGACTGAAGCCATGGATAATAATTGGATTTCTTAATGATTCCACTTGAAGTTTCAAATATGATAGCAACAGTAACAAAATAATCACAAACTTGATTCAGAAAGCTAAAAAGCAGATTTAGTGCTCTCCAAATCTAAGAAGAAAAACCAATTAAAATCCTCCTGCTAGTTATCTGCTCAGATTTTCTTGTGAATTGTTACATGGTTGCTTGTTTTCTTTCAAATAAGCAAGCAACCAAAGAACAGACAACTTCCCTAAATTAGGTTTATCAGTGTTTGTTTGTCTTTCTCCATAGAAATTCATGCCTTGTCCAGACTTGGAGCCTGTAACAATGACTGATACTATAATATAAGAGATGAGAAAGACAAACACAGCTGAGGAATGGATATACTGTCAGGACTTTCATGGGTTGAGCTACCCTACCTTGGTTTTATTTTTCTTTTCCATCAATATGAAAGTCAATCTGCATTAGAACTGAAAACATGATGATGCAAGTAGTGTTTTTCCATAAATAAATATTAAATAAATGTAAATAAATATTAAAATGTAAGGCTTAAGCTGCTTTGTACATTGCATGCACAAACACTCCATCTCCAGCAAGGGAAATATCTAAAACACCTTATCTTGGTTTTCATGTAAGTAATTAAAATGAAAGGATTATAAAGATCCAAAATTTTTTGCTTAAAACACTAGAATTAAAACTAGTTTTTTGTTTTAATGTTTTTCCCTCACCCACAAAGACACAATTTACTTTTGATCAGATAAAACATTTCATTCATAGAGTATGTGATGTTCTGTTTTCAGTTCCCATTTTAGGCAAATTGGGAAGGGACAGAAACATTGAGTTGAAAAAGCAGATCTTTCAGTAGAACATTTTGAAAAATAAGACTTAGTTTGTGTCCCCTACACGTTATTTTCCCCAGTTGAAAAAGTGATAAGTCTGGCACAAAACTGAATAATCTCAACTGGCTTGTACATGCATTTTTTTTGCAGATGGAAATATTTAACTGAGAAAGTCTCTAGCTCACAGAGCATCTTCCCTGAGAGTGCTTGTTTGGATTGGTTGCGTTTAAAAACACCTAAACTTCAGAGCCTGATACTACAGATAAGAAGAAAGAGAAAATAACCTTAAAACAACTAAAAAACTTAAAATGTTACAAGTAACTTCTACTTGTGACGCTGTTGAATCTCTAGCAATGTTTTCCGTACGCTGACACGCATGGTTACTCAAGAGCTCAGCACTCGTTCCTGACATGCAACCCTGCCAGATCCAAAATAGTAGGGACATTTACAATACAATGATGTAACCTTCTCCCACATTTTGCAAATGTGGTCGTATGTTGCAACCTTCCTTGGTTTTTAATAGTAAAGCAGCAATGTTCAGCGCACCAAGCATATGCTGCAACATTAAGACTCTTTCCTACCAGCTCAGCTGGCATTTCATAACTTGATGGAGAACTCTGTGTTCACATAGTTATCACCCATGACTTAATCTGGGTACAACTTTCTGTTCCTCTATTTATTTTTGCAAACAGAACTGACCAGTACTGCTCTTCTTCTTCTGCAATGGATGGTGGCTTCATGGCCAAACCTGAAAAGAAAGGGAGTCATTGCTTCCCCAGGGCACCAAGGGCTCTCCCATCCACAACCAAAACCTTGTGTGTCCCACAGAGACAGAACATGGCAAAAGCATCCACAAGGACACCATGTGTGCATCTTCATGTTGCCTCTGCACTCCTATTCCAGGGCCAAGAGAAAAGTTGGAGCTATTTTAACTTTGGACTTGTCTGCATGGGAAAACTAATCCAAAGCTCCACAGTGCAACAGTCCCCTGTGGCTTGGTTTACCCCAGTCTGGAAGCAGAGTTACTGCAGAATTCAAACCCCACTTGACATTCAGTCCCTGTTTTACGAGATAATTGCTCTCTGCCCTGCAGGCAGACCCCTGCAAACTGCTCTGCACAACCCTCGGAGAGCCCCGGGAGCCCAGAGGGGCTGAAGGCAATGCCTATGCCCTCTCCTCCCTTCCTGCCTCCTGCACAGGTCTGCAGGGATGGGCAGGAGTGAGCTGGAGAGGGTAGGCAGAGAGCCAGGAGCTGGTCAGGAAGGGACGGCTGTCAGGGAACCATAACATGCTCCGGTTATTTCCTGGATTGTGCCACTGGAGCTGCTCTGATTTATAGCCAGGCCAAGGAGGCCTGCGAAGAAGCAGCTCTCCTATTTCTCTTACCGCCCACACACAGGAACAAGGAACAATAAAGATCTTGACCTGCTTTCCACTTGCATTCCCAGCCCCCTCCATGTTGTGAGGAAGCGTGGAAAAGAAAGCATTGTGGGAAAAGACAAGTCAAGTGGTGGTGGCTGGGGTAGGAAAGGTCTTTGCTCGGCTGTGGAGACAGGGCAGAAGCCATGCTCCCCCTTCCCCCTGCCTTCTTTTAGTGTCTGCGGATCTCCAGCTGGCTGGCTGGTGGAAGAATCTGGGCTAGCCTCGTGACTTAAAATCAAAGCCAAACAAGGGCCTCTATGAGTGATTTGAGAACCATCTGTCTGCACAGTCCTCTTATGCTGACTTGAGCGCTAGACCTCTCTCGTCTTGCAGACATGGCTCCTGAGCGGGACCCCCACAGCTGAAGCAGCACCTTGGTACCTGCCACAGCCCCCACTGCTGTGCTGGGTCTCAGGTCTCAGATTAGGGTAGGACCTGGTACGAGATGTCTGGCTCTGCATTTCCAACCTGCTGAGGAAGTGCCGAGTCACAAATTTTATGGACTCCCTGTCTCAGCACGGCAAACTTTCCTTACACAGTTGAGTGAAGGCAATGTCAGAAGATGGGTGACCACTTCATCTGCTGTGAACCTGGGATGTCAGAGTGAAGGATGAGTTGGGCCTCTATGAACTAACCCCAAACTATTCCATGATTCTATGATTCTATGAAAGCACCAAGACACAGAGTAACTGAGGCTGGTTGGGGCCTCTGGTGCAACCCCCTGCTCAAAATAGGGCCGGCTTAGGGCTTACATTAGATCGATAAGGAGGCAAGGCTGCTGATGGTAATGAAGCATTGCTATAAGGAGTTACACACTGTAGGCACTTTGCAATACCATAGGGTGAAAGAGGAGGTAAAGCCAAAATTGGACAAAACCTAGAGGCTGTGGGTTGTGTGGGTGTCATAAACGGCTCCCACTGGTCCCCTGCAGCTCCATTAGGGAGATGTCAATCCGTGCAGTGAAGAAACTGTAGAAATGAAGCTGCAGTGGCTAGTTCCTTGCCTGAGCCTTATGGGAAGATCTGGGAGAGCTTCTATCCAACACCACCTCTGCTGCTGCAGTAGAGACTTGCAAGAGCAGCAGAATCTCACTAAAATCTCATTTCAGCTGGATCGTCTGAAAATCCCCCTCCAGTGGAGGGAAACGCAGGGACAATAATTGGCATGGAGTAGCAGCTCTGCTGTGCTAATGACTGAGAACGCTGTGGGAGATATTAAGGGGCTGCTGTTAAGGTACTACTAATAATTTACAGAATCATTTCCATTCCTATTCTTCCCCTGATGGTCTGAAACTGCTGTGGGTCCTTTTAAGGCCATTCTGCCTGCTAATAGTTTATTGCTTTATTTGATGGGTTGCTTAGGGATAGCTAGGCAGCTCATGTGTATTTTCCCCCCCTCTCTTCAAATAGTGAGAGCATTTTAATACTTCTTGGAGAAAAATGGCTGTAATAAAATATGAACATCTCAGGCCCAATCTTGCTGCAGTGGAAAGCTTTTCCCTGAGAGGTTGTTTTGCTCTGGCTCTTCTGGTTGCTGCGCTCTGCAGAGAGCTGGCAGCACTGCTGGTGCTCCTGCTTCTGGTAAATATCTACTTGCTTCAACTAGTGGAAAGGTTTTCTCATTTAGGAAGGGAAGATGGAGCAGATATGGACCTCTGTGATCTCCACTGATGGGATTTTTTGAATGAGTCCTTGCACACTGCTGACCTGGGTAAAGTCACGTGACGATGACTGAACTTCCCCAAGCACTGGGGTTACCACCTGTGTCATTTTGGACTGTGGTCTTCAAGACTTGGTAAACACACAAGCAACAGCAACATCACCATTGAGAACATGCCATACTGAACCACTGGAGAGGTGTGGTGGTTGTGACTGAGCAGTCGAAATGGCAAATCCCCTGTTTCAGTGTTGCTTAAGGTTGGAGCGGGCCAAGAAACAGGGAGCACTGCGCAGGGACCAGGCTTGCTGGTGACTCTCACTCTTCCTCAGTAGCAGCAATCTCTTCTCCTCACAAAGCGCAAGTCATGAGATGGGGACTCAATCACAGCACTGGGCTCCAGCTGGGGATTTTAGAGATTGCTTAAGAATGTGAATTAGAAGTGTTCCTGTGTATGAAAGAGAGAAAGAGGAATCTGTGAATTCTGGAAGGTGCTGCCTGTGGAAAAGATACATCTTGAGCCTTTGGATCCTGGCAAAGCCCCTTTAGGAGCAAGTGGAATTTTCCCTGCACAGGCAACAATGTCTATATTTATTTAAAAGAAAAAAAAAAAAAAAAGTTGGGAAGCCAGCAGACATAGAGTCCTGATGAAGAAGAAAAGGAGCATTGTGCCCAGGACATTGGGGAAACTGTTCAAAACCAGTTCATCCTTATGCAGAAACTGTCCCAGCTGTCCCATCAGCAGCAGCAGTGGCTTGAGGTGGGGCTGGCTGCAGGGTGGGCAGTGCGCGAGATGGGGGCTTGGGACCTTGTCCTGACTTCAGCAAGAGACATGGGCTCTTGGCATCTCCCAGGGACTGGCACTCGAGATGGGGAAAAAACGAACAAACAGGTCTGTTCAAAGGCATGTAGGAGGAATTATATTTCTTTTGGAAGAACTCCTCTTCTTCTCCAGGCTAGAAAGCTCCCTGTAAGAGAACGAAGACTCCCTGCGAATGGGAGGAAGCTAAATGGAAGAACTGCATCTGCCAGGTTGCTCTTTGCCTTCTGTCAGGAAAAACAAAAAAACCCAAACAAAACAAAACAAAACAAACCACTAAACAAACAAACAAACAAACAAAAACACACACACACACACAAAAAAGAAAAAAAGTAAAAAACAAAATGGAAGATTGATTCAAGATTCGTGAGGCCAAACAGAGGCAGCCCAAATGGGAACAGGTCTCTTCAGCCTAATAATCAGGCACCCAGTTGAAGGAGAGGGGGAGTTCTGGTTTCTGTACCTGAGACTGAATTTTAACTTGCAATCACTTAATGCAAAACACTTTCTTCCTTGTCTACATTACACCCAGAGGGCCCAGGTGGGAGATGTATGGTAGAAACCCACTTGTGGCACCGCAATCCCACTGCAGACCTTGCTGTGCGGTCAAGTGAGTTTTACCTGAAGTGGGGCAAGGCCTGCTGCTCCACAACTGTCCCTCTTGGCCACACTTCAGGAGGGCAAGAACAGCCTTGTGTTTTCAGGAAAGGAGGGGTTTGCCTGTCAGTTTTCTGCAGGGACTGCAGGTTTTAGCCTCTCTATGCATGTCGCCTTGGGCCGCACATGCATGTACCTGGGATGGGGCTGGGAGAGTGGGGTTAGCCAGCTCTGATACACAGCGGGGGTGGCCTGGAGGGATTCACACTCGATGTGATGGCCCCCACCATTTCCAAACCACACACTTTGAGCTCAGCTTGCCTACCTCCCTCGAGGCTGCGGATTTCACTCTGCAGCCCAAGCACCGAAGTCGAAGTAATGCACAGACAAACCGATTTTCTTTCGTGGCTCTTCTATGGTGAAAGAACATAATGAACAAATAGTTTTTGGATATGCAGGCTTCAGAGGAATGGTGTCAGGACTTTAGCATTTGCACTCTTGTTTTAGGTTATGATGCAGAAGTCATGCAAACCTTTTATATGAGAGTTAGGGCAATTTTGCTAGCTATCTAGAGAAAATATAGGCAAAATATCTTCCGAAGAAGATATTTGCACTTGCAGAGATTTCATTATAATTGTTATACTCATTACTCATTATATTTTTTAATACATATTTGTAAATTCCAAGAGAAGTAGAGGCAGAAGGAAGAAAAAT
Organism: Columba livia; assembly: GCF_036013475.1. Lineage (NCBI taxonomy): Eukaryota > Metazoa > Chordata > Aves > Columbiformes > Columbidae > Columba > Columba livia. The sequence continues at coordinate 94,602,953 of NC_088602.1, read as the reverse complement.
GGCAAGGTCTGTTGCTTCTTTCCCAAACCACAGAATTATCTTAAAACCCTCCTATTCATAAATGAGGCTTATCACTTGAAAAATCTCAATCTGCACAGAGCAAATTATGCTGTCAGTGGCCAGCCTATTTTAATTATTTTTAGTAACTTTTGGTGTTGTGTGGTTCCAGACTGCAGATCACATGACACACATTACAAATGAGATACTAGATATCTTTCTCAAAGATTGTTCACCCTGGGCTGAATTTTTCATTCTTCTTGCTTACAGGGACACCTTTTGTTCTGTCTCTAGTGTCCTGAACATTCACATGTCTAGCATATGAAGCGCTGCTGCAGTCACATGGCTGTGTGAACACACACGGATCAACTACTGCTCTGCTTCACACAGGGAGAAACACGACACACAAATTATATGGTGATGGCCAAGATCTGGCTTTTCTTTACTCTGTCAAAATTTGGACCACCCTTGGAGAAGGCATCAAAATTCTTTACATGAGTACTGTGAACATGTAAATTGCTTTTTAGTTCTTGCTTCCTTTTCAATTCCAGGAGATTTTTAGCAAGAATAAGGGAAGTTCCAGTGTCTGGTTGACATTTGTAGAGTACCACAGTTTCAGAGCCCTTTACCAAAACCTCGAAGGCCGGATGCTGTGTTTCCACATTGTACAAGCTGCTGCTGGTCTTATTCATTGTCAGATGTGGCCCTGCATCACAAGTGTGCTGGCCCACAAACTACTGGTGGAGAGGGAAAGCCCAAAAGACAGTGGGTAGAACACCACCTCGGTGCTACTGGTCCCATTCACAAGCGTGGGTGAATGAGTTGTATACTAGAGCAGCAGCACCCTTGTCAGAGAGGCTCAATCTTGAAGTGTTTTACCTGAGGCCACCCAGAAACCCGTGGAAGAGCTGGGAAGTGAAAACAGAAGGGCTGAATCCTACAGCAGCCCTCTTGTTCCTTAGCATAAGAACAGTCACCTTGGCTCTGATAGGGGCCAGAAAACACAAGCTAATGAGTGAAACCTCCAGGTTTGCAGATGATAGTTTGAGTAGTCAAATGCCACGGTGCTGGCGAGGAACTCCAGGAGAACCTCACAACACAGTTAGAGTGGACAAAAGGTGGTAGATGAGCTTCAGCATAGATTAATGTAAGGTAATACATCCAAGGAAAAATAACACAAACAGTGTGTATGTGATGCTAAACATGAAAATGATAGTTACCAGGAACTGGATCTCAGAGTCATCAGTGGCAGCTCTCAGAAATCATCAGCGGCAGCTCTCTGAAATCATCAGCTCAATGTGCCAAAAAAGGGTAAGGTACCGTGAAGAAGGATACTGAGAAGACAGCTTTGTTTTGCTGCTGAGCAAAACTTTGGTGTATCTGTACCCCAGCTCCTGGGTGAGGGGCTGGTCTCCAATGCTTGAGGACAACAGAGCAGAGAGTGGCCAGGGGGGTTCTGTACAGGTTGGGCAAGGCAAGAAGTCCTTCAGTCAGTAGTAAAAGAAACGGGCAAGGTGTCCCATCCAACAAGCAGCAACACTGTGGGAGTGCTGGGAGATCACATGGGGAATGGACCAGCAGATAGTGCCCAGGTTTATTCAATCCTCCTCCCACCGGTGGAGATACAGTAGTGGGTTAAGTGATCCATCATCTGCCCAATTTCTCATGCTCCTACCCTCTACCTGATGGTGGCCAACAGCTAAGGCCTAAAGTGAGTGTAGAATGGGGTGCAGTAGACAGATGTTTCCCCAAATAGCCTCCTGGACACCAAGCGTTTGTGGCTCACAGATTTCCCAACCCAGAGGTGTCATTTTACTTAGGATAGGATTAGTTTTATTTTTTTTTTTTTGTTTTTTTTTTCTTTAAGAAAATGAATAAAGAGGAAAAGCAGCTTTGAAGTTGAACTTCTTTATTAGAGGTGACATGCCAACCATGGGTAGGTGCCAACTGCAAGACTATTTTGACTGCTGTCTCCTGAGGAAAGCTGGCAGCTGGGAGGGCAGGGAGGCATGACCTGAAAAAGGTGAAGGATTTAGCCAGACTGCTTTCAACAGCCTCTTTGACGCTGGGTGGTTGAGAAAACAGAGCAGCATTTTCTGTGTGCGCTAAGACAAAATACCCTTTAATAATTGTTTTTTGGGTCACACTGGGTTACAGCTTGGAGTGATGCTGGCCCGACCTATGCAAGATACCAGGTTTTGCTTCTGTAAGACACGCTAGTGTGGGTTGCGTGTATCGGGACACTTTGCCGTTTTTGCTATTGTGAAATTCCTTTTTCTGCTCAGGGAGGAAAACAACCAGCTTCCCTTTAGTCTCTAAGCTGAAGTCAACATTGATCACACACACAATAAGCAACTAAGCTTTCAGTCTAAATGAAGAAATAGTTTTGTGTTCGGAGAAAACAGACTGAAAATCAAACTTGTACAGATTGAGAGAACAATTAGGGCTCTGCAGTCACGGCATGAGAAAGACAGCCAGGGAAAAAAAAAAACAAAACCCACATTAATCATGACAGACCATATGCTATTTCCTGCAAAATAAGGTATCTCGCCCTGTTAGGATCACAGCTCAAAGGCAGGTCATATAAGTTATTAAGATGTAGTACCACCTTTTAAGAGTGTTACTCAAAGCTTGTGGTGTTTTCTTCTTCTTTCTGCCAAGTTCTGTCTGAGCGCAGGGGACTGCAGCTTTCTTCATCCTCTTACAACCTCTTCACTAGTGCGAGACCATCTGTGGTCCAGTGCCCACTGAGACACATCCAGGCCTGCAGCGAAGGGAGGATGTGGGAGGCTTCTTTTGCTTTATGGGGACTATGAAAAGACAGAAGAAAGGACAATGTCTGCAAATATTCAAGAGAAGATACAGGCCTACCCTTTCCGCTCCACCCATTTAGAAAGGTACTTTCTTAGAAAAAACCACCCTTTTTCTCCGAATTTTTAACATGCTAATAAACCTGAGTGACTACAATGAAAGCAAGATCAAGACATGGCCACAGATCAAAGGATCGAGAAGCCTAGGGGAAGCACCATTTTTTTAATAACTACATTTTCTACTTCTTAACATATGCTTAAGAACAAATGTTTCCTTATTTCCTGATTTTCTGTGAAGTTGAGGCTGAAGAAGAATACGAGCTAAACAGTTAGGACAGTAGCCTTCCTTCAATATGGGATACAATCAGGAACAGTTTAACCATAAGTAGTCTTAACATGCCTGTGCCCTGCCATGCATTTACCCATCAGTTTACACACTGAATCCCAGCACAGTGCCAAACTGCTGGTTTTCTCTCAGAGGCACAGCACAAAAACTTTAATGTCTATCTAAATGAAGAGTGGTCACATACATCTAGTTTGGTTCAAGACCACAAGCCTATGCACTCTTGCAGAATTTTCTCTAACAAGCTCCTGACTGCTGTATATCTGTTTTGTTTATCCCCCCAGTCTCTGCTTTTATCCTGGTTTAGGGTAGGTGGGTTAGGAATGGGCAAGGGTTAAACCAACAAACAAAAAGAGGGAACTTTCTGAAATTTTCCAAACCAAAAAGCACACGTGCTATTTTCTTGTTCAAGAGGTTTTAATAAAGACTCATTTTTAAACCTCTCACACTGTACAACACATTTAAATGTACATCAAGCTCAGATAAAAAATAAAGCTTTCTTACAAAGTACATTTTTCCAGTGATTTTTTTTAATTTTTTTTTTTTTTTTGCAGTAAAAATAGCTGCTACATAAATCCCTCCTGATCTTTGAAAAGGAGTCACAGTTATTTCCAAAAATAGAGTTCATATTTTAATCATACAGGATACACTGCAGGAAGAAGAGACAAGTCAAATGAAAAAATAAGGCTTGTATATATATATATTTTTTTTAAAACGACATGCATAGAAGTCAAAAAACATATGCCATTTATAAAGGAAAAAAGTTAATTTTATCCATATTAATATTTTCATTTTCAGTGACAGAAGAAACCACAAACAGGCCCTTTATGTCCCAGAATACAACATCAGTTTCTTGTAAAAATGCCAAAATGCACAAAGAATTGCCAGCTTCAGTCTTGACAAAATACTGAGCCAGCCTTCCCTCCCTACGCCCCCCGCCCCACCATTTCATATCACAGGCATACCATATGCATGCATACTGAGTACTTATGTTGTCTCTCAGGCCAATTAAATATTTGCAGAAGGTTGTATGTCCTAGACAAACATGAAAAAAAAAAATCTCATAAATTTACATTCATCCTATTTAAAAACACACATACAATTAGTTTAATTTACACTATACAATATCTGTTAAATAGGAACATTACAGAGTTTCAAAAAGAATCACAGAATATATACAAACTGACTATTGAAATGGTATGATTTTCCTTCCCCTTCTTTAAAGGGTCTTTTTTTTTTTGTTAACGGTTGCTACATCTGGTTTTGGCCACACTTATGTACCTATGCAGCACACTTCTGGAGTAGTAATAATAATAATAATAATAATAATAATAATAATAATAAAATGTGCTTTAGAACAAAACTAATATCAATTTTCCTTACTGATCATTTAAAATAAATTAGGGGCTTTTTTCTTTTTTTATAAAATAAGATGTAAGCAAGGATGATGGTACTTTTAAAATATCAGAGCAATAGTTCTGCTGCATCACTGGTTTCTCACCCAACCTTTGGTTTTAAAGCCAACCCATTATTACATGGCAGTGTTAAGTAGCCAAAACGCTTTATACGGCAGTACAGGTAGTTGAAATGCTCAACCTGAATAGCATCTCCATGTCTTCATGGCAGAGCTGGGGTCTGTGCTGACACCCGTGCTGCTCAAGTGCCTGACATGGCCAACACCCGAAGCCACTGATGAAATAAGGCCACTTCCTTCCAGCTCTCCCTGGTTACAAAATCGGTAAAGGTCCTTATTTCCCAAGAGTTGCACTCATCTGAGCAGCCAGAAGAACCGACTGCAGATGGTTCCCAGACACGGTCCCAAGGCGTGATCTTCACCCCTGCAACACCACGTCCCGGGGCTCAGTCCTCCGTGTCTGGCTGCACCCCCAGCATCGCGTGCAGCTCCTCCGCCGTGTACCCCAGCAGGTTCTGCAGGTCGCACACGAAACGATACACGTAGCGCTTCCCTGAAGTCTTGTGGATGATGTTCTTGTCGTAATAGTAGCGCAGGCCTCGGCTGAGCTTCTCATAGTTCATTTTCGGCTTGTTTTTCCTCCTTCCCCACCTCCGTGCCACCTGCCAGTCCAAAAAGAACATGAAATGCAAAGGGTTTATTCCAGTCATGTTCTTCTGGTTGGTGGCTGATAAACACAGTTATTAAAACCCTTTCTCAGCCAGAGCATTTTATTTGCTTTAGATGTCCCAAACTCAGGTAAGAGAAGAGTTGGTGACTGGCTCCTCAGCTGAACATGCTCCAAGATGGTTATCGGCAGCAGCTTCAGGAGAAAGTGGTCGATAGCAAATACCAGTGAAAAGGATATCTATTCATAGTGGATGGGCCAAGACGTGTTTAAAGAGATCAAGTTTATAGGAAACATAGTTTCCTTTCTCAAGAAGATACTATTTCATTATTTAAGCATAAATTTTCTATTAAGAGGTATGGACAGCTCTTTAGATGGAAGCTGAATTATATCAAGTTCCTTGGATTTACTTATTTCCACGCCCCATTGTGTGGTTTGTGTGTGGTACTTTCATTTGTTTGTTTTTAATAAAGGCTTCAGTGGACTTGATATCATGTCTCTTAATACAATAACAGTATCAGAAGATGAAAACGCATTCTATTTATAGCTTTAGCCATTACAATAAGTTCTCAAAATACTTTAAAAGCAGCACTACTATATTTGCTGTGTATCTACAAGAACAGTGATACATTGAGTGCATTTTCCTCATGCCTTTGTGTGATCCCAGCCATTGTTGATTCAACTCCATTCAGTAAGCTAATTACAGTATTACGCTGTCAAGAGAGCTAACTTGGTACACTACCTTTGAGTTTCAAACTACACAACACGTTCTCCTATCCTAACTACAAGCAAATGCTGATATCCTTGGGTGGGAGGAGAGGAGGGGAACATCCCACAGCCATCCTGACTGTACCGTAAAGCATTTGCAGATGAAGAGATTTCAGTTAAATGTCTGATCTTGTAAATGCTTTATATTCAATACTAGGCCCACAGATGGCAGATCAGACCGTAAATCTTTTTGCTCATCATAATTGGTCACATACCTCGTCTGGATCAGCAAGTTTAAATTCCCATCCATCTCCAGTCCAACTAATGAATGACTGACAGGACTTGTCAGTCAGTAACTCCAGAAGGAATTGCCATAGCTGGATAGGTCCACTGCCTGTCAAGAGAGCGGGGGTGGGGGAAATCATAATTAACACTTCTGCAAGCTCTTACCACAACCAATATATGTGACCATACTCATGTCATAGGATGTCTTGTAATTACTCCTTTTTTTTTTTTTTAAATACCTACCATAAAGAAACTTTAGATTTTTCTCTGTAACACAAATCTACTCATAAACATGTTAAAATTAAAACAAGCCAGCTTTTTCATGGCAACACAGGATGTGACATGGGTTATGTCCTTCTTTTTTGTATGGACTCCTTACTCCTTACTCCCACCTCCCATCAGCTGCATTTCAAGCTCTTGCGTTTGTCCTACAGTCCCCAGCTTGGCAAATGTTCTAGAGGAAAAAATTTCAGCAAGGACTACAGGAAGAAGGTCTTAACAGGCAAGCCAACACCTGCAGAAACTCTCAAGTGTGGGAGATTTTGTCCAAGTTTCCCTCTTTTTCAAACAGACCAAAAAAGTGCATTTGATTTTTCCTTTGTGCTCAGACATACCTGCCTGTTCTTGCTTTAGATGGATATTCCTACGAGACTTTCTTCAGTAACATTTCAAACTGAAACTCTTCATGAGCAGTGGTCTCTGACCAAGTTGTAAGACATACCTTACAACTACACAACTTTATCATCATAGTACACATTTATAGAGAATATTGATGTTACACAAGAAGAGGAGTGACCATTTTGCTTCACTACGTACCTGTAAAGCCAGCTAGAATTGCTGCTGGTATAACTGGTTTCCCTTGCTCTACAGGATCGCTTCGTTCTTGAATATAGTCTTTGAAAGACATTGTAGGCTTGCTCAGGCACAAGGACTGGCTACAGTCATCTTCAAAACTCTCATAGGATGGCACGCGCTGTAAATCCACTAATGACGACTGGCTGTTCCAGGACTGCAGCATTGAATCTGAGCTTTCATAACTTTCTGCACCACTGTCGCTAGACTCGTGTTCTCTAAGCTTACCTTTATAAAATAAAAAAAAAAAAAAATGAAGAGGTAAGTGTTGGCCTCTTTGTTTGTTTTTTTGTTTTTTAACCCCCCTTCCCCCACTCCCAATCTAGTTTGTAAATACGAATTACACAAAGGAGGAAAAGCCATTCAGAATATGGCCTTGGACCCACAGTTATCATGCAGATAATCACTCACCAGAATTATCCATCAGCAAGTTCAGATTGCTTCTTGGGAAATCTTGATTTACTGCACAGTAGTTCACACCAACAGCCTCTGCTTGGGTTTTAGGGAACAAAGAAAACTCTTGTTCTGGAGTGAGGAGATTTGGTCCTGTGGAAGTCTGACAGATGTCAGTCAGGAGACTGGGTTTGGGATAACCAAGGGCTTTAGGGTATCCAGGCATCTGCATACCATAGGAGTTCTGATCTACATTAACAGCTGAAGAAAGAAATAAAAGACTGAATTAGATGTTTTCCTCTGCAGTCCCTTAGACTAATACACCTCCAGCACCTCATTACAGTTGCAGAGAAAGAGTGATAGATGCTACAGACCTACTGAAAAGGCTACTGAAGTCAGTGAGAAGATCCCCATCTAATGGGCTCTGAATCAGATGCTGTACATCTCCTTCTACCACTTGCCAACCATAAATATGTTTATTGTTTGTTCTTCAGGGAAAATACAGGGCTACAGGAAAAGCTGGAAAAGCTTAAATGGTTTTGAGTAAGGTCCTCATCACTAAGTGATGTAATAAGGTTGAGCTGGAGACTGACTGTGGTAGAATGAAACGCAACAACAATCAGAGATAGCTAGCACTGCGGCCCATAGAGCTTTTTTTGAAAGTGTATTACACTTCCACAGTCTTCAAAAAGGCCTGAAAGTAACTCCTGCTGCTCCCCAGAGATGCTAATTTTTAACCTGGTTTGCTAGAGCTGGGAGTGGTCACCCTGCTCCACAGATGTAGGCTTTGGCATACCAAGAGGAAATTGGATTTTCTCAAAGCCTTTGCTCTTCAAAAGATTTCCGATATGAATGAGACTACAACTAAACAATACCAGGAAAGAAGGCTGTAGCAGTTGAAGTTAAGTGTTCTCAAGCACAGTAACTATTCTGGTACTTCTAATTTTTTGTTTTTAAACTGGGATCTGTGACATGCCTAGAATAAACATAAGAGATGTAAAATGTCACATTTCTTAAAATACTTACCTAAGGAATTATTATTGACCCACTGAGGAACTGAGGTAAGATGAGAGTTCTCCACATATTGATCCTGTGTTTTCTCTTGGCTGTCTAGGGAGAGGAGGAAAAAAAAAGAGGAAGATTTGGTTTTATAGTTTTAAAGATTTGAACTGTATGCCACAAAAAGCTTCTGATTCTTTTGACTACTTTTGAGGTCATCATTCACAGAAATTTTACTAATACACTGCATTGCACTTTCTTGAGATAAACTACACAAAAAAACCAACTACACAACCCAACCAACTCCCAACCATTGTACCAAATGAATTTTAACATAAAACTTAGAAAGAACAATAATTGCAGTGTGTTTCAAGGCTGAAGTCCTTAATGCATGCAACTACTGAATGTTACACTCCAAAAAGCAGTGGAACTCTCAGGATACTGCATGTAACGTTTTAGCAATTCCAGTGTTCACCTAAGACATCTCTAGGTGTCTTTGACCTCTTTATACTCATTCACTGAATTACTTCAAAAACACTCAATTGAAGGAAAAAAACAAAACCTTGTAATAGAAAGTGACCAGATTTTGTCCAGCCCTTTGTTCATTTCTCTTTAAACGGGCTATTACAGTGGCCTCATCCTAATTTCATTTATTCCAATGATTATTCCAAACAAAACTTGACTGCAATAGCTATTCAGCCTGAACATGGAATCATTTCTGCAGATATCTGCATCTGTGCTTTGCATAAAAAAGGATGTATTAATAGTTCTGATAATGCTTTTATTAACCAAGTTTTAAAGTTCGAGTTTTCATATATAATAAAAGCCCTTCATAATGAAGCAAGTGTTGAAAGAGTCCCACTTTTATTTCTGTTAGAAGAGACTTAAACCAAAAGCTCTTTCTGGCTCCATAACTCTACCTTTTATCATCTGTTCCAGATGTTCCCACAGAATATCACCCACATAGTCAGGCGCCAGTTCCAGGAAACGCTCCTTGCCCAGGCTGCACAAGTCCTGGCCGCTCATAAGAAACTGATGGAAGTTCACGTTTGCCAAGCTAAACTCATTGGTAGCCCAAGAAAGCCACTGGCAAACTTGTTGTTCAGTCCACAGCCAGGGATCTGTAAGACAGAAAGTATCCTGCATTTAGAGATAACTCCTGACCTCTGTCAAATAACCTTCATTAGAAGGCAGTGAATGAAAAAAACACGATAACCAAAGTTACTTAGTTCTTAGTTGTGAATTTATTCTTGAATTTAAAGAAAAACACAACAACAAAACCCAAACAAAAAGAAAACAAACAAACAAAACTAACAAAACCCAGTCCTCTATTTTTCTTCTGCATTTGCTTCTAGTCAGAGATGTCCTCAGTTTACTTGATTCTTACGCTGCCAAACCATGAGCTCTCCATGCACCCATTTTTAATACAAGCAAGTCTGGTCTTTCCAAGTCAAGCTGTGCCAGATTCACATAGGATCCATTCTTGTATTTCCTATTGACATCATTCTTTCTCTTTTGAAAGAGCTGCTATTCAGCCTCCTCCTTAGCATTAAAAAAAAAAAAAAAAAAAAAGAGAAAAGCTTATAAATAGAAAACACTTACTATTTGGGATACCCAGCCGACACTGTTCCTTTGTGAAACCACTGAAAGTATCTTTCAAGGCCTGACTCATCACAGCCTTACTGCATGGGGTTAACAGAGGCAATTCACAGTTGTTCGATTCTACAAGAAAGAAAAGGGGGAGCGGGGAAAAAGAAGATACATTAACTTTCAGGCCACTGAATTGAGTGACAGGTTTTTGCTACACTGTTTGAAAAATAAGAAAAGGATGCTAGAAATGAGGCATTTTAAAAACAGTGTAGATCCCTTTTCTGATTATAGTAAGTCTTTGATTTAATATATCAAGATGACAATCTCTGTGATACTGGCTTGATAAAATTGCATCATGTTAATTTAAAGCTTTGCAGCTTTCCATGATACAGACACTCATTTGTTCCTAGTAGTTATATAAAATGTCTTTGTTGCAGGGAAACGTCACCATTACTACTCTTTTTAGAAGGAAATAGAGACTGCTTATTCCTATTTTGTCACCTATAGTTTGACCTCAGAGTTGCTTATAACTCCAGAGAGTCTTCATTTAGTTTGAGAGCTAAGTAACTGATGGTAGAGTTGTGAAGAATCAGTTTGCACTATTTAACACTGCTTTCAACTGGGCTGCATTTCAGACCTTCCCAGGCATATCTCAATCGCCCAACTACATGGTATAACAGATTATTCTAGTGTACAAACCAAACAAGTGTGACAGGTAACAAGCTGGTACTCAGTGCCTAAATAATGCAACAAGATTAAAAAAAAAAATCAGCATCTTCCTATGTAAGTCTAAATTAAAAATATGCTTAACTGATTTTTAAATTGGCAAGTCAATTCCATTTTAGGGACAAATTTGGCTGCCACTCAACCTTTCTTATTGGGCAATTTTCACTAGACGATGCCTCATTTTACCCGGAAAGAAGAATTTCTCAGTTGAAGAAAGCCAGCCACACTGCCTAGAAGTTTCAGATTAGGAAACCCTTTTCTGGTAGTTTGTTTGTGATTGGCGTCATTAAGACAGGCATAATCTGAGGTTAACAAACACACTTGCTACCGCATCCCTGAACACTTGAGAGCCTCTGAGAACTCACACGCAGGTTGCATTTAAAGGAGCTCTGCTATGTTAGAAGCATACAACGGTGGCAGGATATATAAAGGTGATGAACTTGGCAGACTTGAAGCCAGTTCATGAAGCTGTGCGGTTCTTCTTGTTTTCCTGCACTGTATACCAGCTCCACTTGACCCAGCAAGTGCAGCTCATTACCAGCCTGCGCTTAACCTCTGTTTTCACCACACCCATCCTCAATATCTGCTAGGACTTGCTCCGCTGACCAGAGTGGGTGACTGATTAGAATCACATTAGAACAAAGGACTGGTGGTTTTCAGAGGTTTGAGGCTTTTTTTTTTTTTTTCCTCTTCCTTCCCTAAGGGGAAATAAAGTGCTTCATGAAAAAATAACTGCATTTTGGATAAAACTCCCTGTTTTGTCAGGGATATTAAATAAGAATTGGCAGACAACTTTTAGTAGGTACTGTCCTACATACACACACACACACACAAAAGGATCTGTAAACATTCCTGCCCCTGTTTTTTAAGGTAAGGAGTAAAACAAACCCTAGGGGAGGGAAATAAAAAAGAACGTCAAAGGGAACAAAGACTTTGTGTTCTGGGATTTAACATCAAAGAGTCCAGAAGTGAGCTTTCAGAATACCTGCAACATCTCAAACATAATTAAACTGTAAATTTAAGTACACATACCAAATATGTATTTTTTTTTTTTAATTAAAAAAAACCCTCTTAGTTCTGGTTCAATACCTACTAAGCGTTCTTCCATGGACTTTAAGTTTTAGGCTACTGAATCCAAGTGCCCATTCCTTTTCAGCAGAGAAAACACCAACTACCAGCAGAGCAACCCACATGGAAAAATAAATCAAGCATGGACTAATATTCTATGTAGTAAAACACTTATTTTTAGGGAAACAAATGTTGCACTTGTAAGAGTATACTTCTTTCTGAATAGACTAAGGAACAAAATGAAGACTTACCATAAGAAGTAGAATCAAATCCCGTTGGCACTTCTTGAAGCGTTTGATCTTCATTTAGTGAGAAAAAATATCCAGCAAAGAGAGAGTTTGAGCTATCAAAGGTGTCAAATGCTGGTTGACGCTGCAAAGCAACAGAATAAATAAAAAAAAAAAAAGTGAGCATTTTGCTACAGAAGTGTCAACTTCATTGCTAGGTAGTGGCTGGGTTATGTTTCCCAGACTGGCAGATGATGCACAGCCACCGTATTGAATCAGCTAACTTCTACCTTTGAAATATAAACACAATGATAGTTTCTTGTACGTTAATACAAAACAATTAACATTCAGACCACAATACTAGGTGGGTGGCACGTTCTGCACGTTACAGTAAAACCAAGTAAGGATATTCTTAGTTTTCCTGTAATTGAGGTGTTTAACAATAGAGAACACACAGACATGTGTGTATGTATGTGTATATATATATATATATACATATAAAAAAATTGTTTCCCGGTATATTTTAAAGAAATACTTATTTCCTTAACTCTTTAAACATACTGTCCACTTGATGGGTACTTGATGGCAGAGACAGAATCAGTAAATTATGGAAAAACAACTTCCAGTGCAAGGCCTACAGTAGGTTTATGCATCTTTTTTTTTAAACGGAAATATTTAATCTGAACCACATCACTTGAAGTTATACAGCAAGCTTTACAGGGCTTGAGGAAAGATGCTACTCCTTTGCTGTGACCCTTATATTTATTTCTGTCTTCCTGGATTTGGCAGGCACTGTATTTCGCAGTCTTTGAGGTGCTCAGATGCTCAGTGTAACATGGCTAGGTTCTGTGATGGATGTTATATTTTGAAAACGTATGTTCTTTCAAACTTGACTTGTGTCAATATGTATGCTAGAAATACAGAGTACTATTACTCTCAGCCACATTAGTCTTTGGGGGGGCGCGAAGCAACGCTGACAGACGAGGAAATAACTTTAAAAATAACTTATGCAACTTGTCTATTAGTCACAAGGAAAGAGCATCTGCAATATCTAGCGGCACGGGTAGATAAAAGTTGCCACTGAGATTTTTAAAAGCACCTGAGGATAGAACATTGCTCAGGAGAGCTGCAGCATGAACTCATGGCAGCTACTGCAGTTCAGGGAGCTGGAGACAAAGGCAACTTTCAAATGCTGCTTTGTTTCAGGCATCCACTGGTCTGCAGACTTGGGTCAAGGTAGAGAACTTAGCTGAGGACAAGGCAAAGATTTTTCAGGGCAATATTCATGTGCGATGCAAAAGCAACCTGAACTATCCTTCTGGAACAGCAAATGAGTATTAATGTTTCCTCACATTCCCTAACTTTCCTTTCTATGTCACCACAAAGTTTCAAGTGGCTTGGAGACTTTTTTGTACCATGTGCTGTGTGTCATCCACCTCCCCAGATTACATTAACCCTAGTAAGAAACTATAAATCACAACTTTTTAGTTGTATTTTACAACAAACGGCAATGCATCCTAGTGCATACATTATGCAAGCACACGTTCCACAGAAGAAAAAGCTGTTAAAATAAACAGTATCATGCCTCTAGGGGTTAACTGGGTTCAGAAATCTCCACAGAGTGTTGGCCAGTGGAGACAAATTGTGTGCGGTTGGTTCGGGTACCCCCCACAACTAGAGGAAAGAGTCAAAGCCAACCTATGAAAAGGCTCACATCTGAATGAAACAAGTTAATAGCAATTGCCAAATCTGCTAGTAAAAGATTCTTTATGCATTACTAGATAAAAGCACTGACTCATTGCTAGTACCTAAAAGAAAGGGCAAGTTCTTTCAACACAATTTGGAAACTCCTGCGTTTTGTGTAAATAGCTGACCCTTATCCTGAGTCACTGGAAAAAATGCTGTGGCATGTGAATGAGTAAAATCCATACTGTGCTAGTTTCATATTTCAAAAGGAGAAAAGTAATGTTTAAGCAGGTTCTTGATTCAATAGTAGTAAAAGAGGAAAAACCCAATGTAGAATAAATTCTGCTTGCCCTATCAGTTATGCAATATTTTATTTGTTTTTTTCAACATATCTAAGGGTAATTATTACAGAACTAAATAAATGTGAACAGCTACAAAACAGTAGAATACACATCTTGATTTTTACTTCATTATATGACAACTGAACACTGAACAACTGCCTAGAACAACCACTGCTGTTAACAACCACACAGCTGTTGAGGGATGTCTAGTGGATTTTGTTGCTGTTTTGGGCAGGAGAGAAAGCTAAGAGAGGACACAAAACATCAGAAAAGTTAGGGTACCAGAGCCTCATTAACTGATTCTTCAAAACACAGACATTCCCCAAAGTTAATGAAAGCAGAAAGTGTCTTCCTAACCTTTATTTGGTTTACATTAATCAATGCTGTGCACAAAAAAATTATACTGGGATTAAAAAGCAACTTGCATAAATGGGGAGGAGGGAAACCCTTAAACACAGAATCTGTAGTCTGCTTCTCATTTGTTCTCAGTTTGTAAATTCTTTTCAAAACAAAATGAGTCTGTCTAAAGGTAAAAAATATTTAATAACTACCTTTGGTTTTTTACAATTTATTTGACTTCCATTTTACATAGGTGCATCTAGTATGTAAATAACCTACTTTTTTAATATAATGTTCTTGAATGAATCAGACCTAACCAGTCATATCAGAACAGCCCTCTGCTAGTCTCATCAAGTTAAAGATGATACAAAGACCACCCCTCCTGCCAACCCCATCACCTTTATTTAGGCTAAAGTTCCACCAACTCCAAAAATTTGAGCTGTGTTCTTGAATACCTCTTATTTTCAAATTGTTAAGATTTGGGGGATGGAGGAAAGGAGCTTCTGTGGGGGAGAGGGTGGAAGGTGTAAGATTTACATCTTCCTATTGCAGTTCTGCTTTTCACATCTCTACTAAACTCAGTGAGAATGCTGTGGAAGACTAGAGGTTACAAGCAAACAGTTTAAACCTGAATATCTGTTTTCACCTTGCCGTGGTTATACAATCCCTCTGCTAGCATAAGAACACAATAAATGCACTAGCTGGGAGATGGACCGGCTGGGTTTAGAAGCCAACAGCTTGAGAGTACTCACCTTGAGCATTCCCCTGTACATGTTAGACACTGGAGCCACTTGATCCATGTTTCTGATCCCAAAATCACT
This sequence comes from Columba livia, assembly GCF_036013475.1. Taxonomy (NCBI): domain Eukaryota; kingdom Metazoa; phylum Chordata; class Aves; order Columbiformes; family Columbidae; genus Columba; species Columba livia. Next base: position 94,587,687 of record NC_088602.1, on the reverse strand, counting down.
CATCTGAAAAAACAAGAGCGGTCACATGAGAAATATTGCTAACCAAGGAAACAAGACTGTTAACAGACTTATCTCACTGCTCCAGTACAGACTACAGAAGAGCCCTTGGAAGGAGAAAGCTTTCCTTCTCATTGCTCACATCCCACCACACAGGGTACAATTCCCATCTTGCTTGCACAGCTTTTTAACTGGAAGACTTTTCACAGGATCACTGACATTAAAATTTTAGGATAGGAGCAAGTGAAGATGTCTAGTTTCTGATAACCAGTGTGAAGGCTTTTAGTACCTTATTCTGTTAGTCTGAAAGTGCTACAGAAGTCCTTTGTCCATCGAGTATCTCTCACTTAGAGATATTTTCTAACTTTCACCCATTATCTTAAGCATTTGGTTTTGTGTTGTTTTTGCTTACTGGATTCCTGTTCACACGTCATGATTCACTTTGGACTTTAGCTTTCAAAGGACGGAAGTGACAGAGCGTTCACCATGGTACACCTTCACATTCACCCCTTTCACCCCTTCTACGAATTATCATTGAAGCCAATACTCAATATTAGCTACCTCCTTCCTTCGCTAGCCAAAGCATCTCAAACCATGTTATTTTGGACATTTTGTAAACATGCGATTTAGGATGCGATTTAGGCCCACTTTAGGAGGGCCTAAGTTTAAATGGAAAAGGGTTTATGCAGTAAACTACCCTTCTTAAAGAGTTAGTAATGGGACCACTACCAATACCTTCATGCTACTGAAGCTCTATTGTGTTGCCTGTATTACCAGAAACAGGTTGCGTGAGGCCTGTATAACTTGTTCTCCTATATATAACTTAAGGAAAACAGTGATAAGATTCATATCCTTTTGCTGACCGACGGGAGAGATCAAACGTAAGGGATCGAGCCAGTTTTATGGCCATTGTTCAGGTTTATCGTGATGCTGTAATGCAGGTGTTGCTGAATGATACCTTATCAGGCTACACTGCAGCAAGTTGTCTCTCAACTCTTTTCCTTCTCCTGTTTCACAGCATTGGGCTAAGTTCTCTTGCACAAGAGAAACTTAAAACGTGCATTTGTATTTAAATAGTTGCACAGGACACTATTCATATTTCCACAAAATTGTGATCACTTATTACAAGCCGGTTCTCTCATTAGCCATGTTAACAAAAGGAGAAATCAAAATACAAATTCAAACTCAGGAAAAGATGGGAAATAAGGAGCTTAACAAAATAAGCCCAGCCTGTTAAAATGGCAATGCATTCAAAAGCGATCCATATAAGTAAAGAGGAAAATAAAAAAACCCAACAGCCAGAGACAAGGAACCCTTTCATCCTCTTACAAAGTTGATCACTTAAAAATGAAGAGTCCTTAACCTGAAAGGCTCATTTCAGCTTCACTGTCATCAAAGGTCTGGAGCTTATAATTGAAATAAAATGTATCAACTGACTATGAAAGGAATATTTAACTTACACTTCATTAATGTTACCCAAAAGTACAAGCTATGAATGATGGTTTTTACCTCAAACAGCATGTACAAATATTTGATCTAAATTACACATCTCACTGAGCAGCAAAGAATTTTACACAGCATGAGTCTCACTCAGCAAGCATCCTAATATTTTCATTAAATTTGCCACAGTTTAAACAACTGTTTATCCTTGCATTCGGCTGGGCTTTCAAAAAAAGTATACGTGAATTTCTAACACCCTTGGTTTTGCCTTTGAAACCTGCTCCAGTGTCTAGGGATAACTAGCTGTGAGCCTTACTGATCAGAAAGTGTTTGTGAAAACATTATACACATTTTCAGTAAGTTTAGATCTGATCCCCAGTTAGGACTACAAATAATATTTCCGACACTTTCAGGTGCAATCGTGGCCTCTACATGAATCTTATTAGAAATTTCACCACAGACTAAAAAGGACTGGGATTCTCTCCTTCCTGTTTTTTGTTTGTTTGTTTCTTCAAAAACACTCAGGGTCCTAAGACAAAAGGTTTATACAAAGTCTTCATTACATGGTGTTGCTCATTAACCCAAGTCACTTTTTCTATGCTACGCTGCTCACTTGCTCTGTGGCCTTGCCTGTGCACCACACAGCTTATGAAAAACTAGACATTGAGCTTTAGTCTAATAACACATGAAGATCTTTAGTGTGTTTTGTAACACTCCAGTTTTCTTCCTACAACCGCATCTCCCACACTGTTATGAATTTCTGTAGCCTTTGCGCATCACACATCAGCTTTATCCCCATCAGCAGGACTAGTTTCCAGCCCTGAGATCTGAAACCCTTACAGAGGTATCACAAGACAAGGGAAGCTGAAAAGCCAACACAAAGCCTGACACGAAGGGTCAAAGCTGGCTTTCTGCTGGACTTTAAAAGGTGCTGTTGAAGTTCAGAAAAGACACTACAGCAGAGCACAGTGCGACTGGGCCTCACTTCCAACTCCTCCACTAATGCTGATGACTGCTACTTGCCAGCTATAATTGGTTTAACTGGCAGGACACCTTCTTCAACACCCCCGCATAGCTGAGTGGGTGAACCAGAACAGGGTCAACAGGATCAGGCACTTATTAACTAATACTCCTGAATTCTGATCAACTTCTTTCCAGCAATAGCCAGGTGCTTGCCCAAAGCTGGAGCCTGCTGGGAATCATCCACATGGAGAACGACACCATGCTACTGTTCGCAACATATCTCCAACGTTTCTTTTGTTGGATTATATTTTTTGGGGGGGGCGGGAGGGTGGAGGACGTAGTGTCTGGTTGTTGTTTTGCTTGTAAATGGAAAATTTTTCAGACAAAAAGAAAAAGTACCAATTACAAAAGAGACAACCGCCTGCCTCGGGGAGCCCTGAAACCCTTGTGCATCTACCGGGCTCCCGAAGTACCGATGGGAGAGATAGCTGAGAGCGGCTATGACTTTTCACACATATGACACGCTCGCCCACATAAAAGTTAGATGGGGAGATCATACAGCCCAACATTTTTCAAGTCCCTTTAAAGCACTAACCAAACCCAGAGAGAGCGCGTGCTGCCCATTAACCCTTTTCCTCCCGGGCGCGCAGCCGCTTCCACACGGCATCCCCGCCCGCCGCCCCTCCCGCCTCCGGGCTCTGCCCCGCGGGGTCCACCGTCGCCCCCTTCGCCCGCGGGATCTGCCCGCTTCCCGGCAGCGCCTCCCGCCATCGCCGCCAGGGCAAGTCGCTCTCGGGGCCTGGCCGCGGGGCGCTGGGGGAGATGCCCGGTTTCCCCTGGCGGCGCAGCAGAGCCGATCGGTGCTTGCCGGCAAGCCACCCTTTTCTCCCTCCCTCCTTCCTTCCCCCGCTCCCCGCGGCCGCCCCCGCCTCACCTGGCCCCCGAGCCCGGCGCTCGCCCGCTCCTCTGCGTCTCCCCTCGACGGCGGTGGCACCGGCACCACGCAGAGTCCAAAAATAAAAAGAGAAAAAAACCAGAAGGCGCCGCTGCCTCTCCGGGAGCCAAAATATCCTCGATGTGGCAGAGCCGGCCAACAACAACAGCAGCAGGAGCAGCAGCGGGTTGATGCCAGCGGAGAGTCCCGGAGGAAGGGGGGCGGGAGGAGGGACGGATGGCTGGATGGATGGATGGATGGAAGGCGGGTGCCCGGTGGCGGCTGCGTGGGCGCTGCCGGCCGATCCGCTGCTGCCGCCGGCCCGCGCTCTGCTGAACCGATTCGATCCGAGCCGATCCGAGCTGTGCCGCGCCGCCCTCCCTCGCAGGCGCTCTTCAGCGGCAGGGGGGAGGTGGCGGCGGCGGGACCCGCCTCCCCTCAAGCCCGGCCCCTCTCGCCGCCGCGCACCCGGTTGTTGTTGTAGTCGCCGTCCCTACGGCGGAGGCGGGAGCGGTGGTACCGTCGCTCTCTGGCCGCGGGCCGGGCCGTTCCTTCGGCCCCGACGCCTCCTCCCTGCCTGGTGCTGCTGGGTATGGGGAAAGGAGAACACAATTTTAGCTCATAGAGACTGATTTTTAATTTTTTTCCCTGGCTATACAGGAGATAATTCATGCTAGACGTTCTCCATGCTTATTTTTGGTTAATACCGATCCTCAACATAGATAAAAATAGGGGAATTAACCCATAAAATCCAAGAATCTATATAAGTAGTCTATTTTGATAAATAAACCATGACATCGCTGTGGAAATTCAGCAGTTACATCTTGTTGCATCTTCTACAATTATTTTGGGGAGTTCTTAATATAAACGAGATGCAATGTGAAAGCTGTGCTGACAGTTTCATCTTGTAAATTGCAGATCCAAGCACCACAGTCAGTGTAACAGAGTTGGTGTTTCTCAGATCTTGAAAAAAAAAAAAAAAATGGTAGCCCTTGTAAAGTTGTGAGAAGCCTTGTGCCACCAAAATATAAAGTAACTTTCTGATAAATTTATTACGTCAAAGTGGGCTCCCCCTGGGGGGTTGTCCAGGCTCTGTGGACAGGCAGACAGGAGGCATGGATTGTTCTTATTCTACTCTCTGCTCACTGGAGCCACTTAAGTTCCCCGACTCACTTGCCACATTACCTACAACTGACTTATTTTATGTGAAGTTAAACACTTTGGGTGCACCCAGGTGGGGGGATCTGTGCTTGCTTCCCAACTCCCCAGCCTGGCTGTGCATTGTAACCGTGTCCTGACAGTGTCTTGGTTTGAGACCTGTCTGTGAGCCATCTATCATGCTGTGTGCTCCAGTTGGAAAGAAGTGGTGGTGTGTCCATCTGGCAGCTGTCCTGCTGTAGGTGCCCAGCAGACCTGGATGGCTGCATCCTGCAGTACCCACCTCACAGGTTACAGGTACAGTCCTTGGTAGCAGTAAATCCAGGAGCTCTAAGGAGAAAACAACTGGGAGCCACAGTGTCTTGTTGCTTCCACCCTTGACTTCTTTAGATTTTTAGTGAACGCCAGGGACCTAAATCGCATTTAAAAAACTGTTCTTTAAACTTGCTATCACACCTTTCTTTATTTAAACTAACACCTCGTTCAAATTAACACTTGTGGCATATGGTTGTAACTTTCCTTGTGATAGGTACCCAATAACTTCTCAATTCACCAAATTTCAGCTCACCCTTCACCATGTGCCTAATCTGTGATTATTTTTGCCATTAAAAAGCCAGTTTATTTGGCTGTTAGTGGTGCAGTTGTCAGGACGCCCTCCTCCTATATTTTCCAGCTTTTTCTGACCACTCTAAAAGCTGGATCAGGCACCTTGTTACCCCGGAGTAAGATTCTCTAGCATTTCTTTCAAACTCTTCAGAAAGCTTTCTCCTTAGAAAAGTGGGATATATTTTATTCCTTAGGGTCAAATGTTACTGGCCAAATTGTGGCAGTCTACTTTGAGAGACTGAAATAAGCGTCTTGATTATGCCAATGACATTTCTTAATTCGGGAGGGTCCTGTTCTAATAAGGCAACATCTGTTACAGTCCTAAGGGAAACTATTAAAAACTGTATGTCAGCTGCATAGCAATTTTAATTATAACACTGACAGAAACAACTATGCCACCCTTTGTATAGGGGAAACATCTGTCAAAAAGGTAAGATGAAAGCCTGGAAGTTATTTATTTCTTGCTAAATTAACATTCTGGGATCCAGAGCAAAATTATTAACCTGGCCATATTTTGCTCCATTAAAATTTCTTATTTTTTAAGTAATTCTTCTTCCACAACAGTATTTAATTTCCTTAAATAATACTTATCAATAGTATAAAAATGCACTATTGCTTCATTAGAAGTGGCACAAGCCTAGTAGTCTGGAGCACATGATGCATGAGGAGGGACTGAGGGAACTGGATTTCATTAGTTTGCAGAAGAGCAGGCTAATAGGGAGTCTCATTGCTATTTTGACCTACTGAATGGAAGGTTACAGCAAGAAAAGAGCCAGACTCTACCAGAGGTGTACAGTTCAACAGGGGAAGTGCTAGTTGGATATTTGGAAATAAACTTTCCCAGTGCAAGTGAAAACTTCATCCACAGAGTCTCTGATCTTCACTGTCGAAATTCCTGAGCATCCCCAGCAGAAGGTTGACAGAGAGACCTGCAGTGCTCCTCTCCAGCCTGAGTTATCTTGTAATTGTGTGATCCCTCTGCACGGCTCATTTTCGAAATGTAACATCTTTAAGCTAGAGACCCAAAGAAAAAATTAGTTTTTTTCTTATTTGAAAATGCTTATCTATCATACCTGTGTGTTTTGTTCTGTTTTAGGAATTGTCCATCCTCCTCACAATTGCTTTATCTCTTGCCTCTGCTTTTGTGTGTCTGTGTGTTGGCATACTATCAGTCAGAGACAAATGGAGGAGTTCTGAATAAAGTTAAGAATAATCATGGTATCAGCACCATGCTGTGATTTTTTGGTATGGACCCACTGGTGCTTCTGTTTTGTGTGTGTATGGTTTTGTTTGTTTGTTTGTTTGTTTGTTTGTTTGTTTGTTTGTTTGTTTTCAGGAGTGAGGGAGACGTAGCTGTCGTACTCTAAAGTGGCTGTAAAGGTGAAGGGAAGGAAAAGAGATAAAAACTGAAGAATGTTGTACTGAGATTCTCCGGTAGTCCATATAGGTAGGAGTTTTTTTGAGTCCTTCTTTCCCATGAATTTCCCATTTTAAAGAAGATCCATGCTGCAAGAGAGTTTTCAGGGCTTGTTTCTGTTTGTTTGTTTGTTTATTTGTTTTAATTGCATTCCTCTGCAATGGTATCTCAGAAATATGCTAGAGAATAACCCTCTTATAATGAAGTAAGGTGAAGGAACATGTTAGTGGTTTTTTTTTGTTTGTTTGTTTGTTTGCTTTTGTTTTTGTTTTTTTTTTTAAGTATGTAAGTGCAAGACATTTTGCACTGAAAGCAGTGGATGGTTGTCTGAGAGGATAATTTGGCCCCAGATTTCTGGTTTGAGCAGCTGCAATGCAGATTTGTGAGTTCATTGGCAAAGCCAGGGAGGAGGAGAAGAGCAGCAGCTGATGGTGAGGGCATCCCAGGGAAGGGTTTCACTCAGTGTGTGCCAGTGTCTTCTCACTGAGGCCAACACAGAGGGGGAATAAGATCCTAAAAATGTAGAGGTTTAAAGCATAGAGCGGGAATGCGAGGTGTCAGGTATGTGGCAGAGCTGCATTGCAGCCAGGGCTCTGGAGCAGCCATGACTTACTCCTCCAGAATTTCTCTTGCGCCATGGGAGAGGACACAGAGGAGTGAAAACCCTGTTGTGCTGTCAGTGTACGTGTTGTGCGCTCATCTGCATGTTGGCTCAGCTCCTTTGCCTGAGTATGTTTGGGCTGCACGTGTCCCTTCTCCTCCTCCTTCTCTTCCTCCTCCTGCATGGGGAGCGGTGTGGCTCTGTTGGGCTGGAGCATCCCTTGCTGCAGGAGCACCACGGGTGTCTGGGGGCTGCCCAGGGGTGCAGGATAGCCTGTGCCTCTTAACCAGGGGGTGCCTCGTGGTTCATTTGCATGCAGTAACATAAATTAACAGAGTCATCTTGAATTTGAAAGAAAAGTCTGTATATTTGTGCCCCTAAAAGACAATTAACAATGAAGCACCAGGAGGGCCCATCTATAAGATCACAGCTTAAAGGGCCTCAGGAAATAACGTCTTTGAAAAATAAAGGCCCAGTTATCTTGGTTTGAAATAACAACTTCAAACAAGATGCTATTATGATTGAAACAAAGGATGAAACTGATTGACTTCACCATTCAAGCACAACTAAACCAAAATATTTATCCAGGGTTGGGGAAAGGGGGTATCAAATGACCTTATATACTTTGCTTGTTGGGGAAGAGGCTGTTAAAATAAAACATCACTGACTGTCCCTGCTGAAGTGTTCTCCCCACAGTGTTTGGTGTACAAAATGTGACCAAGATCATTTCTGTGAAGGCATCTCTGTGAGTCACAAAGTATAGCAAGTTATTCATGTGCGTGTCATTATTCTGAGCACATGCAAACCAACATTAATAATTACCGTGGAGAAAAAAATACTATGTCAAAGTGCTGCCAGCATGTTTGAGCAGTAATAGAAATTGCTACATTTTGTCCATAAAGTGCTACATTTCACCTTCATAAAACTGAAGGAAATTAAGTAAATTGCCAGCACCATGAAGTATAAAACTTGAAGTCCTTATGTTTCTGATTTTTTAATAAGTGAAAATATTACAAGTATGTCTCAAATGATGTTGCTAGCAGACAGGAGAGATGCCTAACGCATGACCCGTAGGATGATGTCTCGTATGACTGAAAAATCTGAGCCCTTACCTTTCATATTAAAGCAGAAGATTGGTCGTTAAACTGGCTAGTGCTTAAGTGATTGCTCATATCATTTTGGGTGTATTTAATTCATTTTGTGCAGTCTGAGGCACAAAATAAAAAGCACATGTTAATATTTTAATGCCAAGTATATTCAGAAACATCAGAGTTTAATAATTGCTTTTGGATGACTGTGTTCTAAAAGGGACACTTGAGCTTCCTTTCGCAACAGAGCTTTTTCTTTCATTCTCTGCATTTCATGTGCCACTGGTTTCCTTTAAGAATTACTTTCCTTACAATTCCCCTGTCCAACTCACTAATCACTGTGATGTGACCTTCATCACCACATTTGCTCTCCCACCTATGTGGGCAGCGACATGCTTCTCTTACTTGTAACGGCACATACTTCATCTTGCCATGGGTATGGTTCCTCTCTTCTACTCCTTCATTGCCGAAAAACATAGGAGTTTTGCCTCATTCTTCTGTGGCTATAAAAGTTGCATGCTGGCACTTGCTAAGTTGTCAACAATTAATTTAAAAACTTACATTTGCCCTAGGTGTACTGATGTTGATGTCTATGCTGCAGAAAGGGAGACCCTATTGCCAGGAAGCCTTGCTTGGTGCTGCTGCTCTTGTACTTTTTTAAGTGGGAACCATCTGTGTGAGCACTGGGTATATTCTTGGAAGAGAAATCTAAGATTATTTTTTTCATACTAACATCTACTAATGTATGAGAGTGCCTGAACCCCAGCAGAGTAGAATTTGCTGATCTTTTATGTTTTCTATATACCTACTTTATCATTCTTAACCTACCTCTTTTGTATCCCTTACTTTCCAGAGCAATTTCCCAGTTTGCTTTTTTGTCTCATTTGGTTCTGTTTGTCTAGCGAGCAGTACCAGCCAAGCGCTGGCTGGTGGCAGAACTTGTGGCACAGAAAGTGAGCACAGAGTCATGTCTACTCACTTGTTTCTTTCTGGCAAGAAAATACCATGATTTCATCCTTGTGTCCTCTTACTGCGTGAAGACATCCTTACACAAAGAGAAGCAGTGAGTCTTATTGTGGTCAGTGAATAATAAAGATATCTCTGTTTACACAATATTTTGAAATTCATGGTTCAGAGCCTGGTAGGTCCTACATGCTGGGTCCTACAGGACGTGCAGTTTTCAGTACCAAGAGTGGGGGAGAACTTTCTGGCCTCTTTCTCGACCTAAGCAAAAATTCAGGCTAGGTGTATGACTAGCATAACATCTAAGAAAAACCTATATCCCATTTTAACAATCTGCTCTTCTGCTGGAAAACTGTTCAGGCTTTCCTACCTTAAGGAATTTAAGCCCAGTCTCACAGAAGTAGGAAAGGAAAAGGCAATACCAGCTTTAGCCATAAGTGGGTGTGTACATTGTTGTGTCCACTGGTGCATACATTGGTGGACTTGGAGAGCTGCCTGTCTTTGATTTGTAGACGTCTCCTCTGTGAAGCACTGCTCTGGCTTAGCCAAGTTGGCTGTCTTTTTGCTTTTACTTCCCCAGGGGCCATAATGTCAAATTAGTCATTTTTACAAGAGAGGGAAGCTTTATAACAGCCACAACATACATTCTCTGGAACACTGACAACATAAATTCGCTTTATACAAATATAAGCAACAGTTGCTGTATCTGCCCTGGTTTTGTTTTGTTTTATTTTATCTTATTTTATTTTATTTTATTTTATTTTATTTTACTTCTTCTTTTTTTTTTTTTTAACAATGGAGCAGGTGCAATGCCTGTGTCTGTTATCAGTATCTAATATGGTTTAAGCAAACACTGAATTGCTCACGTTGTCTAGGTGTTGCATGTAGTCAATTAGTCACCCTGTCTAGTGCTTATCAGAATGCAAAAAAAACATTTGAGATGAGTCATTAGGATTCATTAAAGAACATCTTTGTCATAACAGCAAATGAGGTAGAAATATGGAAGGGATGGGCGGGGGTATGTCTAATATTTGTGGAGAACACATGACATATGCCATATACCAGGGATCTAGAAAACAGTACTGTTTGTAAGAATATTATTAATACTAGCAGAGAAAAAAGTGAGCTTAATTGTGTTGATTTACCCTAATTAGAAATTCTGTAATTGGAGTTTGAAATAATTAGCTTTGGTGGGGGGGACTGGGTTGTAGGGTATTGGGGAAGCTGATATTGCACATCAGTGTCAAAGTGGGGCCAAACCATAAGTCTTGCTTCACCCCGTGTGCAGCTTTGTTAGTGGTAGGAACACAGGGCACTGTGGTCCCCTTGCCCTGATAGCCATGCCCCCAGCAAAGCAGACATTCCTGCAGGGTGTGACATGGCCGCCAGTGTGGCTGCACGTCCCTGTCCTGTGCCACTGTGGCCATCTGGCCCTGCATGAAGCCCAAATGCTGTGAGCACTCTGCTTAATGACACACAGGGCTGAAACCAAGACCTCTGTGTTGACGCTGGCCAGGAACAGCCTGTGCTGGGCTGCCATAAAACAAGGGGGAAATAATTTTCTTAGCTCATGAGGATCTGCTGGATTTGAGGTGTTGTATTTTTCACCTGTTGTTCCTGAGACCAACAAAATCAGTCTCAAAAATTATTTGTGAATTGTATTTTGGAAAGAAACTTTATAAAAACAAAGCAAAAACTAACCACGATTGATCAAACTCTTGCATTCTTTTTGCTCCTGGCTTTTTTTTTTTTTTAAAAACAAAACAAAACAAAACAAAACAAAACAAAAACAAAAAACAAAAAACAAAAACAAACATGCTTTTACTTTAAACTGCCTTTTTTACAAACAGCGGGTTTGGGTGGAGTTCTAGACACATCAAGCAAAGGCTTAGTCTTGTGGGAGAGCACTGTAGGCAGTTCCTTTCCACACAAATCTTCATGTATCTTTTTCCCCCACCAGCGTGAATTCCCCGCTGTGGGCCAGATGTACTTTTCTCCTCATACAGATGAGTGTTTCCATAGCTGAGGAGCTGGTCCTGCTGACAGCACAGAGATTTCTGGAGTCACTGCTCACTCGCAGGTGTGAAGTGGATTGCTCTCTGGCCTTGGGCAGATAAGCAGCCATAGGAATTTGCTGTTCTTGTGGCTTTTCCCAGCACTGGAAATCCCTTAATTAAGGAAGAAGTAGATTGTCCACATTTTTTTTTTTCCCCGTAGTGCAATCTCTTTCCTTCGTTTCAGTACAAACTGGTTTTCTTAACATGGCTGATTTATGAAGAAAGCTGATGCTTGCCCAAAAGTATTCAAATGAGCATATGTATATTCTACTATGACCTCTGTGGGAATCACTGATTTGCTTTTTTATCGATGTCACCTACGTGATTGCTACCCACATCACAGCTTTAATTCTGCCTATGTATGGACACTGAACTTTGGAAGTGATAAGCTCTTGGGCACTGCTCAGGCAAGAGCTGTTGATTTCCATCGGATTTCTTTAAGCAGAACCTGTATTGCTTTTAGTGTTCCTAAGTAAAGCCAGGAGAAACTAACTGTTGTGTGGAGCTCTTATCTCAGGGGAACACATGCTTTGGCCGTGCAGGAAACAAACTGAACAGATTTTAAAAGATAGCGATTTGGATCTTGCCTTCTTTAAATTCCTTCTGTGCCCTCACAGAAACCCGGCATTTCTGGGAACCCACAGCCCGTGTGTGCCAGGGTTTAAGGTCAGCAATCATCTTTAAATACCCTTTCCCTGCACTTGGACCCTCTGTCCCTTCCCAGTGTTTTTGCAGCTTGCAGCCCTGCCTCAGGTTGATTGATCTCTCACTGCTGGCAGCTTCCAAACAGCAAAGACATTTGGGGCAGTGCTCTGAAGATGCTTCCCGAGAGGAACTTATTGGACTCTCACCCGCAAGGGCCAGCATTGACTGTAGTAGCAGTGTCTCCTATTGTAAAAAAAAAAAAATAAGGTTGAGGATTGTGTATAAAATGTCCCGTAAATCGTAAGAAATGCATCTGCCTCACACATCAGACATTTTAGACATTTTGACAACAAAAGCTTCCCTCACTTTCCTTAGGTTTCTGTATCCTGTGTCATTACTTGCTCCAGTGGAGAGTTTAGTTACTGAGAAAGAGGCAAAGAGTTCCTAAATGAGCACACTTCACTCCTTTTGCTGTTTTCAAGGATGTTGAAAACACCTAAAGAAATTTCCTATTTCTAGGATATTTCATTCTCCCACCTTTGCATGTATACTCTCTTCTTCCCTTGGAAGAAATATGTTCCTAAAGCAAAATTTTGTTTATCAAATATTTGTTACACAGGTTCATGCTTTCTCTGCAAGGATGTGTTTTGGCTTGGATTTAGCTTAAGGAAATGAGAGTCACGGAGTTGTTCAGACATTTTTTCTTCTGGCTTCCTGTTTCCCCCAAAGAATTTTGAACATTTTGGTCAACTTTAACCAAAGCTGGGAAGGATCTTATGATCTGACGGAAGTAAAGTTCTTACACATTGTAGAAATAAGAGGCAGCAGAGTAGATAAAAGACACCAGAGCTAGTGCCCCCATGGAGATAAAGGCGGAAATGTGGGCTCATCTATATTTCCAGAGAATCACACAAGAAATAAATGCTATTAACAAGAACCTTTGATTAGAGCTCACATCTTACTAGGCTTGAGATAAGAGTTTGTATCTTGTTAGAAATGAGATTAACCACCCTAATACGCAAGTCATGGGAGCCAGGCATCATTTATTCTCCCACTTGCAAAATGTCTTGTTGCTTTGGTAAACTGTAATATTTATTTCTGTTTGGTGGTTCCTCATTACTACTCAAGCTCTGTCTGAGCCAGCTCTCTTGTGGGAACATTTGGTGATATGTGAGGCGAGGCTTGAGCTTGTGTTGCTGTTTCAGTGTTGCCTGAAGAGCTGAATAACTAGGGCCAGCCTTTAACTGGCTGCCAAGCCTACAAGTGATGTGGCTGGGTAACTCCCAGCCTTCACTGGGAGATGCCAAATGGACCTGTTCCTGTTCAAATGAGATCAACAGTGACTGAAAGTCATGACTGTCTGAAGGTTATTCAAACTCTATTAATTAGTGAGTTGGCAGTTTCATTTGGGGACCTATTTAGCAAATGGTCACTGCCATTGATACTTAGGCTTGTCAAATTTTACCAAGAACGAGTGAGCGTGCATGGAAAGTGGGCAGCTATCCATCCCTAGAAAGTGAATCAGATATCTGGTTATATTTCAGGAAGATCATTATTGCCTCCCTTTATTATTATTTTTTTTTAATATATATATATATTTACTCTTTTATTTTCTTTTTGATGTGCCAGGTCTGTAAGTAACATGGGGACCTCAGCCTAGAAGTCCTAGTGGAAAGTGTGGCAGAGTGCCTTCCATACTTTTATCCCTGCTGTGGTAGTCCTCTGGAATTAAGTGCTCCCTACCTAAATCTTACCAGTTTCCTAGGTTTCCAGTATTTCAGTACGGATGATATGTCATCTATGTTCATTATGAAGAGTACTCTCCATACCCAGTAATTTTCTGGTATTTAGGATACGGATCACATAGGTGATGATCTTAAGTGATTTAAGTAAGTATGCTTAGCATTGTGAAACTTGGGACCTATATAAAATTTGGGTTTGGGTTTCCACAAATAAATCTTTCCCAGTTATCTTTTTGACATCTTTTGTGAACAGTAATTTCAAGAACAAACTTTGTGAAGCTCCTAACCACAGTCTTTGTTATAAGATGCAAAGGCCAATTTACTGATTATGCTCTGTGTTTGTTTTCATCCTCTGGGTCTCAATTTTCATGCTTGCTTTTGCTCCCAGGGACTCTGTGAGGCTCTTAGTTGTGTGAGGTTTTATACAAGCAAACCAAACCATTCCTTTTCCAAAGACCTGACATCTAGTTTAATGAGGGCAGTGAAGAGCAAGAATGACTAGAACTTTGTAATGCCTAAGTGGCAGGTTTTGAGCCAAGGTTTACAGAAGGAGAAGTGAATTAATTTGTACAGGATACCATCTTGTTCTCTACCTCCATTATTTAAAATGTTTTTTCTGTGCCCTCCAGGAGAAGCCCAGTGGATAACCAGCTGCTTTGCATTTTTCATGTTGAAGAGGCAGGAAAGGACTTTTGATCCAGAGTGCAGAGGGGGCTGTGGGACCAGGTGAGAAGGTACAAAAACAGGCATGTAGGAAGGACTAAGTTGCATGAGTCATGTCTCTGTTAAAGGCTGGAAACCTGTGGCTGATGTGATGTAAAGCCTTGGGCGAAAAGGTGTTGAAGTGACAAACCACCAGGATGACTCTAGCAGCAGCATTTTCAGCACAGCTTGTGTAGGGAAGGGTTGGAGATGGAAGAAGCAGAGAAAAGATTGCAGCAATTCAAAGGGAAGAGAAATATGCATTTGAAGAATTATGTCTAGTGCTGTTGCTTCTCTGTGGGATACTGGTTTAAAGCCTAGCAATAGTTAAATGAAGCCTTTTTTTCCTGTGCCTCTCTCCCTGATGGATTCCTGATTAAATCAAGCTTCCCAAGGTTTCTCTTTCAGTGAAGACACTGACAAGGTCCCTCTCCTCTACCCAGTTACTCATTTGAGGTAGGGGTAGGAATATAACACATTTGAGACCTCCTGTATTCTACCAAATGTGACTGCACTTGGCTAGGGGGTCAATATTTAAAAAAGGAAAACAGACAGTCACCTCAAGCATACCATGATAAAAATAGCAGAATAACTGAATTAGCTCAACAGTTTTTAAGTATCAGTTCAACACACCTTAATGAATTATGTACTGTATGTTTCACTTTAAAATATAGCATATTTGAGTCTTTTCAGCTAAAAACATGCCAGAAATGGCTTTTGGTGAACAAATAATGAAAAGCTCTGAGAAATATTGTTAATGTATCACACTGTTGGCTGATGTTTTGGTTCCTCCACCAGGGCAACACACTGCTTCAACCCCAGCAATAACTTTTCTGAGAGATGGTGGTACCTCTGAAGAGCAGGTATTTGAAAAGACAGTTTGAATATTTGATAGCATAGGTGTTTGGATGGACTGGTCATTTAAAAACAAATCAATAGGCATGCATCTCTAGGGAATAGTAAACAAAGTTGGAGTCATTCCTAATTATTGGGATACAGCTCTGTCATCAGCTCCTTCTCTAGATACTATTATTTATAGAAATAATTATTATGCAGCTTTTAAATTTGGGATGCACACAGTTCTTTAATTGGGGGCTGAACTTGTATTTGGTGATCTGGATTCCTATCCTTACTCATCTGTCTATCATTTATAAAGATTATATATCTGGAACGTGACCTGTACATAATTACAACTAATTAAGTCACCAGTAGTATGCTGAAAAACTTGCATTTAAATCAGGGGTTGAATAATTAAAGCAATTAGTTAGAACTGACTGTTTGTAATACAGCTTCTTGAAAATATGGAATAATTGCTAATCTTCTAGGCAGAGATGGACAGAACATCAGCCTGGCATTTAACTTTGTAAATATGAATTAAGTAAGGTGGTGCAAGTATGAAATCCATTTTTTGTTTTTTTTTTTTTTTTTGCAAATTTTCAGAGATCATATGAACTGGTAAATGATGTGCGACCCAATGGGTTATTTCAGGGCACGGTAGATTTAGGCTATCCACATGAATCCTCAGGCTATTAAAACATTTAGGTCTCTTGGCTTTCATAATTTTTATTTATAATCTTTAATTTCTGTGGTTGGGACCGTGCCACTCAGAGGGTAACAGTTCTTATTTTGCACCCTTGCTCTTCTACACGGCACTGCTGGTGCTTGCCTGTACAGCTGCCTACAAGCTGCAGCACGAGGGGCTACCCATGGATTCCTCACCTCCCTTCGCAGGCTCCCTGTTGATTATTTATTTCAGGAAGGCGTGAGGGAATCTAACACCCA
Source organism: Columba livia (assembly GCF_036013475.1). Lineage (NCBI taxonomy): Eukaryota > Metazoa > Chordata > Aves > Columbiformes > Columbidae > Columba > Columba livia. Next base: position 94,571,592 of record NC_088602.1, on the reverse strand, counting down.
CGCTCGGCAAACTCACCTCCCTGTCACCGCGCACGCTCGTTCGCCGGCTGCGGCTGGAGCAAGCACGCCACGTGTGGGAGAGCTCAAGAGGAGGAGAACAGCTGGCGTGGAGAAACCAGACCCAGCCTTCCCTCCCTCCTCCCCAGCTTTGGCCAGGCATGACGAAGGGCCCCAGCCCAGCGGGCTGGCACTTTGCTCCCAGGTGGATGGCCTAGATAGGGTGGCCCTCCAGCCTGATGCGAACACCCTGCCTGTACCTGGGGAAAGGCGGGTGACTCAGAGCGGGATGTCAAATGGGAAGGTGTCCAAGCAAGCCAGCCCTGAGGAGGACAGCCTGCCCCCAGCCTCACGGGGCAGCAGCTGGGTGTCTTACTCAACGCTGTCATCAGGTGGTAATGGGTGATACCATCTGCATCTTTCCCAATTCGTTTGCTGAAAAAATGTGTCATGATACCAACAAGTATCAATCGGGTACCCTTCAGAGAAAGGGCTGGGGACTTCCGAGGGCTGTGGTGGCACCAGCCTCTCCTCTCACAGTCCCAGCCCAGGGACAGAGGGAGGCTCTGTGGACTGGGGCTCTGCGGGCAAGCTGAGGTTCCTCATGGAGGATGGGTAGTTGTAGAGCCCAGTGTCTGCTGCTTAATCCTTTTTGTGCTTCCAGCTTTTAGTTTCTATCTGTAGCTGAGATGATAGGCTGTAACTTGGAGTGTTGAATTTTTTTTGTATTATCAGGCACAGAGAGTAGGGTGTGCCATGGCTACACCATGTGCGTGGAAGGTGAGTTTGCTGTAAAACAGTCTTGCCTTTACACAGATCTTTGTCTTCTTTTTAAAAGCCTGTTGTGCTCATGGAACTGGAGACCATTATACAAGATAGGTAGGTCCAGTTATTTGAAAGCTCGGCTAAATAACTTATTGTAAGAGCTTAGCTTTGTACTTATACCCTAAGAAAGTTAAGAGTATATTGCCAAATATTGCTCTCAGGAGTATACATACATTTTCCAGCACTCAGATAATTGCTTTCTATGTTTTTCCTATGTCTGTCTGTTTGTTTGTTTTGTTTTGTTTTTTTCAAATAGCATTTGAATGAAGCACTCTAAGATTATGACTTGCATGGCAGTTTTGCATGCTTAACATTAGGCATATGCACAAAATAGCATTGGCGGGACCTTAAGAGGATACCTAACCCATCTCCTGGCCCCAGAGCTTTGCCAAAGTAGGCTTGGTGCTTTTACAGCAAACAGAAAGATTTTGTGTCCTGTATGTGGGGGATGGCTCCTAATGAGTTTGGAGATATTTTTAGAAGTTGATAAAATGACGCTTTGTAAAAGACCCATCATGCAGCTCAAAAGAGGAAATAAGAGTGGAAGAGACTTTGGGAAAACATTACTGTATTTTTAATTATCAGTCCTTTTGATGTTGTCAGCCCATACCTTAAGCAACGGGAATAATTGTTTAGCTTCCTTCCTATTTAATGTGGTAATTTTATGGCTTACAGAAGTGATTTTTGCTGATAACACCGTTTATGGCCGCGGTGGTGACACGCATGGGGCTGGCCAGGGAGAGGGCATTTTGGGCCACGCAGCTGCCCCAGAAGTGTGCAGAAACATCCTTCTCAGAGCAGTCAGAGGATGCCTCCCTGCCTGCTGCCTGGCGTGGGCAGCTCCCCTCCATCTTCTCCTCCTCATGGACCTGCTCCATGTAAAGTAGTCACCTGCTTCCCCTCCTGAATGTATACAGGAGGGCAACTGCAGGCTTCCCCTCGCCCCCAGGCCCCAGTAAGGATTTGCCCAGCTCACCACAGAGGTGGGGGCTGTGGCAAGGCAGGGAGAGGGGAGAGTGTTCCACCTTCACTTTTATGGGGCCGTCTCTCTCCGAAACCCATCTCCTCACACTGCTGTGAAGCGTTTCTTGTAAAGCCTTGCTTGGTTGTGCCTCTCTGCTGCTGTCCTGTTACTTTTAAAGGAAGTTTGCTCTCATTAACAATTTTGACCATAGCAAAGATCCACTTAGTGAAGTTGAGCTCAACATTCTCCATCGTTAGAGGCAGGACCTGGGCAGCTATGCCCACACTCAGCATATTGTTTTCCATGGGAGGTTCATCTCACTGAGTCCACTGAAATTTCAGCTTTCTGGGGCTGAAATGTGCCCATATTTGGGCACATGAGTAGCCATCTGCTGAGCCTGCAACGGAGGCCAAGCCTCTGCTGCTCTGCTGGTTCCCATGGGAGCTGGAAGTTCTCTTTGGGAGGGGGCAGAGGTTTGCAGGTGCACCCCAGAGCTTGCTAGCTGTGCTGGGAGAGGACCACTTTTCTCAAAATGAAAGAAAAGGAGGAAGCAATTCCAAGTTTGTGGAAATAAATCACCTCAGTGCAAATGGGAACAGGGTCTCAGGGGTTGCAGGAGTACTAAAATGTACTGAAATGCACAGATCTAAAATGAAAGCAAGATTCCTTCATATTCTACATTGTATGCTCAAGACAGCTGAGTCAACCTGTTCTCATTGAATTTGGCCACTCCACATCAGTTGAAGGTCTGGCCTTGTGGACAAAGCCTAGATGTATTTCTCAGGTTTTTTTGCCCCATTTTAATTGTCCTGATGTGGCATGGTCTAGGACAGGTCATTCTCACTCCTTCACATAAAGATATCTTAGGTCAACATGTTGTCCCAGAGATTTTTTGACATCAATTACACCCACAACGAATGAGAGTTAATATTCTTTCAGTTAAAACGCTTGCCTTTTCACAAGGGTTAAACTCGCTGAAAAGACGAGTGTGATACTGTCCACAGCATGCTCCTGGTTCTCTATGACAGCTTGCAGGCCAGCACAAGGAGAGACCATGGTACTCACTAGACTCCCAGCATGGGATGTTCTTTAGGATGTGGATTTCTCCTCCATCGTGTGTAAAGAAGCTCAGATAAACCGAGTTGATTTCTCTTGTTGCTGACCCCAGAAAGGGTGCTCTGAGGTTCTGACTCTGTGCAGTGGGAGGCAATGTGAGTTGCTCAGTCTAGGAGATTCACATTCATCCCCAGAGCTCCACTGAGCCTCAGCAGAAAGGATAATACCGAAAGCAGAATATTCTTGTGTATGCAGCTTGCCCAGGGAGGGAATTCAGCTCCTGGAAGAAAGCTGGGGACTAGTGGCCTGCAAGGAGGCCCTGAGAAGTTGCCTAGATACAGGTTCTTTTGCCCATACATCCTCTCCTGAGCAAACAGGGCTATTCTGGGACTGCAAAACCAGTGGCACAGATATGCCTCATATGTTTAGCACTGTGCAAAGATTCCCTCTATGGCAGAAGAATTTCTGGGTAGCAAAGTAGTCAGCTTTATAGACCCTTTATATTCTTCAAGAAGTACAAAGGGGCTGCTACACCAGCAGGAGATGGACTCTGTCTTAATCTGAATCGTTAAACTAGGAAGGACCCACCTCTAAATCAGAGCAACACAGCTGCTTCAGTGCCCCTTCATTATTAACAGTGCAGCTCCGGGAACGACAGGCTGACGTAGATTGGGAGTGATACGTAATGGAGAAAATTGTCTGTTTCAAGAGGGACTTTCACATTTCTTGTGGCTTTCCCTTTTCTCAGTGATGCAGGGAAGGGCATCTGCCGTGGAAAAACTGTAACCCCTGGGGAATTCCTCCGCATGCCAAAAAACTCTGGCCTGAGCATTAACATCTCTATAGTTGTAAACATTCTCAGTGTGTCTGTTCTTCAGGATACATGCAAGCTGTGCTGCACTAAAATGCTGTTATATTACTGCTGGATGATACAGTTCATCATACTTTTCATTATGTTTCACTTGTTTTGATTGTCACCAAATAACTTTCAATGAGGCAAATTTTTGTTATGATAGCTGATCAATATTGTGTTAGGGAGAAATAAAAGTTTAAGTGGGAATTTTCTAATCAAAATCACTGTTGTTTGTTGTTTGTAATCTGGAAGAAGACAACGCACAAATTGAAAAAGGCAGGTAGGTGGATGAGTCAGCGTAAGTAGCATCTGATGCTTTTGAAATAAAGACTTATATAAACACATGGGTGATCTGTTTTAATTTACTACACATACTTGTGATAAATGAATTTGTTAAAGATTAGTTAAGAGTCTGAGAAATCTCTGGAGACCCTCTTCTACTGTTACAGTATTAGTGGAAGACATCTTTCAGATCTTCAATACAAGCCGAAACACTGATTTTAGTATTTTTTATTTTTTTTTTCCAAAATGGAAAAAAATTAAAACTGTGTGTAAGCACTCATTCATGCTTCGCTATGTGTAACTGGATTTAGAACAGTAATCTTGGCAATGTTTTTTCTTTCCCTCTAAAATGCATATTTTCCATTAAGTAGCATAGCTAATGAATGTTGCTACTTGTATGAAGCCTTTTTTCCAGGTTACCAGTGAATCACTTCAGGCTGTGACCTTATCTGATCTTGCATGCTCAACAGGGCTGGGACTAATCAATAACTGGTGAGATTTCATCACAGAGACCGTGGGTGCTGCAGGAAGCAGTTTGGTGATTAAGTAGTTGACACTCTTTTTTCTCAACCATTAATGAAACTCTGTCCCATCGAAGCCTGAACAGGACTCTGCAGCCTTTTGGATGGGACAGAAAATTAAGATCTTCACTGCTCACTGTTCATATCCATCTCATGGCATTTTTTTTATGTGTGAGTGTGACAGTAGGACCATTCAGCCAGGCAGTCCTGGCCAAATTCCAGCTTTGATAATTGTTTTCTGCCTAGCTTCCTTCAGTTTGAATTTAGACTGTTATTCTTCTTTGTTTCCCAATCCAAGGTGTTAAACTCCTGGTATGAATGCTTCCCAGGCCAGAACTGGGAACACTGCCTGGCAGAGGGGGGTGCAATTCTGCTGTCTCTGAAGTTTATTGAGTATTTTGACAACTTCTCTAAGTGCTCTCTCTGTGAAGAGCTGATAGCTTTATGTGGAAACATCTGGACAGGGTGAGCTTTTCAGCTTCCTGGGCCGGAAAGACTTTAGCTATTGAGGTGCACAGATGTAGTCTGATCTGCAGTTTGATGTTTAGATCATAGACAAAACTCATGCTTTTTTTCTCCCTGTGACTGCCTCTGGGAATTATTAGTGTTGGCATTAAAGTGCTCTGTAAAATACAGAGGCACATCTGAATGCTTTTCTTGTTTGTTTGTCTGTGATATGTATAATATAAAGACAGCCTGGAAAGCTCCCAGTGTTTGTTGTTGATGGCATTCTCTGAATGCCTCCATCTCCCTGCAGCTTGTGGAGAAATACAGGGGATTTAGTAGCTGATCTCGTGCTCCACTTCTTGTTCCAGCGCTGCCCCTCCAGGGACAGAGAGAGTGTCCAGGATGTTTCTCTGGACTAACAGGGAACTGGAGGTTGAAGAGGGCAAAAACATGATATTCCTGGTATTTCTGAGAATCACAAACTCAGTTCCCAATCAGGAATATGTGCTGCTGAAGTGAGCACTAGGTTTTGGAAAAATCAGTGCTCCCCCTCTTCCCAGGTAAACCAGTCAGGTTATGAAAATCATTCAGATAATTTCTGTGCATCACAGGAGGGGCCTGTTCCAGTCCCCCGCTCCTCCCTTTCCAGTCCAGCTGCTGGTCTTACCTGGGTTGGTTCTTTGCAGCAAGACAATTCAAAGAGGTAGGAGGAGAGACTGGCTTCCTCAAGCTGGAATTATTGCTCCTCAGACAAACCCAGAAAAAAAACAGAGCAAAATAAACTTATCAAAATCAGATTTGTTCAAGCTGATGTGAGAAGTTGAAATTTCTGTGGAGAAAATGAGAATCCTAAAGCTCTGGCTGAAGCCTGGGCTGTGGATGTGCACCTTCTGACTGCAGCTATGCCAAATGGAGCTCATCACTGCTTTCCTCATCCAAAATTACCCCTAGTCCCATCTCCTGGTGGACCTGTTCCTCAGGCAAAGGTTGGGGTGGGAAAACTAAAACCTGTTTTAGTCAAAATGGGCAGGTCGCTTTACACAACACGCACAGAAAGCCTTTGCTGACTGGATTAATGTAATCCTCAGGTAAGTTCTACCATGCTCTCCAGGAGCTTCAACACACTTCATCTTGAGCTTGGTCACTTTACACTTCTATGCCTTAATTTTCCTTAGAGTTGTCTTACAGACAAGCTCTGAAAGGCAGATTGCATTTTTCCGTGTTCAGCTGAAGTAACATCACCCGTGTGGAGGAGGGACAGTCCCTTCTGCCCTCTGCCTGCGTCAGGCAGCATCAGGCAGCATCCGCAGTGCAGGAGAGCGGCTGTGGCCAGCCCCTCGCTGGCTGCGCTGGAAGGATTCACACACTGGGCCTCCCTGTGCTTCAGCCTCCCAATACCTCCCTACAGGGTCATCCTGTTGTGCCTGTTTGGGCACACATTGTTTTTGTGGGATATTGTCACCTGGGGAGTCCCAAGGGAAATTTTTGTCCCCATGTCCTACGTGTCACATGAACATATGAGGAGAAATAGGCCCTGCCCAGAAGAGCTGTAAGTAATGAAGCCAGAGAAGGGTCATGGTTCCCCAGCTGATGCCACAGTGTTACGACTGCACAGATTGCAGCCAGCGATGAGCCCCAGCAGAGCAAGCTCACATCTGTCTTTACATGGCCACAATAAACACTCTTGAGTTGTGAGAGTGAGAGAGCACTATGTTGTGTCTAGACGGGAAACTGAGGCAAAAAGGCAACTTGTCTGTCTGCCTGATGGAGCTGGGAAATGAGCCTGGACCTCCATCCCATGCCCCTGCAGCAAGCCCTCAACCATAGCTACCAGGGTCCGAAAATGATCATCTGCATGAACTGGTCCTGGGTGCTCAGGACCAGTTATTTCCTGCTATGAAATCTCCTGTAGCTTTAAGTCACAGCTTTATTTTTAGATCAGCTCTACCTCAGCCATAATTACATTTGTACCAATCAAGTATGTGGTAATGCTCATAGGTCTCTGACTAGTCCTCTAGTGTAAGAATTAATTTGTGGGGTTGGAAAAGGCAGAATGGCAGGTGTTTCATGGTAGCACGTCACTGAGGTTTCACCTACCCCATAAGGCTGCTAAAAGGTGAAATCCCAAAAGAAGATAGCAGCAACAGCGGACACTTCATTTAAGAAGTGGTGGTTCAGGGTCTTTCTGTACCCCCTCATTTCAGAACGGGTCTTTCGTCACTGACTGTATCTTAGCCCTAACTCTTCACAGAGAACACATTTTTCATACAGCTTTATTAGAGAGTCAGAAGCATTTGTGGGATTGGTGTGGGAGTACAAAATTGTTTTCTGATGAGGAATTGAGTCAAAGTTTGTTGGCGGCTCAAGTAGTGGCTGTTTATATGCAAACTTGAAACCAAACCAAGCAAATGGAGTGAAACCATCCAAGGCCTAAAATGTCATCTGGCAGCAAGGAGCACTGCAAATACCAGATTAGGAGAGCCCAGAACCAGCTGGCTGCTGTTTGCTCTGAAGTGAGTGCTCACCAGACTTTTAAAAGCTGGCCATAAAGCATTTCTAAGCTCACTTGCTTAAGCTTCTATGGTCACTGCTGCTCATTTCAGGATCACAAGCAAGCATGAAGGGTGCTTCTGTTTAGCCGTGGGAAAGAAGGCAGGGAAAGAAGCACAAAGTCAATAGTTTTAGCGTCTTTTCTGCTGTGGTCCACAGCAAAGACCTGATTTCTTCTCCCTCTGGAGTCAGTTGCAAAGTTTTTGCTGGATTTCAGCAGGACTAGGGTGAAACCAAAATATAATGACAAGTCACGAAGGCTATATTAAAGACTGATGCATGCTCCCTGAGAAAACAGCTGTGGTGGTTTAAGAGGTTCTTGCCTCCTCCAGCTGTTTTTCTCCTACCTCTCTGATGGAGGTTACTGCTCCCAAAATGGTGCTAGAAGGGAATGTGAGACCATGCTCTGCTTCACAACCTTCGTATAACCCCGATTTCCTGGGAAACAAGCCCATTTGCAGTTGCGGGCTTGAACGGGAGCAGGCAAGCTACCGACACACACACACACATGTCTTCTGGCACCTCTGCTGCAGGGTGGCCATCTCCAGCCGAAGGGTGGACCAGCCAGATGTAGGTGATAAGAAACCCGCAGCAGCAAGTTTTGTCAGAGCCCATTGTCAGAGCCTGTCATTATCCATTGTTCCCTTTATTGAATACAGTTGTGCCTGTTACATGTCTTCATACTTGGTTTGACTTAAAAATTAGATGTGAAAAACAATGGATAGAGGTTGTTGGTCAGGAAGTGTTTCTTTTTATACATTAAAACACAGGAGTTTTTGTTGTTTTGTAGCAGTGATATCCTGATACACTTGCTGTGATGATGGGGGAAGGAAGTTTCATTCTGAATATAGCTAGTCTCACACTAGAAACTTAACGCTTTGAGGCCTGGAAGTAACCATCACATGTTAAATCTCAACTGTCATGGGAAAGGATGAGTTTTAAAGCCATCTTTGAAAGTTTATCTTTAAACCAAATCTTGCCCAGTTTTAGACTCAGAGAGATGAGTGTTTGTGCATATGTGATTACAGTGACCTCGATGGAATGGTTTCGCAGTGTAAGTAACACCAGAAGTGGAACTTGCAACTACAAGCACATATGTATTTGCACTGTGCTTCAAACAGGTTATTGGTGTAATAGCTCTTGTATAGTGTAGGTCTGTCTCCTTTAGTGTCTTTTTTTGTTTTCCCTGATGCTAATGTAGCTTAGCATTTCCTTAGCTAAAAAACCTCACAGCTCCTCGCATCCTGCTCCATGGCATTTACCTGAATCTCTTGCAACCTTCTGTGACATTAGTTCTACTGTTGAGAATGTAATTGATCTTAAATAGTCTCAAATGTGTTTATTGCATCATGCATTATGGCTGCTTTTGAACACTGGTACTTGTCCATCTCAGGAGGTCTATGCACTATATATGTCCCTATACTGTCTTTAATTGTATGGAACATCATTAGGGGTTATGGGTTTTTACTCCTTGCAAAATGAAGATTAACTAGCGGGTTAATTTACAAGTAAAAAACTTAAAGCATCCAGTAGTTCAGCCTCTCACTTCAAGAAGCCTTCCTGCATCATGCTACTGTGGCCCATAGAAATTCACTTCAGATGAGGGACTGTGGGAGAAAGGGACTGGGAGATCCATTTCAGTACTCATTTATTAGCTCTACTGTGGGTCCCATCTCAGTGGCAAGGACTCCTGCATAAAATGGAAAACCTTAATTCACACGAGGTGAGTGGAATGTATAGCAGACTACCTGCAGAACAGTACGGTCCGCACTGTACATTGTTTAAGGTGGGTGCATTAATAGGAAGAGGGAAATTTCCTCCACTTGTCTCCAGGATTTTGAGACATGATTTCATTTTTTAAATAATCAAGCATGTTCAGTAAATAACATAAACATCGCGACTGAAGTAATACCTCATCAAATCCTGTGAAAAGGATGAAGACGTTTAGATGACACATAAATATAATGAGTTCCCAGCCACTGTATACAGTGAACTATTTTCAATGGAAAATCAAGGCTTTTAAAGGAATTCATTTAGCATTTCCATTCTAACACTTCCTCAAAGTCAATTACAGCAGAAAACATAACGCTCAGTGTGTTTCTTCAAACCAAGGCACAAAATAGTCAAGAACTTCTGCTATGAAGCAACAAATTCCCTCCAGGACAGAAACACAACCTTTTTGTGCAGTGACCGTTGACATGGCTTAAGGGCTTTTCCAGTTTGCTGTCAAAGAAAAGGTTGCGTCTTCATTGCTGATTTAAATTCAGTATAATTAACTTAACTTTGGTTTGGTTTGATGTTTTTCCCTCCCAAGTTACTTCAGTGTGGATAAAATCAGCCCCTTCATGAAATGAAATGTGGGCAGTTGGTTACATGCTGGTCCTGCACTCAAGCGTGTATTGTGCAAAGATTGCTGAGCGCTTTATCCTGGGGGTCTTTGCAGAAATTTGTCTCATTTCATGAATTTTTGCAGAAGTATTATCTTGGTGCACAGGGTAGCTGGGGGAAGTCATTACTGAGTAGTTATACCCAGAAAGTACAAAGTTGCCGAAATTGTCTTGTTGGCAACTGAAGCTGTGTGCTAGCTGGGGCTTTAGCCTGTGCTTCCTGCAAGGAAGCTAGAACTGGTTTAAAAGGTACTAAATGTGAGTAAAGATCTTTATATCTAAGTAGACTTCTGCAGAAAAGCAACACTCGGGTTATATGTTTTACAGTGATGACAATCCCCGAGTATTTCTTTTCAGAGTACTTGTTTTTGTTTCATTTATTAATGGCTTCACTGGAATTCCCTTTATAATCAGATTTTGGGGGAATAATAGTACCAAGAAAAAGCCAACATAAGCAATCTCCCATCTTGTCCTTTAAAAATAAAAATTAAAAATAAATTCCACCAATAACAGTTTGTTCTTTGATAAGGGGCTAATGGGATACAGAACTTGGCATGCTGAAACAGAAACTGGAATGAAGATATTATCATAAAAATCACCTAAATCTTGACTTCATTAAAACCTATTTAATAGAATCAACATATTTTCCTGGCCAAAATTTCTTAAGTTATGTAATAAACTCTGTGTGCCTTATCCTTCAGGGTTATTTCCACACTCCATTAACAGGCTATAGCAGGTTTTTAAAATATGCAGCACGGTATGGTGTGTACCTGGAAACGGGGAACAGAAAGTTCTTTTAAAGATTGTATGTACATATGTCCGTAGGCTGCATGAGCTTGCCTAAACAATTCACACCATTATCAAGAAGATCTTGGCAAAAACAAGACAAAAAGAGATTCAGTAGGTTACATAACAAGCACATATCTCTTTCCTTTTTAAGCAATGGCTGTTTCCACTTAAACAACGTTTGAAGCATTTCATAAAAACTGCTAACAAAATCAGTTCCCATGGTCTCTTCAGGAATGGAATTGATTACAAGTAGGATGTTAAAACATTTGCCTCAGTTGCCTAATCTTCTGGGTAATTCCAGATATTGACATTCTTGGAGATTTTAAAATTTAGATTTATAAATATTTGATGCTAAGAGGTAGATACAGAAAGCATAAGTTAGCAAGAAAACTGGAAGGGCAAATAGTATTCTTTTTTTCCTAGGCTGAGACACACCGGACAGTACTATATCTTTAGGTAGCGGTCCACTGGAAATCCCCCCAGAAGAGCTACTGAACATCCACAGATGCTATATTTTTGGATGTATGTGCATATTTCAGAATATTGGAGGTGGCCAGATGATCAGATGTGTTCACAGGGTAGGGGGGGCAGGTGGAAGTGCCAGCATTCCAGCTGGACCACCTTCCTCAGAAATCTGTACTTGCTTTAGGAAGCTTTTACTGCTTATTTCTTCACCCTCAGAAGCAGCAAAACAAATATTTTTTTGTAAAAGTTATAGAAATTGAAATAAATTACCTAAATTCTTACGGATATTTTTCACTTATGGGACTGATGGGTGTTGAACATGACTCAAATTCCTGGGCAACTGAAGGTTTTGACCTTGTAGCAGTAAAGCCCCAGTGCAAGATGGCCAGCTGGTGGACTGTCCCGTCTCTGGACAGGGGACACCCTGAACAGGGTGCAAGGGGAGTGTGAGCAGAGGCCCACGTTTCCTCCCGTGCATCCTCCCTGCTCCTGGCAGCCGCTGCACAGGGACTTCCTGGCCCAGAGGCTGTATTTGTGTTTTTGTGTTTAATAGCTCACGGTAGAATTTTCTTCCATGAATTGGACTAATCTCTCCAGTTATATTTTTGGCTTCCGTAATATCTGATGGTAATGAATCCCACAGTGTAGCTACGCGCTCCATGAAAATGTGTGTGTGTGTGTGTGCATGTGGTTTAAACCCCTTTTTCTCCTCTCTCCACATCTTGCAGTGTGAGAAACAAAGAAGGAACATCTCGTGTTTGCCTTCTCCCGATCACTCAGGCTGTCTCACTCTCTTACTCAAATTAGCCATGTTGTCTCTTGTGCAAGCCAAGGCCTCATCTGCTCATAGATATTTTTACCCAATTTGCATGGAAGTTGAACTTCTCTAGTTCTCCTTAATGCTGTTACAAAACTATGCAGGTACATTTATATTATCAAACCCTGTTTTGCATTTCCTTAGCTGATATGGCTGTCTTGTACTTACTCCTCAGTGGTGCCGTCCTTTTTCCAGTCAATGACACTATTTTCCCTGATCATGTAATTTGCCTCTGCTCCTTTAAGCAACATCTCAGAATAACAGCTTTGAAAAATGCAAGGCAGGCTTGATGGGAGTCTATCTTTTTATGTGCTGAGTTAGCTCTTCTGCCAGCCAAGATGAGAAACCTCTGGAAGCAAAGTGCTTTGTCCAGTGGGGAAGAAGGCTCTTCTATCCCTTTCCCACAGTTAAGAAACAGCTTTTGTTGAGTTATGAGGAAAGCCACTTACATAATATATGGTCAGAAAGCTGTGCTGGCATGCTTCTGGATGACTGGAAGTAGAACAAAGGGGAAAAGTATATTGAAATTTCCCAGTTGACCCCAAAATGAAAACCTCCCATTACGTTGGCACTTACGGCATCACCACTGTGTAATTTGGTTTTGTACTGACTAGTTAAATTGAGATTATCTTTATGTAACTGTCATTCAGTTGTATATGGATTTCCTCGTAGAAAATGCATCAATGTCACAGGTTTCGTATCTGGAAATACATCCCCCAACACCTTTCCCCAGCTCTTTATAGAGGCCTGTTCTGCTTCCCCCCATGACACCATTCTCTGCTATGCCTGTATTTTAGGGGGAACAAAAGGTGCATCCACCTTGCTCTGGGGACAGTGACTTTCTGTCCCTGGGCTGTTGGGCCTGGGTGGGAGAGTCTGCCAGAGGCAGCTCAGTAGGACAGGCTTGTGTGGGGGGCAGGTGGCTCCCAGCTTTGACAGGTCTCCATGCAGGTTCCTGGTGCTTTGTTGTCTTGGCAGCAGGACTGGAAACCCTACCAAGATACTAGCCAAACACAATTCCTTCTCCTGCCTTGATACAAACCTTGTCTATTGCTGTGAAAACCAGCAAGAAGTGATGCTCTAGGGATGAGTGAACTTCCTCTAGCCCAGACCTGCTGATGGTGGCAGCTTCAAAAATGGGAGGAAGTCTGACAAGCATGTTTGTTCTGCATGTGTGCTGTGACTGAGTAGGGGTGTTTCCAGGTGGGCAGAATACTGTGTTTGCTTTCCTGGGTATGAACTAGTGGTTTTAAGGTTTTTGTTTGTTTGTGTTTGCTTTTGTTTTGGTTTTGGTTTTTGTTGGTGGTTGTGGTGGTGTTTCTTGTTTTTTGGTTTGTTTCTTTGAAGTTTTTTGAAGTTTTTTAAAGTTTTTCATTTTTTTAAGGTTTTTTATATTTTTTTATTTACTTCATGCCTGATAGTCTTGAGGAACTTTCCAGAATACACACTGCAAACCATAGTCTCAATCTTCTGAGCAGCCAGTTACCTGCATGCCATCATCTCCATGAGCTTCTGACCATGTCTGAAAGCAACCTGTGTCTGTTTGTGTGTATGCGGTGGGCAGGGTAAGCTGCATTCTGTAGAATAAAGACTACCCAATTTTTCTCCTGTAACTTCTGCAGAAGAGAGTGGACCCAGGAACTGCCTGCCCATTCACAAACATTTTTAACAGCATCTCAGTGACCTCCCCTGAAAGTCCACCAAAGCCTACCACTATGTGTTTTTTTGTATAGACACACTTTGATTTGTGTAAGTGACGGCTTATGTTACACGACCACAAAAGAACCCCACTTTATGACAGAAGGGTGTGAGAGAAATTCCACTGATTGTTTCAGAGGCTTGTGTGGGACTATTCCCAATTATAAATCACAGTGGTTGCTAGCTACTTGGGAATATTGGATTTGATAAAGTGCTCAGGTGCAAATTCTACAGTGTGTTGTTACACATTTTGGCACACTGATTGCATGATTGTGTGTCTGGTATATTAACATAAGAAAGAGGTGCAAACCTCATTTCTTTATTGGTTGGAATTTGGAAGTCAGTAAGCTGTTTTTATGGTGTCTTATTATCTTTAGTTACATGCAAACGTGAAATAAATGAGTATATGCAACAGACAAATATAATAAAAAGTTTAGCATGTAAAAATTAACATTAATATAAATGCAGGTAATTGCATAAATTCAATAGCAAAATATGAAAGTACATATGTATTTACATGCATATGCTTATATACATGTAAGCCTAAAAGCATTTGGTATATTTTTATTTTAAAATAATTTGATATATATAAATATTAAACATTATTACAGTCTGAAAATGCTTAGTTTGTCTGCAAGACTTAAAGAAATCCCTACATAACAATATTATTGACAGTAAAGACTCATTTCTGCTTCTGATGTGAAGGTCTGTGAGAGGACCAGAGGAGAGATTTTCTGAGAGTCTCCTTAGATTGCATCTAAATTCTGCTGTTGTAGAAGGGATGGAAAAGCTGTGTACAGTAGAACATACAATTGGTCCTCGAATTCTCTGCTTCAGGAGCGTGGGTTGCTTATGTAAACTCCCTGTGCCCTGGCATGTAGAACTAATGGTTCCTCGCTCCCTAACTTCCACACTGACCACACTAGAAGAGCCTTGGGGTGGAAGCACGATGCCCTGCTGCCCTCACCCTCATTGGCACTTTGGCCAATGGATCTTCTCAGGTGATACCTATGTCAGGCAGCCTTCACGGTGATGTTAGAAGAGCTGCTGCCTTGTCCTGCTCCCTGTTCAGGATGCTTGAGCATCCCCAGTCTGCGTTTTGCTTGCAGGGTCTCTGCTGTGCAGCTCTGAGTGCTCCCCAAAGTCTGCAAGGAGAAAGACCCACTGCCTAGAGGTACCTGACCCTACATGAATTATGGCTTACCCACGTGGTCATTCACTTTCTTGAGTGAAAAGTGGCCCCTTGTCTGATGCATTTTGACAAGGCATGCTTTTTGTTCCTCCTGCCCTCAGCTGTTTTACAGCATTGCCTAAATTGACATGTTAACCTCCACAAACTCATCATGAATCTTTGCTATCATTCTTTTTCTCCTCCTATCCTTCCTCTTTCCCTCCCCCGTCCCCAAACTCCCTTATTTGCAATTATAGTCATCTTCAGTGAGGAGCAATGGCTTTTTAATTTTTCACAAGAAATGGAAGTGTGCAATTATTATGCAAAGCAGCTTTCTTTTAATTCCCAAAAATTTCCGGTATACACTGTAATCAGTTATTTTCTACTGTACATTTTACTGTCTGAATTTGTAAGCCTAGACCATTAGAAAACCATAATAAATAATTCAGTGATTTCCTTTCAGCTTCATATTCTATTTTGCTGGATATGTTTGGAGGTGTAAATATCTCTCTGGAGGGGGATAATTTTAAGTTTAGTTTTCTAATTTGATTAAGGAAGCAGCGCCTGCCTGTTTCATCTACAGGCAGGAATTCAAGTGCACCAGGGAGGTGTTTAGATATCTGTGTAGGTGTGTTTAATATGTTCTGCCTAATTGTATTTCCTTTTCACTAAACAAGAAAAGTTGTAATGCAATGGGATTAATCTTCCCATTTCCCCCCACCCTCTTTTTCCTGGTTTTAATTGTCTTGTTCCTCACAGCCACAGCAGTAATGGATTTTGGCAGATCAAGTTCCCTGCCTGCCAGGCGCATCCCAGCATAGATGGCTGCGGCCAGCTCGATGCTCCAGCCTGGTGGCTTCATCCAGGTGGCACCTGATGTGCAGTCTAGCCTGGAGTGAAACCACCCAGCTGGGTTCAACCCCAAGGCTGCACGCAAGTTACTCTGTCAAACGCGATGTGATGCAAGGGACACACTTGAAAAGACTGATCTGTCTTGCTCTGTTTTCACAGCCTCTGAGAAAGAAAGAAGAGATGCCTGTGTTAAAGTGTACAGTCTGTTGTCTCCATCTCACAAGTAAAGTAGGGAACATTACATCAACAAATTTCTAAAGAAAGTAACTCTCTTCTGTTTCCATACAGAGTTGTGGCTAGCAATTCACTGTAACAAAAGAACACATTTCACTTAGTAGCTTTTTGGAAATATTTCAACATATTTTGAAGAGGTGAATGTGGGAATTCATTAGAACAAAACCAGCCATGTGACATGTTAAAAAAAGAGAGAAAACACAGTGCATAGCTACGCAGAAATACAGGTGGGCTTAAAATTGTGATTTTTTTCGTACATAAGCTGAGGGTTCTTGAGCTTGTTTTCAGAGCCTGTGGGATGAATTTGCTTTACCTTTTCAAGCTATTCTTTGAAACCATGAGAGCTCTAAACCCTAGGTCTTCAAAACAAAATATCAAAATCCTCACATGGTCTCTTGGTTTCTGTAACTGGAGTTTGAAGGGGTGTGAGGGAGAGAGCAAACACTGTCATAGCTGAAATGAGGTTGCAAATATTGGCAATGCTCTTCTATGCATGGCAGGAGGGGGTGTTAGTGTGGGTGGGTATCTTCTGCAAACTAATGCTTGTGCATCTTCTCTCTGCTTCTGCAGAACTTGAAAGGGCAGGTCTGCCTAGTTTCTGATCTTACAATTCATATTTATCTATGTGGTCTTCCTGGAAAACTCTGTTGCCATCAAAATATGCAAGGTTTATTGGGTCATATGTTTCTTCAAATGTTCTCTCTCTCTGTTCCTGCAGACATCACGACCCCAAGTACTTCTGCTGAGTTCTGAAACTTAAAGGTGAAAACCAAAATTGGTAATTATGTTACTAATACCTGAGCACAGAGACTACTCATACAGATAAAACAATTTTAACCAATCTTTTTTTGTTGTTCTTTAGACTTTTGAAATATAATCCTAGTAATGCGCACTCAGGCCTGCTTTGTGGTGGCTTCTCCCCAAAACATCCTGAGCTTTTCTGAGACAAAGTGGTGCAGTAATTCCCAGCAGGTCAAGTGGTGAGGGCATCACAAACAGCATACAATTTGCATCCCTTCTTCTTTGCCTCTCCTGCTGATGGGGAACACTATGTGCAGCTGACCTGAGGCTGAATAATACAGTTTTACTTACATTGCTGTGTCGAGTTTAGCAACCTCCAACCACACTGCAGCTTGATGCTCTTGCTGATCGAACAAACAAAAGACTATTGCCTGCCTCCTCCATTTTTTGTCTCCGGTTCCTGTACTGCTAACAAGCTAGCCACTACTGGGGCTGGATAAACAGCTTTTTGAAGAATAACTAGAACAAGGCTCAGTATTGCTCAAAATGTGAAGAAAGCCTGAAAAAGAGCATTTTGGAAAATGCCCCAACACTACTGCAGGTAGAATATTTTTTTTCTTACTCATCACTAGGTTGTTGGAGGGCTTGAGGGCTCAGAGAGGTTCATGAACCACTCACATTTGTTCTGTCCATGAGTGCTGCACTATCGTTTGCTTCATGTCTCAACACTGATGGCTTGTGCCTTCTTGGGTTCACAGGAACGTGATGTTAGCAGGAGAGCATGGTGTTCCTCACATGGGATGAACCATGCTGGAGATCAATATGTTGTTTTGTAAAGTATGCTTAACTTCCTACAGGCTGTAGTGGGTTGTTTCCAGCCCTTCCATTTCCTTGGCCAATTATCTGGGCACCTCCACCTTCTATAGCACTATTTAAAAAGAAATCCTGCTGAGTGCCTTTAGTGAGGAACTTGGGCTTGTTTGAGGTACGCTCTGAATATGCTTGGCAGGTGAAGCACTCCAGTATATTGACGCTCAGAGGCCAGTGGAGTTCAAGTGGAAGCTAAAGGCACCAAAGCAGGACAGTTCTTGGAGCAGGGGACACCCAGAAAGTTCTGACCAATTTGATGGATAGGCATCCTATCTGAGGGAGGGAAGGCATGGACGAAGGTATTCATGAGCCATCAGCTGTAGGTGGGATTAAATTCTTTTTGAAGCTGGCCTGTTTTCACGGGATAGTTCACCCTACAGATTTTTACAGGCTATTGAAAACATCCTGAACTTCCTTCAAGGCTTCACCCATTATCTTCCCTTTCATGAACCTTTGTATTTCTTGATTCTGTACAGGACCAAAACCAGAAATGCAAAAGCACCAAGAAAAGATGACATTGGAGCATTCTTGGCATGACTTGGCATGTGGGAGCAAGGAGATGTGGAACCTGATAGGTCTCCAGACTTGTTCTGCAGACTCAAGAAGTGCAAGCAATTGGATAAACATCTGAACTTTTGTGTGTTTGTCTGAACTGAACTTGAACTCCAAGCCATTTCAGTCTACCTAGCAGTGGCTAATAATTAATAGAGTGCTTGTTAAAATTGGGAAGTAATCTCAATCATGTATTAATTCACAGAAATACATGAACAAAATCCCCAAAATCCCTTATTTAAATTGTGTTGGCTCAGGAATTTGAAGCAGACGTTCCTCTCAGCAGACAGTCTACAAAAGCCTTTGAAAGAAAAGATAATTATTAATTCTCCTCTATGTGAAAAACTGTTGGGAAACTATGAAGCTGAAAAAATAAAAAAGGTATTTGATAAATAGAGAGGTGACAGGTCTGAATCCAATTCTTGCATAACTTTATCTGTCAACAGCAATACTGTGAAGTTACCTGCCGTACTGGTGTGAAGCCAGTATAAGATCAGATTGTGCCTGACACTTCCAAAGGCTGAGTTATATTATCGAAAGAAGTGTCGTCAATAAAGGTTCCTTACTGTGAAAAATTCATTTAGGATCCTGCCTAGGAACAATATGGTTGGCTTTATCAGTAAAATCCATTATTTAATTAAATAAATAAAACTGTTTTGGTTAGTTGTCATTTACTACCTCTTTAGTGACGTTAAACTTTAACGTGATAACAGCGTGGTGAGCAGAGAGTACAGTTTCCACCCATATGTATAAATATTGATCTCAGTGATAAAGAACAAACATTCTGATGGAGTGGTAGGAAAGAAATTGAACCTGATATTGGAGGGTTATTTTTACTGCGTAGTAAAATAAAGTCTTTCAACTAAGAACAGGGAAGGGCAAGGGGCTGGCTTATCAAAATGTTGTTTAAGGGTAATAAATTCTCTGACTTCAAACTGTAATATTTGCTCATTGGCTGTGCACAAAAACAAAGAGATGATGGGTGAAGTTCTGGTCACAGTTGAATAAGCAGCAGCTTTGCAGCAGACTTTAGTAGGGGCAGGTATTTATAGCTGGAGAGCTGTGTAGAGGCTTTGATGTCCTGTGGAGTTCTCGTGTGAGCAAATTGCTTCTGTAGGTCTTTCCTTAGCCCATGTCTGCTTGAAGCTAAGCATGCGCTTCTCTGCTCTGCTGAACCTGGCTCTGAGATTAATTCTGATGTTTTAGAAAAGCTCGAATCTCTAAGGTACAACAGCTTTGTTTTTCAATTGATCTTGCCTGTTTGGATGCCCATTCCCTCACTCGGAAGGTGCAGCTTTCTGCAGGGCCTCCTTTGCTTCGGTGAGATCCATGGGAGAGAACACAGTTGGGGCTGAGCAACAATGCAAAGAGCAGGGAGGGTGACATGACCTACGTGATGGCATTATGTCCCCTTGTGACATGGCACCACTGGGCAGCACTAACTTCTGGGAGGTCAAGGAGGAGACAGATGAAAACCTTTATATCTTTAAAACCCCAAAAGTCCTTCTAGGTGAGTCTGTGGATTGGAGTACAGGGCCAGAACCAGCAGGTGTGACTTGTAGTCTCAAGAAGAGTTAAATCATTGACCATACTTCCAGTACTGAGACATGTGGATGCTTGGGACGTGGGGAGTAGAAGTGGAGGAGAGGGACGGGAAGAGATTAATCTGACCAAAAGCAGGTGTCCACAATATCTGTGTCAGAGTTAGTCATCTGGGCTCCACCTGCAACCAGTGGGGAGGTTCAGATACCTA
Source organism: Columba livia (assembly GCF_036013475.1). NCBI lineage: Eukaryota > Metazoa > Chordata > Aves > Columbiformes > Columbidae > Columba > Columba livia. Next base: position 94,551,768 of record NC_088602.1, on the reverse strand, counting down.
TAGGGCATGATTCATCTCCTTCTACTGCAAGTATGGATGAGGTCAGATTAATGGCCTCCTGCTAGCTGCTCTCCACTGGCTGTGAAAGGAGCCCTGTGTGACTTCCTATCTCTGCAGGTATCTTACCTGTTTGTACATAAAGGCAGGTCACATGAAAGCCCTGCCTTGGTTTTGGAAGCCATTGAGGAAATGTATAACACACTTGTAGGACCAAATAAACAAAGCTCTGATGTGGTATTTTGAAGTGTGACTTCTCTGCCCTACCTGTGTATTACTATGTGACCTTCTAAACAAATCATATCCCTCACTTTTCCTAGTAGTGTATCCGGATGGTGCCTAATCATTCTTTCTCATCAAATTTGGCTTTCTACACAAGGTTCCTACTGCTCAATATAGTGTGACAGTGACATACCACTACATGCAATGTTGTGATGCAGATATTTTTTTTCTATAGGTCCACTTAAAGGTAGTTACATAGTCCCATTCTCATAATATTTTAGCACTTTGTATGCCTTAATACATTTTTCTTTAATGTACAGATGTTACTTCTGTCTCCTCTACTTCCTGCCTCACCATTGCTTTGGCTTAGGAAGGACCTAGGGAGAAATATACTTATGGAAGAGCTCCCTTGGTTTTGAGCTATTCCTAGCAGCTTCATTCAACTCTCTTCCTCTCTCTTTATATGAGCAGTTATGAGTCTGTGGGGGAGGCAAGCAAACCCCACCTACCTCTGACTTTTGCCTGTCAACTTGTGCCTCCTCTACATGATGCAGAGAGGATTTTCCAACTCAGTCACTCTCAGCTACCAAGAACTTTCCTGACAGTTAGTAAATCACACCACAGCCTCTAATCTTGATTGGAGCTTCTGCTGACTACTATCAGATACTTACTGCAAATATTCAATGTTACTATTACATTAAATGCAATTTTAATCACTGCCATAAGTTATTGTAGGGCAAAGTGTGTGTGTGTGCGTGTATGTGTGGCGGGGGGTGGGTTTTTATGACTTAGAGATGTGTTTGTGTGGGAATAATAACACATGTGTTCTCCAGAAGAATATTTCCCTCCTGAAGGTGATGGACTGCAGAGGAAAATGGTGATTTGGGATCAGTGTGCCTCTGTGTAGCAAACAAGCTAAGTGGGGTTTGGCTTTGACGAGATTGCCTGGAAGAGTTTATCTGTGGTGGAAGGTGTGGCTCCCACCTCAGGAAGTTTTGAAATGAATGTTTTTTTTCATACGTGTTCCAAAGTCAGGCAGAAAGGTGCAGAATAAAATTACCACTTCTTGTTCCAGTTATGACTCTGCCTAGCTGAGTCTCATACTTTCTTAATCATTTAGGTGGAGGCAGGCTCCCTTTGAAGAGCAGTAAGAATAGTCATCATTCTATCCACCCTCTCAAATGAAAACATCTTTGTGTTTTTCCCTGCCTCCCTCTGTCTAGATTACCTCCAGTAAGTCTTTTTCTCTGGCTTTCCTGGGATGTCCTTGGTTGTCAATGTGATATGCCAACCTGTCCTCATAGGCTCAAGATCAGGGCGAGAGCAGTGTTAGTCCTTAGTGCCTTCTCCCTTGATGGAGTGCAGTTTGCCTGTTCCAGAGAAACATCATGGCCAACAAGACACTTTGGAAATATCTTACCTGTGTCCCTGCTGTTGGCAGGAGCATCAGAGTGAAGATGCAGGTAGGAACAAGATTATAAAATCTAGGCTTGTTTATCAGCCCTCCTGTTGGATTAGTGATCTCTATCTGGAATCGTACCCCATCATGATTAAAGAGCCTTTTGGCCTCTGGAGCTGTGGTGGTCTGTAAGGGCTGCAGTAGAGTGGGACTGTTGGGCCTCAGGCTGTGAGAGTTCCAGCTTGGTTCGATACTACATGTGATGCCTAAGTCTGAGAGTTAAGACCCTCAGGTAGCTGCCAGACTTAGCTCCCAGGATATCAAGCACATCCATTCATGCTGAGATGCATCCTCTACATCTGCCTGTCAGTTCCTGAGTCTTGATTTAGCATGAGGCTGCCTATCTAGCAAGAAGTTTTTTGCTATCCTCCTTGTTTTCTAGGGCCACATACAGCTTTCTGACACACAAACTTTTTAATTAAAGGTTTGTCATTTTTCCACCAGACGTCTTGAAGAAATTATTTTTTCTTGGCCCCCTTTGTAGCTTCAGCATTCAACCAGAAAGCAGCTCTTAGGAGCAGTCTCACCTCTCTCACTGCAGCCACGCACTTGTTCTCCTTTGGCTTCATGGTGGGCTTTATCTTTCCATTTTTGTTTCTAACTTATCGACATCAAGAGCCTGTCTGGGTTTTGTAGGCTTTCCTGTAATGAGGCAGCCAGCTTGTGAAAGGCTGTGTCATAGCCTGGCTTGCTATTGTCAGCAGCTTTTATCTTCCCTCTGCAGTCACTTGTGCACCGCTACTTTTGATTTTTGTTTTAGTTATTCTAGTTGGTTTTAGCTGAGGTTGCTTCCTCTGTTAGTAGAAAGATGATTTAGTTCTGCTGAAGCCTTGCAAAGATAGCACATAACAGTAGTATGTATTTTTAATCTAGATTCAGTTTCTGTGTTTTATAGCACCAGGGAGAGTCTGTTTTTGTGTCTGAGGTGCCACTAAAAGTTGTGTATGATTTCCTGACTGTTGATGATTGCGGTGAATTGTCCCAGTTCTGTTTTTCTGTTGCTTAGAGAGTTTTGAGTATTTATGTACAAAGCTAGCAAAAAACCCCAGTCTTCCCAGTTCACAGAAAAATTCATTATAAAGCTATGTTTGCATACAGAGTGGGCAGAATCAACTCTTCTCCCTCTCTGAAATCTCTGATGGATTTGTGAAATAGGTACCATGTGCAGTTGCTTGGCTTTTATCCCACTGCAATTTGACAAGGATGTCCCTTTGGCAAAGCTGCCCAGCATTGCCAGGGCTTCAGGGAGCCATCAACCACCAAAGAGGTCTTCTTGCTTGGCAGCCAGGGATCCCTGTAATTTGAGAGGTTCCCATCCCCAAGGAGGACAGGTCAGGAATCGTGATGCTGCCAAAACCACTTTGAACCAGCAGTTTAAATGAACACAGCATTTCAGGCTGAGCAAACCAGTGTTTTCTGAGAGTCTCTCTACATTTTAGTACTTCTCTGAAGAACCATAAGGCTAAAATGGTCCTACTTAGTCATATGATTTAGTGCTAAGACTGCACTCCAGACAGATTCGGTAAAATAAAGCCTGAAGAAATCATGTCTTGAGCTTCTCACAGTGTCAGCTTCTGAAACCCTTGGACTGCCTGATTTTGAGGCAGTTAACTGCTGGGTGTGTTCTCGTGCACTGCTCTGTGATGAACCACTAGGGATCTGGGGGCTGTCTCTGGGCATTTTCTGAGGCTTTACACACCTTCTGTTTTACAAGTGGACCCATGGAACTTGTGCATTACAACAGATGGATCACAGAATCATGGAACAGTTTGGCTTGGAAGGGACCTTCAAAGCTCCTCTAGTCCAACCTCCCTGCCATAAACAGGGACATCTTCAACTAAATCAGGTTGCTCGGAGCCCCGTCCAGCCTGGCCTTGAGTGTCTTCAGGGATGGGGTATCCACCACCTCTCTCTAGGAAACCTGTTGCAGTATTTTACCACCCTCATTGTAAAAAATTGATGACTAGGAGACATCCAGGAGATAGGTATGACTCTTAGGTGCTTACATTGGCTCCAGGCAGGGTTGCTGTTCTGTCCTCCTGAGCTGTCCCTGTGCCTTTCCAGTGCTTTCTGCAGAAGCAGCACTGCTCCTGGCCCAGCTGTGTGTGTGTTGAAGGACCTCTTTTTACAAGCTTGCTGCTTAGAACATGGTGAGCCCTCAGGAAAGCACACACACGTAAGCAGGCAAGACTCACAGAACAAAGCATGGTTCCATTTTGCTACTAAGTGATCCTTGCTGAAATACTAACAATCGGACCAGAGCTCTGTGTATTTCTTCCTTACAGGCTTCCTTTTTTGTCTGATCACCACTGGAAAAGATCAAAGATCCGGCAGAGAACCTAAGGAGCAGGAGAAATTAGTCTGACATGAAGAACGCTGCATAAAGTGTATGTTGTATCAAAGCTCTTCTGAGTTATGCATTTCTAAGACCTTTGCAGGAGCTGGCTGGTAGGACATGACTGAATTTGATTTGGAGCTGTAGACTAATTCGTCGCAACTTTGCCCCCAGTGGGGTGACTGAGAATGTCCTGTAAGATTACTGATGAGCTTCTGTTGGATGCTTTGGCCCCAACAAACAGAGTGGTACAATAGCAGAGGGAAATGTAAGCTATTTCCTTACTGCCCTGGTAGCCTGATAAAGTCCTATTAAATGTATTTTCTGTAAGTTGAGCAAGGGCAAGCTTTTGAACAAGAGGAACCAAGTGAGAATGACTAACATGTTGGAGTGTGCAGAAGTGAGCTCATGTCCCCATGAGGATAATATCTTTTCATGTGTGCGTGTGTTGGGTTTTTTTTGTTGTTTTTTTTTTTTTTTTTCCACTGGCAAAACAGAAGTAAAATTATTTTTTTTTTTTTTTTTTTTCTGAGGAAAGCAAGAAGCAAATCATAGTGATATTTCCTCATTCTCCGTTTCCTCAAGGAAGTGCTTAGTCAGTCTGATTATTCATTGAGACGTGTTCTTAGCTTTCTTTGCATTCTAGGAAGAAAAATAAATAGCTAAATAAAAAAAAATACTTAATACATAAGTAAATAAATAGATAAATAGATAAATACAGTGTGTATGTACACACACACACATGCACACGCACATATATGCACATGCACACACATGCACATTTAAGTTTGTGGACTGATACCTGGTGTTCACTCATCCTGATTTAGAGCATTTTAATTTTGGTGAGGAAACTGAACAAGTAATAATTACCTCTAAGGCAAGGTAGCTTCCCACGTTTTCATTAATTCAGGGGAAAAAAAAGAAAAGGTGTATGTTTTGTAGAAGGTTATATCCATTGGAAGTGATTTAAGCTTTATTGAGAAAATGTGCTCTAATTTCAGAATGACTTTGTCCAGACAGTTTGATTATATGAGTGTGATGGTTCAGGTGCTCCAGTCATTTTCCTTCTGTAGAACTCTAGAGCTCTGTTTCATCTGCTGTTGCTTCTTATTTGACCCAGTGTGGGAAAATCAAACAAGGTAGGACAGACAGGATTGCTCATCAGAACAATGGAACATCCCTCCTAAAAGCAGAATTTAGTCCAGTGGGTATGCATAGTAATGTTATCAGTTTTAAGGAATCTCTCTTCTGAAATGGCACTGATTATTTTCCATGGTAGCTGGGAAGGGTCATTCACTGCACTTTTCACATAAGATGCGAGTTCCAGGAGGTCTGGGGCAATACAACTGGATAGAGGAAGTCCAGGAAGGAGAGAAAGAATATTTTTTATGTTCATCAGTCTTTAGCAAATTATTGCCTTCCCCACTTTTGTCACCTGCCTTTCTATCATAAATGTATAGGTTGGAAAAAAATCTTCCTTCAGCAGAATTGGAATAAGAAGCCAGATATTCAGCCTTCTCCTAAGTGTGCTGTGTATCTATAAAATAAGGTTGTTGTTTTGGGAGTATGGTTGTTGGCCTTCCATAGTTTGGTGATATGTTGGTTTTTTTTTATTTGCAATGCAACGAATACCAGTGAGTTTGCTATGACCAAAATATCATTGAGGCAAACCCCTGATATTAGCCACATTCTCAGCAGTTGAAATGCCATGTGTTGGAACGTACTGTGTAACCTCAAAAATCATGTTGCTGCTACCAAACTTGAGAAGTTTTTGGCAACACAATTTTTGACTTTTCAAAATTAAAAAGATCAGGGAAATTTTTACTGTATGTTTTTTTCATGCTTAAAGGAAAGAAGGAAAATCCTTTCTTTATTTTTAATCTGGACTGTTTTGATTTTTTTTTTTTTTAATCACAACTTTGGATTTTACTACTTTCCTTGTTCCCATTTTCAGGAGCTACTGATAAAAACCATGTTTTGCTTGAGAAATACAATGTTTTTCAAGGTAGTTGAAGAAAAACAGTTGCAGCTGCTGTTAGTGAATAAGGACTTGATCCTCATACACTTTTGCACATAAGTAACTTGATGTATCTAAGTAGTCACATAAAACGCTCTCACAAAGTTATTCATATGAACAAGTATTTGCAGGATCAGCATCTAAATCATGTTGTTTCTAAGTTTTCTCATGTTCCCCCATCTGTAAACCAGCAATGTTGCTGGCTTAATTTGGTAAATGCTTTGAAATCAATTAATATAAAGCAGTATATATGCATGTGTCATTTATTGACGTCAGAGAAGAAAAGGAATACTGACCAACAAAAAGGGTATTTTCCACTTTCTACAAGAAAGAATGATGAAGTAGAACAATGGAGAGATTAACTTTGGAAAGTAATAAATAATTCCTAAAAAGAAATGATCTCACAAAAGTGATGCATGAAAGAATGCGAAGAAGCCTCTGAAGAAAAAGTGGCAAACGCAATCAAAGCAGGAGAAAAATGCTAAGTAACTTTGTTGTTAGCAGGGGAACTTGGTTAGTAAGATGTCCGAAGGGCTGTCTGCTTCTTTTCTTTCCCTCCAATAGGCAGAGCATCCATTGCGCTTTCAGACGCATTTTCTGGTTGATTCTCCTGCCACTCTTTCTCCTGTAAATCAGGAACAGTTTTGCTAATGCACATGGATTCACACTTCTGTGAAAAAGTAAAGCCCCATATATTTTCACACCACTCTTAAGGGGAAATCTTGGCTATGCAGAAGCCCACGGCAAAAGTCCCACAGCCATCAGAGGCACCAGACTTTCCTCCTGGATTTTCTGTCTTCCTAACCTTTCTGCTTTACTCCCCATAGCAAACATATAATCTTTATGTTTCACAAATTGTTGTTAATGATATATTGAATACCGGATCGCTGTCCTTTACACCCTGCCACTTAACCTGCTCCAGAAACAGTTCTGAGTTCAGTGCCCTGAGCTTTCTGTGTTCGATATGCTTTGATATCCATGCATTGTTGTTAGTGGTGCGGTGAGAGAAGTCATCTGGCAGCCCACTGGGATTCCTCCCAGCTATTTGAGAATAATTTTGAAAAACTTGGACTGGAATGGAAATGAGGAAAGAAAAGTTATTGGTTTTCTTTTGAGAGCATATTTTAGAATGTCCTGAGACACTCTTACTCTATAACTTTTTGGCATGATGTTCATTAAGTGTACTGTTTGGGTCTGGCAACACAGGTAATTCATGTATGTTTAGCCATCTATGAAGGTGTCTCATAAATTAAAAGATGCAGTGCTGTAAAATAATACTGCAGTACTTACGCTGGGTTTTGTTTTTGCTGTTTGGTTAGTTGTTATTTTTGTTGATTTTGTGTGTGAGAGTTTTGTGTGTGTATGTGATGGGGTTTTAAAACACCAATATTATTGTGCTATTTTTTTCTTTTTATAATGCCCTCATGATTGCAAGTGCTTATAGTGCCACCAGCTGGTTGAGACAGCCACTGTCTTGGTGTTCGGTTTTTATCTTTAAATGAACGTTTTGCTAGTACTACGAGAAAATACAAGCCAGTCTTATGAGATTACCTATACTCCTTTTTGCTTTTTTTTCAGTCGTTGAGAGGAATAATTTGAAGACATCAGCTAAAATGACTGGCATTCAAAAGGTAAGTATATCATCTATACAGGGTATGAAAAAAGTTATCCACTTTTTAAACTGTGAATATTAATCTATGTTACTATTTTAAAGCTATCATTTAAGCTAGAGTTCTCAGTTTTTAAATTTGGTATGTGTTTTTATGTTTATTTAATATAAAATTCTTCTGTATGTATGTAGTCATTCCAAAAAGGGTCTATTTTCCTCTTTGCTTCACTGACTCAGTTGAGCTGGGCAGTGAGATGATTACTTACCACAGCTGATTTTCCCTTTTTGATTTTTGCTTTTCTACAGTCTGATCCTGAAGTTGTAAATTCCACGTTAGCAACAACTATAGGGTCCAAGCATCCAAAATAAGCATTTGTGATACCTTCTCCGCTTCAGTCAAATAAACCTTGCCAAGCAAGCATGGAAGTGCTGCAACAAATACCTGTGGGACAGGTAGCCCCCTTCACAAGTGTCCTAGCAAGATGGACTGTTTTGTAATTCCACTTATTTCTTCTGCATGTTTTCCACCCCATGGGCCCTGCAAATATGTCTATGCGTGATACCCAGCAATTTATAAAAACTGTGTCTGTGCTTGCTGTGCTGCTCTGCATTTCAATACGCCTGCTGCCAGTGTGGGCTTTCCAGTGTTCTGGCCTTGGATTTCAACCTCAGTGCCAGATTTGAGGACTTCTTCACTGCCTCTTCCCTGGCTGACAACTGGTATTACCTCCATCTGCATTAGATGCCAGAAGTTGCCCAGAACTACTCTGGCAGCTGGGAACAGATGGTCCACAGGGGAATCATGAGGATACAAAAATGACATAAGCCCACCTTTGTCTTCATGGCCAAGTGGCAAACCACTGTCTTCTGCTTGGGCTCTGCCTTTACTATCAGAGACCCAGGAGCAGATCTCAAGAGATGGACCCTAAGCAATTTGTTTCTTTGATCCCTTTTCCTCTGTGGATGATTCCCCGGTAGGGTCCTGCTGGAGAACTTGGGCCTTTGCACGGGACAGGCTGAGTGAGCTGTTTTGCCTCTGCCCAAGCTGGGAAGACCATTTACATGCTGCTTGCTGCTGCTTGAATCTTCAGTCCTTTGCATAAAGCATAGGCACATGTGAAAGTCACTGGAGGACATAATGGTAAACATGGGTATGTAACCTCAGTTGTTCTTTCATGCAGCTATGTTGTGCAGGTGCCACAAGCAATTACCAATTTTATAGGACACTTGAGTGAAACATTTTCAGAGGGGGAGATGTGGGTAATCTTTGAGCCCCATGGAGTCGTTTAATTTTTAATTGTGCATTTTAGGGTCTATGGGGCTCTGATATTTCAAGTTCTGAGCAAACAGTGAACACACTGTTATCATTGTGTTCCCTTGCTCGTGGCTTGTGGCTGAATTACCTCATGATAGGCCTTTTAAGTCTTTCGGCCTACTTCTTGGCCTCATATTTCAACACAGCACGTGAAAGAGATGAATAATGAGCTAAAACTCCCTTCCAACTGTTTCAGAGGTATGGGCTATTTTGTTTTTCATTTCATGTGTGTTTTAGCAACCTCTGGCTTTGCTAAAACATTTCAAGCTAGGTGAAGATGGCACAGAGGAATGGAGTTTCCCCTCTGGTGTCAGTGGTTTGACATATTTACCTTCACCTAAAAAGGTGGAGTTTTGCTTTTGTTTGCTGCAAACAAAGCGAAGGTCCCTTCCCCAGCATCCGTCTCCCCTCTGCAAACATCCATTTGTAAAGCATAGCCCACATGTTTCCTTGAAAAGAAAATGCATCATGACATTTCCCTAGCTGCACAAAAGGCTTTGCGTGGCTAAATGTCAGTCAGTTATTCATTACAGTAATATTTTCCCAAGGCCTGCCCAGGCCCCTGGCAGAGCTGGCTCTGCCTGTGCAGGCATCCCCTGCCTCTGCTGAGAGCTGCCAAGGGTTTGTGTTGGAGAGGCACCACTCAAAGCACTCAAAATCTGTCAGAGTTGGTGCCACTGAGGGTTACAGCCACACTGCCATGGCTTTTTCAGCTTTTAAGGTGGTTTTGGGTGCCCAAGATTCCCTGGCCATGATTCTTTAGGAAATAAAAGAGAAACGGAGCTCCATGAAACAGTGAAGGCTGGAGACCTTCTCCAGTGCAAGAATGAGACCTTTCCCACTACAAATACAGTCCTGTCCCAGGCCATGCTTAAAAAATGTGTCAGTCTCACTGGAGAGGGGTGGTTGTGCCCCAGCAGAAGGTGGGCAGCTGTCTGGGCTTCCCCCTGCACTGCCATGGACAGGAGCAGTGCTGGTGCAAACCTTGAAAGCAAACTTTGTCATCACTCCACATTCAGGCAAATCTTTGTGTTTGCCTGTGGGTGACCCAGCTTAGACCTTCCTGTTGTCATTATGTGACTGTATGCATCGACTGGAACAACTGTTCCTTGCCAGAGAAACCTTTTCACCTCCAAAATACGAATATTAAATCTTGGTCTTGAATGGAGAAAGACAATGCTTATGGAAACAATGATAAACATCAGAAAATGAGGAACAAGGAAGGATAAAAGAAATAGCTGGATTTGTCTTATGACCATTTAATCAAAGTGTGTTCCTACAGCTTCCTGCCAGGCTGAGTTACAAGGCATGGGCTTGTAGACACCACAGCACAGAAGCAAAGGAGGAAAATGCAGAGAACAGAGCTGGGAGTGCTTGGAAAGCATAAGTGCTGTGGAGCTGTAAGGACAGAGGAGTTGGCTAATAAATGCTGCCGGGCATGCAAGGGAAATAGCGGACAAACAGATGAGGTCTGAGAGAATGAGACCTCAGTCCACAGCTAAGGTCTGAAGGGGATGGGATCTTCACAGACCCTGTGGGGAAGAGACAATGTAACACGGTGAAAAATAATATCACTGCAAGAAGCACTTAGAGCAGAAGACGCTTTTACTGGGTGGTCAGTATAAACTCTGTAGCCCGTTCTCTGTAAAGAGTCAGCCCAAATATATAAGAGAAAGTAGCTGTACTGAGCTGGAAAACATTCTTCCATGCTGTCATCTGGAACTGGTTGAGAGCAAAGTACGTAAAGATGAGGAAAGGATGAGAGACTTTGCTTCTGTTGGGTAATTAAAGGAGGAAAAAGCCTTACCACCATAAAAAGGAATGAGATAGATCATGTCACAAATAAATTTGTTGCTGTGGTTCCAAAAGTCTTTCCCTTTCATAAAAAGAAGCTAATATGGCTTAGATCAAGTATGATTAGAGTTAACTCCACAAAGAAAATAAAAATACAAAAACTAGAGCAATGAGAGAGGAAGAGTAGAGGAAGAGATAAAGGAGAACACAGGAACAAGATGTGGCTAATTTGTAACTTAGTATCACATTGAAAAAAAGATTTAGAGAGCCTGTATCCTCCCAAATGAGCATTGGCATATCATTAAAACTTTTAGTATTGTCTTGACAATTCTTTGATTTCTTGTATGCAGCTGACTGATAAGACAACATTCTTAACTTCAGCCTTACCAACTTTTTATTCCTTAAGAAAACTGTAGCTGATCTTGCACTAAGGAAAAAAGAAGGAGAAGAAAAAAGCTTCCTAGATTCCTTGAGATGCTTATTTTTTTTAAGGTTGGAGCCAGGAAGCATATCAAAGCATTAGAAGAGCCTACAGCTTCTCTCCCCGCCCCTCCTCCTCTTCCTCACTTTGCTGCTGGGAAATATTTCTACAGATTCGTTATGTACCTTTGCTGCAAAACCTGACTACACATCTGGGGGTCCGTAGGTTATCTGCCCAGGGACAGAGCTGAGCTAGACTGTGAAACCCTTTCTCGTGACTTCAGGTCTGGTAGTCTGCTGACTTCAGTGGGGCTGCTGCTGTTGTATGCTGGTTTTCAGCATGAGTAATGGTGTCACGATCTAGCCCATAAATTCCGGGTAATTTGTAAAGTGCCTGTCACAATGTTATCTAAATAGCAACGGCACATTGGAAACTGTTCTTGGCTGTTGCAGGAAGAAGCCTTCTCAATTTGCTTTTCCAATGCAGCTCTGTTCTTATATGTTGTGGTGTGCTCCTTCCAACCTCATCTTAAGATCATCTGAACTCTGTTCGTATTACGGTAAACCGTGATTCCTGGAGGCATTTTGATGCTTAACTTCAACAATAGACATAACTGAATAGAATATTAGATGTTGGAACAGGTGTTACAGAAGGCAGCGATTACGTCCCATGTTCTTTTGTGATTTCTGAATGAATTAATATTGTCTTTCTTTGTATCATTGCTTTTTTTTGTGCTTTATTGTGCTTTGTTTTGAGAGAGTTTTGAGTGCCTGATTTTCACTGGCACAATTCCATGGAAATCAGATTTCTAGGCTGTATGCATTGTTGTTGTTTCTGCTTGTGCCCACGGTGTTCATGGTTGTACAAACTGAATAGAAAATGCTTCATTCATCAGTTCCCAGTTTTTCATTCACATGTCAGCATTTGTGCCAGAAATCTTCCTGTGCTCCCCCAGCCTGGTGAACACATGTGGTGAATTACCTGAGCAATTAAATGAAGGCACTTGTGTGAACAGTGCACATGAACTATTCTTTGAAGAAGTTCTGTGATCAAAGCAGAGAAAGGAAATAAAAATGAGTATGTTTGCTGAATACTGAATAAATTAAACAGGAGGGTACTGCAAGGAAAAGGCAAAACATCTGTTTGTGGAAAGAGGCAGTATCCACTTCCTATTCGTGACAAAATATTTTCTGTTGTCCTGATAGCGTTCCTTCCAGTGGTTCCTGGTAGAGGAACTAGAGGATAAAGGATCCTGAGACGTAAGTGATTTTGTGGGCATCCCTTTATAATTAAATATGTAATGTTCCAACAGCTAGGCCAATGCCAAATTTCTTTTACCTCCAGAAGATAAAACAGAACTAAGGGGGCTGTCAGGGCATAGAATTGTTCAGTGATGAAGGCACCAGGGTACCATTGTTCTGGATAAGTAGCAAGAACCATTAAGCATATACCACTTCTCTTGAAGTTACCAGAGTGGCAGTAAAAGGAAGAAGTAAAAATCAAGCTAGGCTAGATTCAAAATTGTTGGCAGCTTAACCTTTCACCACAGAATTACTGCCAGTTTGCAACGCCCTGTAATTTACTTAATAAGCTTTCTGTGGACTGGAAATTGAGCTTTTGTCTTTATATATCAATTACAGTATTAGCAATAGCTTAGTTCTTACTGTTCAGTAGGTGCTTATTGTAGAATGAAATTCACTGTGTAATAAAAATTCATAGCCCTCAGCTCACAATTTCTGTCTATTGTGAAGAAACTCCCTTATAGATGTGGGAAAACAATTTTGCCAAGTTACAATTTGGAATATAGCAACACAAAAAAAAAAAAAAAGAAAAAGTGAATTGCAGATAGTCTTTCATGCTAATACTGTTGACCTCAATGTGAATCTGAATGCCAGGATTCCCTGTGCTAGTTCCCTGGAGCTCGCCAGGATCTCCATGAGGGCTGCTGGTGGTCTGGGCACTGGCTGCCTGCAAGGGGACGGAGCTGACAGGGAATCACTGGGCAAGATCTTCTGCTGCTTTCCCATCCCTCTCCCATCAGCCACAGGCTCATGAGCTCCCCTCTCCTAAGCTCCCTGAAAGCTGTGCCCTGACTCACAAGGAGAAGGGATTTTATTTTTTTTTTTTTTATAGTCCCTTCAATACAAAGTAAGGTTTTGGTTTCCAGGCTCAATTTTTTATTCAGGAGTGCTCAAATCAAGGATGCTAACCCATGAGACTGTGAGGGGCTGCAATCTCACTAAACAGAAGGTGATGTTTCAAATGATGCTATCTAAAGCGTATTATCCAAAATGAATGTGATTTACAGCCCATTTTTTTCTTTCAAACTAACTAACCTCTAATTGCTGTGGTTGGCCTCCTAAAGTGTGAGAAATCCATTGGCTGTTGTTCTTAGTAGGCACTTACTGTGCCTCAAAATCTGGTGATTTTGCTCTCTCAAAAACATTGCACTTTGTTGTGCACTAATTTCCCTATACATTTGCAAAACTACATAGGAAATATAAATAATGCAGTTTTTGTCTTCCTTAATATGCATTCCCACACGTGACAGAAATTGTCATGTATTCTATTCACAAATATGTGAGCACGTTTCTTCCTAAAAATATTACTTATTATTTTCAAACCCTGTGACATCTGCACACATGCTTTTAACCCTGTCCAGGTGAATTCAAAGAATGAAAGCAATGTTTCTTTATAGACTACATTTAGCAGAAATTTATTAATGTCTTAATTGTAGACCCTGTTTTTCTCAGAGTAAATGGCAATTGCACTAGGTCATGGAAAGCCAAATTGCCCTGGAAAACAATAGTTTGAATACAGTGTTCCCCTCTGTTTCAAATCACTCAAGTGTCTGTAAGAACATGTCTTCCTTCAATGACAAGTTACACTCAGGAATTATTCAATCATAAATATATGCTGTCCCTTCAAAGAACAAAACCTGTTTGTAATCTTTAAAAATAATCACAGTGAAAACTGGAAAAGAAGACATACCATCTTCTAATTTAATTAAAGAGTGGCAAATAATGTCATTTTGAAAGTTGCCCTAAATAGCTGAACAGAATTATTCTCTAGGGCCACTGAGAGTTTAGAGCATCTGACATGCAAGGATAGGCCGAAGGAGGTGGGCCTGTTCAGTCTGGAGAGGGGAAAGCTCAGGGGGATCTTATCCATGTGTTTAAATTCCTGGTGGAGGGTGAGTAAAGAAGTTTGACACTTCTCAGTGGTGCCCAATGAAAGGACATGAGGCAATGGGCACAATCTGAAATAAACATTAAAAGACTCCCTTTTACTACTATTAGGGTGAAAAAACACAGTGAGTAGGTTACCCAGAGAGATTGTGGGGTCTCCATCCTTGAAGAAGCTCAAAATCAAACTGGACTTGCCCTGACCCTGGACAATCTCCAGAAATGCCTTTCAGTCTCAGCTGTCTTGTAGAAAATGTGTGTTTCACATTTTTAATAGAGAGGACTGTGCCTAGAGGTCAAAGGTACAATTTGTAAGGATTTTGGAGAGTGAACATATGCAGCTACCTCTCTGAATATGCAGTATGGCTGGTTTCGTCTTGTTGAGGAGTGCATGAGTGAGAGGGGAACCATGCTGTGGAAAGTGGACCCTGCACTATAGAAGCCTCCTTTTTCAGGGGCAGCAGAGAGTCTGGACAAGGTGGCCACTCTTTCCCCTGTCTTGTTCCTATGGAGAACAGAGGTTCTCCCAAGTGGTTTCTGGATGTAGATGCACCACTCTTACCTTCACTCAGATTCCAGGACTACCTTCATCCACCTTTGCAAGGAACTCCTCTTCCTCCACTTAGCAGAGGGGAAGGGCTTTTAGGTTTTGACTCCTGTTTTTCTTATTTTGCCACTGTAAGTATATTCCTGGCTCACAGGTGGGAGCCTGTGCATTCTACTGGGACACGCTCTTCACTTCTTGTGCTTTGGTCAGACATCAGGCAAATATTCACCAGCAAAACTCCACCAATCCTTATTACCTGTCACAGTGAACATACCCGCAGGAAACCATGGCTGGCAGAGATCATCACTCTTAATGCATACACAGATGTAGTCTGTTTTTTAATGCTCTTTCCCTCAGGGTTTAGTTCATGTGATACCTCATATGCCACAGTTCTATATATTAGGGGTTCAGTGACCTTGCCTCCTGCCATTCCCCTGCAGTCTAGTCTTCAGCCGCTTGAGATCCTGGCTTTTGCTCATATGCTAAATGACAGGACATTTCTATGTGCTTGGTATTTTCTGGCCCAGAATTTCCAGTCTCAGAGCAGCTACATTAAGCAGCTAATTCCCTTTTTCTTATTACCTCCATCTATTAATAATTGCAGCCTTCAAGAATGGGAACATTCAGTATTTTCCCTAATGCAACACTCTCATTCAATCCAGATTAGATTCTCCTCCCCCCTCCCATTTATTTTAAGGTGCAGCAGAGAAAAAAAAACACATGTAGAAAATAAAAGACTGTTTGTTTAAGTGTGCAGCATATTTTGTACAAAAATCTTAATTCATGCAGGAGAATTCTTAAAGACTTCTTTGTTATTAAGGTACAGCCTGAACAGTTACCATGTCCTAATCAGTCTTGTTCCCTGAGCCTGTCTCCTTTTGACAGTCACTTGCTGAGGACACAAGTTATTTTCTCTGAAGAAAATAGAAACCTTTCTTCCCATCCTACTTGTCAGTAGCAGCCTCAGCCAACTTCACAGTGTCTTGCTTTTCTGATGCTATGTTTTGGCTTCGGTAAAATTCCTGCTCAGAATATTTCAGCATCTCCAGTCTGCTCTGCATCTTCCCCCCCACACTTCCTTCTATTTACCTGTTTTTGGGCTGTATGAAAAAAAGCCCAGAAGGGCTGATTGAATCGTGAGGTTTTGCCTGATCTTGTGAGTAGTTGCCCTCCTAGACAGATTGTATTGTGAGCCTTCTAGAAGCTCGGTTTCCAGCTCAATTACCCACTTTGCTTTTATCTGAAAGCAGTTTAAGAGCTTCACTCTTTTGATGGTCAGCAACCTCATTCCCATTTTAAATTTACTTGTGGCCAGTTTATGTTAATTTTCCCTTTGTCAAATCTATTATTTGCTTCAGTAGCCCAAATACTTCCCTAATTTGCTTGTAGAAGGCATTTATGCATTTCCCCCCTTAGCTTTATCTTTCTTTGTTGGACTATACAAACCAAACACCTCTAGCTTCCTTGGATGAAAGCTAGAAGCTTTCTAGAAAGCCTCTCTGCCACCCTAGTAGCCATCCTTCACTTCTGCTCTCATTTGGATGTTAATCTTATAGACACAGTTGTATAGCAGTGTTTGCAATACTGAAGATGAGATCTTAATACAAACATGGAGCATTAGTAATTCACTCTTCGTACTGGCAGGACCTTCTGTTTGAATTTGTCTGTTTGTGAACTGTATCACAATGTTGTTTTTTTGTGAACAACACATGTGGGTCTTCTTGCTTTCTTCCCTCTCATTTTCAGCTGAGAGCTGCTCAGCATGCATGCCATTACTGTGGATATTTCTTGGATGTTTGAGGGGACTGGGGAAATGTGGGACTTCTGTTATCCTGCATTGTGATCTTTTTTGGAGCCAAGCTGAGTTTGGAGATACCTTTGCATCTAACATAAGAAAAGCCAAGTGGGATCAAGTGTGAAGCCAAATTGTGAATCCTTTGCCCTTCACAGTCCTCTGCAGATGTGCATTTAGTTAGATACTTCGAAATATCTCAGCAATTATGGTCATTTTTATGAAGTATCTTGGCATTTAAACACAGTAATTCAAATGACACATCTAAGAACTGTTATTTTAAAAGGTTTCTTACATATTCTTGGCCACTTTATTTATCATTACTATTTTTGGAACACTTATCCTTGACAGTCCAGCACTTTGGCTTTAAACTAATACTTAAATATTCACAGTTTTGCCCAAAAAAAGAGCTGCTCTGATCTCAACACAGTCCCAAAATGTCCCGTTATTTCTGAAGGCTGACATAAATCAGGTAAAGTCTAGATTGGGTGTGATGCAAGATGGGAGAGTGTAGGAGCAACTGTGGAAAAAGAAAAGCTTACCTATCCCCGTCATAAACTAAGAAGAAAATTTATCAGAAAGAAATGTAAGCAAAATAAGTCATAGTTTCAGTATTAAAAAATGTGTACAACAACATGCTTAATCTCTTTGTAAATGCGACAGAGGAGCACTTCAGACTCATAACCAGTGCTGTTGTCCTGCATGCTGTAGCAAAGGCTCAGTAAATGATGGAAGATGAAGTAATCCAATGGATAAGGAATTTCTTAGCAGTTTAATGGTGTAAGAAGTAGTAAAGAAAAAAAAATGAACTGAAACAAGAAGCAGCATGAGAGAGATGACTAACCTTGGAAGTGCTAGAGGTCTTCTACGGTTGCCAAGATTTCTAGTTAGCCAAGAGAAGATGTAAACTAGATGTCACACAACCCGAGTGAGTGTGGCTATATAAATGAGTGCACACTGACCATGTAAAGTAGCACACGAAGGGCAAATGCTGTATAAGAGCACAGCTAGTTTTCATGAAATCCTCCTCAAGCTGCTGGCTATGTCTTCCCTGTAGCAGCTCTAAAAGAATCATTCAGAGATTCCCAAGATGTCTAGAATAACAGTTCTGAGAAGTGGGGCTTCAGGCAATGATGAGTGATGCAGCATTTCTTTAACATCCAGAAACAAGGCAAAAATCCTTTCTGGTAGGGCACAGAAGGGGAATAGGTAGTTTCTGCAGGTTATTCTAGGTTGCATGCTCTCCCTGCCTTGGCAGCTTGTGGTCTGATGGGTCTGCAGAACAGGAGCTGGAGATTTGCCATCCTTGGTTTGTTTAGTGTGTTGGGTATTTTCTGAAGCAGAGTACTGTCACAGCAGCTAGTCTGGTATGTAGGACTGGGGATGTAGTATTATTTAGTAATGGCTATAATTAAAGTATAATACTGATAGTTTCATTTTGACTTTAAGTTTTTATATATGGTGTTGTTACAGACTGAATTTCATTTTTATTTTAATATCTACCAAATAATTTTATGACAATAGTCTGTGATGGGATAGTGTTTTGCCACTCAAGATTTAGGAATACAGTAAATGACGCTTAATACTTCTCAGTAGAGTTACTAGCATCAGCTAGAGAACATAATCCTGCATATGCCATATGTTTCATTCATGGACCCGTTAAAACAGTTTCCAGAATTTGAACACTGTAACTTAAATAAATTAGAAATTATCTTCCATTTATTCAAATCTTGACAGTCCATACAGCTGATAAGTTTTGTTTTAGTTTATTTTTTTTCGAAAGCATCATTGTAGTAGTATGTGTTTAAAATACTGAAAATGCAATTCAAAATTGAAAAATTAAGAGCATTTGCTGGTTTTGACAGGCAGATTCAACCTGATGAGCTGTCAATCTGATATGTGTTCTGCATATGATGACACTAAAGCACACTGGAGTAAGTGATATGGTTCTCAGATACTTCACAAAATTGTTGTAAAATGTGTTAATGAGTCAGTTAGTTAAAAATAAAAAGAAAAATAATCAGCAAACAAAAACCTATAAAGAATAAAGAAGGAAAATAGTTTATCCCAAACAATACTTATCTGAGGAGGAGAAACAAAAAAGAGGTGATAATGAATGTTTATATTTGAGCATGACTAAAATACAAAAATGGAGATCTTTATGCCTGATAAAGCCATTTACATGAATAGCTAAATACTTGGTATGTATACAGTTTCTAAACTGAAACTAAGCCATGGCAATGTATTACAAAAAACATGTATTAAGCATTCTTCACAATGTGCCTGTTTTGCCTAATATTTTGAAAGAAGATTGTATAATTTAACACATCATGCTAAAGATTAACAAAAGGAGAAGTTACATGGACTTTTAATCTGAAATCTAAGGGAAAAAAATCTTGTGAGACCTCAATGGACTTGCATATTTGTTTTTGGAATTTTGGCTTTTAGTTCTCATGTTCATTAATTTATTAATTTAACAATTTACTTATTAATTAATTTTATTAATTAAATAATGTTTGAACTTACTATACATTTTCAGAAAGATTTGTCACCAGGTTTCAGGCTCAAATAGTTTTGTTAAGGTTTGTTAGAAGTTTTTTTAAAATAAGTGGCTACAGAGAGAAGGGAGACCCTGCGGAAGGAGAGGCTGTAGTATTGGCTCTTTGCATGCTAGACATCAGAGAAACAGCACATGAAAGAAAGCTTATGAATGATGCAAAAATACAAAACCCCTCAGCCAGACACAGATTTGATCAGGCAGCAGAGGATGCTGATAGGAACCCAGATGTCATTAGCTGCTGCTCACCAGCCTGGGACAGCCTGGATGAGGGTCAACACTTCACACTGCTGGGACAGGGACATACACACACCACGGGCTAGCCTGAGGACTTCCATGTGGCACATAATTCAGAAAAACCTGCAATAGAAGAACCTTTCAAGATCAAAAACTGAGACACATGAAGACTTGTGTTAGCTATGCAGGGTGGAGCCTTAACTCAGAATCACCCAGCTGTTGATGTTGGAGTCAACTGCGACCAGAACTAAGTGGCTTTCTATGTTAGGACAACAATGATGGAGTTCATTGCTATGCAGGTAGCCTATCAGGCAGCCACCAGGGTCAGCTGAACCTGAAGCGCTTGCTCACAGCATTGTTTTATTTTTTTGGTAGATTAGCAGAAGGTGTCTGAGTTCACCTGTAAAACAAATATTGCCTATTTACTAGGGATTACCATAAACTTTGATAGACAGAGTTTCATTTACTCTTGTTCCACTTAGACTTCAGGCCTTGGCAAAATTTGCAGGAGGGTTCTCACAGATCTGAAATGTGCAAGAAAAGTGGAGTCAAAGCTCAGCTTTCGTTTCACAAACGAGCTTCTATCTTACATCTTATGAACATGCACCAGCATAAATCTATGTGACCTATGATCGAGCAAGCCAGAGAAAGTGGACATACCTGGGTAGGACAAAGTAAGGAGTTCAGTAGTTCTCACCATCTGCTAGCTCATAAATACTTCTCATGTACATGGACTCAGTTTGGTCAAGACATGACCTGGAAACATCTCTGGGCAGTCTGTTGCATCACCTCTACTGTCCTTGTGGCTGAGTAGTGTAGCAGTGTGACAGCAGATATGCTGGTATTTGGTACATGAGGCAGGTAAATGCCACACCAGTGGTTTAGTAAAGCTCCTGTAATGGTGCTAAAGCTGCATCTGTCCTCTTACAAGCCAGGGAGCTAAAAAAAATGAACAAATTCTTCAAGGAATGATAAATTTTAAAAGCTGATTTCCACTTGGTTGGCCTTTAAAATACCTACTCCAACTGTTCACTGTCTTGAAGGCACATCCTTCCAAGCCAACAACATTCCTGCATTAAAACAAACAAACAAACAAACAGACAAACAAACAAAACAAACAAGAAAACACAAATGACTGCGGATGACTAGCCATTCTGTTCTGTAAGACACTCATTCAGCAAAGCCCTTCAGTACATGGTTAAATCAATCCGTGTTGACTCAAAGCATGTGCTTTCAGGCTGTCCTACATTCGAGCAGGGATTACCACTCTCTGTACTTTCGGCATCCTCAGACACCCCAGCCATGAAGCCAGGGAAGGGAGTGCAGTCGGAGTGACAGGGGCTTTGTGCTGCAGGACTTCCTCCAGCACCCTCCTGTCAGTCTTCCCCCTTGGTTTTGTTCTTAGAACCCATAAACACTTAAAAGGAGAGGACACACAGGAAGATGCAGTGTGTGGTGTTGGCCCTTTGCAGAGAGGGGGGCGGTAGCTGGCCAGAGCCATGTGAGTACAGGAGTTTTTGGTGCGGCCATGAGATCTGAGATGTGAGACGTGTCACGCTGCAGATCTGTGTGACTTGGCAGGCGCTCGCTCGACAGGAGCTGTAGGGCCTCCCAGGTTTTCCACCACCCCTCAGATCCCTGGCTGTCACATAAATCCCCTTTTGAAATCCAGCCTCCCTTCTCCAGTGATTGACTCCTACATGTTTTTTTCATCTCTCAGAGCAGACAAACAGCATCCTGCGCAGCTGAAAGCTATTCAGCTCCAGGACCAAGCACACTGCAAGGGAAGCTCGTGGCCTTTCGTGATGGTGATGGCCAAATATGTGTGTAATGTGCTTAGTCTTCACTAGCCCACACAGCGAGAGACTCTGCTCTTCTCTTGAACTGGGGCGTAACACGTTCTCCCCACCATCAGGCAGGCCAGCTCTGGACTAATATTTTCTGTACAGTTAATTATGACAGGACAAGTGCTGTACCCCAGTGGAAATTTGCCACTTGAAAAATTGCCTAAAAACATATCCTCCACTAAACGTTTCTCTGCGTGATTAAGTGTGTATGCAGACTGCACTGCGCAGAGGGTTTCCCAAAAACAAATGTCTCGACTAAGTCTCTTGGCAAGCCCTTCTTGTTTTTTTAACAGTTTATCAGCTTTTGTGTTATTTACTAATGGCAGGAATTACTCTGTAATTCCTTTTAAACCAAAAATTCCAAAAGCCTGCAAAGATGAGGGACCATAAAGGCAAAAAGAGGAGGTTGGGCTGAGGCAGTGTTTCATTCTTGAGAAGAAAAATGTTCCAGGGGTTAAGATACATTCTTTGGACTACAAAAACCGAGCTCATCTTCTTGTTTTGCTTCAGTCTTCATGTACTCTGTTGGTACCTCGTTGCTGGATGGTGACACACAGATCAGGAGGAACAAGTGAGTTCTGGAGCAGAGGTGATGTGGCCATCTCAGGCTGTCTGCACTGAGTGGCAGGTCAAATTACTGCCTGTATGCTGCCACGAAGATCTGTCTGTTCGGCTTTTCAGACCAGGGCAGTACTGCTGCCTGGCCTGTCCCCGTGCCACATGGGCGCACCAGATGTTTGAGGTTAGTCGGAGAGCCTTGCTGTCCCATTCAGGTGGATGGCGCAGACAAAACCACCTTCTCAGTGGATGTCAATTCTCCCCATTTATAAGGAAACCCTTCACCACTCCATGGGGGGTCACGTAGAGTCACCTGGGCTGCAATGCCACATAAGGCCATATAAACTTAGATTATGACCAAGGCTCCTGTCTGCTGCCTTCGGCAGCATGTTCTTGCTTCTCCCTCCTGCCATTCCTGTTTGCTTGTGTGTGCCTCTGCTGTGAACTGGCTGGGGAACCGAAGCCAGAAAATGACCTGACCAAAAAAAAAAAGACATTAAAAAAGAAGCATGCTGTCTCAAGAGGGTGCTGAGGCCCTGCTCCAGAGCAGGACTGGGAGGAGGATCACTCCCTTTGACAGCCCAGAGCTGCTGGATTAGTCCAAGCATTGTGTTAACCTGCCCTGTGAGGCACAAGGGGAGCAGGAGTTTTCTGCATATGCAGCACTGAAATGGGGTCACACTCCCGGGTGGGAGGTGAGCTCCTGCTGAACATTTCGGCTCAGCTTCTAGCAAACGCAGCCTGAGCTCTGATGCACTTGATGGCTTGCAGATTTCTCCGAAGGAATATTGTGTAGCTGGCAAAAGAAAACACAAGAAAGGAAGGAAGCAGCATTGATTGCTTTTCAGCTCTTTTCTGCTTGCCTTATCCCTTCCCAAACATCTTGCAATGCCAAAGGCCCAATGTGACATAAGGATGAAACATCACTTGGATGCACAGAGCAAATTTCAGCAAGGACCTTTGCCTTTCCTCTTCAGACAGACTGGTGTAATTTGAAGGGCATAAGGCAAGCTGTGTGAATGAAAGAGCACCCCCCTGCAAAACCATATTCCAGTAAAATGTCTCCTGGTGTGCGCTGTCTCGGTGCTCCAAGCTGGATTTTTTCTGAAGACGAGAAAGGTCTATTGCAATTGCATCCTTTGAGACAAATTAACACAATTCCACTCTGTGCTCGTACAAGACTTATGATTCTGTGATCTGCCAGGGTTGTAGTGTAGTTAATCTTAGAAGCAGAGTTTTATAAAGGTGCTAACTGGTGTTTCATGGTGCCCCTGTGGTGTTTCGTTTTCATACAAGGCCTTATTTGGAGAAATGCTGCGTGAGCATTTAAAGCAGTTACAAGGGCTGTTTGATCGACCAGAATGGTTCCTTTGGGCAGTATTTTGGAAAAATAATATTTGAAAATTGCACTTTATAAAAATTCCAAGGACATATACTCTGAATTGTTGAATGTCAGCATAATACCGGTTTGAGAAACATTATTTTCCTTACTTTAAATTGTGACATAAGAACACTGAAATTAGAAGGAAACCAAGCTGCACAACTTAATACAGTGACACTTTGTAACAGGGTTTCTACAGGTCTCTTCATATCACAAAACTATGATTTTGACTTTGTTTTGTTTTAAAATTGAACCCAAGGACATCTCCTTCCAGAATTAAATGTATTAGGCATTCATAAGTAGCTACTGGCAGGGGAAAATTGCATGTTCTTTCAGGGTTTATTCATTTGGAGCATTTGGAAAGAATTCATGAGCAAGACTCTGTGTTTAGCCCCAAGCCTGCCTCACACCTCAGCACTGTCACCTCTCACAGTGGATACGCAATTATAATCCTGGAGTCATCTACATATATTAGGAAGCATGCCACAGCAATTCAGAGGTCCACACTCTTTTCTCTGGCTGTGGAGGTGCCGTATGTTGTACAGAGAGGTACAGAGGATGGCATGAAGAAAAGAGAAGAGAAGGGACAGGGAGGTGGGGAAGATGGCAAGACTGTGTGCCAATAGCTCCTGGCTGTTTGTATCCAGTAAAGCTCCTATGTATTTTTTTTTTTTTTATTTTTTTTTTTTTTGCAAATTTTAAAGGTCTACCTTTGGTGTCCTGGCTGTACTCCAACTTGTCCAGTCTTTCCTTCTGACCTACAGTCCCTCTTCAATTTTAGCTAAATAAGCTATTCCTCATTTTCTATCTGTTTATCTTTGCTGTATCCTGTTAGGTCTCCATCTGTGAGGTGTGGAGTCCTCCTGTGATATCCCAAATATAAAGGCAGCAAAAGCCTTTCAGTTCCAGTAAGTGTTTTCAAAATATTTTCCAAATTCCATAGCTGGAAGAGCAGCAGGATATGAATTGGAGTGGGGGTCTTCCCTGCCCCTCTGGGCAAGTAGGCACTGTGCAAAGACTGTTCCTCTGGACTGGATGGGAAATTTCATCCCAAATTGCAGAGATGGCATTAGTGGAAAGCGGACTTTCTTAATTTTTGTTGTCAACAGCTTGCAGAGATTTAAGTGGGGTTTTCTGTCATCCAAAAACACCAGTCATCTCAAGCACTGAAGTTTCTTTTGACTTCACAAGCAGCAGGCAGCTTTCCCAGCCAAATGGATTTAGGTCCTTAAACTGCTGCTGCTCTTCCTTTGACTGATGATCTGCTCCCACACTTCAGCGGGCTGTGTGCCACGTGCAGCGTAGATCTCTATGGTCAGGGCTGTCTGTGTGCTGTCACTCTTCATGCTTTGCAAAGGGTAGTGTTTGCTTCTTAACCCTCAGTTCTCCTTAGCCAACACTTAGTTGGAGATTAAACCAGTTTTAGTGTTTAAGTCTGCAGTTAGGTCAGTGTCAAGACCCTGTTAGCAAAGAGGCCTCAATTGCCCAAACCACTCTTACCTGATACCCCATTGATGTGCCTTCTGCCCCCCGGCCAGGAGCTCCATTTATGCTTAGCCTGGGCACTTGCTCCTTTCCTGAGCTACTATGTAGATACAGCCTGCACTCCAGCCCCATCTCTTGCTGCTCCTGACTGACTTCTTTAATGAACCCTGAACCTCGTTCACTACTTGCCTTCTTGAAGATTGTTGACGGATGCTGTTATGAGGCTCTACCTGCCATGTTCAGATGCCATGGGATAGTGCTTCATTGGTGAGGGTAAAGTCTGTGGTGGGGTTACTCTCAGCTTCTGGGTCAGCCCCCCTGCATGGAGCAGCCCCACTCTTGCTACTCCCTGGCACTCATACCTCCTTGTTACATCCTGATCTGTCAAAAGAGACCTCTATTGCTATTATTCATCTAGAAAGGGAAAACTGGAGTAAAACTCTTCACCAAATACGGCCTTGAGATCAACTGTATTTCCTTATTCTTCAGATGGATCTCTCATTGCATTTGTCAAGCTCCTTACCATTAGTGCCTAAATGCATCTCAGATTTTGGGCAAGTTTTCATACGGGAGCCTTTTATTTCAAGATCTACAGGATTTCCTTCAGGATTCATCTACGGTGCTTACCTCAGACCCAGGATCTTACAGTCTGTAGGCACCATTCCAGGGAACCACTGATCACCAGTGCAGGATTCCTGTCTACAGATCTTCCAAATCACAGAGAGAACTGGATGTAAAATAATATTTTGAGCCTTTTATCAAGTGACACCAATAGAGAGACTGTCATTTTTGCACTGCCCTTAGAGCTACAAATGGTTCATTAAAGAAACCGGAGCATGTTAGTGCACCTGGACCGCAGTACAAGTCTGTGGTTCTTTTCCAAAGCTTGACATCCATAGCCCATAGCTCAGTGGCACTTGCCTCTAGGGAAACACCCCTCTTATGTGATCACTTGAACCATGGAGACATCTGTCAGTGATACCTGAAGCATCTGAGATGCCAGGTCCAGGACAGCTGTCTGCTTAGCTACTCTCACAAATGTTGGCACAACCATCGGTTGGTTCATGGAAGAGGTAATCCTCAGAGAATGTGACATGAAAGCAACAGGAATGATAATTAAGCTTAATATCCTAATAAACCAAGCCTCATTATCTCTTCAAGTCACTGTAAACTTCAAACCACTCTGAAGGAGTAAGAACCTGTTTCATATTCAAATGCAAATCTCCTGGTATGATCTATGGCAGTCTGTAAGAAAGGGAGACAATGAAAAAGCATTCTGGATAAAATATACGGTTGAGAATCTCAGCTGTCTCCACCCTCTGATCCCTAATAAAAGACGAAATGAGCCCTAAGCAGTAAAAGCTGCAAGACCCACAATTCTCAAGTGGTGAGAAATATGGGATCGCTTCTACCTGACGATTGTTAACTGTGGCTGAAAGATGTTCAGGTATAATGACGAGATTTCTAGGGTACCTCTTCAGAGACATGTAAGAATAAGTTGTTCCAAATGTTTTTGTTATTGGGAGATATATGTCTCTAAAGCTATTATGTTATCAGTGACATTTGTCTAACACCTTATAATATCTTTTAAAATATCCATCTTAAGGCATTCATGTGTAATGGGTTGTAGAGTTAGCAGAACAAGGGCCAGCTGCCAGACAGGAATTGGCCCTTTTAAGGTCTTCATTGCTGGTATTTGTTTCAGTGGTTTTGATTCAGCTACAGAACTAGATGCCAATTGCAACACACAGACTGAAAGCCAGGTACAGAATCTTCCCCAGCTGAACTCTTGTCACTGTTCAGAGGTCATTGGTCCATGACTGTCATCTTCTGTAATAATTCTTGCAACGACTTTTTAAAATGTCATTGATTATAAACTCCTGTTTTTACACAAATGGGCATGTGTATTCACGATACAGGAGGAACACTGTGGCATTAATACATCAAGGCCTATGCTGGTGGATCTCAAGGAATATGGAGTCCTTTAGTTCTAAATTATATCTGATCCAGCTCAATAACAGATTAGCTTGTTGACTGACAATTTTTTTGAAGCCTAACAAGATGAGCAGGGCAAGTGCTTTTAGTACTTAAGCCACCATCATAATGAACATTGTCACCCTTACTGTTAGTGATAGAGATGACATGTAATATTCCCTGCCCCTTCCCCCAAACCTATAATGAGATTCCCCCAAACCCGTAACGAGACTCCTCCCAACTAAGCTTGCATATTGAAACTTCCTTTGCTCTTTTGTGGAGCAGTGCTCAAGTGCATTTTCCAGAGATGTTTCTCTTGTGTGTCATAGGAAAGGGTAGGTTCACTGAAGTGTGCTTTCATAGACGGAGACAAAAATTTTGTGGATGGGAGAGCAACGGTCCAAAGGACATCCTCTTTCTTGTAGCAAGGATATCTGTTTATGGTAAATAGTAATACTTTGTCTATCGTAATATTACCTTGTAGTTTCACTCCTGATGCCGAAGAGCTCTATCAAGGCTGTCAGATACCTAATCCTCACTGAAATAATTTTGTCAGGCATGTAAATCTTTTGAAAGGTCAGGGCCCAAATTTATGTTTCTTTGTTTGTAACTCTGATGTCTTCTCCATTTATACACAATCTCTCAGTATAAAATTCAGCCTTTGTATGTGTAAGGCCATACCTTGGCCCTAATGAAGTCAGTAGTGGCTGATAACGAATGGTACTAATGCAGTGATGGTGAAACGCACTTCAGTGAACAGAAAGCTTACAGTCATATTAAGGCCATCTAATCCTCAGCCTCACCTCTCGCCACCGGAACAGAAACAGCTGCGAGCAGAGATTTTCCACATTTGCTCATAAGATTTCCAAATGTATTAATTGTTTCTAGATGGTAAGTAAGACAGTAAACACTTGCAAGAGATCTGGAACCTTGAAAAATATTGGTACAAAGATTTTCCCTCTGTCAAATTCTTGTCTCAGCTGACCCCATCAGGAAGGGGCCTAACATACCCAAAGCTGGCAGGTCAGTTTTAGCCCATTCTGCTAAACACACACCTAAGGGTTTGATAACATTTTGAAGAGGCACTGTTTAAAACTGGCTGCAGCAAGAAATTAAGCAAATAACACTGATAATGAGAATAACCTTGCAGACAGTATATTTCTTGGTGACCAGAACACTTAGAATAATTTACTATTGTATGAAGTGATGCAGCTGGTTAACTTAAAATTTTCCTCTCTTCCACATGGAGAAAGAGAGAGAGGGCTGCAGGAAGCAGTTCTAGAAAGCCATTTGCATTCCCCTGTGGCTTGTTTTTCTAAATCAATGGCAGCAAAAAGAGCTACTCCAAATGGTGCATTTTTCCTTTCTTGGTTTATTTTGTACTTGCTCAATAAAACAGATTCCAGAAAAGCCAGGGTTGTATAACTTTTAATGAGTTTTGTTAAAAATAACGCTGCTGTGGTGAGAGGAATGACCGAAGGAAGTTATTTGTTTCCTGCAATCACTCCTCCTCCTTTACCAGTGACCTTTCCAAATGCAAGCAGAAGAGAAAATACTCACTTTATTTAAGATTCATCACAAACAGTGAGAGGGTAGCAGGTCTACCACAACTCTCATAAATTAAACACAAGCCTGACCCTACTGGAAGACAGGGCCATACTTTGCTGAAGGGCTTTCAGAGTTTGGTGCCGCTGACTCCGACCACAGCAACACACAAAATATCCAGTGAGGAGCTACCCTGAGGAGATGAGGGCCAAGCCGCTTGCTCAGCGCCCGAGCTCGGGTCTGTCCGCCTGCTCCAGACTCCTGCAGAGGCTAACCCGGGAAGGAAGCCCTTGCCCACAGTGGTTCCTGCCTGTTCAAAAGGGGAATGGAGTGTGCCTTAATGTGGCCGTGGCTCCTGCTTTCACCAGCATCCCAGCCCTCCACATGCTCCCCCAGGAGGGGTTCCTGCCCCTGCCAACCCCCGGCAGGGACTGCAGTGCCCCCATCATTCCCTCTCACCAGGGAAAGCAGGAAAGCTGCCC
The DNA here is from genome assembly GCF_036013475.1 of Columba livia. Classification (NCBI taxonomy): domain Eukaryota; kingdom Metazoa; phylum Chordata; class Aves; order Columbiformes; family Columbidae; genus Columba; species Columba livia. Next base: position 94,523,009 of record NC_088602.1, on the reverse strand, counting down.
CTGGCAAGGGCAGAGTGGTTTCAAATTCATATTCTGCCCACAGTACGCAGTCATCTTTTTAATTCTTGTGTGACTGATATTTCTTGTGCTGGACTGTGCAGCGATTGCAGGATTCCAACAGGCACAGGCTATGCAAACACCAAAGTACCTCTTTTTTTTTCTTTTTTTTTTTTTTTCAGCCACACCATAAAAGGGAAAAGCTGAGGAAGGTCCTGCAGAGTACCGTGGTAAAATAATCAGCGCAATGAGCCATATTCCAACTGAAAGTAACTGGTTCAGTGCAGTTCATCCCCCTAAACTGAGGAAGCTTCCTCCCATATCCAGAAATGATCATTTTTGTTCTGGAGGACTTTTCTGCAGGTCATTTTTGCCAGATAGCTTGGCCAGTTACTCTGTGCTTAGTCCGTTTTAATAATAACAACAGCAACAAAACTTTACAAGATGTTCTTTCCTCTTTGTCTGGTAAGATTAGCAGTTCAGCCAAGGTCTGAGCGGCCGCTGGCTCTGAAGATATAAGAGTCCAAGGCACTGGGAGAGAGCAGTCAAATGGAGAGCCTTGTTGCCAGTGGGCTTTGGGGATGGCTTTTTCCTCTGCACTAACCCAGAGCAGTACTGACCGCTGGCCTGAGTGCAGAATTGGGCACTTATGTTGTTGGAGGTATTTGTCCTGAGGAGTCTTCTAGGAAAAGCAAAGTCTGGGAGGCAGACAGACATACCAACAACATTTTCCCCTGCAAATCCAATTTTATACATCTCGTTAGCACCGAAGGATTGAAATAGTGAATCTTTGGAAATAGCTTGGAAAACAGTTTTCTCCCTTGGAGCAGTCATCTTTGAACATTTATGTTTAAGCTAAAAAGAAGAGCAGACGTTATTCAAGCTGTCTGAAACAAAAGAGTAACTCCATCAAACTTATCTTTGAACTGGTTTAGCCTATCACTAAAGTGGGGAGCGCATTGCAAGAGCGGGGCAGAAAAGAACCCATTAATAGAGCCTGGGGAGAGGAGGTCAGAGGGAGGTGATGACAATGACAGGAGAGCTTCATGCTGAAACAGTGCAGTAAATGAGGAGGTTTTTTTCTTCCTCTCCTTGTTCACGCAAACGGAGAAACTTCTCTTCTAAACATTTCATAGGCACAGGAATATAAACACACAACCTCAGGCCATAGGTGCTGCAAACACTCAGGCCTCTGCTTATCTTTACTCCCATGGGCAGTTCCCATTGAATATATAAACCTCACCATTTGCTCACAGCAAACGCATGAATGTTTGGGGCCACATAAGTAAAGTCAAGCGGGAAAACCTGCGGACCCAACCACACTTCTGAGGAAGTCTGGTTGAATTTGCCTTTTGGCTCACAAGGAGCCAGGATTAGTCCCCCATTCTTCCTACTTACATGCTGGATTTTCACCTTTTGTGCTCCTTCTGCCGTGCAACTGCCTGCTAAATTTAGAATACCTCTTTTAGAAGTTATTTAATGAACACACACACACACACAAAATAATTACATTGTAAAAAAATATGCAGGCTTTTGAAATACCGTTTGTTAAGCTTTCCAACTATGTACAACTGGCTCAGTTACTAGTTCGCAATTGCCATCTGAACATCTATTTTTCCAAGCATTTAAGAAAAGTGATGTGTACATTTTTCATGTGTAATTAGGCAGCGTAATGTGATCTCTTGCTGCAGTCAAGCTGCCATGTGCCGTAGCCTCACTGAATAGCTTCCAGATTTCAACCCAATCTCTTCTGTCTAGACTCTACGTTGCTATTTTCTTTTTTTTTCTTTTTTTTTTTTTTTTTTTTTTTGCCTAGCTTAAAGCAGACTCCAGTATAAAATGCCAAAACCAGAAGGTTTTGTCCCTCTTTCTCATAAAGATGTGGGACAGCTCTGGGAGGCCCCGCCGAGAGCTGGGTCCCAGACTTTCATAAGACACGTGTCGTCTGAATCTGACATTAAAGATTGTGCAGGCATTTCAACAGGTCATGCACACGCGGGGGGGGAAAAATGCCCGAAAATATGGTTTTCATTAAGAAAGTGAGTATTTTTAGAGAGGTGTGGTTCAGTTCAGATGAAAAGGAAAGAAAGAAAAATGAAAGCGGCACAAGAGATCCCCAAACTGCAACATTATTTATATTGCTGCTGAAATGCAGTGTGTTCTCTTTATAAAGCTGCTTTTGGGAGTGAAATAATATAGACTCTGCCAGAACCAGGTGCATATCATGTAGATTGTTTATAATCCAAGTTAAAGGAAAGCAGATTTATACCAGAAAGAACTCTCCAAGGGGACTTTGGATTTTAAGTGTACTGTCTTAATCCATAACTCCTCAACAAATCAGTTGTCTTGAATAAAAAAATAAAATACAGTTTCAATGAATTCACAGATAATTCCAGGGAATTTTATCTAGTCTGATATAGTTTTAGACCACTTATTCTGTTCCCAGCTTTTTTATTTGACTCTAAGTTACTTTATTTCTGCGTCAAGAAAATGAAAAAGATCAGAGAGAGATCATTTCCACAGAAAGGTGCCTTTGTGCAATATAAGCAAAAAGCTAGGCTTTCTCTGGCTTGCATTTCTACCACCTTGTCCCGGGATTTGCTGCAGTTTGCATACACTGCAATGGTTATTTCCACCCAGAAGCAGAAAGGCTCTTGTTTTGGTCAAGAAACAAAGTCCTGCAAATTTCCCTCCAGTTGTGTTTTTTTTTTTTTTTTTTTTTTTTAACTTCACTTTTTTTGTTTTCTGTTTTTTTTTTTTTTGGTGAAAGCTGATCTTCTCATCTATACTGTTGTAGCACTGCAGCTTAACTTTTCCTTTTGCTCTCAAGAAAATAGCTATTGTCCCATTGAAAACATGCCCTTCTGCCCACTTTTTGCATAAATGGCACATTGAGTGGAAAATCAGGAACATTTTCACTGATTTCTGAAGGAAAGTGTGCAGTGTTTGCTAAAAATTCCCATGCTTCTGGAGAACCAACTGTTATTTTCATTAAAAAAAATCCACCTACTTTAGCACACTTTTCAATACATTGGCCCGTTTTTCATTATAGTAAAATATGAAATACTTGAAAAGTTTGAAATAATTGTGCAAATACTTTCTCATACATGCAAAGGAAAACTAAACCACAAAACTACCGTGATCAAAATAAAGCTTCCTGTGAAATTCCAAAGGATGACAGTAGTCAGTGTAACAATTTGATGATTGTTGAACTTTTTAAATTACACTTTAAGTCCAATGATTTTTGTTTTTCTCATGTGCCTGATATCCAACATGAGCATGGGAAGTGATTTTCATCCTTCTGTTTCAAAGAGCTTTGCAGAAACAAAGCTAAGTAGTACTGCCTTGTTAGGGAAAAGGGAAAAACGAAGCTCAGCAGTGAGTGGCCTTTCCTTAAGGATGCAGGATGGGCCAACAAGTACCACTTGGTCCCCACAGGGTGGCTGCACAGTGAAACAGGGAGACACGCAAAGCTAACTGTATGGCAGTGACGTGCCAGTCAGCTCTATGCTGTTGCTAGTGGATCTGACTGCCTGGCTCCCTATTAGCAATCTTCTCTCGGTTTTTCCTTTTAATTTCAACAAGGTAGAGGTGTGACGTTTCCCACTGTTCATAGAGTAAGGACTCATTTCACCAAAATAGGGATTTTCTGAGCTGTAAATCAGATCAGAATTTTGACACAGGTTAAGGTGAATCTTTGCAAGCTTCGCATTGGTAGCAGCTTTCTTACAGAATGTCTATCCTAGACTATCGATTTCATAAATCTTAAAGCCAGATGGGACCAATTACAATAATCTGTTCTGATGAATGGATATAAAGACCGTAGGATTTCTTACAGTTGTTTTGTGTCGCCGTCTTATTATCATCTGTTGCACATTTCTGGATGTTTCTCTTAGTATTTTCAAGAATGGGAAGGGGCCTTGTCCTGATCTTTGTTCTACTCATGAGTGTCACCAAATGCATATATGTAAGGTGAGTAGCAAAGGCTTTATTCAGCCTTCATGCAAAACTGCAGTTGCCCTGGGAAACTGTCATCCTTCAGGAGCCGTGTTTTGGTAGATCATTATGTCCAGCACACCTACGCTATGTGTGTAGTTTGATAAAAAAAAAATCAGTTCTTGGTCTGAAGAACCTATTCTCATATTTTGCTCTAAACCCACACTGTCAGAAGCATATTTCAGGAGGGAAATATTCTTTTGATTACTTCAATTTTTGCAATAAACAGTGCACGTGAGCCAAGTCCCCTCTTGACCTACGAGCTTCTTTCAGTGTTCTTCAGTTAATTCAAGGACTCAGATACAACATCAAGGAAAGCGTGTCCCTTTGTGGGATAATACAAAGTTTTCTGAGACTGGAAGTCAAAAAATGGTGGGGCTCCAACACATAATTTTTTTCATCTGTGACAGAGCAAATAGACTTCACTTAATCCAGTCCTAATGGCTGTCCTGAATTGAACACGTTCTTCATTTGTCATTATTTCAGAAGATCACATCTGAAAGAAATGTGGACCATGAATTGTCCATGCTGAACAAGACTGAGAGATGTGCTCGTGGGACATTCAGGGCACGTGCCACCACCCAGGCAGTAGCAGAGACCTCAATCAAGGTGTTGTCTGAGAAGCATCTGCCACAGTGTGCCTGTTCCCACACACAGAGGGGTCACCTCCATCACAAAGTGCTGCAGCTCCAGCAGTTACCATTGCCTACTTAAGACGTGTCACTCTAGCAGCTCAAAGTAGGGAGTGGGTCTCTCCCTTTGCCGTGGCTCATCCTGAGGGTGATTCAGTGTCACATCCACAGCTGACTCACCTTCCGCAGCTGCCTCTCCCTTCTTCGCTGGCCTCTGCTGAGGCATCTGCATCATCTGTGCCTGGCAATGCAGCCGAGAGAGCCCCAACCTACCTACAGACATGTCATTGCTGGGGCTGTGTAGCTTGTTTGCACTACTGCCACAAGGTAGGTGTGAAAAGAGATGTGTCTGTGTGTGTGTACATATAACTGTAGCAGTGCAAAATCACCTATCTCCTGTTCGTGTATTGCAGAGCTTTTTGTAGCTTCGGGTTCCAGGAAAGGCTGGTTTTCTGCCTATGAATGTAATTTCAGATATTACTCTGTTTTACGACACAGCCAATAAAGAAATGCTGTGGAAAACTTGTGCTGAATTATTTAGACAGAAGAGGGGCGTGGTAAAATGAAATCATTATATATGTGGATAGCTGCAAGGAGATAGGTGTAGAGGAAGAACAAAATCTGTGTGCTAAGGTCACATTTCTTAGAGCTGTGTATGGTAGTGTGCAGGTCTGCTAGTCAAAGCCATACATACAGCTGCATAGGTGCTTGTATATGAACACAGGGCTGATTCCACAGACCTGAAGGCAAAATTTAGGTTTTTTTGCTGGTACCACAGCAATTTAGAAAATGGAGGAGCAGAGTAATGTAAAGAAGAGAGACAATTATGATAGTTCACAAACTTAAATCCTACAAAAATTTTACTTATTTGCATACTGACTCTCTATTTAGTTACATTTGTACTAAGCTACGGCCTCCTCAGAGGTGAGGATATGCCAAGTAAGCAAAGGAAATGCAAAAATTTAAGGACATATGTAAATAATAAGCAAGAAACTTTATGGTATTTAAACTTATTAATTTGTCTTTATTGAACAATGTAAGCATTTTATTTTTGGTTGGACTTGTCTTCATGCATTATTTATTTGCAGCCTTTTATATTTAAATACCCATACTGACCTGAGTCATTTCTGTATGCTGACTGAATTCTTCACCAGTAAATAAATACATAGTTTAGAATTTATTACCTTTTGTCACCTACCTTGACTTTGTCTTTCTGGTTTTGAAAATGATTCAACTTTCAGATTTCTCATTTTTAAATTTTGCTATGTTGTTGAAGAAGTTCACAGTTCTTGCAAAGAACTCAGTATTTCTCTGTTGATTCACTGGATGAGTTGTTATTATTCCTTGAATCTAGGCAGTGATACAGAGAAATGCCCATTTGCAGAGAGAAGGGGAAATGCTGTGGGTAAAACAGGAAAAGGTACAAATTCTGCCCCTCACCCCAAACTGAGAATGAGTCAGAAGTTCACTTCTGGCCTTGGAAATTCACAGAGGAGCATTTATATCATCATTGTACTAGTTTGCCGTGTGCACTGATTTCAGCTCTATCTAGTTTGGGACCTACCCGCCAAAATACAGGGAAAAGAGCTGACAGTTTAATCTTATTTTGGAGAGTCAGGATGCTTAGGAGGGATTCAGTCAAGCATCCCAGTTTTCCCATCACTCAGATCAGACCTTCGATGCTTTTTCATTTCTTCCATCAATGCTTGTGGCCTCATAAAAACCCTGCAGAAATTCATGGGAATCTCAGGTGTTCCCTGGAACTTTTCTGCCAATATACATGTTTTTTCAATCTCAGCTATCAGTTTAAACAGAAAAAAATACTGAAAATGAAAACAAACAAACAATGATTACCTTTTTAGCCAATTGTTTGGGAAACAGTGTGAATTTTTTTAAATTGATACAGCAGTCCTGAATATCCATTGGTGTTGAATATCCTGGTGACCAATATAACATTCATCTGAATACCTCATCTAGCCACATATTTAATCAAGTAATTTCAGTCTTTCCTAACAAAATGCTTTTGCTGCTTTAGAGCTTTTAATAAGAAATGATCTTTCCTTCCCTAATGAAAAGTGCTTCTCTTATAGGAGGGACTCCAGTGGCCTCCTCAGAAACTACTAAGATGCTGTCAGTGTCCAGTCTGTGACTAAAAGAAATCCAGGAATGCTGTAAAAGTCATCATTTCTGGTACTTGAAAAATAGTTGCCTGTTCATATCTAGGCAACAGGATGAGTCTATACAGCCGCTTATCTCTTTTGGTTTAAATGTCATTTTTACATAAGAGAACCTTTATTAGTGAATGTCATTCACACCTGTGAGAGGCAGTATTTATAAAGGTGCTCCCCTTTTTGTTGCCAGACTACTTCATCTTAAATGATGTTTTCATAGGTACAATGTTAAGCCTTTCAGATTTTCCTGAGAAAATCTGGTGCTGGGGTTGTATTTTGCCAGGCAAGAATGTAACACAGTAGAAGAAATAATCTCTCCACTCATCTTGTTTCATATCAAAAGAAAAAAAATACTTAATGTATCTTATTTCATTGTTAATAACTATTATATCATAATTAATCACATACTTTTCAGTAATATCCTTATTCAGTTTTGTTAAATGGACTGGAGTTGAAACACCTCTAAAATAAAGCTTGAATATTTTTACAAGTTCTGGAACTGTAGCCCACATAGGGCAACTGGTTTGTCTGAATCTGCATGAATCTGCGACCTGCACAGAACACATTTTCTGTGCTTCACATTTTCTATGCTACAGCTCACAACCCATCCTGCTGGATTTTAAGCACAGCAAACATGGAACACCTTTCACCTGTTGGTCTATAGGTAACCCAGATGTATAGACTGAAAGCACGACTGGACACCTTCTTTTAATATTTGGGAGGTCAAAGACAATTCCTTCTGCTTTGAAAAGCAAAACAAAACATAACAGAAACTTCAAACTTCTATGAATCTCAAAGCACTGTACAAAATTTGCCCAACAGTAGTGGAAATGGAGGCACGTTGGTGGAAAATGAGGTCTAGGTGGATCCCTCATCCAGTTTTGAAATCCCGTAGCACTTGCCGTTGCCTTCCCTGGAGCCTGTGGCAAGCAGGCTCAAACTGTGGTAAGCTTTGCACCCCTGAAGTGCTCCAGCCCCAAGTGAGGAGGTGTTATGTTCTCCCATTAAGAGACTGCTAGTTATCTAAAGCTGTGCTACATGTTAGGTGATAAATGTATTTTCATAGGCCCATGGCTCTGGGTGTAAAATAGGAAAAGAACTGCTTATGTTTTGGTTTTTTTTTCTTCTTCCAGAGGTGAAAATTCAGTAATTTGGATTGTCTCTTTCCAATTTGCATTTTGAAAACTGTGTTTAAGGAGATGGAAAATGATGTGAACACTTTTTTCTTTCCACATGACACTCCTGAACAAGTGGCAGCGCTGGAAGGCCCACTCTTCATCTGCTGCTATCTGCAATTTTCGTCCTTCCTTCTGAGAGAAAGCTCCAGGCATGAGTCAATGAGACAACCACCATGACAGAGCAACTGGCTACGAGCAAACAGCTGGAGGGCAATGCAAGCTGAGACTGGCTGCTGGAGGGGGCTTCTCAATGCCACCTTAGCTGTGTAGGTTGTCGGAGCAGCAAGGGATGCTGCAGCCTCCCACTTGGCTGGCTCCTTCCTCCATCCCTTTCCTACCTTGTGCTCCCGTGCAAAAGGAATGACTTACTTTGTGTAGACAGATTGGCTGAAGATTTTATGTTACGCATGTAAGGTTTAAAGGATCAGCAGAAGATTGGTTTATTGGGCAGCATTTTAAACTTCAATCCCCAAGCGCAGCTTGAAAGGACAATGCGGGGCAGCTTTGCATGAGGAAGTACACCAGCTCTCCTGTCCTCTGAGATGGTGGCTTCTTTGCAGCAGGGCTGCCTGTCCCCTCAGACTGGGAGCGACCGTGCAGGACTTTGCATCTGAAGGTGACTCAGGAGAGATACGGCTGTGTGGGCACACCGATAGCTGTGCACGGCCCCCACTGGCTTTGCTGCATCTCCTCAAGGGAAATACAGGATTTGAAGTTGCCACCATGGGTACTGTTCCTCCATTCACATCTCCCAGGGTGCAGAAATAAGCTGACAGTGTGCTCAGTGTCCTCCTCTTTGCTGCATTACTCAAGTTAATGGGAATTATGCATCATCCAGTTTCCCAGGGCAGTTTGCGGCCATCGTGTGTTACTGAGAGCTGCCGCATGTACAGTGTGTCAAAGCAGTGTGTGATAGGGGCTGCAGGGCCCCCTGCAGCCCGTTCGCCCTGTCTTCTCCCATCCTGACAGGCAGCTTGGCCCTCACCTCTCTACAGGGTTATCTAAGTGCCCCGCTCCCCCTGGCCAAGGGGATCTAACCACAGTACCACTGGGCAAAACTGGTGCCACTGGCACATTGTAAGGATGAAACCACTGCTGGCCACAGTTTGTTTTGGGGAGCCACTGATTTTGGGGCTGTCTCCCTACTCGATTTGTGTTCTCTGAAGAGTTAAGTACATTAGTATGGGTAATCTCACTCCATTACCTTCTCTAAAACTGAATCTGTGATTTCCTCCCTGGTGAGCATTTACCATAGCAAAATAGGCTACTATTTTCATATTTAACTCATTGGTAAGTCATAAAACCAGCTCAAGTTGTCTGCCCCAAAGAGCAGAAGCTGTGGGATGGGACAGTGGGTTGGAGCTTTTACAAGGCCCACCAGTGTTGGTTTGGTGCGCTCAGCATTGCCTCTCACTCACCCTCACATCCCTATCACATCCCCCCTCCTTCTGCTTTGAAATCAACAAAATTCAGAAATTTACAAGGCTTTTTAAAATCTGAGATGAAGCAATTAAATCTCCAGACTGGAGGATGTGAACCTTTAAAGGCCCTTTGCAGAATATCAAAAGAAAGAGAGGATTATATTTAGCAGGTGTGACAGCCCACGCAGGACGTTTCATTGCGAAAGGGGCTGACATGAACCAGGAACCGATACTTAAATTAATATAAAACATCTTGGGGGAAAGGTGTTTTCTTTTCTTTTTTAAGCGTTAGGAAATCATAATGCTTTCTGGCTTCTTCAAAAGCGAAAGGTCCTAATATACAGGAGTCATCTGGCATGTAAAATACAAAGGAGGGAGGGAAGAGGGGGGTGCTGAGACACCTAAAAATGCTTGGGACAAGGTTGGGAGGCAAATTTTGGGGAGCAGGAGGGCTATGACCAAATGTCTGGCCAAGAAACCCACTTGTATCTTTTCCTCGCCTGCCTGTCTTGCAGATCCACACATTCCCCAGCTCCAGGGCAGGTCACTCAGGGCAGAGGTGCAGGATTGGGACGTGGTATCCAGCCCTGCAGGGTGCCCCAGCTGGGTCTGCTCCTGCTCCCACTGGAGCATCCTCCTCCCTCCCACCACCTCTCCTTGTCATTTCCCCAGCTCCCTGGAGACACAACCCTTCATTACAGGGATGCTTTATTCTGATCACTCTGTTTCTATTCATATCATAACCTACCAAGCCAGTGAATGGAAAACGCGAGTCGGTAGTTTTGTGGGGAGGTGTCTGCGAACTTCTTGCTTCATTCACTAGTGCATGTTCCTAATTTTAACCAAACTGCTCTGTTTTGATTTTCCTAAGCTGTGGATTTAATGCCCAAAAGCTCAAGTTGTTTTAACGCCCACTCAATGAGGGCCACACGAGTGACGCTGCCTATCCATAGCAGGGGAGGCAGCAGCTGTGGGGAAGGTGGGACAGGCAGCAACACAGTCCCTAGATCTACACCACGGCCTGCGGGGAAGGGACCGCAGGGGCTCACCAGGAGATCTCCATAGGTGGATGCTGCTGCGGCAGGTCTGTGGCAGAGGGTACTTGTTCCTACTTTTGGGATATTTTGGCTCTTAGCTTTTCTAATTTGAGCTGGATGTGCACTAGGTTGTTGCTCGGAACCTTCAGGTTGTTAGTCACCTGAAAATGCAGAACGGGGTAAAAAGCCACCTGGTTGCTATGGCTCTTCTCTAAGGTCAGGGGACATGTGGTTGCCTGGACCAGAATGTTATCAGGTACCCTTTGGCATCGAGAGAGTTAAAGGTCCTCTGCACCCACCAGCCCTGGTCTAGGCAGTGTCTAAAACCAGTCCTAGACCTGCTTTATTTTTTCCTTAAAAACAGGAAATGGAGCCCTGAAGGCTTTTTAACTGGAGCGAGAGTGAGGAGGGGGTATTCTCACTCTGCCCATATCCAGCCCTGAGCCTGACCCAGACTTGGGGGTCTCTGTGTGTGTTTTTTTTATTTCTTCTCATTTTTTTTTCCCTATTATTTTGGCAGACTTTTTGGAATGTCTGGGAGCTAAGGGCTTTGCTTCATGGAGCAGAATTCTGAAGCAAGAAAAAGAGAAAGTTATAGACTAAACCACAGAAATGTAAACATGTCTGCAGCTAAAATAACTCCACTTTCATTGAAAACACTCCTCGCTCACAATCAGACTTCTGTGTGCTATGCTCAATAAAACTGCATGCTAATAGCAACCAATTAATACATTATGTAGTTCTGCTTTAAAAAGCGAGACGCCTTTTTTTTTTTAATTATTATTTTTAATTAAGGGAGTACTGGGTTTTCTGCTTTGCACGCTGGCTCTCGGCGCTTACCACTGGTTGAGAAGCGCCGGGGAGAGCGGCGGGCGATGCCCGGCGGCGCGGCGGGGGCCGAGGCGTGCCCGGGGAAGGCCGGGGCAGCGCGGCAGCGGGCAGAAGCGGTGCCCCGGTAAGGAGCCCCGGGCCGGCGGGCGGGCAGGCGGGAGGGACGGGACGGGGTGCCTCGCCTGCTTCTCCCCGGCGTGCGCGGCTTCCCCGCATGTGTGCGACGCGAGTGTCGCTGCGAGGGTCGCGACCCATCCCCTCTCCGTCCCCCTGCACCGCCGGGCGATGGGGCGCTCAGTCCTGTTCTGGCCGGGCCAGGCTCCCCTGTCCTTCCTTTTATTTCCATACGTCCCGTTATTTATCTCGCTGCTCTCCGGAGCCCCACTGCCACCTGGTTAGAGGCCAGGCTTTGACTTCACGTCGGGTGCTCGCAACAACCGCATGTTTGTTCTGCCCCTTAAAACACGCTCTTGTTCCCCGCGCCGGGAGGAGACGAAACCCGCCGAGCCCCCAGCAGCCCCGTGTCCTCCCCCCGCACGTCCCGCTCACCTCTAGTTCCGCCCGGCCCCTACTACCCCCCATTGCGGATCGGGGGCGTCCGGGGTAGGACACCGGGGAGTAGGGGGGCGGGGGGGACCTCTGCGCCCCGGGGGGTGCCGGTGCCCGGCGGGCGGCGCGTGGCCGCCCCGACGGCGGCGGAGGAGCCGGGGAGCGTCGGGGAGCAGCAGCTGTCCCGCTCGGCGATTGGAGAGAGGAAGAGGCGCACGGAGCCCGGGGCCAGCGCGATGGGCTGAGCCCGTCCCGACTGAAGTGACTCACTGCAGTCGGCAACGCCGCCGTCCCCTCGCTCGCTCCCTCACTCCCTCCCTCGCTCCCGCCGCCGGCGGCCGCTGCCTTCCCGAGGCGGCGCCCTCCGCGCCCCGGCCCCGTCCCTTCCCGTCCCGTCCTCGCCTCCCCCGGGACCCCGGACTCGCCCCCTTCCCCCGACCTCTCACGGTAAGTCCTTTCCCTCCGAGGCTGCGATGGGGAGCTGGGGCGCCCAGCGGAGCGGTGGGGACGCGGCGCGGCCGTCGGGTCCGGGAGCGGCGGGGAGAGCGGGGCGAGGGGCTGCGGGCGGCGGCAGCGCCAGGCCGAGGCGAGGCAGCTCCCCGCGGGCGGCGGGGCGGTGGTCCGGCTGCCCGGTCGCTGCGACTGGAGCGGGGCAGCCCCAAGGTCTCGGCCGGGGCGCGGGGCGGCAGCTGGAGCTGCGCATCTTCTGCGGGCTCTCGTTGCGCAAACTGTCACTTTCCAACTTCAGTTTTAAAGCACTAACGAGGCTTGGTTTCGGGCTGGCTGCTGTCTTTTCGGACAGATTATAACATCCTCTACCCCGCCATAGTTTTTTGGGGGTTTTGGTTTTTGGTTTTTTTTTTTCCAGGTTTGTAAAAGTAGGGTTGATGCCTTTCTAATTATTTCAGCAATCCATCTTTCAATTAACTAATATCTATGGCCTTTCCAAAAACTGACTAACTCTTGCATGTAGGAAAACCTTCAATTACCTGAGCTGGTCTAGAGAGAGTAAGAGTTGGTTGTGGTACTTTTCAGAGTAAGCACTGTGTCACAATATGTGGGCATCTATTTTGGTGACCAGATGAGTTTGCTGTAGAGTTTAGAGTGCACGTAATCATATTTACAAAAGCTGAAGTTGCAAGTTCTGGCTAACAGAAACTTCAATTTATTGCTGCCTTTGCTAAGAACCCACAGCACAAGTAAACTTGCTTGCTCTTTAATGAAGTTTTTATTTGTATTCAAAGTGTCATTCTCTGAATTAACACAGTGCTTCAGTTCTGCAGTAATAGTTTGGAAATTACATTCTATCCATGTAATTTTGAGTCCATTAGGAAAACCAGGATAGGTCTCTGAACTGCACATGGAGAAATGTCACATTCCTTTGATTTAACCCTTTAACCACTTCCCTGGTTTCACTGAAACAAATGAAGTAGACAAAGACAGCTTCTCACTAGGGTATAAAATGTAAGCTTCTGACATGGTATGTGTATCAGGTATGGGATTTCAAGCACACCTGAACTGATAGGAAAATCAAGCAAAAGAAATAAATTGATAGACAACTTTCTAATTAAAAGTAAAAGTAATCCTAAGTAAAGCCAAAAATAAACTAAGCCATGCTTCATATGGGAGAAATACATTTTTATGTTGATTATCTTATCTATTTCTTAAATGACATAAAGGCATGGTACATTGGAATAGTAACATCGGTTCTTATTTTCTCTTTCAGATATATATGTAGGCAAACAATGGCAAACTTGTTATGCAGCTCTTTGGAAAACTTTGCGAGAAAAGAATACCTACCTCCAAAAGCATTTTCAGGGTTTAGAGCTTTGAACAGTATCTATCCCAACCTCCCACAATTTAGTCCCAAAGTTAAACAAATCATATAGTACTGGATAGAATTACATGTTACCAGAATTTTATAAATGATCTGTCAGTATAAGTCCTAGGTGTTATTAGTTGGACTTTTTGCTCCAAAGGTGTTATTCCATTTGGATTGTAATTTATATAGCATTTGGTTCTTGAAGATATATTCTAGTAGATATACATTAGGCATATTTTTCACCCGATGGTTTATAAGTGGTGCTGGCAGTGTGGCTGCTCTTTTTATCCAAATTTGAGCTCTTTGTTGGGTGCTGAAGAAATCTGGGTATATGACTTCATTGAAGAGTTTCAGTGGTATGAACCATGAGCTTAACATACAGATTGTTACACACTTGGAGGTATCATCTTTTGCCTCAAGTACAATCATTTGTATGTCAATCTGTTAGACCTTTTCTATAGGATACACCAGGTCAGATTCCACAGTTGTTAGTGTCCAGACGACAATCCTGCATGAGACCTGTGCTTTCACCTTCACAACATGGCTGCATCTTTGCTACCTGCTCTTCTGTGGGTAGTTTATTTTCTGTGTGCACATGGAGTTTTGTAAACAAATACAAAACCGTGGGACAACTGGCTTGAATAACACCACATAAGCAAAATACCTGGCTACCGTTTCCCATTGTGCTTTCTCCAAAACACCATCGCTTTGCTATCAATATGTGAGGTTCCTGGCATTGGTTCTCCCTTTGCAGAACGCTTCATTTTGATCACTTTACTGGGGTCCCTGTATACAGCAGTTACAAGTATTCTTGCTTATATGCACTCCAGTGAGGATCAAAAAAACCTGAAAAGCTGTTGCAGTGCTGATGGCATATGGTAGCCCTGAAACGTAACGTGTTACGTTTCCTTCCTTTCCTTGCCTCTGCATTACTAAGTGCTCCAGGAGTTATTAGCAGGTATCAACAAAATCAATTAAGAAGTTTGGGTTGAAACATACCTTTTCCCTTAAAATATGTAAAGAATTTTTTTATTTTATTTTATTCCTCCTCCCAACCTCCCTGCCCCCGCTCACCCCATCAGGAACCTTGTCATTTTCTTTTAAACGAGTTGGTTTTTTTTGGGTAAGGCGGCTGTATGGGCAAATAGTAGTTCTTTTAATCATGCAAGTAGCTCTGTGGAAATCTGTGTCCTGAATTCGAGGTGGAAGTTGTTGACAGGGGGTATGGTCAGAAAGGGCCCTTTGGGCCTGATCCATATCAGCTGAGGTCAGTGGTGCAGCCTGAGCCTTGAGTGCCTAATGCTGCCCGTGGTGGTTTTATGTTGTACAGCTGGGAGGGTAGGCCGGGGATTAGTTTATGCTTTGTACGTCAGCTTTTCTACATAGTTGATTTAAAATGCTTTTGTTAAAAAAAAAAAAAAAAAGTTCACGTTGGTAAGATATTTTCAGCCTGAATTATAATGATGTTTGTCTTGGGTTGAAAGAATTACCTTTTCTGCAATAACACCACACTGTTTTTCATTATACCCGTGACTGGCCACTTTCACAGCCACTAGAGTATTTTTTATTTCCCCATGTGGTTTTAGCCATGCACTTTTTGACAGGCAGGTTTCCATTAAAGTTGAGCATCGTTTTGTCTTTTTTATGGGTTAAAGGTTTGAGCTGCAAGATTTTGTATTGCTTTGGCATTTTAGAAGGTAATGAGATAAGTGAAGAAAATCTGATCTATTTCCTTCACAGCATAGTTAACTAGTGTAGGTAGAAAACTGGCAGTCTAAAATTACTTTGCTAAATTTAAATGTAAGTAAAATGTAGGCAATAGGAAAAAATTGAAGGGTATATCTAAATATGGAGTTGTGGACATATCTGTTATATTTAAACTGCATTTTAACCTCTTCTATTTATATTTAGTGGTATGTGTATAATCTGGAGGACTTGATAGAATTCAAGAAACAGTAATTTCACAATGAAAACTGAAGAGTTTATTCTGCTGTGGACATAATGCACGTTCTTGTTAATTGGCGTCTATATAAAAACTAAAACGTATGCAACAAGATATTTTTTATGCTGTTTGAGAGCAAAAATGGTATTTGATCTAAAGTAAGCTTGAATGGATTTGCAAAAAGCCTGCTTCCCGTACTGCTGTGGCAAGCGTATCTCCTTTTGACATTGGTGACACTTTTTCTTGCATGGAGCAGGAGACTGCCCTGTAGGGTTCATTTTCATCAACTTACCTTTGCTATGGCCCATTCCGAAATACCGCTTTTTAACTTAGAATGCTACCATAGGATGTGGATTTTTCTTGCATGCTGCTTGCATCAGATGAAATCCCTCCTTGGCACAGCTTCATTCCAATAAGAAAAACTTATTCCAGGAATAAAGTACATAGTTATTTTTGTTTGATAATGCATTGTATAAATATTAATTGTCTGCCCAAAGAGAAAACAATAAACATATGCTTTCATTTTAGCTAGAAATACACCAGGCTTTGATAGAGGATGGTTTAAAACCAAGCTCCTCAGCTGAACTCTGGGTGACCACTCATGTCTGGGAGATCACTGTTGTGCACAAGTGGCTGGAAAGCTGGGTGATTTGGTTTGAGTTGAGGTCTTCTGGTTTGATTCATTTTAACACAGACGCCAAGTGTTATGATGTCAAGGTGCTTATTATAGTGTCTTGACTGTTACATTACTATCAACTTTCTCACCGTCCGCTAAAATATGCTGTGTTTCTGTCAGTCCTTTTAGCAGTGAGGAAGCAGTAGGTTGCCTGGATGCTTTGACACTCTGTAATATTGGTGGGATATTAAAAAGCTGCTGTCTCTTTTAGATGCTGCTCCTGCAAATGGATATTGACTTCTATTGTGTTTCAGATCTTCTGAATTTGTCAGGTAGTCTGTAGCTTTGAACCACACACACGTAATTAGCTGCTGCTTTAAAAAATAAAGGTTCACTTGTAGGAGATGATGAGCACCGGCAGGCTCGCAGTCCTGCACAAGGCAAGTTAAACAAATAAAAGCTTAAATGTGGTTTCAATCAGCTCCATTTAGACACCCAAGTTTTCATGTTTCTCCAGGAGGTCCGTAATGAAACAGGCTTGTTTTCTTTTCACCTCGCAAAGACACAGCCACAGGAGAAAAATCTTGATGGAGTTTGCACCAGCTGAATAACCAGCCACTGTGGGAGAGCAGCTCAGGGTGCGAGGCTGGATGGGGCAGCATGAAGGAGTCTGAGACCGTGGCTGCTAAGTCTGGGAATAGCGCCTGTTGCGGACACATGGGTCCGTCTCTAACAAGAGGGAGGAGGTCACAGCCATTTCTGCGGCATCTGGGCTGCTGGCTGGCACGCAGCGGGGTGTCCTGATGGAGGCTGTGCAGGTGTGAGTGTGTCAGGAGTAGGTTCCCTTCCCTGTTTACCTCGTCCTGAATACATTGCCTGCTGAACTAGCATCTTTTAGTTCTGTGTTTTACTGGCGGCTACAAGTGGTCAATAAGGGTCTTTATTTATTTATTTATATATTTATTTATTTATTTATTTGTTTGTTTGTTTGTTTTTTCCTAATATTATGCTGTAAGTAAAGATGCATTGATTTGTTAACTGTTCGGGTCGTTTTACTTTTCCTAGTGCTGAGAGCAGTGGCTTAGGTGTAGCAGCTTGCTGCCCTGCAAACTGCTTATGACAAAATGTTTTGTGAAATCTGATTGATTTCTTCCAATTTGTGAGTCATGTAGGCTTACCAGTTTGAGCTTTTCGTATTACCTTCTGGCTTTGCGTTGGGTTTATTACTTTATTTTTAGCTTATTAAATATGGATGTACACAGTATATTTGACCTGATTTGACTGAAGCAGTCTCTTTCAAGAGGTCACATATATTTTTTTTTTATAGTCAGTAGCTGTACTGCATACAGTTACTGTGTGATTTGTTTTGGTCCAATTAATTGTATATGTAAAAATCAAGTGGATTTAGCAAATAGCACAATGTATAATTTTCTGTAAATTACTCTGATTAAATGAGATCAAAAACCAAAATATGGCAATCAAAAAATTCACTTTAGGCAAATTGCGTTTCTATCACGGTTTATGTTTTTCTGTGTAATTAAAATGGGCTTTATAAAAAAAAAAAAAAAAAAGAAAATAAAAAGAAGTCTAGTAGTTATGCAAAAGGAAAGTCTTCTAACCAAAATTTAGTTTTCTAAGGAGGCTTGGTCAATTCTGAATAAACCCTTCACTAAAATTAAACAAGGTGTTTTAAAATTCTGTTTGTAAAATGGGCTGTTCTCTATAGAGTTCACAAATTATACACAAAGGATTTATAGTAAACGACTGAAGTAACATCAATATATTGCTTTATGACACTGAGACAAAATTGCAAAATCTGCTTGAAAAAGAAGCTGGTTTGCAGGACTCTTTCAAAGCAGATACGGTAGAAGTTCTCCGTTGTTTCTCTGAGAACTGCTGTTACATTAATTGTTGTGATCGCAGTTGGCTGTTCAAAGGCTCATAGAGTTGCGTGGGGTTTGTTTGTTTGTTTGTTTTTAACTCCACAGGTTTGCAGCTGTGGCATTAAAAACAGGTTAAAAATATATTTAAAACCAAATCAAGATCTAGTTTATTCCTGGAGGGTATCTTGTGCCTTTAAATGAATTACATTACATTTGCCCAGAATATGAAGCTGGGAATTTGGGCCAATGGTCTTCATTGCTGCCTTTATAAGTTCTCTGGTATTTTTATATATTTATAGCGTAGAGTCCATAACATGCTCTGTATTTCTTGCAATCGAGACAAGCCAAATCATCTGTCACCAATATGTATGTCAACATCCTGCAACCACAAAGAGCACCTCTTTGTAGGCACAACCAAGGCTGCATGTCAGCAAGGCAATTCATCACCCTCTTGAAATGAAGAGCATGGAGAAATCTGAACCTGGCATATTGGTTCCTCTATGCTGAGAAGTCAGTTCTAAATGATGAGACTGATAGATGGCTTTAGGATGGTAGGATTCACCACACTTAGCTGTAGCCATCTAAAAATCAAGCATCTAGGTGACAGTAATTGTGTTAAGTTCCCTCCCTAGCCAGAGGACAGGTTAATCTTGCCAGTCTGAGACGATGATGTTAGTTTGAGAAAGTCACTGAAGATGCCGCCTCTGTATATTAGAGTAGGCAGGAATCCAGGTTGGAGGACCAGGTGTCTTGGCTTTCAGGTGGCTGGCATTGAATGCACTGAATTCTGTATCCAGGGGCTGATCCAGGCCCCGAAGGCTGATCCTGGGGAGACTGAAGGAAAAACCTAACTAAAAGTACAGCAGACAGACCAGATGAATGTTTTACAGTCTGGCTGGGAATGAGTATTATTGCTTATTTGTTATTTTCATTTTAGAGTTGACCCAGTATGTAATAGTTTCATTTTTACTGTCAAACTACCTTTTTACTGTCCAGTTTTATCACCAGCAGTAGAAACATTAAAAATATCAATGGAAAGCCCTTTTATGCTTTCTGCACTAGTCTCTTTTAACTTCACTGAAAAAATTGGAAAGTGAAAACATTAACCATCATGTCTTGTATCATTAGAATATAAGAAAGGAATGGATTAATACTGCTGTCTTTCTATTAAGATTCTATTCTTCTCATTCATATCCATTTAAGTTTTGTTTGTTTGGTTTTTTTTGTTTGTTTTCTAATGGTCCAATGTCATTCTGCACAAAAGGGTTTTACCAACCCAGGTCAATACTTTGCTTAAATCTTTTGATGCGCAACTATGGAAAGCTTGTGCTGGGAGACTGTAGGCTTTGTGCCTGGCCACAGGCACAGGAACAGCTCTCAGCACAGGAGCAGTTTTTGGCCTCTGAGCGGTGCCTTGATGTGAAAGTTGTCCCTGCAGTGAGCACAGCTCACCCCTGAAGCTGCAGTCAGCCTTGAAAGTAGCTCTGCAAGAGCTGGCGGGAGGGAGGGGCGAGCTTTGTGTTTGTTATTTGCCTGTGATTTCCATGACAGGTTGCAGGAAAGACAGTTGTAGCTACATGTGAGCGCAGGGAGCTCAGTCTGCGGTTGGTCTGCAGAGCAGTAACGCGGGATGGGGGTTTAAGTTTGCTGATGGGCACAGGAGCCAGGGTGAAGGGAGAGTTTCCTCCTCTCCATCTCTGCTAACACCAGCCTGTGTGATGTGCCGTGCATGGCATGGGACAGGGGAACTGGTGGACAGTGGCACTGACCCCCTCAGGCACTCCCAGGGACACGTCCAGCCTTCGCTTCTGCCCCTTGTACTTAGTTAACGAGTCCCAACAGGTTTTGGTCTAGGATAGGATTTATGTAACACCCTCTTTGCTGTGTTGGTTCCACGGGACTAAAGAGGAGCGAGAAGTAGTAAAAATCTATTTTGGTCACTAAAGTAAGCAGACATGACTCAGAATACTCACTGGGAACAGATCTACTGGATGAAAAGGTGCCATTTTTACATAGTCACTTTTCTGACCATGCCCTTTAAACTCTTACAAAAATAGAATACTTTCTCTGGCACTTCTCTTGGAAAGCAGAAATGGGAGTGAAAACAAGGATGTTTGCTGCACTTCAGCCCTTGCTTTGAAGCTGGACAAATTCTATGTGAGTTTTGTAAGGCATATGTAACATATGTTTAACACCAGGAAAAAGAGAAAGAAGGCATTTGAATTTTGTGGGGAGGGGATTTGAGCTTGGATAGTTTTACTATTTGTAGTGGAAAAGTGTGACTCCTAGTTCCTGACAGTTAACGGCTGGATGAATTCCGGCTAGCTCTCTGAGCTGATTTCTGGCATCCTCATGTCCCTGCAGAAGCACAGTTCAGATCAGTAGACTCGTCTGAAGCTCAGTGAGTCTCCATCTGACCACTGACTCTGGGTTCCTCTTGGACCATGAGTGGTCTAAGATAAAAATGGGTCCGAAACCACACTGATCATGAGTGTTTATGGACCTGTGAGGAAAAAAATCATCACTGGCAAACAGAGTCCTGATGTGGTAATGTTGAAGTTCACGTGAGACACGGGTACCCCCCATGCAGGTGAGCTGAGCCCCCTTCCAGTTCATGGTGAGGTTGATGGAGTGAAGCTCTCCTGCCCTATCCAGGTCCCCATATTGATTCTCATCTGCATTTCAGGGAAAGGATTAGCAAGGCAAATCATTTAACAAAAAGCAGCTAAGCAGATACTGAATTTTTGAAGTCTTGTCTCAGGTTTTGATTTTGTTTGTTTGTTGTTTATTTTTTTATTTTTTTTTAATGGTTTGGTAGGAAGCTGGAGCCTGGCTGGTGCACAGAAAATTCAAAACCAGTGGTGTACTCCACCACATGCTTATGGATGCCTGTCAGTCCTGTTGTTCTCTAATGGACTGTTTGAAAGCTTTGAATTTATGCTCAGTGAATGTAATCTTGACCTTGCTGAAGTAGCTGAAGCTTCTCTATGGGAATCCTAGGAGGACAGAGCTCTTCAGCTTATGAGATTCTTCCTCACTTTTTCCTCTGGGCCTTGAAAGCAGTGGAAGTGTTGTAACTGTGGTGACTTCCCAAAGTCTTAATTCCCTCCAGTTAATACAGCATTTGAAGGCACTGTCTTTTTAGCACAGGAAACAGGCCCTATTTTTCCTCCTATTAAAATTTCCCTTGAACAAACTCTGAGAATTTCCACTTCCACTGTGTGGGTTCATCTTTCATAGAAGAGGAGACACGGGTCATACACCTGCAAGTCTTATGACTCCCTGCTGCTCCATCTCTGGCCTTCTTCCAGTCACTTGGCAGCAAGGAGTCAGGGAAGCTTTGCTGTCAAGGTGTCCTGTTTTAATTCTTCACAGCACCCAGTAGCTTCCTATAGCAGCTGAATCCAAATTTTTCTGGTTTAAATTTGGAAGGCATTTTGGCTATTATGACATTTACAGCCTCATATTTTACATATCAGTTCCTTCTCTTGCAGTGAGACAAGTGATTTTCAACAGGCCAGAAAAGGGAGGATGGCCATGAAGATAGGCTTCTCAGCCCTGTTCGCATTGTCTAGCAGGGAACTGAGACCACCACAGGGAACTTTTAAACCCCAGTTCTTGAGTAGAGCTGGTTTAGAAATTCTTTATGTTCAGAAAGCCCATGTGCTTTATCTTACCAGCCCTGAAACAGGTTCAAAAGACAGACTCAAAGAGGCAGTGTGGTGAAACACAGCCTGTAATGAAGCACCTTCATTTACCTGCTGTCACAGACCGGGCATGGAGGTGGCACTTGGGTGTGGAGGGTCTCTCTGCTCAGAGAAGGGGTTACCCTGGACGGGTACAGCTGGTAGCCTGCCAGGGTTAGCATTTGGGGTTGATACACCATATGCCAGTGTTTCCTAACCACTATGAACTGAAGGGCTACCTACATTTTTTACAATTATACCCCCATATTTTTATGTGTTGGTGGTTGTTTCCCAGGGGCAGGGGCAATGAATGAGGAACTTGGCTTTTAGGTAAACAAAATGTTACTGTTGTACTGCTGTAATTACAAACATTTTAAATTAGGTATTGACAGCAGCTGAGAGCCACTTCTCAGCTATGCCTGCTGGCAAGCAGTGAGATGTCTACCAGCTCCTGAAGGGAACCTTATTGCAGGTTGTGAGAATAACTCATTAACCAGTTAGTCCGTGATGGTGTAACTCTGCATATGGTCTGCGGGCTGCTGCTGATCTGGAAGGCATTAGAAAGTGGTCTGAGAAATGACTGCATCAGAAGGGCAGAAATGACCCCATGTAGACAGATTTGCATTCCTACAACACTGGCAGGTATGTACCCATGTCAGCAAGCTGCCCCAAGTCAGCGAGCTGTGACGGGATATAATTGCCTTAGCCCCTCAGTGTGAGCCCAAATGGGTGTGTCTTGAGTAATTGCATGTGAGGGGAGCCTTTGCTTGACCACATCGATGTGGAGCAATTCTTGCTCCATTAATGAAGGTGAATGCTTTGCCTCTTCTTTCTTGTGTTTTTTGACACATGGGATGGGCTAAGGGATGCTGCTTTTACATCCGTGTTGCTGGCGGTAATGAATGCTATGGGGAAATGGACGGCGGCGAGCCCATTTCCTTCACAGTGGGAGGAAAGTAGTAATTTAGGAGACCATTAAACATTAGAAATACCTCTACAAGGTCCCTACAAAGATACACTCCATTTAGATTAAAATCCCGTAGGGCCAATTATCTTGGAAGAACATACTAGCTTAAACAAAAGCTGAGTTAGGTGTGCTGCCCACCAATGGATTTGAGCAAAAATGGATGCAGTGAGAAAACACTCATGTGTATTATGAAAGTGAGAACATTTAGAGTAGGTCTGTGCAATAACCAACTTTTACTGTTCCCCCAGGACCAGTGTGCACAGGAAATATCTGTGGCATGCTTACTTTTCCTGGAGATGACAGCAACCCTTTGGCAACCACTTTGTAATACGTGCTTGATACTTTTCAAAATGTTGGGTTGTTGTTTTATGAATGTGCTTTGATTTTCTGGTGCCAGAGCCTTTGTGCTTGGCTTTCTACCCTTTCCTAAACTTGCCCATTCCCATTCCAGCTCTGGATGCTTCTCCTCTAGTGCCATTTGGTGGCTGTGGTGATGACTCCATTTTTCTCAGTGCTAGTATTGAGATGGGGCTTGGAGAAAAAGGGAAGCAGACAGACGTCTCTTATGCTCCTTATGTGAAAATAACTTCTGTGGCCTGTTCTGGTCTATGTCTGAGTGACTCTGGACTCCTGCTGATGGAGACATGACTTAACACTGTGTTGTGGCTGGAGGGCTAGGGCAAACAAATTTGAAACGCTTTGTTTCAGTTAATGTTTTTGAAGAGCGGGCTGAGTAATTCACACAAAACTGTGAAGCAGAGCTTGATACTAGCACTGGGCTTAAAGTCTGCCTTTGCTTCAGCTTCTACACCACAGTTTTGATGGAACATTTAGTTACATGCAGTTAGACCTGAGTACTGAAGTGCACTGAACCTTTAGGCAGGGGATTTTGAAAATGAGTTAGTTCTAAAACTCTGGAGCAACAAGTTCCTAAAAGTGTTTACAAATGCAAATTGCTACCTGGTCTTGAAACAGCCTCTTCTATTTAACACCATAAAAAAACTTTATTAAGAGAAGACATGATAAGCAGTCTGAGGTCTAATAACTGAACATGCAAGCCTGAAAGGTTTTAAAATACTTCTTGCTTTAATAAGAATCATTAACATTTTAACTGATAATGAGAAAAATGCTCATGCCATTAGTGGTTTACCACTTTGGTTCAGAAAGGATGAAAACAACTTCATAAAAGAGACCACAGACTGTCCATTTTCAGCCTCAGCATAGGGCCAGTGCTTCAGAAAATATGAAACCCATCATTTAAAATAATAATTTAGTATTCGTGTTTGGGAAACATGGTTTAAATGAGCTTTGAACACGAGAGCACAGCAACACAGGGCTTGATGGCTGCAGCTGAGGGTGAGCACTGCGGCTCGCTTTGTCGTGGTGTGGGGAGCCCCAGCACCGAGGTGTCCTTGTCCAGGTGCCACAGTGGGACATCAGCTTGTCCTCCTGCTGGGAGTGGCATGGATGCAGTCCCTGCCTTCCAGCCTGCCTTAGAGGTCCTCACCTGGGTGAGGTAATCTGTCTTGCCTTCCCCTGATAGTGGTGCAGGTCTCAGGGGGGTATGTGAGGGCAGCCTGGAGATCCTTTCCGCATTGGCCCCAGCGTTGCCTGCTTGCAAGAGTAGTTAAGTTTTGTTTTTTTTTTTTAATGGTTAAATTTCAGTCCCAGCTCAGTGTGCTGGTAGGGAAAACAAAGGATTCTGAGTCTGGGAGGCACCCAGTGCCCCAAGACATCGCTGGGACTTGGTGGCTGAGAAGCAGCATCAGTGGCAGTGGTAGGACCTCATTTAATTTGTCCATTTGGGCCAGCTGCTCTTTTCTTTGAGAATGGCTCCTTCCCCTTCTGCACCCCTTTTTCCCCTGAGCAAATTAGGTTGGACCATACCTGCTACTTAGGTTAGAGGAAGAACTCACATTGACCTCAGCCAGGACTAAATCAAACCCTTGAGAAGACCTGGTGTTTTCTCCTGGGAAAGCTATGTTTAGGACTCAGTGTGCTGTATTCTAGCCTTGTCTTGAGTAAGGGCAGCCGGAGGTTGAAGTGTTTTCTCAGACAATCTCTAATTGTAAACACAGCTACACTGGGTTTTATTGATGCTTAATGCAGCCCTATTACACTGACTAGTGTTTGCTCTTCTGTAAAAATGGAAAGTTTCCCCAGCTTCCCCCATGAAAATGACTGTTGTGCCTCATTCAAAATGAAAATCAATCAAAGAAGGAACACAGCTGGGCAAATGACAAGAGAAACAGAACAGTGCCAAGGTGGATTTTTTTTGGAAATGCTCTCTGAATAGTACTTCCATGAAAAGGCAACTTACAGATGTAAGCTGCCTTTGCGTGAAGGAGAGTGTGTTGTACCACACCCTGAATCTCTCCAGGTCTACAAACTTTCCACACATTTTAAGTTTAGGCAACAGAGAGGCCGTCCTTAAGGTACAAAGGTTTTCTTCTTTAATTCAGTGTAATCATGTAATCCCCAAAGGTAGAAAATGTAAGCCAGGAGAAAATAAAAAAGGAAGTTTATGGATTTAAAATATAAAGAAACATTTAAACATTTAAAAGATAAATTTAAACATTTAAAATATAAAGTAAATTTCAAATATAATTTGAAGTATAAAGTAAGTTATTCTATCAAAAAGGAAATTTTCAGTATCATAAGAATTCTGACTTGACATTTCAACAGCATCCTACTTATAACAATGACTTCTAAGTCTGTCTGTGTTAGACTGTGGTGGGATCCTATTAGTGAAGGAGCATGAGTGGCTTAAAAACAGCAAAAACTGTGATTTTGTCAATTACGTTAATAGAAACAGAATTAGAGGAATAACATAAAAAGCACTAAATAACAAATGATTGTTGTTAACATTCAAAAAACTCAACAGGGGAAAAAAGCACAAGGGTAAAAGCGTCAGCCCATACTTGAAATCGCCACACTTAATATCTACTTAAACACCTTTTTTTGGAGATGTTGTAGCCTTTTCAAAAGGGCTGATTTCCAAATTACCTGATTGATTTTATTGTAGATGCACTGGCTATTAGAAGAGCTCTTGCAAAGGCTGATTTTTGGAATCTGTTAACTTTCCCGTATTTCTGGGATTTTTCTGTGTCACACCAATGAAGTTTGAAATGTGCTGAGAGAGAAATTCTTGAGACAGACTTGGAATTTTTTAGCCTATTCCTGCATGTCTCTTTCTGAAATAAATTGGAATGCATTTTTAAAATTTATGATAGCTTATAACTTGATGTCATTGGTATTCTAAGAATAAGAGTCAAGATTTGTTATATTGACTTGATTGATTAAGTTTCCTTTTGACGTTGCCAGGGATAAGCTAGAGGTAATAATACTAAGCACATTCTCCTGTCATGTTCTCAAAACGTGTTGCCGTCAAATAGAATATGACTATGCATGGGTTTTAAAGACAAAGGCATTTGTCAAATGGTATAATGTCTTCATAAAGGTCTGCAATGGAGATCCCATTTACAGAAGAACTTTGGAATGGGTAGCTCTTTGCTCTGGTGGTTGTGAGTAGAGAAGAGTGACTGCCATTTCTAAACAATATTATGTTTGCCAAAAGGAAAAAAAAAAAAAAAAGGCATCTGAGCAGGAGATTGTGAAACTGAGCAGATTTGGTTGTGACATTGAAAAGAATCAGAAGTTATACTCTGTAAGGGGTTGGTAGCTCTCTTGCTCCCCATTACTGATGTAGATTTGTTCCCTGCATCCCAGTTGTTTATGGAGTTGAGGACCCATGTTGATCAAGGACCTTACAACAAGGAGCCATGGCAAAGTGACAGGGAATCACCCACCAGCAGCATGTAGGTGCTCATCGCCCCTCACTATGTGACGGTGGGCAGTGTCTTGCTCCTCTCTCCGAACCTACCAATCTGCCATGAAGCCCATATAATAAATGCAACAAGCCATGTAAAATGCATTGGTAGCATGGGCACACATGGGTGGTGGGAGAAAGGGGTCCTGTTACCACCTATGCAACTTTGCAACCTTTTCAGCCAGCAGCAAACTAAATGTTAACCCTTTCAAAGCTCTGCTGGTGAAGTTGGAGAAGGCAAGAAAGTGTTTCTTACCTGAGATGTGACTTTTAAAGGTCTATATAAGCATAGAAGGTGCCATTGCGAAAGAAAAGAACAAGTGGCTCAGCAAATATTGCGAATGGCAGTGGCCATCCTGGGGTGAGTGAATACAAGGCTGGGTTCAATCTGCTGCAGTCAATAAACTGTGCTGTGCTTTCATGCTCTGCAATGTCAGAAGAACATTGGAGTGAATTACAGCCTTCTGTTTACTCTGGGGCTGTTTATCACCGCTTGTGTAGTTGGAGACATGTTTCACTACAAGAAGCAGTTCACAAGGCATTCTCCTAATAAGAAGAAAAATCAGTTTGTATCAATGCATGACTTCCCGTTATCTCTGGCTGACCTACACCCCCCCATACCCACAAACATATTTGTGTGTTGCCTACTTAGCAATAGACAGGGGGTATTGCATCTCTAGGCTATTTCTCCACTATTTTTATTTTTCAGCCCACCACAGGAAGGGTTCATAGAGTATATCCAGAAAGATGTTTTTGTTCCCCCACCTTGGGTTTCAGTCCCAAGACTGCCAATTAAATTATCCCATAAATCCTCCATTATAGGTAGTAAAACCTAATTTTAGATTTCCTGCCCACTCTTATGTCCTGCCTGATTGCTACCAGTTGGATAAAGGCTCAACCTGTTAAGCAGACAATTGAAGGGAATTGACTGTTTCTTTCTGTGCCACATGTGGAGAACTTTTTAATATGTGGCATTTGGTCATAATTCTTTCTGGTTATTTTCTACCTTTTAGTTGTTCGAACTTTTTTTTTTTTTTTTCCTTTTGGCTGGGAAGTAGACATCTGTAATTTATTTTTTGTCAAAAAAATTTGTTAGAGAAAGCTTGTTACCCTGTGGATTAGGAGGAATGTTAACCTACCTGCCACCAGGAAAACACTAGTAGTTTAAAAACAATTTTTATGTAATTCCTGATTAAAATAAAAGCCCTGTATTAATAGAGCTAGCACATTTCTCTGTAAGCTGAAAATATTTCAGGTCATCTGAGTATAAATGCATTCTTTCCTTTCTTGTTCAAATGCAATCATATTGTTTAGCTGCAAACAGTGCTAATTTTCTGGAAGGAAGATTCTGTTAAATGATTCTTATGGAGAATCATTTATTCTGTGATTTCACACACAGTCTCACTAAATCAATGACCCCTGGCTTGGTGTGTTTCTTTGTAAGCTTTACTAAGGACAAGTAATAAATAATGTTGTCACAAAGAGTGGTTTTATCATGTGAATAAAGTGTAAGTACCCATGCTTCGTTGCCTTGATCTTTGGACAAAATGCTATTTGCGTTCGGTGTGGAGCACTTCTGTCACTGGGATTTAAGCAGAATTCAAAAATCTGTCTGTGAGGAAAAATGAAGCCTAGAATATTATGATAAATTAACACCTTTCTTGTACAATCTTCTACATTTGTTGTTGTTAACCTGGTAAAATTCCTGACTCATCCAAATCACAGATTTGGATACTGTAGAGGTATCTAAGTATATCTTGTACCTCTACAAAGCACTGTCTTTCTGAATGTGTTTTCTCGCCTGAATAAATTGGTAATGTTTTAACAACTCTGTGTCAAATCAGGGAGGTATGTGGCAGTCAGAAAGGGACTTTTTCATCTCCAGAGTACAGTGACAGGAAGTTTAATTCAAGATACAGGGCGCATATAATCTTACAGACATTTGCAAAAAGGAAAAATACTGCTAAGAGATATTACATTGAATGATCAAACACTGCTTCTCAGACTAACGTAACATGTGCCAGGCCAGTATTTTCCTCCGAGATCCATCAGCTGGCTTGCATAAGCTGAAGCTGTGGGTGACAATGACAGGTAGTGCTCTGGTAGTGCTCAGATGGTAGCATGAACCTGTCACTTAGGAAGTGTCTGTCCTTGCTGGCAGGCAGGACTATGGGCACAGGAAGGGGCTGCTCTGTTCAGATTGGCAAATTCATATTTTTTGTGACCCTGATCTGCAGGTACCATCAGTCTGTGAGCTGCGAAATGAGTCGGCCCCCTTTGGCAGTGCTGACCTCTGTGGATTCTCTGATGTCTAATTAAAGCTGCTCCTTTTTAGCTTTCCCCTCGGTGGAGGCACTGACAGTATTTCCCTGCTTCACCCAGCTGTTTGCTCCCCTTGCACTTTATGCCATATAGTATTTTCAAGTCTAGTAGCCCCCTGTTAAATTTGGGGAAAACTGGGTGATGATTCCTACGCTGATGGAAGAAAAGGTCGAGAAACACTCACATATGCAGGCAGCGTGATAACTTAAGTTTCATTGCTTGGAGAACTAGGCTAAAAATTGAAGCACCATGGTCTCCTTGTTAAATGGATCTTCTTCTCCTTCTAGCTTTGTTTATTGTACTGTGACTCTGTGTGGAGAGATTATCATTTGTTGAGTGATGCCTGAAGCACTGTATAAAAAATAAAATATACACAAAGACTAACAAAGAAAAGAAGAAAGGAATTTAGGCCTCCCAGTCACAGTACTGTTTCTTTAACGATTGCTGAAATATTATATGTATTTTTACAATTGTATTATTTGTCCAGTTTAGGAACGTGAAAATACAAGAAGGGATGGTCACATTGTTGCTTAGAAATGGAGAACAAAATGTAGGAAACAATCTACATGTTTTCTGTACTGAAGTTAAATGCAAGAGTGACAGACAGTGCCTTTCAGGGTACAGAGCTCTGTGAACTGCTGCTGAATCTCTTGTGTGTGTAGTTGGCTCCAGAAATCAGCCCTTGTAGCAGAATTGTGCTGCCTAATCAAAACTTTAGGTCCCTAGACACAGTGCATATAAAGGAAACCTTGAAATGTAATCCAAATTACTCTAACTACTCAGTCACATCTGTGTGTCTGTAGAGAGCATGGGAAAAAAATCTTCAAAGCAGAACTGACCTTCTTGATTTATCTGTGGAGTATAATTCTGAAACCTAATCATGGTGTGTAAAATGTCAATACTGTAAATTATGTCCTAATTGAATGTTTGGTATCAAACTACAAGCAACACCTTCATCTGTGCCAGAGGTTCCAGCTCCCCTATCTAGCATCTTCTGCACTTCAGGTCATGGTTGTTGTACTCTGAATTTCTATTTAGGAGCAGCAAGAAATGAAGATAAGTTGATACCCTGTCCAGTAACCCTAGGAGTTCCACATTGATTGATTGTACTGGGCACTTTCATAGTTCTCTCATTTAAAAATATTAGCTTTTTACATTGAGCTGAGAATTTTTCCAAATATCCAATATCTTGCATGGGAATGCTCTTAATTCTAGGTATCCGGCTTCAGAATTTGAACTTGGCTTGTGTCAAGCCTGTGCTGTCTTGAATATGCTACTGTTACCAGAAAAAAAAAGTCTCTCTGGTATGCTAAGAAGAAGGGACATGCTGGGGTTTGCAATTTTAGCATTACAGATTCTTTATTATTAATAGATTAGTGGGGATTTTTCCAAAGACTCCTATGAGTCACAAGAGCTCTTGTTACTAAATTTCATATACTCATTTATTTATATAACTATACATGAGTTCTTACGGTCTTTTCAGCCCAGAAAGAGCCAAGGTACTGCAAGTGTAAATGCTGTTTATTGAGTTCTGGAGATCATAAATATCCCCTTTAGCATCTGATTTATCTTGAACTATGCACATTGA
Organism: Columba livia; assembly: GCF_036013475.1. NCBI lineage: Eukaryota > Metazoa > Chordata > Aves > Columbiformes > Columbidae > Columba > Columba livia. The sequence continues at coordinate 94,492,542 of NC_088602.1, read as the reverse complement.
AAGAGGTCTCTCAAAATTAGGAAAGAAGGGGCATATGCTACTCCTTTGGACAACCTGTATATTCATACCCAGAATGAAACTTTGGCAGAGAGTAGTTAGAGTTAAACTGTCACCACCAGAGTGATTTTACTTTATGTACTACAGTTTATGTGATTTTTATAGGCTCATTTATTTTACTGATTAACAATCCAGTCCTGCTCTTGACAAAGTCTCCTTTTTTTTTTTGATTTTTACTTTTTTTCTCCTGTGGCTTCCCCAAGACAAGTAGAAAAGATAAAATCTCAGGTAGAGGGAAGTGTGAGAACAGGAGTTTCAAGGGAGGAAATTGTGTGACCTTCATTTCCCCCTCCCAACAGAAATTTGTCTGGACTTCATGACAATATTTTGCTTTTGTACCATACAGAAACCATCCAGACAGATCTCAGCAATTCAAGATCTCAGTATACAAGGGAGCCAGCCACAAACAATGCCAGGTGTAGTCTCTACCATGCTGCTAAATACCAAATAAAGGGATGCCATCAGCTCTGTGGACTTCTGAGTGTATGTGTTGCTTCCAACCCACCAGGCAGGCTGATTGCTCTGAAACTGGCTTGGTAGTCACAGATCATGATGTTTTCCTTTGGCCTCCCAGCTGTTTGAGAGGTATTTTCCAGAGATTTATTGCTGTCACAGTTAGTCTTTGCTGAAGGACCTCACTGGCCACCTCCTCCATTCCCATCAGAAATGACTTTGGACGTCTCATGCTTCAAAAAGCCAGAGAGAGCCTGCAAAAGTGAGTGACAGCATAGCCATTATAAAGAAAGGTCTCAGAAGGAATGTCCAATTTACTGATGTTGTTGAGAACTTACTGCTTTTTATATCAAGGTGCTAGCCAGAAGAACTGGAAGCAATGTGTAGTGTGTATTGGAGAAAGAAGTCAGGACCAGATGATGGCCTATGTTCTGTCAATGTTTCAGCTTCTTCAGGCTGTTTACTCTAGGGGTAGGAAGCCTGCATGTTCAAGGGTGTATGTGTCAGCCTAAGTGCGCTTTGCTGCTAAATGATTTGATTTCATTATTTGTTCCATGACAAGTGCAAGGAAAATACAGCTACATTCAAACAGTTCATCTAAAACAAGTGGGTAAATGTTATGTAGGTCATACTAATGTAGGTTAGAATAATTCTTCTTTAATGAAGTGTAATTCAGCTATTTGAAGTAATTAATGAGTTTAGGTGTCCCTTATCTTCTTTTGCGTCTTACATTTATCAGATGGGTGCTGAACAATTTTTGAAAATCTGTCTTCTTTCTTTTCTTGACTGGATTGATAAAAATCACTAGCCTACTTGGAAAACAGTTGCCTGTACTTCTTGCTGCCATGGGGTGCAACAACATTCTGAGAAAATATTTGTACTAACATTATCTTTGTCTTGCTATCTCACTGCTGCTGCAGTGGAATGACAGGCAGACATTGTTTTCTCAAAAGCTAAAGTTGATTAGGGAATGCCCCTATCTCATTTCTTTCAACTGTAATACAAATATGAGAAATATGAGCATTCTGAATAATTGAATGACAGTAACATGAGTGTTTTCAACAGAATGGTACACTGTGGTTTCATTTTCCAGAAGGAAATGAAGGTGATACATCAAGACATCAAGGTGATGGTCATAAAGATGAAGAATATTGTACCTGAAGGTGCAAAATGCAATGACAATACAAAAAATTCTGAAAAAAAAAAAAATTCATTTTGGGTTAAAATAATAAAACAACCTGAATACATGCCTATCTGTAGGAAAATTTGAGGCAACTTGGACTTTTATTTCAAAAGGTCTGCATGGACAAAGCTGGCTGTCCACCCTATTTTAACAAGACAGAGAACGTTCTCCCATGTGCAGATAGTACAGAGCTGCTTTTCTTCTGTGTTTAACTATATGCTGCCTTCTGGCACACTCCCTTTCTATAGGCCTGTTGCAAAGTAATAGCTGTTTTTTTCAAGATTAAAGACAATTTAAAAGGTCACAGTGGCCATAATAATCCTTGGCCACACTGGAAATATCGCGACTTTATTCTAAAAGGTATACTAAAGAGGAGACTAGCACAAAGTAGGATATTGGCCATCCCCCTTTAACTTCTGACATGAGAGCTGGCCAGTGTGTTGTCCTGCTTTTCCTTTGACATTATCTCTTCTTTTCTGTGGAAAGCAACATCTTCCTTTAGGAAACAAATTGTCTCCTTACTTGCCTCTGTGTTCCCTCATCCATGTTATGGTCTCTTCCTTTGTTTACCTTCTACCCAATGACTGTGTTATAAGCAGCCTGTATGCTGAGGGCATGTTTGTTGAGCAGGGCATCTGCCTATGAAATTAATCCTGGAATGAGTTTTCCCAGTGATTATGGAAAATAACTGTGCACTCTTGGTGCACTATTTACCTGTTAATTCATATGAGTGCAACCAGAAAGAGCACACTGGCTGGGGTGGCGCCTGTGTTAGTTTCCAACAAGCTTGTAACTGGTACCCAAGGTGTTCATTTAAATCTGTAGTCCTGAATGATTTGAGATTCAGTAACCATAAGTATCACATTTTTCCATAGTTGAGATGAGAAGAGAGAGCGTTTATAGGGGCAGGAAATTATCTGTAAGGTGTTCTTGTTCCTAAGCCCAAATTATTTTTAAATCCCTTTCATTTGTTTCACAGACTTCCACATCATTGTGTGGGTGTCCACAATCATGTTTTAAACCATTTAGGGCAGTATTTTTTCTTCTGTACGCGTCTTAATCACTGTTGTGAATCCAACTGTTGAAAGTGTTGTCCCCAAGCTCTTCCTGTTTCATCCTTAAGAGTTCACAGATTTAATTCCCTTACTGGTCAATGGAAATGCATTGTTCAGGACTCTCTGAACACCCAGACGTCAGTTCATATCCTTACTGTGGTTTAAGTAGAGTGGATACAAAACGGGATCTCTTCTGTTTGCGATACCCTCATTATAACATCAAGGCGTGCTGTCAGGTTCATCTCCCTCCATCCCCTCTGTAGGGGTGGGCCCGTTTTTGAGTAAAACATTTAGTATTGGGGTGAAAAAGACTGTAACCCTATGGTTGAAACACATGGAATGTAGGACACATCCATACTAGTCTCTGCTACAGTTAATGTCTGATTATTTATGTAAAACATAACATTGCCAAGAGGAGCAATTAAAAGCCACCAAGCCATGGGAGAGGAAGGAGATACACAAAGCTGGGGAGTGGAGTCATGGCTTTTCTTAGTTCCTACAATATCTGTTAGAAGTAGGACTGTTCTGAAAACCTGGTTCAAATCTTGTAATAATTAGGGGTAGCTGAAAGCAGTATTTTATTTTTTTCTCTGAAAAAAATTCCATGAACTCATCATCCCTAAGTTCAGAAAAGAAGTGTCTTGTTTGGAGCGGTTCCCACCAAGAAATAAAAGTATCAGCAGTATTCCCTTCACCAATACCACGTTGTCCTGTTCTCTGTTCTGCAGGTTTCAACACGCTCTGCTTATGGCTCCATCTTACTTGATTTTGATTTCAGAGGATGTGAATATACTTGTATTTTTAGGGTAATATCTTTCATTGGATTGTCCTGCCTCAAAGCCAGTTCTTTTTGGACTCCATAGGAGTGATCCCACAGCTTGCAATGCTGGATCTGCTATTTATCCCTGTGTTAAGGGAGTTTAAGCTAAGTCAATGGAAACTAAGTTGCAGAACAATTGCAGCTCCCAAGAAATTTTCATGTTGAGACCAGTACCCATTTCCAGCCCCAGCATGACTAACAGAAGGCATCAATTAGATTCATTTTACTTATTTAGATGCAAGTTCATGTGCAGACCCTTCCTCTAGTTAATAGCTAAACGAAAGTATGACTGAGAGGAAAAAGTATACTTTGTAGCTAGATATTAACTATTTACCTCCTTAAGTGGCACTTCATGTATTTATTTTTTTTTTTTATATTCTGTGGTAAAAATTCTATGGGAAAAAAAATCTAGGTTAGGGAGAGAAGCTGCCCAAATGTAGTTACAAAGATGCTTGATCCAAGCTGGGGATTTGGTTACTGGTTTAAAATTCATTTTTTCCCCATTTAGTAACTCTGATCCTGGCAGAGACATGGGGTTTTGTTGCAGATGGTTGTTATACATATTGAAAGGACTGTATACTTACAATATGTGCCATGAGCTATTAAATGCTGTAAAAGCCTGGCTGACTTTATAGTTTGCATCCTGCCATTAGAGTTCCCTCTGAAGTCTGTCAGAGGGATATAATTCCACTCTAATTAAAGCTATTGCCCTTTTCCAAATGTGAAACCGGCCTAATTAATGACTAATTGTTTCACTAATATAAAGTAGGTCTAATTGTTCCCTAACCCTTGACTACAGTGCCCTGCTTGCTCCCAGTGAAGCAGAGCCCCTGTGAATGGTGTTTTGTCTCCATTAAACTTCGTCAGCACTACAGTGTGTAAACCGGTGGAAAAAGGAAGATATTTGGGGCATATTATTTTTCTGTTGATGGTGAAAATGGCCTCCTTGAGATGGCAGTATGTGGGTCCCCAGCTGCCCTACAGACACCAGAAGTGGGATGAAGATTTTCAAAATGTTGCACTTCGTGCACTTCTGAAAACATCAGCTCATGTCCTCCCACCTTTCCTCAAGAAAAGCAGAAAATGGATGTTGGAGCCAATTACTTGAGGCAAGATGGAATTAATCTTATAGGATCTGTAGTGTTGTGACATTGTCTTGGGGAAATCCTGAGTCATTTTTAAGTCATCTGGCTCTCAAAAAACATTTTGTTACAGCAAGTTCATGTGTACCACTGAGTCTTTAGGAAATACATGCAACTTCTATATACCATAAAAGAAAAACATAAGAACATCATACCTTTTTGCTAACACCATCCTAGTTAACTTTCCCCACCATGCACATCCTTCTAAGGCAAAGGAATTTGATATTTTATTATTTTTTTCCCCTTAGTTTTGTGTATTGATCAATCTCGGAGTGCTCTCTCTTCCACTACTTATTTACGAATTCATGTGGGTCAGATCTGAAGCCCACTGATATGAGTGGGAGCTGAGCAGGATCTGGGCCTTCAATCTTTGAGACTGAGTCAGCTGCTCAAGGGGTTCCTCTGCGAAGTATGAGCTACTTGAAGATGAAACACATGGATGATATACAACCAGTCCTGCAAACACTCTAAAAGTGAACTTCCAAGTTGCTGCATTTAAAATCATGGCATACTGCAACTGCACACGTCAAAGACAGCGGAAGTGGCAATACTGATTTATTTCTTTTAAATCCCAACAATATTTCATTAGCAGGTCGCACAAAGATGACTCAAAGCTTGGGGTGGAAAGGATAGTGATTTACTTTTTAATTCTACTGAAAAAGCAGAGTCATTGCTGTTATAGATCTGGTATTTGACATTTATACACACCTGGCACATAAAAAAGTGGAAGAAATTCGATCTACATTTAAAGGAAATATTTTGCATCACTCAGTTAAATTCTCTGAACCTGCAACTTGCTTTTTTTCTGTTCTTTAAAGAGTAAATTCGTTTAAGGAAATGCAAGACTGATGTTACAGAAAACATAAATCTTAATCTACATGCTAACCTGTATAAAAAAGATATTTAATACTGATATAGACAATTTTTGTCTAATGGTTAATAATTTTAGAGAACACAAAATGAACTTTTAGAACCAGATGGGCACTTTGAAAACTTATTAACGCCATTATAATACATTAGTTGTGACATGACAAACCAGTGGCTTGGAGAACTGATGGGACCACAACAGCCATGTGTCTGTTCTTTTTACTTCACTGGTGGATGGGGAAAAGTTGTTTTAACATGTAGTCAGTATGAGATACCTACAGTGCTTATTTGTTCTTTATAAATGAAGCATATCCTTACTCAGTATTTAATGGTTCATATGCTCTTGAAATAATGCCCCCACCTGTAAAACTACACACACCTGCAGATGCACCCACAGAGACCGACACTAAATATCTCTTTTTCAGCTGAACTGAATTTTGACTATTGTGGCAAGCCAAATGCATGAATGAGAAAGGTCCAAAATCTGCAGAATAGAAAAAAAAATATTACGGCAGTCTTCGGCTGCTTAGTGGGAAGATGGAGGACAAGAGGGAACTAAACTCTTCTCAGAGATGTGTAGCAGCAGTTCAAGGAATTAGAGTTGCAAGCTGAAACTGTGGAAATTGTGACTAGAAATAAGGAAAAAAAAAATCACTGTAAGGGTGGCCACACACTGGAAAAGGTAACCAGAACAGTAGTGTAATTCAGGCCTGGGAGGTACTCAGAGCTTGACTGGCAAGGTCCTGAGCAACCTGCTATAATGGGTCCTGCTTTGGACAGAGGTCAGGCCAAATGACTCCATGGGTCTCATCCAATTTCAGTTTTCCTCTGGTTCTCCTTGCCCCAGTGCTCACACATGTTCCACCACGTGAACATGGAGGGGCTGCATGAAGCATGTGGTAGAATCAGGAGGCATTGCTAAATACGTACAACATCTTCTGCTAGCATGAGGTGGGATTTCTTTGTGTGCTATAGTTGGTAGAGATAGACTTGGTGCTGTTTGATATCTTGCGCATTTGTGATACCTTGTGGGGAGCTTCCATTAGTAAGCAGTAGAAAGGGTTTCTTGGAGGGCAAATGAAGAAGATACAAGTAGAGATAAAAGCTGGTCTACCTTGTAAGTAAGTTAATGTCAAACAAAAAGCAGTTTAAAGGGTCACAGTTCAACACTACAGTTTAACACCACAGTTATTTTGGTAGATCTCTGCCATCTAGATTGAGTTTCCTTTGCTAGATCTCCATGCTGGGCCTGGGAGACCCCAGAGCAGCACTATGTTTGGAGTGCCTCCACACCACCTCTGTTGACAGCATCTCTGCAGCTGACACAGCAGCCATATGCTCAAATTACCATCAGTAGTACTGATTGTTATTGAAATTGGTCAGAATAAGCACAGAAGAGCCAGCAGGTTTTGGAAGAAAAAATATTGGGAAAGGTTGAATAATTTTTAGATGAAACATTTGTCATCTCTTGCTGATCATAGGAATGGGAGTGAGACCTGGATTTATACATAGAAGAAGATTTTAGACATATACACTGCAAAAAAACATGAACAGTTCCTAGGTGTAGTGGGAGCTGGTCAAATATGCAAAATGATGGTGAAGGCAGGAGGAAAAAAGAATGGAAGTTATTTGTTGCATTAAAAACTACTGATGGGTCTTGCTTAAGGTTGCACCTTTGTGGAAGAGTGGCTGAAATCCAAACAAATCTGTAGAGGTATATAAAAATTTATTCTGGACTTGGAATCTGCAGTTGGATTTTGAATGACCATAAAATCTCAAAATTGTTATTTGTCTATTGCTCATCATTGTTTAGTGGGAGAGTTTGAGCTGGGATCTGTTATTTTGGAGGGAAAGAACAAAGGAAAACTTCTGATTATAAAAATGCTGGAAGAACCATTTCTTGTGAGCTAAACAATTTCAGGTTATGTCTGTTGTGACAAGGGATCCTAATGTATGGCTGGGTGAAAAGAAAGGGTAGGTGGCCAACTTTGGGTTCAGGCAATGTGTGGTAAATTCCTGTGACAATATTCCCATTTGAAGGCATCAGCCCTCAAATAAGATCAAGAATGCAGCAATTTCATAGGGTCAAGGTGTTATTCAGGCTTCACTTGCTAAAGAAAGTATTGGAAGTATTCCTGTCTCTAAAATTGCCATGCATTTCTGCTGGCTCTGGGAATTAGCTATTTTCTGCAGCAGCATTCTCTTGTACAAGAGTTTCTGCTTCCTTCTAGGCACAAACTCTTTCAGAGGTGGCTGAAACGTGTGTGCCCATATAGTGGTTGGAGTCTGATCCTGCATGGCTGAAATCTGTGATGGTTTTACTGTTCAATGTAAATGGGATTGAGTTCTGTGCTAGTTATGTGCTCTTGTGAACCATCATGATGGAAGGCACAGCAATAAATGTAGTAAGATAATAAACTTTGGCCGTATTTCTATAACAATGTATAAGCCCATCTGTATGCCGTATGTCAATAAAAACAACTAATTACAGAATAACGAAATCTAAAGGGCCCCACTGCTTAAGAAAACCCTCCTGCATCTCATTCCCAAAGTTCCTATTACATCTACAGAAAGTCTGGACCATAAGCCGTATTTGTTCCATTAAGTCCTGGTTTTGAATTAAAGCTAGCCAAGAAGATAACTGCAGCCTTATCCTTGCAAATGCCTATTCATGTCTCTATACATCAAAAACAGTCCCATTTGCTTTGGGGGAACTACTTCCAAAGTGCAGAGGTGGTTGCATCTGTAACTCTTTGCCATGCCAAGGCCTTCCAAAGATCTGCTAGAAAAGCACACAGGGTGAGCGAAACCTGCCTGAATCCTGTAATTGCTTTACTTCTCCAGCTGTGAGTAAAATGCATCATAATTGTTAATTTTTCATTTTCCCTTATCCACACGCAAAACCCTACGCAGTGCTTTTGCTGCACTTTTTGCTTGCTGTGAAATCCAACTTCATGAACTAAATGCATTCCTCTTCACTTTGATTTTAAGTCATGTATGAGGTGGAATACAAACATGTCCCTTGCAATATAGAGAAATAAACATATTAGGAGTTTTCAGCTAAGCTTAACAAGTGTCTTTTCCATGTGAAATCTGTTTCTTCACATTTCTAAGTCAAACTTGCATCTTTGCTTAGCACAGGTTCAATAAAGTGTTGTAAATTTTATGTTACAGCTTTACATTGACTATTAGGAAATATATTTAGATCCACAAAATACTGTTTTTCTAAAAACACTTAACTTTAGTCTTTACAATTTCACAAGTTACAGGTCCATGTTTCATTTAGCAAGTGACTGCAAAATCCAGATGCTGAAAAAATAAGCCTAAAAAATCCAGATGCTGAAAAAATAAGCCTAAAATTTTATGTTCAGTCAGTATCAGCTATTTATAGACATTCTTCAAATGCATGTGAAATAAAAATGAAAACAAAGCTGTGAAGGTCGAAAATCAAAGCATTATTGGAGATGACTGATATCCTTCCAAGGTACTTTCTTACTAAGAATTTGTCGTATTTCTATTTTTAAAATGCATTAACATTTTTTATTGATAAAGTGAGATTCAAATTGCAATGGAAATGCCAGTCTTTCTGATATGTAATTTTGAATGACTTTTTGCAGTTCAAACCAACACTTAATGGAAGTTGCTTTATTTCTTAAGTACCTTGTGTTTATACAGCCATTCTGATTTTTTTTAATTTTTTATTTTTTTACTTTCCAGCATCTGAAATGGAAGTGCCACAAGTAAAAAGATAAATTAAACCAGTAGAAATAAAGGGTTTAATGGCAAGAACATACAAGAGGAGTATAAAGCATTTAGTAAGAGAAAGGAAAATAGGTTTTAAGAACTTCAAAGACTTTGCTTAATTTTCTTCTATAGTCAAATGATCATTTCTGCTGAAGTTGGCTTAATTTACTAATATGCTGAAGGATCACCACATGTATTTATACCTTGTCTTAAGATTACTTTAAGAAAAAAAAATGGTGTTACCAGTCACATTGGTTGGGTTAATGTCATTCCCATGAAGCCTCTGCCATCCTTAGCATGGAGTTTCAAAACAACAGAAATCCCACAGGGGAATGTGAAGGGTCATCCAGCTTCTCCATCACCCTACCCTCTCTGTCCTGTTTTCTTTATCCCTTTATGAAGGATTTATTTATTCCTTCTGCTGCTGACATCCCATAGGTTTACCTGCCTCTTTTGCCGATGCAGGGGACACCCATAGATGTCTGTAGAAGCCAGCACCACAATTGTTTTTGAAAACAAAGCTGTGCTGGAGAAACATGCTTCGGACATCCCAGCTGACTCTTTGGTCAAGTGTTGTTTCACTATCAGTGAGTGTCCACTGCTAGGTAGGACCTCCTTCTGGAAAATTTCCACATGTGGGACCATTTTTCAGACTCTCTTCAACACCTTATGTCTACAAATTCGAGAAGAAACTTCTTCTCAGTGAGGGTGACAAAGCACTGGAACAGGCTGCCCAGGGGGATTGTGGAGTTTCCTTTCCTGGAGACATTCAAAACCCACCTGGACATGTTCCTGTGCGACCTCACCTAGGCATTCCTGTTCCAGCAGGGGGATTAGACTAGAAGATCTTTTGAGATCCCTTCCAATCCCAAACATACTGTGATACTGTGATACTGTGGAACCCAAATTGCTTGGACACACCCAAGTCTCAGTGGGCATTTTCTCTGTGACAGCAACTGTCGGTATATTTCAGTGAGTGTGTATGGAATGTAGTTTACGTTCACGCCGTCTGCTCTTGATTTAACTTTCTTAAGAAGAGTTCTTGTCAAGCCCAGTTCAGGTCTTGATACAATTTCTGCTCCCCCTCCTGGCCTATCACTCCCCAGAGGAACATTTCGGGAGAGGTGCATCTACAGGTCCCATCCACAAAGGGGACAGCTGAGCAAATTTGGTAGAGGGACCCCCACTGTGAGGTGCCACGACAGAAGAAGTGGGTTGGTATGTTGTGACAGGGGAGTACAGGTAGAGGCTGGGCAACTAAAGCTGTTTCTTCCCACCAATGCTCTGAGATAGCCTCAAAGAAGACATTCGATGGAATTGTTGGGTGAGTTCCCCAGGGCAAAAACCTGCCTCTCCTCTTTGCATCACCCTGGAGCAAAAGGAGTGAGTCCATACACACAGGAAAAAAACAAACAAAAACCAAACCAAAGCCCCCAAAAAACAGAAAAACCACAACAAACCCAAATAAAATTATATTGCTCATTAAACCAATTATTTTCAATATTTTCAATAAATCAATTACTTCCAAATATTTTCCATATTTTCTTGGTGTGGGGATTGGACTAGATGATCTTTCGAGGTCCCTTCCAATTCCTAGCATTCTGTGATTCTGTGATTCTTGAATATGACAACCAAGGATATTCATTGAAAGCAGAGAAAACGTTAACTATTTTTTATTTCTTGCTCTTATATTTATAGGCTAAGTGACATTACACTTTGATTTTCCCACAGATCTAATTTGAGTTTCTTTGGATTTTAGGTATTGTTTTTAACTGTAACAATTCAGGACTTTTCTAGGTTTGGCAAAACTCTTGGACAATCTGCAGTAAAAAATGTATTAGCCTAATGTACTCACTGATTACTGAAATCGCGTGGTGTATGTAATTTCTGATTACAAAAATTTTATCAACTAGTTAGCCTTGAAAAGTCTGTAAGGTATTCACACAATTATTTATGAATTTTTAAAGATACTGTTGTCTTCTGCTTAATACATGTGTACCATCAGTTTGTATTAGATACTTATATGTGGTTGAGAATATGAATGTATCACATGAATGCTGTGTGTGGTGCAAAACTTGTACTGATTCTTGCCTAGCACTTTCCACGTGCCTATGAGAGGTCTCTTGTGAACAAAATTAAAAGTAGAGGCATAGGTATCAGGCAGCTAGAGGGCAGCCAGAGCATCTTGTCTCATCTCCTGTGCATCATCTGTCCTTCAGCTTCACACAGCTACCTCTGGCCTGGAAAATCCAGGTACCAGAACTGAGTGCAGAATGCCAGTATTCACTAATCCACAAATATTTCTCAAACAAGTGGCCTTAAAGTCCAGGAGGCACTAGTCAAGGAAGGGTTGAAGGAACTGATAGCATGTACCACAGAAGGTTTATATGTAATTTGTTATTATTGAATTTAATCTTGTTGTTTCTGTTTCTAAAGCACTTTCATTTGCTTTTATCTTTCAAAACGATATATTAGTTTTCCTTAGCTTGTGACTTCAGCCTCTGAATAATTTGTTATTAATTCTTTTGATAACAGTGAGTGTGTCTTTCCGCAGATGTAATTTTAACTGGAGCATCAGTTAAAATGTTAGAAACAGGCTTGTGCTTTAACAGTGGAATGAATGTAAATTAGAAACTGCTATTTGTCACTATATATCTCTTCTGATGTCATCCTGCTTTTGGGTTTTTTGTTTTTCTTTGGAAAGTCATATTTCTGCAGAGCACTAAGTTCCATAATTATAAGCTGCAGACAGAAATTACGTGGTGGCTACTTTGTGGCTGCGTGTCTTGCTTTGCAGAGCTGACTGGCAGACACCTTCAGCTAAGCATGGAGTTGAGCTGAGTTTTAATAGTTAAACACAGAAATCCAACAGGGCAGATCTAGCATGAAACAGAAAAGCAGCAAAGTGCACCAAGTAGGAATTTGACTTGATCCTGGAACATTTTTTGTGATCTCTGTGGTTTTCCACTTGGAGAGCACAAAGTCTTGAATTCATGTGTTACTCTCCCCTTGGTATCCCGTGCATGTGTGTAAGTATCTTGTAACAGGATAAGCATCAGGGAGTAATCATTATCAAACACCCCTGCATGGTATTAAGATAGACAGTCAAAACCCGGAGCTATGGAAAGTGGTTGGTGTAGTTAAATGTGTCAGACGTGACTCAAAAGTCTCCTTCCTTTCTGAAGATATTGCTTCATTCATGTTAACCACATTTGTAAGTGGCCTGGACTGAAGAGATAGTGTTTGGGGAATTCCACACTCTTTCATATGCAGTTGGGAGTTTCAGGAATAGCTGTTCTACATTCCACATTGATATATAATCCTCATCATGGCTTTGAATAAGAACATGGTAATTTGCCAAAAAAATAAATAAAACAGGTTATTGGTCAGAGGCATACTATATAGGGAGCACTAATGAAAGCAAATATTTTTGGCTGTAGTCTAAATTTCCTACTGTAAATGAGCTAATTTAGGTCTGTATCCTCCCCTGAGATCATGGACTGGAATGTGAGATAAGCAGTAGCTGCACAGAGACATTTGGGTGGTAGAGTAGAAATGTGCCTTCTCCACCAGCTCCACATTCAAAGGGAAGGAGAGGGGGAACATCTGCTGTCTTTTCCCTGTAGGAGGATCAATCACTCCAAGAAACAGAGCACTCTTCACCCATTAGGAGAGATTTAACTCCTTGTACTACCAATTTATGTTCTAACTCCTTGGAAATGTGTGCAGATCAGCTCTGTATACTGGAACAAAATGTGTCTTCCATCTTCAGTTTCGAGGAACTCCAGGAGAGACAGACATAGACATAGACAACATAGACACGTCTTCAGATAGATGCATCCATTTTAACCCCACAGAGATTAAGGACCCAGAGTATTGTTATTAGTACAGAGATAACTGTAAACCCTGGCCATCTGTGCCTTCACAGACAGGTGTTGACATGTGGCTTATTCTTCAGTTACTGAATTTCTTACAATAATATTCAAGTTGTGCTTTCAAGGTCAATTTGAACCATACCAAGCCCATGTCCTCTGCTGACATATCTTACCTACCCACCATCCCAAGCTGATACGTGCTCCCTCTTGTGGCACGTTGCCCCAGGAGCTCCAGGGGTGCCACAACTCACTGTATCAGGGAACTGGTGTTGCTAGGAGTTTCACCAGAAAGGTGATTTGCTTCCAGTTAGACCAGCACCCTGATCTGACTGACAGAAATAATATTAAAGTTGTGTGAGGGAGAGAACATATCAGCATGAGCCAGTCATAAAACCAAACCCTCAGATGGCTTTTCAGGAGGAGGGCTGGGCACGAAAGTTTTTCTTTATATCCAGGGAGGGGAAAAAAAACAATAAACAGATCTAACACTCATTTTTCTTTATGAACTTCTTTAGGTTTTTGTTGAAAGTTAAAAATATTTCAGTTTTTAGCTGCCAGAATTGAAACCCATTGACCAACCAGACCTGCTCAGCTTTTGTTTTTCCCAGTAATTTCTTTTAAAACAAATAATGCCATATTATAAAAATCTCTCATATTATCAGAGCGGTGTAATTGGAAAATTATCAAAGACTTTGTCTTCTGTTTAAATTGCTGCCAAAGAACTTACCGTTGATTTTATGCCCTCCTAAGTACAGAAGAGTGATCTAGTCTACTAGAGTCACAAGTTAGGAGCCTCTCCTAGTCCAGATCTATTGATCCTAATTTACTATTGTAACAGTTAATGGCAGTTAGCATTGTTCCACTCCTGCAGCTAAGCACATCAGACGGTGCACAACACATCGAGTTCAGTCCTACAAGGGCAGGATGAGTACAAAAGGTTTTCACTGAGAATGGAAAGTTGTAGAAACATTGATTGACACTTCCTATTTTGGTTTCCTTGCCCTTTACTGTTTTATTTATAGTATCCACCTGCAATCATGAAGTCTTACGCTAACAGCAAATATGCATTGGCAGCGGAGGAATTGCCCAGGCAGTAGCATTTCTTGAGTGTAGTGGGTTCTTTCCTCAGGTTTTCGTTGTTGAGGCTGTTAAAATGCAAAGAGGTTACACAAAAAGAAGAAAAAAAAAAAAACAAAACCAAAACTGAAGTGGTTATATACAACTGCAAGCTAAACATAAAAGTGCTAAGCTCATGTCGTGCAGCTTTGCTATGTAATAGCCTACTGTCAATATTGGCCCTGGGTTGGAAGAGTTGTATTTCAGAGTCTGCTCATCGGAGCCCTGGTTTATTAATACTGAATTATAAACATTTCTGTGACTTCAGTTCTGGGCCTTTCCTCAGTGGGTACTACTTGACTGTGCTCTTTGAGCCATTTTCCCCCAGAAATACACGTCTATTGGCCATGGTCTGCCGCAGTCTCTCCCAAGGCCTCCCCTCAGGTTCTTAGCAAACCTCAGATGTGGGCAAGAGCTGCTTACCTGGCTCTAGTGTATTTTCCTCTAGACCTGGAAGTATTACAGAAGAGGAGGCATTAACTTCAGTACCATGCTGTGCAAGAAACTTATTTTTTTCTTTGTTTAGCAGTTTCCAAATTGCATGCTTGTAGCAGTCTTCTGTGCTGTGAGTTTTGCATATATCTAAGACAGAGTGCGTGAATTTCTGGCCTGCTTCAGATAGTGGTAAAAATCCAGTTTATTTCAGTGGATGAGGATTTCACTTCTTCTCTTCTTAGTCCTGTTAAAGGACTTAATTTAAATAAATTAATATAATAACTTCAGTAAAGCCCTATGATGCTAACAAAGCAGCAGCACTAGGGCTTTTCAGTTAGTGGTCCTTGCAGCTCCTCAAATCTGTAGACCACTTCTAAAGTGCAGCAAGCCTAAATTTGGCTTAAATTTGCTATACAAGGGCTTCCACCATAACTCGAACAAATTTATTTGTCCACAAATTACAGAATGGCTGAAGAACACACATAGGACATTGATCTATCAAAGTGCAGCTCTATGTTACAGCAGCAGAAGCTCACCCTGTTTCTACACACCACTGAGAGCAGGTTTATAGTCTTTATGGCTTTTGAATATCCCAGCTTTTCTCTCTTTTACACACTGTCTCACTAGTGCAGGTAGGACCCAGATGTCCAGGAAGAGGTTTCCTGATAAAACTACCAAGAAAAACCGCACATCTCAAAAATTCTCCAACAGCTGAAAAATATCAGTTCTGATAAAATCTGTTCCAAGTACTGTTGCATGACAGTGTAAGGGGGTCTGAAAGTCCTGCTGGCGCTCACTTGGGATAGTCTGCATAACTCTTCGGGGATTCACCTCCTGTGAGTAATAATAAACATCCCAAAGTTATGCTGGTAGAAAGTCAGTGCAATGCCACTCTGTATTATTCATTGTACTGGAGCATGTGTCTGTGTGTGTGTGTGTGTGTGTGTGTTCAGATCTCCAGTACTGTGTGCCATTCATAGCTTTTCATGCTAACATTCATGGATCTGTATAGTGCAGGCTCTTACTGTCCCAGCAGTGGTGACACAGGGCTCTTTGGAGCAAGCCGCTATCCTGCAGGCAGAGCTTTTGCACCACTCTCTCCCTTGCAGCCTGTGCTTGGGTAACCTTTTAATATTATTCTTGCTTTCACTGCACCAGGAATCTGACCCAACAATTCTGGCATCTTGCCATTGATTAAGGAGCCCTTCCTTATCTGGTACTGGATACGCACTGTGGCTGTATTTTGAATATCATTCCCTGTGCAGATGAGTATTCTGGGCCACATTCAGCCCCAGTAGAAAAGCAGCATGGACCATGTTTCTTTATTTGCTGCAGTCAAGCTCTGATCTATGTGGGCGTTGCTTTGCCAGGAGTTCAGACTGGAGTCTTTTTCCGTCAGTTTCTCTGACTGCCCGGTGATGCTCTCTCACAGTGCTTTAGTGTGGGGTGTAGGATACGTTGGGAGGAACGTGCTTCTTTTTTGTATGTTTTTGGTTTTGTTTGTTTGTTTGTTTTGTTTTGTTTTGTTTTAAGGTGAGTCTAGCATGCCAAATTATGGAAATTGGACCTACATTCCTGTCTGCAAAGTAATATGAGTGTGAAAATGTACAAGAGAGAAGTGTGTACTGCCCCTCACGTAGAGGGAATGCTCAGCCTTTCAGTAATTTGGCAGTATATGTGTACATTTAAAAGTTTAATCCTTTTGATACTGCTATTAAAGAAAAGAATAACAATGTAGTCACATCTGGTGAACTCTGGAGCTGTACATGACTCTGTAACCCTCTGATGTACTTACATACCTCCAAGAACACGATTTGCATAAACACGTGCACATAAAGACACCAGACTCCGTAGCTGATCTGTCTCCTCCTGTGTAGGGTAGCACAGGCAAACCCAGGGCTGGCTGTATTCATACAGTAACATGTTTTTATCTTGATATTTTAATCTGTCCTGAATATCAGAGGGGAATTTGAATCTCCCATCTCATTAACAATGTTGCTACTTTTCACTATTGCCATTGTTCTTTTATGACATTTTGGATGTAGCAGGGGGATGGGAATCAGTACCAAAAGCCAGATCCTGTCATGAATTAACGCTGCCCACAGCCTGATGCCCGTTATCCTCTTTTCTCGAGGACGTGGCAGGACATGTGAGCCTGGTCTACTGTTCCAGCAATCTCTTGCCCATCTTCTGGTGCCTTTCCTCTTGGGCCCCTTGGGGTATGCTCATTACATGCTCTGTCCCCCACATATAACTAAAATACAGCTTCTTTTCATTTGGTGGCTGTGCACGGGTTGTGGGGTGGGAGTGCAGGTGTGCTCCAACTCCACTGAGAGGCCATTGCTTCCCTCCCTGTGTTGTGCCACGGCCCCATGGCAGCTCTGCCATTCCAGTTGGACAATCAGATGTGCACAGTCCCACTGACCTGACGGATGATTGTTTGTTTCATGTAACAGGAAGGCTTCTCGTTATGTGACAGGGCCTTTTTCCATTTTGGTTGTATGATGAAATTGCATCTGACAACACGCCAGCAGAAGCTGCAGGGTCCATCCCTTGGGTGCTGCCAGGACTGCTGCCATCTCTCCACTCTCTGATGACCTGTGAGGTGGGATGCCATGAGGACCTGTACCTCTGAAGCAGGATTAATGAAAGCTAGTCTTGAATAAGGATGCTGGGAACTATAAGAAAACCTGCTCCATGGCTACGAATATATCTTTCCAGTGCTAAACCCTAAATCAGGAAGGCACTTAAGCAAGCACTTAACTTTCAATTTGTGTTATTATTTCCTTGTTTCAGTTTCCTGAAAAGAGATGTCTTCCTGAACCAGGCTTTAGTGTCATTTTGGCTCTAACATTAGAATTGTGCAAGCCAGAGGATGCAGGACAAAACCTACAGCCACGTGCAGACCCTGTGACAGACTGTCAAGTATAAACATGACCAGCATGAAATTTGGGGTGGGGGTGGAGGAGGTTCTGGCAACAAATACCATCTGGTTCAGTAAGTTAGTACCAGATGTGTGGAAGCTCCAATTCCAGAGAATAAAGGTGGAGCTGAAATAATTAAAATTAGATTTCTGTTTGGAAAAAGCAAGGAAAACTGTCACAGATTTTTAAACAATGATTTCCAGAAGTAAAAATATAGAAGTCATGCCTTTTGCAAACTGGGACATGTACCCCTTTAGAATAGCTATAAATGAATATCCAAGTGAGAAAGAAGAATACACTGCCAAAGGCTAAGTTTAAAGCAGAATTCCCCCTTTCAGGATCATCACTACACAGCAGCATGGGGGAAAAAGTCAAACGGCCAAAACAATTGCATGTGCATCTTTCCAACTAATATTTGCTTGTCTTTGATTCCTGTACCATGTGGTGTAGAGTTGGAAACTGGCTTGCAAATGTTCTCCATCATCTTCACTTCTATAAAAGAATCCGTCTTCTTGGGGAAAAGACATGATATGAATGAGCCTGGCATAGTTCACACAGCTTCTCTTAAACCCCAATAGCTTCAAGCAAGTCTGAGCTCTGAAAGAAAAGTCTGTTTCCCACCTCAGAGCAACACGGGGCATTTCTGGAATGGAGTCCACACCCCTGAGCTCAACACGTGCTTCCTAAGCGCAAAATCCTGCTTTTGTGGGGTGAACCACCCAGGCAGCAAGAGTCCAGGAGAGGCAGAAATCCTTGCACTGCTGTCAGGTGTTACCAGCTCAGCGGCTCTCCAAGCTGTAGCAGGCTGGTCAAGCTGGAGGTCCTGCATGCTCTGTCTCCACCACAATGTGAGGTGTCACACAGTTGGTCCTGGGCAGGGAACAGGCTCCAGGGCAGGGAACAAGCAGAATATCTGAGAAACAGATAGGAGCGGAGTTACCCAGCTCTGTCAGGCGTGTCAGATCCCCTTCTATTTGTCTAGCTATTGTTGGAATTTTCTTCCCAAATTGTATCTAAACCCACTTTTCTTTTGAAACCTGAGTTAACCAAATAAAGTATGTGACTAGGGAGGAGAGACACAGTGCCTACTTGCACACAGAGCAAAGACATTAGAGAGACAGAAATCAACAATGATGTGGCACAAGTCCCCTCTTTCCTGGGCCAGCTTCTGTGCTGGGGGTGAGGGGCTGTTATGGCAACACAGTGATGGAAGTATGCAAACTGTGAAAGTGTGATCTAACACTGAGTTCAAAATATTTTTCTGCTCAGTCTAAATAAAATTTAGTAGCTTCTATATTCTATGTATGACATTTCAAAAGCTTAAAATATGAATCCCATAAATCCAGTGAATAACGTGGCGGGTGTGGATTTACTAGGAATGGGAGGAAGGGAACCAAAAGGCATGTCAGTGCTGTTAGTGTTTCTATATGACTTAAATCTGAACAACATAGCTGTTGAAACTTTGCTTTTGCCAAAACAAGTGTCTGCTGCTTTTGAAGATATTTAAGTTCTGTGGAAAGAAAAATCTTCCCTTACAACTATGACATCAGTATCCCATTTTGTCACCCACAGATAGCTGAGGAAAGTGTACAAAATGAGAATTTGGCTTGTTTTGGGGTTTCTCTAATAGGCCATTGAATTAAGTACATCATCTCCATGGATTTGAAGAGGGACAAAACTGGATCCTCTGAGTAGTAAGGAGGAAATGTGCCAATATCTAAATGGAGCTACCTTTAATTGCACAATGTAGTACCTCAGTTTATAAATGGCTCACTTACATCATGAGGACTGCTTCTGGGGCAAGCTGCAACTCAGTGTTCATCAGTCCAACAACATTTCTCCTGAGTAAATAGGTGAAAGGCATCTGCAATTGCAAGTTAGTATAGATGTGAGAAAAGATAATGAAATAAAAAAAGCCAATGCTGAAGAAAAGGATTTTTTTTTTTTCTAGTAGTGCCTTGCTGCTTTAAAAGATTTGAAAAGTTCAAGGTCATGGGCAGAAGGAAACCTCTTGCATGAGAAATTTCCAGGCTTTTAGGGAGAACAGAGAGAAGAACAGATCACTGTAAATAATAGTAATGTTCCTACATTTCCCATGCTTTCTAATTTCCTGATTTATCAATCCTAATTTAGTAGCAGTTATTTGATGTTCCTGTTACTGAGCAGTATTTTACATTATTTATATTACATATTGTTATTGTTTTTAATTCTTTTAATGGTCTCCCCCTCCCTGCACATCATGAAAATGCACCCTGCCTGCCCCAACCCCTCTGTACTTTATTACCGGACATGGATAAGGGATCCCGGAAGATCCATGCTCTGAAGTGTTGTTAATTGAGTGGCTGGACCAGATTTGCAGCTCTTGTAAATGGGCACAACTTCAGTGAAATTATACTTATTTATATCAGCTCCAGATCTATCTCAATCCTGATGTGTTTCTAAATTGGGAAGACGGGATTGTGGAAATCCCTGATATCTTGTGTGAATAGTGGGGCTGTGCAGGGCAGAGCACATTCCAGAGTTTATATTTGGGGAAAATCATCCATTGTACACAAAAAGGACCAATTTTCCTTATGAATTTCAGGGCCAACTGTTTTCTCCTGTGCTAAATAGTCTTAGCAATTCAACTATACTGTTTCTTGAGGAAGTCCGGGGAAGGAAAGATGCTGTCTATAAAAAGATTTCTATGGAAAATGAACTTTTAAAATATAATCATATGACTTTTGTTTCTTTGGTTATGCAGCTGCCTTGGGATCTGAGCTCCTGGTAAACACGCTGGCCTGCTAAAGGACATGATTCAGACTGTCCCAGATCCAGCAGCTCACATCAAGGTTAGTTTCCTGTTTATTGTGAGTCCTCAGATGTTTTGAGAGTGATAAAATTAAAGAATATGTATACATACTGCAGGTTTTATTATATGTTTATAAATTGTGCTACTGCACAACACTGTCTCTTTTATTCCTTGATATTTTTATGCTATTGTCTGAGCCAGTCCTGCAGTCTTTGTTGCTGACACCTGGACTGATGTGCTCTGAAGTATGTAGATATTTTGAGGATAACTTTTTCTAAAATTAAAACCCCTTGATTATCCTTTAATATTTGGTATGCTTGATAACACCTACTTGAAAAATACTGAATTCTCTGTCCCCCGTTCTGCTCCATGAAAGCTAGTGGCAGACATTAATTTCAACTGGAGAAGGAAAATGAGTATTATGCAAAAATTCAAAGCCAAAGAAACGTCCCATTGAAAAGACGGAGTGCCTGGTTTTATGTCATGCAAGTGTAGATATTGAGGTGTGCTGCTGCCTTAAAAACGATACTGTGTTGCTACATTTCGAAAACTGTTTTACTGTTTGTACTTTATTGTTACTATTATTGTTACTATTATTGTTACTATTACTGCTGTCACTGTGTCTTTCTTATCCTCCTTCACTGAAGACTGAGAGCCTGCTAGACTTAGCAGGTGTAGCTGAGGAGGTGTGGCTAAGGTCAGAACATTATGGGGTATTGCACATAAAGAACAGCATTGAGCCTCACAAACTGACTGGTTTGGGGATACCCTATTTCTGCCTCACTATTTCATCATCTAGAGGTTTTGTTTGGAAATGGTTTCCTAGCTCCCAGAGAAGAACAGTAATTCTTTTTCACAAAATAAAAAGATAATTGTATACCAGTGCCTTAGGTGGGTAAAGCCATCTGATTGTTATATACAAACAGTATGATGAACCTGCATGCTTCTCTTTCACATGGAGTTTGCCAACTGAAAATACTGCTGGTGTAATAATATTGTTGTAATCAAAGAAATAGATCAGCCGTGCTTAGCAGGCTGTAAGTGAAAAGTCTTATTTTTTTTTTTTCCTTCTGACTGCCTTTGTGTCTGTCTGTCTTTCTGTCTTTCCTTGAAATTATGTTTTCTACAGCGTATTTCATTGTTTGTTTGTTTGTTTGTTTTTTCTCAGTTGACTGCTATCTACCAGTCAGCAGCTCTCTGTAGACAAGCTTAATTTTTCAACTTATTTTTAACTGAATAAAAATGAAATATTATTTTAAACAACTCACTTTTCTCATTAAAAGGTAGCAAATGAAGGAAACTCTCTCTATAGCTCCAGACAGTGTTTTTGGATTCTGTTTAGATACTAGAATGACTGTCAGTAGTGTGGGAGATCATCCAAGTTTTCCAAAACCTAGCACTTTTACAGTGTTCTGGTTCTTAGTTTTTATAGAAAGAGCAGAGAAACACCCCACCGTAAGCTGTCTCACCTCTTTGTGTCTCATCACTTGGATTTCAACCAGTAAGACTTCAAAAATGTTAAGGGGATTTAGTACCTCCTCATGCTTTCTGAGTGTCTGCAGCGCCAGAAATAACATTAAAAAGAACTCAGTTCCATACTTTCTGCCAAAACTGGTATCTGAAGCCTTTTTTAAAACCATGGATGTTAGAGTCCGAGAAGGCAAGGCTGGGTATGCCTGGACATTTTAACAGCAAGTAAAAGAGAGATGCATAAAAATCTCTGTAGTGATGTGTTCAAGGGAACCTGTAGCAGCCTATTTTAATCAGGACAGCACACAGAAGTTGCTGTTACCTTGAAAATGTTGCAAGGAAGGCAACTGCTTTATTACTGTGTTTGGGATAGGAAATCTAGCCAACTAGACATCAAATCTTTCACATTTCTGTTTATGTCATTAGGGTCTTCTTTGGTCTAAACACATTCTCCAGAAAGCTGCTGGGGATGCTCTGTTCATTTACACTTTTGAAGTGGATTTGAGTACACTCTTAAAAATAAGCCATGAGAAAGTATAGCACATGGGATATAAGAAAGACTATTTTATGTGGTAGTCTTTTATGATCTCTCATTGCTGTGGTGAGGTAGAAGGGTCAAACTGGGTTCATTACAGTCATCCTTGATATGGTTTTGTTTAACTGTACTCTGTCAGGTAGGTCACATGGTATTGTTTATTTTATTTTCTTGAGTAAGCAGACATGGCCGCATTCATACACATTTAGAGCTGTAACTTTGAAGATCACTTTGTAGGAAGTGTCAGAATTATTAAGATTTGACAGATTTTAAGTTTTCTGCCTGAATATGTGCAGAAAATTAATGCAAAAGAGAAATAATTATGACAATATGAATATTCAGAAGCTTATTATTTTTTTTCAGAAAGGGTGATTTCATTTTGCCTTTCCTGCTATGAAGAGAAAATGTAACCAAACTTGCAAGTCTTGTGCTTCATTCCTGAATAAGAAATGCTAAGAGCTGGATTCCAGTGCCCAGACAGATCCTGTCCAACTTTGGGAATATTTTGAAAGTTTTGGTGTGTGTGTCCCCATTTTGTTTGGGCAGCTTCATTTAATAGCTACTAAAGATTAACCTTTATATTTTTCAGCTAGAATGGAGCATCCATAATTGATATGGTGAACCTGTGTTCTTGTTGCTCCCTAATGCCCAGTTTTACCTGAATCACAGCCTTGTGTTTTGCCAAAGCGTAAAGGAAAGAAACATTTGATGTGGACAAGAAAAAGGATGTATATGTTTGAACCTTTGGTTCCGGTTCAGTAAAATATAGGGAATTTTGACCCTGATCTTCAAGCAATTCCACATACTTTTAGTGCCTGTGGGAGTGCTGGAATAAGTAAGACTACTCACATCGATAAAGTTGAGTGTGTGCCCAGTGGTTTGTGGGATCAGCATCCTGGTTTAATAAGGCTTGCTATTGTTAAAGGATTAAAATAGTGCCATTAGTTTGGACTAGTGGCAAACTCTTAAGAAAACAAGTGTTTACTTGATTTAATGCAAGACACATTATTTCTTGCCAGTAACTGTAATTAGAATGAAGAAATTATTTTTGGACAGTCATTTGGGCAGTTTTTGATAGTTGAAAGGGCTTGGGTACAAGGTGCTCACTTTTGTATCGACGTTTGTGTATTCCCTTACTCTTCTAGAATAAGTTTTCTCTAATGAGTCCACACACTGGAGAGATGTTTGTAGAATGGTGTTTTGCAACCAGCTCTGTCTTCACCTCTCACCCTGCCCATGACACTGAAAGGGGCTGTAATTTTAATTGGGAGATACAAAGTGTTCAATGTTAAGCATAGTATTAAGGAAGATTTTTGTTCGTGATGTCAGGGGATCAAGGTCCGTTTGTCACCAATAGAAGTTTTCATACACAGCAAAAGTGCATGTCTTATTCAATGTACATTAAGGGTCACTTCTAGGAAATGTACCATTTTTGCTGTCTTTCTAAACTAGGTGTTTCATGAGTTTGTTGAATACAATTTTCTTCAGGAAGCTGAGCCTTTTTTGTCAATCTGAACTATTTTGCATTGGGTAGTTCATCATTTGGGAGGTACATAAGAATCTAATTGCTTAGACTGGTATTAGATGACTTAAGAAGAGTTATATATCATCAAACTCAAAAGAAAGTTTAGAGACATTTTCAAGAAGCCAGTGGCTAGGTTGTCTTTTTATAGGGGCAAGACTGTGATTTACATACATTTTTATGTGATTTTTTGTTTGTTGTTCTGTTATTCATTAATTTCCAGTTCTTCTAACAGCAGTCACAGAAATACTGTGCAAATGCTACCCGAGTTTTGCGAGTTTTGCATATTTTGCATTTAGTGATACATGCTTTGTGAATACTGACCATTCAATTATTTTTTAAAATTTTTTTTTAAGGGTTAAATTCTGATTTCAGCAGCCTCATTTGCAAAGATCAAATGCTTATTTGATTTTAGTTACCTTGTGCCATCACTCTGAGGGGATTTTGTGGAACCATTTCTCAGGAAAAAATGAGTTACTGCTGTTCCTTTGGCCCTCACTTGGAGAAGAAGTGCCAAGGGTATGACTTGTGGGTAAAGAAACTACTGCATTTTACCAAGAATGGAGTCTACCCTGAGGTAAATGGGTATAATTTCCATTGCAGCAAGGCTGATATATGGTGGTGGAAGTTTTGATCTGTGTATGTTTAGGTGGTCCAATTTTTCAGTTCCTTGGTGATGATTTGAGATCTGGAATGCCTGAAGAGTCAGGTGAATGGCAACAGCTGAACAGAGGTGCTTGTGAATTGCATAGCTGCCTTTTGCCTTGTAGAAGTTGAAACATGGGGACACTGTACATCCCAGATAGCTTAATCAAATAGGACATTTTTAATAAAAAGTCTCAAAGAGCACCAACCACTTTCAGCCAAATTCAGCTGGTCTGTGTCCATACAACCTCATTTATTCTGTGGGTATGACTAGAGTTTGTTCCTTCTGAATCTATCAAATTGAGTTTTCCAAAACTGAAAGCTGTACCTCATACTACAATGGAAAGGCTGGTTTCTCAGAAGAAATAAAATAATTACTCCATAACTGTTTCTGAAGATTACTCCTGAATTTAGCATTTATGTACCTGGGCTATGAATTAGGTGACGTATGCACACTTCCATGCACAGCATCTCATATTGTCATTGAAAGTATTACAAAACCTGATCCCAAGAGCTCCTTTGTTGACCAAAAAAAAGTGGGATTTCAAATTGTGGCAGTGTAGAAATGCTGCTAGATGTACCTAATCTGTTGCGTTATGGTTAAATCTGATTTTTTAATCTGGTATTATTCATTAAGGAGCATATTCTGGGTCTGATATAATCTGTTGTTTTTCGTGGAATTGTAGAGTCTCTAAATAGGATCCGAGACTTTGTTATGTGGGGAGTTTTTTATGCACAATACAGTCTGTGCCTGAATAGGCAGGGAAGACAAGAAGGGTAGAAGGATAGAATTACTATTATCCTCCAGGATAAGGCAGATAAAGCCAGGCTTTTCCTCCCACCTCTTTTTAGAGTCTTGACTAAGCTGGGATCATAGTCTTTGTGGATTCTTTGCATTGCTAGAGCACTGCTTATAAAATGATATTTGGGCAGCTCAGCTAGGAGTGAGAGCATGGAAATCTGAGCCAAAGATACAAAGAGCTTTGCCCAAAGTCACATATGAAGAAAGCTAATGGCAGACACATTGCAGTGTAGCCGAGTAGGCGATCCATATGGAGAATGTAATACTACTGTATCACAGTATGTCACCACTGGAGCCAATTTGATAACATACTCCCCTTCTCTACAGAAAATATGGAATAACTGCTCCTGGTAGTTGCTGGCTAATGAGCCAAACCTCCTACAGGTATGAATTGGTGATGACCCCATGAATGTGTTGCCTGCAGTGGTCTCTAGCTGTGAGATGGTGCCTTTAGTCCCCATGCACAGAGGTGAGCAAGCTACTGTGGGTTATCTGGGCTGCAAACTTGCTGCTTGACAGCTATTCCGGGATAACATGCAGGCTCTCATCTCATGGGTTACAAATGTCCCTCAGTGACAGATGTGAAAAAGCATCTGTCGCAGTAGTCCCTGAAGCTGCCGTTGGTGAATAACTGTAAGTCCTATCCCCTCTGCTTACCCCTCACTGTGTACTTCTGTCATTATTCTGGCAAAACTTTAAAAGATCTTCCCCTGCTTTTGTGCTGTTAACACCACCACGTACAGGATAACACCATTGTTTTAATTTCACTAAGTGTCTTACTAATGATGCTAGCTGGATCACAGTTGCAAAGGTTGTTTGATTGATAGACCTGGTTTAGTCTGGGTTCTCATAAAATAGAGGAACTGAGTTTATAATGAATGTGGGTTACACTCCTCCACACCAGCACTCGTTCACCAAGCCCCCGAAGTGGCAGGCTTAAAATCTGGTGTGCTATTTCCATCCTTTGTCAGAGTACATCAGTTACGTGTGATAATGCCATAATCACTACTGTATTTGAATGCTAGAATTTCCTTGTATGCAGAAATTGTGATTTACCTTTTGAGTTCTGGATTATTAATAATTGCCGTAGAGGAGTTTACATTAGTAAATTCTTCTTTTTGCTTTTTTGTTTTTTTTTTGTTGTCTTTTTTTTTTTTTTTTTACTTTTCTCTTGAACTCTCCCTCCTCTCTGCCTGAGGAAATACCTCCTTGCTAAAGGAAAAGAGAGATAATAGCTTCTGTGTACTATAATTGATGAACTTTCAGCAATTCGGAGCAAATCCAAGATTGCTGACAACAGCCAGATGGAAAACAGTGTTAATGACATGTTCAAATAAAAGTATGTTATTTTGATAGGGGATGGACTAGAGACTTTAATCTCTATTGTTCTGGGGACTAATGGTATGGATAATTCCTTAAAAGATGCTATTTTTGAACAAAAATTATCTTTTTCATAAGCGGGAAAGAACAAACTAAAGAGCACCAAATGCATTTTCAATGGTCTGGCTGATATATATGCTTTACAGTAACTCTTTGTTATGTAGAGTCAGATGTCTTCAAATTTCATTTCTACAGTCTACCAGACTGTTAGAAGTCTGGACATTTCTACTGCTGATGGGTAGAAATCATAAAATGGATAGTCCTGGAAACTGGAGCCAGGGTGGCAAGCTGAGGGTGGGGAGAAGTTAAGAGAAGAAGTTGGGAAGGACAGACAAAACAGACAGGGACAAAAAGGATTAGGCTTTGAGGAAACTGGGAAAGAAGATTCTTCCCCATCCTCTTCCTCTGCTCTAGAGCCTGGAATGGGACTGAGGGCTCCCAAATCTCAGTCTTGTTTCACTGCCTGTAAATCTCTCTCAAGCCCACTGCCGAAGTATATGTCTTCTCCTTCTTAGGTCCTGGCCATTCTGGCAGACAGGAACAGCAATTTCACTAGCCCTAGCATCCATGCTGTGCTTCATGCCTACAGGACAGTGTCTTTTGCATATGGCTACAGTGGGAGCACTGAAGGGAAGAGGTGCAAGAGGGTCAGCCTTGGGGAGCTCCACCCGCGTGGTGTTTGGGCAGACCTGGGACTCCAAGAGGCTGCAGTAACAATCTCCTCCTTCTTTGACAAGTGGTTACAGAAACCACCTGCCCAGGACTATCCTCACACAAATCTACAGTGCAAACGCTAAAGATATGCAGAGATTATCTCTCAGTGAGTCAGAGATTACTGTTTAATGTATGTTGGATTTGCGTTTTGCCTTGATCTGGTCACAAATATCCTAAGCAATGGGTCACCTTTAACCTTTCTTGAGAGATAATTCCCCATAACTCACTATCATGAAGCATTTCCTCACATTCAGCCACCTTGCTCCCTCTTTGATCAGCCTTCATATATCTGCTCTGTACAGATCCAAACTCCTTAACTTCACACTGCTTTTGCTCCACCTCACCTTCAAGAGGGAGATTTATAAGGAGGGCTCACGGGAGGTTGCCAAGCACCTCACAGGCTGTCCACATTAGTTCTGGTCACAGTCTGTTTCACATGATGGGGCCAGGCAGCTTTTCCTCTGTCACCTCTGCAGCTACATCCTGCCCTGCTGTCAGCTATACTTGTTGCTTGGTCACGAATCACCACATTGTTATCTTTCTAGTAGCACCTCCTAGAGCTGGAATCAGGGGGTGTTGCTCCTGCAGCTGACAGACGGGGAGAGATGCTTCCCTTGGGCATGATGATGTGTTTCCTCTGCACAAGATGCTGAAACATTAATCTCTTCCCTGAGTCTTGCTTCTCTCTCTCTCTTCCCGTCTCTCCTTTATTTTGATGTCATATTGCATACTTGTACCGATTACCATCCTCCTTGAATCTGAGATCTTACTTTATTATTTCCTACCCATGTTATAATCTCCTCACGACTCTTTTGGACTATTTCAGCTGTCCTTCTGGTGTCACTGAATTGACTTTAGGGTGCAATATCTTTAGCTGATGTGCTGTTTAATCCCCTTCTTTAGATTATTAATACAGACATTACCTCATAAATAGTTATGGGCATTTGATTAGATACCCTCCGCCAACTTGCTATTTTATCATTTGCCATAAGTCTTGGCCTGTTATTCTGTAAGACATTTTGAGACTCTCACTGTTCTTTCCCAAGCCAGTTCAAATTCTTGCTGTGAAAAATATTTCTTTTTTGGCTCAAGCCAGTAGCCAGTATTTGGGTATTTCCAGTCATGTTTCATTAGGAAGAAAAACTCATTCTATACCATAGGTGTACTCTTGGTGTTGTTGTTTTTTTTTTTTTTTTTTTATTGGAAATGTGTATCCTGTCCTTTTTGCCCTAGAAGAACAGACAGGATGACAGAACCACTGCTGTCTGTTGCCCTAAATTCCCATGTCTGCCTTGCCAGTGAGCCCTATACACAGGAGGCTCCACAGTGTGGTCCCTCACTACCAGGTCCTGCTCAAAATCCCAGCTTTTTGCTGCCTAATAACCTGTAAAATCCAAATTCTGGCAGTCATTATCACCTCCTTGCAGAGCAGCAGAAGCTGGGTAGGACACTGTAACCTGCTATTTAAAATTCAGCAAAGTAGCACTCAAAAGGAGGTAAATAAGTCTGAGTTGTGCTGTGAGCCTTCCAGGATGAGCTGACATAATTGTTTGTGCATACTGCCTTGGTCACATATAGAAATTTTCCACGAACCCAGAAACCTGGCAGATGTCAGGGCAGTGAATAATGTGGGAGGAATCCTGCAAATGTGAGAAATCCTGAGTACAGCAAGGCCAGCCCATGAGCTGAGCACTGCCTGTGCTTCTCAGGTGGGTGTCAGAAGGAGCAGAGCATGGCAGGTTGACTAACATCAGTGGTAACCTCATTGCAGAAGGAGTCCCAACATGCATCAAACATTGGTGCCACTGCCCCCAAGGTAACAGCTGGGAAAAGAAGAGGGAGCTTTGTTCCCAAACATGTAACCTCTTTTACCTCTATGTTTTATGGTTTCTGCTCTGTCACAGGTAGCTCTAGGGCAGGCATGAGGGGCTCTAGAGTAGTTACATTAAGCACAGAGGGACTTGTAGGTGGTTCTTCATTAGACTGACTGAATACCATCTTACATGGCATATCCTCAATATGTAACACAGAAGTGGGGGTATACCCGAGCCTTTTCCAAACAAGACATGTCCAAATCCAAAATCAGTATAACATCATCAAGATGACATTTTACACAAGTCTAGTAAACCTTTGGAAAGCAGGGAGGAGATGGCAGGCTGCTCAGGTGCAGCCATGTCCCAAACCTGAGTTAGCATCTCTAGATGTCAGGGCAGGATGGAAATTTGCACAGCAGAACCACAGATGATGCTGAACAAATCTGGGACATGGTCCTTGCTGCCTTGCCAGCAGGAGATGGGTTAAGCCACTTTACTCCCAACCTTGCAAAGGGACCTGTGTAGGTGGGCAGGCAGGGACCTGCAGGGCACTCCTGTAGGATCCCTCCCTGGAGAAGATCTCGGGACAAGGGCTGCAGAGAACTATGGGCCCAGCTGGTACACATGTCCAAGTCTTGGACAGCAAAACTTTCCTGCCCAGCATTCACACTAGGGCCCTCAACATGAACTAAGAATGAACAAAAAATATGTTTCAATCTTAAGTGGAGGCCAACTGAGAATTCAAGTTTGTTCAGTTAAGGGAAGCCACCCACTCCTTAGTTACAGCTTCAGAAAATCTTTCTGGTTCTCTCCGAGTTGACCCAGAACTGCAGCCAGTTGGCTACCAGTGCTTGAGCCATTGTAGAGACATTATTAACTCAGACAGAGGAAAATATACTTTCAGTTATCACATGCTAATAAAGCACAAACTAAACAGATTTAGGCAACAGAAGCAATTATACTATTAAACATTTAACTGGAAGATTGATTTTTAAATTGCTAATAATTCAAACCAAAGCAAGCACACAAAACGGAAGGGGGATGAAGGTACTTTTAACAATTGAATCTAATCAGTGCCTCAGTTCAAATGCTTGGCTATAAATGTCAAAATACATAAGATTTGATGCAAGAACAGAAGCGGAACCAGAATGGATGAGCATTCCTCAGTTGACCAGATTCTTCTAATTGGGAGGAAGTTAAACACATGGAGTGGGGAAACTCTGTGAGCTGGGTTATCTCCAGAGCTCTCTTTAGATACCAGTCTGTGCTCCTGAATAGCCTTAAAAAATCGGCAGGAAGCAGTGAACCGAGGCACAAACTGCAGGCTCTGCCTCATGCTTGCATAAGCCCTTCCACGTTCTGCTGCTGTCACCTGAAAAGGAGGAGAAGCTGCATCCTTACTGAATCAAGAGAGGGCTGCCATGATGGATGGGTCCCCATGAAAGGAATGGAGAAATTCCTGTTCTCATCTGAATAAAAACCCTGTTTTCTGTTGCTCTTCGAACTGCATTGACAGGAAGGGAGAGACTGTCCTGGACTGCAGCAGAAGGTAGGTTTGAGGATGATCAGTGCTGTTGGGGTAAATCAGGGTGGGATGTTCTCTTGGCTGCAGGGGTGTGTTTGTTTTCATAGGTTATGGCGGGGCTGCTCCCTATGAAGAAGTACAAATCTTAATCAAATAAAACTGATGTGCCGCCATATTTACCCATCTCACTGGTTGTCCTACATCGTGTTTTAGCATACAAGTTACATGACAGAGTTATCCAGGGGTTGCCAGCTGACACAGAAACAAACCCTCCTGCTAAATTGCCTGCAGATGTCCTCTTCCAACTCCTGTAAGGAACTTCTACCAGTTCTCTCTCCTTTTTTTTTTTCTTTTTTTTTTTCTTTTGGTGTGTGTGTTAAATAAAAGCAGCAGAAGAGGGGGAAAACAGTCTCAGCTGAATCTCTGTGCTAGTGCCTCTGTTTGCAGGACAGGAAGCCTTAAGAAGACAATGCAGCTTATAGGCAAGCTCAGCAAAAGACCCTGTAAGGATTTCCATGAACTTTAGTGGGCCAAATGAGTTATTTTTAAGACTGGAGCTGATTGAATAATGCCAAGTCTAATGCTGCCAAGGTGGGCTTTTCAGAAGATTCAGACCTGAGGAGGTGAGAAGATCATTATGATCTGTTGGCTGTAATGTGTTTGATACTAGAATTTGTGGCTTAGAGTTTTGACTAGACATCCCTTTTGTTTTGATATTGATCTAAAGAAATTAGGATTTTATCTGATAGACTTAATTTCTTGTTCTATTTGGCAGAAATCTCCAAGTAAGATTGTGACATTTTTTAAAACATTAACTGTTTTCATTTTCATAATGAGGAATTTTTGTTTTGTTTTTGTTTTCATTGTATGAATTTACTGTAGTTAGTGAACTTTTTGTGTGTCTCCCTTGGCTGGGGAAATCACAGAATATTGTTTTATTTTTCCTGGCTGGAGGAGTATGGGCTATTTTTGCATAGCATTAAAATACGCTTTCTGTGAGTGCTTACATGTTTCTCTTTGCAATGTGATATTTCTGGATGGTCAGTCTAGCCAAATGCAATTGCAAGAGGTTAGTGGAGAGCAGAACCCCCATTTAGACACCTACATGAAATACTGTCCCTTCAAAAGCTGTGAGTGCCAAACAACGCCCACTTGGAACAGTGTAAGCGGGTGAGTGCCTACAGCTTCCAAAAGTCTGGCCTCACACGGCTTCAAAATAAGATTGATTAGCAAGTCTAGCAAGCTGTTGGTTTGGTTTGGTTTGGTTTTTTTCCCTATACTTTCTTAGGTCTGCACGGAGAATATTATCTGCACTTGAAGTATGCTCAGCAGTTAAAGGTGATGCACTGTGGGGAGGGTTCCTTGGTTCCTCCTGGGAAGGTGGAGTTCCAGGTGGGTCATTAGGTGGGCAGGTAGGTGAGTAAGTAGGCAGGCAGCTTTTTCCCAAGTTTACTTCAGGAGAGCTTTGGCCAGGAGTATTAAACTTTGCTATGCAGGTAGAAGGAGACCTACCTCTGTAACTCCCCCATGTGGATCTTTTTGCAGTATGAAAACAAAAGTAGTTTTCCCAGTTGCCTTAAACTGCTTCGGAAGTGACAGAAGCAAAACCAGAAAAGGCCACTCTGGCATTACTGAAATAGTGACGTCCAGTCGGGAAATTACAGTAATATAACTCTCGCATTCCAACTTCACGTCCCGTGTAACTTCCACGTGTGGGCAAAGATAAATTTGCTCTCTGGAGATACATATGCGCTTCTTTTATTTGATTAAGCCTGAAACACTTTTTCTTCCCTCCTGGGATGATGGAGTGAGATGTGCAGGAAAAGTAGGGTTAGAAATTAATGTTTTGGGAGCTTTATTTCTAAACTAAGTTATCATTGTGTCTTTCTGATTTATTTTTTAATTTATTATTTTACCTATCACAAATCACAAGCCACTTTTTCACTTAAGCAGACTTTTCAGATACAAGAACAATAGTATTGTGCTAAAATGAGGAAAGATTATTTCTGAAAATCAAATAATGAGTTTCAGTTATTGTTGCGCTTTAAACATGGTAAACAGGTTGGGGACCAGTATGCTTGCAAATGACCTAAGTCTTCCTTTTGAGTGGTAATCCCTATTCTTTTGAAAAGCTAATAAAAGTGGTGTATGAAAGAAATTCCTGGGGCACTGCAGAACTCACCCTCCTAGGGAGAGAGCCAGATGTGCCAGTTAATAAGCTAGCAAGCATTCAAAGCAAGGGCAGTAACTGCTTGGTATCACCTAAGCCAGACGTTCTCTGTCAATGCAAGGCAATATCGCATACTGGTCACATTCACAGCAGAGAGCTGGAAGACATGTGCAGTCTTATTAAAGGAAGAAAAAAAAAAAGGAAAGAAAAGGAGGGGACAGGGAGAAGGAGAGGGAGACAATGTGTCTGTCTTGAGAAGCAGCAAAGTAGCAGACACACTCCTCCACATGTGCATTAGTCTGTCAGCCTGGATTCTGTTATCCAGATGTTGGGATGGATCCTATGGCAGGGACCATGAAGGAAAAAGCTTTTAAAAGAAATCATATTTCAATGGTGAAATTAACATTACCAGATTTTTCAATGCAATCACTAGAGTAATTTTTCAGAATGCTTTAGTGAAATAACAAATTCTGCGTTTAATGTTTTTTACAGGCTTCTTTGGCAGTGCCTCTTCCAAACAAAAGTGTCCATATGTGAAACTTGTAAATTGCTTTTAGAATGAAGATGTGTTAGAGTAAACAGCACATTAAAGTTGTTCTCAGACCGGTCCTACTGAACTCAACGTTTTTTGTGGAGTGGGTCCTGAAGTCCAATGGGCCTTGCTCAAGGCACCACTCCTCAGCATCAAATCCTTTGAGAGCTTTGGCCATCACATTGAAACAGTGCTTATGCATTAAAAAAAGCATATATATTTGCATTGACAATCAGAATACATCACCATCAAGGCTGTTCCCACAATCAAATAATAATTTTTTTTAAATCCCAAATTAACTTTCCCAGGCACAGCAGAAAAATAAATTACTTAAGGCATTTATGGTATATTTGTAACTTGGAACTGATGGCTTCATGTTACTGGGCATAACGTGTGCAGCATATAAACAAACACTGCACAAAAAGACAAGTCCCAGCTTTGTCTCTCTGACACTTTGCCTCTGTGACCGGGATCCCACAACCAACACCACATGTGTATTTCTGCTGAGCTCGTGTTTATGTTGAGCTCAGCTCAGCCCTGTGCTGATCTTGCCCACGTGTGGCAGGATCAAACTGTCTGAGGGGAAACTGGGGTGCAGTGATAGGAGACGATGGGCATGCCTGACCAGCCATGGTCATCACAAGGGGAAAGGGAGGGCATCTGTGAATAAACATTTATTTGAATGTGTTAAACAATGTGGTTGTTGTTCTTGCCTGTAAATTTTTCATGAGGCCTCAGGAATGCAATATTTACGTAAGAAGGTGGTTATATGCAAATGTTACTAAATCTCATATTGTGACTGATAAGGAATCACTGCTGTCAGCTACCACAGAAAGCAGAATGTGGATACGTGAAAACTTAAGGAGTAGATTTGTGATTATGTTGCAAATAGAAACAAGGCCATTTTATATCAATATTAGTACAGTGCACTTTGGAAGCAGTCTGAATGTTTTCATACATAATTATGGCTTCAGAAAAATTGTGAATTTATAGAGACAGCTGGTGTGTCTTTTCCCACGTTGGAACAGTATCAGCTGAGCAGGTCTTTTGAGAAATCTCAGTTTGTAGTTTCACTAAAAGCCAGACTTGCAGATGAGGATTTCTTTGTGGCGTTTTACCATTGGATATGATCTTCACTTCTGTATAAGTCTGAAAAGTTAGTGGACATCTGCAGTTCGTTCTTGCATCTGTCACACAAAATACATGGGGACCTGCAGCACTACCTAACCAAGGTGAAATAAAAAATATATTCCTTTCTCATACAGGCAGGGTGTAACTCTGAGCACAGAGATAGCCAAGGGAGCTGAGGACAAGCCAGCTTTGGTGCTGCCCCCAGCAGAGGCACATTGGTGTGATGCTGATGGTTCACTACTTCGCCCTGTTTGGGTTCAGCTTCCCCTCTTGCCCCGGGAGAGGGGAGGGCAGGCCTGGTGGCCACCTGCCGCTGCCGTGGGGGCCTCAAGGAGGCAAGTGTTATCTCTGACACCCATTAACCCCGCAGTCTGCCCCGGCACTGAGCGCTTGCCTCAGATGGGCCTGGGCTGAGAGCTGACGGGGCTTTGTGGGCGAAAGCTTCCCAGGCAAAGCACACTGCGGTTTGTCAGAGTGAGAGCCTTGGAGCCGGCAGGGTGTGATTCATCCATCCCGACAAGGTCTCTGAGGCAAACTGACATTATTCGGACTGATATCATTAATTAATGAGGGCTGAATGTTATTCTTAGACACTGGCTTGAGTATTGGGTAGAGGAGCATATGAAAGGGTTCTTTGATTTTGGAAAATTCCTATGGCACTGTCAAATTTGCTAAGAAAATTAAATCATCTGCCAACTTTCCAAGTTAAGGAGCACATCCCTTCTGGAGACTTGACTGAGACTCCTCAGTGCCTTCTTGGGATCAAGGGATTATTTGATTTATATTAATGCCAAATGAAAATGATAGATAGCCTCCAAAACCCAGCTATATTAAATCTGTCAGGCAGGCTTTGGAGAAAGCGTTTTTGTTTGTTTGCTTCGGCACAGATTTGATCCTCCCCCACCTTTGTTTGGCTGCGTTTGGTTTAATGTGATCAAGGTGGTAGAAAGCCAAAACCCAGAGCTTTTATGCAGCCTGGGGGTTGGTCACCGGGTTGTGCCTGGGCTTTGCCTGTCTGCTGGGGCGACTCACAGCTCCCCACAGTGGGAGCAAGCACCTGTTCACACATCTGTGGCATACTCAAACTACCTCCAGATTTAATGAGCTTTGGGTTTAGTATTGAAAAATGTCAGGGTATGCTCCAAAGCAAACAAAGAGAGCAGCTCCCCTTGCTTCTTTTGTGCTTGTCCTGGAGGCTGGCACTGCTCTGCCCTCCTCCCCACCCTTTTTCTCCCTGGAGCTGCCTCTTGCCTCAGTGCCAGCCACTCACCCGCTTCATGGACCTTGCAGGTGTCCAGAATTAGCAAAGCCTTTGCAGGCCTCTGGTGGCAGATACATAAATATAATGCTGTCATTCCTTTAAAACCCCAGCCCCAGCAGGGCTGGGAGTGTGGGAAGTGTGGTGCACATGTGGACCAGCCGACACTGCCCCTCACACATGGATCCCATTGCAGCCCTAACAATGCTGGGGTGCGGGAGAAGGGCAAGGGAGCTGCTGGCAGGTCAGCACCCCCATGCCCCTTCGTCTGTGGTCTTCGTGTAAACTGAGAGGTGCCTAAGTGCAGCCAATTCCTCAGTTTGCTCTTGCTGCCACATTTTTTGGGCAAGGAGGTGGCACATATGGCCAGCTGGTCTGCTCAGGTGGCAGGAGCTCATCAAGTAATTGCTGCATCGAGCCCAATGCTTTATGGTTGAATTAATATGCATGTTGTCTGAGGTAAGCACTTTTGGGATGATACCCACATAGTGACAATAATCAAGTCACCAAATGTTCATCTGCATTGTGGGTCAGGTTCATCTTTCAGCTGTAGCACATTGTCCTCATGGCAGTCACTGCAATACATTTGCATGCGTGCACACACACACAGGTGGGAGCAGACTGGCAGCTACCCTAGCTGAATAAAACACATGAATGCTTACCATTTGGGGAAAAAAAAAATAATCTGTTACAGATTGTGCTAATTATAAAGAGGTTTGACACAATACCGTACATTCAGCAACAAAAAGATCTGAGTTGTTTGAATTCACTGTTTAGTTTGAGGTGGCTTGTGTCCATGCACCAGGCTGTAATCTATATTTCTGGCTGCTGGACTGGGGATTTTTTTAGGGGTGTGTGTGACTTGCTTTAGATATCTTCTCTAGAGGCGCCCTTAAAGCATTTTGCTTCCATTGCCAGGATCAACAGACAAGGTGCTGGAACAAACTGATAAATTAAATAGCAACAAGTTTCCCAGACCTGATGGTATTAATCCAGGGGTTGTGAAAGGCCTGAAGAATGAAATGCCAGAGCTGCTTACAATAGAAATGTGGGGACTCAAGGGAAGTGGAGAACTTGAGAGTGACAGTCTTTGTACTTACTTTTAAAAACAAACATGAGAGTGCTGCTGGGAAGCACCTCCGAGCCTTACTGCAGGGCAAAAATATCACCTAACTTGTCATAATAATAAACAATAGCAAAGTTATAAATACATCTCCTACATCAATGATAAAAAAAGATGAAGTGGCATGTATTTTCCAAATGAAAATTGTAAGTCTGTGTTTTAAGTTGTAGACTTTGTCAGAAGAACAGCTTAATTTTTTTTGAAAAAGCTCATGGACCTTTCTTGTCAAGAGAAAAAGTGATATTCGGTCACCCATTCAAAATGAATAGGAAAGAGCAAATAAGAAAATAATAGTAAACATTCAGTTTTCAGCCTGGCACCCAAGATTAGCAGTAGGGTGTCTCAAAGTACATCCTAAATCTGGTGTCGTTTAATACATTTAATAATGAGGTGGAAAACAGGAAGCGAAGTCCCAATCAGATTGGAAATGAAATGCTTGTTCATGTATTTTTTAGGTTGTTCAAGACAAGCTGAAGGAAAAAATATGGAAAGTTTTACCAAGTCAAGTAGAAAGCACTGTGCTATGACAAATCAATATGAAAATGCATATGAAAAAATAATGTAGGTAGGAAAAAAAATATATGCCATTGAATAACTATCACTGTGATTAAATATACCAAAAACTGCTTTTGAGACACACTGCATTCATCTTTTTCCATGCTGAAACCTGGTCTCTTTGCTTATCAGTTTCTAATTTATGGTGAAATACGAACCTGCACCCTATGACAACTGTTCCTCTTTGATAACTTTCTTAACATTATTCTGCAGAAAGTCCTGAGCTTCTGGTACACTTGTACTCTGTCCAGACCAACCAGTGATCCATGTGGTTCAGTGGCTGACAAATGGCCGTGATGGTAATTAATACCATAGTCAGCTATGATAGGCCTCTGTGCTTGTGACTGAACATCGTGGCTGGGCTGGATACATGATTAATGTGCTTCTCCACAGAAACATTCTTAGTGCTGCTGCTGTTGGTTTTGGTACAGAGTTTGGTATCAGTGTATTTTTTTAAGATATACCTGTATAAAATATTTTTAGCTGGCTTACATTTGCTGCTCCTTGCTGTATAAAAATGCTCATTTTTTATTTGTGTTAAGAGAAAGGAGAGAATTTCGGTGGCTTCAGGAATAGAGGCATGGAATATGAAAAAGGAACACAGAAGAGTGCCCAGTGATGTGTTAGAAACCTACTCTATAACTCTCCCCTGGTCAAGGAAATCTCACTTTTTTCTGAGACTGAAAGAGAAATGGCCCCTGGGACACATTGTCAAGTATTGTTCCTGGAAAAATGCTTCTAGTGATCCTCATGGTTATCTGTGGCCCCTGGAAGCTGCTGTATTATTCTGTGAAGTTTCTACTCAGGCTTCACATCTCTATTTGCCTGAGGATTGGGCACTGGGAAGGGACTGCTGGCTCTGATGACTGTCAAACCCTTTTGCCCAGAATGTTACAGAGCAGAATGAAGGCCAGCCAGGTGAGCATCCTTCCTTGTCATGCCAGTGCATCCAAGGTTGATATCTATGTGTAGGTGTATTCTGTGGTGTGGTCAACGTCTTTTTTTTTGGGGGACCTGGGTTAAAACCACCACTAAATAACCACTTGTCTGCTGGTATGGCTTCTGGTTGTTCCCAAGCTGAGCTGGATTTAAAATGAGCTGGATTTAAAATGGTAATGTGGATGACCCAATTCGTATTTACAGTTTCCTCAGCTCTCCCATGCTCCCAGATATATCTTTACTCAGGAAACGACATAAAGCAGTTGACACATATTTCTTTCAGAGTTTCCATTAGTATCAGATCATGCAGAGGGTGCCAAACCCAGTTCTCACTTATGTCAGTAGACATCTCAGAACTCTTTGAGTTCCATCAGAACAGGGAGCTGGTGTGGCTGGCACTGGCTGCCCAATGCCACCCATTTTGTAGGAAGTGTTTTCTACCTTACCCTCTCCATTATTTCTGTCTTCCTGATGTCCAGCAGGTAAGGCTTATGAAACCCTCCTCTGACTTACATGCTATTTCTTCATTACTTTATGTCACTAGGGTCGAGATTTATCTTACCTAACTTTACTTGTCTGAAAGCTAAACCTGTCCTCAGAGCTGGAAACAGAAGCATATCCACAGGCTATTTAATCCCATTTAAAATTAGATTTCAAAGGAGTTTAGGCAGCTCTTTTAGTCTAGAGGTCTAACTTTTCGGTAGCTAAGGTAGGGTAAAGATTATCCCAATAGACAATTTGCATACATTGCTTTGTCTTGACTCTGTAGTGGAAAGACGTATTAATGGGCTTGAAGAATCTCCTTAAACTTTAAAAAAATATCACATGTCAGCTTTATAACAACAGATCAGATGGTAAAAAAGTTCCAACAAGTATGTTTCAAACTGCTGTCTTGGGTAGTTTTAGTATGCGGTTAAAGGTATCAGAGATACAGAGATTGAATTTACAAAATATTGAATTATTTTTTATGGTTTCTGTGAGGGTTAGGAGGACAAAAACAGGTCAGTGTCCTCATAGAAGTGTGACTTTAAAGTTCTGTAACTCAGTTTTGTGTGTTAATTTTCCTCTCACTGACACTTGTAGGACTATGCATAATTTTTAAAGTGTATTTAATCTTGTCTTTTTAGGAGTTTGGTGAAATATTTTGCTTTAGTGCTTTGTTTTTGCTAGACTCTGCCTAAAAATTAAATACACACCAATCTTTACTTTTTCCTTGTCCCAGAAAGAGGCTCTTCTACAATGAGTTTGATAGTGTCATTCCTAGCTAGGATCCCTGGACCTCTTGCAGATTTGCTGACAAGGAGTCACAGCATTCCTGGCTATTTGCTCCATATGGTGAAGGACTGCAGCTTTTATTGTGAAGGAATTCCCGAGTGCTTTTCAAACTATTTTTATAGGAGTCACTTCACTCATCACTGAAAAGGAGCCAGTTCTGGGGTAAAACATGGCAACCATTCAGTCGTAACCATAGTCTGTAGCACTTCTGAAAAACTGTGACCGTTTTGCAAAATGTCAATATTTTTGATGACGTTGGTCATGGGAGGCCAGGTCCTCAGTATGAATAAATTAGTGTTTTGGCTTCTCTGGTGTCTGCAGAGTTGCCATGATTTCTACCCATGACAAAACTGGCCCTGTCTGAGTATTTTTTTCACTCTCTGAAGCCTTGATTATACAAGAGCCACTTTCATCTGATTTCCCACTTTGTAAATCTTGAAGCAGCTGTCAGAGGAAGAATCCAATTTTATCTGGAAGGGACACCAGTGCTGCCCCTCCACGGGCCTTGCCCCTGCTGCTTGCTGATCTCCCCAGGCCTTTCCCAGAGCCGTGAGATGCAGTCAGTGGAGGCCCTGCACCCTTCTTACTTCAGGATGACGTGAAAGAAAAACAGCCTTATCCTTGTAGCCAGCAAGAGGTGGAGGTAATGACCCAAGTAGCCTCTGGTTTTTGATCTTCAGATAGAGCTGGCAGCTTTACCAGTTGCCTGCCCAATCCTGAGCATGGCATTAAGTCTCCCACTCCTTCAGTCTCCTGCTGTGCACTAGAGAGAGAGCATCTCGCCAGCAACAAAAGAAGGAACAGAATTTCCCTACTGTGTGTATTTATTATGAGGGTAAATTAATCAAGTAACACAGGCAAAGAGCGGCAAGGTGGACGTATAAGTTAAAAACAAACACCAGGTAAAATTCCTGAGGTAAACCATCTTGGATACCTAAAGCTATAAATCATACATTTCTGCCATCATTTAAGTCAAATAAAATTAGATATTATCCTTGTAAAAGTTTTGGAAAGGAAACTCTCTTCTCATGCAGTCAAAAGCCCCTCTTAAAATCTGGTCCATAGGATCTGGTCCAGTATGCATTGCTCTTGCAAAAGCAGCACTCTTTGTCAGAGTGAAATCTCACACTGAAGAAGTGAAACAGCAGCTCCAAAGTAATGCGTTTTGTCTTTAAGATGTGCAGGTTCTCATGATCTTTTAAGTGCATGACTTAACTAGAGGCTCTCCAAGACTAATTTAATGTGGACCCCAGGATTTCTTAATGCAATATTTCCCATGGCATCAGCTGGACTTCTCTGGGAGCGTGTCCTGAAAAAGTTGATAAAAATGAGGGCCATTACGTTAAGGGTGGAGCTGTGTGTCTTGACAGCATTTTTTCCAGGAAGCTGGACAGTGGGCTTGTGAAGTCAGATGCTTTACTAGATACTGCTGGTCATCTTGATGAGCAAAGCAGGCTGCCTATCTGCTGAGTGGGTGAGGTTCAGATAATGCCTAACCCTACTGTTACATACCTTCAAGTGGTTTAAATACAGAATAGTTATATTGTTTTGAATGAGATAAACTTTGATGAGAAGGCAGTTTCAGAAGTGCTGGCTGTAATAGCAGCACTGTTAATATTACTGGTTTTGGCATGGCAGGCACAGGAAAAGTCTCTCTAGAGCCAGACATGTGACAGGTTTGACAGAAGGTAGCATCACTTCTATCTGTCTTTCTCTGCATGTGGCTATAACTTAAGACCATTATTTCCTTTGTGACAGGTGAAGAATTTTGGCTAAAAGTTGACTTGGATGTGGGAGACAAAGATCAGCTTCACAAGTGTAGGTATAACCTCTTGTACATCATCTTCCTCCCTCGTCTGGAGCAAAGTTGTGAGGAAGTGTCCTGAAATATTTCACCATTTCACTGACATGATCATGAGAAACTTTTTTTTCCTTTTTTTTTTTTTTTTTTTTGTAAGGAGAAGTGCTTAAAAGAAAGGAAGAAGTCTGTAATTACATAACTTTGATTTAAGCCAATATAGTTTTTTAATTATTTTCATTTTCAGTTATCAAATTAGCAATCCATTTTCAAATAGTCTGTTGACTACATTACCCTGAATTTCAGCAGTCTGAAGCATTAAAATGTTTCTGTATCCAATCTGTATATTTACATTTGAAAAAAAACCCTCTTTAATAAGTATTTTTAGACTAGGGTTTGTTTTCTTTTCTAAAGAAACAAGAAAAGATGAACCATTTAGAAAGCACTGAGTATATGATTATTACAATTTTTAGCTATATATCACTGAACACGTTGTCAGGAAAGCAATATAAAATGTTATACTTCCCTGCTTTGAG
This sequence comes from Columba livia, assembly GCF_036013475.1. NCBI lineage: Eukaryota > Metazoa > Chordata > Aves > Columbiformes > Columbidae > Columba > Columba livia. The sequence continues at coordinate 94,450,356 of NC_088602.1, read as the reverse complement.
GAGTTCTGTTCTCCGAATGGAATAAAATTGAAGTAATGTCGAAGAATTACCATGGAAACTTATCAAGGAAATAAAGAAAAAATAGATTAACTTCACAATTCTTAATTTAAGTATGGTGACATTTCACTAGAAAAGACAGTCACATACAGTTTTCTATAACATTTCCTCTCTGCTTTCTTGCACACTGGCTAATCTTCATACTTTTGGGATGCAATCACAAAATGACCAAAACCAGAGCAGAGAGGCCTCTGGTGAGGCTGCCTGGCCTAGATCAGGAACAGGGGAGCTGGTCAGGTGTGACCCATGTAAGCATCATCTCCACACACCTGCAGGGAAGTGGCATGGAGTCTGTTGTGCAGCCACAGCCCAGGGGAACTATCTCAAGGATGCCTCCTACCAAACACTTTTAACTCCAAAGGTCGCCTTGGTGGGTGCAGAGAGCTGACATGGGGTGGAGCTGGGCATGTAATGGTCCTGTTGAAGGAGAGCAGAGAAGCAGGGACATGGGGGGTGGCTGTCCCACTCCAGAGCAGAGAACCCTGTGCGCATGCTGGTCTAGAGCGAAAATGTTTTTTTCTGTGAGAAGTTGCCTAACTTTAAATATTTCCTCCTCTCATGTCATTTAAGGGTGGGGAAAATATTATCTCAACAGGCCTGGATTACTCACCGTTCTTTAATATAAGGGCATTTAAACATGTATTTAACCTTCCCCAGGATGTTGTTTGAACCACAGGGTAACAGGAAAGCTTGGGACATGCTGGAGAGCAAGGCAGGGTGGCAGGGGAAATGCTTTCCCTCCCATCGAGATTGCTCACTCTCCCATGCAGAGTGTGCGGAACCAGAAGGCTGGATTTAACAATTCTCAATTCTCACCTTGTGCCATCAATGGCTACTGAGTCTCAAAGGTGAAACTGTGCAGCCAGTTCTACATGGACAGAGATATGGCCATTGTGGATGTGAGTCCAGGTTCAGGACTTAGCAGTAAAATTTCTACCAACAGGAAATGAGGAAGTTCATATTTCAGTGTAAATTTTTCTTCAGAGAGTGTGAGGAATATTTTTCTACCTGAAACTAGTTCTTAAACCAATGTATAGGCACATAAATAGAAATAACTTCATTTTCTGAGTGAAGGTTGGTTACGTGGGTTTCTGGCCCTTGTCATTTTTTTAAATCTGGGCAGCTTGAACTTAACTTCTCAGAGGATGGCTCCAGAGGGACTCCACTGTCTTCAGAGGGAGCCAGTCTGACTAGCCTAGAGCTTTCGGAGAGCTAGCATAAGCAGAAATGTATCCCCTGCTTAAACTCAGATTTAGCCTAGTAGGCCAAAAATTTCAAAACTGCCAGAAGAAGTTTACTTTCAACACTGACGCTGTTTTTAAATCTTCTCCCCCTCATACACACATGCATTTTGGCTGCTATTTATCACTTTAAATTGTTCCCTATCAAATATGAAAAGTGTTATGAGTAGCTAGGATGAAGTGCAGGCTCTAAGGAAGACAGTGACAAAACTCCCCTGGCTTCAATGGAGACAATGGAGACAGGATTTAACCCCCACCATCTTTTTTTTTTTTTTTTCTTTAGCTGTATGTATGTCTGTTTATTGGTTATGAACTGCAACATTTCTTGCCATTTTAATTTGGCAGACTGTAATGCTAGGTAGTAGTATGTATTTTTTGAAGTCAAGTTGCTAGCTTTGTAAAAGGAAATTAAAAATTCACTTTTAAGTACAATTGGTCTGTTGAAAAACATGGCTGTACTAAGGTGTTAAAAACAGGGGACCGTAAGTCATCCAGAGGGAGATGACAAGATAAACTAGTGAGTAGGGCTCTTCATTAGGCAAAATGTTTGAATATTTTTTAACAAACTATTCAAGTTCTAAATACTGTCTTTTTTTTTGTCTTCCATAGTTGTCCATGAGAATAGAATTATTTTCTACACATTTGTATGCCCTTTGAAGTAAGTCACACATCGAATCGATGCATTCAGGCAGTGGCTTGTTCAAAAGCTGTGAATTCACTATGTTGATTTAAAAACATACTCAGGCTGTATGACCAGTCCACTCCCTGCATTTCCTCTAGTACATTTTCTGAATGAATAATCAAAACCATCTAAGCTACAGGGCCAGAAACAAATCTGGCAGTGCTCAATTGTCTTGATTAATTAATGCTTCAGTACAGAACTTCCACAAATAAGTACGTGATGGAAAGACACTTGTATCCTTAGCTTCCGAAGCACCACAGTCTTGTCATAATTTCATGTCAGTAACTTCAAAATGCGCTACAGGGAAAACTAAAAAAATGTAATTTTTTTTGCAACTGTAGAATATATGGATTAGCAATAGTTATTTTGGAAGGCTGATATAGCACACAGCCTGGTAATTCCTTTTCTGTATTGAGTTACAATTACAATAATCACTTGTGCTGCATTTTAAGGGAGTTTGTAGAAAATCATGGTGAATTTTTACTAGCAGTGGTTATTGAAACTCCAAGATAAGTGATTAAAAATGAGCTTGTGGACTGTAAAAAATGCCAGACAGTGACCATTTTTTTTAAAGTATGCAAATATTTAAATCAATGCCTGCATTAATCTAAGTATTTTGACACATTATGAAAAAGCATTAGCATGAAGAATACATTATACAAAACCACAATAATCACTGAGATTCTGTAGCATCTTGATGACCTTCCAAAATCTAGCTGATGTAAACTTTGTTAAGCTAGTAGTAGCGATGATGCAATTTGCCTTGTAAACATCTTGAGCGATTTGGATCGAAAATATCAACCTTGGCACTTGAGTTTTTTTAAACAAGGCACCAAAAAAATGTACACATTGAAAAGTTACACATCTCAGCTTTTTTGGTAGGCTTCATCTCACCTAACTTTAGACATCTGTAATGTCTGCATTTAAGCTATTTAATCCCAAGCTCCCTTTCTGTGAGCACTCCTCTCCAGTGGGAGGGAATCCACAATTTTTAAAGGCAAAAAATGATCTCAGCTGAAAATTAACCAGAAAAAAAAAAAATATATATATATACAGAATACAGTCACCCTGATTCCCTCAAAGGATGCTATGGAAACAGTGCCCCACTGAAAAAGGAGACACCTGCAGAAGGTGGCGAGGCCTCTGGGAGGAGGGAAGGGTTGTCCTTGGGCAGGTGTCCATGGAGGAGAAGCGGAGCTGTCCAGCAAAGCCGGCACCGCACGTGCCTCTGTGTATGGCCACTGCTCTGGCTGGCTGGGAGAAGACATGCACAGGAGGAGAAGGTCCTTTCCACCACTAGCAAGCAAGCACTGCACTTGCATGCTTTGCAGCTGCAGCCAGCATTGCTTTTGAAGCCTCCTTGTTTGCAGGGGCTAAGAAAGTACCAAACGTGTCTGACATCATCCACAAATGTTGAACACAAGTGGAGCTGGGTCGACGGAAGTTCTCCTTTGAAACGCTGCAGTCTTCAAAGCTGGCTTACATACTCTGCACTGTGATACACAGCCTTTTGTTTTGCATAAGTGTTTGTTTTAATGAGGTAGTGCAATGCAGCTCATCAAAATCAAAAACATATGATGCACCCTAGGCAAGAGAAAGGCAATAACTATACAGATTTTTGAAGAGGGCTAGTCATACCACAGGCTACCATTATAACAGAAAAAACAACAAGAATTTTAATATAGCTGTCTGGCCAAATATATTAATTTAAATTGAATGGCTTTTTCTGATATTATAGCTGTGAGGCACAATGTTCTACTGGCAAGCATCTTCAAAACCTTTTTTAGAAGATTTGCTTCAAATTATTTCTGTGCACCAGATCTTGATGGTATGTACACTTGGGAGTCTAACCAAAGGAAAAAGCTTTTGATTAAATCAATGACCTTTCCTGGAGGTTGAATGAAATGGAGATTGTAATACAAAAAGCTACCTCCTCCAAATAGTGTTTTCATAAAAATATTTACTCTAAGCTCTCCTCCATTAAGTTTGCCCTAACTTTTTCACAAGTGTTAATATTCTTGTGCCAGCACATAAATATTCTTTCCTATTAGCAAGTCCTTTAAAATACATTTTAGTAATTTCCATGATCACTTCTCCAAACGGCTTGCTAACCACCAATTTCCATTCTTTGCCAGAGAACACTGCTGGGTACTGTTTACTCTTGGAAGCTTGGTCTTTATTGTGCTCATGCTTTGTTGTGCTTCTTCAAAGCATGGTAATACTTGTTTTCCTCAGCTAATTGCATCTCTTCCCACTTGGAAAACTGGAGACGTTTTGCTGCTGATGTGCAGAAAAATGGGTGTGATAATTTCTTAAAATTTTTCTGTATTGATTTCACTTGATTAACAAATGGTGTCATCTTATCCTGGCAAATATCTTTGAACTTTGTTGTTATTCCGTGAAGCAGAGCTCTGGGAACCTACTGGAGCTGAGAACAACATGTAACATCCTCCCCAGCAGTTGATATTAATGAAACTTGAGTCCCACAAGGAGACCAACAGCTTGTGTGATATTAGGCTGCATATATTAGATTAGGCTTGCTACAAAGACATCAGAAATTTTACAAGAAAGCACAGGCTCAATAATTACTACTGTAAAAAGTTGGTGGAGTAAGAAGATCACTTTCTTTCTCACCTGGGTGACCTCATTTTCACTTGGGTGTGGGGCAACCTGCAGACAGCATTTATGCAGATTGAAGTGGTCCCTTACTGTTTCTTCTGGTGCAGTCTGTGATGGACACTGACTCTCTGCAACACAAATTGTTATCTACAGGAAAAAAAAAATATTCTGTGACCCCTTTGGGGATGTTTTTTTGTTTGTTTGTTTGTTTGTGGGGTTTTTTGGCCTATGCATGTCTAATGCACCGTAAATGACCCGATCAGGATCTGGCAGTCTGACTCTGTGCTGATAATGTAAAGATTATTTTAGAACAGAAAACAAGTCTTTGCTATATACTTTACAAAGACAGTCCACTGTTTTTCCCAACAAACTTCCCATAATTTTGGTTCCATAAAAGTGATTTAAGCAAATTCTGATAAAATCAGTTAAGGAAACAACCTTCTAACAACGTTTCTCCAATCCTTTTTGCATTACATGTTACATTGTGCTGACTTCTAAAAAGTTGTTGGGCAATTTATGCACCTCACAGGAGACAAAAATCTTCAAAGTGTTAGATGACAGCAATTCACTTTCTCTTACAAGACAATACCTCCTCTATCCACCAAGGGCATGAAAAATTTCCAATGGAAATATTAACTAATATTATTTCTACCATAATAGATCCGCTCCTCTGAAACACAAAGCCGTGGCCAGTCCTTCTGCTAAGTGTGCCCTTCTCCCACCCGTATCTTGAGACACCTTCTCTGAAATCCCCATTCAATCATCCTCTGCTGTCAATAGGAGAGCACCAGTGTGGCAGAACCAAGGGGCAGCATCCTCCTTCGGTACGCTGCAGTGAAATAGTTTTGGCCAGAGAGTTCAACAGTTCTGTCTTGGTTTCCAGGTTGCATCAGTTGTCTCCCCAGGAAGGTATGGATGGAAATCTTGCTTATAGAGCATCACTCCTGACAGTAGCACGCAACCCCATGGATGAAGGAAGTGTAGGCATAGTGCTGCCAGGCTGAGCACACGCTGCCACCTCGGATGTGTAGTTTCACACTGCTTAATGACAGTGCAGATTTGCATTATTTTGTTTTTAGTGAATTCCTTTGCCTTGAGATATGTCCTCGGAGAAAGGTTGCTGCCCATATTTATTTGTCCTGTGCCCAGACAAAAATCCAAGGTCCATCAACTACAACCAGGTTTTGCAACCCATGGGATTAAATGCAGAATTATGGTCAGTTCCCACAAAGACATAAATGCTCATTCCAACTTAGTGGACTGAAAAGTCTGAATCTAGAACTAAATGGCAGTGTTCAGAACTGTTTCTGTCATCTGTTTTCAGACATGGGCAGTGCAGTGCCCTGGTCAGTTACAGTCACACTTAGCTAAAAATATTTCAAATAGGAACTTTTCTTCTCAAGAAGTAGTGCTGTGCTTTAGCATGATCAGCATTGTTTCTTTAGCACAAAGAGATGAACAATGATTCCCTAAAATGAGAAGTTTATTTCTTATGATGCCAAAGTAACTTACTACATGTTCAATGACTGTTTTCATATCCAGACAAATTTTGGTGAATTTGTCTGTTTAACTGAATGGTTCTCCAAGTTTCTAACCCTACCATTTGTCACCAGATCTGGTATGGTTGGAGTTTGGGAAAGCTGTTTTTCTTCTGAGTTACATGCATCTGATTACCTGGTTTGCTGTTCTGTAAGTGTTGTAGGATGTCTAAGTCTTTGTCAGATTTGAGTATTTTCCTGCAAAATTTTATCATTTGTAAGCCTGGTTTCTATGAAGCAGAGATGCCTTTTTATTTTGCCATGGTCCCCAGCTGTAACTCTCTCATGGTCAGGCCTAGAGAGGTGCTGATGTCTCAGGACACACTCTGATTTCAGAGATGCCAGTCTCAGCACAACTCAGAATTCAGCCTGTGGTGTGATGGCCCTTTTATCTCTGCTCAGAGGTGCAAGGGGCAAAGAGCCACAGCTGATTGATGGTTGTGATCAGATATCTCCCATGAATCACCTTGTAGCAGCATCATGTGTTTCTGTTCTGCTGTTCTTTTAATGCTGTATACAGGGATGATGTTTGTGACTTTGAGTAGGAGACCACTTTCCCTCTAGTCCCATTCACTTGAGTTCTGTTCTTAGTTTTCATAATAATTGACATTCTGTTAGTTCCTAATTTGAGTTGTTTTTTTCCCTCTAGTTTCTACATTTACCAGTAGCAAAACTATATTTCTACCGACATCTACCAATCAACCTTGGATTCAGGAAATTGCCTAAGTACATGCTTAACATAGAGGATAAACTTAAATTTCACCAATTTTAATGGGATTTAGGCATGTGCTTAAAATGAAACATAAAATTAAATGTTTTTCCTGAATAAGGATGTTCTCCTGAGTCAGACCCTGCATGCATTGCCTTAGAATAGGTCCTGACTGTCCCTTGAGTATGTTAGACATGCCGGATGCTTTCAGAAGTGGTTAATCTGATGAAAGAATTCATCTCAGAGTCATAAAGAAACCACAAGTTTCCTTCACTTTCAGAAGCCTCCTCAGTCTGCTGCTTTGATAGCGTTGCTCAGCTGCTTGTGCTACAAGAGCATTGTGTAGAAAGTTTCATAGTCTTATAGTTGTATAGGTAAGAGATCTACCCAGCTTGCTCACACCTAAGAAGCTGGTGTGATTTTTGTGTCTAACTCGGTGCAGATAACCCTCTTAGTGAATACAGACTGGGCTTCTGTACTAACATTTCGAAAGTGGAAGCTGTCAGATGACCAAAACCTCCAAGACTCAAGAAACAGGCACAAGATAACAAAATGTACGTATTGGAAAACAAAGAGAGGGCAAGACGTGACAGAGGCATGTACACTCCCATGTCTCTTCTTCCTAGGACAGGCAGCACACTAAAAGCTTTGAAAAGGGAAGAAATACAGTATCAATACACAGCATGCTACCATATAAATGTAATACGGGATATACAGATTACTGCTTATGGCATGTTGTTGTAAATGGGACATGGCTCTCTGAATACATAGAAACACTTTTGTTTACAAATGTTGTTGTAGAGTGTTTTGACATTTCCTAATTTTCTCTCTCTTTTTTTTTTTCAATAATCCAAAGCAACTCATGCATTTAAACTCAAATTTGAAACTATTTCAGATGGATCAGAATTGTATTTTTAAAAGAATATATTATTTACTTCTCCCCAAAATGTGGGAACAATATCCCCATTATATCTTTGTAGTTCTCTCAGTAACATCATACTCCCCAGTCATCTGTTTTACTTAGCCTAATTTATCCACTGCATAAGGATATTTGTCACCCTACTATATCCTTTGCATTTCCTTTCCTTAGTACATGATAAATATTTGAGGAAGGATTTTTTTCCATGTCTTCACCAAGGAATCACCATGTAATGAATGAAACTGAAGCCCAAAATAGCATGGTGATTAGAGCATAAATTCATGCATATAATTTCCATGAGGTACTTTAATGCATGAGATTTATTTTAATCTGTAGGTGTTCCAGCTTGAAAATGGCAGGCTAACTGAAAATTAAAACAAAACAAAACAAAAAATGATAGAGAAAAACCAAAGCCAGAACCAAAACAAATGACAAAAAAAAAAAAAAAAAAAAACACAATAAGAAAATTAGCCTGAGGGAGAAAATCCTTCAAATGAAATTTCACCCATAGCAGTTAAATATTTTGTTAAGAGCTGAACACAGTAAAATCATCATTGCAATTGAAGAGTCACCTATTTTGACTTCTTGTGTACAGTCTTTAAAATTAATCACATAAATTAGCACATATGAATCTGGCTATTCATAACACGGAATGTTATGTTGTTTGGTATAGGAAACTTGAAAAAGCAATCTACTTATTTTCCAGCCTTACTTGAAATTATATGTATCATTTGATTTGTTATCTGCTTCAGGTTTGTTTGGTTTTTTTTAAAGGACAATTTCTAGAGTGATAGCTCAGTAATATCAGACTTGCCATAACTTTTGCATTTTTTATTTTTCTACTAGAAGTTCAAGCCAGAAAATATCCCACTTCTTGGCAGTTGATTAGAGCCATTTACTATAATTTTTGACTCTGCAATTATATGGTTCTGTGTCAAATAATAGATTGCAAATTCTTTCCTCATGGAGAGAACTGTGTGGCTGGCAATACCTCTGTGGACTTGCTTGGATCATACTTGTGATATTGGCAGATGTATAGCTCTGATTCTGCATATGCTTGGCTTGAACAAACTCTACACAAACATATCTTTCAGAGAAATACCTTCTTTTATAACGTTACTCTTGTGTGTTATTTGCACTCCAATGGCAAAGATTCCCCAAACCCCGGATCTGGGGCTGCCATTGTATAAGACCTGAGAGGAGTTTATAATTGAAGGGCCTTATCCAGGAAAGCACCTGGTCAAGCGTTACATGGTAGTCCAGTTGCTTGTAATTCCTTCGGTCCCACTTTGCACAGGATAACTAAGGAGCAAGCAAGAGTCTGAGCTGGGGAATTAGTGACTGAACTATGAGGCTGCTGTCTTGGTAGGTGGCAAGCCCTACTGGACAGAGATGGAGGTGATCTGAGTGCTGGGCCTGGGCACACACTGGGCTACTGGGGAGAAAGCTACATGTTGAGAGTTGAGCTCTTTCCTTCCTTTGCTTGCATGACAAGTGCCCTGAAAACAAAGTGTTGAAACCATTTAAAGTATCTGTACAAGGGAATGTCTAACATTTTCAAAGCCTGCTGTTATTTTTCTTCAGGCCAAAACTACTCAGCAAGTTTGTCCTGAACTAGCAAACGGCTTCAGCTGTCCCCAAACCACATTCTTTGGCATATAACCACATTGCTTGTGAATAAATACCGTTTCACCGAGCTGTGATGGAAATGTTGCATATGGTAAGGGATCTTTGCAAGACTGTAACTGCAGTTTGGCCTTGGAGGGGAACAACTACTGTGTCTGAGTGTGAGGATATTAAACCACCTGGTCATCTTAAACAGTTTTGTCTAGCTGGTGAAGCAGGTTGACATGATGAGTAGCTCTTTATGAAGTACTGGCGCTAATAGTAGTATGAGCCACTCAGGGCAGGAAGATCAATCCATCTATACAGGACTGTTTTTCAGATAGCATTTTCTTCTTCTTTTTTTTTTTTTTTTTTTTTTTTGGTTAGCCAAATATCAATAAAATGTCTTAAAAAAGTGTCTATTGAAGACTATTTTCCACATAAGATAGGAAAGTCCAGTTTTCCTGAAAATTACCTGAATTTTTTCACCTGCTGTTTAGGTCTCCTAAAACTCTGAATATCTAATTACACTGATAAATCTTACAATTGACTGACCTACATTGGGCATGCAGTCCAGTGACTTCATGCGTTTGTGCCTATAGTACATCGAGGCATGAAGAAGGATAGGCTCAGTTACTGCTAGAATGAAAATTTTCAGAAAAAGTAAAAAAAAGTATAGTCCCAAGCCTGCAAAACCACATCCATCAATTTGTTTCTTATAGTTTATGTGGTCGTCACTGAGAGAATGTGAGAATGTAGTGTTCAGTTGTGTAAAGATAAATGCGTATATGTATTTGCAGGACCGAAGTTCACATCTGTGGTGTCATTTTCAAAACAAAAATGAGATCCTTAAAAAGAAATCCAACAGCCAGAGTTGCTAAGAGACAACACAGGTACCAGTAGAGTCCTTTGTTGAACCTAAGAACTGAAAAACTATGAAATATTAACACTTAAAGAAAACATAACTCTTGGTTACTTTGAAGTCTAAGGAAAATTTCCTGCTTTTCCTTTTCTGTTTTCTTTTCCCTTCCTCTTCCCTAATGCTGGATCATTTAAAAAAATTAACACTGACATGAATAACACGTCCTTTCCCCTCTCCTCTTAACAAGTTTTCCATTTACAAGCCAAAGTTTTCACCTTGATTCCCTTGGTTGTTAAAAGAGAATTGTGCATGTGTAAGGGAAGGTGGGAGGAGCATTTTGTGCTGCAGTGGGTGCATTTTGCCTTGCTTTTGGCCACGGGCACCCACATGGACCCAAACTGGCTGCAGACCCCTGATTCCTGCACAGAACCCCTGCATGACAAGAAGGAGTGAATGAGTCCTTGCCAGTGGCGAAGAAGGATTAGGTGGAAAAGATGCAAAGGAAAACAAACTGCCTTAATTCCACAGCTCCTTTTTGAGAAATGCCATAGCACTTTGTATAGAATTGTTTTAATAAGGAACAACTTCTGCAGACCGCTCACAGTATGTTGTGGGAAATACTGGGCTAATTCTAGAGCAAGATCAAATGATTTGAAAACAGATCAAGCTCAGCAGAAGAAGGGATTGTTTGAACATTTATCTTTCTATGATACAGTCTTTTGAGAAGATGAAGATTAAGCAGCAGACACCCCATGGAGTTGAGTGCCATGAGCTGGAAGAGCTTGGCATCTTCTAGGGCTGGGCCCAAAATACAGATCCTTTCAGAATAAGTGCCCCTTTCTACAGCACTACTGCTGCATACAAAACTTCATTTCTGTTTTACTGGATCCCAGCTAATTGCAAATGGTTGTTGGGAAAGTCACAGGCCACCAAGGTAATTCAATACACATGTTTTAGCAAGTTTTTCACACATGTCTGGCAAGCCTTTCATACTGGGAGAAGGCTTTAGGGATTCTTTCCCGGGCCTTAAATCAGGCATTAAATCCTATCAATTATTGGTTCCCTCCCTGTTTCCACCTCTGCTCATTTTTTGTTATTGGACAGTACTTTTTGTGTCTTGTGACACAACCTATATAAAGCCTGTTGAAACTTGGAATTTCCAGTTTGCAGGAAACTGTGATAATGTGTAGTTTTGTTTAATTCTCAATGGTTTGAAACATAGTCCCATTGAGGTGAAAGGAATTTTGCCATCTGTGTTGGTGGAAGTAGGACATAGTTTTTCTTAAAACACTGTGTAAACTATGAAGTGCTTTAGATATGGGTAAAAAGATTGTGATGATCAGAAATTCTCAGAAATTCAAGGTCTGTTAAAACTCTGAATGAGAATTATCTTGACAATTAACTATATACAATGCTTTTTTTCCAAATGATAAGCATTTTATGCCCACAGTTTTTATCCAACAAAGTAATTGAGAGCTCCTTTGCTCTCTATCTTGTGGGTGTATTAAGTCCCCAAGAGAAAATATTTAAATTTTTTGTTGCCAAGTCCTTTGATTTCACTGCAGTCCTTTTAAGATAATAATCTAATTTTCTTGTATGTTGTTGGAAATGTCTTTCTTTAAATGCACCGAGCTTTAGAAATGTGTTCATATGGAAATCAGATCAGGTAGGATTTAGTCAATGTGGCATTTCTTGGGTGTTGGAAATACTTGGTATTTGCCATCAAGCTTTACAGATTTAAGGTATGCTGTTACTCTTCAGAAGAGTTCACAGGAATGTTTTCCTCTGGTAGTAAAAAATTATTTTATAAACTGCTTGAATAGTGCCAAAGGTAGAGAGTTGACAACAGGCACATCCTGGGGTCACTCAGTTTCCAGACAAAAGTTCTTTGTCCTACCCAGATGATCCTGCATGACCACCACTGCAGATAAAGGCATGAAACTCCCAGAGCTGGGATCTAGTAGAAGTGAGACATAAGGGCTTTCATCTCTTGAGAAATGAGTGATCTATTTGTAGCACATCATCAAGCTGTGATTTGAGACCCCTCCTCTCGGCTCCTCAGAAAGCCACAAGAAAACTGCGGTGTCTATGGGCATTTTTGGTTATTATTTCCTCTCCAATATATTTGCTCTGCTCTTCAAAAAGGTGATAACTATTTTTAGTTTAATTGTATAGTTGAGATTCAAAATAGATCAGTGTTAGTTAACAGTGATTTTTTTTCTCACAAGGCATATGGTATTACTGGGGTTTAGAGATATAGAAATATCAGACAGTTGCAGAGATGTGTGAATCTTATCCTTTTGGGGCCACACAGCCTAGCCTCGGGAGTATTCCTAGAAGATGTAATATCACATTTTCAAAGTTCTTGATTTCTATTTATTTTTTAAATCTTATTTGAAATTAATTGTTCAGTGATTATTATTTTCACGTTTTCAGTATTTACCAGTCACCTAAATATATCCTTCTGTCCTAGACAGAAAAGAGAAAAGAACAGCAAGTTACTAGTACAATGGAAGTAATTTGCTTTTGCTGGGTAAGCAAGCAGAATTTTAGTGTTTAGAAACAGTGATGGAAATGACATCACCTGCAACCTAAATTTCTCCTTCATAATTTTGACAAAAGAAGAGTGTTCATGAAGGAGTCTAATTAGTGCATTGCTCCATCAACTGCTACCCCATTGCTCTTCTACCTGTGCCTGTCACCCACAGCTGAGGGTGGCACCAGGCAAGGGGTCCCTACTGAAGACAGGGCAATTATTTAAGTTTAAATAAGATACTGTGAGATACCTGGCATGGATTGAGACAAACTAAGTAGACCAAAGTTTTGGTTATACGTTTATTGTTTCTTTTACTTCTCTTCCACACTCCTGAAGAATTCAACTTTGGTGGAAGACAGCTGTCTAGATGACAGGAGGCTGATTGGTACTGGGGAAAAAAAATCAATGCGGAATCAAGTTTTTTTTTGCTGTTGTTCAAACCTCGAACTACATCTGAGTTCATGATTAGCATAGAGATGTATAAAAATCCTGAAGGTTTCTATTTGTGTCTGTCTGCCTGTCTGCTGGGGTGGGGGTGGGGATATTCCTGGGTGTATGCATGCATCTCAAGGTGGTCAAGGGGTGGCAGATTTCGGTTATTAAGAATGATCTGGATTAGCCCTGGTCTTTCTGGGTCACTAAGTTTCAAACACAGATATTTCACATCTGTTTCTTGTTCACAGTCGCTAACAAAGAAGTACAATACCAATAGAGTCCAAATTTTAGATGCGTGTCTGGTCCTTTAAGGAATTCAGCTAGTTACTTAGACAGAGGAAAAAAAATCTGCAGCTATACCTCCTATTCAAATTTGCAGATTAGGCAAAAGCCTAGAGGTGAAAGGTCAAATAAAACAGTTGAAAGCATTTTCTATTGACTACAGGCAAAAAAAAGCACACAGTCCTCCAAAGCATGCCATAAAAGCTAGAAGAGTGTGAGAGACACTTTAATAGGTTCCATTCTTGATGAAAATCTTGAAACAGCCTCACTAATAGGGTGTAGAAATCCAATATGCCAGACATATTTGCTGTATGCAGTGCCCATCAATCTAGGGATGGTGAGACGTTAAAGGACAACAGTCTGTAATAACCAGTTCAAACTGTTGTGCATTTCAGTTAAAATTATCTAAGACATTTGGAGGAAAGTGATGAAAAATGTTAGCCTTTGCCCTCACAGTTATTTCTTTTTTTTCTGTGCAGGGAATTTGCTTTTTTGCCTTCCGTGTGTGTGCGTGTTTTTGTCCTGTGGTATCATTGTCACTTAACCAGCTTTAAATTAGCATCAAACATGAAATAAATACTTTCATATCAGTGGCAACTTTCAGCCAAAGGTTTTAGTGCTCTTTAATTACTAATCCATGCAGCAGTCCTTTGACATCCAGTGGTACAACTGTTAACATTGTGGAGATGGGAAAATTAAGGAAGAATGGAAGGGAAGTTAGAGTGAGATTCATCTCATATAAGCAGAGTTATCCAAAAGCTAGGTGTCTCAGGTAATCATACATTCCCTTTCCAGGTAATGGAGAGAGAGAGAGAGAGAGAAGAACTTTAAAGGTGCGACACATCTCACCTCTTTTAAGTATTCATTGTAATGAGACTGAACGACATGATGAAGACAGTTGTATTTGGGACTATGGAATTCCTGGGAACTAGCTTAGTCTGGACACCTACATTTAAGATTGTTGAAGCCTGATGAAGTGAATCCCACTTCAACAAGATAGTGATTCCATTCCATGTCTGCAAATGAGTATGTCAGCACTTCCCTGTTATAAAGTACCTATGTTGCCTATTGCAGGTAATTCTAGTGTCAATATAATAGTGACTGTGCCAATGTAATTCAGGTGAACAGAGTTCCCTTTTAGTTTCCCATTTCTATGGTATTTTTTTAATGGGAGTATAACTGGTCTTAAAGGTTAATCAGAACATAAAAGGTTGGCAAACAGTGGTGTAGTCACTAAAAATATTTTGGGTGATACAAGCTAAAAAAGCTTGAGTCACAAATAGAGATACAGACTCAATAAATTAAGTACTTTGGCTTTCATTTTGAAAACTTTCAGTATTTCATTTCTGTAAAAATTTATCCATTGGAAGACAACCCGTTCTTGTTTGGTATGGTCACACGAAGTACAAACAAACAAACAAACGTTGCCCCCAAATCAGGCTCTTTCCCAACTTTTCAGCTGTGCCAGCGAGTGAAGTAAATTCATTGCTATGGCAGGACGGTGGGGATGGAGGAAAGATGTGAACATATTAATTGGCCAAACGGGTTGGAGCAGCTGAATATAATGTGTGGGGTGATTGAAAGGAAATGAAGATGGGAGAGTGGGAAGATGTTGTCATAACCAGGCCTGAGGGCAAAACCGGTGGTGGGTGCCACCGCCGCAGGAAGAAATCTCTTTTATCTGCTTCTGGTCAAGCGTTTATGAGAAGAAGTAATTTCTGACTTTGGAAAGAACTGTTCACCTCGTTGCGTCGGAGGAAGCCGGGCAGGCAGGCGAGGCGGCCGCGCTCCGATAGCGGGGCACGGAGCACCCTCTAGTGACCGCCGCTCAGCGCCAGCCGGGGGCACGGCCCAGGGCTGAGGATGGGGATGTGCTCCACTGCCCTCCGATGCGGTGCGAGACCTGGTGGTGAGGGGAATGAGAAGCATGAAAGCTTGGAAACAACTCTTTCCTCCAGGAAAGAGTGCTTTTAGTAGGATGCCTGCTGTGTTGCCTCAGTGGCTGCGTAGTGATAATTAGTATTAATTATGTGGCTTTGACATAGTAACCAGGCTTTGGTGAAAGCAAGTGCCCCGTTTCACTTGGACTAGCATCTTCCTCCCAGAGTTAACCTCCACATTTCTGGACGTAGGTTAGTTAATTGGCATGAGCCCACCCCACAACTGGATCCCATGTTTCCCAGGATGAGGCTTTTCTTGCACCCTCAGACTTGGTGCTGCATCAAACCCACTCAGGTCTGGAACCTAGAGGTCCCTTGGGCAGCCCCAAAGGCCCAGCAGTCCTGGGGTTGGGAGGCAAGAGATGGTCATCCCAGACAGCAGTGCCTGAGCTGCTGGCCCTGCAGCCACTCTGCACCCAGGGCAGTGAAACTCATTTCTTCTCCTGGGCACCCCTGTCTGTTCTCCTGCTAACAGCCTGTTTGTGAGAGCTTGCTTTTGTGGTGAGGGGAGAGTTTCGCCCTCTATGAGCAGATTTACTGATGTTTTCTTCAGAGCCAGCTGAAAGCTATGAATTAAAGGGAGGAAGTCCTGCTGAAGGGCTCGCTGAGAACTTGGTAAGAATGTGTTTGGCCCTCATGTGCTGAGCTGAGCATGGCCAAACTGATTTTTGGAGCTACATTTAAGCAAAATGCTACATCTTTTTGAGAGGAATAAGACCTTTACAGATGTATCTTCGTGTGCTGTAAAGCAGCATGAATTTGCCTGAATTTCTTAAAATCTGCCTCCAAAAACTGCAATGCAAAGTCTTCTGTTGTACTCAAGGTTTGTTTTTTGTTGTGTATTTTTGTTTGTTTGATTGTTTTTGTAGCCTAGTTCTACATACATGAGAACCTCCTTTTTACCTGTAATGTTGGTAAGAGGAACAGGGCTCACTTTTTCTTGCCTTTTCTCTGTTCTCTTATTTTCTTTTCATACCCACATGGGCAGATGCTCTCTGTGTGCGTAGTAAGCATAACACACAAGGGGAATATGTCTACAGCTTGCCCAATTATTTATGTAGTTATTTATAATGTAAAGATATCAGTACAGTTAAAAGGATGAAGTACATTATTAGCAGTACTAACAATATTTTGAAAGTTAAAAGTAAAGAAACTATCCAGGAAAATAAAATATGAAAGTAAAAGACATAGTAGCACAAGCGAGAACAGCAGAGTGTGTGTCTGGTCTCTTGGTCAGCCTGGGCTGAGAGCACTGCTCTTGGTTTACCTCCCAGACAGCAAGATGGATTGCAGATCTGTTTACATAAGGAATATTGCAACATATTTCATATATCCTAACACTCTAGCTAATATGATTTGAAAAATATTTGAGGACAGGATTGTTTTTTACAGTTAGCAGTGTTGTTTCAGATACCATGAAAAGTGGTCTCTTTGGAAATATTTTGAATGTGTTTAGGTGAGTACATGCATATTGAACATGTTTCTAGTACACCCTAGAAAGGATGCAACTTTTTAATTTGGAAATTCATCTTCTTATTTTAGGATCTAGTCTAATCACTTCTTTTGCATGGTCAGATCAAATCTTCAGGTCTGTACGGGGCCCTGCTGGTTTAAGCAGGCTTAGATCAGCAAAGATCAGATACTTTGTCTCCAGTTTAGAAAGCTCTTTTCTGAAGAGGGGACTCTTTAGTCCTAAAGGTAGAAGGCACTCAAAGCAGTGTTTAAGCCTGTCTGTATTCAGGAAAGAACTTAAACACAACTGTAGTTCTAAAGCAAGTGCAAAACTCCTGTTTGGATCAAGAGACTTAAGCACATGTGTAATGTTAAGCACATGAAGTAGTTTTGTTGCTCTGTGGTTTCTTGATGTAGGCTTGAATATAGAAGGAATTTCCAGCTAAAAGGAGCCCACACACATTAGGGTGACAAGTTTGAGAGAGAAATTAGGGGAGGAAAGGTGTGTTAGGTGACTTGTGTGGACGTTTAATACTTTTTTGTGTTTTCATTTTGTTTGTTGACAAAGCTGCATTTTTCTAAACTCACGCAGCGTTATTCCAGGCAATAACACATGGTTGCCTAACATAACAAAAGCATATTTTCTTTCTATTTAACCTTAACAAAATGCAGAAAAGAGAAAAAATAGTAGAAGTGTTTGTACTATTTTTCTTTTGCAACTGGGTGATGGTGATTTGATAACCCAATATTTTCCTTTCTTTACAATACCAAGGCTGTGTCTTGCAACTGGATCGACATAAGCGTAAGCACTCAGAAATCTGCCTGTGGGTATTAACTTGAAAGTCAAATAAACTTTGTTGAATTCTTTGGCACAGGATGTGTGCCAGTTTAAAATGACAAAATCCTTACCGGGCTGTGGGTTCCGTAAAACTTATATAATAATAATAGGGCTAGGCAGAGTCTGATATTACCTGCCTTATGCTTCCAAAATCCCTATATAAATCAAGAGGAGGTTTGTCTATATAGAGGTAGGCTGAAGAAGAATCATTACTTAAACCTGGTTGTGAACGGATTTGTTAGATCCCATCCACTGGAGAGCTGGAACTGATACTTCAGGCTTCTCAATATGTTTGAGAAAAAACAAAATATCATGGGCTTAACTGGAGTGGAAGTCACCCAACTGAAACATTATACAACGCTTTGAAATTTCAAGAAAATGGTTCTAATCTTTTGGCTGTCTTGCTCATTGTTTGGAGATGAAAAGGGAGGAAATCAACATCCCCATGAAATACAATTACTGTAAACTCCTTTCTTTTCATACTGTTCGTAATGAAAATAGGAAAGTTACCAGAAGTTACCTACTCTACAGAAGCACAGTAATTCAGTTGATGTAAACCACAAGAACACATTCAGCAATGCAACACTGGATTTTTATATGAATCAACTAATGGAGAATATAAACTGGTGCACAGTAGTGCTGACTCTGGATTGCTCTGTAGTGACCAGAAGTCATCTTTGCAGTGGAAGAAACCAGAGCTCCTTGAAATGAGCTATAAAATCAAACTAAACTTGTTACAGGGAGTTGCTCCTGTGTCACCTCAGGATCCAGTGCAGCGAGGAGAAGCAAGGTGTCTGCTCTTTCCTTCCCAGTTTGTCTATCAGAATCTGGAGTCTGCTAGAGGCTTGCTCAGATGCTTGGGCTGGCTGAGGAGACCCTGAGGCTTGTGAGGCAGCTGGAGATGGCTTGGGACACAGTCTCAGCCTGTAACACACCGCCAAGCTTGAAACTGGGTCTTCCTGGGGACAGCTCTCCCAGATCCTAATCGCACGAGTCCTGTGTCATTCTGTTGTGTCCAGGGATTTTCGTTCCATTGTGTCCAGGGATTTCTAGCTCTGTGGTCCCATGGGACACCTGCAAACAGGATCTAGTGGGTAGCAGTCTCATCCCCGTGAGCAGGGTTCGGTGGACAAGCCTTTCCTCTGCTCTGCCTTGGGTGAGATGGAGTGGGGTCTGCGGGACAAATGCCTGAGGGCCAAGCAGGCACCGCGTCATGTCCTCCTGGGGCACCTCTGGAAAAGTGCATGGCCACATTTCACCTTCTTGGAGTCAGGGTAGGAGGGGAAGAGTCAACAGGGACTTCCCACTTGCATTATGTACCATTTGGAAAAAATGCATACCAAATGCCAGCAGTCATCAACAATTACAGAAAAATGCTCTTGTTTCCTTTTCTTTTCCTAAGGAACAGGAGAGGAAGGCATTGGGAGAGGATGAGGTCATCTACCTCTACTAAATAATGCTACAAAAAGCCATCACTATTTCTTACACTTTTTTAATCCTACTAGAGTCCCTGGTCAGAGGGCAGGACCCTATTACAGCAGGAATTATCTACCCAGTGCTGCAGTGCTTTCATGTAACACGTCCATGGTTTGATGTTTTTATAGGAAGCATCGAGAAATTGCAAACTGGTTATAGTAAAACCAGCTTTTAAAAATTACAAGATTATTAAAAAACTAATACATTATGACTTCTTTTAGTTTTTTTTCTTCACTTTTTGAGCATCCTGTTTTAAAGCTTTTCTATCTGAAAGCTCAGAATCTCTTTTACAAAAACACAAAATGTTGCAAGACTCATAAGAGCAAGAGGTTTCTGAGAGCACTGGATCCTGAGATATCCTTTACATGTGGACTTTTGCACTGGCTGGTACTGTGGAAATACTTTGCCTTTCTTATTTCCTTTTTTTTTTTTTTTAGTTCAGTACTCCTAAGCAAGGGTCTATGACAAGGACAGTATTTTGTTTGCACAGCTGGTCATTTTGGGTGCCATGTGACTGCCAAGTGCTTCAAAAGGACAAATAAATATCTAGCACTGAATAGAAAATTACTATCACACTCTGACCAGGAGAGGAATCGCCAATGAAGCCATCTCATTTTCATGCACGAATAGCGTTGTGAAGTAAAGGAAGAGCGTGGAAAATTTAAGACTGTTTATGACATTCAGGCATTTGCTTTTGAAATGTATGTCTTTGGATGACTTCCTTTCCTCAGTAAGAAAGAGGCATCAAAAAGAAATTATTGTCTCAAATCTACTTGCTTCTTCTCTAGGAAAAAGTAATGTGCTAGATCACATAGGCTAGAAAGCATCAACAGCTCAAGAATCCAGGAATGAGGTTAATGGACAAATATAGATATAGTATAAGCAGGGCTAGATTTCATTAACATATTTGGAGTTACACCCACTTATACCAAGTCTGGCTTTGGCCCTGAATCAGCAATTCCCCAGTGAACAGACTGCATGAAACTAATGCCGAATTTGGCCCATTTCATCTGACATCTGCATCCTGCCTCAAAGTGGCATGTCACACTTTCTGCACATCAGATCACACCTGCCCAGGCAGTCACAGGCAATTGACTTTTTGGTAAAAAAAAAAAAAAAAAAAAAAAAAAAAAAAAAAAATTAGTCACATATCATCAAGAAAAACAACATTGTTTTAGGACTCTTATCTCTTCACTCCCAAATATCCTGTTTCTTCGAGCTGCAGTGGCCAGGACCAATAGAAACCTCTTCCTGCCATTGGCTGACTTCATTTCCCAGAGTTAGCACAATCTCATCCGCTCTAAACAACCTCATCAAAACTTCTTTCTGGTCAGAGCGAAGCAATAATTATTATTAGCAATTATTAGCGATCAATAATCTTGATCACATTATGGCAAGCACTATTAAGGTAAGAAAGGGGTACCTTTTTGTTGGAATTTTTTCAGTAGTGTGCTCTTTGGTTTCCTTTATCAACCTAGATAAGTTAGAATTGGGCAACACCCCCACTGCCACAATAGAGGACAACAAGATTTCCTTTGTACTGCCTAGTAAATTTCCTTTTTCCTACTCCAACCATCCGCAAGGCTTAAAAACTTCAAACTCGGAAAAAAATTGGGTTTTTTAAATTCACTGTTCAGTGCTGTGGATTGCATATGCGAAGCCTTTTTATGAGAGCTTCTGAAATTTCTTGTAGGTATCATTCTGACAACTTGGATGCGTTTGCGGACTGCCATAAGGGGAGAGGGTGTGCAACTGGAAGGAAAAAAAAGGGTTCCTTAGAGCACTAACCTTTTGGATACTTTTAAAAGTTTCTCTTGTTGATGGAGACACAAGTATTCGCAAGCGGGAATGAGAGACACCAGCTCTTATTTCTGTCTCATGCAGGTGTTAATTATGTGTTTTTCTAAAAGCTCTATCCTGATGCTTGGAAATTTCTGAATGTTATTTTAAAGGTGATGGTAAGATCTCATGGGTGTGTTCTTTTTGTTTTAATTTTTTTTTGGACAATAAAATTCTCTTTTTGGTTTATAACTTGATCTCGGTGCATGGTTTGTTTCTTTTAAGAATTGCTTTGCTGTGTTTTTCAGGTTGTGTCACTTAGAAAGTTGAATATATCTATATGTCTATCTAGTTTTTGCTTCTCTGTCTGTTGCAATAGATAGCAGTTACAGATATAGCAATAGCTGTGATTAATTGCAGAAGTATAACTGTAACTAAATGCTTTGTGATAGTGAAACTAACGTAAAGAGCAAATCAACATGTACAGTGAGGACTCTGCAGCATTGTATTGTCAGATTTGGGATCAAGGTATTTATTTTCTTCATTGTATTGTGTATTTCTCTACTTTTCTAATTGTGCCAGAGATATAGTAAGGGATACGGAATAGCAGCGGTGGCTGGCCATTAGATAAGTGGAACTTCAGTTGGATTTCTCAGTAACTTCTGATTAGATGTTTACGTTTGAAAGCTCATTTGGTGCTTTTTGTTACAGTTTTTGAAATCTGAAAGTCTTGCCTGAAGACAATGTGATTAAAAAGACTAATGAACTTTCTCTTTTTGCAATCACCGTTGCTTTCAAGAAGCTATCTATAGAGACAAAGATTTTAATCTCCTCTGCATTACTGGCTACTATCTATTATATGCTAAGTAGCTCTTGAAACAGCTGAATTCCCTTTGGTTTTGCTGCACATTTCAGGGCACACAGGGCATGACAGGCACTCTATGAAAATCTTAAGGCTCAGGGAGTCAAGTTTTGCATTGCTAAAAGAAAGGGCTATGTGTTGAGGTTAGCAATGCTGGTTTTTGCATCTGCTAATCAGAATGCATTATCGATGTTGATGGAAATTATTTTCAAAAATGATGGTATTACAAGATTAAATGTATGCATTTTGAGGAGCTCTTATTATTTGTTTTTTGATGTTCTGTGTTGGCTAAATTATAACAGGACAGATTATTGTCCACAATATCTCATAGTTTTTATTTTACCTCCTCCTTACACTTACAGAGGTGAGGACAGAGTGTGTGTAGCCGTGTATTATGCAGCCATTACAGAAGTGCAGACAGCAAAGCCTCCTGAGTGGAAAAATGTATATTTTTGTCTCCTCGTCTGGGAGTATGAAAATTGAGGGGGGAAATAGGCACCCCGAAACATTGAGGATTTTGGTGCCTAGGGTGCTGGCAAGGCCTTATATTCTGAAGCAAGGATTTTATTTATGCAAGTGCAAAAATGCAAAATGACTGAAAGAAATGACAGGTGCTTTATACACTACACGCAGGAAAAGTACTCTGACATGGAGTCCAAAGAGATTCAAGTCCTCTTCTATACTGAGTACATAAAGAAGTAATTTAACTGAGAGGTTTCTGAAATAAAGAAATTCTATTTGAATGCCAAACAGGTGTTTGTGCTTTTGCTAAACAGTTATGTTCAGCAAATGTTTTTTTGCAATTTCAATATAATGACCTGTGGTGTTTGCTGGCAATGGGTAGCCCAGCTATCCCAGTGTAGGTGACAAGAGGCTGTGGCCAAGAAAGGTAGAGAGTCTTATCTGCAATCTCTGCACCAGGAATTCACGCTTTTCTTTAGGGAAATCATGGAGACATTACATGTCAAAACTGGGTTGCGAAAGGCGATGTGTTTATTTATAACGTGGTGGAAATTGCTCTGAATGTACATGCATGCAAAGGTGGCCCTTCCAGTAAGACTGTCTGATTCATCCTTTTCCTATCACAAACCTGCAGACAGACCCATGGGATGCTCAGGGCTCATGAGAAATCAGTCTGGCTTAACTGGGGCTAATCACTAACTATGAAGGCAAGTGTTTGTGTAATTTTTTTGGCGTTGGGGTTGACGTCATGAGTGTGGCTTTACTGGCAGATATGTCTCTTCTTGTCCCCTGTCCTCCTTCTGCTGCCCCTTTCCTCTTCCCCCCATGATGGGGAAGGCGCTGCAGTGGAAGGAGGACACAGCAGCGCCTTCTTCCTAGGCTATGGCATGGATGGCTTTACTTAATTATGACCTTTACACCATACGAGTGGCCACTCTCACTCAGGCCAGGGACCTCTCTATCTGACTGGGAGCAGGGCCAGCTCCTGTGGAGAAGAGGAGAGTAGAAAGGGAACGTGTGCCTTCATGGCCAGGATTTGGGCTTCATGACACACTCAGGGCGGCTGATATTTCTAATGTATTTGCTTCCCTGTACTTGGTGCACAAATGGCTCATCTCACTGTTACGTTTTGTGGCATTTGAAGGATTTTTTTTCATTTTTTTTTTTACTTTTTCAAGTTTTTTTCAGCAGTCAGAATTTAGGCAATAAGACGACCTGTTTCCTTCTGACACAAGTAGTGCCTGACAGATGTGTGCAGTACCATAATGGTGCAGAGCACTGAAGCTGAAGAATATAAGAATATCAAATCAGTGCAGCACTGCTAATTATAAACGTCCCACTAGTTACTGTAAATACCATTTTAGATAATATCAAAGGCTTCTGAATTAGGCATCTGCCGTTTTTGGGCTTGTTTTTAATAGAATGGAGCAAAAATTACTTAAGTGTTACCTTGGGATGAAGTAAAAATACCTATCCTGAAGGTCATTTTGTTGTGTGGTGGTTTGTGGTGGGTTTTTTGTGTGTGTGTGTTTTGTTTGGGTTTTGTGTGTGTGTGTGTTTTTTTGTTTTTTTCCATTATCTTACAGTGGAGGAAAGAACATTAAATAGAAAAATACAACTAGAATTCTACTTCCTTGCCATGTAGTAAGCCTTGTTATGTTGCTCACCTTACCCGCCAATGCAATTATATTTATTCTTATAAAAACTATTCAATAAGTTATCTTGACTTTGCAGTGACTTATTAAATACACTGGTGAGCATTTCTTTAATTTACTTCTAAATATGCACATGCCCACTTTTTATTATCGACTTCTAATGTGCTGGTTACATTTCTGGAAAAAAAAGTCTGTGTATTTGATAAAGGACAGGAGAAATTTTGTGATTTCTGAGGCCTGAAAGAGTATGCACATACTGACTGAAGTAGTACATAGTGGCAAGATTTATTTTGTTAGGGTTACTTTTATTTCACTTTCTTGTAGAAAACCTAAGTACTCATGCAAATATTTCTAAATCCAAGGAAAACTACAGACATTTAAAAGACAAAATCTATTCTTGGCATATGAAAATGTTTAGACTTTGCTTAGAGGACTGCATCTGCACTGAATCCGACAGAACTAATACAGTAATTTGTACTTCTGTTCCTTGCATTAAAAAAAAAACTATAAACATTATTGCTTTTTGTTCTCATCTCAGTTAGCCAATGATCCAATGGTGTGTTTAACTTGAAGCTTCTAAATAATTCCATTCACTTTGGTGATACGACACACCCCTCTTAAAGCTGAGCACACACCTGAGTGCTGTGGAGAATCAGAAATAAGAATGTGGAGTTCCTTCAACCACTTACCCTGATCTTGGACTCTTTAATTGAAAGTTTCCACAAATTTCATGAAGATTTTGTTCCAATAAAGGCAGTAGAATCAAACCTATAATTATTTCCAGGTAAAATAGTATTTCTGACGCAAATGAAAATTTACAATTTCGAGGAAGGAATAGTCATATAAGAACAGAAGCAGGTATTTCGGGGATGTTTTTGTGTTGTTTTCTTTTGCTTTTAATCAGCAGTCATTTAACTAAATCTGAGTTGTGGCTACATATGCCAAAACAAAGTCAAATATAAGGATTTTGCTTTCCAGAATTAAGTCCCCAGGCAAGGAACAACAGCTGGAAAATGGATATGTTCGACTGTCTGAGTTCGGTTGTTTGTTTGTTTGTTTCTTAACAAGTGCTATATTATCCCTTTAAAAATCTTTTTCAGCAAGTTACATGAGTTACAAAAGGTCTTTTAGAAATATTGTTAAAAGAATCAAGTGCTCTTGGAGAATGACTTGCTGAAAGATAAATACAGAAGTTGTTTTGAGAAATGTGAGTGCCAGAAGAAGAGATTTATTTTTCAAGTGACAGTTTATTATCCAGTAAAAATATATAATTCTGTTTATTCAAGAAGAAGTAGGCTTCATAATGCAAGTTTCTAAATCAAGCCAGCAAAACAAGAAAAATTTAGTTTGTATGTCTTGTATTATCAATTTTAACAAAGTAAAAGTGATACAGTAGAAAATATCACATGCATTGCCAAACCTTGTCAAGTTAAGGAAAATCTTTTCAATGACTGCAATGTGTTTTCTATTAGATTCATTGTTGACTATTTAAAAATAATTTCCTTTGATAGATAATTATCCAGTAGAGAAATTGTCATTCTCTTACATTGTCAGTAAGGAAAAGACAATGGTCTGACAAAATGGCATGTGTTCTGCTAGCCATCCTTCTGTCCTTAATATATATATGTATATATTTATATGTGTGTATCATAGAAGAAATGTTGACTATGTTCAAAACACTGACAATGATACAGAAACTTCAAAGCACTTGTGTGAAAAAGATATCAATCTTTGTCTTGAAGGATGGTTGAAGGAGTTATTTTAAATGTTGTAACCAAACCTGCCTGAGGTTGGATAGTGCTGTGTCCTTCAATTCATTCCCTACTCCTTCTTAGAAGGACTGTATATTCCTATAAATAACTCATTACAGTGAACAGAGGGAGAAGGAGTTTTAGGAAATCTGGTGAGATTCAGGTTCCAAACCTGCATTGCAAGGAAGTTATCTCCTTGGAATGTGTCCTTAGGCACCAGGTTGCTGATTTTCACTGTGCATGTAGTCATCCTATTAGAAACATAAGACATTGCTTTCAGGAAAAGGATATTAGTTGGTAACATACAAGTAATTTTCATAATGGCCTTTAATAACTACTGTCTAGAAACCGGTGATTACAACTTCTGGTAATTATCATGTCATATATCTGATTTGTTTCAAAGTAAAATGAATAAAATGGCAATTATTGTCATAAAAATGTCATTGAACACTAAACGGTAGAAAAAGAATGATGAAAATAGCATATTTTAAGACTAGGCTGAAGGACACACCAATCAATCATCCGCATACAGAGAATCAGACTGGTCTTTTGGAATGGTGGATTTTGGATATAATTGAGTGGAAGAAATGCATATGATATGATGTCTGCCTTCACTTGCAATGTATGTTTGTTTGGGGTATATATCTGAGCTGATGGGTGGGAAACAGCATCACAAGGCTTGTGTGCCATTTTCACACTAGGAAAAGATCTAACTTGCTTAGTTAAATGTATGTGTTGCCAGGTTAAGCAGTGCCTGATAGATGGGATGGAAATACCACAACAATTTGCAAGGATTGGGTGTATGCAAATACCTGCAGGAAAGCGTGTTGAATAACTATTTACAGGAAGTGGTAGAACTCTTCAAAATGACCTACCTGACTTAAGAGAGGTGAGAGAGAGAGAGATACAGAGAAACAGTGCTATAACTGGGAAAAAAAGCCACATGAGACTGGAAATGTTTTGTTTGACAAATCCCTAATTATAGCTGTGTTGAGAGAAACAAGTAGCAGCATATTAATTCTACACGTAAGATTTTGCATCGCTGCAATGCAAGCCTGTAAGATTTTTTTAAACCTCATTCTTTAGAGTTGAAAAACATCTTTTTTTAGACGATATGTTTATTACCTTGATAAACAGTAAAATGCTGCCACAGCAATTACCTTGATGATAAAGAGTCTGTAGACAGATACTTCCTGCATTCATTTCCTACCCAGATAAGTCGCCAAAATCAGGGACTACCAATACAGGAAATGCTTTCAGTAGAAACTTCCTATCTGTTAATATCTACTTCACTGAAAAAAGATCTAAACCCTTCTTCTTTGATATAAAGGTAATGTTCTACCTGTTACTATTTAAACATTTAAACCACAGTGCAACGCATCTCTTTGTGTAAAAAGTTAAGACCAACGCTGTTACATTGGACTATGTAATACCAGGGTTTTACTCTGCAATTATAGGAAAAATGACCCTGCATTTTACAGTACTGAAAATCAGGATGCTTCAAAATATATTGTCATTCCATCAGGTGAACCTCAAGCAACCTCCCTCCAAGTCCTTCTTGCCTGCATCCTTTCTTTATTTGTAGGCATCACCAAGTTACATATATGTTTCATTAGCCCTTGGGGTGGATTCCTCCAACAAGTAGTTCAGAGCATATTCTGGCTATATTAAAGAGTCATGGCCACATCTTGCAGTTCACGGTGACATATAAATTCAACGAAAATGACTGAAACATAAATTTTGCCTCACTGTATGAAGAAATAAAACCATGACTAACCTGTATTTTGTAACTTCTTCTAATAAAAAGAGAAACCTAGAGCAAAAGAAAAGTAAACAAAGGCAGAAAACCTCAATTGCTAATTGTAACTTCAGGGTAATTGCATTCAGACACATGAATAGAATGAATGAGGATTTATGAAACTTGAAGTGAAATTGCCCACAAGGAAGTCAAAAGTATTTGGCAAGTGGCTTGACTGGGGCCAGGCTTTTACCCAGGTTCCTCAGGAGCTCAGCCCAAATTTTGTGCTTTGTTTTGCCAATGATTCCCTCAGAGTCATTCCAGGTTTCTGCCACTGTGACTGAGATTGGTATCTTGGCCTTTTCCCATAGAGTTGAGTAGTCCTTTGCTATCGTGGCTTTGTATATATCGCACCTTTTCATCCTTGAAGAATAGACCTATGGTTAAGTTATCTGCTCAGACCACTGTGGGAAAGGCAGTTGTTTAAGTTCATATTGTGGTCTAAAAGGCTTGGAATCTGAGGTTGAATTTACAGACCCCTGCAGAGACAACCATGAATGCAACACTTGGAGCACCAGCTGTTGAACAGAGGGTCAGTCCCGCGGGGAGCTGACCCAAAAGCCCAGTTACTGTAGATGAGTTCTGCAAGCTCAAGTCAGTTTTGAGAAGTGATTTCCACAAGGCCATGGGTGAAAAAGTTCTAGGAAGTTGCCCCTTGGCTTTGAGTTCACAAGAGTACTGGGGAAATACACACTCCATCCTGAAAGCAATGTTCCTGGGATGTGGTTAGCCAGCTCTTATCTACTTGCATACATTTTTATTATTGTTAGTCTTTGGCATATTCACATCAGCTTCCCTCATGCGTAAGGTATTCCCTTGGAACTGCTCGAAATTGTTGCTTTTTACTAATCAGATCAACTCACTAAAGTGGTGACCAGAGACATTTTTCACATCATTTCCATACAACTGTTACCTTTTAAAAAATTTTCCTGTGATTTGTCATCAAGGCACAGTTACATGTACCATTTTCATGGAATTCAGAATCTGATTGTTTAGTCTACGTAAAGGGGGAAAAAAGAGGAGGATCCTGTGCCTTTAATGTTGTTTGTAACGGTTGGACAGAGCTTGTCAGGTGAAGGTTAATTGCTCTCCAGTTAAAGCAGTTCTCTGCACAGATGGGTTATCAGGGCTGAACACTCGTTACAAGATTAATCTCATTTCCGACAAGACTTCCCTTTCCTTCAACTGATTTTTGCTCAGCCATTGGACCTGTCACCAGCCGTTAAAAGAAGGGTGGGTTACCTCTGGGATATTAATGCTTGTTTCAGTGAAACAATACAAAGCGTGTGTCATATCGGTAAGGAACATCTTTAGGAGACAGCACATTTCAGTGCTGTTCTGAAGGTCGAGATTCATAAACAACAGAAACAATCAGGAACATTTGTATTAACCATCTTAATGAACACAAATTCCAGCCAGGTCATCTGTAGGCTCCCTTTTCATGTCTGTTCTCTTCTAAACATGGTATTTTTTTAGTTCCAAAGGTATATTTTTGTTGAAAATTTTAGTCAACAAAATAACCGCTCATGAGATGTGGAACATGGGATGACCCTTCTGTCCAGTCAATTAACTGGTGGATGTGGTGACTTCAGCTAACACTTGTTTCAGCAAAAAGAAATTTATCATGGTGGCCACTCAAAGAAATTCAAGCTTTGGGAGTTTTGTCTTGGGCTCTGGAGTAAAACTGTTGAATTTTCCTCTTTCTCTAAGCTGGAGTAAATCAGAACTGGATCCACTATATCCAGTGGGCTACAGAGGTATAAGATGGATGTAAAGTGAGTGAAGAACTGGGCACATCATGTTCTTAGCACAATCTTGCCTTAGTAGCCAAGATTGCAGCTGACCTGCCAGTCCAGGGTGGTCCTGAATGGTTGGATGGAGTGATTTCAAATGGCATGAATACAAAAAGTCTCTCAGGAGTTTTGGGTTTATTTCAGGAGTTCTGATACAACCAGAATAACACAACTTGGCAAAAGTCTCTGGCTGCCAAGTTTCTTCCATGCAGCTTTAGTCAGTAAATTCCAAAACACTAAACAAATATTCAAGGCAACAAACAGGGTAGCTCTTATGTTTCCTCAGAGCTTCCTGTCCTGGCTTTGGATCAGCACGATCCTGTCGATGGTGCTGAGTCTCTCCATTGACTTCAGTGAACTTCGAATAAGGCTGGGTTGCCCCAGCCAAAAGAAAAAATAGCAAGCTCTGTGGAGGGTCGCAGGCAGCACAAGTATTCATTGAATGATCATTGTAGATGTGATCTATCAAACTGTACAGGCGTGTGCTGAACTGAAAGCATCTGAACTGTTCCACTGATGTTTTAGATTAAGAGTGTGCAAATGTGCCTCATTGTGCTGGGCCCTGCAGTGGCAGGGTGATGGCCCCCACTTGCTTTTTATTGAGCTAATAAGACAAATCTAGCACATTTTATACACCTATGAGGACAGAGGTGTCTGCACATGTACACCGTAAGACAGGTTAAGTAGTGAGGAAACTTGCATCCAGGGTAACATCAGAAAATTATGTTATTTCTTCTGTTTTGGAGCAAAAATAGAGGGAAGAGAATACAGAGAGACAGATCATTGTCCTTGTCTGATAAATACACAGCAAAAAAGGCATCCTTGTTCCTATCATGGGGCTCCTATACAGTGAGAATACCCTTATATTGTTTGTAATATCAGTAAAGAAATAGTTACTCTCCTGAGAATGTTTCAGTGAAGGTCTTTACCGAAACTGTGTATTTTGTAATATATGCTTTATAAACATGTAGCAAAACTAACAAATTATCTGACAAAATATTTTTTGTTACAAAACTTGTATCTACAAGCTTCTGGCAATTTCTTAATTATCTTTTTTTTTGTTTTGTTTTGATCATCAGAGAAGTCTAATACCTCGCCTGCTCAGTTGTTAGGGTTTTCTTAAATACTGATGGGATTAAAAATAAATTTTCCTTTGATTTAGGATTCACAGGTTTTAAGGAAATGTTCTCACTATAATTATAAAACTGAAATGAAAGGTAGACAGGAATGTAACTGCTGGATGTCATACTCTTCAGCAGTATGCATTCAGAGCCAAAGAAATTCAAGTAAGCGGATTCAATTACTGGTTCTAATAAGACAGGAAAAGTGCATAGTAAATCTTTGCAATCCCAGCTGAATCATTGATGATTTATGTCAACACAGACAAGTTTAGTAGAAAGTCTTTAAACGGACCAGGTTGAAATTAAAAAAAAAAAAAAAAAGGTCCCTTGGTTAGGTTTTTAAATCTCTGCTTAGAGCCCTGAATAAGGATCCTGATTTTCCAAGGTGCTGATCAGCTTGAGAGTTCCCGTTGTTTCTGCTCAGTGAGACTTACTCACAATTGCAAAGTGTTATGTCACTTACCTGCTTTGACTGATGTCAAAAAAACCCTCATTATTCAATATTACCCTTCTAGAAAAAAAATAAAGAAAATATAAAGTATTTAGATATATAAATATATATATATATATATCTATTTTTTTTTTCCCTCAGAAAAGTCTTTGTTTAGTAAAATAATATAACTGAAAGCTGAAGAAAGGCAATCACACAGGAGATGAACCTGGGCAAAGTGGCCTTGCTTTACTCTTCTTTTTTGGACCTTCCTCCCAACCTGTAGTTTTCACCAGCTGAAAGACTAGAAAACTGATGTTTTACAAACCTTCTCCTATATTTTCCCTCCCACCTTTAATATACAGAAATAGAGGGTGTGTTTTTTTTTTTGCAAAGTAGTAACCATTCACTTTTAAACTCTTCAGACCTTTCGTTTGATGGTGCTGTGTTAGGTTTTTATTCATAAGGGTGTCAGTGACATGCTTTCAGACAAAAAACTGGCACTGACTATTGCTACCCCTGAAGTATTTTTGCATTTCATTTTTTTTTACTTAGGATGGGAAGGTTTAGGTCCAAACATTCAAAAAAGGGTAGCAACGAACTACAAATTACAATACTGCTTGGTAGGCAAGCATGTTACAGGTTTGACATCTACAAAACCTTTTTTAAAAAATGCATTTAAATAGATGTTAAAAATACTTTGAGGTAAAGCTCAATCTATAAAATGTAGATGTAAATTATTGACTTTGAACTCACCCTGCACAAATTCTTTCTCTGTGATGGTGACCAGATACTTTCCAATTAGAATGAATGTTAAATCTTAGCTGTCTTCAGACTGACTTATTTTTTTTCCCCCACATCTTCATCACATACTTAATCTAGCATTTTAGAACCCAGATGAGACCAAATTAAATTTTGAGCGTGCTTCTCTTCTGAGCTTGGGCCTTCATAGTGCTGTTTTCCTCTTTCACAGAGGTTTTGTTTGGCCTCAAAATCTGTCAGTCTCAGCTGCTTCTTGGAGGATGCAATTCTTGCCAACTCCCGCAATTTTTATCAGGAGTCTTGTGATATTTAGCGGTTTTCTTAAAGGACAGTTTTTTAAATAATACTAACACTTGAAGTCTTCGTTTTTCATTGACAAAAGACTCTCTAGTACTAAAGAATCTAACCTAAAGGTCTAAAAGCCAGAAGGTGGACCTAAAGTGCATTGCTTTTAAGTACTCAGTTTCTGAGTCCTGACTTTAAGACTTTGAGCACTTAATGTAACAAGGCTGAACCTACCACAGAGCAGAGACCCTGCAGAATAGCTGCACACACTGCCTGGCCATGGCTTACCTACTTCTTAGGGGGCTGAATGTGGTGTTGGTAACGGCTAGGTCTTGATCTTGTCTCACACAAAGCAAGTAATTTGTCTAAGGGTCTGATGCAGATGAACACTCAGTAACGTGAAATTTTAGTGTGTGTGTTTTTAATTAGTAAAAATAATGAGTCAAACACATTTCTGGTTGTGTTTCTAGTTTGTAAGCTGGAATTCAGATGGACTCTTGCTGTCAGATGTCCAATATTAGATCTCGCTTCTACAGTTGTAAGGAAATAAAGCTGGCAGTCTAACCTATTGGGGAAATATATTTTCTATATAGTAACTGACAAAAACTTTAGATTATATTTTAAAAACTGAAAATATCCAATGTTTGTAATAGCATAAGTAAAGATAATGCACCTCTATATACCTTAGTAGCAATTTTCTCTACAAATATTGCAATTTAGGGGGCTTGAAGGCTTTTATGACACTAGAGAGGGTCACTTAAGGGGACTGGTAGGTTGCTTGAGAAAGTTCAGTTGTTAAGTGAGGTGTCTATGAGCCCTAAGGCACTGTTTTCCTTTGTGGACCTGGAGAAATTCAGAAATTTGAATAAGAAAAGGCAAAACATTGCAACAGTTTCTATATTAAAGTTTCAAGGTAGAGTGACACAAAATTGTACTTCAAGTGACAATGAGAAATGTTATAATTTTTGTCAGTAAAAAATGTTCAGAATTCATGAGATGATGACATGAGATTAAAAATAATGGAATTTCAGAGAATAATATAATGTCTCATATTGTTCAACTTATTATCTGCCTTTTACACCTTGAAATTCACAATTTTTTAGCTGAAATGGTAAAGAACAATCTTAAGTTTTCAGCTAACTCTGGAATTTAGGTTCAAAGGAACCTAAGGTTCAGTAAGATCAGGAAAGTTGGCACCTACAATTGTTAAAAAGGAAGCTTGATAAATCTTCAGAATTGATTCTTAAAATCTTAGATAAAATAAAACAAATAGGATTGGGATGATGCTGAAAATGAAACTTCGAAGTTTGACAATGACACTAAAACTAGATGCTGAGCAGAATAAGGAACAAAGCAATTTGCTTCAAAATAATTGCAAACTACTGCATAAGCAACTGAAGCAATAATAATCAGTGACGGTCAGTGCTGAAAAAAACAAAGTGAAAGGTGGGAAAACAAAATCTGTCAACAAAGTACTTTGAGTCATGACGTATCCTAAAGAGGACAAAGTTTTGGACTTTTTGAAACTATTCACTTAGTATACAGGCTGCACCGGGAGAATAGAAAAACAAAGTCATTGTGCTCTGAATTTTCATGACAGTGAGTATAAAATGTAATCTCCAGTACTTCAGAGACCATTTACAATCACCAAACTTCTGTAAATAAATGAGAATGTGGCCAAGCAAAGAAGAACAGAGGGCCAAACTTCCAAAAAAGCTTAGCTTTGCAAGCAAAGTCCCAAGCAGAACACCACCAAAGTTTCCAGATTTTTCCCCCAAATTAGGCAAATGTTCAGAGAATCCCAGTCCCAAACTACAAGCAAAACATTTGCATTTGCTTTTACAGAACAGTGGGCAGTTGTAGGAGACTATTTTTTTTTTTTTTTGTGCAAAGACCCTGAGCTTCTTTTGTTAAATGTGCCTGAGCTGAAGCAGTGAGCGATATTGTGCCCTTCAGCCACGGCCTGGCAGAGGTGCTGCGCAGAGGCCACTGCCAGCCCCTGCGACATCTCCTCTGCCAGAGGAGTGAATGTGCTGTCCTCTGACACGAGGAAATGCCTTTCTTCCCAGGCAAGTTGTGTCAGGGCAAAGGCAAGCACTTCCCTACTTTCCTTGTACTTAGGGAATGGCAGAGTGAGTCATCTCCCTGTTCTGGGGGACATGGTGCCTGCGGTGGTCCCAGTCCAGCAGTGGACATAACACACAAGGAGTTGTCCTCAGTTCATACATGTGTATACATTCTCCTTATCACACATATCCTTTGCCGGGCAGGTCACGTAGCAAATGGCTTAGCGTAGAATATCAGAGGTTCATATAAATTTGTAAACTCAGCTGCCTTGGAAAGAGACTGTGCTGTGATTCCCTACTTTGTCCTACTGATAAAAAGCCTCAACAGAACTGGTATGAAAACTGTATTCAACCAGCCACTGCCTTTTTCTAAGCCATATCTTCTGTATTTGCTGTAGTATGAACGTGTTGATATCTATACATTCTGTTCCAGTCTGTTACCCAATGTGTCTACTAAATACCAAATCCTGCTTCTGTCTTCTTTTAGGTGACAGGAAATCTAATGCAGAAGCTCACAACAGATGTTTTAAATTCCCTGACCTTCAGTATAATTTTTTTTTCTCCTTTCTGTTTTAGTATTCCTTTTTGATTTATTTCCTAAGCTTCCTAAAGCCTGTGGGTTTGCTGATCAAATTTCAAAACATATCTCTAAACTAAAGTGAATATTTTTTTAAAGTTAGTTTTGTACACTGCTCTAACAAAAAACAACTTTATTTGTCTCCACATATTGAAGTGTTACAACACTAAGTGGTGGATACTTGCTCATATAAATTGTAACCACTATGGATATCTTCAGCACAACAGAGGCCTCATGAATATAACCTTGAATGCCTCTGATTTTCTGTTTCTCTGGTTGACTTTGTTGTATCCAGTGCCTTCCTAGTGCTCCAGCCACCAGCAGAATTCTCCAGTCTCAAAGACTTCAATTTTTTAATCACTCGTGTTCTTTCCTTCTCTTGATTTCTTTGATCTCATTTAGGACTACTTCATCTCTTCCTCTGTTTTCTTTTTCATTCAGGTTGCCTTTTCTCTACTTTATGTAATCCTCAGTTGCCCTCAACTTCTGAACATGTTTCTGAAGGGCAGAGCTGGTTTCACATTGTCCACCTCCTGCATCTTTACACAAACATCTTACACTGCTTTCCACCAGAAAGGTCCTTTGACTTTTCAAATTTCAGTACCTTGTTTGTTTGGGGAAATATTTCCCTCTGAATGAAAATGAAGGAGGAAAAAAAGTCCCAAGCCCTCCTGCTTGTATAATCAGTAGCCTGCTAATTGCTCCTGTTGTTGCTGCCCAAGTACAGGACATTTTGCCTTTTTTATTTCCCGTGTTGCAAGCCCAGTGGGAACAGAGAGTTATGTAGCACCAATGAGTCAGACCAGGTTCTGCACATGCTTGATCTGATCGCTAATGGCTTGGCTTTACAGTTATATCCACAGTGTGGCTTGAAAAAATTGCAATGCATTTTCAAAACTGGCTGCGTTTTTCAGGTTGCCATCCTGAGATACTTTCATTGTGATTTTCAGAGCTTTTATGTTTCCTACAGAATTGGGGTCATTACTAACGTCTCTGCACTTTTAATCTGGTAGTGAAATGGGACATTATACTAAGCTGCTAAAATTTCATAGGCTGCCACAAAGCTCAGTTAGTGCTGAAGCTGTTTCAGTGCTTTGAGAAATAACTATAAATTAAAGGCTGATAGCTCTAATTTACAAATAGTTCTGTTTATTTCAGTAGAAGTGCTCATATAAAAGATCAGTGTGGAATGCAAAATTTTTAGCTACCAAGTTTTAAAATGAGTAGTTTTCTTTGCAAGAACTGATGATTTCACTGACACCTAAAAATATTGGAAGAGTTAGAAAAATATTCTCAGGGATTGTACTGGAAATACTGAGTCAGGAGCTCCAAACTTTGAAAACTGCATAAGAACTGAATTTTTGAATTACTGATTAAAGAAAAAAAGTATTTGTACATGTGACAAACATAATATTTAGTGTATTCAACATACAAAGCCCATTTGTAGAAAAAGTAGAATACAAGAAGGTGTGGCAGGAATTTTAAACTTTTCTAGCAAATGTTTTCTCTACAGTCATTACTGAAGTCTGAAACTTCAGACAGTGATAAACAGCTTTAAAACATGCCTGGTCAGTGATGAAATACTCAACATGAGGAAGCAAAAATCTTCCTCAAGCCTTAGATCTGTTTTCCATATTCTTACAAAAGAGCTAGTTTTAAAGATCTGTTTTTTATTTCAGGGTTACTGGAAGTATGTTATAAGAAAGGAGTTCAGAAAGCTTTTGTATATTTAAAAGATGTTCAGAAGAGTCAATGTTCTCTTAGTGAAACCATGTATGTATTTCTTTTAACTTTGATGGAGCAAAATTAGTTTGCATTGAACAATTTAAAATATTTTCTATTTGGTAAAAATAATGTTTGAAATCCTCAGCAATCAGTTGGTGGCAGGAGAATTACAGTCTTGAGAAGTACATGCTTTGAACAGATGCCTAGTTCAAACATGGATGTCTGAGGCTGGGTGCCTACAGGTATGTGTACATTGGAATTAATTGCTTGACTTGTGAATGTATCGAACACCCACAACTACAAAAGCCTCATTAATTGCAATAGGGCATGAGGGGTGAGAGCCATCTGCCCTTTGGTGGGATGTGCTGTGTTAAGGAATTTGCTCCAGCAGGAGTCTGCTCAGACGTCCCCTCCCACCCTGCACAGGTATCTGTAGCAAGGAGGGTTTGGGGCTGATGAGGCAGTGCAGGGTGGCAGTGTCAGAACCGGACATTTCATTTGCTCCTGCGTGTTCTCACTGTGAGGTCCAGAGATGGTCCTGGGCAGTCAAAGGGCATCCAAAAGTGAAGAGATCCCTCCAGTTTCACCCTTGCCACCATTATGTTGACACAGAGAGGGGGATCAGCTAGAGCAGACCCACAGAAAGCAGCTGCAGGAGGAGTTCTGACAGGGATTTGTTTGTATGATTTTAACTGGGCTTGCTCCAGACTGTGCTGAATAGCTCCTTGCCCTTCCTTCCCGCTTCCTCAGTCTTCACCTCCACTCCAATTCTTGCCTGTCTTGCATAATAACCCTTCATTTTTTATTATCTTCTGCATAGCTCATTCAAATTGAATAATAACCTGCACAACTGTGACAGTGGCACTGGTCACACTATGCACTTAACTTGTGCTTTATATCTATTGCCCTCTGCTTGTGTTCCTCCTGTGCTATCTGCAAGCATTTCATGATAAGGTCTATCTCCTGCTTTGCCTTAGTTCCATGCCCAAGACAACATCTAATACTATTGAGGCACTTCAAAAGTCCTTCTTGCTGCAGTACCATGGCAGTTTCAAGTCCACAGTAGGAAGTCAGCACATCATGACATGAGTATTGCCCCATATCTTCTTCTCTGTAGAGTCCTCCTTTCATGGTAATGCCAGGTCTTGCTGACACGTGGTAGTGTTTTGGACTGTGGGTTTTAATTGCAAGTGATTGCAAAGTCCGTGTTCTTGCATGCTTTTATCAACAGAAAAAAGAAAGGAACTACATTTTTTCACTGCAAAAGCAGTGTTTCCCTACCCAAAGATTTCAAAGCTGGTCACATTCTTGTTTTAGGGAAAAGCATTCCAGTTGTTGTCTTGATTCTATCACAGTATCACAGTATGTTTGGGATTGGAAGGGACCTCAAAAGATCATCTAGTCCAATCCCCCTGATGGAGCAGGAACACCTAAGTGAGGTCGCACAGGAACATGTCCAGGCGGGTTTTGAATGTCTCCAGAGAAGGAGACTCCACAACCTCCCTGGGCAGCCTGTTCCAGTGCTCTGTCACCCTTACTGAGAAGAAGTTTTTTCTCAAATTTAAGCGGAACCTCTTGTGTTCCAGCTTGATCCTATTACCCCTTGTCCTATCATTGTTTGCCACCGAGAAGAGCCTGGCTCCATCCTCATGGCACTCACCCTTTACATATTTATAAACATTAATGAGGTCCCCCCTTAGTCTCCTCTTCTCCAAACTAAAGAGACCCAGCTCCCTCAGCCTTTCTTCATAAGGGAGATGCTCCACTCCCTTAATCATCTTCGTTGCCCTACGCTGGAGCCTCTCCAGCAGTTCCCTGTCCTTCTTGAACTGAGGGGCCCAGAACTGGACACAATATTCCAGATGTGGTCTCACCAGGGCGGAGTAGAGGGGAAGGAGGACCTCTCTCGATCTACTAGCCACCCCCCTTCTAATACACCCCAGGATGCCATCGGCCTTCCTGGCCACAAGGGCACAGTGCTGGCTCACGGTCATCCTGTTGTCCACCAGGACCCCCAGGTCCCTTTCCTCTACACTGCTCTCTAATATGTAATTTCCCAACCTATACTGGAACCTGGGGTTGTTCCTGCCCAGATGCAGGACTCTACATTTTCCCTTGTTAAATTTCATTAGGTTATTCCCTGCCCAACTCTCCAGCCTGTCCAGGTCCCGCTGGATGGCAGCACAGCCTTCTGGCGTGTCAGCCACCCCTCCCAGCTTAGTGTTGTCAGCAAACTTGCTGATAGTACACTCTATTCCCTCGTCTAAATCGTTAATGAGTATATTGAATAATATAGGCCCCAGTACTGACCCCTGAGGCACTCCACTAGATACTGGCCTCCAACTAGACTCCGCACCATTGACTACCACTCTCTGGCTTCTCTCCTTAAGCCAGCTTGCAACCCACCTCACTAGTCTATTGTCTAGACCACACCTCCTCAACTTAGCTGTGAGGATGCTGTGGGAGACTGTGTCAAAGGCTTTACTGAAGTCAAGGTAGACCACATCCACCGCTCTGCCATCATCCATCCACCTTGTTACATTCTACAAATGTTTCTTTCTTACTTGCATAATTGTCATGGGCAGCAAAGCTGGAAAAATTTGTGTGTTTTTCCTTTTTTTCCTTCTTTCTGTTTTTATATCGTTGACAAGCCAAATATGCAACCAGTATTTTTAAATGGCATGCTGACATTTATCACTGTCTTTTATGGCACATTTCTCAATGAGTGATATGTGTTATACCTATGGGAGTCTAGTCTATCGGTTTTCTTGGTTAACTTAATACTGGGAACTTTGGATATTGCTCAGGTCAGCCAGGAAATAAATCAATATGATTTGGTTTTCTCTTCTTACAGAACAATGTGTATCATTTTGCTTTATTTAGTCCATGCTCTCATTTTATTAGATTGCAGAGAAACATAAATGGTGTCTGTTTACATTCCTTACTGATTCAACTTGAAATTATGACCAAGTATGGCTGGAGTAGTCTATAAAAAGATACGGTAGTTTCTGGCTCTCAGGCACATCAAGGTGTTTCTGGAAGCTCAAAACCCAGAGTGCAAATCAGTATAGCCTTCTTGATGATTTTGAAACCTCAAATCCTTTGAAATAGTTGGCAACTTGCCTGTTGCATATTTACAGCTCTTCCTCTGTGTGCCTCTTAAAAGTTCCTCCTTCCTTTTCTCTTTAAGTCCCTTGACAGCATCAAAACAGCTTCTTTCCCCCTCAGTCTTTTCCCTCTCCCCATCCCCCCCCTCTCTAGCTCTCCCTCTCCTTGGTCTGGCACATTGTTCTGTGGAAATGGGTTGTTTTGAGTTCACACTTAGTTTTCCTGCTGTTTTTCTGGGAAGCTGGATGTGGCACAAAAGATATGGGAGCAGCTTGAAGGAAATGGGTTTCTTTGGGGAAACAATAAAAGAGAATCAACCCCCTTACCTCTCCTGTATGTTTGAAGGCATAGCATACAGTATGTAAAGACATTTGGGAGGTCATTGAAAAGTACAGTCAATATCAGAGCTGCAGGGCATGGGTTTAGTAAGAGTGATAATGTTGGTAATCACTAGTTCAGAAGAGATACTGCTTCAAGGAAAAACAGCAGGATTTTTCTTGTCAGCACATCAAAGATCGCCATGTGTGATCCTTTTCTTCTTCATATCTACAATGAAAAATGGGCCACAACCTGTTTCTACTCCATACTAGATTCAGCAGAAAACTTGGTTGCAGGGCCACAAGTTGCACAATAAAGGTGAAGGTTGAATTTGTGAGGTAGTTGTCCTACAAAAGGGAAAAAGAATGAAAAAAAAATTGAAAATTTTCTAAAATAAGTGTTTAAATTCTGTAATTTTGGATTTATGCTTTTGTTCAGAAAGACATTGATTAAGAACACAACTTAAAATAAAACCAAAGGTGCATTGGCTTTAATTTTCTTTTACATCTCATGAAACAGGTTTTTGTGTATGTGAGGGTTTCTTTTTGTTCTGTTTTATTTGGGGATAAGCAAAGAACATTCACGCCAACCTTTGTCTGTCATAGGTGTGAAACAACGTTTTTCTTCTAATGCATCACTTTGGCTACCTTTCCAACTGCAATGTATCTAAAACCATAACAGTCTCTTTGACTGATCTCATAGTTAATACTTGGCATAAAGTAACAATATCCTTACTTCATACTGGTTCAGCAGAGCACGTTAGATATACTTAAACATAAGGATGCACTTTACTGCTGTTTTACTAAGGACTCTCTCCTGTGTTAATCTTTGCACACACAAGAATGACTCAATAATGTGGCATTCAAACCCATATTAATTTCATTAGTCATGTTTTGTGGCAAATGACTAAAACAATGTGTGCTGAAGTATGAATCAAGATGTTAATTATAAACCATTATAGGAAAGTATGTTAGGCTATACACTGTAAAGGTTATCATGACAGGAAGTCATATTTTGCATACACAGTGGGCATACTTGGAAAGTTCATTCTGAACTTAGAAAGATTACCCATCTGAGCAATATTCCATATGCCCATAAACTGGGGAATACCATGAGAAGCATATCATACTATATATGTATATATTCAATGTATATATGGAAGATCCAGCGTAAAAGGTGGCT
Organism: Columba livia; assembly: GCF_036013475.1. NCBI lineage: Eukaryota > Metazoa > Chordata > Aves > Columbiformes > Columbidae > Columba > Columba livia. The sequence goes on along the minus strand of NC_088602.1, from coordinate 94,409,491 downwards.
GAGGAAAAGGAAGGGAAAGTAATGTAAACAAAAGACTTTCTGTTAAGATGTTGTGCAAAAATGGAGAGCACTCTCAATGTAGTGTATTTTTAAAATGCAATAGCAATTTACATTTTAATTCCAATTACATAATGTAGAGAAATCAGTCAAAAATATCAAGAGGAATACAAGTGGAAGTAAATAAAACCATCCTTACAAATGAAGACGGCTTAAGCGGTGTTTGCAAATCTATCAAGTAAGGAAATTACTTTGATAAATGTTGAATATGTTAAGTGTTCTTTGAATAAGAAGGTGAGAATTTTGAATGTGTATGAAGGTGAGCATCTGAGACCTTGTCAGCCTGATGCAGCAGGGGAGAGGATCTCCAGCTCCAGGGGTCCATGAGGAAGAAGCTGAGCTGCAGGAAAGCACCTCTGCAGATGCCTGAGAACGGTTCACCCTGCTCTCTTGGCTGACTGCTGTGTCTGGCTGCTGGTTTGAGGGGACCAGGCAGGTTTATGCGGTAACACGCCCAGTAGACACCCTTTTGTTTCCCCCCAATTTCTTTGGAGTAGCTAATATTCCATTTGAAGCTAAGATCCCCCATAACTACAGTCTTTCCAGACAGAAAGTGAGCGACCCGTTCATGGCACACACATGTGCGCACGTGCACAAACACCATACACAGAGGCACGACAGGGAAGTGATGGGTCACCCAGAAGTTAAGTTCATGGCCGTTGTCCAAATGTTATTTCCCTAATGCTCTTAGACATTCATAAAAACCAGAGTTTCATTGGAAAGGAAGCTAATTTGGATGTGCTTTTCAGTTTTGCCCCCTAATATTTAATTATTTCATCAGTGCCATGGCTGTAAAGGTCTCTTCATTCCTTCCTGTACATTTCTCATCACTTTACTGATGTGTTTATCTTCGGTACATAGTATACATTACAGAAAAGTATTTTAAAGCCTGAATTATTTTTACTTTAAAGTTTTCTCAGAGACTGAGGATGGGATTATCTAAAAATGTGTGTGTGTGAATGTATACTTGTGTGCATATATATGTATAATGGGCACATAGAATTATACATACAAATATATATGTGGTGGATCAACCCGCTAGAGTTAACAAATAGTGAATTTAGTATAAATGTAATGTATAATCTTATAGTTTTGGCTAAATGATAGGCTAAAAGCTACAATTTTACCCTCTTGTGAGAACACTGGTCAAATCTTTTGAATAAAGCAGAAAAAAAATAGTGATATCTTTATGTAAAGAATTTTCTCAATAAAGTTACCAGGACCAAAGTACTGGGGCAGTTACCATGTTCAGGCAAAGCCTTGACGTCTGGACAGGTGACTAACTCCAATAAACACTACAAGGAGGGCTGGAAGGAGGATCTAGGGAGCTACAGGCGTGTCAGTCTAACATCGGTGCCAAGGAAGGTCATGGAGCAGATCATCTTGAGTTCTATCACATGGTACATAGAGGACAACCAAGCAATCAGGTCCAGTCAGCATGGTTTTATGAAAGGCAGGTCTTGCTTGACCAACCTGATCTCCTTCCATGACAAGGTGACCCACTTAGTGGACTAGGGAAAGGTTTTGAATGTTGTCCACCTGTATGTTAGTAAAGCCGTTTACACTGTTTCCCAAGCATTCTCCTGAAGAAACTGGCTGCTCATGGCTTGGATGGCCATACTCTTTGCTGGGTAAAAAAATGGCTGGATGGCTGGGCCCAAAGAGTTGTGAATGGAGTCAAATCCAGTTGGCAGCCAGTCATGAATGATGTTCCCCAGGGCTCAGTATTTGGGCCAGTTCTGCTTGATCTCTTTATCAATGATCTGGACAAGAGGATTGAGTGCACCCTCAGTAAGTTTGCAGATGACAGCAAGCTGGGTGGGAGTGTTGATCTGCTGGAGGATAGAAAGGGTCTACAGAGGGACTGAGGCCAGTTGTATGAGGTTCAACAAGGCCAAGTGCTGGGTCCTTGCACTTGGGTCGCAACAACCCCATGCAATACTACAGGCTCAGGGAAGAGTGACTGGAAAGCTGCTTGACGAAAAAGCACCTGGGGTGTTGATTGACAGTCAGCTGAACATAAGCCAGCAGTGTGCCCAGGTGGCCAAGAATGCCGACAGCATCCTGGCTTGTATCAGAACTAGTGTGGCCAGCAGGACTAGAGAAGTGATCGTCCCCCTATACTTGGCACTGGTGAGGCTGCACCTCGAATCCTGTGTTCAGTTTTGGGCCTCTCACTACAAGAAAGACATTGAGGTGCTGGAGAGAGTTCAGAGAAGGGCAACAAAGCTGGTGAAGATTCTGGAGCACTAGTCTGTTGAGGAGGAGCTGAGGGAACTGGGCCTGTTTAGCCTGGAGGAGGCTGAGGGGAGACTTTGTCGCTCTCTACAACTACCTGAAAGGAGGTTGTAGTGAGTATGGTGTCAGCCTCTTCTCCCAGGTAACAAACAATAGGACAAGAGGAAACAGCTTCCAGTTGCACCAGTCTTTTCCAACCTAAAAAATTCTGTTGTTCTATGATGCTAATGATTCTAATTCTTGAAGACACACCATTCAAACTGCTGGAGCTACCCACGATGCCAAAGACGTTAAGAGGAAACACAGAAAGGACAGAATTCCATGCCTAGAATGGGATTGGTGTCTGGTATTGGGCAGCTGTTTTGGCACCAAGACTCTTTCCCAATATATTTTTGATCTACTAGCAGGACTTCATAGCAGGTGTGGCATGCAGCCTCAGTTCAATTCCAATTGGGCTGCAGTCCACTTTAGAAACTTGCCACCTGTTTTGCCAAACAAATCTTTGCTTGATAGATTGCTGAACAAAGCAAAACAAAACAAAACAAACAACACTCACAGATATTCATATTTTTTAGTGAAGTGGAAGGTTGACTGCTCTTTCAGATTGATAAAGTCCTGTACTAGAAAAGCAGTGTAGAAGCAACAGCCTAGCCCTGGGCTGCAGTGAAAAGGAGTTTTATATCCAAGTTTTTCCAGTTTTCTAGGCATTTTGAAGCCCTAGAATTAACAGTGAAGAATGGAAGAGGAAAAAACCTTCAGATTTTCAAAGTTCATAATGAACAATACCATCAAGATGAAAAGGAAGAAAAGTCTATTGTATTGACTGAAAAAATAGTCATTCAAACTTTAGCATTACAGCTCTTTATATGGATGGAAGTGCTAAAATAAGCATACAAAACTAGTTTCTTTAAAAATGAATATACAATATACAATCTGCAGGATACAATAGTATTGTTTTCAGCATTGGTGATTTAAGGTTGACATAATCATTCAGGAATATGTATTCTGAGCCCAACTGATCATTGTGCTGTTCCAGCCCTGCAGCCACCTAAACCCATTTGTTCAGCTACTGGTGCAGTAAATAAAACCTTGTGTTGCCTCAGCCTTGAAATAGTTTACCAGCATTCTACTCATGCAGAAGGAAAAACCTAACTGTTCTCATCACTGCATAGCACCTGGTTGTCTGCTTTATTCCTTAGGCTTTCTGATACAGTCCTGTGAATTCTGAGGTCTGCTTTCATTCAGAAACCTGTGGCAGTTCTTTGGTGGTTGTACATAGGCAGATCTTCTTCCAGGTGTACACCTCTTGCAGTCACACAGGCATTGAACCTGCACTGAAATGGATGCAGGATAGAGGCTTTCATAATTGCATTTGAACAAGCCCGCTGCATTGCTTTGATGGTGGCCAGTGCATGTGACATGTATGAAAGAGTTCCCTATTTTCATTTATTAACTCTTGTTTGGGGTTAAACTATTCATTTGCACTTTACTGTCAGATGAAGACTGCAGGTGAAATAATTGATTGTGAAACGGCAGCTCTTTAAATCAGGTGCTCATGGACATTGCCTGATCTCTGGAAATTAGTGGTTCTTCAACTCCACTCAGTATGATAATTTCACTGTGTGAGATTCAGGTGGTCCCAAATACAGCACAGAGCTTGGCACGAGGGAGGTGTTATATGTTTGCTAAGCTGAGATCTATTTTTAGTCATTCTTACTGAAGTTTCCCTATCTGCAATTGTGGAATGGCAATATTTTATTATTTTATGAAGCACTTGGAGTCCTGGAGTCGAATGCCTTATGCTACAAATATTACTCTGTGATGAAAGAAGGTGATAAAAATATCCTGGGCAAAAATAGTGTTTGCTGACATTTCAGAAATGACAGTAGAAGTTATGATAAAGCACCACAGTCTACACCGGAGTTTATAATGTTTCAGAATTTGTTCATTAAGTCACAAAACATTAAACCTTCAGGCGCACTCATGAGGCCTCTGTTCACATTACTAGTCCTAGTGAAGCCAGAAGAATGACTTACACAAAGAGGGCTTCAGGATCAGTCCTTAAACATCTGTTGTGTTTTTCCAGAAATTCATCTAGTCTGCGATTTCATAACAGCATTTTGATGGATGCTTGATTATTCTTTTTTTTTTTTTTTTTTTTTTTTCAAGTGGGACTGCAGCAGTGTCTCTCCTTTGATTCCTAGCATCCTTTGTATTTTTGTCGGGAAAAGGCGAAGGTATCAGATAAGTGGCAGCACCAGGCCTGTGTTTGGATTACCATGGACTATCCAAGTGCTCTCTGCAAACAGACAGAGTATGTTAGCTGAACTGGCAGTAAGATCCTAATGGGTGGAGGTGAGGACAACATCTGTCTTTCCTATCTTGTACTTGCCAAGGCTTTTTGTTGTTCCTGAACTCTCTCATGAATATAATATGTGGATTTTTGTCTGATCTAATGAATCCAAGACTCAGAGATTTAGAAAGAAAACATATTCCAGATGTGTGCTGCAATTCCTGACTCAGGTGACTGCATTTTCAGTAGTAACCTTTTCCAGTATGTTCCACACACCATATTGAATATCTTGTGAAACTGCTTCTTTTGTGAATGGTCAGAAGAGAGATGTTAAGAGCATCAAGATTAATAAGCTATAGCAAGGCTAAAACATCAATCATTTCTCTTTTGTTTCACCGATTATTGTTGGATGCAATGAATCCAGGGCTCAATGACTTGGCTTTGAAGCAGGACTGCAAATTTAGTCTGGAATCTCTGTAAGCAGTTCCACCAGAGTTTGCTTTATTGTGCAGTGATGCCTGTTGCAGACGTGAGCAGAGCAGAGTTTCAGACTGGAAGACTGCTCACCACTTCGCCAGGTTCTGGTGTCCAGCCTCGCGTGTGCTCTCTGTTCCAGCATGGAAATGACATTCCTGGCCTGCTTGAAATTAGATTTTAAGTCCAGATAAACAGCTTCCTACAGCATCAGACGATATAGTCCGAGGAAGAACAGAAGACTAGCAAGTGAGAACAGTGACTTGTTGAAGTCTGGAGCGGCTGTACCAAGGTGCACACTGTGCAATCTCGCACACTTTCACCTGTTCTTTCTTTCAGTTGCAATTGCATGTAATTCAATTGCACACAATTTTAATAGTAAGTGTTATCAAATACAGAGGAGATACTGAGTGCAAAAAAACACATGGAAACACTTAATAGAGCTAATTGCATGGTCTTAATCAGAACAATCTTTCCTCAGAAAATACAGATCCTCTCCAAATGTAACTGTTTATTAGAATGTTTCAGCATCTGCAAAACACACACCAGTGCATTACAATTCATCCTTTTAATAAATGCTTTGGTGAAAGCTTTTGTATAACAGCTTTTTGTCTAATTTAAGAAGAAAATAAGTCCCAGTGTGTCAGAATTCGTCGCAGAGCAGAGGATTATTTTTCTTGACCAACTGTAGACGTCCGACAAGTGACAGGAAACAGCCTATGTATGAATGGATTGTGGCTGTGTGCAGGTTTAAGCTTGTGCTTACATATGTATTATCATGAAATCAAATTAGAGAAAAAGTAAAAGTTGTTTACATTAATGAGGAGAAATGTCATAGAACTCATCTCAAAAATAGATTATATAAATACAATGACATATGGCAAAGCTAATTAAAAGTTCTCGATTGCAGTGTTTTTGCAAGTCTCTCATAGTCAAGTGTTAACAGGTCCATTTTGGAGTGTGGGAGTGCTGACTCCACAAGCAATGAGTGCATTTTGCTTTCTGCAGCAGCTCTCAACATAAAATGAGAGTTGTTGCTATATTTATATCTCCTCATGCATCCTCCTCTTTACATGTAGTTCATGCCCAGTGTCCTGGTTTGTGGCCGATGGTTTTCATTGTACTGGTGTACTTTTGCCTGCTGGTATTTTGGCAGTGAGTAATGCTGGCCAGTAAGTTCTTGACTTTCAAAGTTCTTGAAGCTTTTTTGAAAAGCAAATAATGTGATAGATCTTGGATAGTCAATGTAGATTAAAAAGATCTACTAAACCTTCTCTATTACAGAGATTAAGCACTAAACCATGGAAATATTTGAAGAAATTAAAAAAAAAAAAAAAACAGAACTGAATATTTTGATATATACATACATACATACACATACAGTAAGTGTACTACCTGGAAACAGGATTCCATTTGATTGCTGTACAAATGAATAGAAACGGTGTAATTTCTAAAGTGGAAGCTGGGCTGATGACAAGGAGGGATTGTGCATAAATGCATTTCACACAGAAGCTGTCATGTTTGTTCCCTAATCAGAATTAACTTGAGAAAAAGCATCACCAGGTTAGAATAGCCTCCATAGTCTTTTAAAATCCTACTGCAGTCGTTTTTTCCCCGATAACCCCTAGTGCAAGCAAATTATGCTAGACAACTGTACACCTCATGGTCTTCAACCATTTCTTAAGTCTGATGAAGCTTTAGAAAAGAAAAAAAAGGCCTTTGTCCCTAGTTCCTGACATTGCGTATAAAGGACAAATTAGCTTGCATACACTTCTCATGATGGGAACTACTTCAATCATATTTCCTGTAACTTCATGTTTCTAGGCCAAGTAATCTTGCATTTGATTAAGTAAACAGCTTTGTCCTAATGACTTTATGCCTACTATGCACTGCTGTGCCTATTGTTCTACAAATTTGTCATGGAGGTTTTGAGGGGTTTTTTTTGTTTGTTTGTTTGGGTTTTTTTTAAAAAACTTATCAGTGAAGTATAGGCGAAAACCAAATAGAGAAGACATTTTGTTATTTTATCATTAGTATGGAAAGTCCAAATAAGAAGCCAGGTTATGAATAGTACAAGCAATTAAAAAACAAAAAAGGCTTAATAAAGAAACAGATTTTAATGTTTTGCTGGTGATGTCATGAGATGAAGTATGTGGAGAAAGGAAGATTAAATCAAGAAGATTCATGTCCAGTATTGACCTCGGATAATATTAGCAACAGCTCTACTTCAAGACTTGTATGAAAGACCTTTCCCACCTGCCACTGTAAGCAGTGTGTGTTGCTTTCTTCATATTAAATTAACATAGGCACTGGTTACCGGAAATTAAAGGCTTCATTTCTGAGATGTCATCAGAATATGTTACTGTCATGTGAAATCCGGGAAGATGACCCATCCACTACTAAAATTATCACCATAAAGGTACAAAACTTGGCAAGATTGAAAGGAGCCTTGTAATGCATCTATTTTATATTTATTAATGTTTACCTTGCTTTTTCCCCACTTACTACTTCAGGATGCCAGACTGTTCCAGAAGCAACATTAATATGGATAAGAAAAAAAAATTAAGATGTTAATGAGTAAGGAAAAGTATTTACTAAAAAGAGAACTGGCAACCATATGTAAAAAACCCTTGCCAAACATTGTCAGTGTCAATAGTCTTGTCTATGTTTCTATGTGGCCAAACTATGTGTCTGTTCTTTATGATAGTGAATGCTGGAAATTTTTATATTACAGTTGGTCCAGGAACTTGCATTTAGAATTATAACAGCAAGCACATTTTTAAGTACTTGTATTTAAGAAAGAAACACCCAGACTGTTTTGTGTCAGCTGTTCAATACAGTAGATTGCTGTTAGAGTCTTCCTTTCACAGCTTACATAGGGTTCAGACTTGAAAGCTTTAACTAATAAAGAGAAATCAAGGAAAGACAAGATGAAACAATGCATGTGAGGAACAGCTGAAGGATATTTTCTATCTGTTTTGGGTGATACCAAATTATGCCAGTTATCAAGTATTCTTGTATAGCTGAGAAATGCTTCATGCTTCTTGATACTATTTCTATGCTTTCCCACACTGAGTTTCACATGAGATTATATCAGGTTGTATGACCTCTGAATCTGAAGCATCACTGTGTCTTGCAAAGTCACTGGATGCAGAAATGCCTGGTCCAGAAATCCTCACCTTTTAAGATCACTGAGAGGAAGAAAGGCAGCAGTTGCCATGCCTGGACACAGAACTCCCACCCATGTGTTGCAGATAGCTCTTTCCTGTGTGTGAGGATATGCAGGTACCACATATTTCGCCCATAGTGGTTGCTAGTAGATTGACATCAATGGTCTTGGCTGCATTTGAAGGAGAAGACCACCAGTATGACTTCCTGAGTCTGGGCTGTCTGGAGTAGTTGCAAAACAGATGCTAAACATAATTTATATGTTTCCCACACTGAAACCTCAATCTTACTTATGTGCGAGTAGAGAAAAGATGTTGAGTTGAGGAGGGACTAAGGCTAAATCTAGTTCAGACCATGTTCTCTAGTTATGCTGACTCTTCAAAACTATGCAAAAGCTTAGATGGCCAGTTCACCTTTGTAGTGTGCTCAAGGGAGGGGTGATACATGTCCTACTGTCCTTCAAGACAGGCCAGCAAAGATCAGTGAGGACTTGGAGTAAAATTTCAGAGGCACTCTCTTTTGTAAAGTACATGTTAATAAGCTTTCCACATAAGGGCCAACCCAAGAGCATGAAAAGTTGGCAGAAACTTGGTTATAGCTACAGAGCCTCTACAGACCTGTCAGTGCGCACTGATAACTAGCATGGTGGAGTGCAGGTGAGTGTTTGATATTAAATCAGAACAAAACTCTAGCTAGGAAACTGAGGGGTTTTTTCCTCAATAATCACTAGGCATTTTTTTCCTGAAAAGTGAAGTCTGAGTCTGTCTCTTGGGTTTATTTATGTTTGGCTTGGTTTTGCCATAGTCTTTTAAATACTCACACAAATCTTATTAATTTGGCTCGTATTTCCAGTATTTGCTGTTTTGCTGAGGACTTTAAAATGTACTTGCCTTCTTTATGCAACATATTGTGTATCCATGGCTCAAGCAGTATTATGGCAACAGTAATGTCATTAGTAATGCAAATAAATAGAAAACTCTTTTTTTTTTTTTTTTTAATTTATATTTATCCTAAGCATTCCTGAATTAACTTACATTAAGTAGAGTCTGGGTTAATAGGAACCAGAATATGTTTGCTTTCTTTTGCTTGTGTGGGGGAGAATGAGAAATATATCTACTATATAGCGTTTGATGCCTGTTCAAAAAAGTCAATTAGCAAATGTTCTACAGATTACAATATTCTGCCTGTTGTATTTGCAACCTTGTATTTGCTTTCTCTCATATAATTCACACTTTCATTTATTTACTGGAGATAGCACTTCCAAAATTAACATTTGATTATATGTTTTTTGGCTCATGTATTAGCTCTACACTGGGGCAGAAAAGTGGGAACTGTGCAGTAAATAGTCTCAGGCGTGGGATACATTGTGATCACCTGGCCAGGCTGTGTGCATATATATATATATATATATATTCATGAAAAGGTTGCATAGACAGTTGAGAAAGAACTTTCTATTTTCCTTCCAGTGTAACATTTTCTTTCTTTAGTTCTTGTGATATGATCCCTACTACTTTACCACCCAAACATATCAAGACCCCCTGCTGTCCTTCAGCCCACTATAGCCAGAGAGCAAACTTTGGGGAGCAAAGGACCACCAACCATCTCCCCCCGTGCCTTCTTGAAGACCAGGACCCAGTTGCAGGCTTTCCCAGAAATGTGTCATCAGAAAAGCTTCAGACTACCACCAGCAGCAGCAGTTTTTAGCACAACCAGGCAGGCCAGTGACCCACAGGAGTCTGAGAGGCAAGGGAAAAAGGAGATGTGTAATTTTGTCATCCCTTCTGTCTCGCAGAAGCACATTCACACCCCCAGGGACCCAAGAAGCAGAAGTTCAATAGCTAGATGCAGACTGGGGGAAAAGCATGAAAAGCAAGGAGGGGAGCTACCTGGGGAGTTAATATTAATGGTGATAGCTTGACAGTGACCTTAGAACTCAAACGATATGTGAATAGCAGTAATGAAATGGTGCAGATTGCTGTCTGAATTTTGTGTCCTGACCTGTGGCAGGAAGAGTTAGTGATTCATTCACGAGCCTCATGGCATTTGGAGGGCTGCTTGAGATCCCATTCCCCAAGCCCAGAGATTAAGGGGTGATCTCAATTTTCATGAGAAGTAATAAGAATAAAGTGATATTCCAGCCCTTGCAGTTGCAGAGAAAACCGAATACTAACAGAATGCACCCCAAGGGCTCACAAACCAGACGAATGAAAAGAATGACAAATGTATAACCTCTCATAATGAACAAATACAACTGCTGACTTTTAAGGCAGCATTCAACCGCTGGAGTTTGTGCAAAGCCGTCTTGCAGCAGCTGGGAAGGGAAGAGCCTGCAAGCAGCCGCCCGGCTTTCTGCAGTCGGAAGACTCCCATGTCTCTGGCTCTTTTCTCTCTCCAGTGCATCCTCCTCTGTTGACAGGGCCACACGGTTTTATCATGCTGCCATGGGCCATCAGCAGCAGGGCTGGCAATGGTGCAGGCCCACACACGCTGCCTCGCGAGGGTGCGATCATGTGTGAAGCACCCTGCTCCAAATCTGGCTCGAGCTCCTCCTCCACACCCATCCTTGGCCCCCACATCTCCAGTCAGCGCCAGCTGGATGCCTCCATGGCTACTGTCATCTGGCGTGCTACATGCCAAGCCTCTTCTGCCAGCCCAGTGCTGGGGCTTGCTCCCCGGCTGCTGGCAGGGGCCGTGTAGGAGGGAGCGAGGTGCTGGGCTGCCCCTGTCCTGTTTCGTCTCAGGGCAGAGCCATAGCACCAGGGTGGGAGGAGGGAGTTGTGCTTTGGGTTACTGTTCATTTACATCCTTACACCCCATGTTTACCCTAAGTAGCCCATGGAGAGAGGGGCTTGCCTTGGAGAGTTGGTTTTCATAGAGTCATAGAATGTCCTGAGTTGGAAGGGACCTACAAGGATCATGGAGTCCAACTCCTGTTCCTGCATATGGTAACCCCACAGTTCACACCATGTGTCTGAGGGCATTGTCCAGTCTCTTCTTGAACACTGTCAGGCTTGGGGCCGTGACACCTCCCTGGGGAGCCTGTTCCAGTGCTCCACCACCCTCTGGGGGAAGAACCTTTTCCTAACATCCAAACTAAACCTTTCCTGGCACATCTTCCTGCCATTCCCTTGAGTTCTGTCACTGGTCACCAGACAGAAGAGATCATGCCTACCCTTCTTACTCTCCTTGGAGGAGAAGCCCCCCAAGCCTGTGCAGCACTGGGGTCCAGCAGAAGGGTGGGAGCCCAGACTGGCTCCCTTGGCCAGGGAGCCTCGGCTTGAGCAGAACAGGTCTCTGTGGCAACATTAGCCCTTCCCACTGTGTCCCGATGGGTCCAGCGGGTACACTGCCTGCTGGAGCCAGGCTCGGACACCACCTCCCTCACATGACTTGGCTCCAGATAATGCAGGGAAGGAGTTGGTGCCAATGCAAATGTGTGACTGTGGGGAGAGAGGGTGACCTTCGCTCCCTCTGGTCACCAGCCAGCCATGATGGCAGCTGTCCTGCCACCAAGGGTCCTGGTGAACCTGCTGCCCCCATGAGCTGTAACCACAGTGCTGCTGAGGAGACCCTTCCCACAGTGCTGGAGAGGAATGCCTGGCCAGCCAGCCCAGCAGAAAGGGTTGCCATCAGAAAGCAAGGGGCAGCTGAGGGGCGCACGGCATCCTCTTGGGGCTGGCGGTGGCTCCCTCCACCAAAGCCGGTAGCAGATGTGGGCAGAAAGAGCAGGGTCCCTGGATCAGGTTGTGCCCAGCTGTGTCTTGGCTCCCTGTCCAGAAGGGACTTGGCTTCAGTCCCAGAGGAAGGAAGAGGAGCTCCCAGTGAGTCAGCAAGGCACAGCTCTCAGTCTCTTCTCACAGGGGCAGTTCAAGCTGCAATGGCAGCTTGCTTACGCCCCCAGCAGGTGTGGCCTTCTGCATCCCTACTTGGGATGCAAACGGCCTGAGCTTCTCTGCCCACCCTGCCCTCTCCTCCCACCCAGCTCTTCCTAAGTGGTAGCATGTGCCTTCTCAAGTCACCAGCGGGAAGGTCTTCCCAGTGGAGAGGTTGTCCTCCCTCCATATGCTAACGGTGTGTCTGGCACCATGAGTCCTCACCTCCACTAACAGCAGTGCCGTGCCTAAAAAGTCATGAGTATTTAAGTATGAGACTGGCTGTTTGTCTTCTCATGACGTGAACAAGCCCTTTTCCCCTTGGGGGATATTGTAATATGTTCTCTGAAACATAGTCACACTGACTTCTCTTCTCTGGTTTGCAGGAAGCATTATCAGTGGTGAGTGAAGACCAGTCCCTGTTTGAGTGTGCCTACGGATCGCCCCACCTTGCAAAGACAGAGATGACAGCCTCTTCCTCCAGTGAATATGGGCAGACATCAAAGATGAGTCCGCGTGTTCCCCAGCAAGACTGGTTATCACAGCCCCCAGCCAGAGTCACCATCAAGATGGAGTGTAACCCAAACCAAGTTAACGGGTCAAGGTAATAAGGCCTTTTTTTTTTTTTTTTCTTTGTATTGGTTATAGCTCAGTTGTCTAATCCTGTGAATTTAGCACCATTTTAGATGTCCCAAGACACCCCACCTGGCTACCAGCTGCTGTCCCAAAAGCCTACAGGTCTCCTGTACACTGTGGGTCACATCTACCAGCCCCACGCCGGTGTTACAGAGAGTCTCAAATGATGCTGCAGGCAGGTTCTTCTCATGAGCTTGTGCAATACCTTTCTGTGTTTCCTCCAACTGTGGATCATTTTGGATGTGAATTTGCATCGCACACTAGTTGAAAGAGCTTATAATAAAGTTAGCAAAACCTGAGTTTGCTGTAGTTTGGGGCAACACCACTGATCCAAGGGTGTGGTGTCTGTGATCTAACACTCAGTGGAAGTTGTCAAAATATAGTCATTTGGGCAGATGCCTTTGCTCTAAATACAACCAGACAGAGAAGCACAGGAAATAAATTCTTGTAATGACAGAGGGAGTGAACTATTGATCTTTACTTTTATATTTACTGTGAACATAGTGCCAAAAAGCATAACCGTGGAGTTGGATTCAAGTGCTCATGCTGAAGAAATAGCAGATGTATGGAGGCAAGCAGAAAGGAACAGGAAAAGAAATTACTCAGCTCAACGGGCAGTAGCCACAGCATGTCAGCTCATTAATTGTCTGAGGACTTTTCTTATGAATGTTGCTATGAAAGAGACTTGTATGGATTAAACTGAAAAGAGTAATGCAGTGTGGATTTGTGGATATTGACTGGTAGCTCTCCCAAGCATAGTGGCAATCTGTGGGCTTTCTTCCACCTGAAAAGGGACAATGAAGATTTTTTTTTGTAAAGGAAACTATCCAAACAAGTGCATTCCTGTTTAAAATGCCTGACTGTCAAAACAGTTTTCCTTTGGTGTTGCTGAAGGGCAGAGGTCCAGAGTCAGTTGCTTACAATTGTTGGTAGTGTACCAGTGAATACTGTGCTTCACATCCCTCTGTCACAAACACCTGCCTACTAATCTCATCTCCCAGCATCAATTGTGAAGAAAAGCCTCATCCATAGGCACTGTGGTTGCTGTTCACACTTGCTATGCTAGTGTAATGAGCACCACAAGGAGGGCAAAGTTGTTTGACAGCTTATCGCACCTACGCTTTTCAGTGGTCAGGGTGGAAATTGTGCTAAGTCAAATCAGAATTTCCAGTGAATAGTCAAAGATTTGAGATATGCAGGAATAAACGAGAAACCCAAATACAAATAATTAAGGGAGGTCTTCTTGCAAGCCTGCTTATTCAGAAACAATTACAGTGAGGTTTTTTGGTGTGTTTTTTTTTTTGTTTTGTTTTGTGCTAAACAAATGCACAGAGATAATCACAAATGGAGTATTTCTTCAAAACCTGTTTCACCTGATTCATAAAATTACCTCTAAGTATTTGTTCTGGCATTTCTGTAAGAAAACTGATCACAGTTTTTCTCAGTGTAAATTCCATAAAGTACATTAGAGTAGATAATTAGTGCTAATGTTTTTGAGGTTAGTGGTAGAAATTTGTAATGTTAAGCCTAAATAAAGCCAGTCATATAGAGACTCCTGCTTTGACATACTCCCAGATTTTAGGGAAGAGTCTAGATGATACAGATCCATTTGAAATTGTTCGTCAATCACATTTTTAAAGTAATCAAGCCAGAATAATGAATTTGTTCTCTTGGATTCCTGAAATACTTAACAAGCCTGAATATTAGAGCTCAGTTTGTGAATTGCAGGTATTTGGTTGTTGCTGTGATGGTTTAAGGAAAAAAACATAAGCTGTAATACTGTCTTTTATTAGTGGAGGACTTGCCCTGTCTAATCCTTGTTAGTAGCCTTGGTAAGGACTCTACTCCAATTTAGGAGATCAGGACCCTTTCCGAGTCCAAAACATGTGCTCATAGTCAGATCAGTTAAATTTGGTGTCCAGGCAAATCCATACAGCCTGTGGATGAGAACATAGAGTAGAAAATGTGCCGTCATATGCCATCATGCCCCAAACCAGCAGAGACTGGTAAAAGCCCTGATTTGGGAGCACAGCTCCAGCGACTAAAACACGCAGGTTGCCAGGGGAGCCAGCCAAGCCCTGGCTTTGCCATCCAGAGAGGCCTGAAAGTGTTGTTGTGGATGGATGTGTGTGTGTTTCAGCATGCAGCTGAGGGAGGTCTTGTGCTCAGCGCCTTTGTGTCTCTCCCGGGGGCTGTGCCATCGTTGGATAAAAACAGAAGTAACCCAGGGAGCGGGGAGCTACAGCCACTGGAGCAGTGTCCCAGCCACAGGGCTGGAGTTGGGCTCCCTGTCTTTGGCCTAAACTGGTGGTTCACGTGTTTCTGCCTGTCGGGCAGCCTGGCTTCGGCAGGCAGGACAGGATGGGCTTGTGTTCAGTGTATTTTACAGCCTGGAAGGTGGGTCACGCATTCAGGTTGGGGGGCTTGCTGTCCCCATCTCCCAAACCTAAGGTATGTTCACCTTGTATAGGTGAACTCAGAATACTTTCCAGGGATTGATTCAGCATTCAAAAGCCCTGAAGTAAACAGCCTGTTTGGACATGTCTTCATAATGCTAATCATTTATCCTTCATTTATCCTGTTTTCTGTCAGTGGGTGCATGCATTGAATCACTTAGGGTGGTACTTGGGTTACCTGCACAATCAATAGACAGGAACTGGCTGCTGGTTTAGGCTGCCCAAGCTGCTCTTTGTGAAGAACAACGTTTTTCTTTGCCTTTCCTTCAGAGGAATCCTAGTCTTTTCACTAGCTGCATAAAATGTTTCTGCACTGTCACTAGCAAAACAGACATCAACTTTTGCAAGGATATATAATGTAAGCATCAGGAGAATTGTCTGTAAATCAATCTTTTTTCGTTAGTCACGAGGCATGATTTTGATTCATACTTTTCTGGCAGAACTGTTAATTTTTATAAAGAAGTGGCACCCAGGAGATCTCAAGGCATCTGAAACCCCAGTGACACACTTTTGCATCATCCTGATCACCTTTACCACCATTACAGAAGAGATGAAAGTCAGAAATTTTGTGTTCCTCTTTAACAAATAGTATTAGATCTATCTACTTTGTCATTAGGACTTGGACTTAAGTGAAAATCAGCTGAGAAGCATATGTGGACTAAGTTCTTAGTTTTGCTCTGGACAGCATCACTCAGAGGTGCTTAATATGGCCATCATTAGAAAATGAACAGCTTGCAGTGACCGTTCTTTCCCAATATCAACCAGCATGTGAGCTGACACACAGGTTACGCTGCTGGAAGAGACTGTACAAGTTACTGCTCTGAACTGCAAAATGTTTTTGATCAGAACACTGGTTTTTGAAAGGGCACATTCTGACAGAAAATACAATGGGGAGAAATGTAACGGTTTCTATATTGAATTAAAAATAACCTGCAGCATTGGACACTGGGTTTCATTTATTAATCTTGTATTTGACAGCCTCTTCTATTGACAGAGCAATGTGTAGTTGCTAACTGGAGAAAACAAGGACATTTCATACTTCACTGCAATTCCTAAAACATGACATTATGCTGAAAATAAAAAAAGAAAAATAACTTACACACTATCAAAGATAATAGATTAACAGTACAAAAAAAGCATGCATACATGGCATGCTTATATTTAACACAAAAATAAAAAAATATTATAGTAATTAACATACGCTTTTTATTTCATCAGAAAGCTATTATTTTATGAGGCCTAACACATGCCTGAAAAAATAGATCTTGATATTACACTTTGAATGGAGAACTAATATTGCTAATTAATAAATACAAATATGTTATGGCATTTCTAAAACTCATATACATGTGTGCAGGCAATATATAGTGTTAATACTTCGGGAAATGTAATCATAGTCATAGAATGTCCTGAGTTAGAAGGGACCCACAAGGATCATTGAGTCCAACTCCTGCCTCTGCGTAGGACAACCCCAAAATTCACACTGTGTGTCTGAGGGCTTGGTCCAAACGCCTCTTTATTCCAGCCATTTGAAGAAAAAAAATGTGTATCACTCAAGCCTTACATAAAATGGAATTACTTATCAGTAATATGTTATTGCTAAATAATCATAGCAAGTACTCTGATATGTTGATTAGTACCATCAATACGGAACTGACTACAGGTTAGTGTGATATGTGCACCTCTTACAAATCTGAAAACCATTTTTTCCTTTCTGAAGTCCTGCTAGGCCTTTGGCATTTGTATGTTGGTGTCTGGCTGGTTTTGTGACAGATTATCTGCTCTTGGTCACATACATAATATTGACCACAATTTATATGCACAGATTAGTGGTACCCTGCCATTCTGTAGACTGCTTTGCATTTTCTATTCTGCAGAAGCCTTCTGTACATAGCTCATTTGCAGTCCATAAATTTATTTCCTTAAATGAAATGCTCAGTTCCTAAAAATGCTTCATATGTTAAAAATTAACACATGCAGTAGCTATAGAGTTTGGAGCTGTTTTTCATTTTTAGTAGAACTGTACCTTCTCTGTTAACACCCATTTTAAAGTCTGGGTTGTCCCGAAGGAGTCTAAAATACCACAGCCACACTGCAGAGCCGCAAAAGTGCTGCCTCTAGGATCTCCGGAGTATCCTCTGTAATCGTCTTCCTGCAGGGGAACTTGGGTCTGAATAATACAGTGTAAAGAGGATGCAAAACAGGGTACCAGACCCCCCAAAGTGGTAACTAGAGAATAGTTAGCTTTATGATATTTTGCTCTCTGGCTCTCCCTTCATACTACGTTAGGCTGGTTCCTGGCCATATATTCTGTCACCTGGAGGGGGAATAAAATTTTAGGAGCATAATAAACCTCTTACACATCAACAATTAAGTACCCACTCAAAGCAGAAATGTACTCACTCTGCTAGGACTGTCCCCAGGTATACTTTGGATGTAATTGCCCCCCATTAAATCTCAAAACATAACAGTCTCAAAACTGGCATTCCTATGAATACTGGAGTAATAACATTAGAATGAAATTAAAGGGTTATTTTCAGTGTGCTGCGCAGGGATTAGCGACACAGTTTTCTTCAACAATAACAGTATTTTTAAAGCTAAACCCTGCTGCACAGCACCAGAAAATATAGCCTAAGGGCCTACCTTAAATTAAATAAAGCAAGAAAAGTTTAATTTAAAGCTGCCATTTACCTTGCTGTTGTTGCATATATAATGCAGGTTGTCACAGGTGGTATAAAATTGAGCTTCTTCAAATCCATTACATTGGCACAGACATTACATTTCTTCCAGGTACATAAATCTAACGAAACCTTATGTGCTACCATATAGTCAATCTTTCACTTGAATGTAAGAATATTATTTCCTGCTATTTATTGTTATGAGTCAGATGAAAAGATTCACCCTGTTATGGTAAAGCACTATAATATAAATCCAGAGACTGCATCTCATACTCTTACTTTTCTGTTTTTGTTCTTTACATATTTTATCAAATTAAGTATTAACAATTTTATTACAATGAATGAATACAATTCATATTATACATTTAGGGTGAAATTCACTCCTGTGGAAGTGCTCTCATGAGGCCCTGCGTACTGCTTAAAAAACGTTTAAATCTATGAATTGCTTACTGGTCTCTGAAAATACTCACCCATGGGACTCCACCATGCCTGTGGGTGGGACTACACAAAGGTAGCTTGGAAGAACTACATTCACTAGTAGGTAATCAATCTCTTTAAGGGAGACTGAAGTGGAACATAGAGTCTTATTCAGGCCACAGATAAATTTCACTTAGCATGAGCAGTGTGATGATTTAATTGAAAAAACATTTTGAAAGTTAGCTGCAGTGAAAGCACAGCAGACATTTTCTAACATCAGCTTGGCTGATACACAAGTTTTAAAGAAATGCCAGCAGTAATTAGTTGTCATTAAGATTTAATCATGTACAAAATATTGTTTGAAGTACCAACAATTGTTGCTCAAAAACCATTAGAGAATGAAATTATCACTTAATGTATCTTTTGTACTGACTCTTTTGGGAAATACCATTTTTCTTTGCATGTTACTGTTCTAACTTTTCATCAAAGAGCCTCTGTACTAAGTGGGTTAAATGCATCTGACACACAGGAGGACTTTTCAGAGTTCAGTGACCTTGAGGTTTTTGTTTGGTTGGTTTGGTTTTCTTTTCCCCTTGGTGTGAAGCCTCCTAAGTGGTAGCTATTTTGTGTTATACAAACCTGGAAATTTGAATATGTAGCACTTGAGGTACCCTGCGCAGTCTAGCCATGTGCTAGCTGATGTGCCCAGCCACTAAGGAGGGGGCATTCATCCATACAGAGCTCTGGATGCCACCACGACAGGACCATCACGTTCATAGGATCTGAGTTGATGTGCTTTAAGCTAGGTGAAGTGCCTCTGCATTATACTCCGGTCTGTGGTACAATACTGGTGGATCTAGTCAGAGCATTTGCACACCTTGCTCGTGTCCAACATGTAGAGAAACAGAGCTGGTCTGCAGTAATCATCCTGACCTCACTTGTTTTTCAAGGGCATGGCTTTTTCCATCGCTGGAGCACAAGCCCGCGGCTAAGGCGCAGTGCCATCCCTTCCACATCTGGTGGCCTACCACCGGCATGCAGCCCTGGTATTCTTGGTAAACCTCAGCTCAGACTAAACAACAAGCATGGTCCAAAAGCCATGGCAGTCAATGGGACACTCTTCTCTGTCTCCAACAGGGCTTGAGTCAACCCCCACATGACTCCACAGCAAAGCTGGGAGATCTGTATTAAGAGAATTACTTTCCTAACGTGCTTATTGGAGCTGCCTATATAAAGTAACGTTAATCTTGGGTAAAAAGACATGATGTTAGTTATCTCAGACTGATAATCATGTTTCCCACTGGCTGGGTGGTTGGTGGAGTGACTACCCACCAAAGTGGAATAAATGCAAATTCAGGGCCTTCTCCATGGAGGACTTTATGTGTGACTGCTTCAAGAAGTTCCACTCTGAAAATGCACCAGCTTAACGTTAGTGCGTGCATGTGTGTGTGTGTGTGTGTGTGTGTGTGTACATGGTTTGGCTCTGTTCTTGTAGCAAACATGTTGCCAAGGAGAAAAACAAACACAGTTCACCACTAGTACAGCTACTTTTTTTTTTTTTTGCTGCTTTTTGTGGGGTGCTGGGCTTGCAGGTGCTCGCTAAGAAGCTTTCCACTCTGGGATAATGTGTTCATTCATAATTAGCATGGTTACATTTTGGATTGACCACTGATGCTTAAATTGTGTATTTAGCTTCAGGAGTTTAAGAGTGAGATGAGGACAGATTGAATTTCAAAAGTGCTAAGCAAACAAAAGCTCTCATATGGGTAGTGAAATATAAAATTAGTCTTCAAATAATGACATAAGATCCCACAAAAGTTATGATCATTGTCATTATTTATGACTATTGCTATCATTACTGCTTTATTTCCAGTACAGTATTTACTGTGTCTAGAGTGTTTAGAACTGGTGGTTGTGGAGTTCCCCAAGCTGGCACAGCATAGGCACTGTCAGTAGTTTGGTTGTCACTGACCCAACACGTTTGGAGATGACTCTTCTCTCTCCTTTCATTAGTAGGTGTTTTATTTTAATCGGGGTAGTACCAGTGGGCATGTTCAGTATGTAAATCTTGGGAATGCCATTCTAAGACAAAGCAGAAGGTAAGAAAAATAAAAGCGGTAAATAATTCACTTTACCATTTCACACCCATTGGCCTCACAGATGGATAATGCTAATGATGAAAATCTGCAGACATTCCACAGACACGAGGGATTATGGTTTCCATACAAGATGTCACTTCTGTTTATGCCTGGCATGCTCTACTTCGCTAACTTTCTATATGATCCCTGCCCACAAAATAAGGCATATGTGGCTTGGGAAGGGCCCCATCTCCTGGTATTTCATATTTTATGAAACCACAAACACAACAGTCTTACAAGCTCTTGAAATGAAATACAGTTTGAGAAATGTAACCCATTACCATTATAATAGAATTTCTATAAAAATAATAAAAGAAAAACAAGAGAAAATACGTCATGAAAGTTATAGGCCAACTGGGAAGTCGTTGTGGCTTTGGCCTAGCTATCACCATGTCAGACTTCAGCCTTCTCCCAGGCAGCAACCTAATTGTAAATTATGTATATACAGAACATCATTTCTTAGCTTTGGCTTTTAGTGACCCCCTTCCCTTCTTTCCCTTTCTTCACTCCAGCCTCACACATAAGAAATATTGAAGTGTTTGCACTAATGGAGAAATGACAACGTGCAGTCAAACTTAAACCAGCTGTTTCCCCACACTGAGAACACAAAGAGCCAGGCTGGTAATATTTATAGCTTGACTGGCCTCTAGTGAGCCAGATGCTGACTGCCTTAATTTACCATGATGGCCTTGAGGCTTGAAGCAGCTGTGGATCGCAAGATAGCCAGGGAAAGCAAAGCAAAAAACAAAAACAAAAAAATTACTTCAATTACCAAAAGTTATTGTTTGATTGAAAATGAACGGCTGCTGCATATACAACTCAATAAACAAGCATCTTTATTTTGCTTACAGAAAGCCAACAGTATTGCATGTGCTGGCATGTGGTGTTTGCTTTCTCCTTTTGCTGGAGGAAGGAACCAAAGGCACCTCTCTGTGCCACATTGTGACATCTCTGAGTGACCCCTGGGCCAGACTCATGCAACCCTGAGCACCTCCCAAGTACTGGTCAGCCCACACGGCAGTGTCTTCCTCTGTTTTGGACACTGTGGGGATGTGTTTAGTGTAGGGGTGGTCTGACCCCAGCCTCTCCCCAGCCCTGATCTGTTGGGGCTGTTGAAGACCATTTTGGTTGCCCTGGCATAGCCCTGCGTGGAGCAGTGCACTTCCATGACTGTCTGTCCCAGTGAGGACTTCAGTTTTCCTTTTTTTCTCTTATTTTGTCTTCTTAGGACTGCATTTGACGCTCACCTTATAGCAAAGATAAACAGACTGTCACCATGGCTTCAGCAGCAGCTTAATCCAGCTTTAGCAGGCAGCACAGGTCCCAAGGGGCTTCCCTGCCTTTCACGGACCTTGGCAGCTTGCTCCCACCCTGACCGTCCCCTGTCCTGTGGGTGAGCATCGCCTTCACGCAGCCACCCCGAGGGGGTGGGGGAGTGACTCAGGTTATAGCTAAGCACCAAGTTACTTACCCATCCACCCATTCATTTACTTATTTGTGTGCTTGCTGGGGAAGCAAGTCTCCAGCCCAGTTCACTCAGCAGTTGTGGAGGAGTCTGAGCACCCCAGGGATATTTTGACCTACGTGCATTTTCTGGTGCTTTAATGCCTCTGTTATGTCTGAGTCCTCTGCAGGGAATTTTGCGCTGCTTTCATAAGAAGCTTTGGAAGGGAAAATAACTGTGTTTTCCTTTCAGCAGGTTAAGCGTGGTCGTGCTCGTGCAGTAGATTTAAGGGCAAGTGCCTGCACAGGAGTAGGTGGTTTGTTGTGCTTGCAGGGCTTGGCCTGCTGCATGCACAGAAGAAGCTGGGTGGCTGCATCCAGCTGTGGTGCTGGGTGATGAGTATGTGTGGTGGAAACCGAGTACTATCAAAGCAAGTGTTGGGACCTCTGCTATCACCATTGGAAGTGCTTTTCAGAGTCTCCCTTGGCAAGTGTGAGGATCACCTTTGATGCCAGGGAAGTAGCCCCTGAGGCTCTGCAAAGCTGCTTGTGCAGCCTTGCTCCTGCTCCAGTGACTGGAGAACACAGGCTCCTTCTGGGAAGGGTCAGGCTGTCCCTAGTGATTGCTGCCAAAGGAGCACACAAAAGGGGATAAAAAGGACCCATCTTTACATGTCACTGCTGTGGCAGGTCTCCGCAGATGCAAAACCCATTGATCCACAAAGAGGAAGAGGCTGTAGAGAGGGGAAGGAAAGAGACTTTAGGGCTGTGTAGCTCTTTGATACTGTGAACTACAATATGAGAGATGTGCTTTAAGAAACAGCAATGTACCGCAAAGCAAGAAATCTCAGTTAAGTTCTAGTTTTTTCTTCATGGGCCATTTTTTCAGTAATAAACCTTTTTTAGGGGGGGAGAAGCACTGACCAAATTCACTGCAACTTTGGTAATTGCAGTGAATGGAGATGAGTCTGTGAATGCTTTGCAAGACACTCAGTATGAACTGACCTTTACATGATGTCATTTTGGCTAAATATAATTCTACATATGTTGACCCGAATTATCTGAGGGAGCTGACTTTGCTCAGCTCTCCCTCTGTGTGTAAGAACAGGACAGGGTGGGGACACAACAGCCCTGCTGAGGCTGTTCCCCTCTTTCTTAGATCACTGACATTACGAAATGGGAAGGTAGAGGAATTTGTATGCTGTAGGACAGTGTCATGGTTTGTTTGCCAGAGCCTCACAGAAGAAAAGTTCCTGGTGGCTCATCATCACTCCTGACATGTGACCATGCATGGAAAACTCTTCAAAGATATCCTTACTCTACTCCCCGGAGACCCGTTTTCTATAAGTAGACTCTGTGAGAAAGTCATCTAAGCTGTAGTTATTAAATAAACTTGTAAAGACATGTAGATATTTGGAGAATACAAGTTTTCTCACTTCTTAATATATTATATTCAGAAATATTAAGTAGACTGGGTTTATATTATGTGAATGTCACAGAGTTCATATAATATTTTGCTGATTCCTAATGTGTGTTTCTCTGAAACCTTGCATTTTAACACAATACAGGTGTTCTATGTCACATGGGGAAAATAGTAGCATAGTGAAGAGGAAAAAATGTGTTTCAAACACTTATTTATGAACTTACATCTGCTTTCATCAGAGTCAATGGTTGGTGAAACTCCAATCGGCTTCAGTAGGAGTTAGTGCTAAATTCAACCATCAAATCAGCTTGTTTCTAAGTAACCTTGAATAAAGGTAAGGCTTCCAGGTCTGAGGACCCATGGAGAAATACTTTCTTTAATAGACATTTATCAACAGTCAGAGCTGAATCAGCTCAGGACTGACGAATTGCTCTTGGGTAGCATGATTGTAGCCTTTCCATTTTTTTTTTTTTTTGGTAAATTCCAGGTGTAACACAGTATATTTAGAAAGGGTAAAAATAACATGCAGCTGTGAAGAAAAATATCTCGGGTTTCATTTCAGACCTGAAGCTGAGGATGAATCACTGCAAAGCTGCACCCTTTACACTGGGCACACTTACTGAAAGCTGCTTTTCCACTGCCCCTGCTCCCCCGGTGGTTCAGAAATAAAGCAGACTCACAGAAATTCCTAAAAACAGCTTTTGCAGACAATCACTCTCTTGTTATTCTGGGCAATAAAAGTACCATTTTCTAGTGTCTGCTTACATTTTCAGTTTTGCTTTCTATACTGTAGATGTCCGTTCCAGACATTTGAACTGAGCCTTGACTCAGTGGTATGCATAGGTACACGCTCAATTTGATGTACTTTAGTAGTCCTGTTAGCTCCCATACATGCTTGAAGTTAAGCAGTGTTGTAGATTTGCTGAACTGGATCCACCCAGTAAGCTAACAGGACAAAACCCTTGACCGTCTGCTTCTGGACTTAATGAAAAGTTGTAACTTATTTATGATCTTCTTCTCCACCCTTGTCTGTTCTCATTCAGATCAGAAAACCAGCTCAGAAGCCCTGTCAGACTGCCAAGCTGTGTGCTACTACTGGATCTTTCACGTCATTTACTGTTCAGTGTTTACAAGAGTGTTTTTAATGCATGATTGCCCACAGAAGTGGTGTAGGCTCATACTGATATGATATTTTGCATCAGGAGCAAGACTTCTATGTCCCTATATTGCAAAAACAAAATAAAATGAGTCTGCCAGTAAGGTCAAAGAATGCTGCTAGCTCTCTGTTTCCCAAAAAACATCCCGAAGAAGATTATTTCTTTTGTCTTTGTAATATAACTGACCTTGGAAATCAGGGTGGTCATCTGCACAGGTATAAGGGCAGGTGTTGGATGATGTTTCCAAATATAAATGATTTAATATGCAGTCACCTATGCATATATGCTCTTTGTATTCGTTAAAGGTAAACAGAGAAAGCCAACATTTCAGTCACAGACAATAGTCATGAAAGTTCTTTTTCAACATGTTCTTTTTCAACAAAGGTTGCTTTGTTTTACTTAGCTCAGTTTAGACAGAAATAAACTGCATCACAAAATTATATTTAGAGGTATGTAGCGGGATACAAATGTTAAACATGAGAAAATTACACGCAAGTATTCTGGTTCTGAGGGGGAAAGCTAAATTCACCACCTCTCAATGACAGGCAAGATCATGTGCTGATTTTATCTTCTCTTGTGGTTATTATTCAGTCCCATGTATGACAAAGCAGCCGTAGGACCTTTTAACAAGGCAGACTTCATATGTCACATATTATGCAGCACCCAAGATTTTAATACCTGGAAAAGGTATGTGAAGCCAACATTTCCCAGGCAACATTCATTCAGGGACCTGTTACTTCTCCTAAAAAAGATGACAGTATCCACTGAATGGTTTCTGTGGTAGACTTTATTTTTGAACTGAAAGCCATCAGCAGGTTTTTTGTTTGGTTGCTTTTTTTGTTTGTTTGAATATATACATTAACACAACACGGTAAAATTAGTAGTAACACTGCTCAGAAAAAAACTTACAGACTTACAATGTATCTTTAGTATTGAAGATGTATACTAAATCTTTTTAGCCTTCCAAGTGCTAGTTAGTTTTCAAAACACATTTGTGAGGATTAAAACTGCATTAGTTCCTTACCCGTGGTAGTGCTGAGCAGTCAATACAGCCAAGTCACTTGGGATGTATTGCAGGCTGTATATTGGGTAAAATATCTGCAACATCCTTTTGAGTTGTGTTGAGCAGTGGTCCAAACTGTATATTATTTTTCCTCATTTGTCCTCAGACAATAGCAAAACTCCTCTGGGAAAGCACCTCTATATTGACCATTGGTGGACTTACACTGACATTACTGCCCAATGCTTAGACCTAGAGCTGGGATTTCTAAACTAGGGAGAGCAAGAGGGTCTGGGTGAAACATATTTGGGGCCCAGGGGACAGATCCTGAAACATGCTTCCAGTAGTCTGGGTCCTTGAAGGGTCTGTCAGTTTTTCGGACTGCAAATGAGTTGGTTTGCAAGGAACCAAAATGAAGCATCGTGACCTGACTTGCTGCTTGTTTAATAAGACTGTAGTACGGTTTCAGGAGTTAAATGTCAGGACTAAAAGAAAGCTTGTTAGTAATGTAGTATCACTAAAGAAACCAAAAACTAACTAACACCCTCCTTCCCCTGCCAAACAACCTCTCAACATTTAAAGGTATTCCCCTTGGCTCTGTTCTTTATTTTGATTTTTGTAACAATTTTTCTCTCTCTGATGAAACACATTGTAGACATTAAATTAAGGGACAAGTACGTCTGTGTCTGCCAGAAAGAAAACTGTGATGCAATTAAAATGCCATTAGGGAACCCCTGTGGGATGTTAAGCCTAAAGACTCTATTCAGAAAGCAAAGCCAAAATTAAAGAGGTGTCTGGTTGCAGATCCTCTGCAGATTTCCATTTCTTGACTACAGTACCATGGAGACTGCTAGTCAGGAGCTGAAAGTTTTTTCCAGTCATGCGTGTGGTATTTTGAATCATAGATTTGGCAAATGTGCCTTTTCTGTAGGTTGTACATAGAAGTCTGTCTACATTGCATGATATAGAGTGCAACTGAGCGTGGCCCACATGAAACAATGACAGCAGTGGAGATGGGAAGCCGTCCAAGCCTTGGACATGCTTTATCCAAGACTTGGACAATGACAACTAATAATAGTTTTCCCTCAGAAAATTCACATTAAGTACATCCCTATGTTTACTGAGTTGTCTGTGAGATGTTTGGACAGAGAAATGCAGCTACTTACATACATCAGTCTCAGCAAATTAATGAAAAAGCCTCCATTCTAGCCTGGTCTCTGGAAATATATTGTTAGTGTTTATAAGTTTGGAGACATATAAGAGCTTGATGCTTGGAAAAGAAAAGTAAACATATGATCCGTTGAGGCTGATCATTTTTTTTCTGAGGTAACTGAAGGAATCAGCAGTCATTGGGTGGTAGGTACTAAGTTTTCCAGTGATAGCCCAACCCTGGTACTCAAATCTCATTTTTTTCTGTTTCATTCAACATGATTCTTTGCTAAGGATATTAGTCAGGACTGGAATAATATAATTACACCTCTCTTCTCTGTCTAGGAATTCTCCTGATGACTGCAGTGTGGCAAAAGGAGGGAAAATGGTTAGCGGCTCAGACAATGTTGGGATGAACTATGGAAACTACATGGAAGAGAAGCACATTCCACCCCCAAATATGACTACCAATGAACGAAGAGTCATTGTGCCAGCAGGTTAGACCCTCTACACAAAAATTTCAAGCAAAAAAATGCATTTCCCCCAAGTCTACTAACATTATTTAAGAAGATTTGGAGAAAAGTGGTAATGCAACACAGGTGATCAGGGAGAAAAGAGCAGTAATTTCCCAGGATTATTGAGAGAATGAGCTGAGAAATATCATAGTGAAGACACCTCCTCAACCTGTTCTTCCCATTTCAGCAGCAGAACTGGCTGACACAGGCATTCAGATCTTATCTGACTTCTCTACTTCATTTTGGAGTATTTCATCCCAAAGCGGGCAAAATGAAGAGCCACTTCCATTTCCTAACACCATGGACTAGCTGGGTGTGGAGTGTGTGGAAGAGAGATCACTGCACCACATGATATTCCTGCAAATACCAAATGCAGTCCAGACCCCTCAGCATGCTAAAAACACAATAGCTCCTGTGAAATTGAACAGTGTATAAAAAGCATTTATCTAGGTTATCCCCTGAGTTTGGGCGGTGTAAAACATTCTAATAAGCAAACTGGCAACTCCACTGCAATATAAGAGCACAGTTGAGAAATTCTTGGTTAGTCTTGGCAAGCATGGTTTTCAGATTCAGCAGTTAATTGAACAGGAAGGCGTTCACTCCTGTGTGCCTTGTCCTCCAAACAAGCCTGTGCTGGAAGGTTTGTTGCCTCAGTTTGCAAAATAATTAGCATGCCTATTTCTGAAGTCAAAGCATTAGACTATCATGACATATGTGGGTGTTCATAAGCCATTGGGCGTACACAGCAGAGACACAACACCTGCAACCTGCATACAGAAGGGAATGTTTTGCTGCTAGTTCCTCTCCAGCAGGGATATGTCTATCTGAAACATTTCTGCTAGTGCATGTTGCTTCATATTCTTACAGTTTTTCAGTTACTAAGATATGCAAGAGTACTAACTGTGGCCAGTTTTGCAAGGTGTGATTATTTCAGTTATTTGCCAAGATATGTGTGGACAAATATGTTACAGTATCCTCTGCAATGGTATTGGAAGTTCTATTCTATAGCACAGAAGAGTGATGCACTGAATAATGAAGTGACCTGCCAAGTGGAAACAGACCACACTGAAATTCACAACATTTGAATGTTCTTCTGAAATCTTTATCTTCTTGGTGGTTGTCACTTTTTTCAGAATTTTAGTAAGCTTTAGCACGGTTAGG
The DNA here is from genome assembly GCF_036013475.1 of Columba livia. Lineage (NCBI taxonomy): Eukaryota > Metazoa > Chordata > Aves > Columbiformes > Columbidae > Columba > Columba livia. The sequence goes on along the minus strand of NC_088602.1, from coordinate 94,381,216 downwards.
TCAGCAAAATCTTTCTTCGCAGTGTGTTCTTGGAGGTGTGTTTTGAGGTGGATTTGTGTGACATTCAAGGAACAAGATGGTCACAGTCACAGTCTTGCTATTTTAAGGTCCCTAAAAGAAATGTATGGGTAAAATCAGTTGGTTTTGTTTGACTACCACATAGGCATTGTGCAGCTCATGTGGCAATGTTTAGGAATAAAAAAGAAAAGTTCACATTTCCAGCTATGGTAACTCTCTGGTTATCATAAAGAAGAAGCCTTAGGCATAATCAAAATATTTTGATAAGTTTCCTGATGTTTGGTTGTTTGCTTCAAACCAAACTGAATGTAGCTTTTGGAGTTCTATTCTCTAGGTATGCGTGATCTCTCCCAGACCCTAGGTTTACCAAACAGACCTGTATCCCTCTAGCTTGCTATATATTCCATAGCAGATGGAGTTCTTTTAAGTAATTTCTGGTGCACTGCAGAGAACAGAGAAACCCTCTGAAGCTCCAGAGCATTAAATATTCTGACTTGCGAGGGTTTAAAATACCAAGAGAAGCATAAGAAAATTAAAGGCACTGATAGGTGAAGGACTGGGAGTGAGCAACAGCATAACAAACTCTGAATAGTTCCCAGCTCAGGGAAAGACATCTCCACCTCTTTCAGGTCAGCCTGAACAACAGTCAAAAGAGAGGGAATGGCACTGAATTCAGACACAGAAAAGCCATGTAGTTTGTCACTCAAGTCCCAGCCTCCCCGCAGAATTTTATGTGACAGAGTATGGCTATTTGACCTCTCTGTGCTCCATTCTAAGTCTTCAGGATATCACAGAATCACAGAATCATTTAGGCTGGAAGGCACAAACTCTCAAGGAATTTGTTTCCCCTTAGCTTTAACCTTGTGTCTTCAAAAAGTATAAATTTTTCATGGTAGGAGCTGTCTTCCATTATGTGATTGCGCACTTCAGGTCTTTAGGGACCTTCATCTTGATGGGTGCTTACTTAAACTCAAGAATAAGGAAAAGTACAATGGAAGAGAAATAGAAAAAGGAGGTGTTTAGAGGCAAAAAAATAAGTTTAAGTCAATATCAAAGATTCATATATGACTCTCAAAAACACAAAGTATTTGGCCTTATGTTTTGGTAAAAATCTGGACTAGATCTTGTTTTTTGCCCCAGAAGGTTTTGCCAGGTAGCATGCAAAAATTCTTGCAGATTTAGCAATATATGAGTAAAACACAGCAGTCTCGGGAAGAACATGCAGAATATTCTAATCTGACCCATTCTAGGTTTTGAAAAAAATAGCGAAATCTATGAGTGTTTACTTAGCCTGTGCCCAAGAATCAGTATTTCTGACTTGAGTGAAAATGTCATTTGAATAAAGATACAAATTCAACAGGGACCTTTGAAAATTATTCAGATACAAGTTGCAGCGCTGTTAGTGGGCCCTCTTAAATACTTTTTTCAACAGTTTTCTCTGCATGAGAACAGGAGCCTTTATTTATTTGTGGATAATAATGCATAAAAATAGTAAGACAAAAGAACTAAATGGGAGAAGGAGCTCAAAAGCAGAGGGTTTGTTGTTAATCACCAGGGCTCACAGCACTTTCCCCTCTCTACCTAATTTTGTGCTTTGTGATACCACCAGATCCTACGTTATGGAGCACAGATCACGTACGCCAGTGGCTGGAATGGGCAGTGAAGGAGTACGGTCTCCCGGATGTGGACATCTTGTTGTTCCAGAACATCGATGGGAAGGAGCTGTGTAAAATGACCAAAGACGACTTCCAGAGACTCACCCCAAGCTATAATGCAGATATCCTCTTGTCACACCTACACTACCTCAGAGAGAGTAAGCTAGTTTTCTATTATTATGGTAGTGTCTAGAATCAATCTGTGGTTGATATTAGTCTTGGATGTAATGATGTGGATACACTCAGCTGGGTTTTCAAACGTCTGTTGCAAATATTGCTGTTCTTAAGAACATTGTAGGCAGCCTGATTCAAAGCCTCATGAGTTTGATGGAAACATTCCCATTAGTTTCAGTTGGCTTTCACTCATGTTCATTGAAGAAAAGAGGGAATATTTCTACATGTCCATATCAGGGAAAAATCAAATTGAAACCCAGCATATTCTTTATTATGCTGTAGGAAGAAAATCATATAGGATTCAGTGCTAATGTTTTTTCTGGTCACATACTCATTTCTTTCCATTTTAACAATGAGAATGTTAAGTGAAAGTGCAAACATTGATTCATAAAGCAAATTCCAGGCATGATTCTAAGGGCTGACAGCAGTTTACTCTACTTTGAGTAGGATCAGGAAGATTTCACTGAAGTGAATAAAATTTTTGTAAATTCATGGAAAAAAGAAACAGCCCCTGAAGTCCAAATACAAATTACTTGTAGTGCATGGCTAGAATTTCAAAGGGAAAGAAGGGACTAGCGAATTCCTGGCTTGAGGGCTTTCAACTAAGCTTGAGGAAATTTTGCAGGTTTGCCTCAGTTTAAAGAAGTTAAAGTGAACATGGGTTTTGAAGAAAATAAAACAAGCATTGCAACACCAGTGCGGTGCAGTCTTCTCCACACGCACACTGTCAATAATCCGTCAGAAATATTAATAATGTTGAATAAATGAATGCCCTAGTTTAAGCTGTAGCACACATGCCTCCCTCCAAACTGCAGACTGAAACTGACTGTCAGTAGACTCACATTCAAACAATCCTGTCAGGGGAAAATATGGTTTAAAAAGATAATTCGCAAATTTTTTTTTCATTTTGGTGTTGCTTTTTGTTTTGTTTTGTAGCTCCTCTTCCACATTTGACTTCAGATGATGTTGATAAGGCCTTACAAAACTCTCCACGGTTAATGCATGCTAGAAACACAGGTAATGCTGGCACTGCTCCCATTGCTATAGGTCATCTTCTAAAAGAACAGGATTCCTTTTTATGGGTTGCTTGCTAAAAATGGAAATGGTAAATCAGGAGGGAGACAAGCATATGCTCTCCTTGCTGTGTCTGTGAGTTTTATGCACAGACACACAGAAAAACGGTGAGATCAAGTAAGGCTAGATGGTGCAAGAATGGTCTCCTTGCTGGTAATTTCTTGTGTCCTATAAGAGAATGGGATCCCTAACACATTATAAACTGCAGGCTCAGGGCCTTTGTTTCCGAGAACTTTTTTTCCTCATTCTGTCTCATTGTGCTTGTTAGATCTACTCCATGGATCCCTAAAATGTTGATGGAGCTCAAAAGCGCTTCAGCTCTTGCCTAAGTGCTGTGGACTCTGGTGAACGGAGACCATCTCCTGTTCCATGCCATATATATCATATCATTCAATAAAATTGTTATTTAGCTTATCGCATTTCTCAGCTATATGGGACTTGAGCTGAAAACTCCACTAAGTTTGATGTTGCAATTTCCACTGTCTCATCTGAATATAAAATGATTTTCTTTAATATTTGCCCTTCTGCTAATTTGGCCCAGGAAATATTGAGTATAGGTAGGAGAACAATACAATACATGCCTTAAAAACATCTTTCAGGACATGACTTAAAATATTTGTGAAAATAATTCAGAATAAATTTTATCTTGCTCTATCAGTTATGCAACAGAGGATGGCATGGAATTGTACATATAGTATGGTATACATACTAATTAAAGAGGTTTGGAATATTGCATGATCATGCCTGAGGGTATTAGTTACCTACAGTGACCAGAAATAACAATTCTTTATGATAAATGAAAAAGATAATACAAAGGATAATGCAAAAGAAAACACACAAACAAACAAAACAACCCTTGGATTGTGATGCCTCTTTCATATTTCATTTAGTTTCCACTGTGGTAAATGGCAGTGAGTTTCCCGGTAAAATTAACTAGATTAGAAGACTTCTCCCTAACATTAGATATTTGCCACTTGATATAAAGCACTACTATGGGCTGTAGGCCTGCTGCAAAGCCCACCAAAAGCAAGAATTTTTTTTCCATTGACTTTGATGGCATTTGGAATAAGCCTTAAGCCTTTTCTAAAAACAGACGGACTCGATGGTCTTTTCCATCTCTGGCTTTCCAGATTTTAGTTTGCCAAGCATTTTCCACATACAGTTGTCCAAGTGTTGTTCAACAGTTCTGTTGTGTTATCTTTTTCTGTATGTATGCACTGACAATGATATTTTGATATTCACTTCACCAACATAAGATTGTTTGCATTTCTGTCATTGGAAGTGTGAATAATATCATACTGATCATCAGCGTAAAGGAAATTAGTTGTTCTGGTGGCATAAGAACTTTGGGGTGGGATTTTCAAAGGACCCCCAAAGAGTTAGAAACAAGTTCTTCTTGAAGTCAGCAGTAGTTGCACAAATCTTTATGACCCTTTCCATGTTACCATAGATGGCCAACAGAAGTCTGTTGATGTAGTTAGAGCAATTTCAATGCCTGAGATAAGTGAGATACCATTTTCTATATCAAGCTTAACAGTTTCAATTTTGCAGCTTGTCAAGAGAATGAGATTTCTGAGGGCCTGACCCACAGCCAACAAAAGTCTGTGAGAAGATTCCCACAGACACCAATAGGCTTTGGCCCAGGCCTACAGTCTCTGTTGAAAATGTGAACCTATTTGAGAAGTGCATGCACTAAGGAAGAGAAGGCAAAGAAATTCTATTTCAGAAGATATGAAGCCACCTGTCCAGGTGGAGGTGATTGTGGTGAAGGTAGAAGGGATTTCCTGAACTTGACTCTCTCCTCTCTTAATACAGATTTTGAGCAGACTTTCATTCAGTAATTTGAATGGATTTACACAGATGCAAAGGCTATCAGTTAACCTTTATATGTAACAGTCCTAAGATAAAAAATAGTTCTTCATAGTCTTCTTTCAGACACACTGCAAGAGGGAAGATATCAGTGGATTTAGGGACTGTGAAAATGAATCTTTAGGTGTTATCTCTTCTTCTTTCTCTTTAGGAGGTGCCACTTTTATTTTTCCAAATACATCAGTTTATCCAGAAGCAACACAAAGAATTACAACCAGACCAGGTATGAACAATGACCACCTTTTGTATGCTATGATTTTGCTCATTTCATCTCTTAAAGCATCTTGTTTTTCTTCTCCTTCAACTCTCTTTTTTTCTGAAATATTAGGCTATATTTTGAATACACACACATTATATGTGTGTATTTTATATCTGTGTGTGTGCTTACACCATTGTGTAAACTGAGATGATTAAATAGAGAAGTTTAATGTCAGTTTCTTCCACAAATCTATCTTTGAAGCAATGCTATGTAGTGTTTAAAGCACCAGAGAATCAGAAGACCTGAGCTTTATTCACTGGTTCTGTTGCAACGTCCCAGCACAGTCATTTTTTCAATGTCCTTCAGCTGTCTGTCTGTAAAATAAGCCAAGAATACCCTCTTTTATAATGCTATCCAAAGTATATTGGGAAAAAAGTACTCTAAAAATGCAGGATACATGTTTCTCCTGCCATTTACTTTTTATTTATGTTTGAGGCAAATAAACCCCACAACATCTAGTTTTGAGTTCAAGAGACTAAATTAAATAAAATAGAAACATAAGAAAGTCCTTATTGCTCAAGAGTCTGAAGCCTGCAAAAGTATCATGGGTGTGCTGTTTTGTGAAAGGCGAAAGGGAATCATTAAAGAAGATGAAGGCATAGCTATAAAGCTAAAAATTTTCTTTACATCACCTTTTACCACTAAAGATGCTGGAAAAATGCCTAATCTGGACATTTGCTTTTCCAGTAATAAGTGCAAAGTACTGTGAGTTGTGTCAAAATACTAGATTTAAAGGAAATCCATTACTGAGCCAGAGGAATATATTCAAGTGTTCTGAAGGGACATACACTTGAATTGACTGAGCTCTTGTGACTATACATTCTCTCATTAAAAACAAAGGAGGTTTTGGATAACAAATATTTTATCTGCCCTTTATCAATGCTCCAGTGTATAATCCAGGAGAGTATACAGAAGTAACTATTTTATATACACTTGAATACATGTATATATGCACGTTTGCAGATTTGTTAATTGGTAATTAGAGAAGATAGGGAAACATCTAGCAGACTGTTGCATGGTCAAATCCACCCTGCTCAGTTTCTAGGGAAACAAACTCTTCTGATAGATTTGTTTATCTATAACAATACTGTAATGAGTAGAAAGGAAACCACTGATGCAATGCTTACATATGACATTTGGCTTTCATAAGACATTTACCAAAGTGCTTCACAACTACTTACAATAAAAGCTAAGTCAGCATATCATAAGAAACAAAATATTTTAACGGATCAAAAACTGGCTAAGTAACCTGTTACAAAGACTGAATAATGGACATCTTAAGTTATGGGTGCTTTAGCATTCTCTGCCATGATCTATAGTTATTAATAATTGGAAAAAGGACACAATAACATTTGGTAGAAAACTGGATGACATATGATTTTGTCATTACTTAAAACCATAGATTCCTCTACAGGATTCCCATACAGGCATCCAGAGACTTATTAAAGATCAATGATCTGCTGATAGGATAACAGCTGAAAATACAAGTTGATAAATGCAGTATTAGACACAAGTTATTTGCATATCTTACTGATTTCAAATTAACCCTCTTCCTTCATAAAAGAATAACTAAACACAGGCATCTTTATTGATGGCACAATGAAAGCCACTGCTCTAATTGGCCAAATTGGGAAAAAAAAAAAGGGCAAATGAAGAAACACAGTGGAGGATCATATGGGAAATCTGATGGTGCCATTAAATAAATCATCGCTCTGGCCTTGTATGGAAAGCTGTGTGAATCATCCCTTATCAAAAAGGTTATTTGCAGAATTAAAAGGCACTTAGAGCAAACCACAGGAATATGGAAAATTTTTCGAGCATGTTGAAAGATATTGAAGTTCAACTCATGGTCTAGGGGTGAGGAAATGTGATGCAATTATCAAAATAGTGTCACAAGGTACCTGCTTAGTCTCAGTATTAGAAGAAATGACATTTAAAAAAAAAATAGACATTTTCATGAAACATTAAAGCAGACTGTGGCCCTTGTGCTCACAGGTTATAGTAGCACCCAGGAGCTTTGAATGGCATGGAGAAATCTGGACATGAATATAGATGAGAAGACAAAGCGTAGTTATAGAAACAGTTACCAACTATACAAGGTAAAACTGGACACCCAAAGCTCTCAGTAGTTTCCTGCAAAAATTAACATGTAACACAAGACCAGAGGGATCTGGGTGTCCTGCAGGAAATAACTGTGCCAGTTGTGAGGATTTGAGGCAAAGGCTAGAACAAGTCTGCTGTGAAAGAATACTATTTTATGTGTGTGTTTCCAGTGGACTTGAACAAAAAACTTATTTTTTCATCCCATGAGAAATTCTATGATTTCAATATTTGTTTCATCCCAACTCATGATGGAAAAATAAAATACCATTTTTTTCTGAAGTGACAATTTCTAAAAAACCCTGAAGTACTTTATTTCAGCATTTTTATCCAAATCACTTTCACAATGACAATTACACTTCAGGTCAACATTAAAAGCATATTCCTGTATGAACACAATGCCTTGTGGGAGTGTAGTTTGGATATGGAGTATTTCTTACAACAAATTATCCTGTGATTTTGAAAGTATTATTTGCTTTTATCTTTTGCAATTGAAAGTTGACAAACATCTTTAAAGTTAAAATTTTCAATCAGAAATGAAAAGAATACTTTTTTTTTTTAGAAATTCTGTTCTCTCACCAGAAACAATTTTGTTGGCTTATTCCATGGCTTTCCTTTTAGTTAAATGTCACATTTCAACTAGACTGCAAAGAAACTTTTCCATAACAAAGTGTCCTTCATGTAAGAGCAGTAGCATACCCTGGGGAATATCACTTGATGACATGAAAAAGGACAAAAGCGAGGGGGGATGGGGAGGTATATAATGTTAGATGGAATTAGCCAAATCCTGGGATGCAATTCTGGAGAAAATAATTAAGCATTGCCATTGTTAAGGCACTACAATAGAAAACAGGAAATGGGCAGGACTTGTAATGAACTGCAATGACAAAGGCGTATTTCTTCAGTCACCTTTACAACAGAACATGAGGTTTCATCAAGCTGAAAGTAATACAATGAAGCTATCAGGAGCTCAGGAAGACCTAATATGGGTTTGTCTACATGTCTCATCAAACAGGAGCATTCCCATCAAAGATCTGTCCAAGATAAGGGCATGTTGTATTAATATATCATGAATAAGAACAGATCTGCTTATCTGGGATAGTAACATGTTTGTCAAGGCACAATACTGAACTAAGGATGAAATAGGAATTTTGCGCTATTTCAAGAAAGGTTGATAACTGGATTTTTCTTTTAATAGAGAGGGCGTAGTCAGAAAACCATCATATGATGTGTTTGGTTAAAAGGCAAAACAATTTTCTCACAGTACTAAATTTGTATCAAATACATTTTAAGGCTACAAGTGCCACCAAGTACAAGCCCACAACTTCACATGATCCTCTCAGTGTTCAGGTGTCAAATGATTTTGGGACCCACAAATGGGGAGGCGAGGCGAGGCGAGGCGAGGCGAGGCGAGGCGAGGCGAGGCGAGGCGAGGCGAGGCGAGGCGAGGCGAGGCGAGGCGAGGCGAGGCGAGGCGAGGCGAGGCGAGGCGAGGAGAGGAGAGGAGAGGAGAGGAGAGGAGAGGAGAGGAGAGGAGAGGAGAGGAGAGGAGAGGAGAGGAGAGGAGAGGAGAGGAGAGGAGAGGAGAGGAGAGGAGAGGAGAGGAGAGGAGAGGAGAGGAGAGGAGAGGAGAGGAGAGGAGAGGAGAGGAGAGGAGGAGTTTGTGGGAGGAGTTGCACAGCCTAATCATAAGCATATACCTTCTATATGATCTCTTTCCCCCATTTGTGTGTTGTCTTTCTGGGCAGAGAATGGAAGAATTGGGGGTGGGGGAAAGGTTTCTTGTCTCACCAGAATGTCCCTGGCAAGACTGTCATCTGGCCAGACAAAGGAGAACTGGACAAGATGCACGCAGGCAGCCCAAGTCTGAGCCCTGTTCCCCTCTGTGCAGACAGAACTCAGAAACCCCAGGAAACACATCCGGAGTCCTTTTGATTATTATTTTTTTTTTTTTCCCAGATGATAATGGTCTCAGGCCATGAGGTGTCTCTAACTAAACAATTAATAGCAGTGTTGACCTCAACTTGGTCAAGAAATCTGCATGTTACAATGATTCACCTGCACACATTGAGACATGAGACATTGAGACATGAGCATTTGTGCAATTCACATTATTTTCTCTGAGTTTCTGAAGGACAAGACTGTAGAAGAGTTCTCAAGAAATCAGGGATAAAAAGGCACTAGTTATACAAATGTAATACAAAGATAAATTGCACATTTCAGCAAAAGCAATTTTTTTGAAGTGCATGATTCCAGGAGGTGACAGTGCTGGTAGTGCCAGTCTGCTCCTCAAGCCAAACAGACTAAATAAATTGAAGGCAATTTGGTTGTGAATTTCACATTACACTTTGTTTCCATTCAATACTTCTGCTCATAGTGCTTGGAAATGGACAGAGATACATCTGTTTTGCAGAGAGCCGGTCTGTGACTGTTTCTTTAGTTCCTAACTGGTTTCATTTCCAAATATAATTTCTAAAATATAACACAAGCACTATTAAGAATCAAATCATATGCACCAACTTATTTCTATTGTTGGGTAGTGCTGCCTTCCTGAGATCTTGGGCAGGCTACGTAAGTCTCTGATTTTGGCAGCAATTTTAGCTAATGTGTTAAAGCCAGCCATAGATGAACACAGGCAACTGCAAAAGATTATAAAGGGTAAACCAAACATTTCAATTTACTGCATATACTTCATGAAGAAACTTTTACATTTTAGTTTCTTCATTATTGTGTGCTAAAGCATTTAAATGAAATAAAAGTAATGAGTAAATAGAAGAAAAGGCAAATGGAAATTTAGATACATAAAGTTAAGGAGCTTGTCCCAGGAAGAAGAAAGAAATATTTAAATAGATAAAGCAGGGAAAAAAGCTATCCACTGTTTGGAAGAAATACGGTATACATACATATATATTTAAGCTTGTTCCCTGTTTTCATGTGTTTTGTTTCAAAAGATTCATGAGGATACTGGAGTGTGAAAGGGAAAGTGTTCCTTGGTGTTCTGGGCTGAAGAAGGAAACCAAAGGGAGTACTATGGGCCTTTGGAAATTTTGTATTCTGTAGAGTATTTGTACCAGTTATTTCACTGCAATTCAGATAGCTAACAAGAACAAGTACCTCTAAAGAGCAATGCAGAGGGCAATGTGGTACTATTATTTTTAGAGACAATAAAGATGATAAAGATTTTAACAATTAATGTTCTTCCTATTTAATTTTTTATTTCCAATCCAATGAGCTCCCTAAAAATGTGCCCTTTTTCTGGACATAAACACTTTATGCCATATCTGCATGAATCAGTGTATTTTTCCTTTGTAGATTTGCCTTATGAACAAGCCCGGAGATCAGCATGGACGAGTCACACTCATCCCAGTCCTCAGTCAAAAGGTAAAAAACATCTGCATATGTCTACTCTGTGGGCTTAATGCACATCTGGTGCAGCCTGGACAGACTCTGAAGTAAACTGGTAGGAGCTACCTCAGCATTTGGCTATGGAGGATTTTTACCTGTGCCGTTGCTGGGAAGCCTGTTAGACAGGTATAGGTGATACTGGGTTGAGTCACATGGACATCCGCATCCTTCCTTGAACTCAGGCTTCCTCAGATTCATGACTTATAAAGCTTATAAAGCTAAATCCTATTGTGACCATCATTGAGTGGTGAGCAGCAGAAGTCCCAGGCCTGTGAACTGTCACAGGTTTGGTGACCAACTTCCAAACTGGAAAAATAACTACATGTTTGTTTTTTTTTTTTCGTTTTCAGCTACTCAGCCATCATCCTCCACAGTTCCCAAAACAGAAGACCAGCGTCCTCAGTTAGGTGGGTGTCATTTTGTTTGAATTATGCCTGCACGTGATTGGGTTTGTCGAACATGATGAAGACAGCTCTCACCTGTGAACCAGAAGCAAATTGGAACATCTGATACAGAGCACTAAAGAGATCTCCAGATGGGGACCACTAAATCCACAGGCGTGTATGAGCTGGCTCTACAACTGGATCTGAGATGAAGGCTCCTATGGCCGTTGAAAATTGCTTTTAGTAGTGTTTAATGACAGTGAAGACCTTGCAGAGTGAAAAAGCTGTTAAACAAAGTACCTATGTGCCATTTAGATACAAAGATAGATGGTAATGATGTCAAAAGACAAAATACTCCACAGTAGTTGAAAAGCTAGCAGTTAGAAAATGCGCATGATCAAAGAGATAAAAATGGATTGCAGCAAACAGAAACTTATTTGAATTGGGGTCCTGAAATCAAATAAGAAAATTAGAATTCTCAGTCTACTGGGAAGCTGAGGAGAAAGTAGAAATTTCTTGATTTGTAGATTAGTGGTTTTGCTAAATGGGTGTATTTTGTGTTTTCAAAGCAGATAATCCATGGGGTGGGACCCAATCTCTTACTGTGAATTAGATGGTTGTCTTGGACAGGTAGCTAGAAAGCACTATGGAGATTCTGAGTCAGTTATGACTTTTGTTAACAGCAAAAGTATAGAAGTAGGAAATAAAAGAGATTTGGAAGATATTCTTAACTCAGAAGACTGTGAGCCTGTTTTTATCACATGGATTTCATATCATTATTCTGGTTTTTGTTACAGCTAAATAAGACTGTGTGCATTACTACTTCTCATTTACTCATATGTGTGCTGCCTGGGAAGTATTATACTGCTTTTTGCCCAAATACTTTTTTATCTAATCTGGCCTTCCAACCATGAGAATCTTTCAAGAAATATACTGATGATTTATGTAAGTCCTCAGGACTATTTAGTGGCTGTGTGTGAGCTGCACAGATTATTTAAATGTATAAGGAATGTAACCTGATTATCTTCTTGGCTGTAAAACTGGGAGCAGCTTGAGAGCAGCTGTCTGGAGACAAGGCAGCCCAGCAACAGGGTCATTCACCGAGGGACTCCAGGCTGTGCTTGCAGCCCATTGCTTTGGCTTTTGTACTTCTGTCACAGCTTCCCTTTTTCTTCTTGTATTTCAATCCAGACCAATATAAATTTTCATTTCCAGAGGGAATCCTTTGAGGAAAACACTGAGATGCTGTGGGCATTGCATGGCTTATACAGCCTGTTCTGAAAACCCTTTTTGCAAAGATCCCTCACTGGACAACAGGGATAAAGAATTGACCCAACTACATTGCCTGGGTTCAGCCATGCACTTTGAGCCCTCTTCTGGATGCTCCTTTGGCACAGAAAGAGTTAGCAGTGGCATGGGGAAAACAAATGTGGCCTCACAAGAACAGAGGCCACCATTCTTTGCGGAGGGGACTCTAACCCCTGTGGTTGTGGGCCCTGGCATGCTGCAAGTGTTAATAGTACCAAAGTATGCCTCTGTGCATGTGTACTTTATTTAAGTAGGAATCAGAATACTTCTGGGCCAAATTTACTGTGTGTCTGAATATATGCTTGTAGGCAAACGTGTATTGTTGCAATTTTACGCTTGCACACCCAAATTTAAGGGAAAACATACAAATATTTTGATGCAGAGAAAGGAATCACTTTCCCCAGTGCTGGACCTGCTGTCCCATTAGGCAGTATATACTGCCCCTTACAAGGTTAAAAAATAACACCTAAAATATTTGACATTGTTGTTACATTATTTTAAATCTTTCTTTCACAATTTTGTAGATCCATATCAGATTCTTGGACCAACCAGCAGCCGACTTGCAAATCCAGGTGAGAAGGGATTTTGCTGATTTAAGAGGATTTCTCTTAATTGCTAGTGTCCCCACTTCAGCTTTAAGGCCATATCTGGAAAGCAATGTGACCAAATTTGCCATTCTTCAGTGTGACTCAGTGGGAGCTGATGATACTCGATGTGTTACAAGATTAGGTGTCTAAATTACACAAGGGTGGGACTGTGGTCACAGATTAAGGCACATAAACTCATGTATCTTAATGTAGACGCCTACATATGAATTAGGTATCTTATTTCCCATGATACTCATTAGAAACCTGGTTAATATAGTTCTCCGTAGAGAGCTATTAAAATAATTCTAGAGTAGATGGTTACAGTCAATCTAATACCCCATTAGAGTTGTTTGACCTCCTCATATCAACAGTTCACTTCAGTTTCCTAAATATCGGGGCTTTGTTAAGTGCTGTAAGAGATCCCATCAGACCTTCAGGTACCACTCCAGAAGGGCATGAGTCTCTTGCCCATCTGCATCATATGTATCCCAGATTCTGCTAATCCACAATACAATGCAATACTGACCACGTCAAATACAAAATTTTGGGATGAATAACTGAAACCAGCAAAAATATATAGGGAAGAAACAGGAAAGCAAAACCTATTTCCAAAGAATAATTGGGTTAAGCACTTCCAAAAAGATTTCCCACTTTAAGAAGAAGGAAACAGGGTGCATTGCAGACAGGGACTTGTAGCATTTTTAAGGTAAAGATGAGGAACCTTCTTGGTGAGTTAATGCCACTGATTGTGAACTGTGTAGATTTCACTGTTGCTGCTCTGAGTCCGCAGGACGCACTGTGGCCATACGCCACTGTAATCAAGATCATAATCTGCCACAATGGATTGACATTGTACATGCAACTTCCCATTTCCCTTGCTTTAACAGCCACAGGGCTGAGTGTTCATGGGTCCACATTGCAGGTCTCTTCAACCCTCAGGAGTGATGTTCCTTCTTACAAGGACTGTATGGATTTTCAAGGCACGAAATTGCCAAAATACTCATGCATTTCCTTTCAATTTATCCCAGGTGACATCAAACACAGTTCCAGATTAGTTTGCTTTCTAAACGGTTTTGCATGGTGTAGGAAAGCAATTAAGTAAGTCTTAAGAATAAAGTTTTCCAAATGTCCTAAGGCATTAGTTTTCCAGGTGACACTGATCTTAACCGGACATGAAGGACTAACTCCCTTTAATTCATTCATAAACCCCAGCTTTTACAGTTCTGTCAAGAGTCTGTTTGGTAGCTTTCATTATTGTGGAAGACACTAACATGATCTGAATTTGGATACTTTTTTAATATTTGGATATGGAATTCCTATCCACCATCACTCCTGTGCTTTAACACGTTTTGTCTGTTTATAAATTGGTGGAATTACTCTCTCATTAAAAGGAAATTGACAGCAACCATTTATTTTCATAGGACTATATATTACATTTGGAAGGCAAGTGTTTATGTTAGAACATATGTTGGATTTCTTATTCAAAAATTTGGTTTTTGTCCAGTGCTGAACTGTTTATTGATTTTCAAAGGCTAATCCTCTTGTTATGTTTTGTGTATTAAAACTTGCATGCCTTGCTCATACCATGAATTCTTTTGTTTGTTTGTTTACTTAATGCATGTTAATGGAACAGAAGAAATTCATTAAGGACACTTTGGATAAATATCATTTAAATGAATATGGGTTTCAGTTGCACTGAAGTATAAACTGCTAATGGATTTCAGATGCTACTATAGCTTAATATTATAATTCGCTACTATAAGCTTTCTAAAGAAAAACTTGTTGATTACACCCACATATCTGGTTTGGAAAAAGAAAAGAAACCCAAACGATTCCTGGTCAGAGATGTACTTAGAAGTTAGCACATACAAGCTGGTTGGCAAATTCTGCTGACATTGTGCTTGTGAAACAGATTGCCTTGCAAGCTGCTTCAGCTGTATTTTGCATCATTTCAGTACTGCTTTATTAAGAAATGCTAAGCTTTTAACACGAACATCAGTGGCAAGGCCCTATGAAATCTGCTTTCAATTGCCTAAAGTGGTCAAATTTTTTTCCTATAACTCTGAGCAACACACGTCTGCAAAGTTGACAGCAGACTAATAATTTTCTTTTTAAGATTAAATTGGCAGAGGAGTGAGAAAAAAACAGTAACAACTTTTAAAGCCTCTTCAATAATCATTTAAGCTCATTTGACACAGAACAATGGCAAGAATGTATTTTATGGACCTTTTCACTGTTCTTGCAAATGTTTTCTCCTATGGTTGTATGCAGTGCAACAGCAAGCTAATAAGTTTCCGTTCTGCATTTCCCCAAATGCTGCAAATGGATGATATGGTTTGGCATGAGCCCAGCTTTCTCTAAACTTCTCCATTTTGTGTAGGCTTATTCCATAGCAGAGAACATTTAGTTGCAACACAATTCTGTGAGAACAAGCAAAATGTTGCGCAAGTGAAAGCTGTTTGTCCTGAACTTTAGAGATTAGCTTCCTAAATGAGAGCTGTATTATTTCCCCATCAATTGTCTACACTGAATGACATTAGGTAACTATTAAATCTCCATGTAATGGCATTCTGCCACTCAGATGAGGGAAAACATGACACATTACCATTATCTCTGCTCTTAAGGATTTCACAAGACAGGGCTGGGAGAACTGGGACTAGTTAAAAGTAAGAAGTAGGAACCAACGTTGCAACATTTCCTAATAGGGTCCCATGTGAGACCCTGGAAGAACTGAAGCCTTAACGTTGTTAGTTGCTGGTCTTGACATTTCTATTTCGTTTCCCCCCACAGGGAGTGGGCAGATACAGCTGTGGCAGTTCCTGCTGGAGCTCCTCTCAGACAGCTCCAACTCCAACTGCATCACCTGGGAGGGCACCAACGGGGAGTTCAAGATGACAGACCCCGATGAGGTGGCTCGGCGCTGGGGGGAGCGGAAAAGCAAGCCTAACATGAACTATGACAAACTCAGCCGTGCGCTTCGCTACTACTATGATAAAAATATTATGACTAAGGTTCATGGTAAGCGCTACGCCTACAAATTTGATTTCCACGGAATCGCTCAGGCTCTCCAGCCTCACCCCCCGGAGTCGTCCATGTACAAATACCCATCAGACCTCCCCTACATGAGCTCCTATCATGCGCACCCTCAGAAGATGAACTTTGTAGCTCCCCACCCCCCTGCTTTGCCTGTAACATCGTCCAGCTTTTTTGCTGCCCCTAATCCATACTGGAATTCACCAACTGGAGGTATCTACCCCAATACCAGGCTGCCAGCTGCTCATATGCCTTCTCATCTTGGCACCTACTACTAAGCGGGAAAAAAAAGCGACGCCAGAAAAAGCAATCAAAGACACTTCTCGCTGGGATACAGTCCCTGATGAATTGCCATAAACTCTATTGGAGTACACGAATTAAAAGTGCCTAAAGAGACAAGTGAATGTTTGGCTGGGAAAAAAAACACATTAAAAAATAGATGTCAAAAAGACTCTTTGTAGTAGGGATTTAAAAGAGATATTCAAGAAGTATTAAGATACTAAAATGTAATGTATATGGGCATCGACTCTGTGGACCAAAAAACAATAGACTATTGTAGGTAAAAGCATGAAATGATAAGGGAAACCTACGAAAGCTAGTGGTCTTAAAAAGTTGATAAGCTTATGTGTAAAGTTTGATATCTTGCTAGTACAAAACTGGGACTATACTACAGCAATATAAGTCTATAGTGACCTAACATACAATATACGAATCAATAGAAAAGAGGGGAGGAAAGGGGGGAGAAAAAAAAAAAAAAGGAAAAAAACCTACCTGTATTTAAAAAAACAGAAACATATCAACAAAAGAGACTGATTTAGTGTGGATGCTGATTTGGAATATAACATCATTGTTTTAGTTAAAATCAAATGTGTTCCATTAATCAGTGTTATCAGCTACTCAAACTGTGAAGACAACCCAAACTTTAAGATTCCCTGACAGTATTACAGGAACCCTGAGCCAAACATTGGAAATGAGAATGTGCTGAAGGGCAAGTGTATGATTGTAGATCAGAGGCCTGCACCTGACAGAGGAAGCAGAAGGGAGAAAGAGGAGGACAAAGGTGGTGAGAATGCGAGAGAAGAAACTTCTTTACCAGTAGAGACTGAAAAGACTGAAAACTTAGTAGCGTTGGGACTATGAAGAAACACTTGTTTGGACTTGTGCAACATATTGCTCAGTATCATACCATTCCCAGTATTACATGAGGAACAGACTTGATTTTATAGTAGTCAGGAAAAGTGGAAAAAGGGAAAAGCAGAAGAATTCAAAAATCAGAATATGCATCTCTTTTTTTAAAAAAAGTAAAACTGGAATTGTGTTGGATATTTAAAAGTTACCAGTTAGAACCTCATCATTATTAAGGGAGTTTGTTTTCTATTGGTTAAGGCAAGAGACAACCCCTGACTGCCAAAATCAGAAATCATCTTAGGTATTTTTGTTAGGCGGGCGCCAGTTTTTCTTTATCGAGTCGCGAACGCTGTGCGTTTGTCAGAATGAAGTATACAAGTCAATGTTATTTTTCCTTTTTATATAATTATTATATAACTTATGCATTTATACACTACGAGTTGATCTCGGCCAACCAAAGACACAAAAAAGGGACAATCAAAACTATTGTGGCCTTGAATTTTAACTCTGTATGCTTAATGTTTACATTATGAACGTATTAGTACTTAGAATGCAGAATGTATGTAATAAAATAAGCTTGGCCTAGCATGGCAATTTGGATTGACACTGTAGTTTACATTTGCATTTGGATTTTTAGTGCCTGACACACCTATCAAATCTCCTACTTACCATGGTAAAATACACTATGCATTTTGGTTTAAAATTTTGGTTTGTGAAATTTGGAAATCATGAAAGTGTTGGACCAAATAGCAATACTTAGCCTAAGTTCAAAGTGGACAGGTGGTGTGTATCTTCTTTTACAGACAGTTCTACTAAAATGCTTGCAGTCCTTTAACAGTGCCTTGCCGTTTTTGTCCTGAGCTTCTTTTGCCCAGAGATTGCAACCGTGCCCAATTCTTTGACAACTTCATGGCCAAGATTGAAAATGAAGTCTAAAGGAGACCTCTAAGGATACCAGAAATTATCTGATACCAGAAATTATCTTTTGTTGCCATCAGATTAAGTGGCATAATCTCAGTCTGAGATGTATTTTCATACTGAATCATATGTTGAATTACCATGCCCCCTTGCTATTAATACCTACTGTATCATTATTAGTAAATAAAGTGAATAATGAATAGCTTCCATTATTCCTCACATTAGAATGGAGTGTATGGTAGCTTGTTAATTTGTCATTGTAGTCCATCCTGGCTGTTTGCAAAGGGCAGGATATTTTCTTTCTGTTCTAGATTTAGAGGCTTCTCACGCTGTACCGCAGGCCCCAAAACTACATCTGCTACTTAATGGCATGACTCCATTTTTTGCAACAGCAGCTGAAGAAGTGGTCTGGAAAACCAGCACTGACATTTATGAGTGACTCTCCACAGCAGGCAGCATTTACTGCAGAGACCCTAGGCAGCTCAGACCTCCGTTTCCTTCTTTTTTGCTGTTCTTTTTTCTCTTTTTCAGAAAAAAACGGGTGTGGTTTCAGGTTTTATAGCAAATGTTCTGCATATCCGTTTTGTGGAGTGCTAATTGATGCTGCGCAATGGGAGCCCACTTGCTGGACTCTGGTGTTATGGGTATCTTGGTGGCAGTTTATAAGCACAGGATTATATTACTAATGTTTGAGACCTGAGCAGTGGCATCATAAGCCTTGTGATGGTTTGGGAAATAAGCACTGTAAGTCTGTGACCCTTAAAAAATAAAAACTCACAAAAAGGTTAGAAAAACTGAACTCTTGGAAAAGGTTAGTCACTCACTATTTTAGAAAGTTATGGCAGGCACACCTACACGCTGACTATAAGAATAATAGTTTGCCTTTCAGTGGAAATACATCTACAGATGCTTGTTATCTACTTCATGTGTACTTCCAGCTCAAAAACACTGTAAGTGTGTTGTTGAACCACCTTTTAATTAAACACTTAAAAATCCAGATAAAACAGCCGGCTTTGTTTAGATTGGCAAGGGCATGCCCGGAGGCCTCCAAAGCATCCCCAGTGCTCACATAGCTGCCTGCAGGATTTCCAAATTGTGTTGCCTAGCTGCTATCATGTGCAATGGGTAAAACACCCCGACATAAAAAGGATTCAAATCTTGGGACAGGGATGGAGTTACAGCAGATAGTGCGATGGAGGCCCCTCATGATGAAGAGCAAAATCCTATAGTAGGCCACAGGTAGCTCACTGGTGAACCAGTCCAGGACACCTGTCTTAGAGCTACACTTTTCCCCAGGAGCACCTCACAGTTTTCCAGGAACCTTGGAAAACCTAGATTTTGCAACACTGAGGATGAAGAGGAGAGTGAAGTTTGGAGAGACCCTACTGCTGCTGCATTGAGACAGGTGGCTCTGCTACTTGCAGGGACTCCCTACCCCAGAGGCAGCAGCCACCCCACAGGGTCTTCTTGCTAGGGGGGGCACAAGGACTGTCCCAGTGTTCCAGGGCACTGGGTGAGCCAAAACAGGCACTGGACCTATGGTAGTGTCTCTGATATTTAATGCCTGCTACCCAGTCTGGCTCTGCTGCTGGATGCCAGGAAGACTAGAGTGAGGCCAGAGTTTTAGGGGTTGGTTCCTAGGTCAGACCACAACAAGGGATGGGCCCAATACAGCTAAAATGCTCACTCTCCAGATCATGGGAGACATTCATGTGAGACTCAGACAGACCTCAAGACCTCGGCTGGACACGCCATCTGTTTGCCGTTTAAGCACATCGATACATGTACAACATGGCCCCGAAGAGTCCACACTTGTGCAAGTTGGTCATGTTGGTAACTTTGGCTCTTTGATAAATTAGGGCTTCTTTTAAAGTCAGTTGTCATTCAAGACTCAAACCATATTACAGCACTCTGAGGACCATTCTGAAAGTAGAAGCTTTATTTTTCCTGAAATATAGAGATACACATGTGTGCTTTTCTTTGACCAAGAAATACACATCTGTCTGAGAAGCTACACTGTAACATGGGAAGTGATGGTGAGAAAAGTTTTAAAAATAAAACTTAGGAAGCTCAAATTTCACTGTTCTTAATCAAGATATTTCCCCTGATATTAAATTGGTTTTACTGAGTGTATAAAAACTGGCTTTAAAAGATTAATTTTACAACACTTGTATTATGAGTCTTCAGGGAAGATTGACAGAGGTTAGGACAGTAAGGCACCAACTGAACTGAATTCCTTCATTCCCCACACTTTCCACATTAAGGAGAGTCCATGTTAGGTACCTCAAATGGCACATGGTTTTTAAACTGCCCACAGAAACACAGGGATCATCAGTGATTTAGACTTTCTTCTGCAAACTCTTCTTGTTTAGACTGTTTCTTACACCAGCTAAGATTTTTTTATCATAGATGCATTAAAGAAAGTTTTAAAAGCCACTCTACCTTATATGCTTGATGATCCCATGATCTTTTTCTGTGCCATCGTCTCAAGTTTTAGTCACATCAGGGAAATGTCCCTGAGAATAGTTTCTGCTTACCTAAATTGCTGGTAAGTCAGAATGGTACCTCATCTTTCCAAAGGATTCCGTTAACTCATGCCTGAATTTTAGCTGCTTACTGAAGAAATCCTGATGCAATGCAAGTGCTTAATTCCCTGTCTGGTCAGTGGAGGGAACCTTCAGATATCTTCACAGCAGATCCTGCCTGCTTTTGGGAACTGCATTAAGGAAATTAGGTGCCACAACAGAGGTTCACTATGACTGTGGCTAGTCCTTGGACGTGGCTGGGACCTTGCTGACCATTAGCAAGACAAGCCCTTTCATGAGTGACAGGTAGCCCAGTTATGTGGCAACAAGTCCTGGTGGAAAAAGCAGATCTCTCTCATGTTTTCTTGGTAAAGATATATATATATATATATATATATATATTTTTTTTTTTTTTTTCCCCTCACTGGATTTACTGAATTTGTCACATCCCTCTCTGAGTTGGGCTGTTCAGAGAGCCCTTCCTCATCAGAGCTCAGCTAATAGCTCATAGCACTTAGGGTTTAGAGCAGTCCACCCTTCAGCACTTGATGTTACACTAAGGGAGGTGAGAGCTAAGGAGTCTGTCAAGCCTCCCCCTTCATTAATTAGCACTATGGCCCTCTCTCCATAATGAACACTGCATATACACGCACCTGGTTAAGGCATGAAGTTCTTGGCTATGCATTCCCTCATGCCTCTCACCTTCTGGTTATGTCTTGACCTCTGTGCAGACCATACGAGTGGGTCACACCAGGGTTTCAGCAAGAGAAAGCATGGAGTCTGGGTAAGCCACACCATTTTCACATGAGGCTGCTCAGAAGGCTGTCTTGCCCCCCTGCTTGTTTCCAGGCTTCAGCAGCAAACTCCAAAGAGGCTTGGTTACACTGCTGCCCTTTGAGCTGTGTGACCGCTCCTTCCAGGCACTGGCAGCTGAGACATTGGATGCATGACTCAGCGAGAGCCTTGCTTGAAGAACGCGGATCACTTGGTGAGATGGTTAATGAGGATATTAGGCCAACTGGTATGTGGAAAATTGTTCCAAAGTGTAATAGCCATTCTTGTTTAGAAAGGCATATATTTTCAAGAAAACTAAACAAAACAGACAAGCTGCTTAGGCTAGGAATTGCCCTGAAATGTACTTTTAAATCACTGGACTTCTCAAAACCAGGCTCAGAAAATTTCTTGGGTTGTGTACCAGAATCTTGAGCCACACATATTTTATAAAAGAACAAGGGTCAGAATAACTTTGCACACAATCCTGGAAGAAGTAGTGACAAAGTCTCCTTGGGAAACCCCATCCACCCCCTTCACTATTACAGAACTATTTTCTACTGTACTCTCACTGATGTTTCCTTAATCCCCTTCTCATTTGAAAAGGTCTGAACTCCAGAGTTTTTCCACCCGTTGTCTTAACACAGAGGCTAATACATCTCATTATAAAAGAGGTGAGGGGTTTTTTTGTTGTTTTCCTGTTATTTTTGTATTTTTCAATTTATTCTGATTATGCTCCTCATGCATCACACTCAAGAATTCCTTGTCTGCCTCAATGTTTATGGCTTTCCAAATATTTGTAGTTTGTTATCATGCTCCCTTTGACTGGATGTTAGCCAAGCTTAGACATATTCCACTTCACAAACCTATCCCTCTTCTTCTCTGATAATTGCTAATGGGTCCTTTTTTTTTTATTTGACTGTGTCTGCACATGAGCAGGCCT
Source organism: Columba livia (assembly GCF_036013475.1). Lineage (NCBI taxonomy): Eukaryota > Metazoa > Chordata > Aves > Columbiformes > Columbidae > Columba > Columba livia. Next base: position 94,359,066 of record NC_088602.1, on the reverse strand, counting down.
GATGTCTCCTCCTGCTGTCTAAACCATTTTTATGACTTTATGACTTCTCTGACTGCCACTTCCTTCCTATTGGAGCCTATGTCTTTCTCCCCAGTCAAGCAGTTAAAGTGCTTGGAACTTCACCTGGCTGAAAGTTCTCCCTTGAGCAGTTAAAAACCCTTTTGCCTCTTCAGCTCTGGATGGTCTTCCATGTTCTTCTTCACTTGGAGCAGTTTCTTTCACATGAACTGAAAAACCTCCTTTCCTCAGATCTCAGTTCTCTCCACCAACAGTCTACTAGGAAGGTTTTTCCAAACTCTTGTGAACTTGCTGCACTAATTCCACCACCTCATCTCACCCAAGTGTGCAGTGTTTATTTTGACCCTGTTTTGTCTGTGTCCCAGACAGGCTAGAAGTTGCTTCAGGCAGAAACTTCATATCCACAGAGCCCCCAGCAGTGTGTTGCTGCCTAATACTAAATAATCATAAGTAACATTGATTTAAAAAGTGCCTATAAATTCCCCTTTTCTTCATGATGGTGTCATCCTTCTCCACTGGAAACTTGAAAGCTGCTCTGCAGAAAATGGGTACAGAATTCTTAAAACTGGTGGAGACACTTGGGTTAACTGACTTCCATGGTCCTTTTAAGCTTCAAAGCAGTTCTAAGAAGGTATAAAAGACAAGTTTTAAGTTTTAGACACACCTTTCACTCACTCCTTTCATATATTTTTTCAAAACTACTTACGAGTTTGTATCATCAAACCAGCCATGTAGACCCCTTGGCTACCTGAAACATAGCGCAGGACTGCCAGGAATTATATATGGCTTCAAAGACCACTTTCCTGCAACCTCCTGGAGAAGAGCTGGAGGGCTTGTGAAGTTTTAAGTACATCTGTAACAGCACTGACAGCTGAAATAGCCAATTTAAAAATAATGTCCCTTTTCCCTTGTGGGCTGAGGAAGGGTGTGCTCACCTGCAATATTCTAGCCAAAATACAAGGGGAAGAAAAAAAAGGAAAGTCAAAATACTAATTTGTTTCATGCTCAAAAAATTACCCCATGCAGTCTAGTTCTCAGAAACACTAGTCTGGTACATCAGTATATTTCAGTTTCCTGGGATGAGAATGGCATTCAGATGACCCAGCCATGAGTCGGATCATATTGTGCTGGTTATGGTAAATACAGATCATGATTAACAGATGTTGCTTTGAAGTGCTCATATCTTTAAATATGCAAGACTAATAAATGCTGGAAGAGGCTGTATTTTTAACCGAGACTAGCTGAACATTTTCCATTTCAGTTCTTTCTTCAAGGGCGGAGAGTGAGATTGTTTTCTTCTTCCAACGTGCTCTGAGCATAAATCCAGGAAATGTGTATAAGGTGCTTGGGCATTGCGATGGGCTCATATCCTAACACAGACTGACAGCTCACAGTCTGGCTCCCCAAGGGATTGAAGTATCTGCTCTTTCCCTAAGTGACTGCTGGTCATGACTATGGAAAAGTGGCTCTGTATGCTTGTTAGCAAGTTTAAACCTCCCACAAGTTTCCAAGGAAAAGACAGAAAATAAGGTCTAAAGCTAGTGACACACAGCCTTTGGAGCAGATCAGGGCTTGATTCTCGAAACAGTTGTGAAAATAAGTGTTGTTACCTCGGCTGTTCCTGGAAGATCAACCTGAAGGAGGTGGTAGAAAAAGGGGCATAGAACCAGGGATGCATGGAAATGACAGACGGAGATATTATTAGTTGGGCTTGGGAAGGGGAAGGAAAAATAGAACAAGGAGGCCAAATTCAAGAGGGAAATAAGAAGAAAAAGAGTTTAAAAGTGCTGTCAGAGGGGGCAGTAAAGTGTCATGAAACTACCCCTTTTGTTAGCAATTTGTGGAAGGGAGTGTAAGTGGACATTTAAGACATTCTTGCAGGGATTGCTCAGTGCTAAGTGACCTGATTTGATGATGTTGACGTGAGATCAGATCAGAGTCATCAGTAAACAGAGAGCCAACCAGAAGATTAAAACATGGGCTAACAATGTGAAGGCAGCAGCCAAGGAGGTTGACTTAGCTCAACCTCTCCTCCCACTTACGGAAAAGGAGTTGTATGTGGTCAGAAGATGCCACAGAGGTTTCAATACCCAGCAAAACCCAAACAGGTTATTATCCTACATAGGCATGGAAAATGAAAGATGGATCTGAGGGATGTGGGAACGAAAAGTGCAACTGCATATCAAGAGGTTAACAGAAAGAGATATTAAAGTGGAAGAAAAGGAGACCATAGACCTTATTGAATTCAGAGGTTTAAAACAACCAAAAAAAGGCTTAAAGAGAAGACAACGTTAGGTTTAATTCAAACAACTGAGCTCAAAGGAGATGCAGGATGTGTGATTTGGTAGGAGGCAGGTTAGTAGATCTAAGCTAATGTGAGAGCTAAAGCCACCTAACCTGAGGAGCGAAGGAAGTTTGTAAATGCTGTACGTAATTTCTTTCTACTCTTACCACTTCAACGTATTTTCAGCTAACATTTTGTTATTATTTCCACAAACAGTTCATATCACAACTTCATTACAATGTTGACTGCACAATGAACAGCTGTAAAATAGTCTTGCTAATGCTGGTATTTTGTACCAGTAATGTAATATCCAATTCCACTCACTGATGAGTGCTATGCAAAATGAACTAACTAGCATTTTTCATTTCTTTAACCACTTACTTCAACAATTAAACGTATTGCATTGCTAAATGTATAGTATATAATAAATCATTCCAGCCTGTATAAGAGCACCAAATGATTCATCTCTTTTGTTTTGTCACAAGCTGTATAAATGCTGGCTTAGCACTCTGTAAATGGCTTTGTTCACTCTTGTTATTTTAATTGTATGCCAAAAACCAGTAGAGTTTCATGCATACAGTATGTGTGTCCCACTATCTGCCAAATCAAATATGCTCACCTTTTATTACTAAATGCAAACCACAGTGAAAGATTTTAGCATAGCTGTCTATGGGGTGAGAAACCAGTCACTATTTTAAGATTTTTGATGTCCCACTGTAACTACTGGAATAGATCTTGAACTGAGACACAGTAGGTGCTCCTATTTATGGTTGCATTTCCATTCCCCTACTTCGGCTAGAAGATAAGACATTTGGTTTATGGCTCAGTCATCTATTTCTCAAAAATGTCTGGTGGACTTTACTGTAATTATAATAATCTTATAAAGTCGTTGGGGTCTAACACACACGTTTTCTTCAATCTTGGCACAATACAGTGTACAATTAGAAAAACTGGAAGAGGTAGAGCAGCTTTATTTAGTCAGAATATCTGGCAAAACGTACTTAGTTGACTGATAATAAGGTTTCCAAAACACCTAAAGTAGCTCAGACTCCAATACTGATAGACTTACCATAGGATTTGTATTCCTGAGTTGCTTAGATGTTCCAGTAATCCTTCCCTGGTGCTTTGTTATTTAACAAAGTCACAGTCATTCCGAAGGACCTGTGGAGGTGACGCACCCTCCAGCACTTGTGGAGGTGATGAGCCCTGGAGGTGATGCACCCTCCAGAAAAGGCAGCTGTCAGGAGGTAAAATGCCACCATACAGAATGTTCACTGTTAAAGAAAAAATAGTTCATCAAAGCACTTTTCAAAACTGTGCTTGATAGCTTTATGTCCCCACAATGGGGCCTGGGCTGGTCTTGACAAGAAAAAGAGCTGGAAAATTATGTAGATGTGGGATTGTGTCTGAGTGTCCTTGACTATGAAGTCTACAGTCTTGATCTGACACCTGAATGTTGATGTGCAAATGTGACTTTCTCAAGCTCTCCCACACAGAGGGAAATACAGGCCTTATGACTCTTGGACCTCAATGAAAAATGCCCAAGCATTATTTAACCCATTCTGCAGGGCTGCTGGGGTCTCTGATGATCTTCACAGTATAAATATAACTACTCCTACATTCTTGGGTTTCTTGGATGTAACTACTCCTACATTTATATAGTCCTAAAATTACATTCAGCCATTTGAAGGCAACTGTGAGGCTGATGTGGCCCCTGGTGAAAATGAGTTTGACACGCCTGGTCCAGGCAGTCACCTGTTTCAAGGTTACTGAGCATCTGCAGGGAGGGAGAAGCACTCTCACAGACTGTGAAGGTGCTAATGAGTTTCCTGTGCTTCTGGCATTGTCTGACTGCCGAGTGATCTGGGCAGGGTTGTGGTTCATGGTGAACCATAGGGAGAATTCACAGGCTTACAGGGAAGGAGCAGTGCTCCCATACACCTACTTGGCCTTGCATGGTTTGTGCAATTAGCCTTACAATTAGGCTCCTGGAGACTCAGACTTAGTCACCTGCACCTCCTATAGAAAGAGGTTACCTGGACATTTTCTAGGAGTGATGTGATTTGCTTGACTGTTGAAGTAGAGGGCTCAGCCTGCAAGTACTTCATGCCTCCACTTTTACCCTTCCTTATGTTACACAGTGACTTATTGAGTTAGCTCCTGCAACTCCTCCTGTGCCTTAGCTCAGGCTTTGAGATCCAGAAACCATGGCTTCAGTGGCAGCAGCTAGAATCCCTGACTGATCAGTCCCTACAAGGTTGCTCACAGAGCTGTGGGTGTGCAAGCCATTGGGTGTTTTTCTCTTCAGCAAGAAAATGTCTAAAAAATCTGTTTTAAAAAAATACAGGAACTGGTAAGTGAATTTGAAACCCATGTATTACTGGCAGACATGTGCCCAGGGTGGATCACTGGGGCAGGGCTCCTGTGGCTGTGCTCCTGCAGAGAAGTGGCCAAGGTGGGCTGCCAGGCTGGGGCTAAACCCACAGCTACAGCTATGCTGGCAGCCCTAGTGTTCAGCATCTCTGGGCCGTGGACAAAATCTACATATGCTGCCAGCGCAGCCTATGCCAAGGGCTGCTGGGGCAGAGGGATGACAAGTCAAAACCTCCTGCCTTCTCAACCTGCATGGCCACTGTGCTCCTCCTATGGTGAGGTTCATCTTTGGGCATTAACTTGTGGGGCTGAGACTTTTGCAGGCAATGGTCTACCAAGCAGCCCCATATGCCCCTCAACTACACCTGTTTGCCCTCTCCTTGCAGCTGTGGAGGGAGGGCTGGACACACTCAGGCAGGAGCCAGGGCTTCCCTTAGATGCCAGCAATAGACTGTGTGTGTGCATGTGTGTGTGTGTACATGTGCAGATGCGTGTGTGTAGTTTCCATGCCCCTAATTCTCCCTGATAAAGTCTTCCCATGATCTTGTAATTCCCAACTAGTGCTCTGTAGTATTGAGTGATCCACGGAGTTTTGCCAAGGTGTTTATAACTGGATTTTTGAGGGCTATGTTTTGCGAGACAGATCATATTCAGTCTCTTTGCCCTGTCACTTTCCTCCTGGGCTACAGCTGTGTGATCTGGGACAGCTGAAGGCACAGGACATTTTTGGCTGCCCTCTGTATTTCAGATGCTTCCTGAAGTTCTGTTTGAAGGTTTGAGCTATGACTCTCACACCAACCTGGAGGAGACTGCAGTGCTGAACCTGGTCCCCACTAGGGTAGCCTAAGGAGAGATGGAGGTGTTTGAGAGTGGGAGGTGAAGGCAGCGAGCGTGGGCTGGGAAGGTACCACAGACTGTGCGGTACCTGCTCTGCTGCCCCGGTCTGACTTCACACTGCTGCTGTATCGCACCACAAGAGCAATCCTGCTGCTCCTTCTGGCAACAGCCTGTATGTTTCCTGTCCCCTCAGTAGGTCCCTGTGGTGTGGGTGACAGTGCGATCACCCCAAGGACAAGTGGCCCCTAGCCCAGTGCTCATCCCCTGCTGCAGTGCTGGCCGGGTCTCCCTGTAGCCATTGTTGAATGCCACACTGTCCTACTTAGCCTGGGACACAGTCCTGCTCATGAAAGTCAGCCCTGGTTTGTTTCCTCAAACAGCTGTGATACCAGGGGATCCGGGAGATCCCGTACCTCCATCCCTGCCCTGTACACACCTCAGCCCCAGCGACATCCTGCTGCCCCAGAAGCCAGCGGCCTGCAGGACAAAAGCCAGAGCTGCTCTCCTCAAACGTGTCAGGTCTATTTGCTAGTCAAGGCATATTCCTAATTCCCCCAAAAGATGGCACTAGGATTCACCAAAAGTGAACCACTCGGCACCCTGCATGTTTTAACATCTCTGACAAATGACACAGGGGTCCTCCACTGTGGTGTCCACACCTTGCCCCCCCATAACTGAGGGACAGCTGCATGGAAGACTACAGCCACCACCTCCCCAGAGCAGCTCCTGATGCGGCTCTAGATTATGGGCAACAAAAACAGAGTGAAAACTGATTTGCCATCTGCTGAGAGTCCACAGCAGGAGGGAATGTCTTTCAGTAGGATGAAAATACCCCCTCACATACATCCTATTGTTTATTTCTAAGGCAATGAGAAAAACAAATATACAATATTGGAATTAATATTTTTATATGCTGACATTATCTGCTGTAGTAAAACTGACATCATTAGGATTTTTACTGAGAAGTTAATTATTTTTCAATTTGAGCAACACAGCCCATAAACCTATGTCTGGTAATTTACATTATGTTTTAAGGGTATTTTTGAATGCATATGTTTCTACATAATGACAATTTTAGAAATATTTTCATAATTAAAAGAATAAAACTAATGAAAATAACTTCTGGTGAGATTATTTTTCCTCGCAGTTTTTACAACATGTTGAAGAAAGCTTTTTATCTGTCAGTGAAGCAATAGTTTTTAGCCTGAAAAAACAATCTCCACTCCAAGATAATGGACTTCTTGTATTCATTAACATCTCTAATAGAGCTATCACCTGAATAGCTGGGATTTTTCTTTTCATTAAAGAAAAATGATAACATCATAGCTCTATAAAAGAAAAAAAGTTACTGCATGCAAATGAAGGGTTTCTAGAGACAGCAGAACTCCAAGGCTGAAAGTGCTGTCTCAGTGTATTTAAAATGGAAGGGGCGTCTTGTCAAAATGTCTCACCTTCCCAGACAGCTCAGCAGCCTCCAAGCAATATTGAGTCCCACAATTGCACAAGTGATAGCAAATTCAGCAGTGACACTACTTGTTTTACAAATGCCAGTGTCTCCTAAAAGATAGACATCTGATTCACATGTGCTTCCGATTTCTTGGACCAGAGGTTAACATATAGTCGTCCCTACCTTAGTAGCCCAGAAAAACGTTTTTTTCCTCTGCATGTTACTGCCACTAAAGCATGATTTAAAGCACAAGGATGAAAGGTAGTTTGAAGACTGTACTTACCCCTGAACTAACCCTGGTACTTCCCACATGATAGACCTGGACAAGGTGAGGTCCTTGCAATGCAGATGTTCTTCTAAGTACACAAGCTTGGCGGTGTCAGTTGAGCACATTGCTGTCCCTGGGCATTACCCTATTTTAACAGTATGAAGTATGATCTCTGTGTCACGCATTTAATTGCCTGCTCCTTTTGTTGTGTTTAGCAACACACTTTTGCAACTCACATCTTTGGGTAAGAAGGTGGTCAGTTCAGTGGTCTACAAATCACCATGCACCCCTACAGTACAGCTACTAGTGAAGTAGTGAAATGGCAACACAGTCTCAGAGGAGAGGACTGATCTGGGCTGGATTTACTCACAGCCCTTCTGGAGGGCCACAATTTGCTGCCTTGCTGACTTTTGTAAACTCAGGAGACCTTGGTACAAAAAAGACACACAAAAAATAAACAAACAAAAACCAAAGCAAACTAAAAAAACCCAGCAAACAAACAAAAAAAAATCACAAAAAAACTCAAACAGCAACAAACAAAACATGCGCACCAAAAAAAACCACAACCACCAAACCAAACCAAACCAAACCAACAAACCAACAAACCAACAAAAAAGCAAAAAACAACAATTAAAAAAAGACTTTACAAAGCAGACCCTGATAGTAGAAATGCGCTGTGTGAAGAGTATATATTTAGGATGCTTTGGAACAAAACGGGTGGGCATGGAGAAAATTAGTGTTTTTAAATGTCTTGACACTAGATGGAGTGATGGGTTAGCGCAAGTGCCTCTGCCGGAGACCGCCCGAGACCCTGTTTCGAGCACATTTCAGGCCCATTCTGGGGTTTGGCAGGACCGTGCATGTTTGTCAACCTCTACTTAAGAGGCACCGGGGTCTGCAGGAGCCGTGTGGTTTCATATCAGGAAGCAAAGAGGTTTTCAGCTGTTTGCAGCTCTGCCAGTCTGCTTCAACTCCATCCCTGCTTCTCCTTCTCTCACTTCCATTACTAGCATCATCGCCCAGAAATTACAGAAAAAACAAAGCTAATTACTAAAATTAATCATCTGCAAGAGAACAGGAGCTAACCTCTAGTGCCAAAACAGACACTGGATGAAGTAGAGCTCTGCTGCAGGAACTGTTTCCCCGCAGCCTGTACGCACAAATCCAGCTCTGACTGACACTGATGGGACCTGCTGTGGGTGCAGAATTTGGCACACGGGTGTGTGCAATGCTGTACCAGGGCATTGGTGCTTCATCTGGCAAGTGCTGAGCTGCCGCCGGGAGCCGCAGGCGCTGGTCGCACTCGCTGATGTCAATGGCAGCAAATGGGATTCAGTGCTTTGAGGATGGCTTGGCACCTCAAAGGCAGGAAGCTTTAATGTGGTTTCTTGGGTGTAACTGAAAGTAGCTTTTGGCCCAGATTAATGAATATTTTTTGCCTTTGTATGTGCACTGATTTTTGTAATCATACTGTTAAACACGTCTTATGGAGAGCAGTAATTAAGAGATCATATATTCTAGTTACTTCTTCAGAAACCATCGAGTATGGTTGTTCAAGATGTGATTTTTTCCTCTTCTGAAGAGATGTTTGCTTTTTTTCATCAACACACATGCTGGCAGCATACTGAGGGTCAGAACAACAGTTTCTGGGAGGATTTCCTTCGTGATGCTGTGAACAAGGCACACTAAATCCTACTGATCTGTGATGAACTCTGTGATCTTGAGCCACTTCAGCAGTTTCGGTCATTCTCCTGCTACCCCAAGAAGTATCCTGAGTGCAATTTAAACCTGTCATGTTTTTTGTCACTTAGCTACATATTAGACTTTTCAGTTCTATGCATTAATGGTCAAAACTGGGACATCATGACAGAGCAACAGGTGCCTCCTGTGGAGGCATTGCTTTATAGCCCATGAAGAACAGAAAAGAGAGGAAATATGCTTTACACTAACTGAGTAAGGCTTTCAGCACAATCCCTTCTAACTGTTGTTTCTTAAATGTCTCTTTCTTTGGTCCTCACAATGCAAACCCAAACCCGAACCCTCTCAGAAGAGTAAAGATTCTTCTAGCATGGGAAAGATGTTCTGAAAGTTTGAGCTTTTACAGCCTATGGAAAAATAGATATTAAAATTATACAGGAAAAAAAAAAAAAGCTTGGGGGGAAAGAGGTATAAGACAATTATCATAATAAAATGGTTATGAGCATGATTTCACCATCACAACTGCTGCAGCAGGAATTTGTGAATTTTTTTGTCATTCATCAAGAGGGAAAAACCTAGACAATTGGCTCATAACTATTTTTTATGAAGGCAAGTTCAGTTTGCTGCAACTGCTGGATTCAGCTTTGAGATCAGCAGGGACCAGTTGGTTACCGTGTCTTACCTGCTTCATTAGCAGAAACCACACCATTTCATCCAGCTACTTCTGTAATGAACTTGACACCAGAGAAACAGGTTGTAATTTTTCATTTGTATCTAGACAAACTACAAGAATTTATGTCACTTTGATAACTTTCAGCACAAATGTATATTTCTGCCAGACTTTCAGCAGCTAATGTGTTTGTTCCTCTTTAGTTCCTTTATTTGTTTACTGTCTACAGCAAATATTATGTTCTCCTCTGTAAAAGTGCCTACCCTCCAGTCAGGGAATAAGAAACAATCCCACATCCCTGAGGTGACTCACATATCTCGTGGACACTGAATCACCATTAAGATGAGGTGAACATGTGGTGTGCAAAGCGGAGGCTGGAGCATTTTCAGCCAAAACATTCAGAAGATACTGGTACACATTAAGGAATTCACGGGAGGGAAAACAAGCAGCTTGTGAATGATTATTTACAACCCAAAGGACTAAACTAACAATTCCCAAGTGCTTCTGGCTGGAACCCCCATTACAAACCACTCATTTTGTGTGATCCCAAAACCAGAAAGAAGTACAGAAAATTCAGCTGAACTTAGCCTACCTCTAGTCCACAACCCCTCCTCAGCAGGCCTCGCTCCAAATTTGGTCACTGTTAGGGTAAACTGTTATTTTCTTAGCACTATGAGTGCTAGCAATACAGAGGTACACTGTTGTACAACATATACCACACAAAACTCCCTTTGTGCCCTGAAAATAAGGCTCTGCTGTGCCCACTGTTCCCAGGAGGGGGCTGGAATCAGTGGCACAAGCCCCCAAGAAGAAGAGGTTGCAGAGCTGTGATGGAAGCTCCTGCTTCAGAGTTTCCACATGCGTCCAGGTTGAAGAGGAACAAGGATGATCCACTCAACAGATCCCCTGCCTGGGCATGGGGCAGCAGGAAGCTGTGTGTGTGTGATCAGTGTGATACCAAGCAAAGCTAGCTGCTCACCAGGGTCTTAGCACCTGAGCTTGAAGGCATCATCATGTCTAGACAAGCACAGTGTGCCCAGCAGCACTGAGCCCTGCAGTCATGGCGGCACAGCACAGAACAACGTAAGGGCCCCGCAGGGGCTTTTGGAACTCCATTCTTGAGTGACCTGGCCAAGGCTATACTGGAAGCACACTGAAATTGTTGGAACTGAGTCACAGATCCCAGCACACACATACATGGTAGACGCTTTTAGAGGTTAAAAGTAAATCCTCTTCAAGAGGCCCCCTTTTTCTTCCCCATTTGAAGGTAATTTGGGGCGATTGTTTTGTTCAGAGTTGGATACATGATGTTTTGTTGTTGCTTGAACTGAGAAGTTCGTCTGTTAAATACTGTTCCAGAGCTGTACTCAATTGTGTCCAGGTTAATAGACGAGCCTTTGTCAAGGACATTATGCAAACACATTTCCACAAGACATTATTGTCTGGACACATGAGCAAATATTTGCCTAAAAAGTGTAATTGACTATTGTTCAAGAACTGCCACCTGCCCCTTGGTTTTCTGGCACTCTTGTAGGAGGGACTATGCTTTACAGCATTGCCTTCAGCCAACATTTCCACAGGAGCCAACTCTTGACCAACAATTAAGTAAATATTCAGCTTGCTGTCTTTATTTTTTTTTTCCTCTCCCCAAGGCTGCATTGCCCTTTTATGATAAAGGAAGTGTCAAAAAGAACAGGAGAAAAGGCAGCCAGCCTTGCTTCAGCAATAGCACTGCAGGGAGATGATACACATGAGCAATGGTAGCCAAACCCAAGGGACACGCTGGAGTAGTCACGAACAAGACCAAGAAGTAACACAAAGGACAAGCTCCTCTGTGTTGTCAAGTTTGTTGTGTCAGCTGAAGCTGTGAGAAATGATGACAGTAATGATGCCAGGGGATGGACGTACAAAAGAAGACTGTGCAGCTGCCTTGTAATATGTGGTACGTGACATGCCAGCCAGCTTGAGCAGAAGCCCTGCAACCTCCTTTGGCATCTACAGTAAGGCTGCCCCAAACTGCAAATAAATGACTTGAGGGATAAACACTTGCTCACCCACCTTAATCTTAAAGACATATTTATACAGACATATATTTTGGAAAGGTACACTCTGTTTCAAAGTAGAAAACCAAATATTTCTGTTTGAGAATCTTTAAGTTAAATATTTGGATGGTTAACCATTGTCTTATCAGCCCTTTCTGGTTGCAATAGTTCAATAAATTTGATATGAATTCACCCAATATGGTCAATTAACATGGATATTTTTTGCTTTAAAACCTTTCTGTTAAAAATGGTTTCACAGAGTTCCAGTCATGGCAACTTTATGACTGTCAAAATTGAGTTTTTTCATACTTTTATCACCTTTATTTCAAATTCCTTCTCCCAGAACCGAGTGATATTACTGCCAGGCTGAGCTGTGCCGTGGGTTTTGTGGAGGTAGTTACTAGCTAGAAGTAAGAAATTGCACTATAAACATTACTTTTTTATTTGCTCAGTGTAATAAAGCCTTTTGGTACCAGTTGGCAGAAATTAGCATTTCTTTTTGCATCTAGCATTTTCCCCAGATGATTGGCTGTTGCAATTCTGCTGACCTCCAAGCTCAGTGGATGAGTTTCTTTGATTTTCTTTGATCGTTTCTTCCCTTCAGGCACCCACTAACTGCTGAAATTGTCCTGTCTTTTCAGAACTTCACCAGAATCATTCTAATCTTGATCATTACATTCCCACTTGTCCTTGTCTCATTGCAAAAATATGGCTTATGAAATCCCTGCTCTGTTCAGGCCTGACTGTACCACCAAAATAGCTTAACTTCACCCCATACTCTTTCTTCTGCATTGTCACTGAAACCTACCCCCAGCCATCACAGCTCTCCAGAACTATAGTCCATGAACAGTGTTATACACAAGACCATTTGTGGCATCTCTGTGCTCATCATCCTTACTCATATCCAAGGATGACAAAAGTGGAGTGGAGACACCTGTGTTTGTGTGATAGGACACACATACTGTCCTGAGGCACTTAACTACCATCATCTTTTCCCTTTGATCTGTTACTGTATTTCTGTTATGGTAACCATTGATGCTGTCAACAAGAAGAGTAAAATGTTACCAAAACTTTCCCAAAATAGCCTCTTCTCCATCACTCAAGAAGCCTTTTTTCAACACCAGCTGTCAACTGCCCACAGCAGGAAATGCTTCCTCCGGTGTGTTTTCCTCCTGAGGGACTGTCAGCTCTGAAACATGCCATTGTACAGAGCATGGATTCAATACACAAAAGGCTAAAAACTGCACAGCATCCTGTCCTTGCTATTCATAAAGTGGAGTCCTTCTCTCACTCTGCAACATGATGAGAGAGACTAAAAAGAAAACTGTGGATGCCTAACCCAGTAATGCCATTGTCGTAGTGAAGTCGCACCCCTGAAGGCTGAAGCCCATACCAAAGGTGAGCATACTGAAAGCAGAGAAACAGTTAGAGAGCTGACATGCCTGTCACTGCCCAGAAAGAAAGGGAAATGAGATGCTGAATTATTTCCTTGCAGAGATACTGCAAGATCTCCTAAGTTGAAGGGATGAGAGATTCTGATGAGTTGTAGTGATTTCTACTAGCAGATTGCCACCATTACCTTGCCTACCTTCCAAACAAATAACACATTTGTCCTTCACTGTGCAAGTGACTTTTATTGGTGTGGCACTCTAGGTTTCGTATGGCAAAGACCTTGGCAATGTCTTTGCTGTCCAACCCTCTTGCAGAAGGGACCAGACCTGAGTGAAGGTGGCCTGCTATGAATTGTCATTGAGCCATCAAGAGTGTGACTGGGGTAAATACCAAGAAATATCCTCCTGCTGCTTACATTTAGTCACTGATGAGGCTGCACTAGAATGTAGCATGCTATGCCCTCTCTTGGGCCTAGGTAAATCCAACACCGTCTTTACTGCCAGCTCAGGAGCCAAGAGAGGCTTGTGCAAAGGTTTCGCTGATGAGAGAGGAAGTAATTTCTTGATGTGTGCCAAGGTTATAATTGGGGGGATATGCGCAACTGGGAAAAACCTAGACTTTTCTTCATTTCTCATGGGGAAATTGAGAAGTTCAGTCGCCAAGTATCTGTTGGGAGAATCAAGAGGAAGCAGAGGTGTTTATTCGCCAAAGGAAATGGGAGGGCTCAGAGGCAGCAACAGTGACATTACGCAAGCGCGGGGCATGCACAGGGCCGTGCTGGGACTCATCCTGTTGCCTTGACAGAGCAGGAAGCTGTCAGCCCTGAGTCCTCTGTTTTGCTGCACACATGCTGCACTGAGACTCAGGGGGATCACGAGCCCTGTGAAATTTTTTTTTTTAACCTCTGCTTCAAAGACCATGCATTTTTAATGTGTATGTGTGTGTGTGAGAGAGAGACTTGCTTCTCATCCATGCCTTCTACAGCCCTCTCATTTAACTTTTCCTGTTGATTGAAGGTTTGATTCCACTCTGGAGGAAAAAAAACAAACAAAACAACACACTAGAAATGCCTCTCTGTGCATCTCCCACATCCTCTACTTCAGCTTAATGGAAATGGCTCTGTGAATTTAGTGAGCAGTGCTGCCCAAGATGTTGTACTATCCATAGTTTCTTTCTTTATTTTTTTTTTTAATATACTGCTTTTTTCCAGGAGTACATCAAATCACATGATTAATATATGGTGCATGTGGTTTGGTTTTCCTTTCCCAGAGGAAAAATTACTTGTGTAATGTTGTGTTTTGATTTAGTACTTTCAGGGTTTTAAGATGCACTTTTTTTAATATATTCTCATTCCTCTGTGTGTGTATTAGAGGGTGACAAGGAATGAGATAGCCCACAGTTCCTGTGGGCAGATGATTTCACTGTCCAGGACCAGCTTCCAAAGTGACCTTTTCTCCCAAACAGAAGAACATTAAATTTATGGAAGGAAGTTACTGGTGGCAGACAAGTCTTTCTCCACCTCAAAGCTTGAGGCAGTCTTTCAGAAACACTGGGCTATGGCATGTCTGTGGCAGCCAGTATTGCAAAGCAGAGCTGCCACAGCTTTCTCTTGCAGCTAGTGGGCTCTTGCAGCCATGGGCCCATGGCTTAACGGGTTTGCTGAGGTTTACATGATGAGGAAGATAAGAAAGTGCAAATAGTCGTGTCAGAAAAGAACGGCAGTTACTGGATAATGGGAGATGAACAAAAGTGTTGTTTATTGGTACCATCGTGTAGATTGAACCCCAAGCACCTTCAGTAGACCTGTAAACTCTCCCAACTGCTGCCCTTGGCCAACAAGCACTGCCTTCACCCTCTGCTTTGGCATTGAGTCAGAAATTGTGCTGCTCTCTGGTTATACCTGCCCATCTGGTCTGAAGAAAAACAACGCGTATCCATCATTGGGAAACCTCAAAGATCAGTTAAATAGAATGTAAATATTAAAGAAAAGATAGACAGCAATCTGGCATGTTTTGTTGACCTAATGCTCTTCTAGGAAATGTCAGTGCTCTTTGAGGACAGAAAGGGGAAAGGTGAGTGTATGATGTGTAATTACCCTCTTGTTAAATGGGGAACTAAAATGACAAAGCCTCTGTGATTCTGGTAGGTCTGACATATCACCAAATCGCTGCAGATGCACTTGTTTTTAATATTTTTCTTGGGCCATCCTAGCCTTTGAAACCCATGAAACAACCCAGAGATGGCACCCACGGAGCTGATCCTGGGATAGTGTGTTATCTGCACCTGGTCCTTGAGGTGATTCCTGCCTGGCTTCCCCAGCTGAGCAGTGCCACCTTCAGCACAGGAAAAAAAAAGAAGCCCACAAAAGCAGATGTGTGTTTACATTCCTGTGTGGGGCCGAACCACTGCCCAGCAGAGTCAGTGGGCTGCTCACCCATGAGCTGTGTGCATTTCAGTCAAGGCTCAGGGTGCCCAGGATCAGAGAACTTTTTCTTCATGTGTGTATAAAAGATGTGTTGCTCTTCATAGCTGGCCTGTGTGTACTCCTACAGAGCCATTCTAGGAGAATTAAAACATGCTTCTAAAGTATCTGTCCATTGACATAGTAAAAAAAGCTTACATTATTGTAGCTCCTATCAAAGGCCAGGGAATATTTCCACAGAGCAGCCTTTAAATGGGAGCCCTCTTACTTAATTGAATATACTGTAAAGACGAAGTCTGTTGTAAATAATTTATTTTACTTGGATAACCATGAGAAAGGAGAGAGCAGCCCAGGAAGGAAAGGGTACCTGTATTTGCAGCCAACAAGATTGGTATCAGCCCTGGACAAATATCTGAGTAGGGATCAGAGAAAAAATGACAGAGATTGTCCTTTGTGTGTGATCTGTAATCACAAAAGGGGGTTGTAAACGCCTTCCAAAGTAAACAACAAATCTTCTTTCTTCTTTCAAGACCCAGAGCCGCGTGACCGGTGATGGCAGCAGCTTGTTCCTGTGATGGTGGTGAGGAGAAGGGCAGCAGGTGAAGCCATGTGGCTGCTGAGGCCCAGAAGTAGCTACCATGTTGACCAGGAGCAGCACAGCCCCTGGACCTGTCATGGCAGGGATGGGTCCATGTCAATGTGCAGGGTGACAGGGAGCACACTTTGTCCCATGAGATGCACCCAGAAGAGGAATAGTTTTCAGTACAGCCCTGCTGCTGCCACAGTCGGCAAACAAAAAACCTCTCTGAGCCAGAGAGATCCACATGCTTTCTGAACAACCTCTCCCACTCCCTAATCCCCAGCTCACACTGTGCTAGGGGAGACATCATCCCTCAGATCCCCCCAGGTCCCCTCAGGTCTCCCCAGGTCCCCCAGGTCCCCAGGCACTGCCAGCTGCTGTTTGAGGCACTTTCTGCATTTTCCACAACACTCCACAACTCTCAAGCCAGACGGGTTTGTTATGTCAGATGGGGCAGTGATAAGGCTCTTCAGTAGCAGGCATAGCCTGTAGAATCAATGACTTTTACTTAAGTAAAATGCACTTCAGAGAAAAAAAAAAAGAAAAAAACAACAAACAACTAACCACCCCTCCCTCCCCGTTCCCCTGCCCCGCGCCCCCCCCCCCCCAAAAAAAAAAAAAAAAAGGAAGAAAAACAGCAACCACAAATAAACAAAGCCAAACCAAACCCAGAAAACCTGATTATAGCCCCTTCCTAAGGCTTGATCCTTCCCTGCTTCTGAGGAGGCTCATCCTACTCTCTTCCTTTGCAGAAGCAAACCTGCTAGTTACTTGTGCTTACCTGTCCTCTTACATCCTACCAGAAAAGGTTTTTAGTTCTGTAATCTCCTTTTGATCCCAAGCTCCACCAATACATAATTTTCAATGCCCTGGAGACAAGACTTTTGAACTGAACAGCACTGCTTACTATCTTTTGATACAACCTTAAGTCTCCTTATCCTGAAAACAAGTAGTTTACTTACCTGTTTATGTTTTCCTGTTCCTGGACCCTGATACAGTTTATATGGTTTCTCTTAATAACCTTCATAAAGTCATTAAGTTTATTACCTAATAATATATAGTTGGGAGTCATAAAATGTATTTACATTAGATATTTTCCCAGGTATGTGGAAGGTAATTCAGCACCCCCAGTCTGTGTTCTGATAAGGTAAGACAAATTTCTTAAAATACAGGAAGTTTACCGGCAATCCCATTCTTTTTTAATCAAAGTAATATTCCTGCCAGCTCTGAGATATTTCTCCATAATGCATTGACTTTCAAGAACAGTATAATTTGTTCTTTTGTTCCCGTCATGATACAGAAAGCAAAGTCGTTCTTGTTTTCTTTCCTCTTGGACCAAAATGAGCCACCTGAGAGCTGGCAGACAGCCATCGCCCCTGAGGGCAAAGGGAGCCCTTGGGAGGATGGGGGTGACCGACCACTGCGGTTCACATTGTGCATCAGTGCTGCTGACACCTCCCTGTGCTGTGTGTCAGAACGTGTCCTGCACTCACCATCAGGTCACAGCTCATCTGCCAGGGTCCGTGCTGTAGGAAGATGGCCCTCCACACCCAGGGACACTTGGGTGAGGGACCTTTCTGCCCTAACAGGGACCCTGGCCTCCTGGGTGCCTTCCCTACACAGGTAGTGGTGGGGAAAGGCAGAGCAGAGCCTGATGACAGCCCTCAGGTTGCTGTCTGAGTGTTACTACTCTCATTTCTTTGACTTTTGGCTGAAGGGAAGGCTTTGAGGATAGAACAGCTGCCTGGAAATCAGCATCAAGGTTCAGTTTTGAGCTCTGCCATGGACTTCCTGAGACAGCGTGGGAAAGTCACTCCATCTCATCGTGTTCCAGTGTCTGTCTGCGAAAGGGGAAGGGAGAGATAATCTCTCATTTCTTCCTCCCTTTGTTCATCTCGTTCTTTAAGACTGTAGCTTCTGAAGTTAATAGCTCTTTCTCATGGTGTTAGAGTATCTTGTGTCTGGCCACGGTCTGTAGGTGTTACTCTAATATAGACAATAAATAGTAAGAAAAGTAGCCATGAAATTACTGTCACCAGATATAAACTAAAAAGCAATTAAATAAATGGCGTGCAGCTGAGCTTCTGTGCCAGTGGAAACTTTGCTGGTTCTCTCAGTTATCTGGAGCTTCTGTAGCAGCTCAGTGTGGCATGTTCTTGTAATGGCAGAAGCCTCACAACATTTGGGTTTTTCTGAAAATTCATGTCCTAGATTCTTCTGATTACAGCTGAATCTCAGCTTTTACTGAAGAACAAATTTCTCAACTTCTAGTGGTCCAGAGAAAAGCTTTAAAACATTAATGCTGGAAGAAGAGAGAGAGGTAGAGAGTGAGAGAGAAATAGAAGGGAGAGAGAAAGAGAGAAAAAGAGAGAAAGAGAGAGAGAAAGAGAGAAAGAGAGAAAGAGAGAGAGAGAAAGCACAAAAGAGAAAAAATGAGAAAGTGCGAGAAAGCAAGAAAGCAAGACAGAAAGCAAGAAGAAAATGAGAAAGCAAGAGAGAGAGAAAGAGGGAGAGAAAGGGGGAGAGAAATAGAGGGGGAGAAAGAAAGAAAGAAAGAAAGAAAGAAAGAAAGAAAGAAAGAGAAGAAAGAAAGAAAGAAAGAAAGAAAGAAAGAAAGAAAGAAAGAAAGAAAGAAAAGAAAGAAAGAAAGAAAGAAAGAAAGAAAGAAAGAAAGAAAGAAAGAAAGAAAGAAAGAAAGAAAGAAAGAAAGAAAGAAAGAAAGAAAGAAAGAAAGAAAGAAAGAAAGAAAGAAAAGAAAGAAAAGAAAGAAAGAAAGAAAGAAAGAAAGAAAGAAAGAAAGAAAGAAAGAAAGAAAGAAAAGAAAGAAAGAAAGAAAGAAAGAAAGAAAGAAAGAAAGAAAGAAAGAAAGAAAGAAAGAAAAGAAAGAAAGAAAGAAAGAAAGAAAGAAAGAAAGAAAGAAAGAAAGAAAGAAAGAAAGAAAGAAAGAAAGAAAGAAAGAAAGAAAGAAAGAAAGAAAGAAAGAAAGAAAGAAAGAAAGAAAGAAAGAAAGAAAGAAAGAAAGAAAGAAAGAAAGAAAGAAAGAAAGAAAGAAAGAAAGAAGAAGAAAGAAAGAAAGAAAGAAAGAAAGAAAGAAAGAAAGAAAGAAAGAAAGAAAGAAAGAAAGAAAGAAAGAAAGAAAGAAAGAAAGAAGAAAGAAAGAAAGAAAGAAAGAAAGAAAGAAAGAAAGAAAGAAAGAAAGAAAGAAAGAAAGAAACAGAAATCCCATATTTTCTTGGTTTTTAAGGTCTCATGATGTTTTATGCCAGTCTGAAAGTCTCTAGGGACCTGCTGTGTGGTTTCTGAATGGATATGTTAGGCAGTACAGGAATCTAATTTAAGAATTTAAACAATTATTTTCTCAGTCTCCAAATAAAATGCTTGTGCTTTAACAAACACTGGAAAAGTGAAAGGTTTGGCTTTATTCCCTTTTGAATCAGCAATGGAAAGCTGGAAAACTGGTGCTGTGTGTGCTGCACTGATAAAAGAGCAAACAGATTTGTTTCTAGCAATGCTGGAGCACTTTACCTAGGAGGACCTGGTACATATATCATCTGACACTGCTGGTCTGTGGGCGAGTCATGATATTCCTGACAAAAAGTGCATTTCTTCTATAAGCTAAGAGAGATACCACCCTCAGTAGTTTTGAAGACCCCATCTTCTTTTGAGTGTGTCGTTTGACAGAGTGTTGTAAGATATTGGAGAAGGAGATCTCCCAGAAATGAATGAAAAACTCTGAGAAGAAGCATGCTCTATTAATCCCTGCCACTGCAGAATCAAGTTCAAAGAGTAAACAGCAACGTGTATTTGCAATACAAACCTGCCGGGTGCCGCAAGTCCCTTAGCCCAGTCCCAGTGCCCTGGCCAGTGCAGCAGGCGTGCTCACCTCCATAACTCATAGCAGTGGAAGTTCACTCTCCCCCAGCTAGATTAGGACGAAGTGCCATCTTTAGCGTAGTCTAGGTATCATATGGAGGCTAGAAGTCACAATATCTTTTTAATCTCCAGGGCTTTGGTCCCTATAAGCAAACCTGCTGCAGTGGATACTGTTCAGCATAAGAATTAGAAAATCATAAGGCTCCTGTAGCCTGGTTTTAGGGCTTGACTGTAAGATCTTCTGTTCATACCATGGAAATCGGTAGATGCTGAGAGAATATTCTGTGACTTGCTTCATGTGTGCCTCAAATCCAAGGGTAGCAGATGTTTTGGTAAGAATGCTCATCAGACAAATCCATGAGTTTTCCATTCTTCAATTATGAATATGAACTCTAGTCCTGGGTCAGCTTCGAGCCACAAATCCAATCTAAACTTAATTTGGATGCAAGCCCAGCCCCTTCCCCCATTCAAAACATGCAGGAATTCCAAAGGCGAATTTTGAAATTTTCCATGGTTTGTAATAGTCTCTGTGGAGCAGCGTGTGGGCAAAGCAAACACGTAACACAACTATTGAGGGCCAGATGAGTGGAAGCAGTTGTTTGCTTTGTGGGTAATACCTTGGAAGTCAATGAGGCTGCTCTCTAGGGAAAACATAGGAAATCAGTGGCAGAATCTGGCTCTGTGTCTGTGACCTTCTGTAAGTAGAGGGTTCAGAAAATGTGCAAGAGACAGAGCTAGCAGGGAGCACTAGGGAGGCTGCTGCTAGGCCACTGCAGACCTGTTTTCTCCAGGTTTGAAACCTTAGGGAAGAAAAAAGAAAGGGAGTGTTAGCAATTTATGCCCGAGATTCCCATCCCTTGGATTGTCTGCCTCTAGGAGAATGTGCCCTGTGAGCACCTGCAAAAGTGGAGTGAGTAAAAGCTCTGTCCTGTTCAGAGGGCTTACACAAAACACTTACCCAATCACCGAAGCTCAGCAAGTACCCGTACTTGAGCCCTACCAGGTGGACTGAGTGACTGGTTGAGTGGGCACAGGGCTGCCACGCTTCACAGGAATGCCTGTTACCCCACGAATTCTCAGCTGTTTGTAACCTAAATGTCACTTAGAGTGTTTTTCCCCAAACATATTTTGTAAAACTGTCAAGCTTCAGACATGCAAGTGTGTACAAAACCCAGTGGTGGTGTTGGTTTGTGAAGCACTGGGTGACTTTGTCTAGCAACTCTTTCAGACATATATTTCAGTTAGACAGAACAAATGTTTTAATTCCTCGGCTTATTTCTGGAGTCCCAGGTCTTTACCTTGGCTTCAGATCTGGATCAGACCAGTACTTCTTGGGAGTGATATTCCTTTATCAGCTGCTTTACAGATAACTTACTAGCAGACCAAGCTGCATATTTACTTTTAAGAGCAGAAATTTCATCTTTCAGATAAGACTACTATCCAATGAGTAAATATTGAGCAGAACACAAGGAAGGGAAGAAAACTGCAGACAAATGAAAGGAAATGGCTGATCAGGCTATTAGATAGGTAGTTCAGTTTGAAATACCGTCAGAAATGGCCAGAAAGAGATTAGAGGGGAAAACGGTTCATGGCTTTGTCAGGCCAAGTGCAGTGCTCTACATTGGCTTCTGATCCTTGCAAAGTATTCACCTGACAAGCTCAGTAGATTTAGACACTGAAAGTTAATTCAGAAAGAGTCTGAAGAGATGGTATAAATGCTATTCAGCTAAATATAGCTGTTCACTGCAGCATCTGAAGTCTGTTGCATGTGACATGGTTTAGAGGCAGATTTGACAGTTTCAAGTTAATGGTTGGGCTCAATGATCTTTGAAGTCTTAAAGGTCTTTTCCAACCGACATGATACTATGTTTCTGTGCTAGCCCAAACTCATGAACAGAAAAACTAAAGACTTGTCTGAAGGCTCTCTCTGTGGAAGGGATGCTGATCTGTAGGGCAGCAGGTGACAGGCTTACACACTATTCCCATGAGGGAGCTTTTGCAGGAGGGAACATTTGCAACAAGTTCTTTTTGAGCGAACGCCATAGGAAGCATGCCAGGGTGGGGAACCTGGGAGACAAAATGATGACGAGCTGCATCAGCTGCAAACCTGGGTGCCACATTTCTATGTGGTGCTTGGCTACCCTGGTGACAGACACGTTATAAATACCTCAAGACAGACCCATTTTGGAGGGGTGCCTGCAGCTGTGGGAGAGCTATAGATTAGAAATTCCAACCGACTTGTCAGAGGCACGAAAAATATTTCCCAATGCCGGTCTGTGCTCGAGGGGCTTTTCTTAAGCAGATGGGACTTCACTAGTCTCATCAAACTGCTATTAGAAAGGCTTGTGAGAGCTGCATTCAGTCCAAAAACTGATTACTGCTGTTGTTAAAGGCAGTGTGATGTGATACTTGCTCTTGGAGCAACATAATAAGACTAGGGGAGAACTGATTGTGGTTGAAGAGGTGAAGACTCGAGCAGGCTGTGTAATGGGGTTGCTGGGTTGTGAAATGGAGGGGCTAGTACCAAGTCCCCACACATGCACCTAACCACCAGGTCATGCAGGCCAAAATGTGCTCATAGGGCTTATGTCACCCATGTGACATCAACCAGCAGAAAGCTGCAGGCCGGATTATGTCACCACTGCTATCCCAACCTGTATTCGGGGACACTAAGGGTCCACCTTCAGCAGCATGCTTTAAATTACATTTCACATTCAGTACAATGTCTGAATCACCCTCACCCATTTCTTTCTGGGCTTTGTGCTCCTGAGAAGTGACCATCACAAAAAATCTACCTCATTGTAGGTTGTCCATGTAGGTGCCTACCTCATGTGTGACAGAAACGTTGACACCATGGCGAAGTGAGACAGATTTTATCCTGAATTATGAACATCCCAGATCTAAAGCCTTTCCCAGGTAGGCTCATGTTACTGCAAATGCAATTGTAAAGACTCTTATTAGGCTGAAAGGATTTTCACCTTTGAAAGATAAGCATGTATCATTCCGATATTCCAGTGAGCTTGGTTCCAGGCAGTACAATACCCAGGACACAATCAAGGCCTCGCTCCTGTGCAAACAACGGGAAACGAAGGAAATTATGCAAAGCCAGTCTGGAGTATGCACCTCCCCCTTCACAAAGACATGAATGAGAAATTGTCACCCTGAATCATTTCTTTCTGATAAATGACTCTGTATTAATTAAACCTAATCACTTTAGCATATCTCCTTACAAGGGCTGTTAAATTGTTACCAACTTACTGATGATCATGTTTAGGAAGAGTAATTGGGATACCTTTTTATTGGCATTGTCAGAGATTTCCACCCATCACTAACTTGTTCCTTCCTCCACCACAGATCTCTTAGATGTGCCAAACTCCAAATTAACTATTTATAGGGCTGCTGTCTGCCTGAAGGGGAAGAAATCTCCAAACTGAAGAAGGAGGCAGGTGCAATAAGCATTTTTAATAGAGTTTTTCCTCCTTGTTGGTCACTGGTGATGCTTATAAGGATAAATGAACAAAAAATAATGAAATAGTGTAATATTTATTTGCTGTTCCTCAAGCACCATTTTTCTGCACTGCCACAAAATTGCTCCTGCCTAGACTGAAATTAACATAAGGCTTTCTAAGTTTGAGCCCCTGATAACATTCACTGCTTCCCCTTGCCAAAATGTAATGTATATTTTTTTCATATATGCTTTTTGTGTTCATAAAAAGCTATACCCCATTTGACATCTGTTGTCTGGATTAAGGCTATTCATTCAGCTGGCCAAAAAGGGATGGAAATCTCTGGAGTGTTTAATTTGCCACAATCCACAGATGGTAGTCATTTGTCAGGTTGCTAATATGAACAAATCCAATAAAACAAGCAGTCAGCCTACGAACTTAAATAAAATAATAGAAAGGGGAAGAAATACCAGGCTGTCCTCCATAATTCTCTCCTATTTATTATTTTTGTCTGTGTGGTCTTGTGATAATAAATGTTGCCATTACAGTCTACATTAGATTCTTGCATGAATCTCTGAATAATGGATTTATCACCAAGACTTTCTAGTAAAGAGAAGACAAAATACAATGCTTTGACAGTCTCCTCTGAATTAAAATGCCTGAATTGGAAATGGTCAGTATTGAGCCAGCTCAGAATTACTGCTGTGTTCACTAGAGCTAGTAATGTCCAGAGTTATTTCCACTCTGCTCTTTTACAAGTAATGTGATTTCATTTCTCCTCTATCAACACTTCAGTAAATGAAAACCAGACTCATAATCATACAATTTTATTACTTTGCCACTGTGTGAAAAGAAAGGCTTCAAAGATTAAGTAGCATTTTAGATAAAGAGAATGAGCAAACAGTGACTGCTTCAACAACAACGAAGAGGGAGCATTTAAATAAATGATTGTGAAAAATAGCTATTTCATATAGTCAAAATGTAATTTGGTACATAACAAGGCTGATATGCTGATGGCCATGAAAATTTAATCACCTTCCAAACCACTGAATGAATTATGCAGCCTCTGATCGCTGCAGAACAAAGTGTATAGGCCAGATTCACTGTTGGCACAAGCAAACAGTTACATTGGCTTCCATGGAGTTGTCATCATTTGTTCCAGCAGTGAGCTTGGCTTGCCATCCCTGCAGTGCAGATCCAGAGTCCTTTGAAGTCAATGGAAGGGGCCCTTGACTTCAGGGGACTTTGGATCATGTCTGGTGTACCATGCGTTTTGCCAGCAACTGAATTAGTTATACTGCAGATCACCATGTACATACATATTTGGTGTCATGACACGTACTGACCCAGGAGTGGGACTGGAAATGCATTCCTAGCAGCAAATACTCTATTTCTGTAACCCAAGCCCGCATTTGGAGTTGGTCTCTTCACATTTAGAATATTTCCACTTAATGCCCAGCCCCTCAGTTTGTTTGCAGTTTAATTCCTTCTAGAGTGTTATTCCATCACCCCCACAAATCACTCAGTAACTGCCTGAAAATTGAAGCTATTTTAGACAAAGATTCATCAGAATAGATGTGGTTATAAGCTAACATATTCTTGCCCTCTACCAGCTGTCTGTTCCCTAAACCTAGCTGTGAACATAAGTTTCCCAAGAAAGCTCTCTGGCAGAAGTTAGGTAGGAGAAGGATGATGGAGAACACGATCGTGTATTTTAACCATCAGTTAATAGCATTAAATTGCAGAGCTTGCTCTTGTCAAATACTGTCCAGCCTGGATAGAGAAGGTACCTATGCGCAATGCAGTGACTCCAGTCCTCAAATAACTAAAGAAATTCAGATAAAGACCAAAAAAATACTAAGTTCTTCATAAGCTTTGCTTCCCAAGGACTTCGTGGGGTACCTCAGATGGCAGCTCTGGACAGGTTCAGGACACATCACCTGCGTGGGTCTCATTCAGACCTGTGTCCTGTCCATGCTGGGCCTGGAGACAGAACCACAGGTCTCAGCAGTGTCAATCCACCTTTCCTGTTGACAGGCTGAGAGAGTAAATGGATTTTTATTTTACAAATGTTTGTGAGAGAAGGAGGCCAAGGAGAGAGTGAAACTGAGCAGGCATACAAAAAAATTACCAGAAATGCTGTCCTAGCAGGCAGGAATGGCATCATGGGCTGACCAAAAGAACTGAGGAGCAGAACAACAACTGTACCAGTAACAGTGGCGTTTATCACAATGGACAGACATCCATGTGAATTTGACCTATCCCCTGGATGATAGGAGGATGAGATAGAAAATCTGACACATACCACTTCTCAGGTAGCCTCAAATGTGTTAAAAATATTTGCATGCCCAATGTGACCTAATTGTAGCCTCAGTGAACTAAAACTCAGTTCTCCAGCTTTCACACTTCTTATTGACACTTCCAGCTTTGACCTGCTGGGTTACCCTTGCTGTTTCACTATTCTGTGCCACAGCTTCCCAGATACGAAGAGAATGACAGTAAATCACATTAACTGCTTTAATAAAGCACTCAAGAACCTCCTGCTCTAAAGAGGTGTGAAAGCAAAATAGGCAGAGTTATTATTATTTAGCAGTTGTATTCAGGTATGACATAGATACCTGGTGATGAGATGGTGATATCAGTTTGCAGGTTTAAGACAGACACTTTCAGAATATGGAAGTCCACAGGCAAACTTGTGAAATACCAGTTCAGTCACTGACCATAGATTAGCAATGAAGTCTAAGTTCAAATTCCAGCTAAAAAGTCAAATTTATGGTTGTAAAACATAGTCTTTAAACAAACCTGTATCTCACACCAACTGATCATCGTGAAACAGAACTAGAGTTGGCTACAATTCTTCTGGGTTAACATGAAACTACTGGAATTTTAAAGCTTTTTCACATTTTGTCACAATCTCGATAATGGGCATATTATGGAGGTTGTAAAATTTCATTACAGCACATTCATTTCTTTAACAAAATGAGACTCATTTTTCCAGTGGAAATAGCCTGGTCTTGATGATGCTTCTCTCTTTGCCAGAGAAAAGGTTCAGCTGGCTTCCTGAATCAGCTTTACAGCCTCTTTGCAACACCAGGCTGCTGCAGAAAGGGCAACTGTGAAGCCAAGAATTTGTCCTCTGAATTTCAGTGACATTAACACCCAGAAAGAATTCCTGAGAAGGACCATTTCCATGAGCAAAACTCCTCACAGTCTGGGGCTTGTCTGCACATGCAAATAAATGCATCTGGAATAAGAGAAGCTGTAAAGCTGGGGAGTGGTAAAATGAAGAAAGTAATTTGGCAATATGATGATTTCTTTTTTTATTTCTTACGGAATCTGTCATGAAAGTCAGTGAAGCTGATGCAGGGAGAGACACCCGCATTCCAGTCTTGCAGCATCCACGTGTACTATCGCTCAGGACTGAGTTACTTGAAGTTGTTAAATAATTGCACTGGAATAACTCCATGTGCAGACAAGCTCTCATTTTTCTGTAGAACTAGGGAACAGCAGAGGTCTACTGGGGAAGAAACTTAGCTGACTTATTTCCTCTCAGAACAAAAGATTTGACTATGTTTGTGAGGTTAGTATAAATAAAATTGCCAGGATAAAGCAATCAGTGTTTCGTTAATAGACATTTCATAGCTGAGTAAACATTTTTCAATGTATCACCTGGAAGACGGAACAATTTCTGGTTTTCAAAACAGAAGTTTTGTGTGCCTGTTCTAGCTTCCAAGCACTTTGGTTAAAGGAGAAAAGATGAGCTATCATATTCATCCAGATATGTCAAAATACGATTTTACGGCAGTTTTCTAGGAAATAAAAATCAGCTCACCTTACACTTAAGTGCAACTTATGTGAAGAGGAACATAAGTCTCAGTTCTGAAGAGCTGAACACTTAGAAAAAGTATTTATCTGTTCCTCTTTTTCTTTCCTTTCTTTTGGTAACCATTTTCCTTATTTTTTCAAGCCATAAACTGTCATAATGTGGACCCAAGTCTGTAGTTTTTAGAGATGCATCACGTTCATACAGAACTTGTAGCAATACCGTTTGCTATTCACTGCTGTTTCAGGACACTTGGTATTCAGAACAGATCCTCTCAAAATGAATTCGTGGGAGACAGCAGAGGAGAGAGAGAGGAAGAAGTGTGGGGATCTCACTGGGAATTATACTCAACCTCTGTTCTGACCTTCCCCAGACACCTGATGGGTGCACTGAGACTGAAGTGAGTGGTTCTTTCACATGAATATCAGTTGGACATGCTTTGGGAAATGAACATTGCCTAAAGCTTTGTTTCTCGCAGAAAAACAGATATACATCCACAGCTTCATAGTGAAAAACTATCCTGACTCACAACAAGCATCTTTCATAGGCTGCTATGGTATATACTGTTCTTTCTGAACTTTGTCTGCCATCAGGGTAGCATTTATAATACTTTTTTCTGAAAATAACAATCTGTTCTTTTTCCGATAACTAGCAAGATTGGCCCTTCAGCATGAATCATCTAATTCATTCCAGATCTTGGACTTTTGTATTTATTTTGAGATACTTTTTATTTTGGAGCACAGTGAAGGGTACATTTCACAGACCGTTTTACCAATTTCTTAGGGTAAAGAACGAATAACAATTCCCTAACTTGAAAACTGTGGTTTAACTGCAGTTGTTAAGTGAAATCTTACTCTGCTTATGAAACAAGTATATATCTTTGTTACAAAGGAAAGATAAATTATTATCCTAACCATGTTAGATAATTAGATGCTTAATATGAGTGGTAGCAGGGAAAAGATGCTGTAATAGGTCTATGTGAGGTGAATGAGTTGTTCTGCAAAAGCCATTAATGAGTATTGGAGCCATCTGACCTCTGTTAAGTCTTTTCTTCAGACACCTCATCCCTGTGTAATGTATAGCAACTCAGGCTCACTGGATTTTAGTTTGAGGCTGGTGTGTTCCCATGGGAGAGTAAATATACAGCAAGGGTGGCTGAAGACAGCTTTATGTTTCTTCCCCCATCAGATATTTTTGCTCTACATGAAAGTCAGCAGTACAGAGAGCACGTCTTGCACCTCCCCAGTGCAGGATCTTAACACCACCTTACCTCCACGAGCTGGTTTTGGTTTCATCAGAACCTGCCACAAATTTGAATCTCATCTGGAGCCTCAGTAATTCCAGACAATATTCCATTCTGTTGTTGTTCCTGAGGATCCTGACCTTGGACAAAGGAGACATGCAGTCAGGTAGAGCAGTACAGTCTTCGTCTGCCATGAAAAACTGATGGCAATGTGTCTGTCAGAGTCATAAAACTTATGTCCTTAAACACTTGTCCTTTCAATATCACTAATGTTGGTCATCACATCATATTTTGTCTGGATAAATATTTGCAAGGGATAGTAAAGAATGAATGAATTTGTCATGCAATCTGGTGAGGTGCACAGTGACCATTGTGGAATTTATTCTTAAGAGAAGATGCAAAAAGCGCAAAAAGCGTACATATGCCATGCTACTTGTGGAATTACATTGTTTTTCTGCATGTACTATGTTCTATGACAGGACAGGACAGCTCTGAACAGTTTGCTGAGGGAATATATGACATCCTGGAAATGCTCCAAAAGCTCTTTCAAGCCGTATAGGTACAGGATGTTCAACCAGTACCTGTTGCATTAAAAGGGCTCTGTTCTGGTAATCTAATATTTGAAGAGAATATCTGCTGAAGGCTGAGAAGGCAAGACAGGGTAACATTCCTTTATTCATGTAATCCCAACAACATGAGGGTGATGAAGACATGACTGTTTTGCAGTCAAACTGTATACTAGCAACGTATAAGCAAAAGATAGAACATACACTGTGCTTTTTTAAGCTTCTCTCATGGATTTAATAGAGTTGTCACAGAGTCTTACCTGTTCTCTTTCAAGATGAGGCTGTCATCAAACTAACAGTGATCAAACAACTTCAGAAGTTATCAGGAATGTTTGTTCAAATACAGAACTGCATTCACTTTTTCCAGTCCTTTGAGTCATCTCAGAAAATCTGAGGGAGTTGGGTTTTTTTTTAACCTGGCATCCTGTGGAAGTAGCAAATATTCAGTCATACAGATGGATATGAGTGTGTATGACAAGGCATTTTCCTCTCTGTTTTTCCAGTTTACATCCCCTTTCCCAGTATCTTTTAGATCTAATGACTATTTGCACTCCTACCTCTGTTCATAAAATTAGACAACCACATTGTTATGGACACCACTGTGTTCCCCTGTCAAATTCCTGGCTTTCTACAAACATTGTCATCAATTTGGAAGAAGTGAAACATTTGTGAAGGATGGTGGATCTGACTCTGGCACAGTCAGACTGCAGTCTCTGGGGGTTCATTTCTTCCCTTCCTAAGCCATTTCAAGGAAGGAACAGAAGTGAAATTAGGCTTCTTCAATAACCTACCTCAGCAGGAAAAAAAAAAAAAAAAGAAAAAAAAAAGAAAAAAGAGAAAAGAACAATGAAGTTTGAAGCCAAAGCAAATAGTGCAGAAACAGTCCATGAGCTGAAATAGGTTCCCATTCAGCTGTGCGCTGTACAAGTCCAAACAATGAAAACTACTCTAAAAATGTTCTGCTCTCTGATAACCCACCAATAAAAGAATTATAAGTATGTCGTATTCTTCTGTAAATTTTCAAAAGTAAATTTTAATTTACTATGACTATTTTTTTTCTGACTGATCTAGTGACTAGAATGGAGGATTTACTTCACAAACACACTTGCGTACTTAGTGCACACAAGGACACCGGGCTCCACCGCTTGCTTTAGGCCCTAAAATTATAGATTCTGACTTAATTTAAATTTATTTATAAAGTTCGTAAATTTTAGAGACTGATATAATCATCCAACTCAGTGGTTCCCAAAGCAGTATCTTCCATTTGTGGTGCAAGGACAGGAGGGAGGAGGTGCTGTTGCTGGCTCTGTAGGGACCTGATCTGCTGGAGCTGTGGATGATCTGCCCCAACATCTTTGGGACAAGAAGCTGACAGACAAGAAGGCTCTCACACCCTCAGTCACCATGTGGGCAGGATGGTCCTTACTCATGGGTAAGACAGCTTTAGGATGGCCATGGAAATTTTTCTTTCTGGTTCTCCACCCTGTCAGTCCTCAGCCAAGACAAATCACCATAGCTGTGTTTACACGACTGGAAGAGCTTACCACAAGCAGTGAGAGGTTGTAGTTTGCTGGTGATTCATATCAGATCCATGTCATGATATTTTTCCACTGCAGTTTAGTACTTTGCAGCTAAGAATGCTCCTCCAAGGCCACTTCTGCTCTTAACTTACAGATAGGGCAGTGGGTTATGCTTGCACAAAAACAAGAAGGAAAAGTACAGCTCATTACAGAGTAAGATTTGTACTGCAGCTGGAATGAATGAATAACAGTAAGTTATATATTATACTAGTGTATGTATATAATGCTACTATATAGTGTCTCATTACCTGATGAAAATTCACCTTGACTTTGCCACAGATTTATAGTGTTTACCTTTTTTTTTTTTCTTTATGTTTCCAAGGATTTGCTTATAATGCTTTTTCTTCAGGATAACCTAATGACAGGTATGGCACAGTGAACATAGTGACTGAACTCTGGGATTGGTTTACACAGGGACCTTAGTCTCTGCCTGCTTACTTAGTGAAATAATAAACAAGTTTCTTGAAATGGATGAAGTGCTCACATGAGAAATACAAATTGACGTGCATCTCTTTATTTCCAGGGATAGGAAGGGGATAGGAGGAAAGGGATCAGTTCCTCATCATGTATTTCTGGAGAAGAACCAGCTCACTTGTTTTTGGTGAAGGTGTTTTACAATCAATATACAGATGAGACAATGACTTTGGGAATGATCTAAGCACTTACCCAGATAAGAAAGAATGTGTGTTTGAAAGAGTGTGTGTTTGACTATAAAATCATGAAGCCTAAGGCATGGCAGAAGAAGGATTAAGACACCTGTGTACTTACACCTTGGCATCCCAAAACAATGGGAACCTCAGATCTGCAAAGTGACTGCAAAAACTGATGGAGCATATGTGCTTCCTTGCAATGAAGCAAGCAATCAGACAAACTGAAGGAAAATTGAAAATTAACAATCAGTAATTTAAAACTTTGTCATTCTCTGTATGTTGTTGCAAATGAAAACCTGTGTGAAAACACAGCATAGTACCACCTGGAAATTATTTCCAAAAATGCTACACGGGCTCACAATTATGACGGTCTGAGAAAACTTTCTTGTTTCTGACACAGGAGAGCTAACCATTTACATAAATGAGGACTTTTAGCCTCTCATGCCCCTATTATCACCACAACTCCCTACAGCATCTACTTCCTTCTTCTTAAACATTCATTCCTGGTGCCACTGGCATCCCTGTGCTCAACTTGGCGCATGCGTCTTTGGGCATCAAGCTAGATTCATTTACTGTATAGAATATTGTATGGCAGACTGCCAGACTGCATTCTGCTAGGCTGCACAGTAACGGTAAGTGTAATGATACGAAAAGTCCTTTCATCACTGCAGGCCTTGGTGGCTCTCAGCACAAAACCTGGCCCACAGACCCAAAACTCATATTGAATACAGCTTTTCCTTGCCAGAGCTTGAGGTGCACAATCTCTGGAACTCAGAATGTTGCCAAAGTGATGTGAGTCAGAAATAATTTCTAAGTCCCATTATAAAAGCTGACTTAAGTATGATAGGCATGCTACATGTCCACCACTGCTACCTGGTTTGTTACCTGCGATCTGACTGCTTTTGTGACCTGCTGAGTCCCTGGATTGTGTGCTGGATGCAACTGTCTATGCCAAGCACTCGGCTTTTGCAGCATCTCTGAGGTACCACACCCTCTCCCGTGCCAGAAAAAGATCAGGAGATGTTCAAATTAAATTCCTTTATTAATCGAAGGATTTTAATAGACCAAAAAATGAAATGGATAAAAAGAATGCTTGTCCTTTATGGTTGCCAGAAAAAGTAAATATTGTCTATAGACATTATACAGTTTTCCTTTAACCAAAATTAAATATTGTCCATAGCAAAGCAAGCAATCTGTAGAAATGTATTGTTACACTGCTATTACAAACTATTTACATTGGATAAAAACCAGGTGTCTCAAATCAGCTTTAACTTTAGTTGATTACTGTTGTGATTTCATGTATCTTGCCCTCATCTTCCCTTTTTGCTATTACACATAAATCAGGCATTGACAAGGTTTAAAAAATGAGTGATCACTCCTCAGCACCCAGTATGACTACCCTGTCATCCTCCTTCAAGATTTCAGAAGTTTATCACCTCCCAGTGGGCTCTTTCCATGTCCAACCAAACTGTCTGTCAGTGCCAGGAATTGCCACGAAGGCAATACCTGGTACGAGAATACACATTTTAAATATATATATTTTAAAGGAGCATATCTTTTTCTAGCAGTACTGCGTGCTGTTTCTGTGAATACATGTTCACAATAAAACTATGTCAAATAAATATTTGAAGGAATCAGCACGGTGCATCTAGTTTCACTTTCCAAATGGAAAGTGGTGTGTCTGCTTTTAGCGATTGTATAAGACAGACACTTTATACGAATCCAACTTTGCTAAGTCACGATCATGAACAAAGGAACCCTACCTAATTACAAAGTACTTGATTAACAGCTCAGCCTAAGGGATAGGTTTACTATACATCAAAGCTATTTGCTGAAAAGGATTTCACTGCTGTTTCATAGTGGACATACAGAGAGTATGTTTTTTCAGTTTGCAAAAAGGATTAATCAGAATATTTTGTCCATGAAATCAAACATTGCTCTGCTGTAATAACATCGTTCTCAATTCTCTCTCTCTTTGATCCTCCTGCCTGTATTTCTCCTCTAGTTTTTGTTTTTCAGAGTCCATACTATAATAATTGGAATCTGTGCTTCTCCTAATCTTCTCGAATTGACTGAAATCTGCAACGTACTTTCCATTTGGAGACAGAGAAACCACAGGCACGAACTCATAGCCCCAGTGGATCTCCTCGGGGATGTAGGAAGTCCTGCTTTGGCAAACAGCACTGGTGGACTCCACTGTGGCGTTCAGGAGCACTACAAGCTCAAAGTCCTTGTCCTTGAGATTCTGAGGTGTGAGATCTCTCAAAGGGCTGCTCTCATCCAAAATATGGTAGAAGGTTAAAGGCAAAATGAGAAAAGGACTCTCTGAAGAGGAGTCAACGTTGAACTTGACACTGGCTTGATTCAGCAGGATCCGCTCCCCTTCTTTGGTTTCATATGTCTGAAGAAGCTTCCCAGACAGCTGACACTGTATCAGGAGACTCTTCCTCATATTTGCTACCCTAATCACCAGGCAAAGTTCTCCATTGTGTTTAGTGATGACGGCACAGTGGCTGAATTTAATAGTCTCTGCCCGTTTTTTAGGTCTTGCAATTTTGGCCAGAAAGGTGCCTGTGATGAAGATTTCAATCAAAGTGGTGATGACCAGTTGGGCCACAAGTAAGAAAATGGCATGAGGACACTCCTCTGTAATGAAACGAAATCCATAGCCAATGGTTGTTTGTGACTCCAGGGAGAAGAGAAATGCCCCAGTCAGAGAGTCTACATTCTTGACACATGGCTCGCGCTTTGGATTGAACTTGTTTATTTCTAAATCACCATGAAGGAATGCAATGGCATAGTAGATAACTCCAAAGAGGAACCAGGTCATAACAAAAGTAGCAGCAAATAAGGTGAGTTTGTACCTCCATTTCATGTCTATAACTGTAGTCCACAAGTCTTGAAGGTAGAGCAGGTAAATGCCATCGACTTTGTCTATCCGCACGTTGCTGTGACCACTTTTGGACATCACACGGGGTTTGTGTGCCTTGAGCATGACAGTGTCGATGCCTCCATTAACCAGTGGCAGGCGAGACATATTAATCTTTGTGGGTTCCATTCTCACTGCTTCAGTCCTAAGGGGAGAATAAAAGAAGACTGTTACTTAATGAAATCAAAGCATGTAACTGATTCTGAAAAGCATTTGAAAATGTTGGTGGAAAGAAGGCACAAACATAATCTAAACACAGCAGCAGTGAATAAAAACAGTTGGTATATAAAGTTACCATCATACAATATCTGACATTACAAATAATTCGATATTCCTTTTTTCCAGGAAAAATAAAACAACCCAAAACATTCTTCGATTCTGGCGACTGCCAAATATGGAGAAGTAGGTTTCTTTTATGATATCCTGCAAAAGAAATTTGACCAAGCTGAAATTTTATACTAGTACTTTATTTCTGTAAAATGCATTAGTTTTTTTTTTTTCTTACGTTTCTCTGGAGAAGAGTCTCTTTTTGATTAGTGAGCAGGTTTTCTTTAATGCCCTGAAGAGAGACATCTGATCAAAATTAAAGTCACGTCAATGCTTGGTTTAGAACGCAGATCCAGCACACCACCTCTGTCTCTTCCTGCGACGGACGAAAAATGAGCCAGACCAGCTTTCACTGTGAACAATTAACTTCCACAAGTGATTTACTCAGTCGGATCTGGCTCTTTGTCACAAACCTACAACTAATCTAGGAGGAAACAAAGCAGACCTGAACACATCGAAGTCGAGTTTTGGAAAGGGATATTTACACCTGAAAACTCTTAGAAGCCGTTTGCACTGTACAGCAGTCCTGTTTTAAGCCATCTAAGGAAAAAAAAAAGGAGGCAATTCACAAAGTCAGCATTCTAGCCGTGGGCCCTGACCTGTGCGAACCGAGCAATCATTGGACCACCCGACTTCTGAAGTTTGTTTACTGTGCATCAGTCCGCATGGAGATTAAGTGTGGGGACACTCAGGACTGAACAAAGCCCACAGGGTGAAGCAGAACGGTGCCTGTGCCAGCTGGATGAGGCAAGTAACAAGACCCGGCTTGTGAGACGAGACAGTGATTACGTAGAGCAAGGACAGTGCATGTTATAGTCGTTTCCGACATCAAAACTTCCTGCTGACAAAAACAACAAAGAAAAAAAATGTCCCATGCATCCTTTGTGCTTTGGCAGGTTGCACAAAAAGCATTGTTTTGTTCCATTGTTTTCCGCAAAAAGAGCCTTAAGTGATTCGTTTTCGTGAACCACCAAAAAAAAGAACAAAAAAAAAAAGAGAATGTCTTCCTTATAGCTACTTAAAAGAATTTTGCAGGAAGTACAAGATATATTTGTGGTACACACATGTGCCAGTCCAGGACATCAGCATAATTGCTCATGAAGTACCTTTCCTGTTATGTCAATTAAGGAGAAATTTTTTTATGACTATACCCATCACACTGTTGCAGGTTTTCTGGGAAAGGGTAATTAAACTTAACACCCAGTAACACCTGTACCTCATTCCAGTTTTGTTTAAATCACCAGCATTTCTCTTCCATAGTCTGGGAGCCATTGGCGTATATATATATATACATATATATATATATATATATATTTAAGAAATTAATGAATCAGTGACCCCAGTAGGAGATTCCTTATGTGACAGTCAAATCAACACACAATGCACAGCATGTCCGGATAATAAACAGGAAAAAACCTTCAAGTGATCTGAAAAAAGAACAACAGGAGGAAATTGGGGGGAGGGGGGGTTGGGAGGGGTAGGGGTAGGAAGGAGCATACATGCAACTGCTCTTTAGGCAAACTCAAAATGAAGTGCTACTGTCAGTGTGCCGTAAATACATGCAACCTCTAATGGGAAGCCTTTCAGGAAAATGCACACTACTTTGTGAAGAGGATCTATTCTGCACATGGAGCCTCACCCTGGATAAGTCATGGATATAAAATGTGTGCAAAAATCTGTCCCAAAATAAGTACACCTCTTCCTCTCAAGCACATTTTCCCTTAGCCATTCATTTCAGGTACAAACATTAAGCTGTCAGAAAAAAAATCACTGCTACAAATTGCTATGCCAGGAGGTAGATGGGCTCTCCATGCCAGGGACATGTCCCGATCCCATACCCCTGCTCAGCCTACCTGGACGCCTGCTCCTGGGAGCAGCTCCCCAGGGCTGCCAGCTCCTCCTACTCTGGAGGCCACGAGGATGGAGGCAGCCAAGGCTCCACCTTCCCTTCTTGGTGCTCCAGCTGGTGGGCTTGAGCTGGTGTGGCACAGACAGGGCTCACAGGCTTGGTGAAGGTCAGAGTTATCCAGTCAGGGTCAGGGGTATTCCAAGGTGAAGGGCACATGAACCCTGGGCATACCGTACTCACTGTGGCTCTACCATGTGCAAGAAACACTGGCTTCTGCACAAGTGGTCAGCATATATATGATAAATCTGACATGTTTTGGATGTACTGGGCACAGTGTGAGGAACCTCTCTAACCCACATGCACTGTGGGTCTGATATGTTCTTCAGATGCCAGAGCTGGTACTCATACACCACACTGCTCATCTGCAGCACCAGCTGGGACCACAGTTTCGACCCACACAAAGGCCTGTCAAAGAGTCCTTGCTCCTGCCTTTGCTCTGCCCTGAAATATGTTGTTCCCTGTCCAGGAGCCCTGAATGGAGAAAATCCTGACACTGCATCCCACCACATGTGCAGGGCTGGTGAAGGACACCTACGTTCATGGACATACCAAATGCTAAAGAATAGGTTTCCCACCAAGACAGGAGGTAGAAAGGTAGTGGCAAGGAATAATGTCTTTCCTGGGCTATGCCAACAGAGGACAGCTACAAAATTTGCCATTTCAGGCTCAACACAAGAAGTAAAGATTGGCTGCAGCCATAGGCCATGTCTGGCATGTTCCAGACTGTGTTTCAACTCACAACCAAAGCCATTTCTCACTGTGCCTCTCTGCTGTCCCCATGTGTAAAGCTAATCTCCACATGTGGGGTCAGCATGGCAGAGTTGTTAGTTTCGCAGTCCACCACAGATGAAAGAGGCTGCATCAGAGCTCCTCTGTCATCTTTTGTGTCCTCCCTCGATTTGTATTTCTGTATGTGACAAAGTTACTCAGCTTTACAGTGATTTCCTGAAATGGATCCCAGCCAGTTTCTGGTGCTTTTTTTGATGGTGGGGTATTTTTTCTGTTGATTTGCTTCCTATTTTTTTTCCCTTACATCACATTTTCCTGTGTGATCCTGAGTTCCTCCAGTGCTCTTTTCCTCTCCAGCGAAACTGATCTTGGTTTCCTTTCCCCGCAGAAACATTTCCTTTTTCTCTGCCACACTGATAGGGGAAGAGAGGATCGATCACACCAACTCAGAGCAACACTGTCTCTGCTCCCCTTAATTATCACTGACAGAAGTCAGGAGCAGTCATCTGGTGGAAGAAACTCTGATGAAACCAACAGTGGAACAAAACCAGGCTTCAGAGGAGGCTTCTCCCCTCCACTTCCCCACTGCTTCCCGAGTTAAGTGACCAGTACAATAGTCCACAATAAATGATTCGTGGGTGTCTGTATGTTATAAACCCATGTGATAACACCTACTATTTCCTGTCATATACCTTATATAGGCAGCTCAGGTATTCTGTGCCTGAACAACCATCCCCAGCACCTCCGCTGAAAGATTTTTGAATGCTTGGTTTCTTTGCCTCTAAATGAAAAATCATGTCTTCTACAGTAAGCAATGTAATAAAACAAGCCTGAACAATGACAGTAGTATACATTTTTAAGTTAAAATAACATCTACTGTCCATTAGCTAAATTATTTACACTGGTAAGGTATTTTTTATTACTGTAAAAAAAAAACATGTATTCAAACTGCAGCTGCAAATGAAAGTGAACTGAATTACAGTTAAGGAAACAGATACTTCAAGAGAGAAGAAACTGAAATTGTCTCTGATTTGCCTAGCACTCCAATGTCCTGTGAATTGCCTCCTTTCCTCACCAGCCCTTTGGAACAGCCAGAGGAGACTCCCCATCAGAGCACACACTGGTAAGGAAGTTTAGTACAGACAAAGTCAATAAAACATAGAGCTACATACCAAACCACCAACCATGAATACCTTGATATTGAGGTAATTCCAGCAGCCAAGGATATAACAAGCACATTAGCACTGCTTCCAAAGAGCACATTATCAAGAAGTCAAAGCCAGCTTGCATGCACACAAAAATGTTCCTGTTGTATGAAGCCAGATTTGCTTGTGCAAGATCTCTTTTGGCAGACACAACTGATCAAAAGTGTACAGGAGCATGACTTTTTTGAATGGCCTCAGTGGTTTGCTTTTTTTCAAATCAGATATGCTTTGCCACTTGAGCAAACCCTCATACATGCTTCACCGCCACTCTGATACAGGGGCAAAACTTGAACTGTTTTTTCAACCAGCATAAACCATTAGCAGGCTTGACTTTTTTTTTTAGGAGTGAGTAAAGAAAACATTGGAAAGAACCACATAATCTTTAGATCGTTCCTAGGTCTGATGTGGTTCAGTAGGTTATAAAAAGTGCCTCCTGAATTCTCAATGCTCTGCCTAGCATGAACACCCTCCTCCTTCTGGGCTATGTACCAGGTTATGCCATGCAATTGTCAACCAGCAGAATCCTCTGTAGTGAAGTTACGGAATACAAAAGGAGAGAGCAGAGGTAGAGGGAAGGAAGCAGTGTTTGCAAAAGGATGCTTCACCTCTGGCACCAGCTGCAGCATGCTGCCATCAAGCTGCTACCTTGGCCTTCATTAAAGAGTCCTTCAGCATTAGGACTCATCAGCATTGAGACTGGTGATAGGCAGGCTGGCATTCAGCCATGTTGCGAAAGATACCACCTTTAAAAACTAAATTAACACATTTTTATTTTCTTTTACAAAAGGAGTGAGTTAAGAGACCTGTAAACACACTCCCTCAAGTCAAAATCAGCTCCCAAAGCCATGCTTTTAGCTCCCTACCCCTCTGTAGAGCCACCCATCAGTGCAGGGCAGCCCTGTGAATGGTGACTGTCCCCAGGCTCGGGCACCCAGGAGCAGGTAAAAGCAATAACACAGCCAAATCTGCAGACAGGGTAGTGTCCGGGGGCTGCAGAACTGACTGTGCCCAAGATGGGGGTGAGCGGTGTGGTTGGAGAAATAGCACCATGTGTTTTTCAACCCTCATGGCAGGGCCAGTGCAACAACCATTTACAGAGCAGCATGAAGAAAGTGAAAATCCAAATCCATCTTTGTCTCTCCTAGGCTGTGCGCCTGACATCTGTCCATAGAAGATGAATTAAAGCTGGAGAAGTCACATAGCGCATTGTTTTTGAGGGAGATTTCTACAGGGCTCTTGTTCTTTCCAAGGGCAGGACTTTAGGCTTCACAGTAACTGTTGATTTATGTAGATGAGCCTTGGAAACTACACTGATGAAAGCAAATAGGAAAACAACCAAACAGGCAGAGAGAAGGCAAAAGATGACCCAAAGCTTATTGAGAATGGAGAAGCTCTCAGTGATTTCACAGGTCTCTGCAACAGGCCTCCAAGTGGAGAAAAAGCACATACTGCCAGCACCTGAAGAGCTAACACACTGCAAGTGAGCATTCTGTCCTTCCAAAAACCTGCCCTCCAGCCTCTGTCCTGGGCTCTGTGGATGCACAGGGGACTTGGCTGTGCGGAGCCTTCATAAGGAATCCCCACATACACTGAAGTCTTCTTTCAAAAAGAAGTAAGTAAACTGATCAGTTTCTGAAACTCTCCTTTTTGTGTTTGGTGGTATGGTTTATACAATACTGATGGAAAACAGATAAAGGTTTCCCAGAGACCTGTTCTGCTCTTTTATTTTTACGAATGGCTTTTCTTTAGTAGTGCAACATTCAATACTTTTGAATGTCTCCCTTGCTGGCATAACATTGTTTCAAACTCTTTTCAGTTTCAAACACTTCATTACCATGGTTAAGCTTTTAAAACCTGCCTCTTCTGTGATGCTTTTCCCACCCACTAACCCTTTCCTTTTCTTCCTGCACAAACCATACCTGGCTCTTTCTACATGGGTAAGTCAAAACAGAACCTCAAGAGCCTGTTCTTTCTGTTTCTGGGGAGCTGGGTGTCAGAACTACACTGCAAGGCTGAAAGGGTCATTATTGCTGCATTATGCTTATCAAGTTCATACCCTGTACTTCCACTTTCATTTACATCTTCAGTCTGCTGTAGGAACATTAGTGACCCCTCACCATAGGTCTCTGGTGCAGGCAAACATCTCATCAACATCCAAGAAAAGGAACTGAGCTAAGGGAGGACAGGAGTGATGTCCTTTCACAATCAATGTT
Organism: Columba livia; assembly: GCF_036013475.1. Taxonomy (NCBI): domain Eukaryota; kingdom Metazoa; phylum Chordata; class Aves; order Columbiformes; family Columbidae; genus Columba; species Columba livia. The sequence goes on along the minus strand of NC_088602.1, from coordinate 94,318,542 downwards.
TGCAGTCAATACTAAGGCCAGGAGCAGACTTTCTGAGAGCTTAATGCCTACAGTTGTCCTGTTTTGCAGTCACTGCCACTATTTCTTCACTCTTCCCTTCTAGGATACCTCTGTGGGCTTTCAGTGGCTATATTCCGTCCTTCTTTCTCCCTGAGGTATTTCCCATTTCCATGAAGGTATCTCTCATTACCCTGTTTTCTCTCATTTTGCTTAGTATTCCATTTCCACTCTCTGTGAATCAAAAAATCTGAGCTAGTTGTGCTTACACCACAGTCAGAGAAGCATGCAGCTGTGGCAGCAGCATAGTTGTATCACACAAGACTGCACACAGTTTTATATTCTGCAAGTATCTTACATAGGTTCACAGCACCTATTCTGGACCTCTCCATTATATGACTCTGTATTCAATGGTTTCAAATTTTGCAAAGCTTCAGCCCTTTGTGCTGAGGTTTTCCTCATGACTGGTCACAAGCAAACACATTTTTAAATTCTTTTTTTTTTTTTACTTAATGTGTCAGTCAAAATGGAATAGCCATTTCCAAAGTCAAAGCCAAGAAAACACCTGTTGAGACATTTCTGCATCCATGTTAAGACAATTTTGGTATCTCTTCCTTCAGGAAACCAGAGTGTAAACCCATATGCAATTCTGCAGCTCATACTCTCTGTGACCAGCTGAGCACCCTAACAGCTTGTCCACTGAGTAATGTCAATGCCTTCTTGCTTTCTGGCCTTATAAATCCTAATCCATACAGTGATGCATCCTGATTAGGAAGTCCAGAATCTTCCCACCCCATCTCCATGGTTCCTTATGAGCGAACTCCCCTGCAAGGATGGAAATGTTGGAACAAATCACCTCAGACATGGAGAAGAGTGTCACCTCCACCTCCTTCGATGGACAGATTTGGGAACACAAGTGGCAGCAGCCACACAGTTCAGGGAGCCTTGCTATGCAGGAGAGAGGTGGAGAAGCAGAGAAAGGGGTATGCTGGGAGAAGGTTGAAGATGAACCAAGGAATGCCTCATTTCTGTCTCTTCTTGCTTCATAAACAAATCCATTTGGTGTCTTATATAGTGCTTTGTGGCATGCCCAAACACAGACCTGTTGGGCACCCAGCAAAAAGAACATCAGAAATGGAGACACCTGCACACATCGAGCACTTCCAGTACATAACAGAAGCCGGGCAGGGATTTTCTGCAAAACGGTTTTTCACTTAGTCAACTAAGGCCTACCTAAGTCCTACTTAAGTACTTAATTCCTTTTTCAGGAACAGGCCCTTTGCCAGGCAGCTGCGCTGGCTTCTGTGAGAGCCTGCTTTCACACAGCTCCCACCACCTTCCCTGTCCCGGTATGAGGACAGGCCACCTCACAGGAGCACAGCTCTCCAGGGAGCACTAGTCTGGCAAAGGCAACCAGAGAGGCTGCACTGCTCTTTGCTCAGATTTCAGGGCTGGGGCTCAAGGTGGTTCAGTTGTTTGCCCAGTGACATATCTGACCTCTCATGATGCTGGTTTATATACTGCTGCTATAAATTACCTGGCTATAATCTGACTGCATGAGCTCATGTGCCAAGACAGTTTCATGTTTCTGTACATAACCGAGGCATGACTGTATTTTCTTCTAGTATTTTAGTCACACAGTGATGGGGTTTATAACAATATAGAAAATAGTGAGCCTGAACCCACCTACTGCTCAGATTGTTAAGTCTGACAAAGCTCATAGGGGAGTCCCCTCCCAGGTCAACACAGAGCACAAACATACCAGACTGGGCTGCTGCCTAAGTTTGCTGGGACTGTCATTGCCTGCTCACCGCAGCTTGACTGTGTCCTTGTTTTCCCTTCTTTCCCCACTGGTAAAGAACAGCACCTTGTTTTTAACCTCCCCAGTACTCTCCCATCACTTCACAAGCTGGCAGAAGCCTACTCTACCACTGAATAATAGTAATAATAATAAAGTTAAACTCAGAACAACTGATTTGCCAATGTGCAGTTGGTTTGAAATTTGCTGCTTTTGTTTCAGACTTGAAGAAGGGTTAGCTGAACAGAGAGCTTGTCTTGTTTCTTTTATTGTTTGTTTGCTTTTCATTTCTTGGTCTAATAAAAATCTGCTTTAATTTAAACAAGCAAACAAAACCAAAACCAGACATTTAATCTAAATTTTAATTTAAATTATCAATAGGTGGCTGATCATGAAAAGTAATGTGCCTAGTCACGGTTATGCAAGAGGCAGAGAGAAAAGCTAGCACTTTGCTCACTTTGCTGCTAGTTCACAAAAGCTGGCTGAAACACCTTCAGTCTGCCTTCCCTGTGGTTACTTCTCCCTGTTTCTCAGCTACCATGGTTATCACATGAAAGACATTTACCAGGCAGCAATGGGATATTTCAAATAATTTAGAGAGATTTGTGCCCTTCTTTCATTTCTTGGACTGCAGATAGCTTAAGCCTCAAGCCTGACATTGGGCACCAAGTCCCAGCACCAGCCTTGTCTCATTCTGATGAGGAGGGACATCAGCTCCTCCCTGTGTATCAGCCGTGCATTATGAATACATGCAGTGGCTCAGCAGCTCTCTTTTTAATTACCATTTGTCATGCCAATTCATCACATGGTGCATGTACTGTATCCCAGTCAAGTTGGGTTTTGCTTTTTAATTAGTCATTGTACACTGGGGCTCTCATAGCTCAGTGTAGGTGTGGTCATGAGGTGAGGCTCCCTGCAGGGCATCAGGCTTCTGCTGGGCAGATTTTTTAATGTTCTCTATGTATACAAAAGCTGCATTTCCTGCAAATTGCAGCACTCCTTTAGCCTATATCACAAGACATTACGCTGATGGAGGACTGACCTTAGTACACCGCAAATATCACACTGTATGTACATATTCGCAAACACTGCCAAAATAAACATGTCTGTAATTTTCCATCTCTATGCAGCCACTAAATCTCAAAATTGAAATACCAGTCTAAGAAAAGAATTATCCACCAAAAAAAAAACCCAAAACCAAAAAAACATTCTGCCCCTTTCCCCTTTTAAATATGTAAAAACCTCAAAAGTGTTGAAAATAACAGAAGGGCTGCAAAAGGTGAAGAAACTGCCAAGGGAAAAAAAGCATTTTATTGAAAAGTCTGCATGTTGATAACCTTTTGTTCATCTAGTGCCTAATGCAGGCAGAATCAAATCTGACTGGGGAAATTGCACACCTTGACCCAGCAAGAAGATGGACCCTGTTAGAGTAGTAAAGCTTTTCCTCTGTGACAGCTTCTCTCTTACCTGTGCGCTGTAGCTGCTTTGTGCTGCTTCATCTGGGCAGAGTAACAATAAATGCAGAGTAACCCACTAATTCAGCCAAATTTATGGCTCCTCTGCATGGCCAGGACATAACAGTGAATTTGGCCTGGTGATTTTTGTAATACTGCAAAGCACATTTCCAAGAAAGAAGGATGAGTTTGTCACGGTGTTGTCTTAAAACTTGTTACAGGCTGATTTTCTCAGGAAGTTATTTGGTTAAGATGAATTACTCTACCTGTGTGAACAAGTTCATACTGTGAAAAATGTTTTCAAGAAGTGACTCTTCTTTCATGCTAGCAATATGTAGCCCATGAGACAGAGTATCCACTTCCCTCACCAAAACTAATGATTTTTAAATTAAATTTCTTAGGCAAAGCACAGGTGATGTTACTGGCACAGCAGAGACACATATAGTTTACTTAATTGGTTTTTTATAATTATTTACTTTCTGTGAATTACAGAGTAAGGGTGACCAGTATTCTCTTTGAGAGACACAACAGTTTCAAAAATGTTCATTCCCACTCTGTTTTCTCTGCACCAGAAAGATTTCAAATTGCACCAAGGTCTGATAAACAGAGAGCAAGTTCACAAATATTTGGTAGATACTAAACAAAAACAAAAAATTTAATACTTTTGAATTCTCAAAAGAAAATTAAATAGTGTCTAATAAAATCAGGTCATGATGTTTCATAGGCAAACATGTATGCATTTACATAGAAATCATAGGTTCATTTTTACTATTTAAATTATTACTTTGTGGTATATGTGTTTTCATAAATGATACATTGACTATTTTGTAAAGCACAGGGAGTTGCAAATGCAGAGTATTGATGTGGGAGATCTTGGTGTATCTAGACAGTTGTGAATACATCTTCTTTTGCATACATTTCCCTTTCTGCCATTATTAGTCTTGATAAAGTCTCTTGATCTTGACACAAAATAATTTTCTCAAACAGCAAGTCCCAGACACATCTATAATGACCAGTAACCACAAGCTGTGGCTATGGTCTCAGAGCAAATCCTTTCCCAATCAAGCCTTCCTTCAGGCTTTGTCAAAGCACTCACCAAACACAGTCCCCAGGAGGTCACTGGTGTCACCCAGGGTTCACACACCCTGTCCCCATCCCCATCTCCACCCCTGGCCCCATTCCCATGCCAGACCTGTCACTGCCCCCAACCAAGCTGACTCCTCATTGGCCTCATGGAGAGTGGCCAGAGACAGAAACGGTCACAGGGGTCCTATAAGCCATTAAAATTCTGCACCGGTGTATAAACCAGGGTCTTTCACCTGCCTCTTTGAAGTGGTCAGGGACAAATTAAAAATATCGGTGACGCTTTAATATTGGTGTAGGGTTGCTTATTCTTAGTACTGTCCAAGAGTTTTATTTCAGGACAATTTTCACTTTTTTTCTCTTTTTTTTCCTGACCAATCCATGGATGTGGTTAATTTAAGGTTTAAAAGACTTTTTCTCACACATACACACACACCCATGTATGTTTTCCACTGAAGTCTGTGCTTTTTCCTAGACCCACCCAAATTCCAGCACATAGCTCACTTGTGTGCCAAGCTTTCATACTCTCCATGCAATGAATGGAAAAATGCCCTGTTTTCCACTTCTGCACATTTTGGGGGGAGGAGGGGTAGAGCGTGTAGGGGAGAAGGAGGAAAGGCCTCCAGAGGAATTTAGTTATACCTGATATTTCAGAGAAGAAACAGGAGAGAGTCCTAATACTGTCCATGGGAATACTCTTTTTCTGCCCATGGATGGAGATACATGGGGCCTGAGCCCCACTGCTTGCTTGGGACTCTGAGCTGTGTTTGTGGAGTGCTAAAGACATTCAAAAGTTAGTAATTATAAAGTAAAAGTAGCATAAGCTGCTGGTTAGTATGTGTTTCTATTCTGCTTATATGAAGTACTTCAGTAACACTCCTGAATGGGTTGATATTTTATGAGAGGGATGAAAAAAAATTCAAGCTTAATGGTGAGAAATTTTGGGGAATTTTAAATGGATGATAGTTTTCAGCTGTGTCATTCTATGCTCCCTTTAACAGGGTATTTCAGGCCGTGAGCATCTTGATGAAAGGTGGTAGACTGAGAGCAAAGGGCTCCTCTTGTCACCCACCACAGCCTCGCAGAGGGAAGGCTGCAGGACCAGAACCACCACCATCACCACCACCCCACTACCCACACCTTCCCTCCCACAAGGGCCACCACTGTAGCTCATGGGGTGGCACGAGCCAACAGGTCATGGGGAGGGAGCCAGCAAAGCTCTGTTCTCTCCTGCTATCGCATCTCCAGAGTGAACCCCACGGTTGTAACGACATGCAAGTTCTGTGCAAAGAATTTTCCACTGCATTTGACTCCATATGGATTCTCTGATGTCTGGTTAAGGCTGGTCCCCCTTGCTTTCCTGTTCTCAGTGAAGGCATTAATAAAGTCTTTCTGATTTGCAAAATCACCTAGTTTCATGAAGCTAGTTGGAATGTAATTTCTGAAGCCTCTGTTCACCTGCCAAGTTAAGCTGAAATTAGCCCACAGATTTAAATATGTGAACTGTTTAGTATCCCTTCTTTGTGAGAGGATGGAAATGAAAATATGCTAGGTTAGTTATTTACCCATTTCATCAAGAAAAATATTACCATTGTACAGAACCTTGCTGTCAGTCTTATATTGCAAAAATTGGAATATAAACTATAGATTTTTAATGAAAAATCTGTTTATCTGTTTCCTGAGGTTCTTGACTGGGATGTTACGCAGCCCAGTATTGTATTACTTCCAGATAAACTCCCAAGGAATCAGAGGGAAAATAATATTTGTTTTCTCATTGCTTTCACAAATTACTCAATCTCTGCCAATTTCCATGACACAGACCCCTCAGTCTGCTGCAGAGACTGTGGCTTCTGAAAGGGAGGAAATAGCATAAATGTACTGGTGCACATCAATGTTTTTTGATTTTCTTGCCAAACCAAAAATATCAAAACAAACAAAAAAATTCAAAAAAACTTTCCACTTTTCTGGCAAAATTTAAAAAAAAAAAAAAATAATTCCAGACTAAAGACACTGTTTGTTAAAAAAAAAAGAACTATATATTTCATTTTGCTTTGATGTTCATATAGAGCTGTATGTGTGTGTGTCTAATTCAAATCAGGTGAAGAACAACACACTGCTTGAAGTGACAGAATGCAATATCTTGCTTCCACAAAGTCAAAATGAAATATTTTACTTCTCAAAATTGTTCTCAGACTTTTTCAGTCTAAGCTGCTTTATCTTGTTCACAGGAATTCATTATATCTTTCATCTGACCTAAGTCTGCCTTTTCAGCTCATAAGAATTTTGGCTGAAAAGCTCCAACATGAGTTTCCTGGCTGGTTTGGTGACAAGTGAAGCTCATGCAATGAACCGCCATTCCTCTTAGGGGAGCACAGCAGAATCAATGCATGTCCCATTGTTGGGATCTGTGAACATAACTGTATGAATCACTACCCATTTCTCTTTGTCCTGTAGTTTCTTGGGAACCTCCATAAAAGCTTTGTGGTGCTATGCTGCAACAGACTGACAAAAAAAAAGCAGCGATAATGTGGCCAAACAAGAAAAATCCCTCATGCTGGTTTTCAAAGTTACTACATTTCCTTCTACTCAAAGAAGGTTATTTTACTTGTTTATTTACACATACCTTATCTTTATGAGTGTTTCTTTCTGATCCCGTGTCATCTCAAAAGCTCCACAATCTTTTACAGTTGGGAACTTGGGAAGGTCTAGCTTTGATCACTGAAGTAATTAGACTGAATAGAACATTGTTCATGTTCTGCTGAGAATAGTTTCCAAATACATTCAGAATACCACAAACTTATTTTTAAAATTCTACAAGATTCAGCAACTTCTACCTTGTTTTTTGTAAGTTTTCCAGATGCCATGAATTTCAGAAGTCACTTTGATGTTTTCCAAGTAGCCTGATTTATGAGAACAAAAAAATACCACCATTCCTCAATTACTTTCTGTCGCCTTTTTATAAGACTTGATACATCAATACAAATATAGTCTGTCTGAGGAGTCCAGGCATAAAGAATAACTGGGGTATGAGGAAATCAACTACGTCTCCCACAGGAGACCATTCTTCCAGTGGAAAAATCAGACTTTTTGATCTCTAAGCCTCTGTGCTTTTCCTGTAGGATTTAATTTAATAAAGCCTCTATTTTCATTGAAAAACACTAAACCTAGTAGACATTTATATGTTACTTCAGTGCTGTTTATATGTTATTTTTATGCTATTGAACAGAATCCATATTTTACAGAGAATTGCTAAAGATAAGTTGTTGCAAAAAGTAGCTAAGCAGGACTATAAATATAATAAATTGCAGCAGCATATTTCAAATGGGGTTACGATAGTGAAATTGCTGGCAAGTCCTGGAGACTGTGAATCCACGAGGCAGACAACAGCTCAATGGCAATGCAGAAAAAACCCTTAATTCACTGCTCTGGTGACATGGTGTCAAACCCCGACTTTCCCGAAAGGACATGCCCTGTCTGTAAGCACTTCCTCTGCTCAACTGGCTATATGGTTCAGACTTCTTGTCTGGAGGTAGCTTAATGCCACAGCATCTCTAAAATCCACCTTTTCTTCAAGTCCAGAATTTTATTTTATTAATTAACTATTTCCCAATGTGCCTCTTGTTTACAGTCCTTCTCATCCGTCCCGCAGCCAAATCATTCAAACTTCTAGGGTAAAAATCTCGTGTCCTCTCTACTATTTTGACTATAATTTCACCCTTCATTTATGCAGACATCTTTTTCATTATCTCATACCCATAAAGCTCACTTCCCAACCTTTCTGCAGCCGCTGCCCTGGCCTCCATAGCTCTGCTTTCTTTGCTCTTTGTTGCTACCTTGTTCCTCTTTTTAATCAATGCCTAATATTCCAGATTTCTCTTATTTTGTTCCACAGTAGCTTCCCTTTTGTCACACATGAAATTCCTTCCTTCACCAGCTTCCAACAAAATCCTGAAAATACACCTGTTCTGGGACACATTACAAACTTCAACAAACATAAGCTAGTTGTTATGCTCACCTATCAAGTTCCTCCTTTGTGTTACATCATGCCTCACCTGCTGTTATATCTGAAATAATTTAGAGCAGATCAAAGGTTTTCTTCTTCTTTGTTCATCTGAATGTAAAGCAAATTGAGGATTTACAGCACGGTGAAAATTAACATGTTCTGATTATAGGCTATGTTCAGCATCAAGAGATTTGTTTTCTTGGAGGTGCTCCTTTTCAAGGACGGATCTGCCTACTGCACACCTGTGATACTTTGAATGAAGTTTCTTTATATAACAGTGACTTTTATCTGGAAGAAATTCAGATATATGCCTTTTAAAAATCTGCCGGGGAATACCAGACCTCTTAAAACCTCACTGTGACACAGCAGTTCTGACTTGGCTGCCAGGCATCTACCAAACTGAGCCATTTCTAAAGCTGCAGACACTGCAAGGCCAGTTGCTGAATTCTGTAGGTCGAAATTCTTCCCTGTTCGCTGTAGTTCTCTAAAAGGTTTCTGTCTACTCTGAACTAGTCCTCTAAGGCACCAGAGACAATGGAGAGAGCTGGACACCTCCATACAGTGAGTGTGCCTCTTCTTCCTCTAGCGCCTGGAGGTGCCCATCTCCTTGCAGTAACTGATGAGCAGAGTCCAGATCTTTAACTTTTAGACAGCTGAGATTTATCTTATACTTACACCTGTATAGCAAAGTCAGTGCTTCTGAGAGGTGGCAAGTTTATAGCTTATATGGAAATACACTGTTCCTCTGCATATGAAGGTATGCCTACTCTTCCTGGAACCATTAGGCTTGCACATGTAAATTTTACAGCACCTCTACATATGAAGTTGAAATACCCTGAATAAATACATGTCAGTCTGACTTGTACTGAGGAAACCTTTCAGGTTAAATACCATAGAAGATACTGTGTGGTGTGGAACCCAAGACATGACCACACAACATGACGCACTGTTTCCATCACACATATAGTTTAGTTATTTTAAAAGAATATAAATTATGCACTGGAGCAGATGATCAACGTCCTTATGGAAAAGCAAGCTGTCTAGGAGTCTAAAACAAGATACTGGATACCTCCAAAAAATGACATCTGGGTCTGCCTGTGAACAACCTGCACCCTATATCTTTGTCACCACTGCTTCTTCCAAAGGTTCCCCTTTTCATAGTGTGGCTCAAACCTACCTCTGCTTTTCACCAAGCCTAACCTGCCATTCAGCAAGACAGAGCTAGTAATCAGCTCAAAATGAGAAGACTTAACCAGAGCCGTTCAGTGGCATGCGTTGCCTTAAGGTCAGCAAAGCTGAAGATCAGAAGCGATTTCTGTTGATAGCACCTGGAGTTTTAGGAATGCAGCAAATTCTGAAGCTTTGACCATTGTTTTCTTCTGAGGCAGGGGAATGAGGATCTGGTCCTTCTCCCAGCTTTTTTGTGGATTTAAGTGCTAATGTTTGAGCTTATATAGTATGTATTATTAACAACATGCTTAAATTGAAGTTTCTAGTGAAAATACAAAGATTTTTGATGTCTGTGACATTGTCAGTCTTTATGTGACAGCTTGGGTAGTTAACATGTTTCTTCAGATCATATAAAGCAATCAGAAAAAAAAACTTTTCCTTGGTAATGTAATCATTATTTATAAGACCTAAAGCATTTAAAATCATGGTGTACCCCTCTTACATTGTCACTGCTTACAAACCAGAAATATATCTCCAAAACAAACCCCCATGCTGCAGTGCAGAAGGAGTTTATATCACTGGGACTGCTCCGCTGAAATGTTTTCTTGGGTTTTGGCGCATAAACGCTAAGAAATGATCTTAAAATAAGATTTTATGTTCCATATCACCTGAGACCTTCCAAAGGGAAGGAGATTTACTACCAATAAATATTATTCTGAGTAATGATCCAAGTCACAGCTTTGTTCATTTTATGCTGACAGGAAAATAAATCAACACTAAATTTTGTACATTTTTGTTCTGAAGATATATATTTAGGGCTGACTACCTCTTTATTTGTTGTTCATTGTTCTTGTCATTGTTTTGTTATTTTGGGTTGCTGTTGGTTTTTGTTGGTGTTTTTTTTTGTTTGTGGGGAGTGTTTGGGTTGTTTGGGGTTTTTTGTTTTCAGTTTTTTTGTTTTTGTGACAAGTTGATGATTTTTATTGTGGTTTGTTTGGGATTTTTTTATTTTGTTTTGTTTTGTTTTTTAACTGCAACAATTGAATAGAGTAGGAATGAACTTCAAGGACCAGGCAGTCCTGAAGACCTGGGCTGAAGCACTAGTGATGTTGTTACCTGTACGGAGAACAGGGAGTGAGGCTTGTGGCCATATGTTAGCATAATTAACTCAATAAATGCAAGGATATGAGGAAAAAAAAGATATTATTAGGATTTCTGGCAGTATGACAGACCTTTAGACCTCTGCAAAGCTAACTGAAGTATGGTATAATACTATTAATTTTGCTTCTTAAGATCTATTCTCACAAACGAAACCAAACAGACCTCAAATTGGAGCTTATGGTGTGGTCCCACCAGCTGAAGAACCCCTTCTGACCTTTACATTTCCCATAGCAGTGTAAAAGGACCATGGTGTGAACAAGAACCAGACCTGAAGCCTTTTGTTTGTCCATTATACATAGATTAAAATAGCATTGTTAGCTTTCCCACACCTGTCTGAGTCGTGTTCATTCACCTCTAGTCTTGTGCATGCATTTTACACTGCAGGCCATTTCAGTCTCTGACTCTTTTGTGCCTTGACAAGAGCTTTCAGCACCTTTTATGTCCCACATTTCACAACAGGTAAGAGACATACTGAAGGCCAGCGCCTAAGAGCTGACATTTGCTATGTTAATTTATATCTCATAAACAGAGTTCCTTATAACAATTGACTTTCTGCCTATCTTCTGGAAAGAGGAGTTGTCATCTAAAGCCAGTAAGGTGAGAACAGTCAAGAGACCAATTAGGATGTACCATAGAGGCCACTAAGTGTACCAGTTAATGAAACTCAGTGTGGTAATAAAACAAAACGTTGCCTTAAAAGTCTTGCTTTTTGTCATGCTAAGCTTTTGCATTGTTGTGAGAACGTTTTGTGTAAGAAAATCAATCAGAACTGCAAGCGTCCTTTATCACTCAAGCACCTCCTGCAATAAGCTGATATACTTTTGGCCTTACCCAAATGCTGGGAAAATCACAGAAAGCACATTTTTTTCCTGTCTTCCCTCGGTCCTTTTATCCATTGCTGCCATACACAGAGTGGTGGTTTGGCTGTTTTTTTGTGAAGAGAGGGGACTGTTGATGGGTTTGGTGCTGAAGTGTTTGAGGAAGGAAATGTTCAGGAAACACGAGTTCTGGATAAGACAGCAGGAGAATGAAGCCTATTTACTTGGGTGAGAGGCTGGAGGGGGTTCAGAAGAGGATAGCTGGCACGGAAATTTCCAGGATTAAGGGTAGGCAGCTTTGAATGCATCATTGTTGAATAGAAAACAGGGGGACACCTAGGGGGACCTTTACAGACAAGGTCAGAAAAATTCAGAAACATGTTTTTGGTTGACATTTACCTTAGAGAGTGTTAACTGAAGTAAAAATCATTTAAGCAGGAAGAATTTATTTACTGATCAAAATGTTGTGAACATCTCTTTTGTTATGTGCTTTCCTCATGCTGTGTAATTCTAGTGTGGAAAGGGGGAAATTTTGATCGTAATACATTTTTCTTTTTTGTCTTCATCGTTTCATGCTAAGAATATACCTTTTAAGTAATCTAAGTAGGTGCACTGTTATGTGTATCATTTCATTAGTGATTACGGGAATTTATTCAACAGATAAACATTTTTATCATATAGCCTCAATGCAAAAGTGTTAATTGTAGATAAGGAAAAGTCCATAATGTAAAACCAGAGAGGTATCCTGCAAGTTATGATCTAACCAAGACTGAATCACCTCATTTAAAGCAATGGAGATTAAATTAATCTAATCAGGCCATGCTATTTTTCCAATCAAAACTCATTTTATTTTATCACTTTTTATTTACAAAGGGAAGGTGGTTTACCTAGGCTCTCTAACCATGGACAAATCTAGCTGACAATCTCCATGAGAAAAACAAACCAGAAATGAGTCAAATGTGATTTTAAAAGCTACCAAGCTTCAATTCCCAAGCTTTAGGCTTCCTCTCCACCTCAAAAGCCAGCCAAAATGCAGCGTGACCTGAAGGTCAAATTGC